>NC_142587.1:16967500-18231500 GCF_965207765.1 Zootoca vivipara | reverse complement strand
TGGGAGTTCACTCACTGTGAGAAGTGAGGTTACAGGGAACCAGGCAGAGGGCCTTCTTGGTAGTGGCGCCCACCCTGTGGAACACCCTCCCAGCAGATGTCAAGGCAATAAGCAACTATTTTACAACTGAAGGTGGCCCTGTTTAGGGAAGTTTTTAATGTTTGATGCTGTATTGTTTTTAATTTTCAGTTGGATCCTGCCCAGAGTGGCTGGGGAGGCCCAGCCAGATGGGCAGGGTATAAATAATAAATTATTATTATTATTATTATTATTATTATTATTATTATTATTAAAAATATTCTTGGAAAAACATTCTTCTCAAGCAGAATTCTGTGAAGATTTCTCCCCCCAAAAATAAATAAATAGCAATACTCCCCATTTGTGATCCTCAATATTAAATAAGTTGTTTAAATTGTTTTTAAAAATAAAATAAAATAAAACCCATTCAAATATAAGTTATGCCTTCTTGAATCGGTTCAAGTTTCATCTTGGGTTGCTATATTTTTACTTCTAGGCCTGAGCCAAAGGTTTTTAGAAAAAGTTTGGTGAAATTGAAGGTTAGCAAAAGATTTCATGAAGCTCTTCCCCCACCCCCACCCCCGCGATTTTTTATTTTTATTTGCTTAGTATCTTGGTCCTGGCAGCAATGATGATGTCAAGGATAAAAAGCAGCACCACATACCAAGGTTCTGGAGAGTTTTATCTCCCTTGACTTTGTGCTCGCCTAGTCGCCAAAATGTCACCCTCAGCTTCACACTATTTGAGAAGGGTTGTGAAGTTCTGGGGGTAATTTTGTCTTAGTCCATTTTGGCTAGTGGAAGGCACGTGGAGCCAGAGTAGAACTTAGCAGGTCAAGGTCATAGGCAGGAGAAATCTGGAGTGGCAGAGTTGGAACCCAGAATGAATCAACAGGTCAAGAGTGAAGAGAAGTTCCAGTCTAATGGAACATGACAGTATCAGCATGTCTGGTGGGGACAGAACTGCTCTCGATACTGAGATCACTGCTGCTTTCCTGGACAGGGATGGGGCATGAGTGACACCAGGGTCAGAGGGTGACACTCTGGCTCCACCCCATCAAATGCACCTCTACTACTGGAATATGGATGAAGGCTGGCAGAACCTGGTGATTTAATGCAGATCATGGTGAGATCTGGAGTTTACTGGCTTTTGAGATCGCATTATTGGTCACCTTGCTGAATATTGTTTTGCTAGCTGGAACAATATGGCTAAGTTCATCTAGTCCCAGTGCTTTTCTTTCGGGGGGGGGGGACACAGGGGTATGCATACCCCTATACATTTTGTGAATCTAAGTTTGGCCCCATTGAGAGGCAGGATTTCAATATGAGTAGGAAAATGAGAGTAACCCTCAACATTTTTTTTAAGAGAGAAAAAAAACATTGTCTAGTCCAATATTTTTTCCCCCAGCAACTGGATGTCTCTGAAGTTTCTGAAGACATACAGTGGTAACCTCAGGTTAAGAACTTAATTCATTCCGGAGGTCTGTTCTTAACCTGCAACTGTTCTTAACCTGTAGTACCACTTTAGCTAATGGGGCCTCCCGCCGCCGCGCCACCGGAGCACGATTTCTGTTCTCATTCTGAAACAAAGTTCTTAACCTGAGGTACTATTTATGGGTTAGTGAAGTCTGTAACCTGAAGCGTCTGTAACCCGAAGCGTCTGTAACCCGAGGTATCACGGTTATAATGACTGAGAGTTATTGATAAAACAAGTCTACAGAAATGTATATAATCCTACAAAAAGTGTTCTACATTATTGGCCCCACCTCTGTGTATATCATTCAACATCCAGCAAGGGACTAGCTAGATCAGAGAGTGCATGTTTTCTAGCTTAAGAAACATGGTCAGTAACTCCTTTAGTACAAATTATCCCAGTAAGTATCATTGGAAGCACAGCATTTGTGTTTCAAAACAAAACACCACAGCTCTCTGGTTCCTTTATTCAACTGATCAAGTCAGTAAAGTCTTCCCTGATTTGTAGTCAGGAGACATGCACTTTAGTTAATTAGCAGCACAATGGTGTTTTTTTTTTTTAAAAAAAAAACCCACAAGTGCTGTTCATTATTTAACATTCCCCCCACCCTTCAGAATTTATTTTATATGAATTCCCATGACCTTAATTGAAGTACAATCTGAGAAACACTCTTATAACTGAGTCATTTGTAATTACCAAAATGTGAATTTAAGGACGAGATGGTTGGACAGTGTTCTCGAAGCCACCAACATGAGTCTGACCAAACTGCAGGAGGCAGTGGAAGACAGGAGTGCCTGGTGTGCTCTGGTCCATGGGGTCACGAAGAGCCGGACACGATTAAATGACTAAACAACAACAATGGCTTTAATAAAGAATGGAGGCATAACCAAGAGTTTGTTAACACATTATCCAAGGCCCAAGAATAGGTCTACCCCTCTTCCATAGTTTAACTGTGTAGTGTATGACGAGGTCCTTCCTTTTGTGCATCCTGAATTTTCCAATACTCACCTTCATTATGGCCACAAGTTATAACCTTCTGAGAAACTTCTCTCTGCCCAATTTCTCCACACCATGAATAATCACATACACCTCTATTAGCTCCCCACTACTCTGTTTTGTTGCTCTAACTTTATAAGCACCAAATGTAACGTATCCTCATAGGAGAGTTGCCCCAGCCCTTTGACGATTTGGGTTGGCCTTTTCTGAAACTTTCCCAGCTCTACAATATCATTTTGAGCTGTAGCAACTAGAACTTTTCGCAATATCCCAAGTGCAGTCACATCTTATCTTTGTATAATATTACGATATTGTCAGTTTTAATTTCAGTCCATTTCCTAATGATCCCTAACATGGAACTTGCCTTTCTTTAAATGGGCGCCACACAACAGGTTGACATCGGGACAGCCTAGATAGCTCAGTTGGTTAGAGTATGGTGCTAATAATGCCAAGGTTGCAGGTTCGATCCCTGCATGGGAAAGCTGCATATTCCTGCATTGATGGGGTTGGACTAGATGATCCTCAGGGTCCCTTCCAACTCTACAGTTCTATGGTTCTGATTTTCATTGAATTATCCATGACAACTGCATTATATGGTTATTTGTTACCAAATCAGACCCCCACTAGTATATATATGAATATAGAATTTTTTTTTTTGCCCCTGGGTGATCACTTTGCACTTCCTTACATTAAACTGCATTTGCCATTTTAATGCTAATTCATCTAGTTTGGATAGATACTTCTGGAATTCTTTATCATTGTAACAGTGACAGTTTTGGAATTTCTTGAAATGCCTAATTCTGAGAGGCATTTTACCCACAAAAGGGAGGGAGGAATGACTGCAAAAAACGCAAGTAAGTATTTTGACCAAATCCTATTTTAGATTTCAACATGTTTTCATGTGTTTGTCTTAAACACACTTACAAAAGACTCTCTCTCTCTCTCTCTCTCTCTCTCTCTCTGTGTGTGTGTGTGTGTGTGTGTGTGTGTTGGTTCATTTATCTGTAACTAGTTATTCAGTGATTCATTAAAATGTCTCAGCATATTGTTCTATATTGATGGATTTTTCAATATATCAAAATGTGAAATAAATAAGTTGGAAGCAATAATTCTTGGAAGGAAAGTTCACCTTAAAAATGATAAGATTGTGTTGGGGGGTTTGGTGATAATTATAATGCAGCAAGCAAGGATAAGAACAAAAACATCAAGGAGAGAAGGGTACAAAGTCAAAAGGAAAAAATATAAGCTAATTGTATATTGTCTGTGAAGTAAAATGGATAAAATCTTTGAAAACTTTTTTAAAAAATCAATTTAAGAGAAGGAAAGTTCACGTTTAATATTTCCTTTTCCAATGCCCTATCAGAGACTTAATTGCTTCAAAATATCAACAACTCTGGTGTTAACTCAACCAATTAAATTGTGCCCTTATTGATTAAAATTTGTTTCTACCTTTAGATGCTGAATCTACTGATTAAACCAAATAAAGGCTGTGGCCCTAATGAAAATATTCTTATCTCCTATATGCCACCTACTGACTACAAAATACTAGTGCATGAGAAGAATTGATTCCGATATCTACAATGAACGACATAAGTGAAATGTTGTATGTTGTATTATAACACCAAACTTAACAACTTCTAACAAAAGGTCAATAATTATGAGTCTCCACACTAGAGGTAACAAAAAAAAATGGTAAAGAAATGGCTAAGCTTTAAACTTCATTAATTTTATGTGAGTGATTAGACAACACCATATGTTTTTCCAGTGCTCCAGATCTGGAAAGTCAGACCTTTCCCACACAAATGAGTCAAAACCCCACTGACAACTTGCAACTCATGTTGTGCTTAAATTATCATATATTGATTGAAATGCTTGTTTTCTTCTGTGTGCTTGATTTTTTTGAGCCTCAGGGGCACAAGTCACAGAGAAAAATAAAATAAAATTGAAATCAAACAGTTTTATTCATATGCTCAGTGCACCAAAGTAGAAAGGAAGACAAAATGGCACCAAAGGATTTCAAAGGAAGAAAGTTTTCTTCAAGACCAAAAATATAGAATTCATGTATTGCGCAATATGGACCCAATAATGCAATCCAAACATTTGACACCTTCTTCCAAATCCGATCATAGACTCCTAGAGTTGGAAGGGGCCCAAGGGTCATCAAGTCTAGTGTTCATTTTTCCCCTGAATATATATAGTATAGTTTTATGAGCTAATGTATATAAGTAAGGATGCGAATCAGAGTTAGAGCATTGTTGGATAAAAGCCAGATTGCATTCAAAAATTGTGAAAGAGGAGAGAAAAATGGTGCAATTTACATGAGTCAAAGCGCAGGGTTTTTGAGATAGCCAAAGGACGTTTGTGATTGTCCTTTCTTTCATTTTACAATCTATTCTATGTCACCTGTAGTCTGCAGCCTCCCTGGGTGACAGAGCTGAGTCATCAATTAAAGCCCAGGGGAAGGAATAATGAGGTAACTCCTCCCACCAGGAAGCCTGGGCAGTCAGCGAAGATGCAGAATTAGGGGGAAAAAATGGTTACTGGAAAAAGGAACACATACACAACCCTTGGCTGCCTCACAACGAGAGTGTTTTAATCCATTTAAATCACACACATCTAAATTTCTAATTTGTGCTTGAGCACTTTCCACAAAATAATGATGATTTGGAGACACTACCAGGCTATGAAATGGGAGGGGGGGGATCACATAAAACATATTAGGGAATAGGGTGGGATGCAAGGCATTTGGTGGCTCTGGCTTGGAAACTTGATGTGTAATCTCCACAATTCCTAGGTTAATGTGTCTATTTCTTTCATTTATTTCACAGGACTTAAAGGTATGCAATGCTGGCAGAGCTTTTAGGGTGATTTCTTTGCAAGTGTTCACAAAATTCCAAGTTTTAAAATTCTGAAACGTGTATCACACAAGTGTGAAAAAGCCAAAAGTGATTTCATTTGAAGATAATGACCCATCGCAGCCTGGCTTTCTCATCCGAGTTGTCACCATAATATTTTCAATAGCCATTCGTCTGAAAAGAAACAATCCCTTCTGTCACACTCATTTCAGGGCAACGTTTGACACCCTCCCCCTCATCCCATACACATGCCTTCCATCTGCCAAAAAGCCTAATCTGTTTGGCAGCTAGAAAATCATTAGGCCAATTAAAAAAAAATCTCATTTGAGGACATGGCAATTGGACGCAAACCACATATAAATAATGTTAAAATTATGTGACTGGTACAGATGGTTGACAAATATAGTTATGAAACATTCAGAGATCTGTGCTCTGAATTAGAACAGGTGATATGTTCAGAAGTACACTTTTGCGCATGGAGCCACAACTACATTGAAACCTCCAGGCACACAAATGTGCTCTGAGCAGTTCCCTTTGTAGAATGCCCACTCTGTGTATTGTCTCTTATTTACATCAGGGATGGGAAACCTGTGGCGGACAACCCTTCTAATCATGTCTTTGAGGAGCTTTCCAGTAACAACTGGAGGGTCACAAATTCCCTATCCCTACATTTTGCTGGGGGATGGGAGAACTAGTTATAAGATAACAATGCATATTAATATCTGATTCAGATTTCTGTTTCAGTCTTCAAATATGCGCACTGGAGCTAGACATTATAGCACATGTGTGTTTGCCATTCATCTCACCAGATGCTATGTGCAAGGGGAAGAGACCCTAGCTTTAAGCATCAACCATTCTTCCACCCTAATGCTTAGTTCCCACCTATAAAGATACTAAATTTATCCACCTTCAGCAAAGGCTCCTGTATCATATCTATAGAACATTAATTACCAAGCAATGAATACACACTGCATAGACTCCAGAAAGCTGATGTACATCATGTCACTGTTTAGTATGCCCAAATTACATGAGCACCACAAGTGTAATTGGAATTGTTATATTCAAATGTAAAATCTCTGCATTTTATTGGGGTTTAACAGGATAATTATAACAAGTAAATTAGAAATTAACATAGTTATTAAAACTCTGTATTTAAGGATTAATTGATACCAATTTCCTCCTCCAGGCTACTGTTGGCAATCTTAATTAAAAGGCTAATTAATGAAAATGAAATAAACATATTCCATATGTTTTTACTATGTAAGTTCTGAGCAAGATTTTGTGTTCCCTGTTATTGAAATCATTAACAGAACCTCCATTGTCTTCAATTAACATTAGTCTGGATCTGAGAAAACATGAACAGCTCTCTCTGGGGGATGAATCAGATATCTATTGGGTATTAGAAAGGTTCCCCATTGATATTTTACTTTCAGGTCTCAGGTGTACTTAAAATTATATAGATCAAATGAACTAAGGCTGGGGATACTGAAAATGATGCATAGCTCTATTGCAAACTGAAGTGTTTGCTCATGGCAGTGGTGTGATGAAAACAGAAGTGTTCAGAGAGAACTGTGGCACATAGAATCATATGTCAACACTTCCTATTCCTTAGGATCAGGGATGAAGGAACAAACATATGTTTTACACTCCGAAACCTTATTTGGTTCTTTTTTATATTTTAGTATAAAATTCATTTAATATATATAAAAATGAAAAACCTATAGGAAGTGGGACTTCCAGTGCACAGGGGTAGGATTTCCAGTGAAAGGGGCATAGGCCATATTCCACTTTTAGTTTTACAAATACTATGTCTTCTAGTCTTCTCACCTTTCTTCCAATGAGCTCAATGTGACATATGTTCTTTTCACCTGTCTGTTTTATCCTTAAACCAACCCTCTGAAGTACATTGTGGTCTGAGAGATTGTGACGGGCCAAAGGTCAACCAGAAAGCTTCAGAGCTAAGTGTCTCCTAGGTTATAGTCCAAAACTTTTATAATGGATTTGACGACAACTTCAGTACCTTGGCCAGGTATTGATTGCTATGTTACTATTAGTGTGCTATTGTTTGAGTTGCTCTTTTTAACTGTGTTGGCGTGGTTCCATTTTTCTTGTTTGTTCTGAGTGCATGTGTCCCACGCCCTGATATTCTGTCTGATGCAGGGCAAATGAAGAAAAAAAAACTTAAATAAGTTCTCATTCCATTCTGAGGGATGCATTGATACGGTATGCATATGGCATAAAATTACACATGCATTCATTTCTCTCTGCTCATGAGGTCAGGAGAAAGTGGACCACGTCTAGGAAAACATAAGTTAGAAAATGTCATCTTGGTTTTCTTAGAATTAATTAGTTTATTCTATTATTAGGCTCTCAACATGGAGTGGAGGATATTGTGAATAATATTCAAACACTTCAGCAAATGCATTAACGCTCAGTGATATAGCAACATTAAGATAGGTCAAATTAGGGTAATAATCCTCCCACCAGTAGGGCTATATAAAGTATAAATATAATTAGACCATTAATCCTCCTCAATATCTCTTCTCAAAACCTGTTTCTTCCTCCAGGCTTACAAGGAATTAGTCTACTAATAATGACTGACATCCTGATCCTATATACATTTACCTGGAACTGGAAGCAAGTTTGACCGATTCTGGTGTAAGGTACACCCAGATAGGAAATGGATCAGACCCTGCTCTTATCCAAATAATGTGTGGAACCTGCTCTCTGCTGCTCCTGCTACTATCTTTCACTGCTTCTGAATTCGCTCCCCCCATGACCAGCTGCTGTCATGACCCAGGAACTGCACATTGTGCAACAGAAAAGTCAGTGGAGGACAAGGTTGGGAAGTAGGGGGAGAACTGCCTGGACCTTCTTCAGGATCATCCCGGCTGGAAGACAGAATCATGCTACAAACTTCAGATTAAGTGGAGAGTCTCAATATCCCTGTCCTGCAGCCCTGCAGGAGCCATGTAAAAGGTAAAGGGACCCCTGACCATCAGGTCCAGTCGTGACTGACTCTGGGGTTGCGTGCTCATCTTGCATTATTGGCCGAGGGAGCCGGCGTATAGCTTCCAGGTCATGTGGCCAGCATGACAAAGCCACTTCTGGCGAACCAGAGCAGCACATGGAAACGCCGTTTACCTTCCCGCTGTAGCGGTTCCTATTTATCTACTTGCATTTTGACGTGCTTTTGAACTGCTAGGTTGGCAGGAGCTGGGACCGAGCAACGGGAGCTCACCCCGTAACAGGGATTCGAACCGCCGACCTTCTGATCAGCAAGCCCTAGGCTCAGTGGTTTAACCACAGCGCCACCTGGGTCCCTCAGACAGGAGCCATAGGTCTCTGGAAAAGCAGGGTTCACTACACCAGTGTTTCCCAACCTTGTGCCTCCAGATGTTTTCGGACTACAATTCCCATCATTCCTGACCACTGGTCTTGCTAGCTAGGGATGATGGGAGTTGTAGTCCAAAAACATCTGGAGGCACAAGGTTGGGAAACACTGCACTACACCATAGGCCCAATCAGCATGTGTTGGTTATAGGTGCTTGCAGACAGAGCTCTCCAAGGTCCTGCAATAGCTGTAGGGGCTGCATACCCTTGGATTCCTGTTGTGGATACCTATTGTGGATTTTTGCCTTGGCTCTCTAGCTCAGACACCTTGACTCCATCTCTTGATAACACACTGCCAGGCTTCCCCTGTGAGCTATGAGCTGTCATAGAACAGGACAGCTGAGGATCTGTCCCAGATTTTTATCCACAGCCACAAACAGTGCCATTGACTCTGGATGAAAAGTAGCAGATTGTCATCTGGTGGCTGGAAAAGCAGCTACAGGCAACTGATTTCCAGCACATTGCCAGGAACTCAACAAGCATGCAAACTCCAAAACACTATCATTGACGAATGGGAGATGTCCCATGCAGAGGTGCCAACTTAAATAAAAGATGGGGGATGGACAGGTAAGCCCCACTTCATATAATTGAGCACATGACATGGTGCATGCACACAATTTGAAAGGCGAAGCCCATAAACTTGGGGGGGGGCTGGCCCCCTCAAATATTTTATTGGGGGTGGAGGGACCTTGGCCACTAGGAGTTGGCTCCTATGGTCCCATGCTTACCTTTATCAAAAGGGCATTG
The DNA here is from genome assembly GCF_965207765.1 of Zootoca vivipara. Taxonomy (NCBI): domain Eukaryota; kingdom Metazoa; phylum Chordata; class Lepidosauria; order Squamata; family Lacertidae; genus Zootoca; species Zootoca vivipara. The sequence goes on along the minus strand of NC_142587.1, from coordinate 18,222,018 downwards.
TGAATCACTTCTTTATTTGTTTAGTATAGCTGTCATACAGCCCAGACCTAATAAGTAGCAACCATAGTATCTGATCAGATGTAACTCCTTCTACCACCAGCATCTATTTCCTGGAAGGGGCACTGCAGACTCCTCTCTTGTGGACTAGAGTTTCCTGTGTTGCTAGAACAGTGGCAGGAAGAAGCTATAGAATTCTACATAAGAAACAGAAATAGTAACCAGAATCTTGGTGAACAATCTGTGATAAAGTAACCAGTTTAGCCATATCACAGTATGATGCTCAATGCTATCTTGTGGTTTAAGTTGTACAAAGCACCATGCTTTAAAAAAAATAATGCTCTTTAAGGCATTAAATCTTAAACACGCTTAAATATAAGTAACTTTCTCTGAGCATAATGGGACTTACTTCTGACATGACATGTACAGGGTGGTGTTGGAGCTGATGAGTAATTTTTTTTTTATGTCTCCACACCAGTAACAGACAGTAGAGAGGGGTGGCAGTACTTGCCACATCCCTTGGCAGTGGAGTCATGGCTGCTTACCAGAAAGTACAGTGGAAGGGGCAAATTGCTTCAACCCCACCTCACCATCCACTATTAACCCACACTTATGAATAGAAAAAACAACAACACCTGAGTATGTTCTTTTCATACTTCAAAACCTGATGGTTTTCTTCATAAATTTTGCAACACCTCCTTTCAGATTTGATTGACCATCTCCTCTGTGTTTACGTTCTGCACCTAAATTGTTTTTGGGTGACCTATGTTCCCCCCCCCCCCCGAGTAAATTGGGCAGAGAGACCTAGAGAAGTTTGAAAAAAGCCATCTGTTTTTCCTCCTTCAGATCTATTTGTTTGCTTTTGACCTGCAAGCCTTTTTAGATCTTCATTAATGCAAATGAAGAAGCCATGTGTAGAGAAAGGTCAGTTATTGTAATTACTGAACATCCTTACTACTGACATATAAGAACTCACTGAGTATAGAGTTTTTCTGATTTAAAATTCTCTCTCTCTCTCCTCTCTCTCTCCCACTTTCTACATAATCTGTGCAACATGAACAAAATGAAGTGCTTGCACTCTCTCCACACACAGATTTTTTCTATTTGCTACATAATCCCCATCTTTTTCCTCATCAGTAATTATCTCATCCAATGTTGCTCACGAAGTAAAATAAATAAATAGAAATGATTAAAAAACAATAGCAATGCCACTGTGCATTTTAATATGAACTTGATATTCTGAGTTCCATCCCATTCCATTGATATTCTGAGTTCCATACCCTCTCCTTTCCTGTGCAGATATGTATGTTAGCCATTCTGTACAACCTTGTGTGTGCAAGAGAGAGTCTATTTATTTGGTAAGATATATTGTTTTCCATTAACCTTCAACAGGAACACAGCTCCCAGAAGGCATGCAGGGAAACTCAAGGGCTGGAGGAAGAGTGAGGACATATAGGGAAGGTAGTGCCTTTCAAGGAAATCAGGAATCAGCAGAAGGAAAGAAAATGGATCTTAACATAGGATTTGGAATATATCATTTTGCTCCCCTATCCTTGGGGTGGGGAACCTCAGACCTGGGGGCTGAGGAATCTCTATATGGTTCTCACATTGTTCCATTCCACGGAAATGTGATAGATTCACTTTTAAATCTGAATTAATTGAATTTCTCGCCCATTTCTAACTATATCCCCATTGAGCTCAGTGGAGCTTATTTCTTACTATTACCTTCTTCATCTTTTCTATAGGGATGTCTTGCATCTCTCTACTGAAAGATGTGATGGGTTTCTCAAGGACCTGCACCAGGCTCTTTCTGATCTGATTCACTGGCAGGTGTTATAAGGGTAGCCAAGCTTGAATAGGATCCCTCAGGCGGCAGGTCGTTGGAGTTCAGGACTGACTTTGAGGAACACCTGTAGGGATCTTCCGTGAGAAGCCCCACCATCACAAGCTACCTCTCATGGCTGGCTAGCTTAGGGGGATAAAGAAGGACCAGTGGGATGTGGAGGGCTGGTTCCCTCTGAATGCTGGGCAGTGGGGAGGGGTTAGGGCGTTGAATGGAGCAGCTAAGGCATCCTTCATCTTACATTTGAAAAGGTATTTAAAACCATGCATTAACCAGCCTACTACGGTAATGCAGTGCCTGGGGTGATGGTTGCATTGCCCAATGGAGGAAAAAGCGCTTTATATCATATAATATAAAGCGGATTGTGGTAGGGCTGTTAAGAAATTTAGCTTAGGGTTTGGTTTGTGTAAGGCCACAGCTCATGCTGAGTAATGGGGGGCGTGTGTATGCAAATTCCTTGGATCTGATTGGTTGTTGGGGCCCCTCTTAAAGCTGCGTCCACCATTTTCTGGTCACATTTTTGCCTGGCGTTTGAACCCCTCCCACCCGCCCTTTCTTTCTTGCAGGTTAGCACGACATTGCTATTGCCTTCGGGGCCGCCTGTATTCAGGGGTCAGTAGGAATTTTTCCAATTGGCTGATTGGCTGTGCCTCTTGGTTTTCGCCTACTGCGCTAGCAAATTGTCACAACTTGTTAGGTTGGCGGTTAGGCTTTTGGTTGGTTAATCGGTTGGTAGAGGGGGTGGCACACGGATGCCTACCCTCACCTCCGTTTGCTCCATATAGAAGTATTCCGTTAAAGGAATCTCGGGGCTTACACTCTTGTCCTTACCATCCCGCCATTGGCGGGAATGGTGGGCCCAATTTTAAGAGCAAGAGCCTTGAGGAACATTCTTGGTGAAGGTGAGGAGGGAATGACTGGGCGCAGCCACCTCCTCACTCCCAGGTATGTTTACTTGACTTCCATGCGGAAGTCGGAGCAGGAACTGTCCAAGCGGACAGTGGTGAGTCCTGTCCTATGGTGACAGCTGATGTGAGTCCTGCCACGTGGGCAGATGAGGTGAGTCCTGTCCAATGGTGACAGCTGATGTGAGTCCTGCCACGTGGGGCAGATGAGGTGAGTCCTGTCCTAAGGGGACAGCTGATTGAGTCCTGTCCTGGATGGACAGATGGGGATAGTCCTTCTTTAGGAAGGACGAGTGAATAACCAAAAGCCTAAGCCAACACTCGGATTAAAATTGTGTATTTAATAAAGTTGTGGCCCTAAATTATTTGCCAAAAACCAAACCATAATTCTGTTGTCAGTTGTGAGTTATTTAAGGTAATTTTCTGGGAAGCCTCGACACACAAATGGGCTGCTCATATCAGTGATGCAGGGTTTCAGGGCTGTCTTAAGTATATTTGGTGCCCTGGCGCCGTGGTGCGACAGATTCCTCCGGCGCCCCCGCCCCGCCCCGTTTCCCAGCGCGGTGGGCGGGCGGAGCTGTGCGGGCAGGAAGGCAGACGCAGCTGCACAGCGCCCCCCCCCCGGCGCCCGGCGCCACCCAGCCTGCCCGTAGGGCCGGCCCTGCAGTGTTTGCAGATCCTTGTTTAGGTTGTAAGTAAAGCATCCCTAATGTATAGGACTGGATTAAAAGCTTATGTTCATACCACTACTTGTTTATTTCCTTTCCTTTCTTTCCTTGCTCCTTCCTTTAACCCCAACTATTGTCTGGGGTCTTCATTCCAAGGTTTGTGGGCAATCCCTCCCTCCCTAAAAGTGGCGAGAAACCATCAAAGTTATTCTCCCCTCCCCCCATTATGTTCTCTGTTATCAGAAAGCCCATGTCTGGTATGCAGACATGCCTCTCATGCTTTAAGACATGCCTCTCATGAACCACCAGTTCATTCCTTTCCATTTCTCAGAAAAAGGCCCTCAGTTTTATTTTTGCATTTTCCATCATTTTCCTTCTAAGATGCATTCTGGTACATGTTGTTCCTGCGCCCAATATATACAAAGCACTCGAAGACACTTGAAAATATATACTTATATATCATATTGCCCTAAGTCCAATTTGTTTTTGCGTGCCATGCAGCTCTGGTGTTTTTCTGCAGCTCTGGAACGTTTTATGTCTCTGATATGACCTCTTCTTGACTTTTGAGTAGCATTTCAAGATTCTCCAGCAATTCTGAGAAATATTTGGAAACGATAGCGAGGTCCCTTGTTGCTTGCTGTATGAAAAGAACAAAAAAAAAGGCATAACTATTCAGATAGCGTGATACAGCTATTGCTACTCTCCATAAAATATTCTGACAGGAGTGCTAAATTTAGGGTTGGAGGAGAATTTTGTTCACTTTCTGGACTTACATGGGAATTGGAATGCAGTTGACATAAGAAGAGCCTGCTGGATCAGGCCAAAGGCTCAGAGAATCATGGACTTGAAAGGGACCACAAGACTAATCTGGCCTAACCCCCTGTAAGGAAGGAATTTTTCATTCAACAAGGGGCTGAAACCCACAATTCTGATATTAAGAGTCTCATGTTCTACCTACTGAGCTATCCCAGGTGTATATGTAGTCCAGCATCCTACTCTCATAGTGGCCAACCCACAAGCAGGACTTGAGAACAAGAGCACTCTTCCCTCCTGCAACTGGTATTGAAAAGCACGCTGCTGCCTCCATTGCAGTTGGATGGTAGACTTGTCTGAATTTTGCGCTGCATACAAAAGTGTGTTTGAGCTTCTGCTGCATACTGGGATGGAGACTGGGAAGGGCAATGGCATCAAATACATGGTGCCAGCATGTCAGTGGAACCAATCCAAACCCATTGCTGCCTCTCTCCCATCCTGGCCCTCCGAGTGTCCCTGTTTTCCAGGGACAGTCCCAGATTTACAGAAGCCGTCCCAGTTTCTGCTTTGATCCCAGAATGTCCTCCTTTTCCTTAGGACATCCCTATTTTCATCGGAGAAATGTTGGAGGGTATGGAGTTATGCAACCCCTGAGCCAAGGAGATAAGTAAATCTACAACCTTTAGAAGACATCTAAAGGCAGACTTGTCTAGGGAGGTTTTATTCTGTTTTTATATATGTTGGAAGCTGCCCAGAGTGGCTAGAGCAAACCGTCAGATGGATGGGGTAAAAATAATGGGGGGAAAAGAAAAAAGGGGTGCCCCTATTTTTGTTGGAGAAATGTTGGAAGGTATGGGACTCGGCCAGAGGGAGATCACCACCCAATACAACTTCTGTGTTTCAATACACACAATTCACCCCTCTGGACCTCCACAGGACTACTTGATTTCTTTCTGGGAAAGTGAAAAGGACCTGCCCTTTTGTCATTTAGCTTAATTCACAGATGCTGTATGCATGTTTATTCTTCGACTGCAGTATCAAGTGGACAGGTATGTCCACCAAAGGACAGGCTGGTGGTTATACCAGTTGATCGTTGCAATTGTGGCTTGATCACACACGTTTATATATTAAATCTGCCACTTGTTTGCCTTGTCAGGTTAGGATTTTGTCTTGTAATTCCGCAACAGCCCCACTGATATTTCTTGCTGCATTTTTAATGAACCCCAAATGTGTCTAGCTATGTATAATTTAGGATGTACTTAAATTGCGGGGGCGAGGGGTGTTTTTGGTTTTTGGTTGTTAAATTGAGCATCCCTAGTTAATATTGTCATTATAAAGAAATGTTTGTCTTCGGTGTTTGCTAATCACATTGCACTTACTTTTATCCCATTTATTAGAGAATTAAATTGTATTAGACCACCAACTGTACTAAATGTCATTAAAAAATCCCACTCAATAGCATGCTAATATCCAAACGAGGAATTCAGTACAGTTAAGATGTAGTAATGTTTATGAAGATCTAAGAAAATACCTTGTGGCAGCATGCAGCTGCCTTGAAAAAAACAAATCACATTGTATTTTTTTAAATAAAAACAATCTTGAAAACCTATGGGTATGATTTAGCCAAATTTGAACACATTTAACTCTGATTTCTATCAGATGTGATGAAATCTGACACTGGCTAGATGATGCCCAACATTTTTAATCCCCCCCCCGTTTATTTTTTTATCCAGTTTTTATCTTGCTCATCAGCTCAAATAAATATTATCAGTTCTTTCAAGTCTCAGAAGAGAAATCTGTAGGAGAAAGGTTTGGTTTCATATGTGCCACATTGATTGAGAGGAAACCTCTCTCTATCTGTGTCTTATACTTATACATATATGAATAAATAAAATGAGGTAATCAACTACACTAGGGAGAGAATGTAAGGAAGAAGCTCAGTTCAGTTGGAAATCTGTACTAGGGATGTAGAAATATTCCAGCATTCATTTGAACTTTCTTCTGGCATTTTCCATTCTGCTGCAAGTAGAAAGTCTGCTGATTAGGAAATATATATATACAGTAGTTAAGCATATGATACAATAGACATGCGTATATCAGCCATCAACGGATGACTCTGTACCTGACCTATAGATATGTGTCAAATTTTGTTCTGGTTCAATTCATGAGAGTAACCTTGTGATGGACAGAAGCAGAAGGTTTCATACTGCAACCAGAATCCAGAATCACAATCTAATGCAAGCCTTACTTCAGCAAATAATACCCCTTTGGGATTAAATGATTATAAATGAGAAAGCATATCACTATCACACCCTTATTAGATCAAATAATCCTTCTGGCTTTTCTGAGAAAGCCTAGCTCATCCCCTTTCAGTAAGGTAAAGGCTTGTGGCTAATCAAATATGTTTATCAAGGCAATAATATTCTATTTGCATTTCTTAAGAACTTCCAAGAGCACCTTGGTAAAAATAGATTGACGGGTGGGCGGGGAGGACCCTGCAGATGGCCTTTCTCTCTCTCTCTCTCTTTCCTATATTTTTAAATTAATTTTTCTGTTTTACATTTTAGAATATTTATTTAAACAACCTTAAAATATTAATGACTTCCCTTTTTTCTCTTTCCATGAGAAATTTATCTTAATGCTGCCCACGTTTTCAAATACTGTATACACAATTTTCCTCCGTATATTCAATTAGCATTTTCCAAACTTCTTTAAAGATATGTTCTTTTTGTTCTCTTATTCTATATGTTAGGTCTGCAAGCTGTGTATATTCTATCAGTTTAAGTTACCCTTCTTCTTTATTTGGGACTTCGCCCATTTTCTATTTTTGGGCTAACAAAACACAAGCTGCAGTGGTGGCACACATAAATAACCGTTTTTGACACCTGGGAATTTCCACCTGAATTATCCCCAACAAAAAGGACTCTGGGGCTTGTTTATTTTTTGGTTGATGGGCTTTCATCCCTGTGGTATCATTAGTGTTTCCAAAGCTCTGAACACCAACTCTTTATTTCTTCCCCAGAGGCTCACCTGGAGGGTCACCTGTGGAGATTGACAGTTGCAGGTCGGAGTCCCATCTATCTCATCCCCTGGCTTCAAGGCCATAGCTACGACCCTGCATGCATAGATTCTCTTGACCCCAATTGTAAGCTATGGGGTCACATTGTTGTTACTAGAGATGGGTGGAGACTTAACCCTGAAGCTGCTAGTTGCTGACTAACTATTATATAGTTGGCAAATAATGCTGCCTACGGCATGGCACAATGTTCAACGTATCATAATTATTGACTTTAGCCTAACCATCCAGCTGCTAGTCTTGAACTGAATGCTCACCTACCGTGCACCTAATTATTGGTGTGTTTCTCTATTATGTCTGCAAGTTCATTAGTGATCATCTGTTTGCCAACCTGCTGCTCTGTGTTCAATAAGAACTAATGCGGACAGCCTCTCCTCCTCCTCCTCCTCCTCCTCCTCCTCCTCCTCCTCCTCCTCCTCCTCCTCCTCCTCTGTGCCTCCATTTACAGTATCAGAATTCCATCAGCTCTTCTGACATACGGCAGAACAATGAAATGTGTAAAAAGCGGGTTTCTTTTTAGCCTAAGTGCATTTCACATCTGGTTGTGATTACATTCCCTAGAAGGACATCGGCTGATTAGTGATAATGCAGCAATTTTACATTTGTTTCAGACAATTATGTTAATCGTCTCTTATACATTATCTGATGTTTTGATCAGTGACTAATTGCTAGCACCTGGCTGATAGGCCACAAGGACATTCATGAAACACTCTGGAACCTGTAGAAAAATGCTGGCTGTGGAATGCAGAATTATATATGTTAAAGTGAAGAGCAGGGGACAATATACCAGGGGTGGCATCCCTTGACCTTAAAGAGTTGTGTTGAAGAAGAAAATTGAGCCGGTGCACCTGGTCACATTATGACATTCAAGGAAAATGGCGCTTGCTGACGCTTTCTGTCCTACAAGTCCTACCAGTGTTTTACATTTTACAAACACTGTAGTTCATCTGAAGTTCTGCATTTTGAACTAGGGCTGGATCTGCACTGACCTGTTTAACATTATTTCCCCCTATTAGAATGATATTAGATATGTTAATCTAAAATGTCACAGGGCATACAAATTTAAACTTGTTAACCTTTGGGTTTTTTTCTTTTTGTTGACAAATGAAGTTATACTTGGTTACACCATTTTCCAAAGTGCGGTTTTTCTCCTTGGTGCTGGTTGCTCATTGCTCTGCACTGCCCTCTGGTGTCACATATAAATCCTCCCTCCCTCCCTGCATGTCCTTTGTTATCTGCCCCTTGAATACCATTGGCTGGGTTCGGATATTGAATAGTGTCAAATAAAGGTAAAACACTACATAGCATAGCTGCTAAGTCTCCCGTTTTTCGCGGGAAACCCCCATTTTTAAAGCTGTTTCCCGCTGGCAGCCTGGATTGAAAAAAAAATCCCGGAAATCCCCCGGATTTCCTACCTGCCAGGGAGGCTCCATTTTGCATCCTGGCGCTGCCCGATTTCCGGTGCCCAGACATGGCACTGGAAGTCGCTTCTATGGATGTCCACAGGCTCCGCCCCCATTTCCATGCTAGAGTCGGCTTGAAAGGCTTCTGTTGTCTCAGACTCATCTCCATTCTTTTTATTACACTCAGTCAAATTATTTATTGCTGCCTTTTGTGCTTTGCTTTTTTTTATTTATTTGAACACATGTGGGCATAAGTGCTTATAGAAGGTGGTTCTCTTTGTATGGGTTTTCTTCTAGAGACACCAGCTGGGGTGCTCAAAGTGTGACTTCTGATAATACTTGGCTTATTTCTAATTCCAATCAGGCAGAGATGCCACCCACAGAGATGTGTCAGGGTGCCCTGCTGCCACCATAGTAATAGAACACAAGACAGCGCTGGTGCTACTTTGTACAATAAGAGTGCTTATTATTACACCTACTCCCAGCAGAATTGCACATTTACTCGTTCTCAAATTGCTCAGCAATCAGTACGATACTTTATGGATCACTCCGGGGACCCGGGTGCCTGTCCGCAACACTGCCCACTGGCAAAAGGTGAGTGGCCTTGCGAAAACCAGCTACTCACAGTGTACAGTGTTTGTTTGTTTGTTTTAAAAAGTTTTAAATGAGGATGTTCTAAGCGAAAAACCATAATTAGAAATTGTAATGACCCCATCTTCTTGGTTAGAATGTAGCATTAAATGGAACGGTGATGAATCAAATTGATCAGAAGAAATTGGTTGTGCTCAATATCTGGTTGCCCAAAGGTGTCCCCTCCCCCTCTCCAGACCCCAAAGAAAAATATTAATAGATCTGGGCTGACCTCAGCATTTTCTTAGCCCTGAAAAAGAGCACAGACCTCCTAATAACTTTTGAGTTACAAGATACACGATAAAAAGACTGAACGAAAGGCCGAAAAGTGGCCATCAGATATTGGCCTTTGGGTAAGGATTGTAAAGAGCTTATGTGGTATAAAGCCGAGGCTGAAAATATTTTTCATTTATGCTGCCATTTGAGGACTCTCACTCTGTAATCTGTTTGGATATAAGGCCCCATTCCAGTATTTTGTGAAGCTCAAACACTCTCCCCATCAGAAGCTTCTTCCCCAAATGGAATCACCTTTCCGACTTTGTCTCGTTTGTTGTATGTGACCAGGGGCACTCCAGACAAAAAACAAAAAATAAAAAAGCAGCATGATTTTTAGTTTCCTTCTTGTGTGAATGTCCCCGAAATAGTTTAGCATGCTCCTGTTCTTTCAGGAAACTTTGAAAAAAAAAAGCTTTTATCCACATACTACATTGAGTGAAATAATAAGAGCATCTATAAAAATAAAGGGGGGGAGAGAACGTGAAGAGAAGTACTATTAATATGGACATTAAAAAATGGGCAAACTACCAAGAACTGCAAGGTGAAAGGATGCGACGCCAAGAGGGAACAAATTTCATGGCCAGATTAACCATTATTCTAATTATACTGCAGTGTAGAAACCTATGCAAATGGGGTGTGCTGCTGTAGTGTAATTATCAGAGAAAGCTCTTACATCATTTCTCCCTGTTTTAGAAAATGATGGAGGATTCCCTATCACACCCATCCATTTATCTGTTTGCAAATACAGCAAGACGGAGCTGTTCCGCCAGGCCTTTGGTGGGGGTTCAACCTGATTCTTTTCTTTCTGTATAAGAACAAGCATTAAAGAGGCCTCCTAGCCAGCCCAGAGGTCCTTTATAGGACCAGTGGTAATATTTGGCCCTGAAGAATATTAACCACTCTCAATTTTACCCGTGGACTGCCATCTGTCCAGATTTTAATCTGTTCTGAACTAATTTTAAAATGTATTTTAATTGATTGATTGCCTGTTTTTATGTTCTTATGTTATTTGTATACTGTGTTAGTTTTATGACGTTAGCTGCCCTGAGTCCAGCTCTGGCCAGGGAGGGCGGGGTACAAATAATTTATTATTATTATTATTATTATTATTATTATTATTATTCTCAAATCCTGAAGGCACAGAGCAAGGAACCATAGAAAGGGTTGGGGGAGGAGTAAATGTCAAACATAGAACTGAATTCCTATTAGACTGCATATAGCATAATTAGCAATGAAACGGCAATCTTATGCACTCCTTCCTGGAAATAATCTCCACTGAATGCTGCAATCCTAAACATGCTTACTAGGGAGTAGGGCTCATCGGGGCAAATGAGGACTTACTTCCAAGTAAGCAGCTGTAGGGTTCCATTGTAAAGCCCTTGACCCCAGAGCAGTTTAATCTTCCCCTGGAATGGCAACCCTGCAGGAAAACAGCCAACACTTTCCCAAAACCGTTAGAAGTGGCCAGAAAAAGGTGTCATAATTACGGGCCTGACACAAACAGCCTTGTAGATATACCATTGCATTGCTATCCAAAGAGGACCGAGGCCATCCTTGCTCTGATTCCTGTAAGACCTGCTCCCTGCTTGGCTAGCCTATTTTTATGTGACCTGGCAGGGCTGGTCCCTGACTAGCTGCCTACAAAAGCTGCTGCTCCTGGCTGAAGGGGCTAGAGACCAAGACCACTGAGGTGGAGGTATTGCTTATGAGTTTGTGTTTGGGTTGAGATTTGATTTTGGAGTTGCTTAATCAATGCTGTTATTGGTATAATGTTTCTGTATTGTCCTTGATAGACATGATGATGAACTATGTGGGGACTGCTTGATTTTCTGGCACTTATTCAGATGTTTTCATTTATTGTCTATGACAACTTAGATATGCCCTCCAATATTTCTCCTATGAAAATAGAGACATCCTGTACAATGATGAAGGTGATGATTTTATTTATACCCTGCCCATCTGTCTGGGTTGCCCCAGCCACTCTGGGTGGCTTCCAACATATATAAAAACATAAAAAATACATTTTAAAACTTCTCTATACAGGACTGCCTTCAGATGTCTTCGAAAAGTTGCACAATTACTAATCTCCTTGGCTTGGGAGTCACATAACCCTCCAACATTTCTCTGATTAAAATAGGGGTGCCCTACCATACATTTGAACATATCTCCACTGAAAATAGGAACGTCTTAAGGAAAATTGGGACATTCTGGGATCAAATCAGAAACCGGGATGGCTTCTGTAAATCTGGGACTATCCCTGGAAAATAGGGACACTTGGAGGCTCTGCTTAGATCCTGTTGTGCTTTGTAATTGTGTATTTGTGTTGTAAGCCACCTTGAGCATGGTTTAACTATGGAAAGGCAGCTTGCAAATAAATGAGGAGGAGTGTTAGATCACGCTATTATGAAAGGGGTTCTTGATAACAAATGAGACTAGTTAATCAAAGAAGATTTATTGCAAAAACAAACAAACACAAATGTACCATATTTTTTCACTCCATAAGATGCACCTGACCATAAGACACACCTAGTTTTTTAAAGGAGGAAAGGGGGAAAGTCCCCCCCCTTTTTAGGACCAGCTCAAAGTTGTGCAGCTTCTTTGGCAAAGGGGAAAAGCCCCTTTTTTGAGGATCAAATATAAGACTACAACACAGACCTCAGTTACGAACACATAAAGGTTATACACAACCGTAACCGGCTATAATAAAATGCATGAACTAATACAGAATGAATTAAGAAATTTTTGTTATTATGTACGTAGGAACAACCTCTGTCAAAGGCGAGGGGACAACCCCAAACTTAAAGTGTTAATCAAGGTCACAGTCCAAACGAATAAGATAATCAAGGGGTACCCAAAGAGAAGAGGTGCAGCAAGTGTAGACCAGGTACTCGTAGATCCAGTTGGGAAAAGGGCGTGGTAGGGCCCAGGTCCATGAGATGGCAGCAGAAGTATCCAATGGTGCCAGGTTCAGCCAAAAAGTACTGTCCTTCGGAAAAACAAGGTTCCCGGGTATAACCCCTGTTATATATATATATATATAAAAAAAAACTAGTTTTTAAAGGAGGAAAGGGGGAAAGTCCCCCCCCTTTTTTAGGATCAGCTCAAAGTTGTGCAGCTTCTTTGGCAAAGGGGAAAAGCCCCTTTTTTGAGGATCAGCTCAAAGTTGTTGAGCTTACTTTGCAAAGGGGGAAAATCCTGTTTTTGTGGGGTTCGACTCACAGTTCTGCAGCTTCTTTAGGAAAGGAAAGGGAGCCGTTTCTACAGTTTCCAGACAGCTAATCTAATCAGCCAGTCACATGTCGCTGGGGCAACAAACAGCCTCCGTCTGCAGAACATTCAACAATGGAGGCCTGGGGAAGGGGGCAGGGCTGGAAAGGGAGCCTGCAATTGACCACACATTTGCTCCATAAGATGCACAAACATTTCCCCTTACTTTTAGGAGGAAAAAAAGTGTGTCTTATGGAGCGAAAAATATATTTCCCTGAGTGGATATTTCAGACGTCCATCTATAAATCAAAGATGTCCCTTCTAAGGACGTTGTTTCTCCCGCTTCCAGAAGCAGACAAACTTCCTCTTGTGACGTAGCCTGTCTTGAATACCTCCTATATGCCGAGATTTGGAGAAAGGGGGTCAGCTCCCCCCCTTCCTTGTTCTCCAACGATCTGCTTCTGAGGTCCCTCTTACTCTCAGAGCTGTGTCTGATTCTCTTCCCTGTATTTTTGTACTTCACTCGCACCCTCACAGGCTAGCGGCTGTCTGCTAACGCCACTGTTATCTGACTGCAATCCTAAGGGCGGAAGAGTTGCCTCCTGGCTATAAACCGCCTGACTTTCAGTTAACTCTATCTCTCCCTGCCTGCTTTCTTGAGCTGGTTCATTCATGACATATCAAGAATAAGACTATGCACCTGATAAATACTAGCTTTGGCATGCATCATTTCATGACTCAGGAGTTGATGACTTATCATCTGGTCATTAAAGGGGAAACTTGTGCCTTGTTGCTGAACTCCACCATCCCTTGACTATTGGCCATGATAGTAATAGTCCAGCAGCATCTGGGTAGATGTTCTCCCACTCTGGCATATAACAAAACAAAATGTATGAAGATATTATGGGCATATTACATATTATTATGTAAAATCGATGTTACCAATGGTGTTTTTTTTTTTGGGGGGGGTACATCTACTATAAAAATATTCACCCATGCTAATGATTTCCCTGGCTATAATACAACTAATGGTACTCATAATTTTAATTCATTTTCTTCCTTCCTCCAACTATTTTGATTTGAAGGTGATTTCTCATCATCTGCCACAGAAGGGGTTATTCATAATTAACTGGCTTCAAACGTTTCGTCCTGATGTCCAAATATCTCCATAACTCATTCACTGGAGAATTGGTTTCATGTTGCCTTTTCTAATGATATCATTTCATGGCGACCTTCAGTCATTTATCTGCACAAAGCAGTTAAACCTCATAAATATAAAATTATGTGGGACATCCTACAGCATAAACAACAGCAAAGATGTAGCCTTATCTGGGGGTCAGGATCTGCCATCTTACATCTCATTAGTATTACTCAACCACCACCATCCATAACTGTTGCACGACTATAAACATCCCTTTAGCAATAAATTACTCACCTCTACTTCATTTCCTGCCCTCCAAAGAAAATTGCAATTGTATTTTGTTCCTACAATGCTAAAATTAATTACATAGCAAGGAGTAATGAGGGGGAAGATCTGTAAGGCCACCTGGAAAGAATTGTTTTTATGGTTTGCAATTCCACAAGGCCTGAGCAGCCCCTTTGTGGTAGAGAAACATAGAATCATAGAATTGTAGAGTTGGAACATACTCCCAAGGGCTATCTAGTCCAACCTCCCTGCAATGCTAGGGGTCACAGCTGAAGAATCTCTGACAAATGACCATCCAATCTCTGCTTTTAAACCTCTTGTGAAGGGAGAGTCCATGGCTTTCCGAAGCAGTCCATTCCACTGTCAAACAGCTCTTACTGTCAGAAAATTCTTTCTAATGATTAGTCAGAATCTCCTTTCTTGCAGTTGGAATTCATTGGTTTAGGTCCTCTCTTCTGGAACAGCCAAAAAACAAAACAAAACAAAAAAACATCTTCCATGTGACAGATCTTCAGATATTTGAAAGTGGCTGTCCTAGCACACTTCTTCTGCCTGTCATTCCCTGCTGGGGGAGCATGATAAACAACAACTGCAGTTTTCCCCCTTTGTGTGGTTGTTCGTCTGCCACAAATGGTGATGAAGTTGGAACAATCAGTAGCAAAGCAGGTCCCTATGTGTCCTTCACAACAACTTAGTTGGAATAACATTGCACCATGATGTAGTTTTGTTCTAAAGGCATTGCAGGGAAAACATGGGAACCCCCATGGGTAGAACCACTGGACAGATACCAGAATCAGTGAATTCCTGCTGCAAAAACTTGTGCATGGATTGTGAGTCCTGAAATAGCATCAAGGGATGAGTATGGAGCCCTAAAGCAGCCTGGATGTGGGAGCAGCCCAAACTAGGCCTTGCCTTAGGTGGTATTTCTAGATTGAATCCAGGAATTGATGTGATTGGATACCGCCACTTTCAATTTGAAGTGGAACTTGTTATTTTAGGACACTTGTCTTCTTCAGGATTTTGAATTATTTTGATCCTTAATGGGAGGAAGCATATCAGAGCAATCCAAAATATAGGAAGGAAGTGGAAATTATGGCTACAGCCCAAATTTGACAACCCTTTAAATTAGAGCATACATTTTGTCAGTGCTGCTTCCTGTGACTGAGCTGAACAAAGTTTGGAATAAAGATAAATCTCCCCCTGCACCGTCCTGCCCCAGCCATTCCCACATAACACCCCTTTGGGGGGGACTTAGCCTGGTTTGGGCTGAGCTGGGATGGAGGACTTACAATAATATATCTCTGGCTGAGCCAGGATGAGGGGCTTCAGCTGGTACGAGCAGGCATGCCTTGAGATCCACCTATTCCAAACTCTGCTCATCTTGGTAGAACTTGGCATTGAAGATGGACCCCTATGTCAATGAAATGGGGTGGGTGATTTGCCTGAATTGAAGCAACCAAGACCAGCTGATTATTCTAACTTCCTTCTGAAGTTTTGAATGATTATATTCTCCCCCCAAAAGCTGACAAACTGATTCAGGAAGGGTAGGTGGACAGATGTGTTTTGCCTGCAGACATGTGGGATGTTTTATAGGTAGATTCTGTAATCTGCTTTCCATGTTGTTGTTTGTCAGAGATTGCATCAATTTTTATTCTGGCTGTCTGAATTTCACTCCCTCTGGCAAGTTCATTGGAGCTACTGCTGTTCTGGACCATTTTACTGTGGCATATCTATTTAAAGAGAGGCAGCAAATATAACTCGTGTACTCTGGGGGCCAGTGTTCATTTGGAAGAAGCTACTATATGAGGGAAGGAAATGCAGCAAATGAAATGTGCAATTTGTAGGGGAAAGGGGGGTGCTATTCCTTGTTTAGCTTTCTTTACATTGGAGCTTATAAGCGAGTTGAGAGAAGGAAAAACATACCCAGTGATTATTAGGTACAAGAATCAAGTAAATCATTATCAAAGCTGGCTGGCTAAAATTAGAAGAAAAGTGTGATGTGAGTTTTCTTCTGTGTGTAGATGATTCATTCCCCTTTTGGAAGCTAGCATGGGTCCTTCCATAGTCAACAACACAATATGCTTCTGTGTTTATTGTTTTCAGAACACCTCGGGAATCATCTTATACAATTCTGGTTTCATGGGAAGTGCTGAATGGGCTAAGCTTCCAATACCTTGCACTTTTCAAAGTTATAATTGATTTTGTGGCAAAGCCAGCTCTGTTATGTTCGTCTTTCTCAGAGTGTACTGTGATGTAGGTAAAGAAATGTGCCTGTATTGCATAGCATGCAACAACATAGCTGTGCTGATTGTAAATGGATCCATTTTGCCTCATCAAATCTTCATAGGGTCAAAAGGTTACCGCTTCCAGATGAAGGTCTAGACAGCAAATGAAGGGGTACACCTGTGGCTTGTTTGTCAGAGTACAAGTAAGGGTTTTGAAATTTTCTTCCAGTTCTGCTCCCCCTCCAAAAGAAAAGAAAAAGCTATAGGAAGTTACTTTTAAAAATACTTTAAGTGTGCCCAGCACAAAAAGCAGCGCACCTATTTGCTTGGGGTGTGCATCAGCTCCAAGATTTGCATTGCTTCTGTGGAGATCAGTGACATTTCATGGATAGAAAAAAAGTAGAAAGTGCTGTACAGGAAAACTATGTAACAGAGTGATAGGAAGTGACTCAGGATGCTTTGACGACATTGTGATGTAATTCAGAAAGAATTTAAGAAAAGCCTGCTGCATCAGGCTAATGGTCCATTGAGTCCACCACCCTGTTATTAAAATGGCAACCCAAATATCTGTGCAAAAACCACAAAATGGGAGTTACATCACCCCGAATCACCCCAATTCAGCCCACTATTTGGCTCTACTATGAACAGGCTGAATATACATACTATTTGACTGCAGTTTGGCAGGCTTTATCCACACTGGAGAAGATATCTTGGTAGTAAATGTAATTCTTTCAAAAGGAAAATTATTTGCAACTTTTTTATTATTATTTCCCAGTAGGAAATGGCTGAAAATATGAGGACATGAATGGACCCCATATCCAAACTTGTAGCCTATGACTCACCATGGGCCAAGGCAGGAAATCTTCCCAAATGCAGAATTGGTGTGTATAATGAATCCGTGGCTGTAATGAATGCATGCTAGAATACCAAATATACCAAAACATCATGTCATGCTCCCTACCCAATGCACTGTAGAACAAGGTGGTCTCACTGTTCATTTCTTCCCTTCCCCGTCAATCATCATATAAAACAACCATTCTATTCATAAGGTTCATATCATGCAAATTTGACAGAAGACACAGAATACATGACAGAGTAAATTCCATTTGGTAGATAAAAATACAGTAAGGAGCTTTCCAGTCTTCCAGTGAGGGATCTAATTTTGCAGGCACAAATGAGAAAGCAAGTGGTCTGCACCCATGAAGGGACTGTAAGGCCTGAATGAAGATGACAGGCATAGCCTCTTAACCGCCCTCGTTACGTGACAAATTAGATGTGAAGCTTTGTCACATGCATGGCTTGCTGTACAGAGTGACCCATAAGTCGGTTATTGTCAAAACGATGGATTATTATGGTTTTGTTGTTGCACTGTTTGGGCCCCTATGTGTTCCAAACTCAGAAGAATTATGGCCTGAGAAGCCATTTCCCCTATCTTCCCATCCATATGCTACAATCACATCTTCCTGCTGGTATGGCTGACTGGCTTCCCTCTTCTATTCCTTTCTAGTGTGAAATACAAAATATAGTTTTTTTCAGGCCTGGGGAAGAAAATTGCATAGAAGACATGAGTGTCATTCTGAGCAATCTTTAGCTATCAAGAGAATGCCTGTATGGGCTTGATTTCAGTATTTTGAAGTATTAATGTATCATCCTACTGGCAGCATAGGAAATGTCAGCACATACAGGAAAAATCATATTTCCAGAAAGGAACTGGACTATGGCACAGTTATTGCTTCAGCATCAGAGATGTTGTTTCCTAACACTCAAAGGGGCTGCTTTGCAGTCCAACATCTGGAGCATTACAAGGAATCTGTGCTTTTCTCTAGTGGTTTTATGTAGCTGGAATGTTTCCTTGAACCACAGTACCTGGAGGTACTTACCAGGAGAGAGGATGGGGAGTGGTGTGGGTATCTGCCACACCCACTCTGCTGACACCAGCCACTGGGAGGCTGCCCACAAACTGAAGCTGGAAATTGCTCCTCTACCTTGTACTAGGTCAGTGATGGCGAACCTATGACACGCGTGCCAGACGTGACACGCAGAGCCCTCACTGCTGGCACGCGCCCCATCGGCCCATTTGCGCTGTTGTTGTTTTATTCCACCCCCCATTTGTTCTCCCACTCCTCCTCACGCTACAGCTTGTCTCCGCTGTTAAAACCTGGATCCTTTGTTGTTGTTGCTGCTGCTGGTAGCCAGAGATTGGTTTTTTAACCCTTTCTGTGCTGTTTTTTCTGGCACTTTGGCAGACGATGATTGGGTATAACAGCGTTCATTTTTTAACCCGTTCTGTGCTAGGTTTTTTGGCGCTTTGGCAGACTATGTCAGTGCTGCGTGTTAGTTCCAGCGAAGGTTTTATTCGTCATTTATTTCTGTTCTCTTCCCCCCCCCAAAAAAAAAGCACAGCAGCTTTGGGGCATTCCCCCCCAAAAGCAAAGCAACTTTGGCACCCCCCCCCAAAAAAACCCCTCCAAAACTTTGGTCAGCAGCTCCTCCCAAAAAGCTGAACAACTCTGGGCACTTTGTGATAAATAAGGGATTTTTGGTTTGGTTAAATAATTAGTTTTTGGTTTATTAAATACAGTTATATATTACAATTATACATTTTTGTTATTTAAACTATAAATATCGCGAAATTATGGTTTTTTTCTCAAAGTGATACACCACCCGAGTTATGCTCGGTTTTTTGGCGAATTTTGACACACCAAGTTCAAAAGGTTGCCCATCACTGTCCTAGGTGCTGCTCAGTGTTCTGCAAGAATAGCTGGAGCTGCATTTTCTATGTTTTTTTTGGGGGGGGGATTCCCATCTAAGGACTGTTAGAGTTTGTACCTGAAGCAGCTGGTATAGTGAGACTGTGCTGCTCACCTGAGTGAGTGAGACTAGCTGACTCATTGCAGCATACCTGGATGGAGAGGGAGACGGGAGCGGCAGTGGCAAGTTAGGTGTGGTGCAAGCAGGCTGACAGAGCCAATCTAGCACCTCTGCTATTGCGTTTGCACAGCACCAACCTCCCCACTGCTATGCCCCTCCCTCTGTCTGTCCTGGTATGGTGCACCAACTCAACCAGATGAAGGCCAGCTGAATGGCACAACCCTGCATGTCTTTGCTGCTGGGCTTTACTGTCCCTTCTTGCCATTACCTGATAGATTTGAATGTGAAATAGAATGGTTGGCATCAGTGGCATAGCATAGGTTGCCAGCACCCGGAGCCGCGCAGAAGGGGGTGGGAAACAGATGGAGTACGCATGTGCATTCAATTGCCTAACAGCATCTGCGTCACCCAGGAGATTACAGCCACAGAGATAAGAAGAGACATTTTGTTGTTTGGAGAGGTCACTTCCTAGTTCTCATGGAGAAGCTGTTTTCAACGGAGCCCAGCGACAGAAGCACACAACTGTATTGAGGCAGCACTGGGTGTTGACTTTTTTTGCCCCTAACAATTTTGCACCCAGGCAACTGCCCCTATGTCCCCCAACACTATGCCACTGGTTGACACAACAATGGCAATGGCTTGCAGAGAGTGAACAGACTATGGAATGAACCTGAACTCTAAAGGAGCACCAATTTATATTGTGCTTGGGCAACTCCACACTGAAGTATTCACATACAAAGTTTTAAACTCCCGCATTACACCAGTCCTTTCATTCTTCCTCTTCTGATATTGGCAGATCTTGACACTATTTCCAGCAAAGTGTGATGAAGAGGATGAAAATAATGATTCAAAAGCAAAGAGCAATGAAAAGATCTGACTGACATTGTCCCCTCGAATGGGAAGAAGGGTGATAAGTTATCTTTGATTTTTTTTCCTTCAAAAGGGCAGTGGGGTGAAAGGATTTTTTTTAACACACATAAAAGGGATCAGCTCCAGCAGTTGAGAAGTAAACATGCTTAGAGCGAGTAGCAGATGAAAATTAAAATGTAAAGCACAAAAGGCCCTGGAAACAAGATGAAGGGTTTTATACATCACAGAGAAACAATTAAAAGCATGGTTAAGAGTTAAAATATTTCTAAGAAGCTCGTCAGCTAGATTGCAGAAAATGGCTGGCATTCAGGCAAAAATGCATAAACTGAATTAGTGTGTGGTAATGCTATGTAAAGCTGGGAAATATATAGATTAAATAAGGAGGCTTCAAGCAGGAAATTATTCATAAAAGAAGCAGAGCAACGCTCTGCTAAAATGGCAAATTAAAAAAAAAAGTTGCTAGTGTGGAGCCAACAAGGACCCAATATCTAGGGAGGCCAACCTGTATTCCCTCCAGGTGTTCTGTTCCACATGTGATGCTGCTTCGGCATACTTACATTTCTGACAAAAGCTCTGTCCCTTTTCTGAAAGCAAAATTGAACAGATTTGGACTCCCAATATTCTATGAGATTAAGGATCATTGATGTGATGGCAGTCATCATAGAGATCATCTCTATCTCTTTATCTGTCATCATCATCGCCACACAATGTCCGTTCTCATCCTGAAGCAAAGTTCTTAACCTGAGGTACTATTTCTGGGTTAGTGGAGTCTGTAACCTGAAGCGTCTGTAACCTGAAGCGTCAGTATCCTGAAGCGTCTGTAACCTGAGGTACCACTGTATAATGCTTGTGGTTTCATTGTTTATCTCTTGTCTGATGATCCCTAACAAGGCATTCACCTTTTTTAGCTTCTGACAAAAGGAAATTAGCCAGGACTTAAGAGTGGGCGGCGTGTGTGTGTGTGTGTGTGTGTGTCTACAGTTTGTGAAAATCTGGGAAACTTTCCCAGCACACTTTGAAATATGGTCATTACTTCCTAACCAAGGTTCACCATCAGTCTTTGATTATAAAAAGCAAGTCGGAACTTGCCAACACTGGGCCCAATTACTTCTGAAAGTACCATAAATAAGGCAGGCACCTGGAGTTTCTACAAATTAGAATGTCACCCGATAATTGCAGACTTGCTCCCAAGGGTGAATGCTGTCACTGTGTGAATGCTGTCACTGTGGACAGAGGTTGAAATAGTCCAGGGCAAAGAATATATGTGCTCTGAGCATTTAAAAGAAAAGGGCTGTATTTTTATTATCAGATACATGTGATATGGAGGGAGATCACTTTGGATAAATAGTTATCACAGGTGGCATAAATTTTGCCTTTTTTTGCAGTTTGCTTTTTTGCTGTTTACCTGCATAGACACAGGCTTTAGCATCTGCATCTCTAGCTAGATTAGTTATTACATGTGCAAATTGCAACCATGATTCCTTAATGCAACCAAACTGCACAGTCCTTTTAAAAAGCTTAAATCTCACTGATCAGCTGTTTGACCGTGGAAAACAGAGATGTTCAATTCAGTTGCCTCTACTTCATTCCTACAAAAATATGTTGTTGTCATGGACTGTTTGGACACAGAGCAATGATAAGAGGAACCAGATGAAGAACGACCAATGAAAGAAGGCACAGAGACCAAGGAGTAGTGGTGGGACAATGATGAGTTGGCAGAGGGAGAAGAGGGAGGAGTCTTTGAAGAGAAGGCGTCAGAAGATGGAGAGGTAACAGGACTTAGTGAGCTGGGAGAGCATATGGCAGAGAGAAGTCAAGAATCAGAGGCAGGTGCTGAAACAGGTGAACGGGAAGAGGGAGGTCAAGAGGCAGAGATGAGTCATGCTAGTGAACGGTCATGAGCAGGCATCCCCAAACTTCGGCCCTCCAGATGTTTTGGACTACAATTCCCATCTTCCCTGACCACTGGTCCTGTTAGTTAGGGATCATGGGAGTTGTAGGCCAAAACATCTGGAGGGCCACAGTTTGGGGATGCCTGGTCATGAGTATCTCCCCCTCCCTGACTTCCAGGACCAGGAGAGGTATGAAACGGGAGGAGCAAAGACAGGCTGCACTCAGGCAAAGTCTTTGGTTGCTTGCAAGAAGCCCTGGAGAGGACAACACAAAGAAGGCTGTGGGGACTTTTAGTCTCAGCAACTGATTTCACAGAGTAGGACCTACAGGGTGTGAGCTGCTGTGCTCATTAGGCACATGCACACCTGCTAAGCCTATGTAGCAGGGTGGTGGTGGAAATGACAACTGTCAGCTATTTTTCAATGTAGAGTTGGATGGAGGACACAAAAATGTATGGTGGTCTGCATGGTTGTCTATAGAGAAGAACCTGCATCTTATCAATACCCACCTCAGCTTAGGCAGACAGGACTCCCAAAATAGAAGGTTTGAAAATATCAAAATGTACACATAGGATGAAGATGTTTCATGAGGCATGCTAGAACATATAGAATGTGAGACAGGTCAGCTTCATACCACAGATTTAAAGCACATATAAAGCACATGGCTTTTCCAAAAGAAGTATGGGAGCCATAGTTCTGCCTCATAAAGCTGCAATTGTCAGTGCCCTCAACAAACTTTAGTTCCCAGGATTTTTTATGAAAGTTATGTGCTTTTAACATGCATTAAATATGCTTTAAATGTGGGTGTGGCTGCAGTTGTAATACTTGTAGGGTCATATTCAACTTTTACTCAGAGAGGAACCGCTGAAATTAATGGATAGTCATGGTCATTAATTTCAATAGGTCTACTGTATGAAAAAGTTAGTTGACTACAGTGTGTATTCTGGAGTGACATATTTAGGGACCAAAAGCTCAAAAAAGCACTTGGAAATTGACTCTTTTATATATATATTATTTTTTAGTTGACACAATATTGCACCTATATTTGAAATCAATTTCTCCCCTTCAGTCAAGTTTTACTAGAGTCAAGCCCACAGATGAAGAGGCACTAAAGTGTTAAAGTACATTAGGCTCTTGTCTCTGAGAGAATCATAGTAAAGACAAAACAATTTCATTGGAGAGGTTTGAATGATTTCTTTCACTCGGAGAGTAAGGATTTAACAGCAATGAAGAATCAATATGCAAAGCCTCAGGATGACAATTTAAGCGTTTAAAGTCTACATGTGGTAATTGACAATTTTTAGGCCGTTTAAGACTGGTAAAAAGCTTCCTGCGGCTCCTTGCTCAGTTTATGTGGACAATTGCCTCTTTTCTGTTCATGGAATATGTTGGGAAACAGAGATTACTTTCAATGATTCTTGGACTTCATCCTCCATGCAGAAACGAGTATTTTCCCTGTGTTTTCCAGACAATTTGCCCAGATGGAAATTCATAGCGGTAATTGAATCACTCAGTAGCTAATACGTTGGGGAAAGATTCCTAGGAGGAACACATTACAATTCAGTGTTTCAATTTATTTGTTTATTTAAAACATTTATTGGATGCTTTTCCTTAGGGATCAAAGAAATGAACAAAAAATAGAAGGCAAATACACACTATAAAACAAATAAAAAGAGCACAGCATGTTGGTGATTTTGTAAATGAATGATATAGGGTTAAATTAGAGATATGGGGGAGAAATTTGGTTCACATTCTAATTCAAACCTACTATATTTGCACTTTTGAAACCCATATGTGAAGTAAAATGCAGTTATCCTTTAGATTTTGCACCCAGTTCTGCAATTCTGTCCTCCTGCACGCACGCACGCACGCACACACGCACACACAAATGTGTACCTTAGGAAAACATGCACACAACAATTCATACATTGGTGAAAATAGTGTACAACAATGCATGCTGGAAATGATGGGAAATTGTTTGCAAAAATGTGTATGTGTTAAATTACATACACAAATGTTTATAGATGGAGAAATGGGCACATATATGAACTGCTTGGGAGAAATTCTGTTCCTTCACTGTATGTGAGGGGGACGCATTTGCCATACCCTCTTTCCCTGCAAGAAGAGGAGAGATGGACTCTCCCACAGGGTTGATATGATTTGGGGTGATTTGCCCTATTGGGGAGAAGTGGAGATCAGGCTACTTAAGCCCACCCCATACCACATTATCCCCTCTTCTCATTGAGATACCCACCCTCCAGCCCCTCTTCCAGTGTGACCTCTGCTAGTTGCCTTGTTGGTAGGGACTGAGTAGGAATTTTGGGGGTGACACTAACTGGCTTGTGACGCATCTTTTTTTCTCTATTTCACACTGTTGGGTGTTAAATGCATGACTGGAGTGGTGCTTTGTTTGAATTTCACTAATTGGCATTTGGAATGGGTAGGTGAGTGGTTTTGGGAAAATATTCAACTAATACTGCAGCTAGTCTTTTCAGGATGTGAAACACAGAGCAGTCAAGTACAACATCCCTAGAGTGGACATAAAAAGGGAATGTCTGGACCAGCCAGTCGGAACTTCCTGTTTTCTCCTAGGCTGGGACAGACTTCCTCTACATGTGACTTCCTCTACATGTGACCAAAGAAGGCTGTGGGGACTTAGTCTCAGCAACTGATTTCACAGAGTAGGACCTACAGGGTGTGAGTTGCTGTGCTCATTAGGCACATGCACACCTGCTAAGCCTATGTAGCAGGGTGGTGGTGGAAATGTTTGCTTTTGCAATAAATCCTCCTCTTTAATTACCTACGCTTACTGTGTTATCAAGCTGGGAACCTGGACTCATGACAGTTAATTTCGTTGAATTATTCTTTTTTTTTTGTAATTATTTTTATTAAAGATTTTCTTAGGTTACAAAGACGTTGAATTATTCTGATTGAAGATTCTGTCTTTGTTATATATTAACAAACATAACCTGTTACCTATCTTTCTTGTCTGAAGTCTTCCTGGGTGTGTTTGCAAATTTATTTCCAACTGCTTCTCTTGAACTTTCAGCTCCCTCCAGTTGAAGAATCAATCTCCTTAGGAGACCCCAAGTCGCATAACTGCTGTCATTACTTGTATTTGATTTAAATTTTAGTATTTCCATAGCAAGAGTTGGGGAGATTATTTCCCAGTCCATGTTACTACCCTTACTGGCTTTTCCCATTTCTAGCAGAAAACGTGCAATCATGCACCAGCATTAAGCTCAGTTTCTATATTGTGAGAATAATTGGGGCATATCACCAAAGAAGATGCATGCTTCTGGAACTCATACTGTCTCCTGTGCTTCCTGCCAACCATCCTCCATCAGTTACTGAGAAATGAAAGAGGGGAGGGTTTTTGTGTGAAATGCTTGTGGGTCTAGTACAGGTGTCCATCTGGTCCCCCAGCTTACTTTACTTTTGAGGTGGTTGAGAGATTTTTGTGAATGTCTTCTAGTCTATGAATCTTCTCACCAGAGGTCTGTACTGTGCAGCCTCCCTAGGTGCTCACACTTCAGTCAAAGTCTAGTGGAAGACATCTTGAGATAACTCATCCAATGGACCTTCCTCCTCCCCCACCAGCCAGGAATCCTAAAAAAACCAGAGATCCCGGAAAGGGCTGGAAAAATCTTCTTTGGAATGGGTAGGAAACCCTACAGCACCTTTGGCCACCTTCAACTATAAACTCAAAATTCTGCACCCATCAAAATTCTAAAGAAATTCTAAAGCAATTCTCAAGTGCCTTGAAAAATGGAGAAGAAAAATGGAAGCCTTTCAGCGTGGGGAAAGAAGTATGAGAAACACGAGGGCAGATATTGGCACACCACAAACGTTGCCATCCAGTCATCTTTCCTCAATGTGTGATGGTGCTGGGAGGAACCAAATGAATTTGGATGTGATGTGAAATGTGGGTCCTTTCATCTCCTATTTATCTGCATTGCCTCTTTGCACAAGTACTGTGTGAAGAGGGCTATTGTGGCATGTGTTTTGCTTTCTGGCATATTATCAGGGGAGAGTGGAGAATGCTGAAATCTCCTGCTTTCCATGGCCTTCACTCAGTTTGCAAAATGTCTAGCTCTGGCCATAGATTTACATTTAAAATTGTCATTGGTATTTTTACTTATTTCTATTTTTTTTTCAATTCACCAAGATTCTAATAATAATTTGGGCAACAAGAAAACAGTAATAACCATTGGCCTTTTGCAGCCTCCCTGGTCCATCCCTTTCACGACACTGACATCATTCAGTCACAACGTGCCTTCTGAAAAATGTGCAGCATGGATTTTATATGTGTCCTTATCGCATCAGCTTTTCTAAATTGCTTCCATGCAGCCTGAGGTGATTTCACCTTTTTAACTTCTGCCTTTCATTTCTCAGTAATGTACCCATTGAGGCAATTTCCCACCCACATGCACATTGAACAGAACATTGTTGTGGTCAACATTGCTGCAACCTGACAGTGTTAAGCCATGCACCAGCTCATTTGGGATGAAGTCAAAAGTCACATTTCCTCTTGTTGGTTCTATAATGTATAGCTGCAAGGCACACACATATTTTATAGTTAGAAATTTTACTCTCCCCCCCCCATGATATGACTTGACATCCCCTCCCCCTGCAGGACCTCCTCAGTCAACCCTAGGACAGTTGATGCAACTCACTATTATTGTTGTAATTGTCTCCTTTTGCTGCTTCACTTTAGCTTTTATTCATTCCAAGATCACTGTTAACATGCTAGCCAGGTGATGAAACAGTACATTATTCTGCTTCAGGCCTGCAATAAGTCCCATTCTGTGCCCAATAAGCACTTGATGCCTTTGCCCAGCAGCGCTGTGGTCCATAGATCGCAGCAAAGTTTTGCCCAGTATCTTCTCTATGTGATGGGCTCTTGGGAAAAAGCTGTCCCATGAGCCCTTGCTGGAGAGGCTGCTTCCCTTGGAGCTCACAGTCATTTTGCTTTGAGAGCTTCCAACCCCCACACTCGGGTTAGAGCCTTCACTGAACAAGTAGGGGTTGATGGGGCTGGAAAGGATCCCCCCCTTTCAACTTGCCTGGCACTTGGTAGGGTTTTTTGTTTGGTTTTTTGCCTTTCCCTCAGTGAAATTATGGCTTTCTTTTGCTAGGCGGAATAACATTGTTTGTATGAGGGCAGATATGGCATTGGTCAGGATCAACATAGTATAGGAGGGCCCCCATAAGGGGCCTGAGGGGAGGATTGACAATGCCAAACCCAAGCGTGGGTTCGGTATCTGCCTGGTTGGGATCTGCACCCTGGTCGCCCAGTGAGACCTTGCTTGCTTGTCTTGCACCACGGCAAGGTTCAACACTGGCCAACTCCCATCATACAGGTTTGGAGTGATCCAAACTCAGCAGATCCATTCCATCAACGTGGAGCTTGTGGAATGATGCACTGATCCTGGGACCCCATGCTATGCCAACTCTTGCCCTGCCTTTTGCTGTCAATAAAGAATTGACCTGATTTTATCCCATCACCCTTGTACAGTCTGATCATTTTGCTGCTCTCATGGGTTACATAATGTGCCTGCCTGGGCAAATTGTGGCTAGGGATGTCAGATAATTCTGATGCAAATGGAAACAGAACGGGGGTGGGTGGGGGGTGGACATTATTCACTTAGTCGTCCCATGCCTGGGACAGAAATCAATCCAGTGAATACAATTGGCATTTGCTGTTGTTGTTTATTTCAGTTCTCAAACAATGTATAACAGATTATGTTCCCTCCACACTTTGCATTGTGTTTCCTTTACATTCAAATGAATGGGGTGGAATAATGTAATTCATGTAATACATAATTAGTTATATAAATTAAGTAAGTTGCATAATTTCGCCATAGTGGGTAGTGAAGCGAATAACAGAGGTTTTGGGTAGAAGACAAACTTCAAACAATACTTTCCTATTGGACCACATTCCCATTGATTGCTATATTCATAAACCAGCTCCAGGGCTGTGGAATGCAGAAGAAAATGACTTTGTGAAAAGAGAGGTGGCCTAAAAGAAGATCCTTCTTTCATCAATACCATGCCCTTACCTTGGTGATATCTGGAGGTGCATAACAGTCCCATTAGGAGCCAGTGAGAGATGCTTCAATAGATTTAATAAGCCTGGTTTTGTATCTCAATGACTTTACTGTCTCCGATTGTGCATTAAAAGTTAGTGTATGCAGTCCTTAAGCCTGGTTGATTCATATTGCTAATGGAATAGCAATATGAGGAAAACCTATCGAATGACTCTTAAAGATAAGTGTTCATGAAAACCACAGAGGGATGCACAATCTGCGCCTAACTATATGAAACATATGGTAATTGCAGCTGGCAGTTTTCAAGGGAGTGTAAGGCCATTCCCAGCTTGGCACACATTAGCACTTAACATGATATCTTAGCAGCCCAGTTGCTTGAACAAATTCAACTAGCATGGTACCGGGAAGAAAAGTATACAAGAGATTACTATTGCAGTTGCTAAGAAATGGTTAACTATTTTTTAATTTCTGAAAACATGGTTCAGTAAAAGCACAGGATTCAATCAAGCCAGAATCAAGAATTCTCAACTGCATCTTAAATCTGGCTTGTAAATGGCAACCTGTCTGGTGGCCTTTGGCAGCTAAGAATCAATGCAGCCCTTTCAATGCAGTTTTTGTTCATCTCTCCCCTACACACTTCCTTTAGACTGTCTGTGTTATAAATTGTTAAAATAAATACGGATGAGATTAGTCCTCAGTTGAATTGAAATACAGGGCTGCACTGCCTCACCTCTCCCTTAGGTTCAGCCAGGTGAAATGACTCTTTTGTGGAGACATTTCTGGGAAGGGATCCAAAGTGCCATTGGTCATGGATCAATCAATGGATGGCTTGTGCTGTCTCACACCTGTCACTCACAGCTGGGCTGTGCAGTTTGATTCTACCTACATTCTACTACCGACTTTGCTAGTAACTTTGCCAGCACACCAGGAAGTAGAGTCAAGACAACAAAATGTGGATGATCTATACTGTATATATAAAAATGTAAAAAGAGCATGTGGGTGGGTGTCCACTTTTCACCAAAACCGCTTGACCAATTGAGGTGAAATTTTGACACAACACCACATGGCCAATGTCCGAAGGACCTTAGAAAGTTTGCTAAGACAAATGTCACACCTGCGCCTGTTAAAACCCCCCCAAAACCCTGTTCCAGAACACACCACTCAGCCAAAAGTGCATGCTGGGAAAAGAACCTATAGAACCTATAGAACCTTTCCTCTCAACAGCACCTCAGCTACCATTTACATACTAGGCTGAATCCTTTACAGACTAGGCTGAATGGAGGTACTGACTCACCTGGGTGGGGGTTGGGGGGGGGAGGAAGGGATGGGATAGGCCAGGTCAGGGTGGGGCCAGCCAGTCAAAGAGATGACCCGGGGGTGGGGGGAAGAGGGGGCGGGATACGTCATGGATCGACACAGGGTGGTGGCAGTCACAGGGATTAGCCACAGCAAAGCGTGGCAGGGCCAGCTAGTAGGTTATATTTGTTAAATATAAGAACTTGTGAATCTGCAAAACAAATTTGTCAGATTCAACTAATGTAACCAAATCCAATTAAGTCTAGCCAGGTGTTCATTAATAGATGGGTATAATTTCTACCCCCATCACCTGGGCAAGTTAACAGCCTCACGCTGTGTGCACACAGCAAGGTTTCCTAAGATTCATTCCTTCCTGCTGCGTGAACCTTGGATATAAGCAGTGCTATTTTTCTAGAAAAAGAGGTACTGGAACTCACCATTAATGCCTCCCTTGTTCTCTTAGAATGGCAATGGTGACCACCTGAGAGGGGCCAGAACTGAGTTCTGGTGAGCTCCAGCTGAAAAGCAAGTTTGACTTCACCTCCCGGAGTACACTCCATTGTCTGCCAAGACAGGCGGATTCCAGCAGCAAGATGTTAAGCACCTCTGTGTCTTTTTTGGTAATTTTTGGTGATATATATGTTCGTGTGTGTATGGTTCATTTGTACTTGTCCAACCTAGTATCAACCCAATGTATCAACCCAAAGAAAAATAATAATTTCTTACCTACCCTTCATCCTATATTCCCTCCAAAATAAAATATAGCATTAAAAAAGTTTTAAGACTTACAATTAAAAATACAATCACAAAAATATGGGTGTAAGCATACATCCTTCTGTCTGAGGCTCGTTATTAGGATGTGTGGAGTGTAAATGCTCTAATACAGGCATGTCAAACCTGCGGCCCTCCAGATATTTTGGACTACAATTCCCATCTTCCCCAACCACTGGTCCTGCTAGCTAGGGATCATGGGAGTTGTAGGCCAAAACATCTGGAGGGCCGCAGGTTTGACATGCCTGCTCTAATATGTATATGGTTTGAATGACAATTATGTGACCCTACGCAGACTTATATCAAGGTGAATCATGAAGCTCTGAACTGTATTATATGGTCACAGCTCTCTCTCTCTCTCTCTCTCTCTCTCTCTCTCTCTCTCTCTCTCTCTCTCTCTCTCTCTCACCATACACACACACACACCTTTCCTTCCTGATGTTTGATCCAAAAATCAGCAGTAACATTAGGTAGAACACAGGTTGTTGGTTTTTTTAAATATGAACCCAATCCCTGTCTCTTTCCCAGCCTCCTCACAAAGTGACTCAAAGTAAATTTTAAATTTTCAAACTTCCCAGGACTTCCTGACCTTCAGTGCATTATGCCACTTGAGACAATTATGTAATTCACAGAGTATGAAGCAGTTTGAATGGTGCACTCAAATGACACCTGGCCTATATGGCATACTGGATTAAATGATTCTCAAACTTTGCTCTTTTCAGAACCAGCATGCTAGTAAGTTATGTGCCATTAAGACCTTTTGTTAAGGGTCCTGTAGCTAGCGACACAGCCTTGGGAACACAGTAGGTGCTTATCCTTTGTTGTGAGCAATTGGTGGCTGCATATTATTCAGGCAAGCAAACACCTATATGCCATTGAACTTTACAAAATGTCCTAACATATAACAGCAGGAAAGCTTTTTTACAAGCTAAAGTACATATCAAAAAGAAAAAAAAGAGGAGAAAAAAGCTAAGCTGTTGCGTTGCTTCTAGAAACAAAGAAAAAAAAAGTAAAACTAGCTGATCGTGGGAAAATAAGATGGGATTTTGGACTAATATCAGATTTGAGATGAACTTCTTAGAAATGCCTCTTGCAAGAAAGTGATCCTTAAGAAGAACATCCAGTCAGTGAATGGGTAGCTCAGTTGGTTAGAGCATGGTGCTGATATTGCCAAGGTTGCAGGTTCGATTCTTGTATGAGACAGCTGTATATTCCTGTATTGCAGAGTTTTGGAGTAGATAATCCTCACGTTACCTTCCAATTCTACAATTTGGTCCAGCTCCCAGGGCCTTCTGGTGGTTCCCTCACTGTGAGAAGTAAGGTTACAGGGAACCAGGCAGAGGGCCTTCTCAGCAGTGGCACAGGCCCTCTGGAATGCCATCCCATCAGATGTCAAGGAAATAAACAACTATCTGACCTTTAGAAGACATCTGAAGGCAGCCCTGTTTGGGGAAGTTTTTAATGTTTGATGTTTTATTGTGTTTTTAATATTCTGTTGGGAACTGCCCAGAAGGGCAGGGTATGAATAATAAAATTGTTGTTGTTGTTGTTGTTGTTGTTGTTGTTGTTGTTGTTGTTGTTGTTGTTATATTCCATAACTGGGGTGCAAAATTAAACCATCCCTCCAGTCATCACTTGTCTTCTTCTAAACAGTGGACAACCTGGAGAAGGGCCCCTGAAGATTATTTTATGCATTGGCATGATGTGCAAATTATTAGCTGATATCTCTACTGATATACCTAAGCTAACTTTAAGTATACTGTACAGTAGTAACATTCTGCTGCTGCTGCTGTTGTTGATGATGATGTAAGTTAATTTTTTAAAAAAATAAAAATTAAAAAAATCAAGTGATATACAACAACATCAATAACAGCAGCAAAAATATAAACGTTAACAAAAAGATTTTTGCATCCATCAAGCAACTTATAAGAAGCAGAAAAGGGTGAAAAAGAGCCTCTTGTATATGGCAAACTAACCAAGGAAGTCGTTTAGTCATGTCCGACTCTTCATGACCCCATGGACCAGAGCACGCCAGGCACTCCTGTCTTGCACTGCCTCCCACAGTTTGGTCAAACTCATGTTGGTAGCTTCGAGAACACTGTCCAACCATCTCGTCCTCTGTCGTCCCCTTCTCCTAGTGCCCTCCATCTTTCCCAACATCAGGGTCTTTTCCAGGGAGTCTTCTCTTCTCATGAGGTGGCCAAAGTATTGGAGCCTCAGCTCCATGATCTGTCCTTCCAGTGAGCACTCGGGGCTGATTTCCTTCAGAATGGATAGGTTTGATCTTCCCGCAGTCCATGGGACTCTCAAGAGTCTCCTCCAGCACCATAATTCAAAATCATCAATCCTTAGGCAATCAGCCTTCTTAATGGGCCAGCTCTTACTTCCATACATCACTACTGGGAAAACCATAGCTTTAACTATACAGACCTTTGTCGGCAAGGTGCTGTCTAGGTTTGTCATTGCTTTTCTCCCAAGAAGCAGGTGTCTTTTAATTTTGTGACTGCTGTCACCATCTGCAGTGATCATGGAACCCAAGAAAGTAAAATATTTCATTGCCTCCATTTCTTCCCCTTCTATTTGCCAGGAGGTGATGGGACCAGTCGGCATGACCTTGGTTTTTTTAATGTTGAGCTTCAGACCATATTTTGTGCTCTCCTCTTTCACCCTCATTAAAAGGTTCTTTAATTCCTCCTCACTATCTGCCATCAAGGTTGTGTCATCTGCATATCTGAGATTGGTGATATTTCTTCCGGCAGTCTTAATTCCAGTTTGGAATAACCAAGGATACATACCCCCAAATGGTTGTCAAATAGAATGATAAAATGGACTTGGATTCCCCTCCTGCCAGAAGCCTCCTGCCTTAGCTTTAGCAGCGTCACAAAGCTACAGCCTCAGATGATTCCATTTCTTGGGCCACCCTTTGAAAACCTGTAAATCAAAACTGTTTGCAAGTCCTGGCATCTCCGGCACCTTTTGTAAGCAATGTGCTCTTCTGGAATTTACCAGAACATATATAAACTGTAAAAGAGAGCCAGGGATTTAATTCAGCTCTGTTGCATGTACTTGAACTTTTGACTCTTATGTATGAAGTGAGTATCAAACACCTGCTAAAAGCAATCACCATGACTAGTTCATAGCAGGGCTGTAGCAAGACCTGGAAGGCAGATATGTAGCTGCATAGCTCTTCTGTCAGCCTTTGGAAAGATTTTTTTGTTAGATTTTTAATACTGGATTTATTTATATAAATTAGACAACAAAACCAATCTGATGCTTCTTCCACAGCACAGTGAATGATATTGTTGTTGTTGTTTAGTCATTTAGTCATGTCCGACTCTTCATGACCCCATGGACCATAGCATGCCAGGCACTCCTGTCTTGCACTGCCTCCCTCAGTTTGGTCAAATTCATGTTCGTAGCTTCGAGAACACTGTCCAAACATCTCGTCCTCTGTCATCCCCTTCTCCTAGTGCCCTCAATCTTTCCCAACATCAGGGTCTTTTCCAGGGGGCGAATGATATTACTCAATGGATTTGTCAGTGATTTCTTTCCTGTCCATATAAAACTAAAAATTAGCGCCAACAAAAATATTGCGCCAACAAAAGTCTTGTCCCATTCATTTTGCCCTCTGATGCTGTGTTATTTGGGCACCATTAAAATAGCATATAATTATGACTCAAAATATTCTATCATGTGGACAACTGAAGTGAATGCTGTGGGGGTAATGATGGGCAAATTCGCAGCATGAAAACATTGGGGCACAGGTAAAGTTCTAAAAACATTACAGGTAACTGCACTTCAACAAGTTGTAGAAGCAGTAATAGTAATTTGTTACACAAACTAAAGCTGCAATCTTAATCCCATATACCTGAGCATGAACATCATTGAATTCAAGAAGACTTACCATATTGGCCTGGATATAAGCTGCACCTGAATATAAGCCACACCTTTAAAATTCAGGGGGGGGGGAGAAAAAGACAATACCCGAATATAAGCTGCTCCCTTAAAATTCCACAGACACTCACACCTATTCCGTTTTACCGTATGTCTGTTTCAGCAGCGATATCGTAAAAACCAATTTCTGAAAGGTCACAAATTTAAGCCTCACTTTAGCTTTTCACGGTCTAAATTTGGGGGAAAAGTGAGTCTTATATTCAGGCCAATACGGTACTTTTGAATAGACATTGTTGGAATTGCAGTGCAAATTAGTTGCACCTTGTTAAAGGTAAAGGTAAAGGGACCCCTGACCATTAGGTCCAGTCGTGACTGACTCTGGGGTTGCGGTGCTCATCTCACATTATTGGCTGAGGGAGCCGGCGTACAACTTCCAGGTCATGTGGCCAGCATGACAAAGCCGCTTCTGGCGAACCAGAGCAGCACACGGAAACACTGTTTACCTTCCCGCTGTAGTGGTCCCTATTTATCTACTTGCACTTTGACGTGCTTTCGAACTGCAAGGTTGACAGGAGCTGGGACCGAGCAACGGGAGCTCAACCCGTCGCAGGGATTCGAACCGCCGACCTTCTGATCAGCAAGCCCTAGACTCTGTGGTTTAACCCACAGCGCCACCTGCGTCCCCTGCACTTTGTTAGTGATACGCAAATCTGACAGTTGCCGTTTCTTTCACAGTGTCATTTTTTCCAGGCTTAAATACTCTTCCCCACCTTTTGACACCAGCTTGCAAATTTCAAATATTTATTTATTTATTTTAAAAGATAACTTCATGAAAATTCATCAGGAATTTCCCCCCTATTATTCTCATTTTATATGCAATTTCACGTAATATAATGCATTCTTAATGCTATTTTCACTTATATGCACACTTCACGCTAGTATATGCATTTTTGTTTAAATTACTTGGCTAGAGAATTGTAACATTTGTAGAAGCAGACACTTTGAAAGGTGGCTCTGTTTTAGATTGCATATTGTTTTGGAGAGTGTGAATTAGGTAGGTTCACCCTTAAATGTGAAGCAAATCAAATTTCTTTCCCATTCTTAGGCCCCATTGAAATCAATGTTAATTCAATCTGGATTGGACAGCCATAAAATAGTAGGAATATTAATACTACTGGTAGAAAACACACTCTCTCTCACCCACAGAACAGGTTCCTAGGATTAGAAAAATGGATCAAAGAAATATTGGAGTGTTTTTTTTTAAAAAAAGAAATATTTGAGACAGCACCAATACCTAAGAGATACCTGCTCCTCAGTTTCCAATTATTTATAGTAGATGTCCTTCTGTTACTTTCTTTCCTACTATTCTAAAAAGGCTCTTTTGAACTCTACCAAACCAAATTTTCACTTGGTGCTACTGTTTCTTTTATAAAAGCACGCAGAGTTACTCTACGGAATCGCCCATATGTTTTGTAATATATTTCATGCATTTAAGTGGTTATTGATTTCAAATCAAGTATATGAACAGAATAAAGGAGTTAACAGAAGTATGGCTGGAGCAACGTTAAGCAATTAATGCTGCTTTGGGCACATTTCAAACAGAATGGACCACTTAATATAATCATGTACAGCTGCTTTTGAAATATACAGAGGGAAGAGAGAGTGTACTTGTTTCCCCTTCATTTAGGAAGCATGGAACATGAACTCTCATATTTATTTGTTTTAGATGGGAGCTGCCTGAAACCTTTTGGTTTGGCGTTCTAAATTATTAGAAAACAAGAACCCCCAACATTGAAGCTTTCTTCCAGCAAGTTATGATCATTGTTGCAGGGAACACAGTACTGCTTCCTCTTATAGGTTTTCCTAGTCCAGCTGCCTGGGATTCTATACTTAGAAGCTTCATTCTGTGCCCAATAACTGCAGGTTGCCTTTGCCCAGCAGCACTGTGGCCCACAGATTGCAGCAAAATACCAGGGCAAGGCTTTGCCCAATGTCTTGTCTGTGTAATGAGCTCATGGGAAAAAGCTGTCCCATGAGCCTTTGCAAAATGGGAGGGGAAAGTATATACAGTGGTACCTCGCAAGACGAATGCCTCGAACAAGGAAAAACTCGCAAGACGAAAGAGTTTTGCAATGTGCAAGGCATTCGCAAGACGAAGAGGTTTTCTATGACTGCTGCTTCGTCTTGCGAAGCACGGCCATAGAATGTAGCGCGGGAAGGCGGCAAAGGAAGCTGACAGCTGATCTTCCTTTGCCGGGGGGGACGGAGCTGAAGTGCGGCGGTGCGGTGGCTGCCCCTGCCTGTCTTCTCCGAAGCCGCGTCTGATGCCGGGGGAGACAGGCAGGGGCAGCCACCGCACCGTTGTGCACAACCGGCATCGGACGGGGCTTCGGAGAAGCACTGCGCCTTCTCTGAAGCCCCGTCCCATGCCGCCGCCAGTCCCCCAGAGCCCATAGGAACGCATTGATTAAGTTTCAATGCATTCCTATGGGAAACTGCGACTCACAAGACGAATTGAGTCCTGGAACGAATTAAATTTGTCCTGCGAGGCACCACTGTACAAGGCTGCTTCCCCTGGAGCTCAGGGCCATTTTGTCTTGGAAACTACCTACCTGCCCTGAGGTTATAGCTTTCACTGAGCAATTTGGGGTCACTGGTTGACAGGGCTGGAAAGGATTTATTATTATTATTACTTTGCTCTCTCAACTTGTTTGGCACTTGGTTGGGTCCCTCCCCCCATCTGTAGATAGCACCACTCACTCATCCAACCTTAACTGTAGGCTACTGTATATTATTACAGGCAATGGAGCTCTATTGGTAGCAATAAAAAGGTAAAGGGACCCCTGACCATTAGGTCCAGTCGTGACCGACTCTGGGGTTGCGCGCTCATCTCGCATTATTGGCCGAAGGAGCCGGCGTATAGCTTCCAGGTCATGTGGCCAGCATGACAAAGCCGCTTTGGGCAAACCAGAGCAGCACATGGAAACGCCGTTTACCTTCCCGCTGTAGCGGTTCCTATTTATCTACTTGCATTTTGACATGCTTTCGAACTGCTAGGTTGGCAGGAGCTGGGACCAAGCAACGGGAGCTCACCCCGTCACAGGGATTCGAACCACCGACCTTCTGATCAGCAAGCCCTAGGCTCAGTGGTTTAACCACAGCGCCACCTGGGTCCCTATTGGTAGCAATAAGATGCACTAAATAAGCATATTGCATTTCAGTTGGAACAGAATGCAATCATTTGGATACTGTTGGTGCCACATACTGGGTAATACTGTGTTTTGTCCTACAACACCCTACATGGTTTAGGACTTGGCTATCTGAACTTGTCTGAGCCCTGGTAACGGAATTCAGTTTTTATACTGCAGCAGGTGTGGTATAGTGGTTAGAGAGTCGGACTAGGACATGGGAGACTAGGGTTCAAATCCAGACTCAGCTATGAAGCTCAATGGGTGACTTTGGACCAATCAGTGCCTCTCAGCCTTCACAGGAGTGGAGAGAACCATGTTCAACATCTTCAGCTTGCTAGACAAAAAGGTGGGACACAAACAAACAAGGAAGCAAATGACATCATAGACCTACATTGTATGTGTGCCTCCAGATGTTCTACATCGTGACACACACTGAGACTCTCAAGGAGTAGCATTCATTGTAGATATAGAACAATGTGCTCTTTGTCACATAGATTAGAATATATCCTTTCTCGTTTTCTGGCCCTGGAGGTTATGTTGAGCTTAGTGGGTTGCAAACAGCACTATCAACATTTAAGCATTTATTTTCCCTCCTTCAATCTCATTTTATATAGAGAGATAGAGAATGCAAGGGGAATCTATTCACTGTTTTAAACCATATGTATACATATACATATACATATACGTATACATATACATATACATATACATATACATATACATATACATATACATATACATATACATATACATATACATATACATATACTGTACAATTAAGACACACTCAGATTTTGTGAAAGGGCAACATAAAGCTCCCATCCAATAGTCTCTATCTACTGATTGATTCTAGATGCAATAACTAAACTGGACAACTTTTTTTTAATCTGTCTTGGCAGCTGCACACCTTAATGGGATAATGAAATCCAGCCGAGTTTCTCCTATATATACATTCCTCCTTGCAGTGATGAAGCTTAGCTGTTCTGCACCCAGCAAGGCTGCAAAATGGGCTGCTAGAGAAATCACCATTTGATTGTAAATTGAGCAGATTTGTTCTGAAAGTAATCTAAGTCCAATAAAAAGGGTGCTCTTGTGATGACACTTTTATAGATTTGATTTTCTGAATGGCAGTGCGCTTGGAATTCCCATGAACCTGCAGGAATGCAGCAACATTTTTGTTTTACTGCAAAAATAAGAGATTCGGCAGTGCAGTCACAGCGCAATAGAAATATGCCGACTTTCATGGAGCAATAAATTGGGTCCCCCGTGGCAGTACCATACTTTCCGATGCGCAAAAGATGAAGCTCTTTCCCAAGAAACACAAAGAAAACAAAACCTGGAACAAGTGTGTGTGTGTGTGATTTCATTGAAGAGGGCAATTGGATTTTGACAAGATGATATCTTCCATGCATAGGACAATAAGGATGTTTAGCATCTGTAGAACTGCGATCATGAGTGAAAGGGAATGTGGCTTTTCATCTTCTACTTGGCCTAATTCCCACCTATGCTTTTTCTGGAGACTACATGTGTACTGAACAACCTATTTAGCTGTTCAAGCTTCCAGAAGAAGGGCAGCACCTCAGAGATCCAGGAGCATATCTGCCCACTCTCATGGCCTTCCTTTGCCTGAGTTTAGAAACCCACCACCCACTGCACATAGGCCTGGTTTAGACATAACTCTGTGGCGAAGCTGGGTGTTTCATACATGAGCAGGAGCAAACCTTAGGCTTGTGCATTCCCTCTCCCTCTCACCTTTCTTCATCTAGCATAGCTGTGAGATTGATTGCATACACTTCTTGGTTTAAAATAAGTGATATTACCCACAGTGTCCTAACTAGTGTGACCTTGACTTGTTTCAGTACAGTCATACCGGTACCTCGGTTTAAGTACTTTCAGTTGGTTTGAGTATTTTCAGTTTAAGTACTCCACGGACCCGTCTGGAATGGATTAATTCACTTTCCATTACTTTCAATGGGAAAGTTCGCTTCAGGTTAAGTACGCTTCAGTTTAAGTACTCCATGGACTGTCTGGAACGGATTAATCCACTTTCTATTACTTTCAATGGGAAAGCTCGCTTCAGGTTAAGTACAGACTTCCAGAACCAATTGTGTTTGTAAACCGAGGTACAACTGTAAACCGTTATTTCAGATAATCACAGTTTGCCCTTCCTGAGTGTAAGGATAAAGTGCAGTCCATCAAAAAGCAAGGGAGATGCAGTCAACAATTTCAATCTCCTCTGCATGGCCACATTAGAGAAAGAGGAATAATGTTTTTTTAGCATTACGCTCAAACTGAAAAATTTGAGCATCTAGCAGTCTTCAGCCTCTAACCCCTCACCCATACCTAAAAGCCATTTTCCTGCTCTGACACTATTTTTAATGGAAGGGAAAGTAAAATGTTTCCAGAATGAGGAAATAAAGGCTGATGTTGGGAGGAACCACAGTTAAACTCCAAGATAACTAGAAGGCTGCGACTGGGAAGATCCTAGATCAACATTGTTTAACATCAATGGGGTAGGGGAATGTAGCTTTGTTCAGTCTTTTTAAGTTAATTGACGTGATTTACAGTTCTTGGAATACAACAGAGATCAAAATTCAGTTAGATTTCCATTTTTGCATTTCTCTGTATTTTGCAGTTCAGTTCATGGCTCAAAAAATTACCATACTACACATCTTAAGTTGCAATAATTGTGCATTTTACAATGAGACAATTGTTTAAAATGTGTGCTTTGTTCATAAATGGGTTTCATTGGGACTTTTTATCACAGAGTGATGCAGAAATGGGGCTGGACAGATTTTTGAATGGGCACAGATGGAACAGATATTGACAAAAAATAGACTGGTCCATCCAGTCTTAGTCAGTGGTAGACCACATGCTTGCATGAAAGATTCCTGAAACCCTGTAGAAAAGCAGTCCATAATTATTGACAATACTCAGGTAGATAGACCAGTGACATAAATTGGTACAAGGCAGAGTCATATGTTCACAAATATTCTAAGAAAAGTATCAGCTCTAGAAGCGAGTTTCTTAAGCAAACCCTTCTTCTCAAGGCAAGTGGAATTTCTGTATATATGTCACCTAAATGCCCTCTGAGGGACTTTCTTTCTGAGCAAAAAGGCTTGTTCAATGTATATGCAGATCATTCTCTATTACTCATTCAGCACTCTGGAGAGCTCCACACTGGCTACCCACATTTTAGCTATATGATTTGATTTGATTACCCGAACAAGCAAGCCTCTTGTATAAATTGGATGTTTTAAAAGCTTAAATCTCCCTTCTTTATTTTGGAAAAAAGACTTCCAGGTGTTATTCTGAAGTCCGGTTAAAGCAGTATAATATATTACAATAGCAAAGTATTGCATAGTTAATCCTCTTGCTTTATTCATGGAGAACTTTGATGTTTCTATGGTGTTATAAAGATGTCATCAGAGGGCACATAGCTAGACATTCACTCTGAATTCCCTTTCCTCTTGAGGCTAATAAAATTCCAGGCAGTATTAAAGCATTTTAGTTGGACAAATATTTTGGATACCATACAGGAATAAGCAAAAGTCTTACATAGCATAAGCAGCAAGAATTATTCTCCCTGCTGGGTTCTGGAAATGATAAACAAGTTGGCAACATCTTTTGCCTGTGGCAAGTAAAAAATATGTGACTTAATTTAACAAACAATGTGACATGGTCTTGGAATTCATCTATCTTTCTCACCACTCCTCCAGCCCTCAGTTGCTTAGCCAAAAGCTGCCTGAGTCTTCTGTGATTTCGGGGAAGCTGAGCCAATGTCGGACAGAAAATTCATGGTGACCTGCCTCCCAGTCCCCAAATATGACATCAGATCAGTCACTGCAGGTTCACATATGAATATTTCAAAATTCCATTTTACCACAAATTACATCTGAGATGAAGGTTCAAGGAAGTTGTTTCCAAGGCAGTTTATTCAGTGAGCCGATTAAGGTTGACATAAAATTATTGTGCACTTCATCAATCATTTGTTCGAATCTATGTATTTCCCCACACTTCCCTACCTGGCATTATATATATTCTATTTTTTTCTGGATGATTTATAGGATGGTCATGTGTTTTAACATGATACTTGAATGAACAGGTATAGAGTCTGTGTGGGATATGTCAGGTAATTATCTTTACTAACCTGCGACATGAAAGAATCACATCCCACCAGGCAGGGGAGGTAATGTAAATTGTAGAATATTTTTAAAAGCAAAATGATTATTTGCCAACATGACTAACATAGGTATGTGTGGCCACGAAGGCTGGTAACTTCTGCACACTTAATTGCAAGACATATCTTGAGTTCCGTGCTTCTTAGCATCAAAGTTTCAACCCAAGTTCAGCACGATGAAAGGTGTTGCCTGAGCGGAGGAATGTATCCTCCGTCAAAATGCCAAATAAAATGCTGACTC
Source organism: Zootoca vivipara (assembly GCF_965207765.1). Taxonomy (NCBI): domain Eukaryota; kingdom Metazoa; phylum Chordata; class Lepidosauria; order Squamata; family Lacertidae; genus Zootoca; species Zootoca vivipara. The sequence continues at coordinate 18,180,353 of NC_142587.1, read as the reverse complement.
TGAGATATTGTCATTCACACAGATTTAGTGGAAGCCAAAACATCTCACTTCTCCTCATTCCATGGTACGTTGTGAGGATTATTTGTCAGATTCTTTCCCCCCCTCTCAAGAAAAATGAGACTGAAGTCCTATGCACACTTAGCTAGGAGCAAGCTCCATGGAGCACACAGAGATGTAGTTGTTCATAGCATTGCATTTGCAGGTAATGTAAATGGTGGTTTGGGATTCACATTGTAAGAATATTCTTACTTCTTCACACAGCACATAGTTAAACTAGTATGGGAAACAATTGACCAATAAACTGAAGAAGACTTTATCACTCAGTCCAAGACAACAACAAGAATCCACCAACAGTGTTGTGTCACCATGTGTATAGAGTGCAGAAAAAACACACAGACACAGGAACCTTGCCAGCAAAGCCCTGAGAGATAAAAAGAGAAATGCAGAGAATAGAATGAATCTCTCACTCTCCCCCAGGGTATTTTAGTCACTTTTACAGAGATTTCCCGCCAGGATTCAAACCAGCCAATCACAAATAGGAAAAAACACTTTGTAGCAATAAAAAAAAAACTCATTTATCTACTTCACTACAGGTAGGAAAACCAGATTTCCCAATCCTGGCATCCTCTATCTACATTTCAAAACATTTTCTAAACAGGAAAACAGGAAGGGGGGGGAATGGCAGGGGTATGCAGATCTGTAATTTCTGGGATCTGCAGAGAACTAAAGATGAGAGATAAAACTCTTAACACTCCTGTGTTAAGGCTGGAATTCTACATCAAAGGCAATGCCAGGAGCCTGGCATTGGGGTTGGCAAAAGGGGAAGCCAAATTGTTCCTGCATCACTTTACATGACCCTTCCTTCTCACCAAATGGAGAAGCATCTCCTCTACAGACAAAGGTATCCCAAGATCATTCAGTCTGACCCAGCCAACTCTCTAAGCTACAACTCCCACCAAGTACACCTTGGTCAAGCTTCACCGATCATCGACACAATTAATCAGACTGAATCATAGCAATACATTGCCCAGGATATAATACCACACAACAGCATACGAATCAGTATGGCTAACCTGATCCAAAACATCCGCCTACCCCACTCACGCATGAAAACAAAATTCACCACAGTCAATCACAAACAAGCAACCACACCCCTAGGCCAACCCCAACCTCTCTCGCCACCAAAGGAACACAAGCGAATAGCAAAGAGAACCTGCACAAGCGACGCTGGCACAAAACCCCACACATACATTAAGTAAAATAGAAACATCGCCACCCGACCCCACCCCCACCCACCCACCATAGCCCCCTCCACCTCTCCCCCCCCTTTTCTTCCTAAAGTAACACTAATGTCTCAACAAATGAAACTGATCTGTAGAAAATATAACTTGGAAAAAAGAGACATTGCACGTACTTTTGTAAACCAAGAAATCTTTGATGAGAAATACAGATAGATAGATAGATGATAGATAGATGATAGATAGATAGATAGATAGATAGATAGATAGATAGATAGATAGATGATAGATGATAGATAGATGATAGATAGATGATAGATAGATGATAGATAGATAGATAGATAGATAGATAGATAGATAGCTAGATAGATAGATAGATAGATAGATATAGATAGATGATAGATGATAGATGACAGATGATAGATGATAGATAGATAGATAGATAGATAGATAGATAGATAGATAGATAGATAGATAGAGATAGATAGATAGATACTATAGAATTCACTCTCACAAGGGATAGTGATGCCCACCAACTTGGGTAGCTTTAATGGAGGGTTAAACAAATCCATGCAAGATAAGGCTGTCCTTGGCTACTAGCCATGATGGTTGTGTTCTAACTCCACTCTCAAAGGCAGTATGCCTCTGAATATCAGCTGCTAGGTATCACAAGAGGGGAGAGTGTTACTGAACTCATGTACTGTTTGTGGGCTTCCCTTGGCCATCTGGTTGGCTACTGTAAGAACAGGATTCTGGGTTAAATGGGCTTTTGGTATGACCCAGCAGGGCACTTCAAATGTTCTTAAGAACCCGTGCCCTGAGTACAGCCTTGAGCTTGTGTTTTTTGACTAGCCATGCTGCAGGACAAGAAAATCTAAAAACAGCAGAAATATTCAAAGGCTGTAAATGCTGGGGGTGGGATCCAAAGCTCTGAGGCACACCTAAGGTTCCTGAATTTCAGAATGCAGGGGAATGGATCATATGGGATTGAGTAGTGGGAAAGTTCCTTTCTCTTCATTCAGCAACCTAATATCTTTTTGCTATGAGCAGAAGAAAGCTAGGATAAATAAACTTATTGTTCATTTCCATTCCATTTCTGGTTAATTTTTTTTTCCAGAACATTGTGCTTATTTGCCACAGTAAATAGCAATTCATTTTAAGTTTAATAAGAAGCCCAAAGCTAATAAAGGTGAGCTATATTATACTGTATGGTACAGCTACCTCTTTGCAGAAAATGACCTGCTGATGGTTTCTCATATAGGTAATATGCAAATAATAAGACACACAATTAAACATATTTATGGTAATATAGTTGATGTTTGTATAAGCTGATGCCCCAAATAAACCTGTGAAGCAGAAATAAAAATTGAAATATAGAAGAGATATGTTATGCTTCCTACCCTTTTATTAACATCACAACATTTTTAATGAACCTAGATTCTGCAGCTTGTAAACTTAGCTGCACTAAAGCCCATCTACAGGGCTATGCATGATACTGGATTAATTTCTCTTATCACGCACATGGAGCGTGGTTCCTGGCTGTAGTAGTCACTTATGAAAAACCACACAGTGTGTTCCAGCTTTTCGCTTGGCTCAATAAACGCAAGGCTTTTGACATCATTACCCAAGTATTTTAAGGCTGAAGGGCAGCCACATTTTTGACTCATATGCCTCCTTCATTAACATATAAAGTGAGGGGCAGCAGAGAGAAGGACCCATGGGTCAAGGGAACTGAGTCCTTCCCCACCATCCCTCTTCCTGCTCTGTCATCTCATGGACATTTCTTCCAGCCCGATTTCGATACCAGAAGTAAACCCAGCTGAAAGAGAAATGCCGGAAAAGATGAAGTATGAAGACTTCAGGTGGGAGATGCGGAAACTCACTCACCTTCTTGGTAGTGGTGCCCTCCCATCAGATGTCAAGGAGATAAAGAACGACACAACTTTTAGAAGACATCTTAAGGCAGCCCTGTATCAGGAAGTTTTTATTGTTTGACATTTTATTAGGTTTTTATATTTGCTGGAAGCTGACCAGTGTGGCTTGGGAAACATAGCTAGATGAGCAGGGTATAAATATTGTTGTTGTTGTTGTTGTTGTTGTTGTTGTTGTTGTTGTTGTTGAAGAAGAAGAACATTGGACAATGCTACAATATGACATGGCATTACTCTGATGGAGGCTTCTGGGGTGTGTGGGTGGCATTCAGTGGCCGCCAGGAGATATTCACATCACATAATATTCCTCCCCAGAGGCTTCTGAGAGGAAACCTATACTCATGATGAGATGAAATGTCTGACCATATCTCCACTCAGGGGTTTTAAAAGGGTGGTGGATTGTCATGTTTGGCTGAGTTGCCTTAATTTTACAGAGAGGCGAGGAAGTCACAGACGTTCCTGGATGCCATTGATGGAGTTACTCAAATAATAATAATAATAATAATAATAATAATAATAATAATAAATCATTTATACCCTGCCCATCTGGCTGGGTTTCCCCAGCCACTCTGGGCGGCTCCCAAAAGAATATTAGAAACACAATAAAACATCAAACATTAAAAACTTCCCTAAACAGGGCTGCCTTCAAATGTCTTCTAAAAGTCAGAGAGTGGTTTATTTCCTTGACATCTGATTGGAAGGGCGTTCCACAGGGCGGGCGCCACTACCGAGAAGGCCCTCTGCCTGGTTCCCTGTAACCTCACTTCTTGCAGTGAGGGAACTGCCAGAAGGCCCTTGGAGCTGGACCTCAGTGTCCAGGCTGAACGATGGGGGTGGAGATGCTCCTTCACATCTTTCATAGTGACAAGCAGAGCAAGAACGTAGAGAAGGAAAGGAGAAGGCTGATGTAGAAAGGAAAGCTTAAATGGTAATGGGGAAAACAAGAGGTATGGTACATATGCTAAAGAGGGAAGGGTCATAGCTCAGTAGTAAAGTATCTGTTTTGCATGTGGAAGATCATAGGTTCCATCCCCAGCAACTCCAAGTAGGGAGTTGTCCCAAAGCCTGGAGAGCAGCTGCAGTCAGTATAGATAATACTGAGATGGACAAGCGGTCTCACTCAGCATAAGGCAGCTTCCTATACCAAAGAGGTGCAGAGGTGAAGATGACTGAATGTACAGTGGTTTCAGTGTTTTGCAGTGCCTCGTGCAAAACAAAAAGAAAAGAAAACTAAGTGCTTGAGAAGCTAGGATGTGCCTGTGATCATAGCAATTCTGAGCTGAAGATAAAGATGGAATTAGGGTTGGATGCTTTTAGAACAAAACAGGAGTTTAATATATCCTAAAGCTTATCTAGTTGCAGGTGTGTGCGCACACACACTCGTTTTTAGAGACCCAGTGGAACCCATAAACAGGCTTAGCACTAATAAACCCAGAAGTTATGAAGGAGAAATATGCCATAAAATGGTAGCAAACAATAATGCTTTACATTTCTCGGTTGCTTGGGAATAAGTCATGCTAGACGTAAAACACCAAAACCCTAACTAAACGTCAACCTAAGCAGATTCATTGGCAAGCAGCATCTGGACACAACTGAAAGGAAAGCTAAGAAAACAGTGCCCAAAGCAACCAATTTCTAATCTATGTTGCATCAAAAAATTCCTGTATGGTACTTTTATGGAGTATTGGAAGTTTTCAACCAGGAATCCAAAGGGAAGCAGAAACATAAACTCTAATTTGTGAAGCCTGTTTCATTTTTTAATACCAACTCAAACCCTTGAAATTTTGGCTGCATATTCCATTTCATTAAATAGAATATCAGGAGGAGATATCTCTATCATCTATCTATCTATCTATCTATCTATCTATCTATCTATCTATCTATCTATCTATCTATCTAATCTATCTATCTAGCCATCTATCTATCTATCTAGATATATATGAATGAGAGGTGGCACGTCATGAGATCAATCTGATGAGCACTGGGAGAAAAATATTAAGTAGGTTTATAGGTTCATTTTTCTGTACAGTGGTACCTCGGGTTACAAACACTTCAGGTTACAAACACTTTGGGTTACAAGCTCCTCTAACCTGGAAGTAGTATCTCGGGTTGAGAACTTTGCCCCAGGATGAGAATAGAAATTGCACGGCGGTGGAACGGTGGCAGCGGGAGGCCCCATTAACAAAAGTGGTGCCTCAGGTTAAGAATGGTTTCTGGTTAAGAATGGACCTCCGGAACGAATTAAGTTCATAACCTGAGATACCACTGTATTTGATTATTGCATCCTTAGGAGGACTCATATAAAAATGCACTAACCATTGTTTGTTATGGCAAGTGATTTTTTGCATGTGTGAATGGGCCATCTGCAAATCCTTCATCCCACAGATTGACCTTCAGAATAATAATAATAATAATAATAATAATAATAATAATAATAATAATAATAATAATATATTTATACCCCGCCCAACTGGGCGGCTTCCAGAAGGATATTAAAATACAATAATCTCCTGAAGTTCCGTATCTGAACTCTTTAAATGTCAAAGACATTAAGAAAGCTTTAAATTTAACTCCTACATTCATGCATATGTATGCATCCCATAAGCTACAGTTAATGTTGTTAGCATCCTTCTGTCTCGAGAGACAATGGAGTGCACCTCTGAGGGTGAAGTCAAACCACTGCATTAGCATCACAAAAGTGATCTCTCCGGGGTGCAAACCTGGGCAGTGTGTAAGGAGGTCCTGAGCTGCCCAGACGACAGGGCCCCCATCCCAGCCTCACTGATGTGGTCCAAAAGAAATTGATGCGATAGAGTTGGCACCAGCCCGGCTGAAGGAGTTGCAGGAAGATGTACAAGGCACCATCCTATCGCCTTAGGGACTCCACTCTGGATTTGTGTAGGGTTTACTCCTTAGCCATTTCTTCTCCCAAAGATGTCCTGCAAGACAGAGGAGGTTTAGGATCAGAAATTCCCTTTCCCTAGATGTTCTACTTTTCCAGGTTGTTGAGTCCAATCCACCCCTCACTTCCCTCTCCAGCAAGTGCAGAAACAGCCGTCTTAATAATCAGACCCACTATTGGTCTCGCCCGCTTGAACTACTGGAGCCTGTCTTTGCATGCAGGGGAGGTCCCTAACTCACTGAGGGTTGAGACCCATTAGCTGCCCTCACCTGGTTTAGCCAGCCAGCCAAAGCCATTTATTGGATGCAAACTTACTTCTTATTAAAGATGTACAGTGCTACCTTGGGTTACAAATGCTTCGGTTTACGGGTTTTCAGGTTATGGACCGCGGGAAACCTGAAAGTACCGGAAAGGGTTACATCCGGGTTTCGCTACTCACGCATGCGCAGAAGCGCCAAATCACATTTTGCACATGCGTAGAAGCATCAAGGTGGCGCTGTGGTTAAACAACTGAGCCTAGGGCTTGCTGATCAGAAGGTCGGCGGTTCGAATCCCTGTGACGGGGTGAGCTCCCGTTGCTTGGTCCCAGCTCCTGCCAACCTAGCAGTTCAAAAGCACGTCAAAATGCAAGTAGATAAATAGGAACCGCTACAGCGGGAAGGTAAACGGTGTTTCCATGTGCTGCTCTGGTTTGCCAGAAGCGGCTTTGTCATGCTGGCCACATGACCTGGAAGCTATACGCCGGCTCCCTCGGCCAATAATGCGAGATGAGCGCGCAACCCCAGAGTCGGTCACGACTGGACCTAATGGTCAGGGGTCCCTTTACCCTTTACCTAGAAGCACCAAACCACGCCACATGCGTACACAGACACAGTGCTGCAGGTTATGAATGCTGTGGGTTGTGGACATGCCTCCGTCACGGATTATGTCCGCAACCCAAGGTTCCACTGTATATGATTACTCTGTAAACCTCAAACATCAGTTCGGGTTTTGATTCTGTGTTACCTTGGGGTGGCGCATAGAATCCACCCATCATTCCCCTTGTTGGTTTTCAAAGACACAGTGGTGCAATCCTGATCATTTGGAAGCTGTTGGTATAATTCCAATGGATTTTAATGGAACAGCATTTTTATCCTTTTTTTTTCTTTTTTGTCAACAGAAAGAAAAAGCAGTGACTGTGAAAATCAATTAAAGCAAATAAAGTAACTCATTTTGATTCCCCACATTTGGCAACTATTTTCAGTTATAACATTGTTGGCTGCCTCTGTGAATTGACAAAATGGAGTTCAGTAAAATTCTATTGCTGTATTCTGTGCCTTCTTTGAATGATTCTTCCTTCATCCAGTTTGATTAGCTATTCGTCAGAAAATGAGAGTGAAGTGGAGAACAGGATCACATATGGACCTGTTCCTGAAATTGTATGGGGACTTAAATCCATAATAGTGTGTATTGTGGGCATTTAAGGATTCAATTTATCAAGTCAATGGCACCCTTGTTATTCCTTATGGAGTGGGGGTGGCGGATGTCCACAGCTATCTGCCAGGAAATTCTGCTTTCTGTTGTACTGCTGTAAGAGATTTCTTGGGAAAGAAAGGATCATAAAATGGCTATCTTGGCATTGCTAAAAGAGAACACTTTAGCATTTAAGAACATCTCACAGGTTTCTGTTCTACTACGTGCTAAGATTTGTATTGATACATAAGTGTCTAAATTGGAAATTCCACTTAAATCCTTTCCCATAAAGTGTCAATTTGCTGAATCTTTCATTTGGAAGACAACAATTGAAATGATCTCCTGCCAAAAAAAACCACAATTGTTTTGCCTGACTACCCCTGTCTACCCTGTAAAAAATGTTTTGGTTATCTCTGCTCTTCTCTTCCTCTTTGTGCACAATACAAGGTTTGCTTTTTTCCATGTATCTTCAAAGTGCAAAGTGTACTTTAAGAAGGAAGTAGACAAACTGTAACGAGTTCAGAGGAGGGCAGCAAAAATGATCAGTGTTATGGAAAGCAGGTCCTATGAAAGGTTGAAGGGATGGGGTATGTTTAGCTCGGATAAGAAGATAGACGACATGATAGCACTCTTCAAATACCTGAGAGGCTGTCACATGGAAGAGCGTAAAGCCTAATAGATTTGACCCAATCCCAAACTGAATTGGACTGATTTGTGCTCTGTCCAGATTGGTTTGAAGCAGCTACAAATTGCTACAGAACAGATTGGATTGTCCTCAATTAATTTGTAGCCATTTGTTCTGAATTGTCATTCGAAACAGTCTTTCAGAAAGCCAGACAGGCTGTTATTAATTAAAGGTAAAGGTAAGGGACCCCTGACCATTAGGTCCAGTCGTGACCGACTCTGGGGTTGCGCGCTCATCTCGCATTATTGGCCGAGGGAGCCGGCGTATAGCTTCCAGGTCATGTGGCCAGCATGACAAAGCCGCTTCTGGCAAACCAGAGCAGCACATGGAAACGCCGTTTACCTTCCTGCTGTAGCGGTTCCTATTTATCTACTTGCACTTTGATGTGCTTTCGAACTGCTAGGTTGGCAGGAGCTGGGACCGAGCAACGGGAGCTCACCCCGTCACAGGGATTCGAACCGCCAACCTTCTGATCAGCAAGCCCTAGGCTCAGTGGTTTAACCACGGCGCCACCTGGGTCCCCGCCACCTGTTATTAATTACAATGCAATATTAAGACAACACTAGGATGGGGAGAGAAGAGGGTAGCAAAAGAAGAACCAACCCAGAACTCACTAACCACAGTGCTTGAGGAGCTGCACTTTGCTTAATGAGAGCTGCACAGCTATTCTGGAATGCTATAGACTAGGCAGTTACTGTGTTTTATCCAAGACATGTTGGTTTCTAACCTCCTTTCTTACTACCTCCAAGAGAAATTTTGCAATGGCCAAGGTTGTACCATTTTTCTTATCTTCAAGGAGATACTTGAGATAAAAGATATCAGATTTTCCAGGTAAATTTACCAGTAACAGCTTAATTAATTGATTCCTGGCATGTTTATACAGCCCACAGTATAGTAAAATATATTTCATGCAATCAACAGCCTGAGAACATAAACAGAGTCTATTCTGGTAAGATAGACCAGTCTGTCTGCAGTTTAGGACTTCAGATGGGAATACATTTAGTCTAGCTTTGGTAAGCAAACAACGGTAATTAGGTACTGACAAATTCGTAAAAAAGTCATACCTCAGTTTAAGTACGCTTCAGTTTGGGTACTTTCAGTTTAAGTACTCCGCGGACCCCTCTGGAATGGATTAATCCACTTTCCATTACTTTCGACTCGGAGACAAAACATCTGCTTTGCAGGCTTCCGGGTTCAGCGCCAGCGCCGATCGGCGGGGTTTCGTCTCGTCTCCGAGACGGCCCGTCCCTGCTAGGAGTGGGGAGGGCAGCGAGAGCGACGCTGCGCCCCTTAGAACCTCAGGAAGGGCGTCCCGGGGGCAATTTGCTCGGCACAGCCCCAATCCGGACTCCCCAACTCTTCGGTTAGCTCTAATAAGAGCTCCGGAGCGAGGAGGGTAGAAGTCGCGGGGGCCATTTTGAGCGGCAACGTTATTCTAGCAGGGAGAAGCTTCAAGCCGAAGGCGGAGAGCGCTGGATTCTTCCGAAAATAAAACGATTGGAAAAGACTGTAAGTAACCTCACGATTTGGATTATAAAACAATTTGGATCTGGGAGAGAGGGGAGAAAAGAGGAAGCCACCCCCCCCCACAGCAACAAAAGAGACAGTAAATAGAAACCCGAAGCCATAAACAGAAGATTTGCAATTCAAAAGGATCCCTCAAAGGCATCAAAGAGAATCTCCCCTTTGATGCAGGGTGAGAAGGGGAGAGAGACTGTGGTTTATGACTGCCCTGCAGCAAGAGGTAAAGACTGAGAAAAATCTTTCTTTTCCTCGGGAGCCGGCAGCCCAGACAACCCAGTGAGTTGATCAGGATTTATGAGTCAACTTTTATTTCACTTTGTATTTCTGGATTTTGTGGAATTTCTTTTTTGGTTTAAATGTTTGTGAAATGTGAGTTCGAACTTTATTGTTAATAAGACTTGAAGAATGCAGCCAGCTTGTTAAAATGGAGTCGAGAAAATAAACTGTGATCATATTCCACCCCACGTGACAAGTTTTGACCTTGGCAGGATTGAATTATGTCAACAAAAAAGTGTTCCCCTGAGTTCCAGCGGTCTGTTTTGACCTTAATGTGGGAAACAAGAATAGAGCTATGTCAAGAGGAGACACGACGGCAAGAGTTACAGCAAAAATTTCAGATGGTGATGGCAGAATATGATTTTTTAGGAGATGAAGCTTTTGACACTGAAAAAGATGAATGTGAGAATGACAATGATGATGACTGTGATTTGGAAGGAAAGGATGAAGATGAGGACTGTGATGATTCAACACAAAATGAAGCACACCACGAAAAAAATGATGACTTTACTCTACAAAAAGTTGGATGGAGTGCCCTGCTTTTGAGGGGGGCACGATTGGTATTATTGGAACTCCAGAACGCCCACAGGGAAGAAGGAAAAAATATGCAGAGAAGAGAAGAAATTCAGGGGTCCTGTATGGTGGCCTGGATGGCAAAAGACTGTAAACAGGGGGTGGGGTGAAGGGAAAGTGATGTTGTGATTATATGGATGGATTAACAGGTTTATAACTGGTCTGCTGATTATGGAATTTGCTGGATTGGGGGGGTGGAGCCGGTAATCGGGGATGTAAGGTTAAATTGAGAATAGTTATAGTTTTAAAAGTGAATGGATTTTGGAAAATGTGAAAATATGGAGGCTTATAGAGGGAGAAAAAATTAGGCACGGGAAGATAAAATGGGAGTTTGATTTTTCAGTGATTTGAATATTAGATGAAAATGTTAACAATTGATTTATAAGTTGTATAAGATTCAAAGGCGTATTTTTATAAAGTAAGAAACTGTTGCAGATGATAAAAAAGGGATGAAAACCGGGGAAGGGGGGGGGAGGGGAAGCCCACAAAATATGGTTTTACAATCATGAATGTAAGAAAATTTTTTTCTGTTTTGTATTGTTTTTTTCTCTTTTTTTGCCCTTTCTTTTTTTTCTTTTTTCCTATTTCTATTTTTCTCTTTTTTTGGTATGACAATAGATGGTTGGATGGATGGCCTCCTGCGTACTGCCCTGGTTTGCTGGAGCTCCCTGGTGGCAGGGGGGGGGGGGCTTTGGGGTCAGGGGAGGGGGAGGAGGACAGAAATCCAAGCATAAAATGGACCATCTCTGACTGTTCACATACATGGGATACTTCTGTGGCAGGGGAGGACCCATGTGGGTGGGTAGGAAGGAGGTGGAAAAGGTGTTTATGTATGTGCCGTTTTTTTTTGTCTTTTTTGTATTCTGTAAAATTAATAAAAAGTATGTTTAAAAAAAAATCAAAAAAAATCCACTTTCCATTACTTTCAATGGGGAAGTTCACTTCAGCTTAAGTATGCTTCAGTTTAAGTACTCCGCAGACCCATCTGGAACAGATTAATCCACTTTCCATTACTTTCAATGGGAAAGTTTGCTTCAGGTTAAGTACACTTCAGTTTAAGTACTCCATGGACTGTCTGGAATGGATTAATCCACTTTCCATTACTTTCAATGGGAAAGTTTGCTTCAGGTTAAGTACAGACTTCCAGAACCAATTGTGTACTTAAACCGAGGTACCACTGTATGTGAGGGTAATTGCAAAATGTGCCTTACTTGTTTTGGTAATTCTTAATTTTCATTTCTGGTGTTTTATTGTATGTTTAATATTTTGTTGGAAGCTACCCAGAGTGGCTGGGGAAACTTGGCCAGATGGGCAGGGTATAAATTTATTATTAGTATTAGTATTAGTATTTGTTGAAGGAACAAACTCTGGTCATCCTTTGGCCTTCCCTCTTTTGTGTTTTACAAACCCCGGAGAGCTGCCAGCCATTAGAGACAATACTGAGCTAGGCCAACCATAGATTTGAGAGCAGACACACTTCTAGTAGCACTCAAATGCAAACCCTATGGTAGGTCAGAGCGTAGGATTGCAGTTGAATAAGCAAAGTAACCAGTGAGGGGACAGTGATGGGAGCAGTAATAATGCCTGAGAGAAAAGCAGTTTGTCAGATTTCCGGCTTTGAACATGACAGATCCATGTTTTGCTGCTTACCTCCTTCAATCCGGGGTATCTCATTTAGCTTTGTACACCACAACTATTCTTCTCTCCATGCCCAGTAATCCCCACACGAAACATTCCGAATAAGACAGCGGTGGCGCTATCTGCTTCAGAATTGCCTTGTGTTATGATTCCTCAATTTACGGCTCAGCTTCATGCCTCCCAAATCCCTTGAAAGTGTGTAGGGCACAGTTCTTGGCAGTTTTTACATGTCCGCTTGGTTTCTTTTGTTTAATGCACAAGCCTCTCTGCTGCTTCCCTGGTCTGTGATGCAGAGCGAGTCTGATGGGAAAACGGCAATTACAGCCGATCGTAAGATTGGAAGGACTTACTCAGCGCCATTTGTAACACTTTTTAAACAGCTCCCCGAAGCTCTAATTTCGAAGCAACACCTCCTTATCTGAGAGAGTATACTGAAGATTTGTGTACCGTGTTTGACTCACAAAGGAGATGGCAATAACAGATAGCACCTCCTTTATCCGCGAGGGAATTTAAAACAGCTACTTTTGCCAGGGAAGGTTGGTGATAATTAGGTGAAGTTGACATTTTACGTTTTACTTCTTTATCTTCATTTCTAACACCTTGCAATGAGAAAATGCATTATTTCTACAGACACACTGAGTTATTCAGATAAATACTCATTTATTATCAATGGACTTCTCACTATGTGGTTCCCAATTGTCACTCGACGATCAATAAACATTTCTTTATTATTAGTCCAAGATAGTTTTATGTGTTCTAAACTAGCAACTATACACTGTCAATGTACATGTTCTGACCTATGTTCCATTCTGTGTTCTGTCACTATGAATGAGCAACAAAAGAGACATGGTAATTATACAGAAGGCAGGGTTGACACTGGTCCTTAACAGCAGCCAGGGCCACATCAGTACCATACATTTTAAACACTACTATGCAGGTGGCACTGTGGGTTAAACCACAGAGCCTAGGGCTTGCTGATCAGAAGGTCGGCGGTTCGAATCCCTGCGACGGGGTGAGCTCCCATTGCTCAGTCCCAGCTCCTGCCAACCTAGCAGTTCGAAAGCACGTCAAAGTGCAAGTAGATAAATAGGGACCGCTACAGCAAGTAGATAAATAGGGACCGCTACTACATTCCCAGTAGTGATGTATGAGAGCTGGACCATAAAGAAGGCTGCTCGCCGAAGAATTGATGCTTTTGAATTATGGTGCTGGAGGAGACTCTTGAGAGTCCCATGGACTGCAAGAAGATCAAACCTATCCATTCTTAAGGAAATCAGCCCTGAGTGCTCACTGGAAGGACAGATCGTGAAGCTGAGGCTCCAATACTTTGGCCACCTCATGAGAAGAGAAGAATCCTTGGAAAAGACCTTGATGTTGGGAAAGATGGAGGGCACTAGGAGAAGGGGACGACAGAGGACGAGATGGTTGGACAGTGTTCTCGAAGCTACGAACATGAGTTTGACCAAACTGCGGGAGGCGGTGGAAGACAGGAGTGCCTGGCGTGCTATGGTCCATGGGGTCACAAAGAGTCGGACACGACTAAACGACTAAACAGCAACAACAGCGGCGTTTCAGTGTGCTGCTCTGGATCGCCAGAAGCGGCTTTGTCATGCTGGCCACATGACCTGGAAGCTGCACGCCGGCTCCCTCGGCCAATAATGTGAGATGAGCGCGCAACCCCAGAGTCGGTCACGACTGGACCTAATGGTCAGGGGTCCCCTTTACCTTTATACCACTTTAAACAATTCCCTGGGAAGAAGGATTAACTGTTAAACCACTCTAGAAATTGTAGCCCTGTGAGGGGAATCATATGTCCTAACAACTCTCAGCAGCCTTAAAATCTAGTTTAACCAACAGTTGTCAGGGGCTTCACTGTCACATAATGCAATAAAACATAGATTCATTATTACATAGCGCCTTTACTGCACATAACATTTTACAGAACAATATAGACAACAACAACCAAAAAGATCCCTGTGCTTGCCCAGAGGAGCTAATGGTAGAAATTTAAACAGACACAGGAAGAGGCAGGTGAGGATGGAATAGGCAGATGCGACAAAACAGCAGATGGAGGAGAACCTTTTGAAGTCAGAAGCATTGACTATTGATTCATCAGCAGAAGATCAAGGCTTGTTCACGCAAATGCATGAAAATAAATATCAGCTATAACTTGAGTATAATCACATCAGCCCGGCTTCACCTGCTTTAGTAGTGAAAATAAAATGTAAAATCTTTTTTTATTATATTCTTAAACGAAGCATTCAAATGAGCATTTTTATGAAATACAGCTTTTTCCCCCCTTCCAGGGCTCTATTTACAATCTTATAAACCCTGCCCGAGGCAAAAAATATGCCAGCAGTTTCTAAGAGTCAGTTCTCTTCTCTACCTATCCATTTTTATTGATATTCAAAGTGTGGCATGACAGCTGTTTTCACAGAGGACGGATGAATGTGCATTAGTGCAGTAAGTTCTAGGTTGGGTTGCTTTCGACTGAACTCTCTTTAGGTTTTTATAGCCCTAAGCCAAATCTTCACCGGTGGAAGCTGAGTGAAAGAGGTGATTTTACCAAATCCTGCTGTGATAACTCTGATGGGAACCCTTTTTTGCCCTCAATTGCAGAACTCCGAGAAGAAATCTTTCAGTGTTCTCAGCAAGTTGTATTGCAGTTCACTGCTTTCCCCCCGAGTTCCATTTAAATGAGACAGTTTGACTCGGGAACCATTGTTTTTTAAGGGTACTGATATGTGTTCGGAGAACCTTAAAGAACGAGAGTTCCCCAGATTCATTGGGGGCAGCCATGACTGTTTAAAGTGGTATCATTCTGCTTTAAATGTATGGTGTGGATGGAGCCAAACTTCCTGAAACAATATGCAAACTGATATGGACTTTCCCCCCTCAATTTTCTGATGTTTTTTCTCCAAACAAGTAATGAATGCAAAAAAGTGCATATTAGGGGAAAGTGTGCATAAAATGTATATAGTCATGAAAAGAACATGTAAAAGTGCATTGTAATAAAATAATAATAATAATAATAATAATAATAATAATAATAATAATAATAATAATAATGCCCCACCCATCTGGCTGAGTTCCCCAGGCACTCTGGGTGGCTTATAGTGCATATAAAAACATAGTAAAAAGTCAAACATTAAAAACTTCCCGATACAGGGCTGCCTTCAGATGTCTTCTAAAAGTTGTGCTTGTGAGGCAAAACTGCTTGGTGCAATGTGTGTATTAGGATAAACACACACTAAAATGTGGGCGATTTTTGGTGAGTTGTGGTTTTTTTTCTTTGAAAAACAAAACAAAGCTCAAACTGATGCAGAAATGTTCAGAACTCAACTAAAGATGGAGGGAGGGGGAGAAACAGAAACTGACAAATGTATACCTCCTTAGTACTGCTCTCTGGGATCCAACAGAACTGCAAGAGAGGGTGGGTGTCTGGTCCTGACATCCTATGAAATGTGGGCATTTCTCAGGGGGCACGTTCGATGTAAGAGAAGCTAAGCTATTGGAAACATGAATGGAGCAGGAAGAGCCAACAGTATCTTTTGCAGCATGGAATTTTGAGGGTTGCCATGTTGGTGAGCTCTGGTTCAGACTCTGTAGCAGCATCTCTTCTGAGTTTACCAGACAGAAGACTTTCCCTAACTGTACAATGGTAAGGATTGAAAGTGGGATCTTAGCATGCGAAGATCTGCTAATGATCATTAAGTTAGGGCCCCTTCTCAAATTCATGACTGAATAGATGTTAGGACTTGGACATCCCATTGCTTCTTGCATTCTGCTTTACGTCACACAAATGCTTAAAGGAGTTTGATCAAAATTGTGGTGTAAACAGGAACATTCCTAGTAAATGCAAAGGAAACTACTACATAGCCCTTCTTCCCGTATCTCAGATGAAAGAAATTGTATTGCTTATTGGTTTGGAACAAGTTAAATTAATCCCACTTGATGTATCAAAAGCGAGAAAACCACTTTATAGAAAACTCATTAGTCTTAACCAGGAACACTCTCAACCTTACTCCTTTCAGTAAATTTCAATTTTGGAAACAAACAGCCATTTCCCATGACTGGTGTTCATAGAATGAGAAAATGTGTTATATTTATCTGCCTGTGCTTCCCTCACTCAGCTAATCCAGTTTTCACCTGATTAAAAAATAATAATAAATACTGCAATGCAGCTAAACTGGAAGTGTAAGCTTGTTGCTTTAATGTAAATGATGAATTATGAGATTTGGCGCATATCAGGAGTGGATCGGGCCAAAGTTCTTTCTCACAATGGCCAACCATATTCCAGTGAGATGACCACAAGAAGGACATGAAGAAAATAAACTTCTCCTGCTGGTGTCTCTGATAGGGGGAATAATCTATCTATCATCTATCTATCATCTATCTATCTATCATCTATCGATCATCTATCTATCTATCTATCTATCTATCTATCTATCTATCTATATCTATCTATCTATCTATCTATCTATCTATCTATCTATCATCTATCTATCATCTATCTATCTATCTATCATCTATCTATCATCTATCTATCTATCCATCCATCCATCCTAAGTAGTAGCCATGGTTAGCCTTTTCCTCCATAAATTTGTCTAACACTCCTTAAAAGTCTTCTACATCTAAGAAGCAGCAATGGGGTACTACTAGTAGTGTGGTGTAGTGGTTAAGAGTGATAGACTCTTAATCTGGGGGACCGGGTTCACGTCTCCGCTCCTCCACATGCAGCTGCTGGGTGACCTTGGGCTAGTCACACTTCTTTGAAGTCTCTCAGCCCCACTCACCTCACAGAGTGTTTGTTGTGAGGGAGGAAGGGAAAGGAGAATGTTAGCTGCTTTGAGACT
Organism: Zootoca vivipara; assembly: GCF_965207765.1. Classification (NCBI taxonomy): domain Eukaryota; kingdom Metazoa; phylum Chordata; class Lepidosauria; order Squamata; family Lacertidae; genus Zootoca; species Zootoca vivipara. The sequence goes on along the minus strand of NC_142587.1, from coordinate 18,163,278 downwards.
CCTTAGGGTAGTGATAAAGCAGGATATCAAATCCAAACTCCTCCTCCTCCTATTATTACTACTACACACAGAGAGGCAGAACTGATGGTTAGCACTGTAAGCCATGAGGTCACTGTTCTTCTGTCAGCATGGAAGAGAAACTGAGACCCTCCAAAACATGCGCTGGCCATTGCCTGAACTACCGACACCAATGAACAGCCGTATTACAGCTGCCATATTAAAAATCTGAATATAAAAGTTCTGCCAGGAAGTATTTAAAATGGGCAGCCTTAAAATCTCCATTGAACAGTGCTCTTGATGCACGTTCCAATTTCTCCGTGTGACTGTTCAGACATTTAGAAGTGAGGAGAGCATTTCGCAAGCTGGAAATTCTTGTAACAACTGGCTGGCACAAATGAATGAATGAATGAATGGACAGATTTCAGAGCTCAGCAGACCTGCAACTTTACTTATTGAATCCCTGCCAGCTCAGCATATTGTCTCTGTTCTGGAGGGCCGATATTGGCTGTCAAAAGCAGCATTCTCTCCTGATTTTCCCATTTCCTCTCAGTGATATCAGAGCCAAATTTCATAGTTAAGGGAGGAATTAAGGTACACAGGCTTTGGCGTTCAAAGGGGCTGGCATGCTATCCCTGTACGTGAAGTTTTTTTTTTCCAGAGAAACCTGAGACAGCAATAAATTATGCATAAGCCCACCACCACCCTGAGGAGTTTTATTTTTTTCTTTGTTTATAAAAGTACTTACATACTCTCCCCTCACAAAATATGGGCCCAGTATAGAGCAACATACAAAGGCAGTACAGAATGGTCATTAAAATATCTGGCTACTCAATTACTCAATAAAATGTTAAACAACTGCTTTGGCCTGTTGGTAATAAAAATTACTGTAGCAACGTAGGTGGCACTCTGGTCTAAACCACTGAACCTCTTGGGCTTGCTGATCAGAAGGTCGGCGATTCAAATCTGCGTGGTGGGGTTAGCTCCTGTTGCTCTGTCCCGGCTCCTGCCAACCTAGCAGTTTGAAAGTATAACAGTGCAAGTACAACCATACCTCGTGTCACGTTTGCTAACGCGGCAAACCCGGAAATGTTTACTTCCGGGTTCGCCACATGCTCATGCGCAGAAGCAATCTGCATGCTTTGCACATCCGCAGAAGCGCTCTATTGCGCTTCGTGCACGAGCAGTAGCAGCACTCTACTTATGGACTTTTCGGGGTGCAAACGGCACCCCCAAAAAGATCGGGTTTGTAAGTAGAGGTACCACTGAAGATAAATAGGTACCGCTGCAGCGGGAAGGTCGACAGCATTTCCATGCCCTCTGGTTTCTGTCACGGTGTCCCGTTGTGCCAGAAGCAGTTTAGTCATGCTGGCCAAATGACCCATAAAGCTGTCTGCAGACAAACGCTGGCTCCTTTGGCCTGAAAGCGAGACGAGTGCCGCAACCCCATAGTTGCCTTTGACTGAACTTAACCGTCCAGGGGTCCTTTACCCTTTTTTTACCTATTAAAAAGACTAGAGATGTCTGAAGATCAGAAGTGTCTGTTGAATCTCTATTGGAAGGTTAGAGAGGCTGCTGGCACTAAATGTTTGACTTCTAGCTGAGGCCAGCTGGGTCTCTGTAACATGGGGAACAACTAATAGCACTCCTATGGTTGATCTCAGTAATCTAGATCAGTGTTTTTCAACCTTTTTGGGGCAAAGGCACACTTGTTTCATGAAAAAAATCGACGAGGCACACCACCATTAGAAAATGTTAAAAAATTTAACTCTGTGCCTATATTGAGAGTTTTCCCCTATAACATTCATAAAATACCATATATTGCTTCTACACTTCAATCCTATGAGTGAAACTTTCCACGTAAGTTATCCTGGTGGACAATTGGTGCTGCAGCCAGATTCCTAGGTGATTATTTAAAATCAAGCCCCAGTAAATTCAGTAGGTAAGCAACCTTACGATTGCAGACACCTCCAGCCCTATTCTACCCCTCTTGTTTACTCAGAAATAAATATTAACGGTGCCGCATTTTTCAGCGGGGTTTTCCTTCCAGGAAAGTGTGCACAGGACTGCAGCCTGTGGGGCGGTACAAATAAAAAATAGCCTTCGACAGCAACACAGAACTAGGTGAGACTTAAGGCTTCCCAGTCCATAGGGGGTTTGCACGGTGGAGCTTCGTCCCAACCCCGGCCTCTCTTAGCCCACAGCAAGCCACCCCCCCCAAAAAAGCGGCTCTCCTCTACCAGCTCGCGCACGCCATGCTACCTGCCTCCTAGGTTCTCAGGAGCTTCGTGGGAGCTGCTTTCCTCCACAGCAGCTCCCTGCGCATTTTCAAATTCTTCCCACGGCACACCAGGGAACATCTTGCGGCACACTAGTGTGATGCGGAACAGTGGTTGAAAAACACTGATCTAGATGATATCAGTGATCAAGCTGGGATATATGGCTTTAGTACTCAAGGTATCCTAGCCGGGCCAGGTAGCAGATGGAGAGCCAGTACAGACAGTTTAATGGAGGTATCATGTGTTGCTTGCCATCATCTGCCCTCATCAACATTCTAGCCTCTGCTCTTTGAACTAACTGGAGCTATTTGACTAGGCTGAAGAGCAGCCCTATGCAGAGAATGTTGCAGTAAACTTTTAGACTTCATGAGAGCTTGCAAAGAACAGGGGACACAGGATTTATCATTTCATCTGGACAAATAGCTCAGCTGGTAGAGCATGAGGCTTTTAATCTCAGAGTCATGGATTCAAGGCCTACGTTGGTTGAAAGGTTGGACTAGAAGACCCTTCTGGTCCCTTCTATCTCTACAATTCTATGTTTCTATGTTTCTTTGTGATTCTGTGTTTCTTTATGAGGTCAATTCTCTCTTTAACACTAGCAAATTAAAAAATAAAACCATAATATACGCTGTGTATTAAACTTCCATAAAACGTAATTGCCCTTTAAAATAATCTCCAGAGAAACATCCTATTTTTTTATTTAAAACACACACACATACAGGAAAGTAATATATTCAACAGGATTTGACCTTAAGGCTAATAAATTCCTTGTGGTACAAGAAGGATTTTTAACTCAGTCAGAAGTGTGTGCTCATCTGCATAGGCAGTAACTTGCGCAAAGTTTATTTTTAAGCCAGCCAATTAATATACCCATCATTTATTAAATTAATTAATTTGTATAGTTAAAGCACACAACATGATAGAATTCTTTAGGAGGCACCATTAAGTAGCAGCTAATTGGAGCTAATGAAACTTCCAGAGCTCCATTTATAGGAGTTTGATTAATTTTAACCAGTGGGACACACTTGTAGGGGGAAACACTCTAGCAGCCCAGTCCCATACAACTTATTAGGCATGCCTCTTCCCAGTGATTTAAATTATCTTAGGCGTGCCTAACTCTGCAGAAGATCAGGATGCATAGCAAGCTTTTTTGAACTGCAAGTTTTCCAAGTGATATGCTAGGTGCATAGCACTGCTAGACAAAGTAATATGCCTAGCCCATTATCTCAGCAGGTGGGGTGCGGGGGTTGCAATACATTTCTTACAACCTCGAAAGAATAATGGCTGTAGCCCATTTCTGCAGAGTCAGTGGGCAGAATAGTAGCATTCCCTGGTAGATAAGAGAAAAATGAAAAATGAGAAGTCTATTCAGTTTGTCCAAAGTTGCACCTTTTCTAGAAATTTCGGTCTCTTTGATACAATTAAGATCGAGTTGCCAGCAGAATACGGTATGTTCAAAGCTTGTATCTGATTTCCTGAAACCTTTCACTTTTTAAAAAGGGGGAAAGCTCCCAAGAATATATACATATAATCCCTTTCAAGACATGCAATGGAGGTCATTTTTTTGCATAGGGTATTTGATATTGGTAAAATCCCATATCAAATGCTACCTTCCTGCTTTGGGGCTCTAAGGAACAGAGATCCACATCTATGTAAATGACTGGGGGGGGGGGGAAGAAAACTCATTGTAGAGAAATGGGAGTGGTGATTGAGCACCCTGCTTGCAGGTCACCTGGATGCAGAAATGGGCATGCTAGAAGGAGTACATTGGGTTGGCTGAAAGCCAGCTTCAAGGTGGCTTAAAGCCAGACACATGAGAATTGCAAAGTTGATGGTCAGCCCAGAGTGCTGCAGCCACCCAGGGTGGGAAAATGACTGAGTGTCAGGGACTGGGCAGATGATGAAGACAGGTGGGAGCTGCCCATCCAAGAGGGGACTCAGAAGATGATGACTTGGATCTTGGATCCTGGGATGATCTGGGAGGTGCTAAGCAGGAGGTCTGAGCAATCAAGGCAGGTCAGGAGAAGGAGGGCCTTCCAGGACAGGGTTAGTCAGGGCCGGCTCTAGGTAGACCCCCAGTGGCGCGGTGTGCCAGGGCGATGGGCCGGTAGGCAGGGCGCCGCGCAGCAAAGCTGCACGAAAACCATGCTGCACCCTGTGAGGGCGAGGGCGAGGGCGCCGGAGCGATCTCCGCCCCTCAGTGCCAGGGTGACCGACCTGCTCAAGACTGCCCTGGGGTTAGTAGCTGAGAGTTCCAGTGTGAGTGCAGACAGTCCCAGTTCTGCTGACTCTCCTCCACCTCCGACACCCTGTTTTAGGAGATTTCTGCGTGTTGCTAAGTAATGGGCCAGACAGACCCAGAGGAGGAGCTCCTTCCTTCGATGCAGCCTTCGTCTGCTGGGGAGGAATCCAGAGTGAAAGGCTAGAAGGGGAGGGTGCAGCTAGTGGTCAGTTTCAGCAACATCTCAACTGGATTCACCTGAACCAGAGGACTCTGCTATGTTGGAATTCTCTGTTAATAAAGAGCTAATTTCATTCTGTGCCTGCCCTGTGGTTGACCTGGCTCTTTGATAGCTCCTTGACACTGAATGGGAGACTATGGGAAAGAGAGACTGTGAAAGGCAGGCTTGGGGGGAAATGCATAAAGGAAAGTGCATTGGAGTGCATGAGAAGCCTTGGAGATCCTGGAAGGGTTGGAGGGAGAAAGAAGATAATGGAGCTTTCATTGGGAAGGCAGGTATCTGAGCAGAAACCTCAGTGTTGAACCAGAAGATTGTGCATTCTGGCAACACACAGGGCCCACTTATTAACTAAATCCTGAACCTGCTTCTGAGCTATGGGCTGCCCAGTGCTACAGAGAGGGAGAGGTTTCTTATTCGGAGGGCCTACTTTATTAAACCTATAACACTCACCTTACCCCTTGGAGATGAATGCATCACATTCTCTCTAGACAAAATGAAATACTCCATGCTTGCTTAGGCTCTATAGGAATGCTCGAGCCTCAAAAACTATTACTTCGTTTTCTAAAATTATTTTCATGCATCAGTAAGGATCTTTCCAGCATAACCAGCAAACAACATAGTAGGAATATAATTAAAATATGGAAGTCAATGGCTCCTGGAGGAGTTATCATTACTATAACACTTAATCCTAAATATATCTGTTATAAATGTGTGTGCTTACTGGGTAAGATTTTAATGTAATTTCCATTCCTATGATTAACATGGGTCAGGATACATTTAAATTCAGAATAAATAAATAAAAGCATAAAAGAAAATGAAGCCACACAGAAATCTGCAAAAGCAAGAGCCTAGCAAAAACTATAGGATAAGTAACACACTTAATAAAGACGACTTTGATCATTCTTTAGAAAGTAGGTTTTCTTGATGGGTATGTTAAAAAAATCAAAAAAGAATTACTGAAGTGCTACAGTTTCAATAGTCCACAAACAGAATCCAGATCCAGAAAACTGTGATGGGAAAGGATTTGTGAGCACAAGATTACACAAGTTGGTGGCAATTGTCTCTATAAATCTGGTTTATTTATTAGATTTATATACCGCCCTTCATCAAAAGATATCAGCGTGGTTCACAAGGTAAAGGGGATACATAAGAACAGGGATGTACTGGAAGTAATAGCAACGCCACTTCTTTGATCCTAACTGCCCTAACATACCATAATACAATACATATCAACTACACCAGATGATTGTGGTGACACTAACATCAGGTAGCACTAACATTTATGAACATACAGTAACAGGGTCACTTATATTTCAAAATTAATAATTCCAGCCTTTACGTTAGCCCGAATGAACGTTTTCGCCTCAGATTTTGTCAAGGGCAGATATTTAAACATCCCTAGAAATGATAGACATTGCGGGTGTTTTTTGAATGTGCCAGACACAGTAGAACATATTCTTTTCTTCTGTCTATTGTACAGTCAGCTACACAAATGCATGCTATCCCCCTTTTTTTGGGTAGTCTAACATCATGGCACAATGAAAATATCAGATTCTATCTGTCTATCATTAACCCAGAAGCAACTGTAAGGGTGGCTGAGTTTTTATCAATAGTATCTCTCAGAGTGGTGAATGACACAATTTAGTGTGAAGAAATCCTAATGAAAATCCTTGTTATTGCATATTTTTACATGGCTGTTTATTTGTATATACAGACGTACCTCGGAAGTCGAAAGGAATCCATTCAGGAAGTCCATTCAACTTCCGAAAAGTTCAGAAACCAATGCACAGCTTCTGATTGGTTACCAATTGCGCAGGCATGCCGGAAACAATAGTGGAAGCCACACCGGATGTTCGGCTTCAAAGCAAAGTAAAAAACCGGAACACTCACTTCCGGTTTTCGATCGTTCGGGAGCCGGAACGTACGACTTAAAAGGCATTCGGGAGCCAAGGTACGGCTGTATATATTAAAAATTAAATATGGATGTTTTATGATGGCCTATATTTGTAATGTCTAATAAAGGTTTGGCAAAGCAGTAGAAATTAGAAGTAGAAAACACAGTAATGGCGCACCATTTGAGGAGAGGACGATTTCTTCATTATAAGGATCCAGTATACAGGGTCCCAGGTGCTGAAGTTCAAGGGCTGCTCTTTTCGGGATAGTAAATGCAGATAGTTGTGGAGTGGGGGTACATAGTCATTCTTTAGCCCCTTTCCCTCTAACATACACACACCTTTAGGTACTGCTTTGGGTATAATACAATAATTTATTATTTGTACCCTGCCCATCTGGCTGGGTTTCCCTAGCCACTCCGGGCAGCTTCCAACAATGATTAATAATACATTAAAATGCCATACATTAAAAACCTCCCTAAACAGTGCTGCCTTCAGATGTCTTCTAAATGTCAGGTAGTTGTTTATCTCTTTGACATCTGATGGGAGGGCGTTCCACAGGGTGGGTGCCACTACTGAGAAGGCCCTCTGCCTGGTTCCGTGTAGCTTAGCTTCTCACAGTGAGGGAAACACCAGAAGGCCCTCGGCCCTGGACCTCAGTAACTGGGCAGAACAATGGGGGTAGAGATGCTCGTTCAGGTATACTGGGCCGAGGCTGTTTAGGGCTTTAAAGGTCAACACCAACACTTTGAATTGTGCTCAGAAATGTACTGGGAGCCAATGTAGGTCTTTCAGGACTGGTGTTATATAGTCTTGGCGGCTGCCTCCCGTCACCAGTCTAGCTGCCACATTCTGGATTAGTTGCAACTTCCGGGTCACCTTCAAAGGTAGCCCCACGTAGAGTGCATTGAAGTAGTCCAAGCGGGAGATAACTAGAGCATGCACCACTCTGGCGAGACAGTTCGTGGGCAGGTAGGGTCTCAGCCTGCATACCAGATGGAGCTGGTAGACAGCTGCCCTGGATATAGAATTGACCTGCACCTCCATAGACAGCTGTGAGTTCAAAATGACTCCCAGGCTGCACACCTGGTCCTTCAGGGGCACAGTTACCCCATTCAGGACCAGGGAGTCCCCCACATCTGCCCATCCTCTGTCCCCCAAGAACAGTACTTCTGTTTTGTCAGGATTCAACCTCATTGAATTGTACATTGTAACTAAGCTTCACCCACATAGGTTGTACATTACAATGGTCCAGGGAGAATTCATTTGAACCATTTCAATTTTTAGAGATGCAAGGTTGTGTAAACTGAGCTGCTCTGTTTAAGAGGTGATTTGGCATTTGTTTGTGTTAGGCTAGGAGGTGTGATCAAGGGAAGTTTGAAGACTTGTTGTTTTAAAATCCACCCCGCCCCCTGGTCATGACTCCATTGCTCATTCTTGTTATCTTCCTGTTTCTTACAGTCATTGCAGGATAAAAATATAGATTCTCCCCTTATTCACAATACAGCTAGATTACTGTTTATCCGTCCTTATTTTTAGAATTCATCCAGAAGAGACATTTCACACAGTTTAAGCCATTTTCCTTCAAGAACTCCCATTATGTGTCATCTCTACGGACTGCTTAAGTACTATATGTCTTTGTAGAAAAAGTTAAAAGCAATAAGAAAACACTGCTGCTATTCTTGTTTTTATGGGGGCCTTACGTTCCAAAATACAATTACGTAGCTTTTGAAAAATGCATTGTAATTAAAACATGCATAGCTGTTTGGAAGGAGAATATCTGAGTCATGGCTAAGTAAGAATGTCACATGCTGTACTGTAAAAAGGCAAAAGGGCAAAATTTTCTCACATGCATGCATGAACTTCACTCAGCTGCCTTCACAAATATCCAGCACATCCAGGAAGGGCCATTGTTCAGTTACAGATCATCTGTGCCGCATGAAGAAGGTCCCAGATTCAATTTCTGGCATCTTCTGATAGGGCTGGGAGAGACTCCATTATAAAACCATGGACAACTACTGACAGTGAGTGAAGACAGTACAGAGGTAGATGGTCAATTGGTCTGACTCAATATAAATCACCTTACTATATTCTTTACATCTTATTTGTGGTCTTATGGCCTCCCATCATCTCCATTGTGATGCTTTCTCATGGTGTCATTTCACAAATTCAGACACCAATCGCTTGGGAACTATGTTCAAAAACTGTAGCTTGCCTGAAATTTCTCTTTTTTAAAAATAATAATAATATTTTTTATTGAATTTTACATAAGAAAAAAAAAGGAAAAGAAGAAAAAGAAAAATATACAAAGAAAATACAAAAATACAAAATACAAAAATAACAATATTATCACATCTTATCTCTTCAAACTTCTTCACTTCTCCTTCTTACAGTCCTTACATTCCAGCCAGATTTCACCTAGTCCCTGAGTTTTGCCCTGCATCATCTGGAAAGAGGCAGATATCCTTCCAGAGTCCGATTACAAGGCGCATGGCTCATCCGTCAACCTGATTTGGCCACTCTCACATTTCCTTCATTAACATGCACGTCACAAGCTTCTCGGGAGATAGAACGAATCAATATGCTGATGACAGACCTCGAAAGATGTATGGATCACTTGCCTAGTATAAACAAGCCAACATTCTTGGCTCTGAAGCATTTAAGGCGAGTGCCTCATTTAGAATCAATGGCATCATTAATCAGAATGTGGAAAGCATGGTTTTAAAATTATATGTTGTTTCCCTTAATTAATTTCACTTATGGGAGTCAAAGTACCAACACTGTTTGTCTGGCTGATGCAAGACAAGACTGGAGTTAACAGCTTTGTCCGTAACCCCATCCCATGAGGAGATGGTGGTTTTTTTTAAAAAAGAAAAGGATTGGAAACGGCCTTTGAGAGACTAGATTTTAAATAAGGCCCCAATCCAGCTAATGTTGTGTTATTAAGAGCACAGTTGTAACTAGCATGGGGAGGGGATTTTCCTGTGGGTTTCAGCACAACTAATCTCCATAGATTAATCAAAACATGGTTTCCAACCCTTAGTTTAGGGCATACCTGCCAAGCTGCTGTCAGAGAAATAAGGCACCGGGCCGGAAATAGCAGACCGGAAGTAGCGCTGCCGCCATTTCGGAACTGGGCGGAGCATGCTCAGAAGTGACTTTTGATGCTGCTTTGCCCAGTTCCAAAATGGCTGCCGCGCCAGAAGTCACACTGCAGCCATTTTGGAATTGGGCAGAGCAGCATCAAAAGTCGCTTCTGAGCATGCTCCGTCCAGTTCCAAAATGGCCGCCACACCAGAATAAACTGGGGAAAAACAAAAAAAATCAGTTTTTTTCAGCTAGGAACAGCTGGGAAAACGGGGATTTCCCGGGGAAAACAGGAGACTTGGCAGCTATGGTTTGGGGGCTTGTTTGATGCACCCAGTGAAGGAAGAAGCTTCTCATGACTTTATCCCAAAGGGAGAGAGGGACACTTACCATCCAACAGCTTACCATCCATGTAAGGTGGCTGACAGTGACAGAGTAAACTTTGTATCCAAGGTTGCACACTGGCACCAATATGTTAGGTTTCGCTCAGCACCTGCCTCTGTATGGAGTGACTTTTTGGGGCACCATTGGGGGGGGGGAGTGGGTAGGAAGGGCTTTGTCCCCCTGTGGTGCTTTTGTGAGATCTCAGAAGATTGAGATCAGGCCTTGGCCATGAGAGTTTGAGGCCATTTTGCCCTGTGAGCTTCCCACCCACCCTCAATGTTAGAGCCTTGGCGGGCTACTCGAGTCACTAGTTGTTGTCTTCTTCTTCTTTGGCTGTCATTTGTAGCCAAGTAAGATTGTCTTCCATTAATGTGGTCTTAACAGTGTGTCCGTGGAGACCAGTTTTGGATCCGCACATCCACAGTGGAGACATAGGTTTCCGGGCAGGAGCTGATAACGGTGAGGATTTGGTTCTTCAAAGTCCATGAGACCTTTGGCAGAGGCTATTCTCCAACTGAAGCACTCGCAGGCCAATGTTTCCCAGTTGTCGGCATTTATACCGCATTTCTTTAGATTTGCCTTGAGAGCGTCTTTAAACCTCTCTTATTGTCCACTGGGATTATGCTTTCCATTCTTAAGTTTGGAATATTGTAGTTGGAAATGAACTTTTCCTCCCAACCTCAATTGGGGACTCAGCTACATGGTGTGTGTGTGTGTGTGTGTGTGTGTGTGTGTGTGTGTGTTGTGAATGCATTATAAACATGCAACACCAGATGGGGATGGAGAGCAAAAAAAATGCTATGTAATTTTCCATAGTGTTTTTGGACGTAGGCATAGACCCATTGTTGTTTTTTTATCAGATGCATTGTAATTTGTATAGGGGGAGCAGGGGTGGTGGCAAAGAGATGTGAACTGAAAAGTCCAGCAAACTGCAAAAAATAATTTTAGAAATTCTCTCAAATTAACCTGGAAAGTAGACAGGGTTGGACATGTAACAAAATCAACCAACAAACAAAGAATAAAAAACTTGAATGGGGACATCCAATCATTTCTTCTTGGAAAAATGGGTTGGGTCATTGAATCATTGGGTTCAGCTTGATGAATTATACATTGCACAAGTCAAATAGAAAATCCAAACATCTGTACATTCATAGTGTGGTTTGCAAAGACATCATTGTGCAAATGTAGGTTTTCTTTTAAACACTACCGTAGCACCAACAGTAAAGCATTACAGGTTAAATCTAAAGTTCATTTGAATATGGTGTCAATCTGTGTTTTCTTCTGAATCAAATAATATGTTTAGATTATTTCCAGCAACAATTGATTTAACTGGGTCATTAAACAAAGGAATACTATAATTCTAGTCCATGTGCAGCTACCTAATAGAATACAATAATCTATTTTAAATGACTCTCACCCTGGTTGCTTGAAAACAGAACTTTGCAATATCACTTTGGTATACAAAAAAAGAGGTTTGTTTTTAATTCACAGCACTAAGGGATTTTCAAGGGGACCTTCATTTCTATCAGGTGTTTTGTCAAGCAATGAATCATTATGACTATCTAACAATGTTGTCCATCAGAAATGCCATTTGTCTTTCTTTCTTTTTTTAACCCTAGTGAAATAGCATCCAGTAATTTATTTAAGTCTCCATCTGCTGTCACAACGCAACCACTCTTTCTTCATTGATATTAAGCTGGGAATATGGCCAGCATAAATCCCACGAATTCACATTTGGTTCTTGTCCAGTTTCATGCTCCTCAAAGCTTCTTTAGTACTGTCTTTCATTGTTCATTTTATCTTTCGCCATGCATTGATCTTTATTTTTGTGGCTGCCCAAAGGTTTCATTAAGATGCCCTAAGTTTTGCTTAAAAATAGAATTAGAATTCTGAAAGCACAGATATATTATATGGCGGGTGAACATCTATAGGTTCAATTTGTATAGGGCTTGGTTCAAACAAGGGAATGTTGACTCAGTTTGGGATGGTCGTGAATTAAATCGCTTATGGACTACAATTAAATTCAGTAAGCCTAGATTATCTCTTTTGTAGATGGAGATCTACAATGGTACTCATCCTCCTTGCTGGTTTGGTTGGTTTCCTTAAAAAGAAGAAGAAGAAGCTCAACAATTTTGGGGTGTCCTGGTTTTTACTTTTTGAAATATGGCAACCCTACCAGTGATGGCTTTAGGATGAAGACCCGATTGCTTCTGGATAGAGTTCTTTGTCTCTGGGGAAGTGTGGAAAATCTGTTACCATTGGTTAGTGGCTCAAGGGACACTCTCCATTAATGCTAGGGAGAGATTGGAAGCCAGGTTTCCCATTCTTCTCATAGAAAAGGGGCCTCCAATGCCTTAAAGGGCCCCTGACCATCAGGTCCAGTCGTGTCCTGCCAGACCCTTCCTTGCAAATTTCAGTCTGGAAAAGGAGAAACTGGAAATAAGGATGGTAATATCTGTACTGACTTAAGCTTGGAAGTACTGAATGAAGCCTGAACTCAACTAAAAATGGTTTAGGAGCAAGAACACTTGAATTGCCATTGCGTGTTGAGGTCCCCTGACCACCACCCCCTCAAATAACTCACATCACAGACAGAATTTTGTTTTGGGGTTTTGGCATGAATTTGGCCACAACTTTATTAAAATACAAAATATGTGAGTGGTTGCGAAGGAATTGGTTCCACCAACTGTCTCCTATGGACAGAACTGACATCTAAGTCAGTCAGATGAAAACCCTATGGGGAGAGACAGAGGGTCGGGTGTGTCTGACCCTCCCCTCAGGCTCCCAGGGGCTCTTGCGAGACCCTGGCCCCCGAATGGGGGATAGAGACAAAAGCATGTTGAGCCCATGGATTCCTTACCAATTGGAGGGGTAGCCACAGTCAGCAATACTCCTCCATTACCAACAAACTAACCAATGCCTAACCGCCAACCTTACAAGTTGTGACAATTTGCTATGTTGTAGGAAAAAACCAGATGGCACCAGTCAATCAGCCAAATGGAAAAATTCTCACTGGGCCCCTTCATCAATGCGGATGGCCCCATGACAGGCACAGCAAGGTCAACACAGAAGCCTAAAAATAGGGAGGGAGGGAAGGAGATCTGAAGTACACAGACAAAGAGGGGGATCTGAACATGTAAACGGCCTCGGTCCAGTATACCTGAAGGAGCGTCTCCTCCCCCATCGTTCTGCCCAGACACTGAGGTCCAGTGCCGAGGGCCTTCTGGCGGTTCCCTCGCTACGAGAAGCCAAGTTACAGGGAACCAGGCAGAGGGCCTTCTCGGCAGTGGCACCCACCCTGTGGAATGCCCTCCCACCAGAGGTCAAAGAGAACAACAATTACCAGACCTTTAGAAGGCATCTCAAGGCAGCCCTGTTTAGGGAAGCTTTTAATGTTTGATGGATTTCTGTATTTTAATGTTTTGTTGGAAGCCACCCGGAGTGGCTGGGGGAACCCGGCCAGATGGGTGGGGTATAAATAAATTATTATTATTATTATTATTATTATTATTATTATTATTATTATTATTATTATTATGTGCCTGCCTATTTATACCCCAGGGCTGTCAATCAAATAATGACAACATGTCTTTTACCTCAGCAACAACCTGTGGTCCAATCACCACAACGGTAATCCAAACAATCCCGCCCCAGCTGCAAAGGGGTTAGTTTGCTGGCCCCCACTGCAACATGTGCTCTCCAGGAAGGAGAACCCGCATTCCCAGCTCTCTTTTCTGAAATTAGCTTCTATCACTAGATACTTTCAAGACTGCCCCTGGAAGTTTGCTTTTCCCCAGTCTGAAGCCAATTTAAGTGCACAAAGAGGTACCTGCCATATTTTGTCTTGTGAACTGAAATTACAGCTTTTTCACATCAGGAGTCTATAGTTTAGAAGTGCTCAGAACAGGCACTGCACTGCTTCACTTTTTCACAACCCTATATTTCAAGAGATACAGAAAAACAAGAGGCACATTTTATATTTTTTTTTTCAGTAAAGCCAAAGTAGCTACATTTAATATTTCAGACAGGTGAATTTTAACACCAGGCAGTCAGATTAATGCTCTACTCCTGAAATCAGAAGTAAGGAAGAAGTAAGTAGCTTCAAGTTTCCAGCCTACGTTTTCAGAGAAACAGCTTTATTGCTTATTCGAGCTTTTTTTATTTGCTGAATAAAGGAGCAGGCTGAGCGGGTTATAAATCACTTTATTAAACTGCTGTTTTTAACTCCTAACAGCTTACTGAAGTACTTCAAGTACAATTCATCTGTAACCAAGCTTGATGTATTAAGTTTGTGGTTTGAAATGCTTTCTGTAAAAATGCCTTACAAAGTGTTTTTAAACTTATCTGTTCAACAAAATGCCCAGGTCCTTTAGTTCTACTTAGAGAAGAAGAAGAAAAATATTTGAGAACACATATATATAAGTCCTGTTTCTCGTAGTTGGGTTGATAATTATATTTCTTTATTATATTTCTTTATTAACCAGCAGAGAATTTACTTCTGTCTTTTAGTTGCTATTTGAAATTACTCTGTTTCCTTCATTTATCATCTCAGATTGGGTTACAATGCAACACATTTTAAAAATGGGTATAACTCTTAGCTCAGGGGTCAGCAAACTTTTTCAGCAGGGGGGAGGCCCACTGTCCCTCAGACCTTGTGGGGGGCAGGACTATATGTTGCCATGATTATGACCTGCATTTTCGGCAAAAACCATTCCAGTATTGGGACCAACCCCAACGTTGCCCAAATGTGATTTTTTTGGGGGGTGGGGTGTTCCCTCACACACCCACACTGCCTCCTTCACATTTTATGTGTTGGCAGTTATTATTTCTCTAGTAAGGCAGAGTGGGGGTGGGGTGGGCATTCCTGTCAGCCCTGGAGAGCATGTGCTCATGTGTGGGTGAAGGGAAAAGCTGTTGGCCATGCTAAGTCAAGTCGGCACTGCTCAAGCAAAACCATTCTTTTCCCCGCGTGAGGGAAGATGAGGCAGTGGCTATTTACCTTTCCATGGCTCACACCGTGTAGCTAACCAGTGGCCTCCCCAACAAAGCACAGAACTGCTTCAAAGTGCAGCCACCTAGATGCTTCCCGATTCCTCTGGCAGAGAGCACTTCCAACACAGACACCGGCGGGCATCGCTCTCGGGGTGCCTCCGAGCCCCTGCCACCACAACTGCCCTTCCTGAGGTCAGTCGCTGGCATACCTGCCAAGTTGCTGTCAGAGAAATAAGGGACCGGGCCGGAAATAGCAGACCAGAAGTAGCACTGCCGCCATTTTGGAACTGGGTGGAGCATGCTCAGAAGTGACTTTTGATGTTTCTTTGCCCAGTTCCAAAATGGCCACCATGCCAGAAGTCACACTGCAGCCATTTGGGAACTGGGCAGAGCAGCATCAAAAGTCGCTTCTGAGCATGCTCCACCCAGTTCCAAAATGGCCACCGCATCAGAATAAACCAGGGAAAAACAAAGAAATCCGGTTTTTTTCAGCTAGGAACAGCTGGAAAAACGGGGATTTCCTGGGGAAAACGGGAGACTTGGCAGCTATGGTCGCTGGCAACTCCATGGTGAAAATCTGAACTGTGGCTCCTTTTCCCTCCTCCAGTGGTCAGGGAAGATGGGAATTGTAGTCCAAAACATCTGCAGGACCGAAGTTTGGGGATGCCTGGGTTATACTATAGCACTCTTCAGGGACACAGGTGGTGCTGTGGTCTAAACCACAGAGCCTCTTGGGCTTGTCAATCGGAAGGTCAGTGGTTCAAATCCCCGTGACGGGGTGAGCTCCTGTTGTTCAGTCCCAGCTCCTGCCAACCTAGGAGTTTGAAAGCACATCAAAGTGCAAGTAGATAAATAGGTACCGCTCCAGCAGGATGGTAAACGGCATTTCCATGCACTGCTCTGGTTTCGCCACATGACCTGGAAAAACTGTGTGGACAAACGTCGGCTCCCTCGGCCAGTAAAGCAAGATGAGCACTGCAACCAGGGCCGTCTTAAGCGCTCCTCGCGCCGTGGTGCGCCGGATCTCTCCGGCACCCTCCCGCCCCGTTTCCCAGTGCGGTGGGCGGGTGGGTGCAGCTGCGCAGCGGACTGGCGGACTGGCGGACTGGCGGACCGGCAGCCAGCGGGCGGGCGCAGCTTGCGGCGCCCTCCTGGCAGGCCGGCGCCATGGTGCCCTGCGCCACCCAGCCTATACGTAGGGCCGGCCCTGACTGCAACCCCAGAGTTGTTCACGACTGGACTTAACTGTCAGGGGTCCCTTTACCTTTACCACAGCACTCTTCAAAAAATGATTATCATCAATGCAGGTAAGGAAAAAAAAGTAATTTTAATTTTTAACATTTTTAACAATACTGTCTTATTTTTAACAATACTCTCTTATTTATTTTATAGTATAGTACATTGTTTATTGCTTTCGTTTTATGGATCAATAGTCTCGTTAGATAGTAAAATTCATGTTAAATTGCTGTTTTAGGGCTTGTTTTTAAAGGTCTGGAAAGGATTAATCTATTT
Organism: Zootoca vivipara; assembly: GCF_965207765.1. Lineage (NCBI taxonomy): Eukaryota > Metazoa > Chordata > Lepidosauria > Squamata > Lacertidae > Zootoca > Zootoca vivipara. The sequence continues at coordinate 18,146,673 of NC_142587.1, read as the reverse complement.
TGCATTACTTTCTATGGAAAAGTGTTCCTTGGTTTTGAAGCGCTTTGGTTTTGGAACAGATTTCCGGAATGGATTAAGTTTGAGAACCAAGGTGCCACTATAATGTTCAACTGAGGGTGCTAAACAATTTTGATTCATCCAGTCAGTCATTGAGTCTATACAAGTTGATCATTTTTATAGGTGTCTCCAGTTTATGGATTACTTCCTATGTGGTATTTTTGCAATTTGAGCCAATATTTGGATGCCAAGTAGGCTCACACTAGAGCATATGTAAAATGTCTACAGAGATAGATAGATGATAGATAGATAGATAGATAGATAGATAGATAGATAGATAGATAGAGAATGTCTGCATGCTGGTGCGTTCTCGTTTGAAATAGAGAGAAAGAAATGGGGAAGTAATTGGCCTTGATCATGCATCTCTGAAAAAGTGTTGTAATAAAATAATATTAAAATAACAATCATGAATCAACATATTTTTAAAAAGATGTTCATGCCATTTCACAAACATATTCTCTATTTCATATACACACTAAACAAACAGAATGCAGACAAAAGGGAAACACACACATAATAAACTTTCCAACCCTGAAGCACAATGTTGATAATTTTGTGGAAATTGGTCAAGGATCTTTTGAGAGAAAATAAATGAATGAATGCCCTTTCCTAATGGCATATAGTTGTTCATTTAGAAATCTCCTTGAACATTCATTACATTGAATGGCTTTTCAGGCTGTCTTTCCCAGTGCCTTTTCTCTGTGCTGTTTTGCAAACATCTTTTAATGTACAGACCTGATTAATATTTTGCTTTGCTACAATAAATGGGGAGCAGCTAGCCTGGGGTTTATAGATGGAAATGTATGGTAATTTAATGACAGTTTTATATGGTTAGACTGCTGCCTGCGTCTGTCAGTCGAAGCAATCATTTCAGATGCTGCATCACTTATTAGGAAGGAGCAGTTGAAGGGTTTGACTCATTACGGAAAATTAACCAGTCCAATTAAAATGATTCCTCAGTGCTGCAAGTCATTGGAGGTCAGGCTCATGAAATGCTTTTAGGCAGCAGGTGTTTATAATCTTAAATAATTTAAAGAAAACACTGGATATTTTCATAAGGTAGACAACTGATTATTTGGGTTATACAATGTTTGCTGCAAGGGCATACAGTGGTAAATATTCAGGTGGAAGTTCAGAGATTCAATTAACCATACTGCTTCCATTAACATTAATGGGGGACTGCATGGCTAGTGCCCTGAGTATTCTGCTGAATAGTCACCCTGCAGAGTTTAATTAGAAAACCATCAAGCTTGTAATCAAATATCTGCCATACGCACTGGGCAGGCATCAGCTCAAAAGAGAGGGGTTGGTGATGGTTTGAGTCAGTACAACTGATATCATAACTGTACGACAGATATCAGGGACTTCTTCTTTTCTTTTCTTTTTTAAAGTTGTGATTATTTAACAGAATAGACTCTGAAACAATTTGGAGGCAAGAAAACCAAATATCTGTGACTTGGGGAAAAATTGTAAAAGAACATTGGAAAATGCACCAGGGTAGAGGACATTTCTATTAAAAAAAAGGTAAATGAGAGCTGTTGCTATTATTATTACTCGTATTAGTTAATTTATGCATCACTTCTTATGAAACATCTCAAAGCAGTTTTTCCATAGAATCAGAACATAGATATCAGAATTGCATATAAAGAACAGTAAAAACAATTGTAAGGTAAGGTAAAGGTAAAGGACCCCTGGATGGTTAAGTCCAGTAAAAGGTGATTATAGGGTGCAGCGCCCATCTCCACTTTTAGGCCGAGGGAGCCGGCGTTTGTCCACAGACAGCTTTCCGAGTCATGTGTCCAGCATAACTAAACTGCTTCTGAAACAATGGGACACCGTGACGGAAGTCAGAGCGCATGCAAACATTTTTTATCTTCCTGCCACAGTGGTACCTATTTATCTACTTGCACTGATATGCTTTTGAACTGCTACCGTGTTTCTCATATTATAAGACACGTCTTATATTTATTTTTTCCTCAAAAAAACACACTATGGCTTATTTTCAAGGGATGTCTTATTTTTTTCCTCCTCATCCTGCCGCGGCCGGCATTGCTGCTGCGCCTATCACTATGTCTTATTTTCGGGGTATGGCTTATATTCCTTGAATGCTTAAAATCCTGCTATGGCTTATTTTATGGGTATGTCTTAAAATATGAGAAACAGGGTAGGTTGGCAGCAGCTGGTACAAAGCAACAGGAGCTCACCCCATTGTGCAGATTTGAACTGCCAACCTTATGATCGGCAGGTCCAAGAGGCTTAGTGGTTTAAACCACAGTGCCACCCGCACCCCCCCCCCAAAAAAATTGTACTATGTAGGGATAGAGATAGAGATGCATATTTATCAACAGTTGAAACCATTCCTGTTTATATTAAAACAGTTCAAACAACTGCATGTAAAAATAAAATAAAAATCAAATACATATAGCTGACTGGGATAAAAATCTCCCCTTAGAAGGATTGTTAAAAGCAGCAAGTCTCCAACAAATGCTGAAAAGACAACACAGTGCCTGTCTGATATGTAATGGGAGGGAGTTCCAGAAATAGCTGCTGCCACATTAAAGGCCCCATTCCAACATGGTATGGAAAGGATCCCCTGATAAGATGATTAGGTCTGGGCGATATATTGAAATATTGTCCAAAACCAGTTTTAAGTCCCTATTAGGCGATATATTGTAAGTCATGGGGTGTGTATATGTGTGTGTGCACATGTTATAGCAGGTTCTCCCCTTAAAGGAGAACATGGGTTGCGGAAGGGTTAACAAGATAGACCAGGGTTGGTGAGGCGAGTCAGTTTGGATGGCCACATGTGGGATTGGTGGGTGTGCATCATGCGTGGAATTTTACATGTCACAAATGAATGAGTGACAGCTTTAGCCCTATATATGCTCAGCGAGCAGCTTTCAGTATCCACTTTGCTGCTCGCAACAAATCTCCCACCCGCCCTCCTCTAATGTTAGGCGTTCTTTGCTTTGTTTGGCCTTGTTGCGCCTGTCATGGGGTCGCCTGTTTTGGATCAGGGGGCCTGGTAGGAATTTGCCCACTTGGCTGATTGACTGGTGCCAGGTGGTTTTGCCTAGCACGTTGCAATAAGTCACAACTTGTAAGGCTGCGGTTAGGCATTGGTTCAAATTGAATGGTGGAGGGGTATGGATTTTGGTTGGGTCTGCCCCTCATGTATGCTGCTGCCTTTAGGGGTATTCCATTAAAGGAATCCTGGGGCTCTACATGTTTGTCCATTTATCCCCGTTAGGGGCCAGGGCCGCGCATGAGCCTCAGGGAGCATCTGAGGGATGAAGTCAAGGGTTTGGGCCCCTGCCCCGACCTCTCTCAGAGGGTGCTCGCCTACTGGCTCCCCTACTAGGCTAGCGGGAGTCAGATCTGTCCCAGGCGGGGGACAGATGGCTGGAACCAATGCCTAAGCAACCACTCACATCAGTTGTATTTAAATAAAGTTGTGACCAAATTTAATGCCAAAAACCTTAAACTTAAAATATTGTGTGAAGTGTGAGTTATTGGGGGGGGGGTGTCTTGGTACCTCGGCACGCAAGCAAAAATCACAATGTGGGGGAAGCCGTGAAACCAGCCAATGTTTCTTTTGATTCCTCCAGCTTTGTGGATTGTCTCTCCCCTGCCTCTTGGAAGGGGCAGCAAATCACAACAGCAGAAATCATGATGCAGGAAAAACTCTGAACCCAGCCAATGCCTCTACATAGCGCCATCCTTATTTCAGACATTGTGATATATTGATATACAGTGGAACCTCAGTTTATGAACACCTCGGTTTATGAATTTTCGGTTTATGAACGCCGCGGACCCATCTGGAACGGATTAATTCACTTTCCATTACTTTTAATGGGAAAGTTCGCTTCAGTTTATGAACGCTTCAGTTTATGAACAGACTTCCGGAACCAATTACACCCATGTTTCAGTTTATGAACGCTTCAGTTTAAGTACTTCGCGGACCCGTCTGGAACGGATTAATCCACTTTCCATTACTTTCAATGGAAAAGTTCGCTTCAGTTTATGAACGGTTACTCCGCGGACCGTCTGGAACGGATTAATCCACTTTCCATTACTTTCAATGGGAAAGTTCGCTTCAGTTTATGAACGCTTCAGTTTATGAACAGATTTCCGGAACCAATTGTGTTCATAAACCGAGGTACCACTGTATTGTGATGTTTAACGCGTGATATATCACAATGTTGAAAACCAGATATCGCCCAGTTAAAGGGTTCCCACTCCTGTAGACTGCGCTGAATGGTTGTGTCTATGACGGATGAGACTATATTTTAGGTATCCTGGTCCCAAACTAAATATGGCTTTGTGCTGCCGTACCAGTTCCACACTATACATTTGAAACACTATGATACCACTTTAACAGTCATGGCTTCTTCCAAAGCATCCTGGGATCTGTAGTCTGTTAAGGGTTGCCAAGGAGTAAGTGCAACAGAGCACTTAGCTAACATTTAGAATATTTGCTATGTGTGCAGCTTTCAACAGATAATGGAGATGAAGGAAGAGAATAAAGCTCGACTCTTCCAGAAAGCCACATTGAGCAATATGTTCGGCAGCAAATGTCACCTATTCATTTGTATTGTCTTAATGACATGAAGGGGCGGTTCCACTGCAAAACATGCACATTATATGTATGTTTAAGACAAGCTGCATAAATTAACCAATATTCGTTGGGGATCATTAAGCCAATGCCTGGTACAAATCTCGTGCTTCTCTTATGGCTTATCCTCAGATATGTAATGCGTAGTGTGTTAATTTTTCAAGAGCAGACTCCTGCTGCTGTAGCCACCTGGGACAATGCCAAATGTTCAGAAGCAGAAGGCTGCTACTCGGAATCACTAAATAAAGTGAGAAGAAATTGAGCATGAAACATATATTCACTTTCTGATAAGACTTATTTCCCTTCTGGGTTTTTCAGCCTTCAGTGTACTTCCTTGCTGGGAAAAGCTTTCAACACAGACACAATGAGGACTATATACTTACTGGTTTAATGAAACCTAACAACCCAATTGAGTCCTTGCATACCTTCCAAATTTTCTCTGATGAAAATATGGACATCCAATTATTATTATTATTATTATTATTATTATTATTATTATTATTACCCCATCATCTGACTGGGTTGCCCCAGCCATTCTGGGTGGCTTCCAACATCTATAAAAACACAATAAAACATTAAACATTTCTCTCTCTCTATCTCTCTCTAACATTAAACTTTTAAAAAACTTCCCTATATAGGGCTGCCTTTAGATGTCTTATAAAGGCTTATCTCCTTGACTCAAGGGTCACATTACTCCATACCCTGCAACATTTCTCCAATGAAAATAGGGACCTCCTACCTTACCCTCCAACATTCCTTTAATTAAAATTCTCCTCATCTCAAACTGTCAAATTAAGACTGATTGGCTTTCACGGTAAATCCATGGTCAAGTAAATCCATAGTCTAGATAGGAGAGACTTAAATAACCTGTAACATTCTCATGTGCTATTTATAGGAACAACTGATTTGCTGTCCACTTAGAGGCAAATCACACATTCCTCTGCTCCAGGCCTGCATAAGTCCCATTCTGTGCCCAATAAGCATGGGATGCCTTTGCCCGGTGGTGCTGTGGCCCATAGATTGCAGCAAAATGCTGGGCAAGGTTTTGCCCAGTATCTTCTCTGTGTGATGGGCTCATGGGGAAAAGCTGTCCTGTGGGCCCTTGCTGAAGAGGAGAGGGGAAAGCCTATATAAGGCTGCTTCCCCTGGAGCTCACAGCCATTTTGCTTTGAGAGCTTCCCACCCCTCTCTTAGGTTAGAGCCTCCACTGAGCAATTTCGGGTTGCTGATTGACAGGGCCGGAAAGGTCCCCCCCCACCTGATTGGCACTTGGTTGGGTTCCCCCCCCCCGCCTATCCCTCAGTGAAATTATGGCTTTCCTTTGTTAGGCGGAAGAAAATTGTTTGTATGAGGGTGGAAATGGCATTGGGCAGAATCAACATAGTATGGGGGGCATGAGGGGTATGAGGGAAGGATTGACCATGGCAAACCCAAGCGTGGGTTCTGTGTCTGCCTGGTTGGAATCTGCACCCTGGTCCCCCAGTGAGACCTTGCTTCCTTGGCTTGCACCACGGAAAGGTTCAACACTGGCCAAATCCCATCATACAGGTCAAAACCCAGTGCATCCATTCCACCAACATGGGGCTTGTGGAATGATGAACCTGGGACCTAATACCGTGCCAACCTTTGCCCTGCCTGCTGCTGTCAATAAAGAATTGGCCTGATTTTATCCCATCACTGTTGTACAGTCTGATTCTTTTGCTGCTCTCATGGGTCACATAATATGCCTGCCTGGACAATGCAAATGAGAATTCAAGCCAGTGTAGATTTCAATTTGCATCCTAAGCCAAATTGATCCAAAATCTCCTTTAGGTTTCTTCTGAAAGTGTCCAAACAGGAGACTCAATAGGAGAGACAAGGACTGCAGAACTGGAGACGGCAATGTGTCTAGGAACATCATGATTTGGAATGAGCTAAAGGGCTTGATCCCAGAAGCAGCTTGCTGGTTGGGGTGCACCAACTGTGCCAGCTTCCCGTCAGGTGGATCAGTGTGGCTTACCAGCAGGGAGACAGTTGTGACAGCGGGGAAGTCAGTATAGTGCAAATGCACCAGCAGAAGGAATCTGACACTCCTGCTGGTGTTTTTGCACAGAGCTGACACCTTCCCTTCCTCACCCCTCCTTCTTGTACTCAACACATCCCCACCTGCTGGGAGCATCTTCCACCAGACCTATCAATCACCATAATTTTTCACTGCAAGTTTCCTTCAGCAACCAAAGATGAGAATGGGGCGCTAGGCAGAGAGGAGTGTGCATCTTGAGAGTATTTTAAAATGCTAATGTGGCCACATAAAGAGGAGGATGCCAAATGATTGATGACTTTTGCAAAGCATAATTATTATGGAGAACAGCAAAAGTCCTGGGATCTGTAACAGAGAGTCTGAGGAAAGTGATTTTTCCCCAAGTGAGAGAGACCTGAATCATTGCCCAGACCTGCAACTTTTATCTCACACATTGTGTTTTAGCATCAGAGGTTAAAACCCCACTGACATCCAAATATAAATGTCAACACCTTCTAAAAGTGAACATTTCCCCTAAGTCATGTGTTGCTGATGAAAAGAAGAAGAAAAGCCAGAAGCCAGACACATAGAATGAAAATATTCAGCACAACTGACTGATTCATAAAAAAAGAAAAGAAAAAATAGGGAGGATCTTTATGAACCAAGATAAACTAAATGATTTGATATATCTCCTGCCATGTGTTTTACAATCTGCAAAGCCTTTAACACCTTTGATAAAAATGGCTACATCAGCAGCATCCTATGATAGAGAGAGACACCATGGAATTTCATTCCTGAAATGAGATCTTGCTGTGACTATATCACGGTCACGAGCCATTATCCTGTCAGAAAATAAGCAGCCCATTCACAATGTTTCATGGCAGGCACAGAATCAGACTACCAAATCAATCTGTTTTGTTGAGGAGCAATAATAATAATAATAATAATAATAATAATAATAATAATAATAATAGGTTACTCTACCTCTTCTGCTCTTGAGGTAGCGAAAGAAGTTAAGAAGAAGTAGCTTTATCTTTGTGAAATCTTTTGTAAAATAAACCATTTTGGTTACTGGTACCAATGTAGCCCTTGGGTTATATTCAGTTGGTATCACACTGTGGTCTCTGAGGCAAGGATGTTGAGTCCAGGGCTACATGTGGATCTCCTGGTCTTCCTAGCTGACCCATGGGCTCTCCCCAGGCCACAACTTCCCTTCCCTCATACCCTTCACCAGCCCTGTTTTTACACTCTCCTTTAGTTTAGTTTTTGCCTGGATGGAATGCGTCCCTGGATTCTGATAGTGCCTCTTGCCTGTCTGGATGGGCAATGAGCAGGTGAGTCTGTGCAGAAAATAGGCAACTATGGAAACAAAACAAAACAAAACAAAAATACTGGTACTTTAATTTTTTTGCCTTGGGGCCTACTAACCACTGGGATGTGGTCCCTAGATTGTTGTCAATCAGAAAATGCTGCCCTTCTGTGCAGATGCCCAGGTGCCTGTGAGATGCCTGAAAGCAGGATCTGAGTGCAACAGCACTTTCCTTGTCTGTTATTCCCAGAAACTGGTATTCAGAAGCAGTCTGTCTCCAACAGTAGAGGTAGAATAGAACCAAGGCATCATGGTTAAGCTTCTCCTGCTTCTCTTTTAAAATCATGCATGTTGGTGGTACTCATGACTTTGCTTCAACAACAAGAACAACAACAACAAGAACAACAACAACAACAACAACAACAACTTTTTATTTATACCCTGCCCATCTGGCTGGGTTCCCCCATCCACTCTTGGCGGCTTCCAACAAAATATTAAAAATACACATTATGCTTCTGTAAGTTGGGTGGCTGTATGTTTGTCTCATGCAATTCAATTCAACTGTCCGTAGTGTTCCATGTCTAGGGTAAGGTGTAGTTACAGGTAGGTAGCCCTGTTGGTCTGACGTAGTCAAAATAAAATAAAAAAATTCCATTCTTACCCAAGTCTACCAGAGTGTTTTCTCCCCCCCCCCAAGTGCATCTGTGGATTTGAGTTATAGTGGAATAGGTTCATTATGTTTTCCTTGCTCTCCTGCTTTTGATAATGAGGGCTCAGATTCAATTGTGGGTGTCCTAAAAGTAAAACGGCTTTTATTATTCTGCCCATGATTCAAGCTTAGGCAGCAGCATAGGCAGGAGGGGTCGTAAGGCATCATAGGATCTGTAGGGCGCTACGGGAGTCCCCTGCAGTGTTTTACATTGGCTGCTGTAAAACACTGCCCCCCACCAAACTCAGCAGCCTTGACTTCCTAAAAAAAAGCTCAACAACTTTGGTCCGCCCCAGGCACCAGCAGGGGTTGCTACACCACTGAGCTTAGCATTTTCAGGTCAATGCTCCTTTCCTCAGGATGTCTAGGGAAACAAACCCCCATCAATTCATCAGTCATTAGTTGCTCTTTATATATATTTTCTAATGCACAATAAACATTTTGCAAACAGGATAAGTAAATGGAAACTGCTGAAGCCAATTAATTGTTTGTTTGTTTTTGGTTGTTGTTTGCTTTTTAAAAAAAAAGCATCAGTTGTTTCCTGAATCGGCATCAGTTCTTTTTCAAAGTCAAGTCTTGCTTTCAGATAAAAATAAAATGCTGTTTTGGTGCTTGTGTGAGGCCATCTGTAAAGCCTAGTGCTTAGTTAGATTAAGTGCAATCTCTCAAGTCCCTAGAGATAAGCCATGGGAGATATCACCAATGTTCTATGCAATGTAAGGTTAACAGTTTGAAATTAAATTGTTCCTATCTACTACCTGCCACGTTTGGTAGCAAAAGGGCACATCCTCAGCAGGCATAAATCAGCAGCAAACTCTCCCAACTTCAATCATGAGGACATGACCTAATATCTCCAAATAGGATTATATGTTAAGTGCATGACAGAACTTCTTAGATGATGGAGACTGAAAAATGAAAAGATTCCTATATACAAATTATAGTTCTCTGCTGTGTGTAGAAAGGATATGTGTGTAGAAAGGAACTTCATAATCAGTAAGTAAGTTGCAAACTTTGTCTTCATTAGCATATACAGTAGTTTATAGGATAGTTGCATCAACAATTTCTTTCCTTTATCTGGTGTTCAAGGCTGGGTCCCCAATGGCAACCCACAACTCTAGGCCCCAGATCTTGAAAATGCGGGTTCTCTATCATAGAGAGCACAATTTGTGGTGGCCACCGTCCGATTGGTCCTGGGCTGCTGTTGGGCAAAGTTGTATGTTGCAAGTTGTAGGGCCAACCCCTGGGTTATAAAAAGCTTAAACACATGGTTTCTCTTTCTCTTTGGCTGCGTTTCGGATCCCCACCCTCCCTCCACTGTTTTTAGGCCTCTGTGTTGACCTTGCTGTGCCTCTCAAGGGGTCGCTTGTATTCAGGGGCCTGGTAGGAATTTTTTCCAGTTGGCTGATTGGCTGGTGCCATCTGGTTTTTTGCCTACAAGTTGCAAATAGTCACAACTTGTAAGGTTGGCGGTTAGGCATTGGTTATTTTGGTTGTATTAAGGGGTCTTGTTGATTGTGTTGGCCCAAGTTAATGCCTGCGTGGTGGGGAGAATTCTGGTCAGGAATACAGGGGCTCTATGCAGTGTCCGTAACCCCAGGTCGGGGGCCAGGACCGCGTATTGAGCCCCTGGGAGCCTGAAGGGAGAGGGAAGAGTTCATGCACCCGGGTCCCCGTCTCTCCCTGTAGGATTTCCCCTTGTTGACAAGGCAAGTTATTACTTCTGTCCTTAAGTGACAGTTGGGAACCAATGCCTACACAACCACTCACATATTTGTATTTAATAAAAGTTGTGGCCAAATTCATGCCAAAAACCATTAAACAAAAATTCTGTATATGTTGTGAATTATTTGAGGGGTTGTTTGGGGGATCTCCACACACAATCATTCCTCTATTGGTGATGTATGAAAAGTGCATATGTGATTGAGGACCCATGTTAACGTATATAGGTTCCAAGATTGGAATTCCTGATGGTTCAATCCATAAGAAATCACAGCCGTATTTCAGCGCCATTGAAATCTGTACAGTAAGTTGGTGGCTGCATGAATGCCATCCATGATTTTTTTTCATTTCTCAAAAAACAGCTGGAGGGGAACCCAACTTTGCTTGGGCCTGATTGCATAAGGAGAGTGGGTACACTAACCTTTTGCTCCCATGCCAATTATAGGACTTAAATCCCTCCCCAAACTGTAGGTGTACAAATTTTATATTCAACCTTCCTACAGAGATTAAGCTAAAACACTCAGAAAAGACGCAAAGAGCAGGAGCAACAGAAAACGGAGTAACTGTGAGCCAATTACATGCAAAACACACAGCGAGAAATGAGCCGAAAGCTACAAGGAGAAACTGAATTCTGCATAAAAATAAATAATACCTTAGTGAGTATGGACTCCCCATGCTGTTTCTTGGGTTAGCATTTATTTGTAGCAATAGTTAAAATACTGTGCATAAGAAGAGGGCCCCGTGAAATGAGAGGGAGTTTTGCGAGGGCTATTATTATTATTATTATTATTATTATTATTATTATTATTATTATTAATTTGCCATGGGCTTGATTGAGAAATGATAGATCCACAATTATGTTGTTCCTGTGATTTTGAAAGAAATATTATCATTAGCACATTACATTTCAAATTTCAAGTGAAGGGTTGGGGAGATTTTTTTTTTTCTGGAGGGAAAGCAATGAAGTCAAGAACTAATTGTAGATGGATCATCTACTCGAAGGGCAAATACTAGCTTGCAATACTTCAAAAAGGAAGATGGATGAAAGCGCAGCATAAGCCTGACACTACAATATAGTGGTACCTTGCGCTCAAGCTGAGAATCGTTAAGAGGTTTTAAAATGTTCCTTTTGATGCTTATATTACAGCCGCATTGGGGGGGGGGGAGGGTTCCACCTCTCAACTTTTGTTGTTGTTGTCGCTTTGGTTTTTCTAGTGCTGCATTATGCAAGGGGAGAGGGATTTTGATCCATTAGTTCTTTTTCATACGAGCAACAGCGATCAACTTTCTATACAAGTCTTAAGGGCAGCTTTTGTATATCCATGCACACTTCATTTCTTTTTTCTTTGTTCGCTCGATGATTCACGGTTGTACAGGAAAATGGAGTCCACAGGAAAAGCTTGTGCCTGAGGCAATACGACAGCACCATCTACAATCGTATTAGTGTAAGGGACCTCAAAGGACATCAAGTTCAACCTACAGGGAATGCAAGAATTCCCCCTCACCTCCTCGCAACAGGTGGGCGGAGTTTGCGACCCCGTGCGGGGCTTACCTGGCCAGGTGCCACCCACCTGGTAACAGGGTGCAATTGGCCTGCCCCTTCCTGGCAGGCGAATGGGCTGCCGGCAGGGGTGTGGCCTGGGACAGGTACTGGGGCTGATCCTTTGGCCTGTTAAAGGGTGATTGTGGGAGTCACTGGCCCTAGAGTGGCGGGAAGTAGGTCAACCTCCCAACTTAGGTGCCGTGCGTGGGCACGCTGTGTAAGTTCACGCTTTACCGTTCCCTCACACGGCACCTGTTTGACCCTGACATCTGTCAGGATGCTGTCAGTGGCTCCCGGCTGGTTGCCCAGGGAAGTATAAAGACAAGGGAAAGTTTCTTGCAGTCCTTTTTTTTATTTCAATCTTTACAGAGAGAGGCTATAGAATCCAGCCTCTTGGATAACGGCGTTGTCCCGAGTGCATTGCAAACCCCCTTCTCTCCCACTTCCTCATTCGTCGTCGTCATCATCTCCTCTATGGGTGCCTCTGTCTTTGAGCTCTTTGCTCTCCTACTTTTAAGGCTTTCTGGGTTCTGGGAGATGGTGGGTCTGGAATGCTTTCTAATGACAACGTGTCAGCCAGCTGCTGCTCCAACTCTCCCTGCTCCTCCTCCCCCATGATTTCCCAACTTTTCCCCTCATCTGCCTCTGAGCTGTGGCCTCCTTCAACCCCATGTTGTAAATCTATACGGTCTTCCTCTTCCTCGTCCCTGGAAGGGTCAGGATGGGGAGGTGGTCTCCACCATTCCTTCTCTGCCCAGTCCCTGACAACATCTTTGTCACACCCCTCTGGACATGTTACAGTGCACATACCAAGAAATGGACACAGCCAGTGCTTTTCTTCCCTGGGGGTATGCAGGGGTACGCATACCCCTAAACATTTTGTGAATCTAAGTTTGGCCTCATTGAGGGGCAGTACTTCAATATGAGTAGGAAAACGAGGGTACCCCTAAACATTTTTTAAAGAAAAAAGCACTGGACACAGCACTGCTGGTGAGGCTGGTGGTGTCTAATTTAATTCTTTATTTAGAAACTTTTCTAGCCTTCTTAATATGGAAAAAAAGTATCTCTAAGTAATACACAGAAAACTGAAGCAAAAGCAAAGGAAAACGTAAACAACAGCAAATATTACATATAAAAATGGAACATTAATAAAATAGACCAATATCAATGCATTCTCCTTCCAGAACACCTCACCTCCCAGCCTCCTAACTGTCACCCAAGACTCCAACTATCCAGTAAAGCTCTTACCCAGGGTCCAAATAAACTCATAGCTCACCCACAAAATTTCACAAAGAGGGCTCCTGGAAACTGCTGCTGTTACCTTAGTCCAGGGGTCAGCAAACTTTTTCAGCAGGGGGCCGGTCCACTGTCCCTCAGACCTTTTGGGGGGCCAGACTATATTTTGAAAAAAAAAATTGAATGAATTCCTATGCCCCACAAATAACCCAGAGATGCATTTTAAATAAAATGACACATTCTACTCATGTAAAAAAGTGCTGATCCCCAGACCGTCCACGGGCCGGATTGAGAAGACGATTGGGCCACATCCGGCCCCCAGACCTTAGTTTAGGGTCCCCTGCCCTAGTCTCTCACTCTAGGCTAGATACTAATCTAATGGCATTTCTGCTTCAGCCTTCAGTCTTAGGCACTTTTGTTTTTGAGATAATTTATTCAGGTGAACCAGATTTGCGATGACATTCCCTTCCATAAAAGCCCTACAAATTGACCCAGCAAGCCTTTAAATGTCTTGTGGCATCCTTTTTGCCAGTGCAACCTCTGCTGCGTTGCTAGGCTGTATGACTGTGCCGAGCAGAGTTTGAAATAGAAGCAGGGGTGGATCTTCACACAGGAAAAAACACACATGATAACAAACGAAAAACCACTATGGAAAATTGCTTAGATTTTTTTTTTGCTCTCTGGCTCCATCTGGTGTTGCATGCTTATAACACATTTCAAAACACTGTTTCTTGGCTAATACTTACTGGCATGGAAACGAAGCTTCCACCAGTGGCTATTTTCTTTTCTTATCCCTTATGTCCCCACAAGTATCAGTATCAGCATCAGCATATTGCATTTCTTTTATTTTCTTGCCAGTTCATAAAGTCCCAGGATCTAAGGTTCAAGACAAAGCACAAAGCAGAGATCCTGCTGAAGTTTATCAGCTTTACATGCCTTTGGTTTCCACCGGAATGAGTTGAGCAGGTACTTTCCGATTGAGAGCAGGAGGATTAAAACTTCATAATCTTTGGCTGGGTGATGCCTAAGATGTGTAACGAAACCTCATCCGGTACTTTATTCCTAGTTTTATGTAAATGCCTACCTTTCCTAGATGATTCATGGGCATTTAGAGGATTAAATGGGGCAATCAAGATAAGGCACCCGTGTTTATGAACCTAAGTCCAAGTACAAAGCATATACATGCATAACCTATTCATTTGCATATAAAAGCTTGGAGCTTACAAAAAATAATAATAATAAATGAGGCAATCAGAAATGGACTCCCTAAATGGCAAAACTGTAATCAGAAACAATCTTCCTAAACTGCAAAAATCAGAGAAGCATTAATCATGGACCATGGTGTTTTTAATCTGCACAATTTCTACATCGGATGAGTGTGAAACATCTCTCGCTTCTAGCTATTTTCTTGGTTTTTAAGGTCCATTTCAGCTTGACCAGTGGATGTTCATGGCACCCACCGCAGCTTTTAAAGAGCAGTTGTTTGATATGCAGCCAGCCAACCACCAATGCATTGTGCTATGATACGTTCCATTCTCTCTGCAGTTGGAGGCTTCATTGTGCGAAGGAGGTGGAGGAAGGAGTGAAGAACAAATGGGGGTGGGAGGAGGAGAAAGAAGACAGAAAGGAATGGCTTTCCCAGGCAATTCTCCCTGCTTGCGGTTCGAGTACCTGCCCCCCGCGAGAAATAAAGACACAGTGATACATGGATTTGAGTTAATGGGTAAAATAAGGCCACAACTTTATTGGTTAGAGCAAATTGGTTAGAGGAATTGGCTTAGGCATTGGACACCCTAGCAAGCATGACTCCACCCCGCTTAGCAGGGAGTCATATAAGGTTAACACCCCAAGGGAGGAGCCTGTTGATGCAAATAAAACTGAAAGCTCCCCCTGGTGTCACCGGGCGGTCGTGCCATGGCCCTAGCCCCCAGCAGGGCATCGGACGGGATCCACGACCGCCGGATCCCTTAAGGGGATACCCCTATAAGAGGAGGATTGGATGATGGCTACAACCAGTCCTCAAACACACCAGACAACTCCATATTCCAATGCCTAACCGCCAAATACCGAAAGAAGTTGTGACGAATTGCTACAAGGTGCGGCGGCAGAAGCGACGATCCGTCGGGATGCAGCGGAAGAAGGATTCAAATGCTGCCGCGCTGCCTTAAATTTATGTAGGCCCTGCCCTCAGGCTGGCCCTATTGGCCAGCCAGAGGCTTGGCGCGGCAGCAGGGATAGGCTGTAGCAGGGAGCCGATACACACTCCCCTGCTCGCCGCGAGGAGCGGGTCCCGCCCGCAAAGTCTCCCCTCCTGGAAGAGGAGAGATCTTCCCCAACCCTTAATCCCTGGCTTTCATGTTTTAGTGAAGTCATCATTCCTTTGGAGCATCCAGCAACCTAGAGCCCTGCCCATGCAGAGGAAAAGTTCGCCAGGAAAAGTTCAGAGTATAAGTCTCGGTTGTTTGAGTTCCCTGAGACAGGAGCATACACATAGGATGCCTAAGGTGAAGAAAGAGGAGGGGAACTGGAGAGAGAGAGAGAGACCAAACAAAAGCAGTAAGCCTTGCCACTTTCTTCTCTCTCCTGTCCTTCCTATTTACCCTGGCTGCTTCACATTCCCCACTGGCAGATCGTCCATGCTCCCATATCTGTGGGGGGAATGGATCATAGCCAACACTGTTTTCATTCACAATATTTGTGTATGGCTTAGCCCAGGCATCCCCAAACTGCGACCCTCCAGATGTTTTGGCCTACAACTCCCATGATCCCTAGCTAACAGGACCAGTGGTCGGGGAAGATGGGAATTGTAGTCCAAAACATCTGGAGGGCCGAAGTTTGGGGATGCCTGGCTTCATCAGGTGCTCAGGTCTGTATGTTTGCAAGGTTAATGGGTGGAGAGATGACAAATATCTATAGTAAAAGAAACAGGAGGGATCTGGGCTTGGGAATATTGTGGCATGGCTAGCAGCTTTGTTTGATGGCCAGTTTCCCTTGCTGAGGAAATGCAACAGACCTTGGTAGGATACAGCAATCAATGGCACGGGATTGACTTTCTGGAAACACCCCATTCTCCCAAACCATAGCTGCCAAGTTATCCCTTTTTTAAAGGGATTTTCCCTTATGCTGAATAGGCTTCCTCGCGAGAAAAGGGAAAACTTGGCAGCTATGCCAACCTAGCAGTTCGAAAGCATGTCAAAATGCAAGTAGATAAATAGGAACCGCTACAGCGGGAAGGTAAACGGCGTTTCCATGTGCTCCTCTGGTTTGCCAGAAGCGGCTTTGTCATGCTGGCCACATGACCTGGAAGCTATACGCCGGCTCCCTCGGCCAATAATGCGAGATGAGCGCGCAACCCCAGAGTCGGTCACGACTGGACCTAATGGTCAGGGGTCCCTTTACCTTTACCTATGTCCCAAACAATAGAATATCTGGCTTGAATTGCCTTCAGCTTTTGCATTCCAGCAGTGGACCTGTCCATGCAGATAGCATGGAATCTGTACCCAGCTTGTAGGGCTACTGAGTCAAGAAGGCACACAGAGCTGACAGCCTCTCTGTACATGTCTATCATGCCTCTTGCCCCCCCCCAAACAAAAAAGAGAGAAATCCTTCTTAAAACAATCATTTATTGAAATGTCTGTGGTGCAGCTTCCACCACCTAACATTCCTTCTTACGTGAATGTTTCACCTCACAGTACTGTAATGTTGCTGCTGGGCCAACATGTCATCTTGCTGCTGACATTCTGACATTCCTGACATATTGATGATTGATGTGCCTGAGTGCATGATTTTCATGTTCTCGAGCTGCTACAATCTATTAGTGCAGTGATGTTATTTCAGCTTGATTTCCCCCCGCTCATTTGATGTACCTTTGCAAAGATTTTTTTAAACTCGCTTTTCAGATGCTTGCCTCTATAAAGAAGCGGTATTCGATTTTGCTTAGCTGTTTAGATGAGAGTAGAAATATATTAAAAATAATAATAATAAATGTCCAGTAGCACCTTAGAGACCAACTAAGTTTGTTCTTGGTGTGGGCTTTCGTTTGCATGCATACTTCTTCAGATACACTGAAACAGAAGTCACCAGACCTTTATATATAGTGAGAGGGTGGGGAGGGGTAGTACTCAGAAGGGTGGTGGGAATGGGTGATTGGCTGATAGGTGTGGTAAACCTGTTGACGACGGTTAACAACCGATTGGTCTTACAGGAAAAAGCAAGGGGTGAAATGGCCAAAAATAGGTTCATCATGTATAATGAGATAAGAATCCAATGTCTCTATTCAGACCAGGTTTCTCCATGGTTTTAAGTTTGGTAATAAGTTGTAATTCAGCAACTTCTCTTTCCAGTCTATTTCTGAAATTCTTTTGTAATAGGGCAGATACTTTGAGATCTTGTATGTCCTAGGAGATTGAAGTGTTCTCCTACTGGTTTCTCTGTCTTGTGATTCTTGATGTCAGATTCCTGATGTTTAGATGAGAGGTAGCAAATGTGGTGGCTTCCAGAAGTTGCTAGGATACAACTCCCATCATTCTGGACCATTAAACATGCTGGTTGTGGCTGATGGGATGTCTCATGTTGGTCACTCCGCTTCGCAACAATATTTTTTTAGAACTGCTTTTTGAAAAGCATTACCATGCTGATCATTCTCAGAGAAAGCAATGCAAATTAGAAGTACTTTTTTAAAAAAGTACTTTTTTAAAAAAGGCTTTTGCTAGTTTTCTTGCAACTGTCTTTTACAAATTAGCAGAACGGATATTTTTAGTGATTGTTCCTAGCTAATTACTCGGGTCTCTGTAACATAACATATGCCACACAGATAGTGTGAATACCGTTTTGATTTCAAAACTAATCATATTTGAACTTTGACTTCATTTAAATTGAACTAATTAAATTGAACTTTGACTTCATTTAAATTGAACTAATTAGAGTCAGCCAAGTAGATTCATATATTTGGATGTAATTAAAATCTCGTTAATTGAAACAAAATCTTTAATTTTGCTTAAGAAAGAAAAATAGTTTTTGTCAGCCTCAATTTTAATTTGTGACTCTGATGAGTCAGCCTGTTAGGAGTTTAAATCATGCAGTTGATGTTGTTTCTTTTTAAAAAAGAGTAAATTTATATTGAAAAAGATGAATCCAAATAGTGGCTTATATTGAAGCAATCCATATTAACAAGTATCCCCCCCAACCATAAAGAGCAGAGATCAGAACCCCAATCCAAGATGAATTATGAGACAGTAAATCCTGTTAATGTTAATTTCAGTGGAGCTTCCAAAGTGATGGCTGCATGAGCAGCTTTGGAAATGATTGATGCAAGGCTATCAGGAAGCAACGGGCAAAAGCCTAATGCATTTTGCTAGCACGTCTCTATTTTAGAAGAAGAGTTTGGATTTGATACCCCGCTTTATCACTACCCTAAGGAGTCTCAAAGCGGCTAACAATCTCCTTTCCCTTCCTTCCCCACAACAAACACTCTGTGAGGTGTGTGAGGCTCAGAGACTTCAAAGAAGTATGACTAGCCCAAGGTCACCCAGCAGCTGCATGTGGAGGAGCGGAGACGCGAACCCAGTTCCCCAGATTACGAGTCTACCGCTCTTAACCACTACACCATGCTGGCTCAGAGTCAGTTCTGACAATACACTAAGCTGTCTTGCTCTAAATAAAATCTGCACATGTAAGCAACTCATATTCTAGAATCTGTTCTTCCATGAAAACAGAACTCTCAACATGTCCCTCCCACTTTCACAAAAGGGAATCGTTCTCTCTCTCTGTGTGTGTGTGTGTTTGTGTGTGTGTGTGTGTATTCACAATAGGGAAGCATAACAGAGGTGTATACACTTGTGGTATGCATGGTGTCAAGAAAGTGGAAAGAGAGATAAGTTTTCTCCCGCTGTCATAACACTAGTCATAACTCAAGGACATTCACTAAAGCTGAATGCTGGAAGATTCAGGACAGATGAAAGAACGAACTTATATAATTTTCTCCCACAAGAGATATTATGGGCTTCCAACCTGGATCTTCTTAGCTCCCTGTAGTTTTGTTCCCAAAAAGTTTTATTATGAAAATAGCATACATCCCTAAGAAAGCAACCTGCAGAATTCCAAAAGGATTGACACAGCTGCTAGGGTTTTACGTTTGTGTTTTGCTCAGTTGGATTCGAAAGTCACAGTTTCTGCAAAGCTGATTTGACAGAAGTGGATATTTGGGCATGTGCTGGAGAGGGAGAAGGACTTGAATGTCCAACATTTTCCCCAAAAGGCACTGATAGTACTACGGTAGTAGCAAAGAACAAAGGAAAGACAGGGTAATGTATTGCTTCAACATCACTTCCTTGAAACACTGTGATTGGAGAGCCTTTCTAACAACCATTCATTCTGATCAGAAAGTAGATTTGTCAACCACAAAAGGACTTTTCTACTCCCAGTCCTCTCTGCCTTGGTACTTTCAATATAAGACAATTTTGGGAAGATATCATTTATTTTTTGCAGACTCACTATTGATTCAAAATCCTCAAACACCCCAAAGTGCTCCCAAGACCCTCAATTAAGTTTGGGGTGATTAAGATTTGACATCTACCTAAAGAGACTTGATTTGGGATTGGTCCAAATTTGATGCATGCCTCTTCTAATGTACCCAAACATCCCTCAGGTCATCAAAGAAGCCCTCAACTATTGAACTGAAAGTGCTGCTGGAAAGTGTCATGGAAATTTCAGTGACTGCTAAAAAGTCTACATAAGGAAATTTAGCACTTCATTTTATGTACAATTTAGCCCTTAATCTGGTGCTTTATTTAAGTTGCTCCCTCTTCTAACTTTGCGTATTTTCCTTTATTTCTTTTTTTTCCTTTATTGAAGCCAGCTAGCTTTTTTCTAGAGGGAACATTTTAAATATATTCAATTATGCATAACCTAGGTCTATTTTATGCCTGGTGTAAAGTCACTGATGGAATCCAAAAGCTGCATTTTGCCCAGTATCTTATAATTGCAGTTCAGTTTAGGAGCATTCTAGGTTATTATTAGAAGGATAATTACCATCGACACTGGCGTACTATGGGAATTATGTTAATTACAGTTAAATATTATATTCTCTAGCAATGTTCCTTTTTCTCATTTATCCCAAGAAATATAGAACTATAGGTTATAAAAATTAATGACACTGTCCTATACAGTAAGCACAATTAATTACCTGAATTTTGACCAAAGAATCCATTCATCCTATAAAGGTCTTTTTTAAAAAAAAAGCTCTCCCAAAGAGCCATTTTTTTAAAAAAAATTAAAAATCCAATAATAAAAGTCAGATGAGGTGGGAACCATGGATATTAAAAATGAATGCCTGAATAACTGTGGACTCCTTCTCATTTCCAAGGGGTTAATCAGAGTTAAAAGCTCTTTTTAAAATCCCAATAATCCCACTTCAGATGTATGAATGACCTCAGGGTGTCTAGAAGTGTGTAGAGGTGCACCAGCAAGAGGAGTGAAGGTCTGGTGATCCAATGTGTTCTCAACTGAAGGTGGCTAGATGTCTCTGCATGATCAGGAATCCTAATAAAGCAGGGTTGTAGAGATCTCACAAAGAGATCTCTACATCCATTCAGTCAGGATGTGTATGAGGCAAATCTACCGGTAGAGAGTTTTGAGTGTTCCCTTTTCCAGAAAAAAATCTACAATCCACACAAATAAAACTAATCCATCTCTCGTTGGCTGAAAGATTTTCTCACCTGGAAGTCATTTGGAACTGTCAAGTTGTTTGAAGCATAGGGTCTTAGGAAACAACCTTACATCATGTCAGACGATTGGTCCATCTAGTTCAATATTATCTACGTTGATTGGCTGTGGCTCACCAGGGTTTCATAAAGGAAGTCTTTCCCAATCCTACCTAGAGGTGTCAGGAATTGAACCTGGGAGCTTCAGGTGCTATATTTCCTTTGTTATTAGCCACCCTGAGTGGTGTACAATCTGTTGAAGGGTGGATTATAAATGCAGTGGTGCCTCGACGTACGAATTTAATCTGTTCTGAAGGCACCTTCATAGGTCGAAAAATTCGTAAGTCGAAGAACACCATTGGGTTTCCCATATTGGAAACGGAAAAAATCGTAAGTCGAAGCAACCCTATCTAAAACCGCCGCGGTTTCCTTTTGGATGTTGATACATTCGTAAGCGCATGGCCATTAGCCCTATTCGTAAATCGAAAAATTCAGTTGTCGAGTCGTTCGTAAGTCGAGGTACCACTGTGCTTGTATGAGGAAGGAAGGAAGGAAGGAAGGTAAATTGTTTTCTGCTGTCTGACGTCTGATTAAGACCAACAAAGGACTACACGAGAAGCATAGATTAAACTTGGATTTGAGTAGGTAAAAGCTAAAAACTGTTCATGTATCCTGGGGAAATATTGCATCATTTTTCTTTCCATAGCACCATCATTTCATTTTTGTTGTGTGATTATAATGTTTGAGGATTAAAACAAAAAACAAAAACAACCACTGTTACTTTAGAAATCATGACAGGAATAACCTAGAATGCACATTTTGAGATTTTCATTTCATTTCTCTATACACAAACTGCATCTCATTTAAATCCCTGTGCTGGTACCAGGGTGTTATTACATTCTTGGTTTATTCAGCACAGTTAAAAGTGTCCTCTCATCCAGTTTTTTTTTTTAATCCCCAAAGGACTTCAAACTAAAAAAAATATAATGAGAAAACGAATGATAAAGATGACCCGAGATAATCCTTGGGTTCTTAAGGTTTAATATGCATTGTCTCGAGGCATCTGAATAATTAGAGCTATATATGGACTCCAATCGTTTCAAATAATGAAATAACCATGGTCTTGCAAAATGTTTTCTGCTATGAACTTAACCGCCTGAAATTGCTTTTTCTTTTAAAACAACAACACAAAACAACAACAACACTGGAGATAGAGAAAAGCAATCATCTATGCAGATATGGATCCTTTGATGCAAGCAGTGCTGTGCCAACTGAAGAGGAATTCACAACATGAAAGTGGCTTCTTATTCTTCTAGTCTCAAGAGCATGTCATGCTGGGAACTATGGGAGATAAACAAATATCCCAACGGATTTGGTCAATAAGTTCAGAGGAATCAAGGAAAGCATATTTGGTCCAAAGGTTTTGGAAATAATATTAAATTAAAAAAAATCTTCTACAGAGTTGGTATTGCAGCCTAGACTCATAGAATTGGAAGGGGACACTAGGTTCATCTAGTCCGCCCCCTTCAATGCAGGAATATGTTGCCCAGTGTGGGCCTTGAACCCTCAAACTTTAAAAACAAATTTTAAACATGCTGCAAGACCGGCTTACATTAGAGATGTGGCCATCTAATTTTTACCATACAGTGGTAACCAATTGAACACAATTGGTTCCGGAAGTCCGTACTTAACCTGAAGCGTTCATAAACTGAAGCGAACTTTCCCATTGAAAGTGATGGAAAGTGGATTAATCCGTTCCAGACGGGTCCGCGGAGTACTCAACCTGAAGCGTACTTAACCCGAAGCAAGGGTGTAATTGGCTCCGGAAGTCTGTTCATAAACTGAAGCGTTCATAAACTGAAGCGAAGTTTCCCATTGAAACCAGATGGGTCTGCGGCGTTTGTAAACCGAAAATTCGTAAACCGAGGTGTTCATAAACCGAGGTTCCACTGTATTTAAATGTATGTCGGCAGAGATAATGCACTGTGATTAAAGCACTCTTGGGTTACAGAATTGCAAACCATTCATGAAATTATATATTATATAATTTCAATAGATCCAAATGAAGGTCTCATTGGATTATATAAAACAAAACACTCCCACAATTTGCTGTGAAGTGTAATTGGTTTGTCAGTGAAGTTCATCTAACTTACAGGATCAGACAAGGGGTGATCTGTATTACAAAATTCAGAAAGGTGAAAATTTTGAATGGGTGTGGTTTGGTTTAAGGACTGTGAATGAATGCAGGTTCTCATTAAAATGGGGACCAAGCGAATTTCTCCCCCATCCCTAGGTGAGACCAATCGATTTTGGCTAATTGGTCAAAGCTGGCAGGTCAGTGTTGGTAGGCAGGGAATTAATGAGATATACCCTGCTGAGTAGGGATGTCAGATAACTCTGATGCCAAAGGGAAAAGGAAGCAGAAATGGCTGTTTGCTTATTTGTTCCCTATCCAGAATTGAAATCAATCCAGCAAACACAGATCAGTAATCACTATTCTTGTTTTCACTCTACCAGTGAAATGTAACAGATGACACCACTCCCACCACAATTTAAAATGTTTCCTTTGTGTAAGGGTGACTCCCTACAGGGAGCCAGCCCCCATCATCCTGACGTCCACCTTGTCAAGTACAGAGAGCACCAGTGGTTCTGAAGCAGCCAGAGGGGGAGGGGGAGACTCAGATAAGGAGAGAAATCAGAGGAAGGAACAATGGGAAAGCTCGGGGGGGGGGATGCAGGCAGGTGCTCAGGGATGTTGGAGAGCCAGGGCAGCTCAGGGAGGAAGCTGAAAGGGCATCGCTCCTTCCAGAGCAAGAAGTAAGGAGAGTGCCATGACGCAGGTCAAGGGGGAGGCGTTTTGGGGTGCCCAGATTACTTTGCTGGCGTAGGAACAGACGTACGCCATTGCCGGATTCTGATTCGGGATGAGAGGTCATGTTTTAAGCTGTCTCTACACTGTAAATGAATAGCACAATAAACGTCTTTGAAGACAAACTGGACTCAGGCGGAGTTACTCTAGAGTTGCCACGACGACCCTCTGACACTTTGCATTGGAATAAATCAGCTTTGCATTGAAATGATGTGGAAATAATTCAATTATTAATTATGCTACATGCATAACTTATGTAAATTGTGTTAAATAGGGGGCCGAGGCAAATAATGTAGTATATGGTGGAAATCAAACTGCAGCAGAATGGAAAAAAGAGTTTATTGGGATGAAGACATTTTAGAATGGAATTTGCTGTTTTCTTACATGCTACTGGTGAGTACCCTGAGCCATCTTTAAGGGGAAGAATAGCTTATCCAACCAGCCTCTCATAGTTAACCAGTGTGAGAGGAATCAGAGCTTTCTTTGGGCCCTGGCAAAGTCATGTAAGGTTGAGATATGGCCTGCTCAGCACATTTTAAGGTAGTATGGGCCAGTAATCAACCGCCCCACTGCTCAGAGCCTGAATGGATTCACTGAAGTAAAATTACAGCTGGAAATAGCCTCCCAAAATATGGATTTTGCATGTTGCTAAAAAGCTTTACTCATTTCAGACACATATAATAAATATGTGACCAACTTTTCCTGTGATTGTGACTGGCGACCTTTTCCCTTGTATGGGGGAGCAATGCAAAAATGTGGTTTCCCAGGGAAAACTGAAAGAAGGCAAGCAATATTGTATGGCAAATAGCAAGATACGTTTTTTAAAAAGGAAAATAAGGGGGCACCATGAAATTTACCGAAAGAAAATCAATAGACACATTTAAAGTGAAATTGGAGATCATTTATAATTTACAGGATCAAATAATACTAAGCAAAATTATTGTGAATTATTAATGCTGATAGATATTTGTTGCCATGATTGACAATGCGTACCTGGACAAAAAAGTAAACTGAATGATAACCAAGTGGGTGAGTTTAATTGAAATAATAATAGAATCACAGAACTGTAGCGTTGGAAGGGGCACTAAGGGGCATCTAGTTAAATCCCTTGCAATGCAGGGATCTCAGCTAAAGTCCAGGCCCAAGGTGAGCAGGCATGGATGGGGAGAGGCAGGCAAAGGGCGACCCAGGTATGGCCTGTGCTGGCACTCTTCTCTATGGATGTCAGGGGGATTCACCCACCAAGGGCCACATCGGCCACCCAGGCTCCCCATTGTGTGGCCAGGCAGGCAGCGCAGCATGGCCCCGCTTGGTGCCAGTGTGTGGGGAACTCTGCTGATGTCAGTGGTTTGCTCGCCCCAGGTGCCAGCAACCCATGCTATGCCTGTCCCTGCCAATTTTTGCTTTTGGCATGCCATCGCTCCTCGAAGTCCCAAGGGGGAATCTAAAAAGGTAAAGGGACCCCTGACCATGAGGTCCAGTCACAGACGACTCTGGGGTTGTGGCACTCATCTCGTTTTACTGCCGAGGAAGCCGGCGTACAGCTTCCGAGCCATGTGGCCAGCATGACTAAGACGCTTCTGGCGAACCAGGGCAGCGCACGGAAATGCCGTTTACCATGGTTTTATATGCATGGAGGGGAAATCTACATGCATATAAAAACCGTTTTGAAAATGCATTTTTTTAAAAAAAAAAGCATTTTAAAAACTACATTGAATTTTCCTTAAGGCTCACCATCACCAACTAGTGTCTCATTGTCTATTGCACTTAAAACACACTTAAAATGTTTTATTTGCAGCTGTATAACTGAGTCCTGACACTGAGTAGCAAAGTATGATCACCATACTTAGGCAGGTTCTTCTCATTCGAATTCTGCAGGGCAGCCACTGGGGTGCATTCCAGATGTTGTTCCTGTCAGCCCCAGACAGTATGGCCAATGGTTAGAAATGACAGGAGTCCAGAAATATCGGGAATGCACAACATTAGCTAATGCACAGCACTCTTATAATCTCTTTCTACTGCTGGACTTGGGACGCTGGTGGTGCTGTGGTCTAAACCAGTGTTTCCTAACCTTGTGCCTCCATATGTTTTGGGACTACAACTCCCATCATTCCTGACTACTGGTCTTGCTAGCTAGGGATGATGGGAGTTGTAGTCCCAAAACATCTGGAGGCACAAGTTTGGGAAACACTGGTCTAAACCACTGAGCTTCTTGGGCTTGCCGATCAGAGGGTCAGCGGTTCGAATCCCTGCAAAGGCATGAACTCCCGTTGCTCTGTCTCAGCTGCTGCCAACCTACCGTGTTTCTCCTAAAATAAGACATGTCTTATATTTATTTTTCCTCTAAAAAAAATACATCGCGGCTTATATTCAGGGGATGTCTTTTTTTTAATTAAGCATGGTACAGCATTGTTAAGTATGGTATGGGGCTTTCTTGCGCCACCCGCTGAGCCTTCTGCTGGGTCCCAGGGCTTCACGCGGCACGGCTGAGGCTGCTGCCGGCTCCTGACGGGTCCTGCAGCTTCGCGCGCCGCCCGCTGCTGGGTCCTGGGGCCCGTTCAGTCAGAGCTCCGCGCGTCGCTGTGCTGGGGCTCCCGCTGGGCTGAGGCTCGGCGCAGCGCGCGCTGCTGCGTTTGCCGGCTCCCGCTGGGTCGGGTAGGTACCGATACCCCCAACACGTCTTATTTTTTGGGGATGTCTTACATTTTTTTTGCCTTTAAAAGATGCCATGGGTTATTTTAGAGGCACGTTTTTTTTTAGGAGAAACACGGTAGCAGTTCCAAAACATAACAGTGCAAGTAGATAAATAGGTACCGATGTGACGGGAAGGTAAACGGTGTTTCCGTGTGCTCCGGTTTCCGTCATGGTGTTCCGTTGCGCCAGAAGTGGTTTAGTTATGCTGGCCACATGACCCGGAAAGCTGTCTGTGGACAAATGCCGGCTCCCTCAGCCTGAAAAGCGAGATGAGCGCCGCAACCCCATAACTGCTTTTGACTGGACTTAACAGTCCAGGGGTCCTTTACCTTTACTTACAGCCGGATTCTGACCTTACATCCCCTCCCTTCAGACCTCCTTTCATTGTATGGGAATTGAAGGCATAGGTTGGGGTTGCAACAATCTGATATTCAGCACCCCACACACTTCTGATCAAGTTGTATTTACATCTGACCATAGCAATAATGCTGCAGTGGAGCCAGTTACCTCTGAGCAGACATGTACAGGACTGGATTGCTGCCTGCCTAGAGAGCAAACACAGGGCAACCTATATGCATTATTTAATATTCAAATTAGTTATTAAATTAATTGCATGAAACCCTCCATTAGAAACTCGTTACATTGAAAAGATTTGCTATTGTTCTTTCAAGGTTATTCATAATGAATCCTTTTCATTCTTCTTCACACTATTGACAATGAAACCCAAGTCAAAGAGACTTTCTAAAACAATTCAGCTACTGAAGGTGCCCCAGCGGTTTTTTAGGGTGCCTTATGGGTCAATGAATATATGGGAGGAAGGTCAATTTATAATAGCCATTTCTTTTTAATAGTCAACATGTTCACTGGACATAATTTTGCCAAGCACATGCTTTCTTATTTCCATTTAACTAGCCACATAATTATTCTACTGCTTTTAACAAGAGTTAAAAGGTTATTTTTGTTATCTGTGTTTTGGAAGAATTGTCACCTCAGTTGTATAAAGAGATTTGTATTTGCATAGCCACAACTTCAGAGGCTATCTAATGGTTTAAGTACTAAGGGTAGAACTTCAAAAAAGACCGTTCTGACTCTTTTTGGATTATGCAACAGTGAGATATTTATCCTCTGAGCCTCAGAAATCATAAGAAACATTTCCTAGTTTTGCTTTGCTGTTTGTATTTTGTACACTCTTTGCAATACACTTTTTATTTCTTAACTATTCTTTTGATTCCACGTTGGCTCCCTAGTCATCTATGCCAGTTCCTAGCAGTTTGCCCTACTCTAGTTTAGGAATGGGACTCTCCAGATATTGCTGGACTACAACTTCCACCATGCCTGATAATTGGCTTTAATGGCTGAGGTTGTTGGGAGTTCGAGTCCAATAACATCCGGAAACCAGGATGCAATTGTATAGAGACAGGTGACTTAGAAAGTCTTGATTTTCAATTACTGGAGTCACCAGTATTAGGGAGCAGGCTTAGCCCCAACCTTACTGGAGTCCATGAATATCTATCTTGCCCAAGAATGAATGCTTCCCATTCAAACCTTTGGAGAGGAAATTAGCAATGTACTTAGCACCATTGCTGCAATATAGTCAATGCTGGTTCTAGCTTTTGGTGATCCCTATGAGTGGACCCTATGAGCTGCGGCTCCAATACTTTGGGCACCTCATGAGAAGAGAAGACTCCCTGGAAAAGACCCTGATGTTGGGAAAGATGGAGGGCACAAGAGGAAGGGACGACAGAGGGCGAGATGGTTGGACAGTGTTCTCAAAGCTACGAACATGAGTCTGACCAAACTGCTGGAGGCAGTGGAAGACAGGAGTGCCTGGTGGGCTCTGGTCCATGGAGTCACGAAGAGTCGGACATGACTAAATGACTAAACAACAACATGAGTGGACCCATCTCATCTTTACTGCTATGGCAACCCAGGGGGCAAGAGCAAAAGCAAGAAGGGCCTTCTTGTTCTTACTCCTCTGCTTACTCACTTACTTTAAAGACACAGGTTATTAGGTAGTGGCAGCAAAGAGAAGGCGGCTCCAAGGTTGAGCAATGGACCTACAGTCATACCTCGGTTTAAGTACGCTTCGGTTTGAGTACTTTCAGTTTAAGTACTCCGTGGACCCATCTGGAACGGATTAATCCACTTTCCATTACTTTCAATGGGAAAGTTCACTTCAGGTTAACTACGCTTCAGTTTAAGTACAGACTTCCGGAACAAATTGTGTAATTAAACTGAGGTACCACTGTATTACTGATGTTTAGGCCTTGGTAGGTGCCCATAGCAATTTGTAATGCTGGCCCTGAATAAGGGCAAAACCTGACTCCATCATTCACTCTAAGTGCAGATAAATATAATGTATTATATTCTTCCCACCAGACATTCTTCACTAAAGATATGTAATGTGTGTGTGTGTGTGTGTGTGTGTGTGTGTGTGTGTGTTTGCTTAAGCCCCATCTTAACAGATAGGGAACGATTCTCCTACCAGGAGAATTGCATGCTCCAGTTTGAAACACACCCACCCACACCCCTTCTTAAATGAAGGATACACCACAGCTTCTGTGGGATCAAATCAGGCCACAAGTTTATTGACAAAAGATGCAAGAGGTTTGGCATAGGCCTCGGGCAAACATTTACATCTGGCCCTCCTGCCAGAAGTGATACCTAGGACTCACTTATATTAGTAAAGACACAGAGATTTGAATGCACTATAAACATGCAACACCAGATGGTGCAAGAGAGCAGGAATTTTTAAAATGTGATTTTCCATAGAGAATTTTTTCATTGTTGTTGTTGTTTAGTCATTTAGTCGTGTCCGACTCTTCATGGCCCATGGACCAGAGCACGCCAGGCACTCCTGCCTTGCACTGCCTCCCGCAGTTTGGTCAGACTCATGTTCGTAGCTTCGAGAACACTGTCCAACCATCTCGTCCTCTGTCGTCCCCCTTCTCCTTGTGCCCTCCATCTTTCCCAACATCAGGGTCTTTTCCAGGGAGTCTTCTCCCTTTCATGGATCACTGCCTTGTCACGGCGAAGGGGCTTGAATAACCCATAGAAGCTATGAGCTATGCCGTGCAGGGCCACCCAAGATGGACAGGTCATAGTTAAGAGTTTTGACTAAATGTGATCCACCTGGAGCAGGAACTGGCAAGCCACTCCAGTACCGCTGCCAAGAAAACTCAATGGGCAAAGACATTTTTTTCTTATGTGATCTAATTTCTGACTTATTTATAGTGGGGTTTTTTTCCCCCCTGTGTTTAGATCCACCCTAAGGATCAACCTGGCAGCAGAGGTTCCTACATCAAACAGAGATGGCTGCCTTGAAGAATGCTGAGGCCCAAGCACCCGCCTGGTCATACGGACAGAGGCAACTCCTCCCAGGGATTCCCTACATTGGGGGAGGGGCAAAGACTACAGCCACCCAACCAAGACTAAGGTGTGCCCAATGCCTAAAGTTGTGGTGATTGCTATGAGGTAGGCAAAATCACTAGGTAGGTGCCAATTTTGTCTGGTGGACAAATTCCTGCCCATCCCCAAATATAGCAGCCACCAATGCCATAGCAAGGTCTAAGAAAAGCATGAACAAGGGGTGAGTGTGGGGGAGATCCGATGAAAAACCAGATGCCAGGGCTAAGGCAAGGACACTATATTTTAATGATGTTTAAATGGGTATTTTAAATTGTAAAACAGAATACACACATACAATATTAAAATTTTCTGTTTTACAATTTAAAATACCCATTTAAACATCCTTAAAATATGAATGACTTCCCTTCTTCTCTTTCCATGGTTCATTTTGCATATCATAAATCCATGCATATTTTACAAAAACTA
This sequence comes from Zootoca vivipara, assembly GCF_965207765.1. NCBI lineage: Eukaryota > Metazoa > Chordata > Lepidosauria > Squamata > Lacertidae > Zootoca > Zootoca vivipara. The sequence continues at coordinate 18,116,389 of NC_142587.1, read as the reverse complement.
AACCATTCAGTTTCCATTATTACATCCATCAAAACTTATTTACACTGTTGAATTTATCTTAATGCTGCCAATGTTTTCAAGTGTACACAATCCCCGCCATATATTCAATAAATGTTTTCCAATCTTTTCTAAACGTATGTTTTTTTCTTTTTCTCTTATTCTGTATTTTAAGTCTGCAGGCTGCACATTTTCTGTCAGCTTAATTTGCTATTCTTCTTTAGATGGGACCTCACTCATTTTCGGGCTAACAAAACACGGGCCGCAGTAGTGGCATACATAAATAACCTTTATTGACACTTAGGAATTTCTGTCTGAATTATGCCCATTAAAAAGGACTCTGTTTTTTGTAAAAGTACTTTTAAAACATTTTTGTTCAATTCTTTATGGACTATTTCCCAATTCCCTTTTACCCTTTTACAAGTCCACCACGTATGAAAGAACATTCCCTCAACCTCATTGCATCCATGGAGATGCAATAAGGCAGGGCTTCGTTATATCCCTCAGGGATAGACCCAAAGGGAGCCTCCCTGCCCCATTGGACCCACCCCCTGAGAGGTCTGTGCCATTGGCCAATTTGCAGCCAGGCTTGGATCCAAGACACTGGCCGGTGAGGTGAATTTCAAGTCACTCCTCACCAGCAAGGCAGTCCTTGGCCCCAGGGTCTTCTCCAGATGAGGATTCCAAGAGCCATCGCCGGCCCACAATGCCTCCACATCTGAAGGGTAACCAGATCTATGTACATATTCTTCTCCCTCTATTCCTGGGAATATGTGTCTATGTTTTGCCTGCTCTTGCCTTACAAACATTAAAGAAATCACTTTTCTTTCTCTGTAAGATGTTCATAAGGCATATTGCCATAGCTGCCAAGTTCCGGCCTGAGAAATAAGGGACTGGACTGGAAGTAGCAGACCGGAAGTAGCGCTGCCGCCATTTTGGAACTGGACGGAGCATGCTCAGAAGCTACTTTCGATGCTGCTCTGCCCTGTTCCAAAATGGCCGCCGCACCAGAAGTCACGCTGCAGCCATTTTGGAACTGGGCAAAGCAGCATCAAAAGTCGCTTCTGAACATGCTCCGCCCAGTTCCAAAATGGCCGCCGTACCAGAATAAACCGGGGAAAAACAAAAAAATCCATTTTTTCGGATGGGAACAGCTGGAAAAACGGGGGTTTCCCGGGGAATACAGCTATGCATATTGCATATTATTTTAATTGCTTATTAGGATTAGGCCATTTTCCATCTGTCTTCAAGACCTCATAAACTGTGCACTCGGCCACGGATGGACCAAGTCTCCAGGAGAATATTAGACATCCACCCAGGAGCATCTGCTCTTTGCTGAGTTGTTAATCTGGGCATCTTAAATCAGCTGACACATATTTAAAGGACAGCTCTTTATTAAATACACAGCTGAAAAAGTTTGTGCTCATTGCTTTATCTCAGCATGCACAAGATTCACTGCTGCTGCTGTTTAGTAAGCATAGTAAATCCCCCTCTGATAAAAGGTTTCCAACACAATATACAAAGAACAAGGCCAAATTAAAACCAATAAACAATAAAAACGGAACAAATAAAGGAGTGAAAGATACCAACAGATTCAATTACACCACTTTCAAAGGCCTGGGGAGGTAATAAGATTGTGCTCTGTACTTGAATGCATAGAGAGCAAAGCAATCACCCTTACTTCAAGCTAGGGCAGTGTCAATTGAGTGGAGATGTTCCTAGGCTCACCTCTGAGGGTGAGAGAAAACTGTGGCTGGCCAAGAGTCCTTGGGAGAGTTTTTTTTTTTATCATATGTGGTGACAATGTAGAGAAGTTAAAGAAAATATTGGGAAATGATTTACAATGAATTGAAAAAAAAATGTTTTAAAAGACTTTTGTTAAAAAAACCAGAAGCATTTCTATTAGGAATTTTAGGGCAAGATCTGCCGAAGAAAATGAAGAACTTATTTATGTATGCTACCACTGTGGCAAGAGTTTTGTTAGCACAAGGGTTGAAGAAGGAAGAAATACAAACGAAAGAACAATGACAGTATGAACATTTCCCCCTGCGACTCAGGTGCGCTTTGACACTGAGGGGTGGTCTTCACTGCCAGGGAGCCAAGCAGAGCTGGTGTTCTGGCTCCCCTGGGTGGGTATTAGGTGGCAGACCTGAGTGAAGACTTATTCATTTAACTCCACTCCTATGGTATAAAGCAGGCATGTCCAACAGGTAGATTGTGACCTACCGGTAGATCACTGGACATCTGTGGTAGATCACCAGTAGATCAGTGGCTCCCCCCCCAAAAAAAGAAGCTAAAAAACTTTGGCTCCCCTAAAAAAAACTCAACACCTTCGCCCTGCACCCCTAAAATGACCTGAACCGCAAAAAACAGGGCTTTCCTTCCTTAAAAAAGTTCAATGTTGCTTTCCTCCTTCCTAAAGCTCAACAACTTTTATGTGAACCCCAAAAAACAGGGCTTTCCTTTGTAAAAAAAAAAAAAAAAGCTCAACAACTTTGACCTGAACCCCCCCAAAGGGGGTTGATCACTGCCAGTTTTTAACTCTGTGAGTAGATACCCTGTTTCTCATATTTTAAGACATACCCATAAAATATGCCATAGCAGGATTTTTAAGCATTCAATGAATATAAGCCATACCCCGAAAATAAGACATAGTGATAGGCGCAGTAGCAATGTCGGCTGCGGCAGGAGGAGGAGGAAAAAATAAGACATCCCTTGAAAATAAGCCATAGTGTGTTTTTTTTGAGGAAAAAATAAATATAAGACATGTCTTATAATATGAGAAACACGGTATCAGTCTCTTGGAAGTTGGCCACCCCTGGTATAAAGGAAGGTCTCCACAGCTATGGCTCATGACTGTTTTCTTCCACTATCCCCATGTTTCATCTCACATATCTCCGCAAGCTCAGCATCAAGATTTTCAGAAAATTCAATTCCTAAATAGAATTACACTATACGTCAATGCTGCTCTTTCAGATACAACAACAATATTTGCCAATATGCCAATGACACTTTATGCAAGTCCAAAAATAAATAAATAAATAAATAAATAAATAAATAAATAAATAAATGCCCAGTTTCCACAAATATTCATGACATCCTAGGGCCGACATACTAGTTTCAGGTATCACTTTCAGAAATGTCCACAAATACTGTGAACACAAATCATTGTCAATGTTATTAGATAAGGTTACTGTTTCAAACAAAGACTTTTGGGTCTTTTGAAAATAAGTTGTTAAGAAACTAGATTCACATCCTTTTAAAAATCTTGTCTGCTTATTAGTTTGTCTTTTGTTTTCGCAAAGATGTAGACCGGATTATTCAGGCAGATAAGTAGCCTTTATAGTTCTCATTCGTCTCATAGAAAATGGAAGTGGTTTCTCCTCACAAGTTTAACTAATCCTTCCCATTTTATTTATAACTTGCCTTTTAAGGATACTAAGCAGCATTTATAAAGCATGCCCGGAAGCAATGTGTTTGCTCTCCTTAACTGAAATCTATTCACCTTGAAAGTATGAGCTCATGAAGAATGAATGACCCTGAAGACAAGATCATTCCTATTAGCAATGGAAAAGAAAATGGTCTTGCATAGAAATAGATTAAATGGGATATGTTTCTTCTTTGCAGCAATTCTGTAGTGAGAAAACTACTTATCTGTCTAATGCGTGGTGATCGTACATGTGCCCACATATGTCATTGATTGGATTAGAATGACAATAACTTTTGTGGGGAGGGGCATAAAGTTGACATTTCATAATTTGTCAAGGAGAATACGACAGTAGGCTTGCTCTCCTTCCGAAGGAAAGCATCCAAACAATATCTACTCAGGGATAAAGGCTATTGTCTCCCTGCTTATTTAACTTATATGCAGAATTCATCATGTGAAAGGCTGGACTCACCGGAAGAAATATCAACAGCCTCAGATATGCTAATGACACAACCTTGATGGCAGAAAGTGAGGAGGAATTAAGGAACCTTTTAATGAGGGTGAAAGAAGAGAGCGCAAAATATGGTCTGAAGCTCAACATCAAAAAAACTAAGATCCTGGGCACTGGTCCCATCACCTCCTGGCAAATAGAAGGGGAAGAAATGGAGGCAGTGAGAGATTTTACTTTCTTGGGTTCCATGATCACTGCAGATGGTGACAGCAGTCACGAAATTAAAAGATGCCTGCTTCTTGGGAGAAAAGCAATGACAAACCTAGACAGTATCTTAAAAAGCAAAGATATTGCCTTGCCAACAAAGGTCTGTATAGTTAAAGCTATGGTTTTCTCAGTAGTGATGTATGGAAGTGAGAGCTGGACCATAAAGAAGGATGATGGCCGAAGAATTGATGCTTTTGAATTATGGTGCTGGAGGAGACTCTTGAGAGTCTCATGGACTGCAAGAAGATCAAACCTATCCATTCTGAAGGAAATCAGCCCTGGGTGCTCACTGGAAGGACAGATTGTGAAGCTGAGGCTCCAATACTTTGGCCACCTCATGAGAAGAGAAGACTCCCTGGAAAAGACACTGATGTTGGGAAAGATTGAGGGCACAAGGAAAAGGGGACGACAGAAGATGAGATGGTTGGAGAGTGTTCTTGAAGCTACGAACATGAGTTTGACCAAACTGTGGGAGGCAATGCAAGACAGGAGTGCCTGGTGTGCTCTGGTCCATGGGGTCACGAAGAGTCGGACACGACTAAATGACTAAACAACAACAACAGCATCACTACTCCCAACAAAACATAGGACGAGTTTGCTGGATCAGGCCATTGGCCCATCTAGTCCAGCACCCTGTCCCCACAGTGGCCAAACAAAAGCCTGTGAGAAACCCACAATCAGTATCTGAACACAACATCCCTCTCCCCTCCTGTGGTTTCCAGCAGCTGGTATTCAGAAGAATTGCTGCTTCCAACTGTGGCCCGCCGCCGGAATTTTGTGGGCAGGAAGCGGGAGGCAGGCAGGCGGGCTGGGCGATGGGCCCGTGGCTGCGCTCGCCGGGGCCGGTAGTGGGATGAATGCAACGCTGGCCTGCGCCGGCCTGCGTCAGGGGCTCTGGCTCAGTCCGCTGCCGGCGCACGTTGCCTCGTCGTGGCCAGGATCTGGGTCATGATTGGGTGAGTGCCCTCCCCTCCCATAGCAGCACCCGGGACGAGGCTGCCTCTGAGCATGCACAGAGAGACAGCCCCTTCCCATCCCCCCCGCCAGTCCAGTGCTGGGGAAAAGATGTCTTGGAAAGCCCGGGTGGGTTTTTAGCTCGGGATGGGGTGGTCTCTGAGCATGCACAAAGTACCTCCCTCGCACTGCCTTTACACTTTTTTCCTTGTCTCTTTTTAAAAGAAGTTGCTCCCCAGGGTGGGTCCATAATAAAAAACTGTAATAAAAACCTAATAAAAAATTAAGACATCCCCTGAAAATAAGACACCTTGTGTTTTTTTGAGGAAAAAAAGTTATAAGACGGTGTCTTAAAAGGGGGGGAAACACAGTATGTGCAAATGCTAGACTTTCTGCAGGCTACTGGGTCCCATGTCATTCAAACATTTGGTCCCCAGTCATGGTGCTTAGAATGAAAACTATATTCAAGATAATGAAGTTTTCTGCACTGCATTTTTACAAAGATCTTAATGGGTCTATTTTAACCGCAGTGGCAAATTCTCCCCTAATTTAAACGATTGCCTTGTAACGTCAGTGTAGGCTGAATTTTGAAAACAAGAAAGCAAATAACTTAGAGAGAGAGAGAGAAGGGAGAAATGGATAATATAGATTTAGTTCTTGGTGCTTGGCTGCTTTCATTTCTCTGTTGTTATTAATAATGAGGTATTAAGAATATATTGCAACACAGCGATGCAACACAGCTCTGCAAGGAATGCTATGGTATTAATCCTTTGCTGAGAGGTAGCAAATACTGCTTCCTTTTCTGTACAGATCATTATCCATATTTTACATCTTCTGGGATTTAGCAATGTTTTTCCGGATACCAAAATATTGAAAGTGAGCTACAGTATTATGTTAGCAGTGCGATTAAAGTGATGTAGTTGTAAATGAGAGCTTCAGCACAAACGACAATTGTGTTTTATGCTGTCAGCTAATTGTGTCGTAGCAGTTGTTATCTTCCCTTGCTAAAATATTTTGCATTCAGAAGGAAAAATAAATAAACCCACTTCCTCGATAGATTATCTGTTGGCCTCCAACTAAGGAAAACATCAAGGACCAGGGCAGGTGTGTGTTTGTGGGTGGGTGCATTCACTCTGAATAGACATTAAATATACCGCATGTTCTTTATCCGATTCTGAATTTTTCTTAGAGCATGACACTCATATACAGTTGTGCCTTGGTTCTCAAACGCCTTGGTTCTCAAACTTTGAAAACCCGGAAATATGTGTCCCGGTTTTCAAACGTTTTTCGGAAGCTGAACATCCGATGCGGCTGTCGGCTATTGTTTCTGGGGCACCTGCACCAATCAGAAGCTGTGCCTTGGTTTTTGAACTTTTCGGAAGTCAAATGGACTTCCGGAACTGATTAAGTTTGGTGCTTTTGTTTTTGCTATATATTTTGTGTTTTTGTTTTTGAGGCTTTTTCGATTAATTTTTATTTTTGTGACTGTGTGGAACCTAGTTCAGCTGCTGATGGATTGATTGTGTGACTGCAGAATTGGGTAAAAGGCCCCCCCCCCATCCAAACAATGACTATCATCAGTGGCAGGTAAGAAGAAAAATAATATTTTTTATTATCTACAATATCTACAATACTGTCTTATTTATTTTATAGTACAGCACATTGGTTATTGCTTTCATTTTATGAAGCAATGGTCTCGTTGGTTAAATTCATGGTAAATTGCTGTTTCAGGGGTTGTTTTTAAAAGTCTGGAACGGATTAATCCATTTTGCATTACTTTCTATGGGAAAGCACGCCTTGGTTTTGGAATGCTTTGGTTTTGGAAAGGACTTCCGGAAAGGATTAAGTTTCAGAACCCAGGTACCACTGTACAAGTGTCCCCCTCTTCTAACTCCGAGAACATAATTTGCATTTTTTTGCATACTGGGATCGCAAGAAGAAGAGGGTCATATTGGCAGGGCAAAGGCATTTGTGCCATTTGGGTGTGCCATTTGGGTGCCAGGTAAAGTTCTACCTGTTTACAATGGCTTTTTTTTATATTAGTTTTAGTGTGTCACTGTAACTATGGAACCCAAATGTAGCTTTCTGGGCTTTTCAATTGATTGTAATTTTAAGAATGTGTTGCACTTAAAACAAAAATAATCTACTGTTTTAATTGAACTGGACTTGTTTTTGATGTTATAAAGAGCAGGTTAAAGATTCCATCAGAGCAAATAGGAAATGGGGATGTTTTTATAAAAATTGCATTTATAAGTGAATTTGAACATTCCAAAACAATACAAGAACACAAACTTGTCTTTCAAAATTTGCAAGTATACCAATTTCATGGCATAATTATCCAACCCAAATAAATTGCAAAAATGTGCATATGAGGTTAACGCGTGCATAAAAATGAATATGTTAAGGAAAATGAAATGCAAAGTGGCACTATATTGGGAGAAATTGCTGGCAAAACTATGCACTTTAGTCAGAAATGTGTAACAAAATAGGTGTACTTGGAGAAAATTTGCACTCAGAAATTGAAGAATGTTCATGAGGAGTTTTTTTTAAAAAAGGCAAGTTGCTGCAGGATTATAGAGAACTGAATTTAAGATTGGGGGGGGGATGATAAATTGAGAGAACCAAAAGTGTCAGATTCTTCCATATCCCTGGTTTGTTGAAGTCTGTGTGTGGACAAAGGACAGCTAGAAAGAAGGAAGAAGTCAGAGAGATCAATTGATTCATTAAAATACCTCAGCTTAGAGAAATCACTCTGTGTGAACTCTTTTACCTAACTCCAGTGTGGGAGGTCTCATTACCCGTAACAAACCACCGGTCCCAGAATCTTACCTTCCAAGTCCCGGACTGCAGAATCTGGGACCGGCAGCCGCGTGACACCGGAGGTTGCATTGATGCAACTTCCGGTGTCGCTCTGCCCATCTATGGGCACCAAAAATGGCCGACACCGGAAGTCGCATCTACGCACTTCCGGACATGCGTAGACGTGACTTTTGAAGCCAGTGGCGGCCATTTTTGGAGCCCATAGAAGGGCAAATCAGAAAAAAGAGGCTGCCGGCAGGAGAAAATAACGGAGAAAAACGGGAGACGAAGTGATACAGGGGACCGCTGGGAAAAGGAAAGTAAAAACGGGGGTTTCCCGGGGAAAACGGGGTACTTGGCAGCTATGCCCAGAATTCTTTAGCTAAAGCCATTAATGCTCAAAGTGTATCATAGTGTTTTGAATGCATGGCATGGATATTGATCCAACTCTCCTCCACCCAAAAAAGAGTTGTATCCAGCTACATTCCACTCAGAACAGACCCACTGAAATGAATGAACCTAAGTTGGTGCTCATTAACATCAGTAGGTCTACTCTGAGTAGGAACAGCATTGGATACAACCCATTGTCAAGTATTTTGACAATTATGTGATATTTATTGTGGGCTATGTTCAGCCCAGTCCACTGCAGAAAAGCAGAATTTCACTAAACTAACTACAGTAGTATCTGCTTTCTTATTGATGCTTTTATTTATGGGCCATACTTTCCTGTCAGCTCACACAATGCAGGCAGCAGTAATAAGGACATATCCCAATGAAATCAGCATGGGCTGTCAAAGGGTGGGGATGCTGCCCCCGAGGTGACAAGGAACAACACATCAAAATGAAAACCATGTAAGAAAATATTGAGTTGAGAGTTCACTTCCAATATATTACATCTCCATGTACAGCTTTTCCAGACACCTCTTTCCCGTCTTTCCTGTCAGCAGAGAAAGTAACAGGAGCAGGCCAAGTGATGCACAAGGGCATATTTGCAACCCTAAACACTGTCATTGTTTCTAGGTCATACTGGAATGCACACGGAAAGTAATGTATTCAAAACAGGAGGAGATAAGTCAGATAAGCTCCTGAACAATTTTTTGCTACCTAGGCTAAAGATAACCATACCTTTTCTTACTCACTCATGTTGAAAATTAGCAGTAAGGCTGTCAGACAAAAGACCTCGAGCTTGCCAAGTCAAGTAGTATTACTTGTACTCTGAGGGATTATTCAATAGCTGGTGTCCCGGGGGTGGGGAGAGAATCTCCAAATTGCCCGTGATAGAAGGTACAGCTAAAAAGCTGGAAAAGATTGCCAAGAGATGTCATGCTGTTTCAGATCTAAATTTCTGGCGGTAAGTGCAAGGTCGTTCTGCAGGAATGTTGGACCCAAGTAAGCATCAGTCAAGGCATTTCAAGATGTCTCACTCAATTTTCGGAAGCCGTGATGCGTTGCACAGATAATTACTTTCCTTTTCCCATGACTAAACATGAATAACAGAGAGTTAAAGGTGCAGTTCTGTGTGCTGTCATGATTTCCAGTTATGGTGCACGTGTATCAGATACTGCCCTTTAACATGACAGGGTAAGCTGATAAAATGAGGTGGGTCGCCTGGTCGGTATAAAAAAAGAATCTACCTGAATATGGGGAGGAGGAAGAAATTCGGTTCTGTTCACATTTTAATGGAAGCCTAATTCTCCCGATGCAATGTGTGAACCAAAAACCAGCTATCCTACAAAATTAAAACTAATCATGCAGTTATCCAAACAAAAATGTTGTCCAAAGTTGCATACATTGGGGGGAAGTAAGCATAAATTGCAGGAAGTTTAAATATAAAATGCATTGCATTGGGGGGAAACTGCTGGCAAAAATGTGTACATTCAGTACAATTGCTCAGGAAAAAAAGTGTACATTGCTGAATTTATTCTGTTTTGTTCCATTTGGAAAGCTTTTACAGGCTCTGGCAGATTTCATGAACAAGACCAATAATAGATCCAACAGTCAAAAAGGCAGTTTCTGCACATGAGCTGTAGAGGAAAGTGAGGGGGTAATGGGGCTCATCAACCTGGGAAGGTAGCTCATCTAGGGAAGCTTTTAATGTTCAATGGACTACTGTATTTTAATATTTTGTTGGAAGCCACCCAGAGTGGCTGGGGAAACCCAGCCAGATGGACGAGGGTATAATAATAATAATAATAATAATAATAATAATAATAATAATAATTATTATTATTATTCTAGGAGAAGGAAAATGCTGATCCTAAACCTCTGCTGTGGGACATCTTCAGAGGAAGCAAAGGCCAAGGAGTAAATCCCACGAATCTGGAGTGTAGTCCCTAAAAAGGTTGGAGGGTGCCTTGTACGCCTCTTTCTGGAACTCCTGCAGCCAAGCTGGTGCCAAATGTATTGCTCTGCTTTCCTTTGGATCACATCAGCAAGGCTGAGAGGGGAGTCTTATCTTCTGAGAGCCAGTGTGGTGTAGTGTAGGAGCAGTGGATTCGTAATCTGGTGAACTGGGTTCACATCTCCGCTTCTCCACATGCAGCTGCTGGGTGACCTTGGGCTAGTCACACTTCTCTGAAGTCTCTCAGCCTCACTCACCTCACAGAGTGTTTGTTGTGGGGGAGGAGGGAAAGGAGATTGTTAGCCATTTTGAGACTCCTTAAACGTAACAGTAAAGGGGACCCCTGACCATTAGGTCCAGTCGTGACCGGCTCTGGGGTTGCGACGCTCATCTCGCGTTATTGGCCGAGGGAGCCGGCGTACAGCTTCCAAGTCATGTGGCCAGCATGACAAAGCCACTTCTGGCGAACCAGAGCAGCACACGGAAACGCCGTTTACCTTCCCGCTATAGCGGTACCTATTTATCTACTTGCTCTTTGACATGCTTTCGAACTGCTAGGTTGGCTGGAGCTGGGACCGAGCAACGGGAGCTCACCCCATCACGGGGATTCGAACTGCTGACCTTCTGATCGACAAGCCCTAGGCTCTGTGGTTTAACCCACAGTGCCACCCGTGTCCCCTTTTGAGACTCCTTAGGGTAGTGATAAAACGGGATATCAAATCCAAACTACTACTACTACTCCTCCTCTTCTTCTTCTTCTTCTTCTTCTTCTTCTTCTTCTTCTTCTTCTTCTTCTTCTTCTTCTTCTTCTTCTTCTTCTTCTCCGCAGTCCAGGACACTATACTTGGCTTGCACCCCAGAGAGGTCTGCTTAATGCAGTGGTTTGACTTCATCCCCCAGAGGTGCACTTGCTTGTCTCTCGAGACGGACAGATGCCAACAATGCCAACATGGTTTTAACTGTTTTATATTTCTTACATTATTTGTTTAAACCTACCCTGGGTCCTTATGGTAGGGTTACCAGACGTCCCTGATTCCTGAGGACAGTCCCTGGCTTTGCGAATCTGTCCCCAGACAAATTCCATCTCAGGAATGTCCCCAGATTTGCAAATCTGTCCCTGGGAAACATGGCAGTGGCAGCCCCAGCAGCTCGGAGCCAGCCTGGTAGCGCAGTTGGCTCTGGCTGGCTTCAGGAGCTGCTCGCTGCTCGCTGCCATGGCGCCTGCCATTTTTCTGCACTGGAAGTCCCCATATGATGTGTTAGAACACATCATATGGGGAATTCCAGTGAGGGAAAATGGCCGGAGCCACGGCAGCAAGCAGTGAGCAGCTCCTGAAGCCAGCCAGAGCCAACTGCTGCTACCAGACTGGCTCTGAGCTGCTGACTTCTAATGGTTCTTCAAATTTCAAGGTGTTTTCCTATTTGAAATGGAGCTTTAAATAACATTAGCATCAAAATACGCTGCGCAAGAGACTTAAATGAGTGATATTCTTGCAAAGCGAGAAAGGCAGAAACAATAAAAACAAATTCAGACTTGAATACAGCTGTTTGACTTTCCCACCTTCAGTTTCAAAAGCTTCTGTGTGTTTCCCATACACAAGTGTTTGTTTAGACCCCCTAAAGGCAAAGGTATATTGTTTATTGCAGAAATATGCCAGGGCAGCAAAATGTTTGGCTAAAGTTCAGTAACGAAACACCCTCCTTTCTCATTATACAGCGTGTCATAAAGTTTTGTTTCAGCTGAACAGAAAATGCCCTTTTAGTCTTACTGCTGTCATTTCTATCACCACACACTTGAGTAACAAGTCTCTAGAACAGTACACCAAAAATTGTGGCTAATAACCTCCTCCCTGCCGCCCACCAAAAAAGTTTGGAAAAGTTATTGTGTTTCTCACAGGTAAATAATCTTTCAAATGTATCCATTCCTCTATCATTGCTAAGTGAAATGAAAATTCACCTTATGATAATTTTGTGTGATTGCAAAGTAACTTGAGAAACTGCCCTAGAATGATTGCACATACATCTTGAAAGTAATTTGGGGATGGGGGCAAGGGATGCTCCTCTCATAGGGCAGAGTGATCAGTGAGGTAGAGCAACTCCCTTATTTGGAAAGGTTGCAGCATTCAGGAAAGGTTGCAGCATTCGGGGGGGGGGATGAGTAAGAGGTCACATGATAGAAGTGGAGATGAATCAGAGTATAGGGAGGAGGTCCCAAAAGTCTCCACATGGTGCCTAGAGAACAACTTGCACCTAAATATCAGCAAGACAAAGGAGATGGTGTCGGACTTTCAGAGGAAGAGAGGGGAACCCCCCCCCCCCGTTGTATATGGGGGGGGGGCGCTGTATGGAGAGAGTCTCTTCCTTTAAATTCCTGGGAGTTTGCCTTAGTGAAGACCTCACTTGGAAAATCAATACAACCCAGGTGGTTAGGAGGACCCAACAGAGACTTTCCTCAGGGTCCTGCGAAAGAGCAATGTCCAACAAAAAATGATAATCTCCTTCTACCGGGCCTCAATAGAAAGTTTCCTTTCATACTGTATTAGAGTGGTACGCTGGTTTGACAGCCACAGACAGGAAGTGAATACAGCACATAATATCATGGGCTGTCCCCGGAGTTCGCTACGGTAGATGACATCGCGGGAAACCGCTGCCTCAGGAGAGTGAGGAAAATTCTTAGGGACGACTCACACCCTGGCCAGCACTCTTTAATCTCCTACCTTCAGGCAGGAGATTCAGAAGTATAGTCAGCCGCACCAACATGTTAAATAACAGTTTTTATCCGTGGGCTGTTGGGCTGCTGAATGGAAAATAATAATGGTGCAATAGACTTCCGACAAGGTGAATTTGGAAATATTGATGTCTTAGTTTTGGTTTAGTTTATATATAATAATTATGCAATTTTGAGACTATTATAGGCTGGTCATGTCTGTTTTGTGGTTGATTGACTTCCGACAAGCACACAGAGCGCGAACAAGAGTGTGTGTATGTGGGGGGGGGGCTTGTTTAATCTCACTGCACACAGGTGGTATAGTGACAATAAAGGTATGTTTGTTTCTTTGTTTAATTTACAAAATTATGCATGGCATGGAGAAAGTAGAGAGAAAATAGTTTTACTTCCTGTCTCCTTAACACTAGCACTTGTGGACATCAAATAAGCGGAATGTTGGGAGATTCAGAACAGATCAAAGAAAGTTTTTCTTAAGGTAACACATAGTTAAACTATGGAACTCACTCCTACAGGATACAGTAATGGCCATCAACTTGGATGGCTCTAAAAGAATTATTATTATTATTATTAGTAGTAGTAGTAGTAGTAGTAGTACCGTAGTAGTAGTAGTACTGCGCCCATCTGACTGGGTTGCCCCAGCCACTGTGGGCAGGTTCCAGCATATACAAAAACATACATACAGGGCTGCCTTCAGGTGTCTTCTAAAGGGTGTATAGTTACTTATTTCCTTGACATCAGATGAGAGGGCATTCCACAGGGTGGGCACCACTACTGAAAAAGCCCTCTGCCTGGTTCTCTGTAACTTCACTTCTCCCAGTGAGGGAACCACCAGAAGGCACTTGGAGCTAGCTCTCAGAAACAGAAAAATTTGTGAAAGAACAGACTATCAGTGGTTTATTTAATCACACACACACACAGAGAGAGAGAGAATGATACTTGACTAGATGGCCATTGGCTCCATCCAACAGCCACTTCAGACAGCAAATTGTGGGTACCATGAAAGGGCAGCAAGATGTTAATTATTTAATTTACTTCTGTTTTTCTTTTTTACTGTCAGTAAGGGAGGAGAGGTGCTTGTGGGATTTCCTGCCTCTAAATGACAAATTAACTTGCCTTGCCTTAGGTATTATGTATTTTAAAACGGGGGCAGGGGGTCCTATTTGCTGCTGTGCCTGAAACAGCAAAATGTATTGGGCCAACTCTGACTGGAGAGGAGAGGTGGAGAGATGAATGAATGCACTTTATGTCATGGTATTGATCCATCAATCAGCATCACAAAGGCCCTACACTACCATAGTAATAATCCTCTGTAGAATACACTTCGTCACTGAGAGATCTTCTAAAGTTGAATTAATGGTTTGGCAAAGTGTGGGATTTCCTAATTGCTAAAAAGATCATGCACCAAATTAAAGTTAGCACAGGGTGAGCTAAAAGAGACACCTTCCTGGTGACCTTTGGTCCATCGTTCACTGAGTATGCCAGAGATCCTGATAATCAGCAGGAAATATATATAAACATATAAACTGTATACTTAATAATATTCAAGTCTTATTTTTTTCAGCCCTTGATTTCATTTTGTAAATGTTTATCATGCTGTGCCTTATTTATTGCTAATCCGCAGTTAGCCTTACTTCACATTTATGATGCTGATATATTTTCACTCATCACAACTATTGGAAAGTGTCACTGTGTTTGTTTTGCACATGCATTTCATTCTAATTAACATGTCATTATAGCCCTATTCAGGCATTCTTTGAACAACATGGGAGTGAAGAATGTCTGAAAATGGATTATCTGTACTTCTTTATGACTCCCAATGCTCAGTTCTCCTGAACCATATATCTGCTAGAGAGGTTGCCGCAAGATCCCTTATCTGTAGAAGAATGAGTTTCAAAGCTTTACTGAAATATTTCTTAAAGCTTCTTAAATGCTTAAACATTACAAAACCAAAATACAAAGTAACACATTGCTCTCAAGTAGCAGGCAATGCAGCTCAGTACTTTAAGTCCAAGAATTCTGATCCCATAGGGAGTTCCTGAAAAGCAACCCATTCCCCTGTTGCTCTTCGAGGCCCCCAAGCCCTTCCCCAGTAAATAATTCCACACTGACACATAATTTTGGTTTAAGTTAATGGGTAAAATTTAGAACACAACTTTATTGATTACAGCAAAGTGAGTGGTATTGGCTTAGGCATTGCCAACAGACTATAATGACTCCTACCTCTCAGGCAGGTAGTCTGGAAGAGTAAACACCAAACGGGGGAGCCACATTGATGAAGATCAACCGAGGCTTACCCTGGGGTTCCTGTGGTGCTGGCATGGCCCTAGTCCAGGGGTAGGAAACCTAAGGCCCAGGGGCCAGATGCGCCCCAATCGCCTTCTCAATCCGGCCCACAGATGGTCTGGGAATCAGCGTGTTTTTAAATGAGTAGAATGTGCCCTTTTATTTTAAATGCATCTCTGGGTTATTTGTGGGGCATAGGAATTCGTTCATTCCCCTTCCCCCCCCCTCAAAATATAGTCCGGCCCATCATTGAAAAGGGTTGTTGACCCCTGCCCTAGCCCCTCAAGTGGACTTTGGACGAGATCCAGGACCCCCAGATTCCTTTACCGGAATAATTAATAAATAAATAAATAAATAAATAAATAAATAATACCCTGCCCATCTGGCTGGGTTTCCCAAGCCACTCTGGGCGGCTTCCAACAGAAGAATAAAATAATCGATTAAAGATTAAAAGCCTCCCCAAACAGGGCTGCCTTCAGATGTCTTCTAAAAATCTGGTAGCTGTTTTTCTCTTTGACATATGATGGGAGGACGTTCCACAGGGCAGGCGCCACTACCGAGAAGGCCCTTACTCATGGAGGTGCAGGTGATGGCTGCACCTCCCCTCCCACACACTTCATTATGCCAATGCCTAACCGCCAAACCTTACAAAAGTTGTGGCGATAGCTAAGGGGGTAGGCGAAAACCAAGTGGTCACTGCCAATTTGCCAAATGGAAAAATTCCTACCCGGCCCCTGTTCCAAAACAGGCAACCAACCAACATCTGAAGCAAAGCCAAAGCAGCAGCCTACAAATAGGGAGGGAGGGCGGGTGTTCTGCAGCATGGAGCAAGTGCCTCGGCCACGTCGTGCTGCTGCTTTTAAGGGCCCCTGTCATGCCACCTAAACGGGATTGGCTCAAGCAACCTGGCGTGACTTTGGGGCCTTGCTGGTAAGGTCCTGACTATGCCCACCACCTAGCTACCAACAGGGGGGTGGCTTGGGGGCCCGAGCGCAACCAGGACCCTCAGTGAGGAGGATCCCAATCTTCCAGTTTCTCTTCCTACTTGGCTCCATCATGAACACAGAGAAGCTGACTTCTCAAGTTTCAACTTCCTGGTGATGAGAGTGGCTCAGGTTTACCATATTTGCTAAAGTTAAAGTTCCTGCCTAATGTGATCTTGTCTTTAGGTAAAGGGACCCTTGACCAGTAGGTCCAGTCATGACCGACTCTGGGGTTGCGGCGCTCATCTCGCGTTATTGGCCGAGGGAGCCGGCATACAGCTTCCGGGTCATGTGGCCAGCATGACTAAGCCGCTTCTGGTGAACCAGAGCAGTGCACGGAAATGCCGCTTACCTTCCCGCTTAGAGCGGTACCTATGTATCTACTTGCACTTTGACGTGCTTTTGAACTGCTAGGTTGGCAGGAGCTGGGACCGAGCAACAGGAGCTCACCCCGTCGCAGGGATTTGAACCGCCAACCTTCTGATCAGCAAGCCCTAGGCTCTGGAGTTTAACCCACAGCACCACCTGGGTCCCCTAAGAGCTTGTCTTTACAGTGTTTCAAAATACAGTACGTCCAAACTTACGTTTTTTTAAAAACAATATCTGCATCTGATAGTTATACTTTGTGCATATGATAAGCTACATCAGGCATCCCCAAACTGCGGCCCTCCAGATGTTTTGGCCTACAACTCCCATGATTCCTAGCTAACAGGACCAGTGGTCGGGGAAGATGGGAATTGTAGTCCAAAACATCTGGAGGGCCGAAGTTTGGGGATGCCTGAGCTACACTCTCATCCACAAACATCTATGGGAGGAGAAGTCTTTAAGATGCCACAATACATTTTGTGTGTCCTTTACTGCAGTATAGTAACATGACCAGGCCTCCGGGAAACTATGTAGTCTTGTAATAAGTTGTCTGGCAACATTTTTATTACTAACTAGACTTCTTTTTCACGGGTCTGCTTTCATAACTTTTCAGAAAAGAAATGTAGCAATTGCCATATCAGAAGATTCTAATTGCTTGCTATTTACAGGAGTGATTACCTTTTGTATTATGGAAGGTATAATAGAAGTGCTAAACATGATCAGCAAGACATCTCAGCGTGAGCTTTATTTCTGATTTTAGCTTTGTAGAATGAAATTAATTATTGTCAAAAGTGAAAGTCTTCTGTTGCAGTGATTGACTATGTGCGGATTCATTCCACTCTCCCCGGAGTACTGTATTAATTTCCTTTTAATCTCAACGACTTCTATAGCAATTTGACCATCTCCAGTCATAAAACTAGGTGGATATTTGGTGTAAGTGCAATTTCAATTTTCCCGTCCTTCTTGTTTTTGTTTTCTTTTGTTCACAGAATTTCTTCCTACTCAATAAGTACCGGTAGCTCTTAAGAGATTGATTTGGGAAGAGGTGATGCAAAAGGAAAGACTGATAATGCTTTACAGTATCACTTTTCTAAACATTATTTTTAATTAAAGCACCTTTGCAACAGGGGCTTTTCAACAAAATTAGGAATGGGCCACAGAATTCAACCATCTATCAATTAGTTTAAGGTAGGAAACAGCAACAGATAGTCCCTTTCTCCCCCTTCATAATGGATTATGGAGGAAGGTGAACTCCTTTTACTTCCCTTACAATAGTCACCTAGACCGATTTGTCTGAAATTTGGCAGGATTAAGCCATTCTGGAGTGGTTCCTTTGCATGAAAATTTAATCTACTTGGGCAAAAAGTGGGGGGGGGGGGACAGACAGACTTATAAACATTTTTTATTTTCACTACCGGTAATACAGTGAATGGGAAACACAGAGATTTGTTTTTTTAAAAATATGGAGTGGCTCAAAATTTAAACTGAAGATTGAAGCACAGAATGACTGAGAAACATGGGAATTATTATTTAATGCAGAGATACAAATAGAATCTTGGGGCCTGTGCACATTCCTAGTGCGTATGTGGATTTTGGGGATAAGAGAAGAACAGATTAACTATCTTACATTTTTGAGAGTTTCTGGAGCAGAATTGAGGATTTCCTTCTCCTCAAACTGTCAGATTAATTATAGTTTCTCACAAGCTCAAAAATTATTGGAAACTATGTCTGATTCAACCAAATGATTTGACTTTGGAATGGTGCTGCTTAAATCCCTACAGTAATATGTAGGACTGGTGGGTTAGAATTGCAATTTAGATGAATCATTATTGGACATAGAATGAAGTCATTGGAAGCACTCAACAGGTAGTGAGTTAAATACAAAACAATCTGTAAAATCAATGTTTGTTATAGGGAAGGGATGGGGAAACAGGGTGTGTAGGCAAAAGTGGGTGGTGTGACCAATGTAAAAGTTGTATTTGCATGGTAGACTTGTTTTTACACATGTGTTTATGAATATATAGCCCTCTGAATTGCACATCCAGATAAGCAGGAGGTGTTAATTCAAGGAAACATTCCAGTCAGGCAAAAACAGTGCAAAATAGGACCAGTGAAGTGTTGCTTGGGGAGATAGGTGCATAACCTAATGAGATTTATGAGGGCCTTATAGAGAGTCATAGAGGGCCACCGTCAGCCCCAGGACCTAATGTTCCCCACCATTGATGTGGTGTTTAATGACTTCCCCCAGCCACAAGCTGCCCAGACTAGTTTGAGCTAACTAACAGCCTTTCGCACCACTTTATTCCCAAGGATCCTGGTCTGTCATTTCTGCATCCTTCTGTGAACTAGCTTTTCTTCTCACTTATACAGGTAATTGGTCCCTGACTCATAAGGTTCCTGTTTCAAGACCTGCAGCATTTGATAGAACTGGCCACCCTTCCTCAACTCCCACCAACCCCAGTCAGCATGGCTATTGCCTGGGCATAAAGGGAGCTGTAGCCCAAAACATCTAGAGGGCATCAGGTTGAGGAAAGCAGCTAAGTTCCCAGTGCAATGGTTAGTGCAACTAAACCATTCTGCTTCAGTTGCGAGGAGATTGGAACCCTTTGCCTGTTTTACTATCTCTGTAATGATGACCTATTAACATGCAAGTTACTGTATCTTTTTCTTCTGGCCACATTCACATCATGCATTTAAAGCACACAGCTTCTCCCTAAGTAGTATGGGAACTGTAGTCCACTCCTTACAGAACTAGGAATTCCAGAAATCTTAACAAACAACACTTCCCATAATTCTTTGGGGGAAGCTATGTGCTTTTAAAGGATGCGGGTGGCGTTGTGGTCTAAACCACCGAGCCTTGGGCTTGCCGATCAAAAGGTCGGCGGTTCGAATCCCCGCGACGGGGTGAGCTCCCGTTGCTCGGTCCCAGCTCCTGCCAACCTAGCAGTTCGAAAGCACGCCAAAAAGTACAAGTAGAGTAACAGGTACGGCTCTGGCAGGAAGGTAAACGGCATTTCTGTGCGCTGCTCTGGTGTTGGTGTTCTGTTGCACCAGAAGTGGCTTAGTCGTGCTGGACACATGACCCGGAAAAACTGTCTGCGGAGCAGACAAATGCCGGCTCCCTCAGCCTGTAAAGCGAGATGAGTGCCGCAACCCCAGAGTCGTTCACGACTGGACTTAACTTTCAGCAGTCCCTTTACCTTTTCATGTGCTTGTAAAGGTGTAGATGTGACCTATGTTGCATTTATCAAGTGATGAGCATATGTGTGTGGACAAACTTATTATTAAAATAAAAAGTGAGCTATTTTACACCTTATACTGAATGAAGTATTAGACTGAGGTGCCGCTTACTGCTGGTAAATATTTGTAAATGCTGATCACCCCCCAAAAGGGGAAAAAACCCAACATGTAGTGAACTATCACATGGTCTAAGTCAAACCTTCCCCTTTAATGCCATGTGGACAGCTTTATATAAGGGGTGTATGGTACCTCCTCTGCAGTTTGAAACAGTATAATCCAGAAATCTACCCCTTCATTTTGTTGCAATGTTTAGAGCAGCTCTCACCAATGATTATAATATTCTAAGTCAGAACTCCTGAAAACACTTGCTATGATTTAACTTCCATTGATCATGGCGAGACATATTTTTGTGCAAAGAATAGTGTGGCTCATAACTTAATTCCAAATGCGCGTTCCAAAGAAACATTAACCTGCATATATTTTATTTTTGAATACAAAAACTCATGTGCTTTAGTTAAGACCTCAGTTAATTACACCTTAATCTCTTCATTTACTGTATGTTTAACTTAATTGTGAAGCTAGTTGTTGAATCATTTATCATTTATGGAATAAAAAGGAATCTGTCTAATCACAGTTCTATCAAACAAGCAATTCATCAATTAATAAAGCCTATCATACCTTCACCATAGTAGGGCAATTATGAATATAAAATACATAATTCATAGCAGGATAACAATGCCTGTGATGATATCTGGAAGCCAAATTTTAATGCCTGTCTGTAGCCTTTTGCAAAGTGGCTGCATTTTGCATCCCAACCAAACAGTTTCTACAATGCCATTAACATGCCCCTTTGTATTATTTGTAAGCATATTAAACCAGAGAGTTTTTGTTCCTCTTTCCTTGAATTGAACTTTATTATTCTGTTCAGGAACAAGACATCTATCTGCTTTGGCAGAAAAGTGACTGTTTCGCCATCAGTAAAGTTTAGCCATGTATAGTTTAATAGTTTCTGTTCACATCAAGCACTTTAGAAGATTAAAAGAGCCACTAATATATTTTCATGACACTCGTGTCTAGATGAAAACGTACTGGAAACTTGAAATGGTTGTGGATCTGGTGTGTAACCTTACAATACATTGCAATACATGAAATGTGGAACAAGCATATTATTTAGCACATGAAGTGGTAATTGCTAGGGGTTATGATAAATCTCAAAAAAGACCTCGGACATTTTTTTAAAATATCACTCCTAATTATAACATGGAGTTTCTATTGACTTCTGTAACACAGGGTCTATGCTGGCAAAGACTTAGGGTTGGCCTAAGACATTTTTGCCCCTGATGCAGAAAATCCAAATATATTTCCCATGGAGGAAAAATGAAACGATAAAACAAATACAGTAGCTTACAATTTCCTGCCTGCCATGAGAATACAAAATCTGCCACCTGATTCTGATGCGCTCACAAAACTGCATACATATGCACCAAGATAAATAGATATCACTCTTACTGAAGGTATTTTTATTCTGGCAAGCTTTTATGGAGTAGGCTATATTATTTCTAAACTGCTGGCCCTGCCCTTTTGTAACTGTTTTATACTATTTTGATAAAGCTGTAGTTTTTATAGGGGGTGTGTGTCAAGTGCTGTATTTACATTAGAAGGCCAACCTATGAATGCTTTGCCAAATAAATAAATGAAATATCCGTATCTGGTGTTCATGGTGTCTGGTCAGATGAAAAAGAGCACCCAGCTTAGTCCTGTACAAAAAAAGAAAATCACTCAGCACTTTAATAGTCAGTACTACTGTATTCCTCTAATTCAGAGGTGGCCAACTCCCAAGAGACTGCAATCTACTCACAGAGTTAAAAACTGGCAGTGATCTACCCCCTTTTTGGGGTTTCAGGTCAAAGTTGTTGAACTTTTTTGGGAAGGAGGAAGGCCCATTTTGAGGGGGTTCGGGTCAAAGTTGTTGAGTTTTTCTCAGGGAGGAGGTAAAATGTTGAGCTTGTTTTAGGGGAGCCACAGTTGTTCAGCTTCTTTGGAGGGAGCCAATGATCTACCAGTGATCTACCACAGACGTCCAGTGATCTACCGGTGGATCACGATCTACCTGTTGGACATGCCTGCTCTAATTGTTCCCATGTAGATAAGGAATCCAGTTGGGTGCAATATAGACTTCAGAAAGGGATATGTTTCCAGCTTCCTTAAAATGATTGCTGGTTTTGACCTATAAGGCCCTAAATGGCTCAGGACCACAATGCCTCAAGAACCACCTTTCCCCATATGATGCAATCTGGACCCTGCAATTATCACCCGAGGCTCTTTTTCATCTGCCTCCTCCACAAGATGTCTGTGGATATTTTTTGCAGTGGCTCCCCATTTGCGGAATGTTCTCTGCTTGGTACCTTCATTCCATATCTTCAGATGCTAGGGGGAAAACTTTCTCTTCAACTAGGCATTCAGTTGATTAATATTCTATATATTTTAAAAAAATGTTTGTGGGAGGGGGGTTACTGGTTTGTTTTGTATTATAATGTATTTTATATTCTCATTTTGTATTTTTCTAATGTGAGCTGTCCTGGGACCTTTGGATGAAAGACGGTACAGTGGTACCTCAGTTCTCTACCGTCTCCGTTGTCAAACGTTTCGGAACCCAAACACTGAAAACTCGGAAGTAAAGGCTTCCATTTTCAAATGCGCCTCAGAAGTCAAACGGCTTCCGCTGCATGTTTTTCCGTTTTCTCAACCAAATTGCAGACAGCCCTTTTGCGCCTCGGTTTTCGAACATTTCGGAACTTGAACGGTCTTCCAGAATGGATTACGTTCAAGAACCGAGGTACCACTGTATAAAAACTTTAATGGATAATAATTAAAAATAATAATTTTTGATAATGAATAGTGCACAGCTCATACTCTTAATGCATTGTTGAAACTACCTCCACATATATCTGCTATGTTGATGCCCTCGTCCTAGACACTGTCACATAGATATAAAGTGCCCTTCCTGTGGTGACTGAATGTTGACATCCGTCTATCTCAGAAGACAATGGAAGAATGTTCCTTTGGGGGTGAAGTCAAACCCTTGGAGAAATACAGCACCTTGCCAGAATGTGGGGAGCTTATCAGTTGACAGAAAGCACTTATCCTTTATAGGATCAGACTGCTTTGATGGCAACTTATGCAGGAGAAGAGGTAATTTCATCAGCTTTGCTGTTTTGTGCTTTCCAAAGAAGAATGGAAACTGATTTAAGATTTCTGTCTTCCTGTCATCCATTCCTTGTCTTTCTTATTACTTCTTTTAAACAAATCCAGGTGGATCCCTAGAGACAGGTACACAGAACAGGCATGTGAGCTGAGAGTACAAGACATTTTCAGTCTTGCTTACATTACAGATATCTTTTTTTTTTAAAAAAAGGAAAAAGGAAATACACACAGATACTGAGTTTGGCAAATGTGCACAACATTGTGCTACAGGAAATTCTGCAGAAGATTAAACCAAAGAAGAACTAACTAGATGTCAGAATTCCCAAAGTATTGCGGAACAGAACTGCTTCTCATTACTCACCCTGATAAAAAAAAATTCTTCTGGAGAAGAATGTCAAATGTGAACCTGGGAACCATTTAATGGTAACATTGACTAGTTTTTAGGGCATGGGAGAGAAAGTGAGAAACTAGGCTAAATAAAAGAAAGGGCATCAAGAATGATAGCTAATAACAGTAACAAGCCCAGTTAAAATAAAACTTTTCATGTTCCACAGCTCCTCTAACAACAGGAGATGGGGGGGGGGACTGGGACAAATACCCCCTTGCCTCAACAATCATGTAGGTTCTGCAGATGTTCCTTGAGAGATGCTCAGAAAAACAAGGCAGCAAATGTTCCGCTCCAATAAGTCTTAATTGCTCCCTTTTTGCAAACAAACCAAAACAAAGGGAAAATCACAACTCGATGTCCCACCTTCTTTGGCCCTCAGTTCCTTCTCACTCAATGTTTTATTAAATGTGCTATTTTTAATGTTTATTTTTTTTCTGTGTGCTTTCACCATAGCTGCCAAGTTATCCCTTTTTTAAAGGGATTTCCCCTTATGCTGAATAGGCTTCCTCGCAAGAAAAGGGAAAACTTGGCAGCTATGGCTTTCACTTGGTTTCCTTGGTTTTTTATTATTATTGTGGAATGACAGAGCAGAAATGGGGGGGGGGGCAGCATGCCTAGGAAGATCCTACTGAAAACCGCAAAATAGAACCTGAGCAAAACAGCAACAACTGAAATATAGTCAATCGACCCATTAGCTGCCAATGGGGCAGAGTGGTGGTGCTTACCAGACCTTCCATGACTGGAGTAACTGTGGCTTAGCAGAAGAGAGGAGTGAGGAATCCAGGAGTTTGGTGTGATGCAAACACACTGGTGGAGCCAATCTGGTGCTATCATCATTGCATCTGCATCTGCTGTCTTAACCATTTTAGTTAGCTGCAGCAATGCTGAAGAGAGGAACTCAATGCCAGCCCAGCAACTGCTACTGCAATAAGAACTACAGCCCTCCCCTGAATTCTACCATGGGGCTATCTGAGGAAAAATTTGCCAGGAGAGAAGGGGGGTGGGAATTGAAGGACCACTCACCATCTATCTCCGGGCGTTCCCCACGCCCCCCTATTTATGTAGATGACTAAAGGATTCCGCCCAAGGCCTGCATCTGCCAAAGTTGTGACGAATTGCTACGGGAAAGGCGAAACCTGCCATTGCAGGGAAAATTCCTTTCCGGCCCTTCAACAGCAGCCTTGTCGTAGCAGTGCCTGCGTGCATGTACGCCTGTGGAGGAAAATAACCTGTAATGCAATCATTAATTTTTTTTTAAAAAAAAATGGGTGGGGAGTGGAGGGTGGGAAAGCTTCTGGAGCTGTTGACTGCTTCCCAGGAATGATTCTGCTTCAGCCGTGTTCAGGGTAAGGCCATGCCTCCCCAAGCTGGATTGGACAGGTAACTGCATGGGCGGAGACCACCAGTATCCAGCCCGGGAAGGCAGTGCTGGCCTCCGAACTTCCAGGGCTGCCCCAGGGATCCCAGGGGGCTGCGCGCGACCGCACAAAATGCACCTCCCCTTTTATGTGGGGAACGGTCATTATCTTTAACTCTCGGTGTACCACCTGAGATGACCCCTCTCTTGCCAACTGCTACCACTGGCTACTCAAGAACTGTCTTACCCTGAGGAAAGGAGAACCCTGGTTATTACTATTATTTCACTTCAGAGCTTACCTTTGCACTTTTATTGCATAGTTCTACTATTGCTATCTGCCTAAAAAGTGATATATAAATATCTTAAACAAATGAATATTGTATGCATGCACACATTAAAGCAAAAGTACATAGGAATTTGTTGATGTTGCAGTTTAAATATTGAGGCATTGGTGCACTTACAGTAAATGATACACAGACATATATATTGCAAAGTTCTTGTTTTTTTTTAAAGTCCATACATAACTCCAGGCAGTAAGTGAAAGTGGTTTGGATTTACCATTTTGGAGTTTATGTATTTAGAAAGAATGGCTCAAAGTTCTAATGAGAGCAATCTGGAATTTTCCAGCCCCAACATTTCACACAGAGACAGACATTAAATTCATACCAAGTGTCATTGGTGACCAGGTGCAGTGATCAAATATTTAATCATCTCATCCTGGATGCTCTGTGGGAAATAATTTATGAGGTTCCATACATTTACAGAAATTACTTGTCAAATAACCACAGAGCAAACAAATAAATACACATTGAGTTCAGTTTATGGGTAGTGAAAAAGACTACCCTGCGGAATGGTTCATTAGGTATGAGTTGTTTAATGGACTCCACAGAAAAATAAAGCGCAGTTCACCTTGTTGGTTTTTTTGATGGTTAGTTTCCTATTGGCTACTCAGTTGACACATAGTTCAATGTCACAGATGCGTACGCCAGGTCATTACTGGTGTTTTTCCTAATTTATAATTAACTTTGTGGAACTCTTCCAAGAAAAATTGTAATCCTTCCCAGAACTTTTCTGCTTTCCATCAAAAACCCTCTAATGTTTCACCTAAGGAGGAACCTTCAGATTTGCTTCAGAATTCGCATGGCAATTGTGCGCATGGGAATTGTGCTGACCTCCAGATGTTGCTAAACTATCAGCCATGGCCAGAATGATCATAGATGGTGGCAGCTATAGTCCAATGTCTGGAGATCACATGTTCCCAACCTCTGGTTTAAGTCAGCCCCACCATTAGGCAAAATGAGGCAATCACTTCAAGCAATGGATGCTGGGGGGCGGAGAGCTGTGGCAGCAACTACGCAACTGTTTCTCCTGAACCTTCTGGCCATTCTCTTTGGCTGGAGGTCAGAGCTGTGTGTAGGGATTAGGATGCAATTCAATTTAGCTCACATTTAAAGGTGAATCCCCCCTATTTCACACTTCCTGAAACAGTACACCAATGATGGCCAAACTTGGCCCTCCAGCTGTTTTGGGGATGCAATTACCATCATCCCTGACCACTGGTCCTGTTAGCTAGGGGTGATGGGAGTTGTAGTCCCAAAACAGCTGGAGGACAAAGTTTGGCCATCACTACAGTACATGAACTGAAACACAGCTCTCCCTTTTTAAAAAATGCACTTCACTGAATTTTGCAATGGAGTTCTCAAGTCAAGCAATGTGTACAAAAATGCACATATTAGTGAAAACAACATGCAAAAGTTATTAGTTGCTTTGAAAAGTTATTAGTTGCTTTGAAAAAATTTGAATATTTTCATTGCAGCCAACAAATACTATTTTTATTTTTATTTTTTATGCCTGAGTCCTGTGTGAATTGGCAAGGGAAAGCAACTGTATTCTCTTTCCCAACCTTATTATGCATCTATGTATTGTATATAATCAGAGAGGGAGGGAGAATACTGAAAATACCAAGTTCTATTTCTTCTCTAAGATACTTAGATATAGATATATGGTTACTGGGTCCCCCCCACACACACCCTTGGAAGAATTTATATTTAGGCTTCTATGTAGTTGTACTAACTTGAAGGCCTCTGTGCAAAAAAATGTGAGAAATCATAAATCTTACCTATGTCACTGCCTAGCCTTTTCCACCGAAAGGTCAGACATCCCCTGGAAGCTATTTCTTTTCTCTCTTTTTTTTAAAAAAGGCAGGTCAAGGCTGCAGAGATTCTAAGAACAGCACCTTTTGCTGATATATCCTCCTTCAATTTCACTGCTGTCATTCTTTATTGGCCATTTCCCCAGCATTCTGGGAGGCTGCTGGCTAGTGCTGATTCTAGCTGGTCCTATCATTAGAATGTAGCACCAGCAGGACAAAGCGAAACTGATAGCATAAAGAAATTGTTTCTGCTGTACAGATGACATCCCCATCTTAGATAAGCAAATAATGCCAGCAAAGGCTCCAGTCCAACAGAGCACAGGAAGAGTAAATGGGTCCACAGCGCACCTATCGTTCTGCATGAAAAGATGAAAACATACAGTTTGGCTATTTGCATGGGGATACCTTTGCTTGCTTTCTCATAATAGCTTTAAAAGAAGAAAAAGGTGGGTATTGCTTTACAAGCATTGTAAATTTTCAATATTTCATGCGGAACAATGCCAGCCTTGTCCACATGAAAATAAGCAGATGAGAATCCACTGCAGGATTCCCCCACCCCTTAAGAAATGGATGTGTGCATGAACTGTGCTGCAATAGAATCTAAAATGCAGCTCCTGCGGTTCAGGTAATAAATAGAAGAATTTAGAAGCAAGACAAGAGGGATTAGATCACATAGAAAGAGACATACTCACACATTCCTCCTGCTCCAGCCTTTGATGTTAACTTCTTTCTTTCCACACCTGATGATAGCATTATTCTGGTTCTGGTGGTAAGAGTCAGGAAGCATGACTTTGTGCAAAGTAAACATTTGGCCTGATAGGTAGGTAGGTGAGTGGGTAGATTTTGCTTGCAGGCTATGTAATCACTAAGCCAGAAAATGGAAGTTCTGTAGCTCTGTGGTATATTGGGTCCTCCCTTAAAGAGGGCACGTGTTGTGGTGAGACCTGGCAACCAAACCATGTGTTGTGGGTGGATACGATTGGATAGCCACAAGACCCTATTGGTAGGTCCCTTGTTGCTGGGTTGAATCAGGCCAATGGGACGCTAGCCAAACTGATCAAGGGACCGATTTATGCCCATGCACGTGACTCAGAGCTTCCTCTTTCGGTCAGTGCATCGGAACACCCACCCACCTCTCCCTATTTTTAGGGCTTGAACATTTGACCTTGCTATGCCATCGTGTGTTGTCTGTCATAAAAGGTGTAAAGAAATGGCCATAAAACAAAACAAAGTTTTGTTGGAACAGAGCAATTGTGAGCTGCTTTGAATGCATTGTTATATATAGCTCCATGCCTCCTCCATGGGTCAATATTGCTTGTTCAAGCATAACACCTGAAAGTTTTAAGAAACTTTAGGCAACTAAAAGTTACCTGAAGAAACACCTCCTTCTTTTTGTTCCTTTCCTTCCTGCATTCCAAGGAACCTCTGCTCAAACCATGTCATGTTTTGAAAACTCTCTTCAATGGATTTCTGTGATTAGAAATTGTGTCCTCCCTTAAAGAGGGCACGTGTTGTGGTGAGACCTGGCAACCAAACCCTGTGTTGTGGGTGGGTATGACTGAATAGCCACAACACCCAATTGGTAGGTCCCTCGATGCAGGGTTTAATCAGGCCAATGGGACGCAGGCTAAATGGATCAGAGCTTCCTCTTTCAGTGCATGCATCGGAACACCCGCCCACCTCTCCCTACTTTTAGGGTTGTGCACTTGACCTTGCTATGCCGTCGTGTGTTGTCTGTCGTTGGGACAGGGGCACAACAGGAATTTTCCCAACTTGGCTGATTGGCTTGTGCCATTTGGGTTTTGCCTGCCGAGTAGCAAATCGTCACAACTTGTAAGGTTGCGGACAGGCTCAGGTTCAGGTGATAGGGATGGGGGAATGTTCTCGCCATCCCTATGTGAAGGGTGTTCCATTAAAGGAATCCAGGGACTCAGTAGTTTGGTCAACCCTGTGAGGAGGTTATGCCCGTGCCTGAGTCCAGGGGGACATCTTGGTGGTGGACAAAGCCTGTTCCTGGCTTTCCGCCTATCCAGGTGTTCACCCTAGGCTGACCTATGCTGGTGCCCTGGGTCAGTGCTACCTGCAACGGTGCATGGAGCTAGTCTAACCAGAGCCTATGCAACCACTCACTTGATGTAATCAATAAAGTTGTGGCCTAAATTCTGCCAAAAAACAAACCAAAATTTGAGTCTTGTCTGAATTTATTTAAGGGGGAGTTTTAAAGGTCTAAACACGCAAATCAACAGCATTGCATGATGTAGGCCTATTTTATTTATTTTTAACACAAGCCACCTTCAGGATTGCAATACAGAACAGAGATCAATGACATTCAATTAATAAAAAACAGGTATTGGGCAGAGGAGGAATGGTAGAGAGCGCCTCACCAGCCTGACCCTTCCAGAGAAGACAAAGACAGTTTAGATTTACAACAGGGGGTTGAGGGACGTCACAGCTGAGAGGCAGATGAGGGGAAAAGTTGGGAAAGTAGGAGAGCCTGGAAAGTAGGAGAGCAAAGAGCTCAAAGACAGAGGGTACTTCTCAGCACCCGTAGAAAAGATGTTGAGCTTGACGAATGAGGAAGTGGAAGAGACAATGGGGGGGGGTGTTGGAAAGTCACTCAGGACAACTCCATTATCCAAGAGGCTGGGTTTTATAGCCTCTCTCTGTAAATACTGAATAAAAAGCAGGCGGTAAGAACTTTCATTGTATTTGTACATTCCTGGGCAACTGGCCGTGGGAGTCTCTGGCAGCAACCTGAGAGGAACATTCAGAAATAAAAATCCAATCTGATATTTCTGCATTAGCCTTTTATATTGACCAGTATTTTCACAGGAGTTAGTAGCTGAGTTCTTAGGAATTGTTTGGCGTGCCCCCTCCCCTCCATGCCAATATAAAGAGAATGGATCTGGGAAAGAATGTTTAATATATTCAGTGCACTCTCCAGCACTCCGATGTGGTTGCTTGGATACTATTCAGCTTTTGCAAAAGTTGCTTTTAACATATTTTGAGGGTACTTATACACTTGTACTATATCTTCCTGTCCAAAAATTAAAACTCAGGGATAAATTATGGAAATGGGCGAGGGAGGGGGGAGAATATTACTGTTTCTCTTTTAGTTACCATTCAACATCATTTTTTGTACATTTGGGGCATGATCCAGCCTTGTGTGGGAGGACCACTAAATTTACAATAGAGCCTCTGATCTCTTCTTCAAATGTGTTGCACAGTGATAGCTGATAGTTTGCATGACAAAATGGGAAGAGTGGGGCAAAGGGGGCACAATGAGTTTTATGCCAAAATTTGCATGTGTGAACATTCAGCCTGCACAAGTTTGTGTGTGTGTCCATTGGTATTAGAGTTGTGCACCATATTTGTACAAGTCCTGACCTGGACTGAATTGGCTGATTCAGGGAAATTTGGGTACCGGTCAAGTTAGGTTCTGATGTCCCCATATTGCTGTGAGTTGGGCTGGGCAGTCCAAAGTAATTTGAGGCTGTCAAAGCTCATACCAATGACAAACTTAGTTGCATTCTAATGTTATTTACAGATGAACTGCTCTTATGAGCTTTTCGCTTCCTTGAAAGAGCCATTGAGATATCAGTCAGGAGGAGGAGGGGGCATAGACAAATCCAAGAGTGAAGACAAGGCTGAAGCAACACAAGAAGCAGATTAAAAATGAGCTTTTTCTAACAGATAAAATATGAAGAGACACTAGAAGAAGCTGGGAGAGGGGAAAACAAAGCGAATGAATAAATAAATGGGGGTGGGATACAGGCTTGGGCTGAGAAGACTGGAGAGATGAGTGGGTTCTGTTTGGAGTGAAATCGGGAACCAACCTGTCTGCTGAACAATAGGAGGGGCAATAACAAATTTGGGTACCTTCCATGCACCAAATGAGCATCGCTGCTGATTTTAGCAACACAAATTGCCTTCTACAGATGCGAGTCAAAACCATCTCTTTACAGGTGTACACTTCCCAGTCATCGAGCATCCATCAGCTATATTTTGGCTTCTGTTTCTAATGCACGCTCCTTCCTCCTATTGCATTCCTTTCAGTGTCAAAGGTAAATAAAAAAAAGGAAGGAAAGGAAAAAAAAAACCAGCCCTGTAACTGGGTATCTTTCTAATGCCGAACATATAGCTGGTTATAGATACATTGCCAAATCTGATAGCTGGCTGCACTCCAGATAAAATGAAACAGGACTACTTTATCAAGGGTGTCCTGATAGCAGTCACACACCAAAGATTGTGGAATTAATGGGAGGAGAGAAAAATAAAAGATTCCATCTTTGAGCAACACCACACAGCAGACCCTAGGGGGAGAAATGGTAGCTTATCTGTGTGAAAAGAAAACAGATCTGCTGCTTACTGAACAGAGTCAAAAATGCTCCCTGTGAAATATGAAATGGCTATAAATTTGTTGCTGAGAAGACCTCTCTCTCTTGCTAAGAGATATTTACCAACTTGGGTAAATGAGCTCAGACATGAAGTAGGGAATTAATAATACAAGCTTGACACTTGTAGGGCTCACCCACTGCATCATCAAACACTTTGAAAAATTCTCAAGCAGAGTTGGAGCCACTGACAGGGGAGTGCTTTTCCATTTTGAAAATTCTTAACAAGCCCCAGGCAAAATCAGACTGATAAGGCTCAGCCTGAGTCTGATGCCAAAACTACAAGAGAATGGAACAGCAATCTGCATGTTTATAGTTTGAAATGTCGGGGAAGAATGACTTTGTAGTACAATCTTAGAAGGTATTCTGATATCGATGCTCACCTTGTGATAGTTATTGGGGTTTAGTGCTATGGATAGGAAGAGAAGAACAATTATACTTGCTTTTTAAAGGAAACATAGTCTGGTGGCAGTCAAGCCCATTCACCTCCACGAAACATACCATATGTCCTGTGGATGGGGTGTGCAAGTTAAGGCCTACGCAGGCTGAGACCCTACCTGCCTGCAGACTCTCGCCAGAGTGGTGCATGCTCTAGTTATCTCCTGCTTGGACTACCACAATGCGCTCTACATGGGGCTACGGTTGAAGGTGACCCGGAAACTACAACTAATCCAGAATGCAGCAGCTAGACTGGTGACTGGGAGCGGCCACCGGGACCGCATATCACCAGTCTTGAAAGATCTACATTGGCTCCCAGTACATTTCCGAGCACAATTCAAAATGTTGGTGCTGACCTTTAAAGCCCTAAATGGCCTCGGTCCAGTATACCTGAAGGAACGTCTCCACCCACACCGTTCTGCCCAGACACTGAGGTCCAGCACCAAGGGCCTTCTAACAGTTCCCTCGCTGTGAGAAGCCAAGTTGCAGGGAACCAGTCATAGGGCCTTCTTGGTATTGGCGCCCGCCCCGTGGAATGCCCTCCCATCAGATGTCAAAGAGAAAAACAGCTACCAGATTTTTAGAAGACATCTGAAGGCAGCCCTGTTTAGGGAGGCTTTTAATGTTTAATTGATTATTTTAGTTTTCTGTTGGAAGCCGCCCAGAGTGGCTGGGGAAACCCAGCCAGATGGGCGGGGTATAAATAAATTATTATTATTATTATTATTATTATTATTATTATTATTATTATTATTATTATGGTTTACCTTGCTGTCTCCAAATACGACTAATCCTACCTCTATCATTTCTGAACCTTGCTTCGAAACACTGCCACTTGCCCATTAATGGAACTAGGAAAGAATGCTACTACCCACAACCACAATTGACCATGGTGTTTTGGGGTTTCTCTAGAGCCGTGGTTCCCAATGTGGGGCACACGCCCCACAGGGGGCCAATTTGATCTTTAAGGGGTGGATTGGAAGCTTGTTTAGACCAAGTTAATGGCCTTTTAGGCTCCCTCCACCTGAACAGGAGTTCACTTTTTGAATAATAAGAATTACATGTCACGGAGAGTGGGGGGGGTGTTATCAGGATTTTAGAGATGCTTCGGTGGGGTATGGCCAAAAAAAGGTTGGGAATCACTGCTCTAGGGCAATGTTTACATGATGTATTCCCCCCCCACTGTCACAGCTTTGTGGCTAGATTCCTAAGCAGTTAAGGTGGCACCCAGCTAATAATAACAATTTATTAATTATTTGTACTCCGCAGTACATGTGTAGGGGCATTTTAACATAAACTGATGGACACTTTACCACCAGCCCCAGCTCACAGAGACTGGAGCCCCAAACACGCCAGGGATCACTAGAATGGCCTCTGCTGAGGTGGTCAGGATTGTTGGAGGCAGAATTTGGCCCTCCAAGCTCCTCTGTTGGGCCATAAGGATTATCCCCAGGCCATGCTCTCTACCCAGTCATGCCCTTTTCCACACACAAAAATGTGCAGAAGGGAATGTGGTCTTTAGGTTAACAACATCCCCCACTCATGCTCTAGAATAAAGGGGCCCATCTTTCTTGGCTCACCAGCATCCTGAATGAATGTTACCATAAGTTCATTAATTCTGTTGTTGATGGTTAGGTGGTTTTGGGAAACTTTCATAGCATGCTATAACTTCTAATACCAGAAAGTGTAAAATTGCTGATTGCTTTATAGCGCAAAATCTTTTCAATTAATTTCCAAGGCATAGAGTTTTTAAAGTGCACATGAAAATAAATGAATTTACCTTGTAACAAATTTTTATGTTCATTCCGGAGGACTTTGACTACATATTTAATTTTTAAAACACATAATAAAATGAATGATAGTCCTTAAGAGAGTGGATTTTGCAGCATAAATATTTTTATAGTTCATAAGAAATGAATGTGTATAAATATTTCATACAGAAGACTTATAAAATCAATTTTGTTAAAGTCCCATTAAAGCATTTGAATTTATAATTCAGAAGATAGGATTGATCTAGTAAGCTTTCTCCAACCCAGCTGCCATCACATGCTTTATAGGCTCAGTAATCCTACCTCGTTCCCTATTTGAAAATGCCCAACTGCAACAAAACTTCTGTAACTGTTAGTGCATACTGCATTGACTTTAGTCATATTAGCCTTTAGTCAGCCTTTGTCACTGCTGCCTGTTTCACCTAGAACTAGGAAAATGTCTATTTATGTTTCAGGTGCTGTGCAGAGAGTGGGCTTGTACACTCCATAGACCTCTGGGAGTTTGGAGCATCTTTCCATGGTCTATACACATACTGACATCTCCTTTGTGAGTATCCCTAGAATCATAGAATCATAGAATCCTAGAGTTGGAAGAGACCACAAGGGCCATCCAGTCCAACCCCCTGCCAAGCAGGAAACACCATCAAAGCATTCTTGACATATGTCTGTCAAGCCTCTGCTTAAAGACCTCCAAAGAAGGAGACTCCACCACACTCCTTGGCAGCAAATTCCACTGTCGAACAGCTCTTACTGTCAGGAAGTTCTTCCTAATGTTTAGGTGGAATCTTCTTTCTTGTAGTTTGAATCCATTGCTCCGTGTCCGCTTCTCTGGAGCAGCAGAAAACAACCTTTCACCCTCCTCTATATGACATCCTTTTATATATTTGAACATGGCTATCATATCACCCCTTAACCTTCTCTTCTCCATGCTAAACATACCCAGCTCCCTAAGCCGTTCCTCATAAGGCATCATTTCCAGGCCTTTGACCATTTTTGTTGCCCTCCTCTGGACACGTTCCAGCTTGTCAGTATCCTTCTTGAACTGTGGTGCCCAGAACTGGACACAGTGCTCCAGGTGAGGTCTGACCAAAGCGGAATACGGTGGTACTATTACTTCCCTTGATCTAGATGCTCTACTCCTATTGATGCAGCCCAGAATTGCATTGGCTTTTTTAGCTGCTGCATCACACTGCTGACTCATGTCAAGTTTGTGGTCTACCAAGACTCCTAGATCCTTTTCACATGTACTGCTCTCAAGCCAGGTGTCACTCATCCTGTATTTGTGCCTTTTTTTTTTTTTGCCCAAGTGTAGTACTTTACATTTCTCCTTGTTAAAATTCATTTTGTTTGCTTTGGCCCAGTTGCCTAATCTGTTAAGGTCATTCTGAAGTGTGATCCTGTCCTCTGGGGTATTAGCCACCCCTCCCAATTTGGTGTCATCTGCAAACTTGCTCAGGATGCCCTCAAGCCCATCATCCAAGTCATTGATAAAGATGTTGAATAAGACTGGGCCCAAGAGGTACCATCCTATGCATATTACTGTAACCTTTAAAGAGGTTTAAAGACTCTCTCAAGGCAAATCTTTAAAAATGTAGTATAAACACTGACAACTGGGAAGCACTGGCATGTGAGCAGTCCAACTGGAGAACAGCCCTTACCAAAGGTGTCATGGGCCACGAGTTAACCAACCTATTACTTTCCCTTTCTTTGAGACCTCCGTGGCAGATCCCAGCAAAGCAGTGCAGAGGCAGCCAGTCAGAAAGGAAGTGTGACTTGCAATTGTGTAGGGGCATTTTAACATAAACTGATGGACACTTTACCTCTGTTGGCAAGACTGAGCTGTGTCCAATTACACCTGGAAACTGTGCTTGTGGTTTCAGAAGAGGAAGAACCAGAATGTGCCTATGAGACCCTCATGCTGAATCCCTGCAATTTAAAGCTAAACACCTCTAGGTTGTCTCCTAATGAATGAAGCTTGTCATCATACATTTAAAGGACAACAAAGATCAAAAGCTACCTAAAATGATGGGAAAGGTGTTACCTTTAGTGGTGATGTGTCACCTAGAGGAGGACATGCCCTTCAGAATACTGGAGGTAATGAGCTCTCATTACCAGGAGGAGGGTAAGCAGGGGCCAAGGAGTTCAAATAGCCAGAGTGTCAATCAACATAAAGTCTATAATGAAAGTCTCTGAAGTGATGTTATATTTTGAAAGCATTATGCACAATCAATTGCAATTATCCCGTTGACTGCGGCTTTGCTTTATTTTTAAGAGCAGTGATGAATAGATAGATGCAACCTAACAAATACTCACATTTACATTTTAACCCTCCCAAGCATAACTAACCTCAACTCCAAAGGGAGGCGAAAGTGCATAAAATACCCTCCATTTTGTAAGCTTCATATTCAACAAATTCTTCTACAATAAATGAGTTGATTTTTATTTTATTTTTTATTTTTTTGGCCATGTCATGTTACAACACCCTGTCCTATTTTCTTTTCTGTATCATTAGAGGGTGTTGAAACTGCTCATCCCAGCCATTAGAGCCTCAAGCTGCCACCCTAGCCACACTTTCTTGTGAGTGAGCCCATTAAACACTGGGGCTTACTCTGAAAGCACCCTTCATGTGAATAAAGCGTTCTGCAGCTAAAATGCACCATGTAACCTGTAGGAAGGAAGAAGAGCACCAAGGAGGCAGGGAAATATGACATTAGGGCTTGTTCCAGGCAGACCATCTCCTCTCCATCACACCGCTAACAGACATAATCTACCCTTTGAGAAGGAAGAAGAGAGTAGTAGTGGCAGGTGGAGACAACATCAGGGTCTGCTTCAGTTGGACTGTCTCACCCACCCCAACTTTACTTTTTATATAATTTATTGATTTTTTAAAATATCTTATTTGAACATTGAAAGCCGCCTTGGGTGCCTTGACAGAAAGGCAGTATATAAATGCAATCAATCAACCAACCAACCAACCAACCAATCAACAGGTCACAACTAAAGAACACGTGGTCCACTTTAAACAGTTGAGAAAAGTCCTAGATTAGAAGCCCTCTCACTTTACAAACTAAACATCTTCCCTTCATTCCATGCTCCTTGGAGGTATGGAAGCCCCTGTATGTGTGCTCCTCTTGAAGTGGAAAACTTAGGTCACATAGCCTATGGGAAGACTCCATATCATTGCATTTTTGTCCCAGTTCCAAGAATGGCAGTTCTCAAATGGCCTCCACCTTCTCATTATATTGGAGAAGTACTGGACAGGATCTATCTGCAATAGCTCCCATGCTCACACAGTAATGTTTGTAAAGGAAGGTATTTGTAGATCCAGTATTTGGAAGATTGAAGATGCTTGTCCTGTGTTGAAGGAGATAAATGGAATTGGCAGGAGAAGGATCGGACCATAAAATAAGATTAATGTACTTACAGGCATTTCATAAAATAGCTTGGACAACCTGGAAAAAGGAAAAGGAAAACCCACAAGGAAGATTCAACAAACTGCTAGGACATTATTCCACTGATCTGATCTGGGTATAAGTAGTCTATATCATGACTTATCCAGGTCTTGTAAATGTATTTGGTGTCTAATGGGGTTGTGACAATTGCAAAAGTTAACTGCATACTGCTAAAATAAAAGGTGCTACTTCTTACTGTATTCAATTATCTGAGCCTAGGGCTTGCTAATCAGAAGGTTGGCGGTTCGAATCCCTGTGACGGGGTGAGCTCCTGTTGCTCGGTTCCAGCTCCTGCCAACCTAGCAGTTCGAAAGCATGTCAAAGTGCAAGTAGATAAATAGGTACCGCTACAGCGGGAAGGTAAACGGCGTTTCCATGTGTTGCTCTAGTTCACCAGAAGCGGCTTTGTCATGCTGGCCACATGACCTGGAAGCTGTACACCGGCTCCCTCGGCCAATAACGCGAGATGAGTGCCGCAACCCCAGAGTCGGTCACGACTGGACCTAATGGTCAGGGGTCCCTTTAGCTTTACCTTTACATATTGTTGGAGGACTTAACGCAGCAACAGCAAATACCGATCGTGTTAGCTGGATTAATTTTTGTTCCTGACGTGGGATGAAAAAGCAAACATTGGCAGTTTCCACTCCTGTGTCTACTCTTCCTGAATTCTCCAACAAGTCATCCCAACTACTGGAATTCTCCCCTGCTGGTGAGGTCTGAGGCTGACCTCACCTTGGCCATGAGGGACAATGGTACGGTTCTTCCACTGGTGAATCCAATTTTTGCAAGCCCTTCTGGGGCACACCAAAGAACATAACCCCTCCTGCTAGGATCTCTACAGTCACCAAAGCTGCCTCCAGCTCCAATCTTAGCAAAGCCTGATGTATTAGGCCACATGGTCTCCAAGGACATGAGAGCTATACACTATTCCATAGAAGATCTGCCACCTTCACTGAAATATTAAAATAATGGGTTGTATACAGTTGCTGTTCCTGTGTTAAGCTTCTGTCAGTGGAATGGAGAGGAGGGTGATTCTGGACCACTTCCCTTCATCCCTGCGATCCTCCAGCCCACACTAGTTGGATACAACCAATTATCACTTTGCTGCACAAAACCATTGTGATATTTTATTTTATTTATATACCAGCTATTATAAATTAACTGTTCCAGTGTTAAGGATTATATCTATTATGGTGCAATTCACTGGTGTGTTGTTTTTTCTCTCTTCTCTCTCTCTCTCTATTAGAAATAGGTTGGGGTTTTTATTTTAGAAAATGGTTTTTTTTTTTCCTTTTAGCTTAGGCATAATAATGAAGCTAGATAACAAGTTAGCCGAAAACATTTATTTAACCCCATTAGAAAGAACTGCTGCTGGCTGGCAGCCTGGAGACACTTCTCAGAACAGCTGTGGGATTTTTCTATAAACAATAAAATTAATTATATATAAGAAATGCGAACGATATTTTTCTCTTCTTTGGATTTTGTTTGCTTCTGTAGTTTGCGGCTTCCTCTTCTGAAAATCTCCACTTTCTTGCTAATGTTGTTTAACACCCTGCATGCCCTAGATTGCTTAGCAGTTCAATAACCTGTATTACAACAACAACAACAAAAACAACAACAACAACAACATAATACAATGAGACAAAAGAGATGTTTATGAATATTACCTTCTGAATCCTTAGCCTTCTTTAAATACCAATAACCAATTAGCCAATTATTGATCACCAGGGTTGAAACCACAACAGAAGAGCCTAGTAGATTGTCCATTGCAGCCACTAACCCAACATAGAGCAGTAAGATTCTACAGTAGCTTGACTAAAAAGTGCAATGCAATGATGTGATACTGTACTATATACTACGTATTCAGAATCCCCTTGGATCAAAGCACACTAACTGTGCTTTAAACAAGTGGCTTGATTTCATTGAATTGTAGGGTTGGAAGGGACCGTGTCATCTTGCAGTGAAATGCAAGAATCTTTTTTCCCAACGTGGGGCTTGAACCCACGACCCTGAGATTAAGAGCCCATGACCCTTCTTCATGTGCTTCCTCCATGAGAGGTCTGGAGGGTGGCAGCACAAGAATGGGCCTTTTCTGGCTCCCCATGTGTGGAATGCTCTCCCCAGGTAGGTCCGCCTGGTTCCTTCATTATACACCTTTAGGCGCCAGGCAAAAAACGTTCCTCTTTAACCAGGTGTTTGGTTGATTTGATTGACATCATATACCCTTTTGATATTGGGGGGGGGGGGTTATTGGGTTGTTGTTGTTGTTATTTTGATTATGTATTTTGTGGTTTTATGTTCTGATTTTATCCTGTGAACCAGCCTAAGACCTGTGGGTATAGGGCGGAATATTATTATTAAATAATGATGATGCTTTACCAACTGAGCTATGCTATAGAAAACATGGTGCCACAGTAAATTCGAATAAAAATTGATTTAATTCTGAACTTGCCATATCCATTTCCCTAGTTTTGGGAGCTTCAATTATGCGCTGCAGTGGTAGTTAAGCCCAGAATCAACAGTCTCTCCTCTTTGGGCAGATGAACAGCATGGATTTCATGGAGTCTCCGCACAGGATTTCTTAAGGATTTCTAGATTCTTCCTTGTGAAATTGGCACAGTGGCCTAAAATGCATCAGGATGTTGCACAGAGGTTCACCCTGACTGTTCAGTGAGGAACAAGGGAGACGAAGGATGCCAGGAATGCCAGGAAGGAACATTGGGACCTGGGATATTAACAGAAGATCAAGCTCAAACATTTTAGGCATTTTCTATCATTTTCAGCCTGAACTTCTCATGTCCATGTGACTTTGATGTGTCATAATCCTGAGAAATGCATTCACAGTTGCAAGTGAAAAGCTAATCTGATTATTAATAAAAATAGATAATCTTGAACAGCAGTAATTATGCTGTTTCAAGCATCCCTGTGTAGCTATCAGAAAATAATGAGCTTGTACTTGTAAATGTTCTCTCAACCCACAGAAGGATAATATTTCAGCTCTGTGTCCTGAAAGATAATGGCCTGACCTCCTCCATTGAAACTTGTGACCTCTATGGTACAAGGGACAATTCCCTTGTGTGGTATATATATTGCATAGACTCACTCTTGTTGTAAGCCTGTCAGGAAATCTGATGCTGTTCACAGATGGCCACTGTGTGTGTCAGAGGGGGGGCGGGTAGGCAACCAATGTCACATTCCCCTTCTTCTTCCCCTCATATTTTGCCTACAGATGCTGGAAAGAGGAGGGGAAATTCAACAGTGTTATTGTTTTTTGGAACCAATAAAAATGTTTCTGCATTGCATCTCTATATTTAATGAGGGGGGAGCCTGAATCAAGCAGAACACTAGTTGCATGGAGGGACTTTACATACATATCTTGGTCTCTGCTCACATTACTGGCCAACCCCACCCACCAGCAACCCCTCTCCCGCTTCATCAAGCCCTCCTCACTCTCAAAAACACAACCCCATTAGGCCAGGGATGAGGAACCTTTGGGGTTCACACCCCATGGACCAAATTTGGCAGGTGGGTGGGACAACCCACATGACAGTCTCGTGATGTAATTATGAGGTGGCATGATTGACAGATGAGTTGCCCCACTCACCTGTTCAGATATTGAAAGGGGGGACTGCAGGAAGGATTGCAAAGCTTGCCCTGTGCTGATCCTTTGAAACTTTGGCAATCCCCACCCTGTTTTTCCTTTTTTTGCGCTTTGGCAGACTATGTCGGTGCTGCATGTTAGTTCCAGCAAAGGTATTATTCGTCATTTATTTCTGTTCTCTTCCCCCCCCAAAAAAAGCGCAGCAGCTTTGGGGCATCCCCCCCAAAAAAGCAAAGCAACTTTTGCACACCCCCAAAAAACCTCCAAAACTTTTATCAGCAGCTGCCCCCCCCCCCCCAAAGCTCAACAACTCTGAGCACTTTGTGATAAATAAGGGTTTTTTTTGTTTGCTTAAATAATTAGTTTTTGGTTTATTAAATACAGTTATATATTACAATTATACATTTTTGTTATTTAAACTATAAATATCACGAAATTGGCTTCCGGGTTCAGCGCCAGCGTCGATCGGCGGGGTTTCGTCTCGTCTCCGAGACGGCCCGTCTCTGCTAGGAGTGGGGAGGGCAGCGAGAGCAACGCTGCGCCCCTTAGAACCTCGGGAAGGGCGTCCCGAGGGCAATTTGCTCGGCACAGACCCAATCCGGACTCCCCAACTCTTCGGTTAGCTCTAATAAGAGCTCCGGAGCGAGGAGGGTAGAAGTCGCGGGGGCCATTTTGAGCGGCAACGTTATTCTAGCAGGGAGAAGCTTCAAGCCGAAGGCGGAGAGCGCTGGATTCTTCCGAAAATAAAACGATTGGAAAAGACTGTAAGTAACCTCACGATTTGGATTATAAAACAATTTGGTCTGGGAGAGAGGGGAGAAAAGAGGAAGCCACCCCCCCCCACGGCAACAAAGAGACAGTAAATAGAAACCCGAAGCCATAAACAGAAGATTTGTAATTCAAAAGGATCCCTCAAAGGCATCAAAGAGAATATCCCCTTTGATGCAGGGTGAAAAGGGGAGAGAGACTGTGGTTTATGACTGCCCTGCAGCAATGAGGTAAAGCCTAAGAAAAACCTTTCTTTCCCTCGGGAGCCGGCAGCCTAGGCAATTCAGTGAGTTGATCAGGATTTATAAGTCAATTTTTACTTCACTTTGTATTTCTGGACTTTGTGGAATTTCTTTTTTGGCTTAAGTGCTTGTGAAATGTGAGTTCGAACTTTATTGTTAACAAGACTTGAAGAATGCAGCCAGCTTGTTAAAATGGAGTCGAGAAAATAAACTGTGATCATATTCCACCCCACGTGATAAGTTTTGACCTTGGCAGGACTGAAATATGTCAACAAAAAAGTGTTCCCCTGAGTTCCAGCGGTCTGTTTTGACCTTAATGTGGGAAACAAGAATAGAGTTATGTCAAGAGGAGACACGACGACAGGAGTTACAGCAGAAATTTCAGGAGGTGATGGCGGAATATGATTTTCTAGGAGATGAAGCTTTTGACACTGAAAAAGAGCAATGTGAGAATGACAATGATGGGGAAGGAAAAGATGAAGATGAGGACTGTGATGATTCAACACAAAATGAAACACACCATGAAAAAAATGATGACTCTACTCTACAAAAAGTTGGATGGAGTGCCCTGCCTTTGAGGGGGGCACGATTGGTATTATTGGAACTCCAGAACGCCCACAGGGAAGAAGGAAAAAATATGCAGAGAAGAGAAGAAATTCAGGGGTCCTGTATGGTGACCTGGATGGCAAGAGACTGTAAACAGGGGGTGGGGTGAAGGGAAAGTGATGTTGTGATTATAAGGATGGATTAACAGGTTTATAACTGGTCTGCTGATTTTGGAATTTGCTGGATTGGGGGGGGTGGAGCCGGTAAT
Organism: Zootoca vivipara; assembly: GCF_965207765.1. NCBI lineage: Eukaryota > Metazoa > Chordata > Lepidosauria > Squamata > Lacertidae > Zootoca > Zootoca vivipara. The sequence continues at coordinate 18,073,974 of NC_142587.1, read as the reverse complement.
CGGGGATGTAAGGTTAAATTGAGAATAGTTATAGTTTTAAAAGTGAATGGATTTTGGAAAATGTGAAAATATGGAGGCTTATAGAGGGAGAAAAAAAAATTAGGCACGGGAAGAGAAAATGGGAGTTTGAATTTTCAGTGATTTGAATATTAGATGAAAATGTTAACAATTGATTTATAAGTTGTATAAGATACAAAGGTGTATTTTTATAAAGTAAGAAACTGTTGCAGATGATAAAAAAGGGATGAAAACCGGGGAAGGGGGGGAGGGGAAGCCCATAAAATATGGTTTTTCAACTATGAATGCAAGAAAAAATTTTCTGTTTTGTATTGTTTTTTTCTTTTTCCTTTTTTTCTTCGCCCTTTCTTTTTCCCCTTTTTTTCCTATTTCTATTTTTCTCTTTTTTTTGGTATAACAATAGATGGTTGGATGGATGTCCTCCTGCGTACTGCCCTGGTTTGCTGGAGCTCCCTGGTGGCAGGGGGGGGCTTTGGGGTCAGGGGAGGGGGAGGAGGACAGAAATCCAAGCATAAAATGGACCATTTCTGACTGTTCACAAACATGGGATACTTCTGTGGCAGGGGAGGACCCATGTGGGTGGGTAGGAAGGAGGTGGAAAAGGGGTTTAAGTATGTACCGTTTTTTTGTTTTTTTGTATTTTGTAAAATTAATAAAAAGTATGTTAAAAAAAATAAAAAAAAAAATATAAATATCACGAAATTATGGTTTTTTTCTTGAAGTGACACACCACCTGAGTTATGCTCGTTTTTGGGGGGCGAATTTTGACACACCAAGCTCAAAAGGTTGCCTATCACTGCCTTAGAGCTTCTCACACAAGGAGGAGGGACCCACGGCAGACATGGAGGATCAGTCCCAACAGTCCCAACCAACTCCATCCTGTTCTCCCAACATCATCTCTCTGCTTATCTCCTCCTCACCCTCCACCACTGATGTGAAATGGCTTCATTGGTGAGGCAGGCAGGCAGCAGAAGAGCAAGACAGATGCTGTGGGGATGTCCTGGCCTATCACGACTGTTCCTCCACAGCTCACCTGGGCTGCCTGCTGACGTCAAGTTGTGACACTGCTGCAATGGCCAAGCAGCTCCCAGAAGGCTGCTGCCATGCTATAGTGCACAGCGCCATCTGTCAGAGGCCAAGAGAACTGCTGCATGATGACAACCTTAGATAGATATATTATGCATAGACAGGCACAAATCTCCTTCTGCCAAATACCAACTGCACAGGAGGCTTGGAGTGAGGTGGGGTGCATCAATGGCAGAGTTACACCATGTAGTTCTGTGGCTACCTCACACAGTTTTTGGGTGCCTGGGAGAAGCCCATCTACCCCACTTAATGATCAGTATATTTGCTTGTTCAGCAGCAAAGTCCAAGAACCATGTAGAAGTACTTGTGGTTTTCTGTTTCTGCTTTAAATAGCAATACATAAGCAAAGCAATTCTAAGAGGGATTGGGAGCCCAGGCACCGTTCTGTTCTCATTTTTGCTGGGCTGTGTGAGGATTGAACTGATCTGGAATCCAATGTCTTCATGGCCAGTCCTGATCTCCCATTTTAGCCCCTGTAAGCTTCCTCCATTCTAAGGAGTTATGATAGCTACTGCTAACCAGAACAGCAATAATCCTTACTCTACTGTACTTTCCAAGAAGCAGCAATGATCTCCCCACCTTTTACTGGCAGAGGTCAACAAACACAGGTGCCCATTGAATCCTAACCCCTTCTAGCAGCACAGATTACAGCCTTGGGATATTTTACTGGCCCAGCAGATATGAATACCAAATATGTTCTCTGCCCATATCTGTTGCCCCTCTTTTAGCATTTACCACCTCTGCACCCATCACTCCATGCTTGTCGTGGTCTATCAAAGGTAGAATCAGAATGCAACACAAGTATCACACATGACTTTGCTGCAATTACCTCATGGTTGGGAAAAAGTAGTTATTATTAGTTGTCACAAAAACATTGCTGGAGGTGAATGATTGCAAAGTGATATTCTTTGGCTTCTTTGTAAAAGGACTCCTTTTCCCTCCAGTGAGCCACAGGCAGGAAATAATCTAAAAGAATAAATATGTTGTGCCAATATAAATTTCACCAAGCATTCTAAAATGTTGGAGTTCCCCTGTTCTGGTTCAGCTGCATTAAAAGAGGCATGAAACTAGTAATAACCTCTCAGTCTTTGCCAATAGTTGATTAGATTAAAATGATGTTTGGGGTGGATCAATGCTGTTCGTATGAAATGTGTGAGCTTTCACCCAAGAAACAGGCTTAATTTTACTCAAAGGTTTGTACGTTTAAAATTAACATTTGTTAATAGTACCATAAGAACAACTTCTGCTGCCAAGTTACAAAGATCTTTCTCAGATTTCCCTTTCTGGTTCCCTCCCATTTGCTGATATCAAGCAGCTGGTGACCCTGTATGAAGCAGTCTGATTTTAGAACTTTCTCCCTGGCAATGTTTGCTTACAACTTAATGTCTTTTTTTGACGCAGGTGAATACCATTCAATTTGCCCAAGCTGATGAAGACGAAGAGCTGGGAAGATGAAGATGAAATGTGTGGACACATTTTTGCTGTGCTGTGGTGAAAGGTGTCATCCGATTTCTTGAAAGAGTTTTATCCCTGTGTGAGAGGGAGTGCGTGTTCAGGCGTCCTCAAGGCACTTAAGGATTTCTTTAGAATTTTGTTGGATGTAATATTTTGAGTTCACCTTATGAAAGTAAAGTGGTTAAGCTAGCTTTGGGTTGCCCATCCTCATCAAACTTTTCCTTTTAAAAATAATAATAATATATTTTTATTGATTTTATAACAAATACAAAAAATAGATAAAAGAAAAACAAAAACAAACAAAAAACATTTAAAAAGTACAAAAGGAAAACATTTCTTTGACAATGTAATATTCCAATATATTTTCTTACTCTATCGACTTCCTCCTTCCCCCCCTCCACGTTTCCATTTATAACTAATATAGCACTCTCTACTTCTTAAATCATTTCTTCTTCTAACACTCTCATTATAAATATTATTCTTGATCCTTTTAAACCACAAATTTCCACTATTTCAACCTATTTCAACATATCATTGGATCAAGAGATCATAATAATTAATTTACATTTAATCTTAACTCCTCCTTAGAATATCTAATTGCTTCTACAGCCTCTTTGTACTTCCACTTCCCTTATTGTCCATTTTTAATCTTATATTTCTTCTCCAAATAAATCTTGAATTTCTTCCAATCTTCTTCCACCGTCTCCTCTCCCCCTCATCAAACTTTTCTCCAGCAGCTTCCAGGTCAACCACAATTCATGTTCTGAAAGGGTGGGGAGAAACCTTATTGAAGCTTACTTGGCATCTGGGAAGGGAGCAGAGTGTAGACTACAAGAGAGATTATTCAAAAGGTTATTTCCTTTTGCTATGGGCTTTTCCCTGAGAGACAGCCTTAGCCTTCAGCAGAAAGGAGACTGGGAATCCCCCGGTTACAGGTTACAGATGAAATTCAGCCAAGGTCCACATTTAGACCTTAGTCCAGACAATACCCACCCCTGATATGGAATTACTGTATACATTAATTCACAATGACCTTATTAATTCAGAATGTTCTTCTGACATGAGAAAAATCTACTTGATAATCCATTTTCAACAGATTTTCCTTGCATTCCTAATGTAGTATCACTACCAAGACATTCCAGAAATGCAACCAGGGGGTCTCACACTGCTATGAGGGGTGTGGACCTTTTAAAAATAAAGGGAGGGGCAGAAAACTCCCTGTCATCTCGTGAGGTTAAGTAAGGTAAGTAGCTCCCTGCAAATTGCACCAAGAAAGCAATGGAAAATTACCCTCTGTTTCACGGGAGGATTTTTGGGAAATGGGGGAACGAGTTCAGTACATCCTTAATTTGAACAAGAGCCCTCTTATTTCACATTCTTAGTCAACTATCTAAGCTTTTCAATAGCTCTCCTTCTGCAGAATGACTATGGCATCCACACCATTTATGGACACTGATTTATCTTACTGGAAAACAGAACATATAAAATACATGGTACACATTTTCTCCTATGAGGAAATCTGCCCACAGAATCACATCTATATTTGCTCTAACTTCAAATTGTTCCTGGAAACATGAGATAGATTTAGATATTTCTTCACAAGTTTTTAAAGCCGTGTTCTGTCATTTTATTAGACACTGCTTCCCCGTGGTTTTCTAGTAACATTAAATCACAGCATTTCCCGTAGCTTGTCATCTTGGGTATTTCTAACAAAAAAATGAGCATTGCTAAATTCTGTTCCTGTAACAGCCATGCCCCTTCCTCATTTTTTCACACAGTGACCAAGGAATAGAGATAGCTGGCCATGTTTTATTGGGAACATCTGCAGAACTCTGTACTGTGACTGAAAAAGCACGAGGTACAGGGAGCTTTCACGCAAAATGACTTTCTATTGGCAGCCCTTTGGAGAGGGAAGACAATTCTGCCCTTGCAATGTAGCTCTATGTACATGAGGGGTATAACTTTTTGACTTAAAAAATAAAAATAAAAGATCTCCTGTATCAGAAAGGGATTTACTTTTGCTTAGAAACATTGAACATTGAGAAAAAAAAGGTCACCCCAATATAAAAAAAGTTGGAATCACTGTATATGTAACGTTACTACTCATAAGTATTAGCACTTTAAAAAACTTTATGGAGCTGTTTAGAACTTTTACAGCTGTCTGGGACTTCCTAAAACTGTTTAGAACATTCTAGAAGAATCCAAATATTGGTCTATATAGGTACCAAGAAATAATCAGTGGTCAGAATGCGCTATCAAAGTGATATGGGAACATTATGGTGGTTGCAGCAGAAATGAAGGCAAATTGCAATCTCAATTTATTCTAAGCAATAAGAAGCAATGTAAATTGTACAATGTACGAAGCATCGTACAAGCATTAGAAAATTTGCAAGCTCTGTTTTTCCTTCATTGCAACGCATCCTATGCATAATGCAGTATACAGTTACATATACAAAAAATGATTTATTGATTCCAGGGTGACCTCCCCCGCAAAAAAAAAATAAAGAAATGGAAATGGCATTTCATTCATTTGCTTTTAGGCAAAAGTTCATCTTACTGAGCTACAGGAACATGAGGTTGTAAAAACAGTATAACCCTAATTGTAAGGGTGACTCCCTATAGGGAGCCAGCCCCCATCATCCTGACGTCCACCTTGTCAAGTACAGAGAGCACCAATGGTTCTGAAGCAGCCAGAGGGAGAGGGAGAGAGTTGGAGGAGGAGAGAAATCAGAGGGAGGAACAATGGGAAAGCTCGGGGGGGGGGCGGAGGGATGCAGGCAGATGCTCAGGGATGTTGCAGAGCCAGGGCACCGGCCGCTTAGGGAGGAAGCTGAAAGGGCATCACTCCTTCTGGTGCAAGAAGTAAGGAGAGCACCGCAACGCAGGTCAAGGGGGCGGCGTTTTGGGGTGCCCAGACTATTTTGCAGACGTACGCCGTTGCCGGATTCTGATTCGGGATGAGAGGTCATGTTTTAAGCTGTCTCTACACTGTAAATAAATAGCACAATAAACGTCTTTGAAGACAATCTGGACTCAGACGGAGTTACTCTAGAGACTCTGACACTAATGTACATGTTTCTCCCCTACATTGGTGCCAAGGGAATATCTTCTGCATATCTCTTGGCTGGACTAGAAATGAACTAGCCCCTTTGTGTGTTTGGATCTCCCTCTGCTTGTAGGGAGCACTCATAAAGGTAAAGGTAAAGGACCCCTGACAGTTAAGTCCAGTCGCAAACGACTCTGGGGTTGCAGCGCTCATCTCGCTTTACAGGCCTAGGGAGCCGGCGTTTGTCCACTTCCGCAGACAGTTTTTCCAGGTCATGTGGCCAGCATGACTAAGCCGCTTCTGGCAAAACCAGAGCAGTGCACAGAAATGCTGTTTACCTTCCCGCTGGAACGGTACCTATTTATCAACTTGCACTTTGATGTGCTTTAGAACTGCTACCGTAGGTTGGCAGGAGCTGGGACAGAGCAACGGGAGCTCACCATGCTGAAACGGAGGAGAAAAAAACCCACTAGTTCAATTTTATTCAGTACCTTCCATTATGTTGCTCATCGGCTATATAGCACCAAACATTTCCTTCTTTTCCTGTTTGTAATAGCTGAGGTTTCTGTTTTTTTCGTTTACTCTGGAAGCCACTGCTCTGCATGAGCAGGCAAGAGCAACAGATCCCAGAATAAAGGTGTGTGTGTGTGTGTGTGTGTGTGTGTGTGTGTGTGTGTGTGCATGTGCTAGTTGTGGTGGTTTTTTGCCAGGGCAGGGTGGTTGGCAGGGAGGTACAGTACACTACTCCTGTGGTGTTGCTGCCACTTACTGGGAAGGAGGGTTGCAGATGGCACTGTGGTCTAAACCACTGAGCCCCTTGGGCTTGCTGATCAGATGGTCGGCGGTTTGAATCCCCACGACGGGGTGAGCTCCCGTTGCTCTGTCCCAGCTCCTGCTAACCTAGCTGTTCAAAAGCACGTCAGTGCAAGTAGATAAGTAGGTACTGCTGCGGCGGGAAGGTAAATGCGCTCTGGTTCCCGTTGTGCTGTCCCGTTGTGCCAGAAGCGGTTTAGTCATGCTGGACACATTGACCCAGAAAGCTACCTGTGGACAAATGCCAGCTCCCTCGGCCTGAAAGCGAGATGAGCACCCCATAATCGCCTTTGACTGCACTTAACTATCCAGGGGGCCTTTATCTTTCACCTTACTGGGAGGGGTACAAGTGAGGCAGTTGGGAGTTTAGAGCTGTTCAGGCAGACTGGTGGAGCCAATCCAGTGCTTCTATCAATGCGCCTACACAGCCTTGACCTTTCTGCTGCCTGGCCTCACCTTTCTACCGCGTTTTCCCGAAAATAAGACACTGTCTTATATTTATTTTTCCTCAAGAAGACACACTATGGCTTATTTTCAGGGGATGTCTTATTTTTTTATTACACATCCAGCCTCGCCTCTTCCTTGGCGCCCTCCAGAACTGTGCCTATCACTATGTCTTATTTTATGGGTATGTCTTATTTTCAGGGAAACAGAGTGTCTCTCCCTCCTGGTAAGTAACACTGCTGCTGGGAAGTCAGGTTTCTGGCGCCACCTCTCCCTGCTGGGTCCTCCTGGTGAGACAATGTGTATAGCTTCTCCCAGTGAAGAGCAATGTAATTCAGTAAAGAAGAAATGGGAAAACTCCCTTTTCTCTCCAGTGGTGCTGGACTGCCATGGAAGGAACTATACTGTACTGTTTTCCAGAAGATTTCGTGCTAATGGGACATCAGAAACGGATTGGCTATAAGCCCCCTCCCACATTTTTTATAGCAACACTTCCCATCATGCCATTTGCTGTGATATAAACAGCTCGCTAAAGCTGGTCCAGGTGCAATTTGAACAGAGAGAAGGCAAGCGAAACTCCCTGAGAGATTTATAGACTGTACCTAAACAGCAGCATTTCAGCTCTGAAAACTTCAGGAGTCACAGAGAAGCAGCTGAGCTTCTCATTATGTAAATACTCCTGTTTATATCTCGCAAGATAAATAATACACACTTTCTCAAGCATGAAGCAAAATGGCAGGAGAGATATTGGCTTGATTTCCTGGATATAAAAATATGGATAGGAAGGTGATGAACAGATGAGCTAGTACAGAGGATGAGTAATTGATTATGTTAATATCCTTAATTGTGAATATGGGTGGTAGATAAATTGAACTGTGGGAAAGCTAGAGAGAAAATGTAGGGACATTTTAAGTATTGCACAGAAAAGTAGAAGTAATGAGCAATGGAAAATAGGGGAAATGATAAATGGCCATATATTAACTTTAAGAAGTTGTTAGAGTGTGTGTGTGTTTATCTCAGCAGAAACTATACAGAAACTTAAAGCTCACTTCTGTCTCCTCCAGATAACCTGTTTATTCAGCATCCATTCTGTTGTTGTTAGTTTTAACAAAGCTTTGCAATTTCATAATTCCATAAAATTTATATACTGCTTGATTAATAGAAAGGACAAGGTGGGAGCCCGTTGCCTCCCTACCCTTCCTGTGTGATGGAGGGTGCTGTTTTGCAAGCAGCTTCCCTGAAGAGAAGCCTTTTGCAAAAGGAATAGCATCAGTGCCTCTGCTGAGCAGTTGTTCAGCAGAAGCACTGCTACTGACTCAGTGCCCTAATTTGCAAGTGGCTTCTCTGCAGAGAAGCTGCTCACAAAGGGGAACTATGCACCAGGCAGGATTGGGGTTTCTGCTGAACAGTCTTGAAGGTTGCCGTTAGGTTAGCTTCATACTAGACTTCCTCAAGCACCTGTAAGCAAAAGTGGCAATCCCATAGTTTTGGACTATTCTTTGATTACTAGACATCAAAATTCACAGAAGAGAATTTGGGGGGTGGGGTGGGGAGAAATTGACTCCAGAAAATGCAATGCAATTATGTTTCCAAGAGTTCTGAAACAATGAGAACCAGGACTGCAATTGTTTAACCATTCTTGAGATTTTATTGCAGCTGAGATCTGTCAGTATTCCTTTTGGTCATTGGGATATGCTTTAATCACAAATATGGAGCTTTTGCAAGGCTAAAACACGATGCCAGTCTACACAGAGTCCGGCAAAGAAAATGCTACGGACAAATGTAAAGCACAATGCAGTTCCCTTTTATTGTGTAGTGCGGCTGTAAACTGTCAATTGCAACACATCTCAGGCTTTACTAGGGGCTGCAAACCTGAAGCACAGGTGAGTGCTCGGTAGAAGAAGGGTTCTCATTTATTCTTGGCTGCTTCTTGAGGTCTCAAAGGTTTGCCAGAACTATAAAGAGCTCTACAGATGTCCAACACACAGTGTGCCTGCTTTGATATAATGTCTATAGCTCCTTGCCAGCTACCAGTGTGATAGTAGCCAAGTAAGCTATTTTCACATGCCAATTTCAGGTAAAATGGGAATGACTAGAATACACAATATAGTTCCTGTCTGCCTGGTAGTAATTCTGATTGATTGCTTTATGCACGGCGAAAGTATAGGTTCTTGCTGCTTCTCAAATGACTTATTTTATTATAACTGGTTATTTATTTATTGAACTCATATCCCACACTTTCTCCCAAAGGCACCCAGGCTGACAAACAACAAAATGATAAAGCAATACAATTAAAACTTAACTGTCATCGATCCACCTATCTATCTATCATCTAAAAACATGTAAAACAATAACAGAATCCTCACAGCTGATAATGTGAAGGTTGCCAGAACAGTATATTTTAGCTATCCAGTGTCTGAGTAAAGAGGGATGTTTCAAAATTCCTTCTGAAATGGAATAAGAAGGGAGTCAGAAGCACCTAAGCAAAGAGGGAAATTCACAAATTGGGTACTGCCATGGAGAATGCCCTGTCATAGATTGATGCCAACTGGGCAGCGTCCAACCAGTGATCTTGAATGTCTTGCAGTGTTTCAACATGGTCCTGACAGACTGTCCCACTCACCAACCTAGCAGTCATCTTCAAGAGCACATAGAAGAGGCAGAAGAGGCAGAATTTCACCTCTTCTGGACATCAAATGCTAGGCTATCCTGGTTCAGGAATGGCTGTCGCTGGTGAAGCAGCCTAAGGTGGGCATTAGCACTCCTAGCTAAAGAAGCCACTTGAGACCACTAGTAGTATTCCCAAATTGCAAATCTGTTCTTTCAGGGGGAGTGCAAGTGAAAATGTGAGTGCCAAGGGGTGAAAAAAGGAGGGAGCGGGAAGCACGAGAATGGGGTTGAAGATGAAAGAAAGAGCACGAATGGTTCTGAAGAATAAGAGGGGGTTGTGTATTCGTAGTTGAGCAGAATGTGAAAAGGAGGCTTAGTAGTTTCAATGTATGGGAGGAGGAAGATGCATGAAGTTACTATGCAGGTAGTTTGTGCGCAAGGGGAAGCTACACAAAAGGAAGGGGAGGTACGGACAATGGGGCGAAGGTGAAAACAGTGGTGTGAAGTGGGACTGCAGAATAGAAGAGAGAAGTAGCTTCAGAAACAGGGCTGTGAAGGTGAATAGCCAGTACAGTATTTTCATGGGGTGGAGAAAATGTAGGGGGTTAATGTGGGAGAATAGCAAGGGGCGTTGGTGAGTGAAGCAAGCAGGGGCTGAGCCCCCAATATTGCATGAGACCATACACATGGTTGCTGCCAGTACAGCTGGGTTAGTGCCATTTTGTTTGTAAAAGACCAAAGGCCCCCATTACAATTATGCCATTATAAAGAATATGATGAGTGCCTTGCAACTCCATAATTCAATCAAATCTCCACAATATTAAATCACAAGTTTTTCGGGTTTTTTTGCAAGTTCTAACTTAAAATGTAACGATTTACGACCGACATAAGTGGCAGAGCAGTATAAACAACCTGACGATCCTTTCTTTACAAACAGCTTGGTGATAAATCAATTTTTCCTAACTTTTACAGGAACACAGTGCTGCTTACACATGAAAAAATATGACTGGTATCTAGGAGTAATTCATGTTTGTGCCAAATGTTTTCCTTGTGATTTGTACCAGCACGTAGTAGAAAGTTTTAAACAGCAGGGTTTCAAAGACCTGTTCCTGGCACACAATTTACTTACTTTCCTAGTGCAAGGGAACAGATGTCCCTTATATTCCTTTAATATATCCATGTTTTTCAAATTTTCTACCATTTTAGTGCAATCCTATAGGATGGGCATTGAGTTACACTGAACATGTGACAACTACTGAGTATACATATCATGTTGTCAGACTACCCTTCCTGCAACAACTCATCTGGTGACAATCTCTTGCACAACATTAGCTATGGTATTCTCCACCTGCTCTCTTCCCCAAAGTAAACTTATGTTGGTGAGGGAGCATAGGGAGTACTGCAAACCATAAATAGACTCAGGACCACAACTTTGATGATGCTATAACCATGTGTCTCCTATTGCCTGTCGTCCATTCTTCTGGAGTCAACTGGGCCTCAGTCCTGGTGCTTACAGGAGGTATGAACCCTCTTTACCACCCATGTCATCTGAGTCAATTTGTAAAAGTGGCAAAACAGGCAATAGGGAGTACATGAGGTTAGGCAAAACAAGCCTATCTGATGTTACAATAATAATTTTTATTATTTATACCCCACCCATCTGGCTGGGCTTTCCCAGCCACTCGGGGCAGCTTCCAACAAAATATTAAATTACAGTAATCCATCAAACATTAAAAGCTTTGCTAAATAGGGCTGCATTCAGATGTCTTCTAAAAGTCTAGTAGTTGTTTGTGTGTCGAGGCTTCCCAGAAATTACTTTAAATAACTCACAACTGACAACAGAATTATGGTTTGGTTTTTGGCAAATAATTTAGGGCCACAACTTTATTAAATACACAATTTTAATCCGAGTGTTGGCTTAGGCTTTTGGTTATTCACTCATCCTTCCTAAAGAAGGACTATCCCCATCTGTCCATCTAGGACAGGACTCAATCAGCTGTCCCCTTAGGACAGGACTCACCTCATCTGCCCCTCGTGGCAGGACTCACATCAGCTGTCACCATTGGACAGGACTCAACTCATCTGCCCACGTGGCAGGACTCACATCAGCTGTCACCATAGGACAGGACTCACCACTGTCCGCTTGGACAGTTCCTGCTCCGACTTCCGCATGGAAGTCAAGTAAACATACCTGGGAGTGAGGAGGTGGCTGCGCCCAGTCATTCCCTCCTCACCTTCACCAAGAATGTTCCTCAAGGCTCTTGCTCTTAAAATTGGGCCCACCATTCCCGCCAATGGCGGGATGGTAAGGACAAGAGTGTAAGCCCCGAGATTCCTTTAACGGAATACTTCTATATGGAGCAAACGGAGGTGAGGGTAGGCATCCGTGTGCCACCCCCTCTACCAACCGATTAACCAACCAAAAGCCTAACCGCCAACCTAACAAGTTGTGACAATTTGCTAGCGCAGTAGGCGAAAACCAAGAGGCAAAGCCAATCAGCCAATTGGAAAAATTCCTACTGACCCCTGAATACAGGCGGCCCCGAAGGCAATAGCAATGTCGTGCTAACCTGCAAGAAAGAAAGGGCGGGTGGGAGGGGTTCAAACGCCAGGCAAAAATGTGACTAGAAAATGGTGGACGCAGCTTTAAGAGGGGCCCCAACAACCAATCAGATCCAAGGAATTTGCATACGCACGCCCCCGTTACTCAGCATGAGCTGTGGCCTTACACAAACCAAACCCTAAGCTAAATTTCCTAACAGCCCTACCACAATCCGTTTTATATTATATGATATAAAGCGCCTTTTCTATTTGACATCTGGTGGGAGGGCGTTCCACAGGACGGGTGCCACTAGCGAGAAGGCCCTCTGCCTGGTTCCCTGTAACTTGGCTTCTCACAGTGAGGGAACCGCCAGAAGGCCCTCGGCACTGGACCTCAGTGTCCGGGTAGAACGATGGGTGTGGAGACGCTCCTTCAGATATACTGGACTGAGGCCGTTTACGGCATTAAAGGTCAGCACCAACATTTTGAATTGTGCTTGGAAATGTACTGGGAGCCAATGTAGGTCTTTCAAGACTGGTGTTATGTGGTCTCGGCTCCCAGACATCAGTCTAGCTGGTGCATTCTGGATTAGTTGAAGTTTCCGGGTCACCTTCAAAGGTAGCCCCACATAGAGCGCATTGCAGTATTCCAAGCGAGAGATAACCAGAGCATGCACCACTCTGGCGAGGCAGTCCGCAGACAGATAGAGTCTCAGCCTGCGTACCAGATGAAGTTGGTAAACAGCTGCCCTGGACACAGAATTGACCTGTGCCTCCATGGACAGCTGCGAGTCCAAAATGACTCCCAGGCTGTGCCCCATTCAGGACCAGGGAGTCCTCCACACCCACCCGCCTCCTGTCCCCCCAAAACAGTACTTCTGTCTTGTCAGGATTCAACCTGTGTTAGCCGCCATCAATCCTCCAACCACCTCCAGGCACTCACACAGGACCTTCACTGCTTTCACTGGTTCTGATTTGAAACAGAGGTAGAGCTGGGTATCATCTGCATACTGATGAACACCCAGCCCAAACCCCCTGATGATCTCTCCCAGTGGCTACATGTAGATGTTGAAAAGCATGGGGGAGAGGACAGAACCCTGAGGCACCCCACAGGTGAGAGCCCAGAGGTCTGAACACTCATCCCGCACCACCACTTTCTGAACACAGTCCAGAAGGAAGGAGCAGAACCACTGTATAACAGTGCCCCCAGCTCCCAGCCCCTCTAGATGATCCAAAATGATGTTTTGGTTGATGGTTTCAAAAGCCGCTGAGAGATCCAGCAGAACTAGGAAACAGCTCTCACCTTTGTCCCTAGCCTGCCGGAGATCATCGGCCAGTGCGGCCAAGGCAGTTTCAGTCCCATGATGAGGCCTGAATCCCGACTGGAAGGGATCCAAATGGTCTGCTTCTTCCAGGCGTGCCTGGAGTTGTTTATCAACCACTCGTTCAATCACCTTACCCAAGAATTGAAGATTTGAGCCTGAGCCTGTTAGCCATATTGGCCACATCTAAAGATGGTTTTTTAAGAAGCGGTTTGATAACTGCCTCTTTCAGTGGGTCTGGGAAGGCTCCCTCACAGAGAGAAGCATTCACCAACCCGCGAAGCCCATCGCCCAGCCCTTCCCACCTAGCTTTTATAAGCCAGGATGGGCAAGGATCAAGGAGACAACTGGTTGGTTTCACTCATCCAAGCAGCCTGTCCACATCCTCGGAGGTTACAGATTGGAATTGATCCCACACAAGTTGACTAGACAGGGATCCAGCACTCTCCCACCCCAGCCCTGCTCCCATGGTGGAGTCTACCTCTTCCCAAATCTGAGTGACTTTATCTGCAAAAATCTTTGCAAAATCATTGCCGGAGATCATGTGACCTGTACTGGGCCCCGATGGAGCAAGTAGTTCCACTAGATTGCGAACCACCTTAAAGAGTCTTTTGCTGCTCTTTTCCGCAGATGCAGTAGAGGTGGTGAAGAAAGTCTTCTTCGCCATCGCTACTGCCACTTGGTACGTGGTCAGATTCAGAATGAGTTATCTGCCACCGGTGCTCTAGCCATCTCAGCAATTGTATCATTGCCCTCAGATCCATGGAAAACTCCACATTCCAGCAGGCCACCAGGGAATCAGCTGAAAGGTCATCAACATGGGATAAAACATCCCCTAAAACTCTCTGGAAACCGTTTGAATCCATTAAGTGGCGGGGGCAGACCATCCCAATCTGTCCCACCTCCCTGCAGAGGAGAAGGGTCACGGAGAAGTCCAGTTGCACCAGGAAGTGATCTGACCATGGCACTTCTTTAGTTTTGCTTTTACTTAATGTCAGATCACCAACATCCATAGAGGTGAACACCAGGTCCAAGGCATGTCCACGGCTATGAGTTGGACCAGAATTATTCAGGGACAGCCCCATGGAGGCCATGCTTTCTATGAAGCCCCCAGCGGCCCCTTGTAAGGTTGTGTCGGCGTGGATGTGAAAATCCCCTAGGACAACCAAACTAGGTGTCTCCAGGAGAACATCCGCCACGACCTGAAACAGCTTGGACAGGGAATCCTTGGTGCAGTGGGGAAGTCGGTACACCAAAAGGAATCCTGTACTGCCCCTATTGCCCAACTTCCAGGACATGCACTCAGAGAATTGGGTCTTCCCAATAGGATGCCTGGTGCAAACTAATGACTTCCTAAAAACCACTGCAACCCCCCCCCCCTCCCCGCCCACAAGGCCTGGGTTGCTGTGCGTAAGACAAACCTGGTGGACAAGCAGCGGCAAGGACAGGCCCATCTGCTTCATCCAACCAAGTCTCTGTTACACATGCCAGGTCAAGTCCTCCATCCACGATCAAGTCACGGATGGCAGTGGTCTTATGAATCATTGACCTGGCATTGCACAGCAGCACCTTCAGGTCATGTGGGTATCTCTTGCTTATTCCAGTATCTGTCCGGTCAAGGCCAGACCTGGAGGCAGGGATAGTCCTCAAAGCTAAGCCTACCTCCTCAATAATGATGTGGTCTGGTCTTAGTGTAACTCCTCCTCCTACCCATGATCAATGAGATTGGTTGTCCCAGTGCATTCCCCCACCCTGGAACCTTCCCCAGCCATTTTGTTGGCTGGGACCCACTCCCACGCAGCCCTGACCCCTCCCCTTAAAATCAAATTAAAACCTATGCAAAAACTAACAAAAAACCCCCAATAAAATATAACAATAAAACCAAAAACAGTAAAAGTTACAAACACACCAAAATTAAACAAATTCCCACACCCGACTAAACATCCATCCCACCCCACATACCCAAGGCTCCCTTGGAGGCTTATAAGCTGTGGTAGTGAGTATGGGGAAGCCCAAGGTGGGAAATGGGTTTCAAAGGGGAGCGGTCCTCCCCAATACTCACAGGCAGAGCAGCAGCATCCTTTTCCCCATCTCTCCCAGCCTGGAAATATTTCTAGGAAGCAAAGCAAGTCTGGAGGGTGACTGGGTGAGAACAACATCCTGAGTAATAATAAATATTATACAAATCACTGTTCTGTCATACAGATGGCATCTTTGTGGTGCAATGTCCTATGTGGGATTAAGCATTAATCATTCTTCCTCATGTGCTGCAGAAATTCTGAGCATCATCCCGGTCAGGAAGTCAACTCAAAAGCAAATGCAGAGGGAGCATGGGGATGAATCATAACTACGTTTTTATTGCCATGTTTTTCATGACTGGTCTTAGATTGCATAGTGCATATTTATTTACTTTTTTAAAAAAGAAAAGTGACTTTAGCAGATCTCTGTTCGCTCATTCATTTTCACCAACAGGCCAATGTGGAAGTTCATCTGAGGGGGAAGATGAGGATCCTGGCTGTCACTATTTTGGGATAGGATTCAATCAAATGCTGGCAAATTCAGGCTGCACAAATGTAGTTGATTGAGAGGCCTTATGTAACTAACCTGCTTCCCACAAAGATTGTGGCTTTTTTTGTGATTAGGAAAAGTGATGGGAAAATGCACTGAAAACTGTGGGATGATGCTTTGAGGCAAGGTTATTCAACCTCCCCACAAATAAATCAGATTGAATTATTATTGGTTACTTAATTTGACTGCTATCCTCACAAGCCAATCAGGATGAATTCTCAGTAGGCAGGACGTCTGGTAGTACTGTGCTGCTGGCAGAGTTTCATCTATGCAGAAAGCGAGGGTTAGGCAATGTTTCTGCAAAAATCACAACATTTCTCCCTGAGCTTAGGACCAAGGCGATTAGGGAGAGATGAGTGGAATAGATTTGTGACTGACAGTTCAAACTTCCAACTAGGGAATGACTTTAGCTTGGCTTTTTATTATTATTATTTCCAATCACAGTGCTTGGGGGAGAGAACTGTTTCTGTGTTTTCACTGTCTTTTCTGACTAGCCAAACAAAAATTAAAACACATGCAAAGATTCTGCATGAATAGGCTTGTCTGAACTGGTTCGTCTAAACAAAAATGTTTTCCGCAGGCACTGAAAATAGTACATTGAAGGTGTCATTACTGATGTCAATAGGCAGGGAGTTCCAAAGTATGGGAGCTGCCACACTAAAATGTGAAACAAGTATTATGTGGCCCTTGAAACAGCACCAGTTCCCCATATTGAAGTGTTATAGTAGATATTTATAGGGTAAGGTGATCTAGCAGGTTTCACTTGTTATATCAATCAATATTATTTGGACACACATATGTTCAGATACATTGGCCACTATTAAACAAGATGATGTTTCTTCTGCCATGGCCAAAAGATATATGAATCTGCCTAGTTATTTGAAGTTTTCTCCTTTGCCTGGGACTTGCAGTGTAACAAAAAGGGGTGTGTGAGAGTTTTGTTATTCTAGATAGCACAGCACTTGCAAGCACAGTAGTTCAAAAGCATCACAAATACAATTAAAGGATTGCAGCAGATATGTAGCAAATCTATTGTACACGGTGAAAGAGCCATCAATACATGGTTGTCAGAACATGTTCTTTTCCATGTGTATTGATTTTTTTTAAAAAATAAATAAATCCTGAACAAATGTTCTTAAGAAAGCATAAGGTGAAGAAAATAATAGAACACTGCTTAGATACTAGGAACTGCTGGAAAGATAAAAACACAACAACAGGAGACATTGGTTGCACTGAATTCAGAGTTGCAATAAGCTTGTTCCTTTGGTACAACTGGAACTGAAAATTAAATTGTCTTCCATCTAATATGCTTCACAAATGAATTAGCCAATTGGATATGGTGTTTCCCTTATTCTTTGACAAATGCAAGACAGCCCGTTCCTTTAAAAAAAATCAAAAAGAACACATACAAATTATGACATTTGTAGTTCTTTCCATCAAAACAGGGGTCTCCAACAAAATCATTTCCAAAGGATTAAGTTACTCCCACACTAGCTTGGAAGTTGAAAATTGAAAATAAGTACATGTTGCCAATGATAATTTGATTATTGGGAAAGTTTTAAAGGGGAACATGTTTGCTTCTCACCGAGGGATACAGTATGAATTCCCAAAGGGTACTACCTGGATGAAATTTGGAATGCACATATCCCAAGGCATCATGGTTCCTAAGGTGCTAATGCTTTGGCACGAACCACTAGGATGAGCAATTTAGGATGCAGCGGATCACTAGCTCAACTGGGCTCAGCCAGGTACAAAGATACAACAGTTTAATTTGCTTGTCCTGGCTTGGGTGGAGCTCAGCTGTCTGAGCTGAGACAAGTGTACGGCCCCACAAAATGGGCTTTCTGGGAGCATGGCAGAGGTAGTCCCATGGCTTGTTGGGTGAGTGTGCTGCAGGAACTCAGTCAAGCAGTTAAGCTCACCATAGAAATCAGCCATTAAGCTGACCCAGTATCAGGAGGTTTTTAAATGTTTGATATTTTACTATGTTTTATATATGTTGTGGGATGCGGGTGGTGCTGTGGGTAAACCACAGAGCCTAGGGCTTGCCGATCAGAAGGTCAGCGGTTCGAATCCCCGCAAACTTTGGGCTGGATCCTAAGCCTGTCCAGCAGAAAAAGCTGGGATAAATGAAGTCAGCGTAAATTAAGCCAGCATAAAGTTACACCAGATCCAAACCCTGTCTACCAGCAGGACAGCTACTGCTGCTTCATCTAAGCCTAGCAGAGGGAAAACATGTCATTCATTCATTCATTCATTCATTCATTCATTCATTCATTCATTCTTCTTCTTTTTTACCATCCTTCATCTGAAGGGCAGTTCACAACAGAAAAATACAGAATAAGAATACAAAATAGTGTTCTATGCTGGGTTACCATAACACAAACTGAACAAGCTCAGGATCCGACTAGAGCCCGCCACCCCAGGCCACCCCTGCCACACCCCTTGAACACTTTATTTGGTGGGACTAATGCCATCTTCAGCTCAGCCTGTTTCAGATGAGCCCTGGCTGAGTCAGGAATAAGACAGATGAGGCAGAGATCCAGGGCGTGCTGAGCTGCTTCTCTTGGCAGATCTTGTCTTATCATAAGACTACCCCCATATTGTATGCATGAAATGTATTGTCCCATGAAATATGGATGGTCCCCCTCTGGCTGTCTTTCACAAGTTAGTGAAGATGTCTATATTCTGCCAGGTTTTTCTCTGCTAAGCATCTGCTGCAAAGGTCATGCTTTATCTGAGGTTTCTGCCTTTGTTGTATGTTCAATGTATTTTTAATGTTGCAGTTTAGTGCAGTCTTACCGTTATATTTTGATATAGGTTATGAAATTGCAATTTTAAGTTGTAAACTGCCCTTGGTGTTGCATAAGCGCTAGAAGGATGGGTTAGAAATCCATATTAAATAAATGCATAAACAAGTAAACAAACATTATCATTTCTTAAAGGTAAAGGTAAAGGGACCCCTGACCATTAGGTCCAGTCGTGACCGACTCTGGGGTTGCGCGCTCATCTCGCATTATTGGCCGAGGGAGCCGGCATATAGCTTCTGGGTCATGTGGCCAGCATGACCAAGCCGCTTCTGGCAAACCAGAGCAGCACATGGAAACGCTGTTTACCTTCCCGCTGTAGCGGTACCTATTTATCTACTTGCATTTTGACGTGCTTTCGAACTGCTAGGTTGGCAGGAGCTGGGACCAAGCAATGGGAACTCACCCCGTCACAGGGATTCGAACTGCCGACCTTCTGATCAGCAAGCCCTAGGCTCAGTGGTTTAACCACAGTGCCACCTGGGTCCCATATCATTTCTTAGACATTCCTAATTCTCACCCTCATAATTTAAGAAAGGCAGAAATGCACACCAGCAATTAAAATTAAGATCACCCTTAATTTGACATTAATTTGCATATAACACAAGAAGAAAATGGACAAGACCAAAAGGATTGGCCTTGCATTCTCGTAGCCTATGGGACCTCTCGCAGATAAGCAGTGAAGAGAGAACATTGAAAGAACACTGTTGGTGTTAGTCAAAATGTTTAATGGGCAAATTTAAACCTGATCTTGTCAATCACTTATTTGCAGAAAGATTTATGCACATATATGCACAGCGAAGAGACAAAGAGAACAATGTAGTTTATGCATACACTGCTTTTTAGTGGAAGCAATCAAAGCAGCTTAAATGAAAAAGTAAAAATACAGTCAACAATAAATCAATTATCTGGAACAGAACACCACTACCAACAACAACAAAAAAGATTGTTGCATGGCCTTGTAAAAAACACAATTCCTTAACTCCTAATTCTTGAAAATAGTTGCTGTCAAGACTCTGTTGTGCTGTGAACCATGAATTTAAGGAAAATATTGATTCCACATGATTCTTCCTTGAGAATTTGAAGCCAATAACATGATTTGATGAAAATTAACTACCCAAAATGCCATTGTGGTTTTCCAAGTTGGTATATGCCTCTATTCTTTCCTCTTCAAAGATATCTTTCAGATAATTTGTTCAGAAAATGTATTGCTGATAGTGAACAGATGGGAGATATAAATTTGCAGTCTTGTGGCTACCCTATACACTTTCATTGCAAAAATACATTTATTAATATAGTGTTTCAAGACAGCAGCTAATAGAGAGCAGCCATTATAGCTGGACCTGGGGGATCCCAGCCATATCTATTTTAAGGAGTGATGACCCTGCAGTTTTCACCTCCATATAATTTATCCTTTGCAGTATCTCATAATACACATTTATATTATAGACGGAGTATAGTATTATCTACTTACTAAACAGGTGAAATGCCATTTAAAATATTAGTTTGATCATTCCTATGACTGTTACAAACACTCAGCTCATTTTTATGAACAAAATAAGGCCTTTCAGTCCCAGATTGATTTTTTGTATACAAAGTAGTTAGTTAGGGTTGCCATACATCTGGAATTTCCTGGACATAGCTGGGATTCGGACGTGAGAAACAGTGTCTGGGCAGAATTCACCTCAATGTCTGGGGAAATCCAGACATAGAGCAACCCGTAGCAATTTCAGGAATTCCTCTTGAACAGGCATCCCCAAACTGTGGCCCTCCAGATGTTTTGGCCTACAACTCCCATGATCCCTAGCTAACAGGACCAGTGGTCAAGGATGATGGGGGTTGTAGTCCAAAACATCTGGAGGGCCGAAGTTTGGGGATGCCTGCTCTTGAAAGTCTGAGATGTCAGATATTATTATGTCTACTGGCATCTTGCTCATCTCAAATTTAATGGGAACAGCAAAGATTAGTAAGCAGGAAATGGCGCAGTTCGTCTTTCCAAACTTCAAAAACAGAGATTGTATCCGAACTGGTTGCAAACTAGCATTTTCAGTTCTTCTTCATACCTTAAAACTCATACGTCCATTTATAAAAATAGCATTTATCAAACTTCTTTTTCACAGCCTTATATTTTGTGCTCTCTTCAATACTGACAGTTCCCGACCTCAAAGAGGTAAACAAATTCCTTCCTATTGTGATGTCATAATGGCGGCTCGCTGATCCCTCCAGGGACCCGACTCCAGCTTCCAGGGGGACTTTCCCCAGTCCAAAATAATTTTTTTACAGGGATTTTACTGAGTTCAACCTTTCTCCCCTTTACCCTGCCTCAGGGGGAAGGTTTTAAGTCCAATCTTTGGAAATTGAGAGCTTCCTGTCAATCTTTCCGGCTAAGAGAAGCCCGTTTTTGCTGCATGAGGTAGACTAGCAATTAATGCCTCATTCCCCAAATCTAGGTATATGACCCCCTATGGCTGGCCAAGTTATTTTGGCACCCAGGACAGAAAATCCCACGAGCATCTTTTCGAAGAAGAAGAAGAAGAAGAAGAAGAAGAAGAAGAAGAAGAAGAAGAGGAGTAGTAGTTTGGATTTGATATTCTGTTTATCACTACCCGAAGGAGTCTCAAAGCGGCTAACAATCTCCTTTCCCCTCCTCCCCCACAACAGACACTCTGTGAGGTGAGTGGGGCTGAGAGACTTCAGAGAAGTGAGACTAGCCCAAGGTCACCCAGCAGCTGCATGTGGCAGAGCGGAGGCACGAACCCGGTTCCCCAGATTACGAGTCTACCACTCTTAACCACTACACCACACTGAATGATAAGAAATTATACAACTAACAATTTTGACGCACTCCAAAATCAGCTGCTAAAACTACAATTGCAAGAAATCAAGATCCTCAAACAGCCCAAACCTGCCTACACTGAAAGAAGACCTACTGAATTCAATGGGACTAACTTTCAAGTAAGTGTTTGCAGGATAGCAGACTTAAATATTTGTGTTGATCTTTTCCAGGAGTCATCAAGATCTAGTTCTCAGGACGCCAGTCCCTTTGAAATTATTATAAAACTGAAAATTTCTTCAATAGCAGTTATGGCATAAAAGGTTAATTAGACGCAGGAAGCTTTCATGTGAAGATGCATTTAGACAATACGATCATGAAGAAAATCAGTAATTAAAAATGCCCACCCCTATGTCCCAAGGAGGGCGATGATTTATCAATTAGTTATTCCTTCAGCTTCCCCTTGGTAAAGATCTGGGATTTAATATTTCTTCTTGACTGGCCACTAATGAGCACCATGACTGATGAATGTACACCTTTTCATTTCCCCCCATTTGTTTTAATAAAAGCCAAATAACATAAATACTGATTACTATTTACTTAAACCATTTCCCATGAAAAGGGCAATTTCTTGAAGTCCAATCTGTAAATGCATCAATTCATTCATCCCTTAAAAAAATATTTCCAGTTGGATACTGAAGGTTCTATGAGCTTATTCTTTTTTGTCAATAGTGATGCTATTTCAAGAAGTATATATCTATTTCAAGGACTTGGCAATTAGTCTCAGCCTTACACTAATGCAAATATGGATTAAAATGTTGTATAATTGCTGGGAATGCTTCTGATATTCTCTTGCATTTACATAGATATGGTTTCAAATTGGATGTAATGAATTATTCATTGTTTCTTGTTTTATTTCCAAAATATGGACTGATCATTTCTACACATAGCTTCCCCTGTCTTGTGTTAGTTGAGGAGCTCTACAGGAAAAAAAAACCTACATCCTTAGACCTCTACAATGAACATAATAATGTCACAGCCCATATAGATGACCAGGGTGATTAATTGTGTCCTCCCTCAAAGAGGGCATGTGTTGTGGTGAGACCTGGCAACCAAACCCTTGTGTTGTGGGTGGGCACGATTGGATAGCCACAACACCCTATTGATAGGTCCCTTGATGTTGGGTTCAATCTGACCAATGGGACGCTAGCCAAAATGGATCAAGGGACCTATATATGCCTATGTATGTGACCCTGAGCTTTCTCTTCTGGTCAGTGCATCGGAACACCCACCCACCTCTCCCTATATTTAGGGTATACATGTTTGTCCTTGCTATGCCGTCATGTGTCGTCTGTCTTTGGGACACAGGCACGGCAGGAATTTCCCCCACTTGGCTGATTGGCTGGTGCCATTTGGGTTTCGCCTGCCAAGTAGCAGATCGTCACAACTTGTAAGGATGTGGATAGGCTCTGGTTCAGGTGATAGGGATGGGGGAACGTTCTCGCCATCCCTTTGTGAAGGGTATGCCGTTAAAGGAATCCAGGGTCTCAAATGGTTTGGTGAACCCTGCGAGGGGTTGTGCCGGTGCTTGAGTCCAGGGGGACATCTGGGTGGTGGACATAGCATGTCCCCGGCTTTCCGCCATTCCAGGTGTTTACCCTAGGCTGGCCTGTGGTAGTGCCCTGGGTCAGTGCTACCTGCAACAGTGCAGGGATCTAGTCGAAACAGAGCCTATGCAACCACTCACATGTTGTAATCAATAAAGTTGTGGCCTAAATTCTGCCAAAAACCAAACCAACATTTGAGTCTTGTCTGAATTTATTTAAGGGTGAGGTTTAAAGGTCTAAACACGCAATGGGATAGATCACTCAGCAGAGCATGAGACTTAATCTCAGAGTCATGGGTTCGAGCTCCACATTGGGCAAAAGATTCCTGCATTGCAGGGGGTTGGACTAGATGACCCTTGTGACCTCTTCCAGCTCTAAAATTTTATGATTATTTCTATGATTCTATGATCTTTGCAGGGAAGCAAATACTTTTCATTGACTTCACACTGAAGTGGAGCGATTTGGGCAAACATCATCATTGCCCAGACATTTCTTGTCTTGCACAACTGATTGACTTCTTACTCTTATAACAGCACTGGAATTTAATTTCATATCACCACCACTCAAAGTAAATAGGTGTAGAATGATATTTTTTTAAAGTCTGCTTTAGAAATCTAATTAAAGGCTTGGAAATGAATGAGATAATTATTGTGGCCAACTGGTTGTAATAAGGATAAAATGCTGCCAGTAGTTCGAAGTATGACCAGTCAACAATTGCCAAAGGATTAAAATTAGAAAGCAGATGCTCTAGACCCTAGTGTGGAGGTTGCATTTTAAAAGGAATCCAGCAAATTGACATTTTATGGAATAGAAGCAGAATGACCCATAATTTTTCTTGCTGTATTTGTAGTCACTGTGCAGCAGGCTCAGCTGAAATATGGCAGCTTGTGATGCTTGTCTCTGTGAGTGTAATGGTGGTGTTTCTCCTCCGCAGTAACACCTGGCACAATCAGCGTGGTATTTACAATCTTTATTACATATATACAAGAAACAGCTACCATTCAGAACCACGCGTCCGAACCCGTTGAGTCAGATTCGGGAAGTGGCTTCCTGCGATTTCCGTGCCAACAAATTAGACGTGGGAAACATGCGAGTTGATCCTTACATTTCATTTCCCTCCTTGTCTCTTACCTTCCAAGTGCTGGACTGCAGAATCCAGGACCGGCAGCCGTGTGACACCAGAAGTTGCATTGACGTAACCTCTGGTGTCGCTTTGCCATTCTATGGGCACAAAAAATGGCCGCCGCCGGCTTCAAAAGTAGCTTCTACGCCTGACCGGAAGTGCGTCGACACAACTTCCGGTGTCGCCCCGCCCATCTACGGGCACCAAAAATGGCCGCCGACAACACCGGAAGTTGCGTCTACGCACTTCCGGTCATGTGTAGATGCGACTTTTTAAGCCAGCGGCAGCCATTTTTTGTGCCCATAGAAGGGCAAATCAGAAAAAAATGGCCGCTGGCAGGAGAAAATAACAGAGAAAAACAGGAAACGAAGTGATTCGGGGGACCACCG
This sequence comes from Zootoca vivipara, assembly GCF_965207765.1. Lineage (NCBI taxonomy): Eukaryota > Metazoa > Chordata > Lepidosauria > Squamata > Lacertidae > Zootoca > Zootoca vivipara. Next base: position 18,049,372 of record NC_142587.1, on the reverse strand, counting down.
GGAAAAGGTAAGTAAAATGGGTATAAAACGGGGTACTTGGCAGCTATGCCTTGTCTATGCTGATTTGAAAGCTCCCTCCCTTCCTGAGTCTGAGCTTCCTTCCCTAGCCTCTGGGTGGTTGCAGGGCTTTGCTTCATCCCTGAGCCCCTGCTCCTCCTGGCTACTCTCCCCCCTCTCTTCTGCTTCCTCTTTCTCTAGGCGGCTGCAAGGCTCCTCAGCATCCCTGAGCCCCTGTTCCGTCTCCTCTGTCCATTGCTCCTCCAAATCCTCCCTGACAATGAGGCATGAATCATAACCCAAAGTATCTCGCCAAGGGAGGCAGATAGGTCACTGTTGCTTACTGGGAGAAGCAAGGTGGCAGGGTGGTTGGCACAGGAGGAGCATTCAATTTGTGCTGCACCTCCCTGCCTGCTGCCTTGCCCCTCTACTTTTTTCTCTGGTAAGCAATAGTGTCTCACTTTCCAGAGAGTTGAAGGGATGGCGCTGTGGCCTAGAGCTTGCTGATCAGAAGGCCGACAATTCAAATCCCCGTGAGGGGGTGAGCTCCCGTTGTTCAATCCCAGCTCCTGCCCACCTAGCAGTTCAAAAGCACGTCAAAGTGCAAGTAGATAAATAAGTACCGCTCCGGTGGGAAGGTAAATGGCATTTACATGCGCTGCTCTGGTTTGCCAGAAGCAGCTTAGTCATGCTGGCCACATGACCTGGAAGCTGTCTGCAGACAAACGCTGGCTCCCCTAGCCTATAGAGCAAGATGAACGCCGCAACCTCAGAGTCGTCTGTGACTGGACCTAATGGTCAGGGGTACCTTTACCTTTTCCAGAGACTTAGCACAGTGCCTCCATTTCATCCAGTGATCTGCTTCTGAATATGATGCTCCCTCTGAATTTGCTCCCCACTCAGATATAACTGGACCTGGAAATCTCAGCTCCTCCCTCCATCTTTGCTATCAACTACACCCCTACACCCAACTTTCCTCCAAGCTTTCTTCCTCGCAGTTGCCCCATCACTAATTTTGATTCTTTTTGTCTGGTGGAAGGGGGGGGGGAAGCAGGGTGATCTGTGGCAGGAGTTCTGAAAAAAATGCATATTCTAGTCCTGTTAGAACCTGCCTCATTGCTGCAACACCAGGTATGGGGGAGAAGGATGAAAGAGATCTCCTTCCTTCCCTCTCACTGCCACAGTTGCATACAGTTGGTTCAGATCAGGCATCCCCAAACTGCGGCCCTCCAGATGTTTTGGCCTACAACTCCCATGATCCCTAGCTAACAGGACTAGTGGTTGGGGAAGATGGGAATTGCAGTCCAAAAAATCTGGAGGGCCAAAGTTTGGGGATGCCTGGTTCAGATCCACCAAGCTGGTCAATTGTCATACATTGTTTAGGATCACAAGGCAAGGCAGCATACAAAAAACAGAGATCAACACTTGAGAATGAAAAGAAAACCTTAATCAATTCTTAAATGCAGAAATATTTTGGCTTTTTCTAAAGCAACTTGAGGTATAATGGAGACAGAATGTCAACATCATTATTGCTATACTGCACAATCAAGTATCAATATAACACAGAATTTTGATGGACCATAATTTTCTCTGAAAAGTGACTAAATTTCATTTGCATTGTTTTGGGATAACCTGAATTCATACTGTACATTGTGACCTTGTAGAAGAACTACAGCAGCTATCATTCTGAAAGCTGGCAGACCTCATCCCCTGAGAAGCAGTGATTCCACAGAATACCTACAATCTGACCGACTTAATCCACTCTGGAAGGGCTTCTGTGACTGCAAATTTCATCGACTTCTGTCCAAAGGGGGGAAAGGGTTATAGAGGGAAATATTCCATTATACCACATAGAAGCCTTTTTTTTGGAATATAAGCAGTATACAGATTATTACATACCTAATAAATATAAGGAATGAGGAGGGGGATTAGAGCATCATTTTATGTAATTCAGTACTGAATAATGAGCTCAATTGAAAAGCTATAGAGTAGCTTCTGAACAGATGAGACTACTTCTGAAATCTACATATACAAATCAAATTTTGTGACCAGAGTGCACTTTACATAAGCTATTATTTAAGGAGTGATCTATTTAAAGTCATTGAAGGCATTATTCAGTTGTTTAATTAAGTATCAAAACATTTTGTATCATTCCAAAGGCTCTTCAAAGTTTGCTTATTTGAAATGGTTCAGGAAACCTGGATATTGAAAGAGGATTGGAGTCATTCATTGCAAATGCACCGCCACAAAATACTAAGTAGCTAATGTCTCATTTGTTTCATTTGCAATAAACCCCTATAAGGATGACTGATGCTACTGATCTCAAGATGTAATTTAAACAATGTCACTGTAGGGTAAATCTGGTTTTCTGCTTCAATTTAATTATTAACTTCACAGTATTTTAATTTTATATTGAATAGTCTCAGTGAATGAGTAGGAAAAATCCACATACGGTAACATACTCATTGAAGGGCGAATGGTATTTTTGTAGTTAATTTTTTTTGCAGGCAAGCTTTTCCTTATAACTCAAATGAAAAGTATTCAGTCTTGAGATTTTTCAGTATAATGCTGAATTGTCAGTAAAAAGACACAAAATCACATGTTGTGTTCCTGTTGTTCTGTAATGTACACATAAAGTTATTGGTTGTGTGATCACCGAAAGCTTGTCTTCCTTCACTGATTAGTCCATCATTGTACCCCTTTGTTTGTCTTTAGTGGGGTTTCAGGTGTAACCTCTGAAGAGGAAATTCTCACCACTTTAAGAACATGGTTCAGGAAGAATGGTGATGAAATAATCTGCCGGCTCCAGCCTTTCACCCTCCAGAAATACCCAAGCAAGAACTGGACCCTAAAAAGATATGCCTAACTCACCCCAAATATGTAAAGCAATATCACTCAGAAGCTATTTTGGCTCCAAAAATAGCAGAGGAAGATCAAGCAAGATCAACAATAGCCCTGAAACTTCGGTGTCTCTCCAAAGAGGACTTTGAACCCTTCCAGGATCTTTTAAAACAATTTCAAAAGTTTTAACAATAGGATGGAATGCATAGCTGCCAAGTTATCCCTTTTTTACAGGGATTTTCCTTATGCTGAATAGGCCTCCTCGCGAGAAAAGGGAAAACTTGGCAGCTATGATGGAATGTAGCCTTCAAAGACTATAGAGACAAAAATGAAAATGGAATTGAAAGATGTATCTACAAAATTTACTGAACTGTCTGCTTCAACTAGCAAAGCCCTGGAATTAGGAATATGCCATAAATTCCGCCATTAAAAGGACTCACCCACAAAAGAACATCAGATTTACAACTCCCTATGGAGTGTTGGGAGGATCGGAGTAGACAGAATAATTAATGGCAGAAAGGAGCTCCAGAAGGCATTGAGAAAACAGATATGAAATCCTTTAAAAAAAAAAAAAACTGGCTAAATCAGCAATTTCCAACTTTGAAAGTGAAAGCAGCAAGAGAATCAACAGAATTTAAAATAGAAGGGAAGAAAGTCCAAATTTATAATTATTTAGGTGCAAAGACACTAAAAAGAAGGAAGAACCTTAAAAATAAACCTGGTTGCTGGTGTGGTTAATTAAACTTACTATATGTTCAGATATCAACCTGGATGTGCAATGTAATCCATGCCTAGGGACCACGTAAGGAGTCTCGCTGCAGCATTCTGCACCTGCTGGAGTTTCTGGGTCAGTTTCAAGGGCAGCCTCACATAGAGTGAGTTACAATAATTAAGCCTTATTACACAAGGAACAATTTTGTTGAAATTTGGCACCTGTTTATCAAATATTCAAATGGACATCCTGATGATTGGCACCCACCAACCATGCATGTAGATTTATGGGAAATTTTGAAGCATTACTATTCTGTTTTAGGGGTGGAGTGGGAAGGGATAAAACCAATTGTATTGATAAGGTTTATGTTCATGTTTATATTTTTATTGAAAAATTAATTTAAAAATTATTTTTAAAAGAAGATGATCCAGGCTCCCTGGTAATCTGTAGAAGGTGCTGGGGATGCAATGGGAGCAAATAGGACTAGCATGCTTACATCATCCTTCCCTTATCGTTTGAGGGGTTTAGAATGCATGACTAACACAGAATACACTTTGAACTTCCAATAGTTTAGCATGATGTAAAAAGCATCATGACCTAAGCACCTTTTAAGATTTATATTCAGATTAGTATCTTTTTTTTACAACTGCTGCCAGGTCGCAAAAAAAGTAGAGATTTGGTGTTATAATAATCAACACTTCAAGCAACCAGAGACATTCCATTATACTTTGTGTGTCAAAGTCTTTGGTTGCCTCTAATATGAAAGGAAACTTCTTGAATCTTTTACAGTGGTATGTCATCCTAAAATGATGAAGTATAATTTAAAATTTGATAATCAGATGCTGGAAATATGGAAACTTTAATGTGGATTCTTTAAAAATTAGATTAGCATGCGACATAATCTGGTTGCATGTTAAGATCCCAAGACCTCCCTCGATAAATAAAGACACGATTGACACGGAATTTAGTTTAAGGTTATTGGCATAATTTTGGCCACAACTTTATTGATTACAGATCGTGAGTGGTTTGCTTAGGCATTGGCTCCCGACTAGCTGCACCTGATCTTAGCAGGGCAGCACTGACGCCTGGACTCCGGCAGACGTCAGTAAGGGAAAAGATCCTGGGGGAGCATTGGACCAGGTTCAGACTCAAGCTCACCCCAAGTGCTCCCAGGGTCTCTGGCATGGCCCTAACCCCTGAAAGGGGATCGGACAAAAGCAAGGTGAGCCCCTGGATTCCTTTCATGCACTGGAGGGGCAGGTGTGATAAACTCCCCTCAACTCCACCTTGAACAAATGCCTAACCACCAAACCTTACAGGTGAAACCCAAGTGGCAACAGCCAATCAGCCAAATGGGAAAATTCCCAAAAACAGATGACCCATGAGAGCATAGCAAGGACATAAAGAACCCTAAATATAGGGAGGGTGGGAAGGTGATTTGATGCACAAAGCAAAAAGAGGAAGCTCAACGCAACGTGCAGTGGTACATATAGGCCCCTTGGTTAATGCATGAAACGATCCCATTGGCATAGCTGCCAAGTTTTCCCTTTTCTCGCGAGGAAGCCTATTCAGCATAAGGGAAAATCCCTTTAAAAAGGGATAACTTGGCAGCTATGCCCATTGGCCAGAATTACCTCAGCAACCGAGGGACCACCAATCAGGTTGCTGTGGCTATCCAATCGCTCCCACCCACAACAGCAGTGAGGTCAGTCTTGATTATCTCACTGCAATGCATGCTTTCTGGGAGGAGGATGCGATCTGCCAGACTGGTGCCTGGGAGAGGCTGCCAGGACCATATAATTGCCACAGCTTAAAAATTAGCCGCAGTTTCTTTAATTAAAAAAGGAACTAAGTCAGCATGAGTCAGCCGCCTACAATGACTCATGCAACTTTTCACCCAAATATGCTTGTGTATATATAGGATGATCTGTCTGGGTGGTTGTGGTGGTTGGTTAGATGGTAGAAAGCTGGTTGTGCTTGATGTGTAAAGCTGTTGGTCGTGGTTGGAGAAGTTTTTGTTTTTGTAATAAAAGCAGCATTCTGCAAAGTACTCTTTTTCAAGGATTTTGTGCCGACTAGCGTCTGAGGACCAGGCAAAGGAGGTCAGAAGCTTTTAATTTTTTTCAAAACACTGACAACAACACTGGTCCTAAAAGACCTACACTGGCTCCCAGGATGTTTCCAAGCACAATTTGAAGTGTTGGTGCTGACCTTTAAAGCCCTAAATGGCCTTGGCCCAGTATACCTGAAGGAGCGTCTCCACTCCCATCATTCAGCCCAGACACTGAGGTCCAGCTCCGAGGGCTTTCTGGTGATTCCCTCACTGTGAGAAGTGATGCTACAGGGAACCAGGCACAGGGCCTTCTTGGTAGTGGTAACCACCCTGTGGAATACCCTCTCATCAGATATCAATGAGATGAGTAACTATATAACCTTTAGAAGACATCTGAAAACAGCCCTGTATAGGGAAGCCTTTCAACGTGTAATGTTTTATTATGTTTTTATATATGTTGGAAGCTGCCCAGAGTGGCTGGGGCAACCCAGTCAGATGAGTGGAATAACAACAACAACAGTAGTTATTATTCTTACTGTTAAGGTAAATGTGATTGATTTAATTGGATTGATTGATTTTATATGTTATGTTTTGATAACAGGAACACACACATTTCAGAATTGAAAACCAGCTGCAGTATGAGACATTAAAATTGCGTGCACTACATAAAGTCATAAATCACATCTACTTTTAAGGATAAGATACATATTCATACAGTGTATTTGCATTTTTTGTTTAATTAAAAGGGATATGCAAAGCACGTCTGCATTTTACTGTTCTGAATTCATGTTGAATTATTTTCTGAAGCATTAGGTTTAACTACAATATTGTAGAGTTCTTCATACTTCCGTGTGTCAAATGCACTTAAGAGAAATAGTTAATTAAGAAGAATGGTATTGTGAATATATATATTCAGTCATTCATTCAAAGAGAGACACATTTAATCTTACTGGGCAGCACTATTATGAAGTGTTGGTAAAGCAGTTTCAGATTCATTTCAAGGCTTTGCATTTCAACCTTCTCTCTCTGAAGTGTGATCATCGGTTTCTTGGGTTGTATTAGAAGTTCTAATCATCTTATTGTTTGGCAGTCACATAGAACAAAAAAAGCAGAGCAATTCAGACAAATGGCACAAATGGATCACACAGCATTCTTCCTCAGGCTCCCAGGGGTCGTGACACCTTAAAAGCAGGTACCATACCTTAATGGTTTTATGCAGGTTTATACAATCCCAAATTCAGTCCCTGAAAATTCTATTAAAGACCTGGGATGAGCACATTTTCATGTGTTTGTTCAAGATCTGCTGGGATGAGTTTGAATTAGGCCAGCCCAAGTTACACTGGCTTGCTGTAGCTCTGTCAGTTGTGAGCTGCATACTAGTCCAGGAGATGTGGACCATGTCAGTTTCTATTGGAATTCACAAAGATCAAATCCCTCAAGCATTCCTAGGAAAGATCTCTAGGAAAGAATCTGCATAAGGCAGTTTTAAATGATTGAGAGGGGATCTGAGTGTTGGGCTTGGACCAGGAAAGCCTGGAGTTAATTTATGCAAGCTCCAATATGCACAGTAGCTCACAGGGTTCAATTCCAGCTTGATCTCTTTGTCTTATGTTTAGTATATTTCATCAAATAAACAAAGTTACCGGTAAATCTGAAGACAAAGTTTGGCAGCTTCTTGTAGCCAAGAATTTCACCCCAAGCTACGTAACTCCTATCTTCCCAACCAACCAAAACATAAATGCCTGTGTGGAAACCAAAATAAGTAAGATTGAATGTAAATGCTGGTTCATTTAATTATGATGGTATCTACCAGCTACTTCAAAGCATCCATCACTATGGCAACGTGGCAGTAACTATAATACCATATGTGTAGAAGCTTTAATTTGAATCAATAAGGAATGGAGAGATGAGCATTTACTCTCTGTACATGACTTTGCGAGCAATGCATTTTTTGTTAATACACTTGGCTTTGGTCCTTTGGAATGCATAAGTACATTAAATGTATTTCAAACAGGTATTGATTTATTTATTTCCCCTTCTAGTTTCCCCTTTCATCTTCTTTTTCTCCTTCCGCCTGCAATTCATCCTTTTACTTTTCATAGCAGCAAGAAAAGAAATGGAATGAGTTATAGATAACAATGCAAAACTGTTTCAACTTAGCTTACCTCTTTGAGAAAAGCATAAACTAGGGACTCTAGCAAATATTGATGCTTGTTTGTTGGTTAGTTTTTCATTAAAGCTAAACCCCACTTTTCCTCCAAGGAGTTCAAGGTACCATACATAAGTCTTCCCATCTCTATATTATCCTCCACAACAACCCTGTGAGGTAGGTTAGGCTGAGAGATTGTGTTGGGCCCAAGGTGAGCTTAATGGTTGAGTGGGGATTTGAACCCAGGTCTCCAATGTCCTAGTCTGGCACTCTAACCACCACACCACACTGGTTTTATATGTGTATTCAATTATATTTCTAGGTTTCATTCTTATTTTTAAAAATAATATTTATTAAAAATTTTCCAATCAAACCAAATTTTATATTCCACATTATACAAATTATCCAATCATCAAACAAATCCCAATGTTATAAATTAATATTATTTTTTAGCTGACTTCCCATGCTTCGAGATTGGGTGGAATCCTAATCATCTCATAGTTCTAATGGATTTCAAAATATTACAATAATTCCCTTAATACATTCTGATGTTAATCCATTATTTTCTATATTTCTAGGTTTTAGGGGTCCTTGGACATTTTGCAGCCAGTGCAGTTCCCTTTTCTATGACACTGGCCGGATCTACTCTGATCTGAAAAACATTATTTAAAAAACACTATAAAAATAGCTCCCAGTGCAATTTCTCATTGACAACAGATCACTGCTCTACAGTTCACTGCTTAGGTGTGACATTTTTTTTATAAATTAAAAATAAAATAGAAAAATTTCTTCCAGTAGCACATTAGAGACCAACTAAGTTTGCCATTGGTATGAGCTTTCATGTGCATGCACACTTCTTCAGATACACTGAAACAGAAGTCACCAGACCCTTATATATAGTGGGAGGGTGGGGAGGGGTATTACTCAGAAGGGTGGTGGGAATTGGCTGATAGGTGTGGTGAACAGGTGGGACGACTGTTAACGACTGCAATTGGTCTTACAGGGAAAAGCAAGGGGTGAGATGGCTAAAAATAGCTTTATCATGTATAATGAGATAAGAATCCAATGTCTCTTTTCAGACCAGGTCTCTCCATGGTTTTAAATTTGGTAATAATATATATGGTTTCTAAGGTGCTACTGGAAGGAATTTTTCTATTCTATTTTTATTTTGTTTCGATGGCAGACCAACACGGCTACCTACCTGTAACATCTTTATAATGCAGCAACAGCAGGGAGGAGCCCAATGATACTGACTTCCAATAGTGACGTTCCATGCACCTTAAGTGGTTGATAACTGAACACATGTGGAACATGAGATATGCAGGTCTAGGGAAAATTTTATTTGCCCTAAGAGCCTGGTAGAACTATGCTCCACAAAGTTGGCAATAGAGTTCAAATTAGGGAATGGAATGGAATCAGTAGGGGTGGGCATCGTCAATGAACAGTCAGTGTGTGACCAATGAGTTGGGGGGGGGGAGGCTAGCATAGTCCCCTGAATTATCCTCTGGTACCTCTTCTCCAAACACCTAGGAAGCTTTTTCCCAGCTTAGGGAGGGAGGCACAATGCTCATGCACACAATGTCAGGACATCAACCTGGCACCTCTGGCCCGAACAGTTCCCCTATGAATAACTTCATCACAAGCCACTGATGTATACCCTAGCCTAGATAATGAGGTGAACAGGGGAGGTTGAAGGTAGACTTTTACATTACTAAGTTGCACCATGTCATTAACAAAATTAAGTTTGACTACCATTTCATTGGCTGAATAGGAATTATTGATTCTCATAATACTGAATCCATCATCACAACACCTTATTGAAGTACAGTGGTACCTTGGTTCTCGAACAGCCCAGTTCACAAACAACTTAGAACCAGAACGTCACAAACCCAGGAGAAAGCATTGCAGTTCTCAAAAAATATTTGGAAGATAAACATGTTCTGAGTCCTGAGCTTCCGTTTTTAGTGTTGCGCTTCCATTTTTAGAGAGAGCACGCTGATTGTGGCAGTGGAGAGATGCGTTTTAGGGGTAGTTTTTCAACAGGCTGGAAACGATTAAACCATTTTGCATTACTTTCTATGGGAAAGCGCACCTTTGTTTTGGAATGTTTTGGTTTTGGAACGGACTTCCAGAACGGAGTAAGTTCGAGAACCAAGGTACCACAGTATATAAAGAGGGGTGGGGCAGGGAATTATTTTTTAAAGGTTTCTCAAGGAGGCAAATGCCTCTTTTGAAGTGAGAAGGCAGCCCTTTTCTTGGAAGAATTGTCTGAAAAACACAGCAGTAACTTCAGTATGTTATGAACAGCGACTGAGCACCTTGCCATTTGAGAAGTCATAGCTGCTGCTATATGCATGCCAGAATAAAATACCACTGGCACCAATAAGAACAGAGTCTAGTAAGTATCCTGATAGCACTAGCTAAGGGTGCTACCTATGTCTTGATTTTACACCCCCCCCAAATGAAGGATATACATTTGCTTGTGTTGCCAGTTAAGTGTGGTGAATGGCTGAAAATGTATTAGCTTAATAGTGTGAGTTGTTGTGTATGTGATGTGTAACATTTATAGCTGTCCGATTTGAGCTATACTTGCTGCTCCTGATCCAGTGGGAGGAATGATGGCTATATACCCACATTTCTGGAAATTCCTTGAAGCCATGACTTCACCATCTGAAGGGAATCTCTTGTTTCTGTAGCATTGTGCAGGGAGCTACTGGAAACTGAAATGGGGATCTTTGGACTCATGCGCAGCAACCCAGTGTGGTGAGCCACTCAAAGTGGCTGTTGGGATAGGAAGGACTATAGGAAGGCTCATTCTAGTCACACTTTCCTTAAGATGGTGCATTCCTGGAGCCTTTGATTGCTGCGCAGTCCTAACTTTTGAGTTGTCCTTTGGTTCTAATTCAGCCCTAAGCGTGTGCTCCAATCTAGCTCCAAATATTTGATTGGCCATTTGGAAAAAAAAAAAACATTGCTTTTCTTTTGCATTACAGTGGTACCCCGGTTTAAGTACACAATTGGTTCCGGAAGTCTGTACTTAACCTGAAGCGAAGTTTCCCATTGAAAGTAATGGAAAGCGGATTAATCCATTCCAGACGGGTCCGCGGAGTACTCAAGCTGAAGCATACTTAACCTGAAGTATGAGTGTAATTGGTTCTGGAAGTCCGTACTTAACCTGAAGCGTACTTAACCTAAAGCGAACTTTCCCATTGAAAGTAATGGAAAGTGGATTAATCCGTTCCAGATGGGTCCGTGGAGTACTTAAACTGAAAGTACTCAAACTGAAGTGTACTTAAACCGAGGTATGACTTTATGCCAAAAACAATAGTTTGAGAGTTTCCCAGTTCTTCTTCTCTTCTGGTAAAACTCTATCAGATAATCACAGGAATGTATATATTTTAACCAAAATCACAGCCAGTGGCAGATGCACAACAAATTTTGAGGCAAAGGTTGTGCACACAGTATACCATTAAAGCACATTCAATGCAAATTTCCCCCCTCAAAGAATTCTGGGCATTGTCGTTTGTTAAAGATTGCTGGGAGTTGTAATTCTGTGATGGGTAAACCCAGAATCCTTTAAGGGAAGAAATGTGCTTTTTAGTGTGCTTTAAAGGCATAGTGCATATGCAACCAAAGTAGTTGATTTATGTAGCAAAAGTAATTTCCTTTTGGGTGAAGGAAAAAGGCAAAAAATGAAATAAAAATCATTTTCTTGCAGGATTAACAACCTCTAAAATAAGAATAGTTTTGAATGTGGTATTGACTTATTTGGGATTAGGATTAGCTCATACAGTTAATTTATATAAACCTTGAATGATAAATAATAATTCTTATCTTGGGAGTTTGGAGGATTTTCTTATCACTGCTTAAAAACCACCAGTTCATTGTACAATGTGCATCATTTTTCTTTAAAAAATATTATTAGTGTACATTATGCTTCAGTGCACTTAATTAAGTGGAATGATTATATGTGGTGGGTAAAAGAACAAGAGGTGAATAGGGCATCTTAAGTTTATCATTTTGATGACAGGAGCTATTTTCTCATTCAGTGGGAGACAATCAGCATTAGACCCTGATGTAAATCACTTGTCAGTAGTCCTGGTGTAATGTGAATGTACAAATACTTTGGAGGGGAGATTACCGTTCAGCTCTAAACTGTCTCTTGAACCAAAGTATTTATCGGAGTGTCTCTGGTGAGTGAGAAAGCAGCAGGAAAACACGCCATATTCTGCAAAAGAAAGCAAAGGGATGGGGGTAGGAAATGAGGGGAAACAGTGCTTTCTGTGCTCTAGTTCAGAGATGGCCGATATTTTCAGGTTGCGGGAGAAGGTGGGCAGATCCTCTTCAGTCAAACTATTCCAGAACTGGAAGATCTCTAGGGATGAAATCATTGTCTGCTTTCTGCAGCTTGATTGGACTATGTACGGAATATGTATGGTAATTACAGAACTGCAGAGTTGGGAGAAACACTAGGGTCATCTAGTCCAACTGCCTGCAATGCAAGAATCTCAGCTAAAGCATCCATGACAGATGACAATCCAACCTATACTTTAAAACCTCCAAGGTAGGAGAGTCCACCACCTCTCATGGGAATCTGTTTCACTGTCAAACAGCTCTTCTTGCCATCAGAAAGTTCTTCCTGAGGTTTAGTCATAATCCCCTTTCTTGGAACTTCAATCCATTGGTTCAGGTCCTAGCCTCCAGAGCAGGAGAAAACAATCTTGCTCCATCCTCCATGTGACAGCCCTTTAGATATTTGAAGATGGCTGTCATATCTTCTCTCAGTCTACTCTTTACCATGCTAAGCACGCCCAAACCCTTTAACCCTTCCTCATAACGTTTGGTTTATAGACACTTTATCAAAACACCAGGAGGGCACCAGGTTGGTGAACACAATATTGAACTCGACAGAGACTGAACTAGTTTAAGGCGGTTTCCTTTTTACCATACCCACAACCTCTGATCTTCTCTACAATCTAGTGATGTATATATTTCTCATGAAAAACAAAACAAAACACCATTCTATCTGACAAAATCAAAAGGAAGAAAAAGGAAAGAAAAGGCTTCTTCACAACCTTGAGGTTGTGATCATGATCAGCTTTGGGGAAATTCATCTTATACTACTTTGTTAGCTGTAATTCAAAAGCATGTAGGCACTTTCCTAAAATAGACCATTTCCCTTTATTCCTTTTGACTAAAACATCTGTGATCTGGAAATTTGCTAACTTTTTTGACCTTCATAGTTCACCCCTTGGAACAAAATTCTTGATTTATGAAATCTACTTTTTCTTTTAAGAAGTCACTATCCAGAAGATAATGCTGGGAAAGGATATTGAATTTTGCTCCTTCTGTAGATAATAATGCTAACTGGAAGTATGCCAAGATGAAAGGAGAGAAAATCAAATGCTAATCATTTAAACCTAATGAGACGGCTAGCGTTAACTTATCTGTAATACTTTTTTTTTTCCTTGCAGGTGAATTAGTTATACTGTGGTGCCAAAGACATATCCTGAGTTTTACATTTTTGGTACAGAACGATATCACAAAATTTCCATTTTTCTACCATTTAGAGAGAAGGTTATTAATTAGGTAGCATGCCAAACTTTCAGCTGAATGTATCACATTCTTCATTTGATGAAAGCACGTAGAACTTTAGCACTCGGATCATTCATTTTCATCCAAGCTTGCACATCTAAAGCAGCCTTTTCCTGTACTGCAAAATGAACGATTCATACACCATCTGTAATTAAAGCAAACCATATGTTGCATTACTAGAATTATCTACAGCTGTAGCTTTGCTCTCAGGATTGTGGAATTCATCAGATGGAGAAAAAGATTAATCATTAACTGCCATGCTGGATTTCTGAACCAAAAGACCAAGATCTTGGACCTAGAAAATGGTCACTAATGAATTTCCTTACCCACGTAAGCAGACTTTAATACAAAGGAGTGATACTGCAGAGATGTATTATTCTATTTAATAGCAAACTCAGGTGGTGTATGTATAATGTAGGTGTGGGTGTGGGTGTATACGCCATCTCCAACTGCTCGAAAGATTCCATCAACAGTGTCTCCGAAAATTTTTACACATCACTTGGGAAGACAGGAGAAGTAATATCAGTGTACTGGAAGAAGCAAAGATCACCTGTGTTGAAGCAATGATTCTTCAACATCAACTTCGTTGGACTGGTCATGTTGTTTGGATGCCTGATGATCGTCTTCCGAAGCAACTACTCTATTCCTAACTTAAAAATGGAAAGCGTAATGTTGGTGGCCAACAAGAGAGGTTTAAAGAGGTTTAAAGGCTGTCTCAAGGCAAATCTTTAAAAAATGTAGTACAAACACCGGCAACTTGGAAACACTGGCCTGCAAGTGGGTCCTCAGGCTATTCTTCCTCCTTGACTTCTTCCTCCCTGCCCAAGTAGCTCTCAGTGCTGTTCTCCTGTGGACAAGTATTCTGAATAGGCTGGTGTGGCTTCAGCTCCACTTCTAGCCCTTCCCTGGGGGCAGGTAAGTTAGGTATCCCTAGTTCTCCTCCATACAACTTTGGGTTTAAAAAAAAACAAAACTTTGGGGGTGTCAAGAATTTTTGAAATATGGCAGGTGGACTGTGTGTGGCAATCTGAGTGGCCACTGAGCCTATAAAGTTTAAAAAAGCAAGAGTATCAGGTTCACAATGAATGTCAAAGACGGAAACTCCATGCTACATGAGAAAGGGATAATATACTGCTACTCAACCACAGCCACACTGAAACCATAATATCTCATTTGCTTTCTATGAGCAGCTCTCACTCCCACTTGTAGAAGAGAAATAAAGAGGGGGACCTAAAGGAACTAGAATAGGAGCAGACCATGTGAGTCTTGTTATGAAATTTAAACTTGAGTAACTGCACTGCAGAAAGCATGTTGAGGAGACTACACATTCTGTGCATAATTAAGAGAATGCAAAGTAAATCTTTAGCTTGGTTTTAATTATAGATAATGACAGAAGTTACATTAAAACTACAAAACAAAACACCACCCACCAGGGTACTGAGAGAGGCACACAATGCTCCTTATATACTATATCCAATTGTTGATAAGCATAATTTACACAAACTTAACATCACCTGCTGTACTGCCCCACAGCTGCCAAACTAGGTCATGACATTTACTTCTGGCTTTTAAAGAGATACACATCTTGTGACACAATAATAAACCTTAGACAATTCAAAATAAAGATGGGGATCTAAAGGAACTAGAATTGGAGTAGACCATGTGAGTCTAACAATTAAGCCAATGGTGGAGAGCAATTTCAGACATTGAAAGTTAAAGACATTGAAAACAAAGAAAGGGGGTAAATGGAAAATGGGGGAGAAGGAATTTGCCTGCTCAAGCAACTCACATGTTAAAATAATTTAAGAAGTTTCCAGGAAGAGGGAAGAAAAGTGAAGGGATTTATGTCATAAAGAAAAGAAGGGGGCAGGGCTGTCTCAAGCATGTTGGGTGCCCTGGCCTGGCACCGTGGTGCGGAGATCGCTCCGGCGCCTCCGCCCCGTTTCTTGTTGTGATAGGTGGACGGGCGCAGTGCCCCACCCAGCCTACCCCTAGAGCCAGGCTTGGAAGGGGGAGACCCTTCCCCCTCTTTTTCCTCCATATAGCAGGGGTGGGGGACCTTATGAGAGCAACATGTCAGTGGTAGTTGGAACCAGAGGGAAAGGTAGCCTGAGCAACAAAGAAACACTTTATCTTTGTATGGTAGGCTAGATTCTATACAACCATCCCTCTCTATTCTCCATCCAGACAAGCAAAAGGCATTAACAGAAATGTTCTAGGCAGGGGAGAAAAACACTAGTGGTGTGAAGCAAGAATACAGAATTTTGCTCATTGCTTCCTCACTGAGGCCACAATCCTAAGAACATGTACAGAAACTCCTCTGCCCCATTGAACATAGCAGGGTATAGTGCCAAGTATACATGTGATTGTGTGGCAAGTCAAATACCTTATTTACATGAATCTAGTGTGCTATTGAGTCTAATGTGCACCTCAACTTTCAAAACCTTGAAACCAGAAACGTACTTGCTATGTCAGTTGTGTTTTTCAAGTTTCCAATCAAATCTAATGTGCCATCAAATCTAATGTGCACCCTAATTTTCGTGACATAATTTGGCCCGAAATGGTGTGCATTACATTCAAGTAAATACGGTAGCCAGACACAGGCAACCCTATTTTCACATAGAAAATGGTTATATTTAGCAACTTATCCATTTGTTCATTTCTGTCACTGATTTACAGGAGGTAGTTTGGTGATTGGATACAGAGTGGGATGTCTAAATGTCTAAACATCTAGACATCTTCATGTGCAGAATAATGTCAATGAGCACATTTGGATATAAGATATTGATGATGTTCAATGATGGTAGTCTTTCTGTTGGAATGAAGCACTGAGGGATCTAACTTGGATTACTTTAGAAGAGGATTGGGAAAATTCATGGGGGATAAGGCTATTAATGACTACTGGAAATGATGGCTATGCTTTGTTTCCATGGTCAAAGGCAGCCATGCTTCTTAATATGCTGGAAGCAATGCTGGAATAATAATAATAATAATAATAATAATAATAATAATAATAATAATAATAATAATAATTTATTATTTATACCCCGCCCATCTGGCTGGGTTTCCCCAGCCACTCTGGGCGGCTTACAACAGAAACATTAAAACACACTAATTTCTTAAACATTAAAAGCCTCCCTAAACAGGGCTGCCTTCAGATGTCTTCTAAAAATCTGGTAGCTGTTTTCCTTTTTGACATCTGATGGGAGGGTGTTCCACAGGGCAGGCACCACCACCGAGAAGGCCCTCTGCCTGGTTCCCTACATCTTGGCTTCTCGCAATGAGGGAACCGCAAAAAGGCCCTCAGAGCTGGACGTCACAGGAGGGGACATTACCCTTGTATTTGAAACTTGCTTGTGGGTTTCCAACAGGCATCTGATTGGCCACTGTGAAAGCAGGATGTTGGACTATTGGGCCATTGACTTGATCCTGCAGGCTCTTCTTAAGTTCTGATGATCCACTTTGAAGTCCCTATTTAGAGATAGCTATATGTGAAGAACTGCTTCCATTAATTCCAATGGAACTTAAATGCAGCTTTCTCTTTTTAAGGCAACTTCCTATAGCAGAGGTAGCCAATCTGGTGCCCTCCATATGTTGCTGCACTCCAGTATCCATAGTTCTTGAGCATTGGCCATGCTTGCTGAGGCTGGTGATATTTGGAGCCCCAAAACAACTGGAAAGCACTACATTGGCTACATTTGCCCAGCACTAGTGGAGAACTGAGATGCACACACACCAATAAATTAATAAAGGTAGAATGGATTATTTGGATAAAAAATAATCCATGCTCTTTTTCTAAGGCAGGATATTTTGGATCCGAAGCATCATTTTATACAGTAACAAGGATTACTCTGGGATTTATTGAGTAACTGGGATTCCATGTGAATGCTGCTCATTTAAAGCAGCTTGGAAACTGAACTACCCCAAAAGACACATTCCTCTTTTTCTTCTTCTTCTTCTTCTTGTGATGCCCTGTGGAGCAGAATAAAAATCCATCCTGATGTAGAATCTGGATTGAAGAAATACCTGGAACTTTTATCTAATTGTATCAAAAAGGTAAGTCTCTCTGCTGTGCATCCACCTGGGCTTTCAATTGAGCGCTTTCATATCTTCTAAGAAAATACAACAGCTCCAAATAGAAGTTAATTTCTTCCATGACATGCAGATATTTCAAAGAGGGAAAGTGTACCTAATGAAACCAAATCATCTGTTACAAATGACTTCCTTAAGAACTTAGCAACCAAGGACACTTTAAAGCAACTTCAGAAAATGATCTGTGCCAGGAATATCATTATGCATACAAAAATGCTTAAGTGCAGATAGATTAAGATGAAAATGTAATATCTATAAGGGCACATTCATATCCACAGCCTGGAGACATTGTAGAAATCCAGAGGTCAAGGATAAAACTAGAGAAGAAGCATGTGCATGATACAAGATCTTAGCACTAAAGCCTCTTGGGAACAGATAGATGCTTGTGCAGGAGCGAATATTTCTATCATACGTCTCTGTATATTCAATAAAAAACCCCACAGTCATCTGACATGTTATGCAACCTTTTGATGGAATGATAATGCACAACGCTGAATTGTGTTTTTTATTTTATTTTATTTTTCATGCTGACATTTGCACTTTTGATGAGGAGGTGTTGTTTTGTCTTCATCATCAGAGCTTCATCTCCTGCTAGGGTTGCCATATTTCCCAAAGTGAAAATCCAGACAAAGATGTTGACTTCTTTTTTTGGGGGGGGGGGAGTCATTGAACATTTTGGGGAAAACATCTCCCCCCCCAAAACAACAGCAGCAGCAGCAGCAAATCACCATAGTTCCCTGGACATTTTGCTGATTTGGCGAAAATCCACCCAGACGCCATTATGATAGCCCGATTCCCAGAAGTGTCTGGGAAAACTTGAACATATGGCAGCCCTATGCTTTACACAAATAGGATTCCAGTAATAGTTCATCATATTAAAAAAATCCACAGCCCTGTCATCATCACTACCATAGAAAGTAGTTTTAACATTAAATACTACTTAATTATTAGTGTTATAAACTGGTTATGCCAAGCTAAAAAACAATGTGATGTGCTATGTGAAGCGATGTCCGCTGTCCAAGCTTCAGAAAATTAAATCAACGTGGGTTAACACAGACAACCAGATTTATGTACTGATGCTGGATCATAGCGGCAATCATCTAGGAAGTTCATGTACCATTAATGGTTGTGCAGTATATTATAGAGAAGTTCAGCAGCTGCAGCATTGCATTTCCATGACTGAGAACTGCTACCTGCACCGATGCTCTTTTATACAGCTTTAAAGGTCCCTGATTTCCCATTTCATGATATCACCACATGTTGCATTTTTTTCAACCATTGTGTTGCAAGCAGTAGGCTAAACAGAGCCAGCCAGTAATGCCAGGTAGACAGTTATGATTCTCATGCAGGAGCACATTTGACTTGGTGACTCGCAAATGCTGTAGGTCTGCTTTTAACTGCAAATCTTTGAGGAAGGGATCAGTGTGTAGTTGTTTGTTTGTTCTGTAAATAGCATAACGTATGAATTAATACTGGCCCTATCTTGAAAGCAGCAGCAGCAGCAACAACATGGATTGCTTCCCAACGAAACAAATGGTTCCAAGCACATTATAAGTATGACATTCCCCTCTAGTTGGAAATACTGCCAAGGCTTCCCCAGTCACTGGCAGCAGAACAGTAAGGCTGGCTTCAGAAATGGGAGTAGCACTCGTGCATCCACAAATCCTTTCATAGAGCCTCCACCTCTAATGATTTTCAGGTAGAGAACTTGGTTCTTATGAATCCCAGCAACACATATAATGTAAAGTATAAAACTGCAAATGGAGAAGATCGTGCGCACGTTCTTGATATGGCATACCCTCCAACATCCAGGTGATCCAAATTGGCACTTTTGTTTTTTTGTTTCGAACTCTCGTGGGAGGCAGCTGACTCACACCGGGGCACCAAACTAAAAAAAATGGGATTTTCCAGGATCCAATTACAAATAAATGAATTATTGCTAATTCTGAGATGTCTCGCTTAAATCAGGACAGTTGATCAGTATGATATGGCCTAGTGGATGTGCTGAACAGATGGTTGCTATTCTCAATGTACATTATCTGCTCAATGTACATTTCCCATAGTATATATCTATATATCTATATCTATATCTTGCTAAATGGCTAGCTATCTCTCTGGTAAAAATCCACACATACCCACACAAAGGCCAGTTGACAAAGAGAAGTCTTCACGCCCTTCCCAAAAGACAGCAACAAAGAAATCTGATCTAACGAGAAAGAATTCCATAGCTGCAGGGTCACTCCAGAAAAGGACCTCTCGCTCTCTTGTGGTCACCCACCTTATGACCTGGGGAGTTTATATGAGGACAGCATTCAAAGCAGTTCTTAAAATGCAAGCAGTATGTGACTGAAGCAGTAACTCCAGCAAATAGTTTGGGCCACTATCGTCAACTTAGTGCTTCACATTGTGCATAACCTTGTGCTGGATATTTATGGCCCCTTCATTTAAAATATCCACTCTGCTCACTGATCATTGATACAGAGCCAACAAAAGAAACGAGAGCTTCACAAAGAAAGCAAACTCAGGGCATCACTTTGTGAAAAGTGAATGACTGGTTTAATTGCCAGGATTATGATGTGCCTGTCTCTGTATATGTTTAGTGTCTGGAAGAGACAGCCAACTGTGTCCCTGTTCTACTGTCTTCCAGATGAATGCTTCAAGTAAGAACTTAATGGGCCATCTGCAAGGTGGGGGGAACACACACCTCATGCCCTCTTTTCATCTCTGGAAAAAAATATAAAAAGGAAATCACTGAGAACATGGATCGTGAAGCACTGACAGCAAAACTGCTTTGCTTTATTGAGGACTTCAAATAGGGGAACTGCTGGGTGCTCAATTTCAGCATAAGAATTTTACCATTTTGCTATACCATATTACAAATAAATGCAAAATATAATATACAAGTTTTTGAGGGTGGAAATAGCAGTAATATGAGTAAATGGCAGTAAATGAGTAAACTAACAATAAGGAAATCTCTTATACTGGTCTATTCCCCCCCTCCCCCGTCTTTTTTGGAGACCTATCATCTCAAGCTGGGACCCAGGTGGCGCTGTGGGTTAAACCACTGAGCCTAGGGCTTGCTGATCAGAAGGTCAGCGGTTCGAATCCCTGTGACGGGGTGAGCGCCCGTTGCTTGGTCCCAGCTCCTGCCAACCTAGCAGTTCGAAAGCACGTCAAAATGCAAGTAGATAAATAGGAACCGCTACAGCGGGAAGGTAAACGGCGTTTCTATGTGCTGCTCTGGTTTGCCAGAAGCAGCTTTGTCATGCTGGCCACATGACCTGGAAGCTATATGCCGGCTCCCTCGGCCAATAATGCGAGATGAGCGCGCAACCCCAGAGTCGGTCACGACTGGACCTGATGGTCAGGGGTCCCTTTACCTTTACCTTTATCATCTCAAGCAGTCACTGTAATAATGGCTAGTCTTAAAATACAAAAAAACCCTGTGCTCTAACCAGGAACCAAGTGTTGCTCACCCCTTGTATGCATGATGTTCAAACAACATTTAGGAAGGCTTGACAATTTTTGCAGCCAAACTGGCAAAAAAAACCTTTGCAGCAGGACGAAGTAAATCTTTGCAATGTGGCACGCTTGCATATGTTGCTCATAACACCTCAATCTGAAGTTGTCTCTTACATCCATAAGAAATCCCCTTTATGGGTAAGTACCAAATGGTCTTAACATATGTGTGAACCATCTAAGTGTAAGTAACAATAGTCTTGTTCTATTCCTTAAGAATCATGGTTGTTATTGGGTTTGTTTTTTTACCAGGGCAGGACGTTGTAGCAGAAGTAGAGGACTCAACTCATCAGAATGAATAGGATGGCCCTGAAAGGGACTATGAGTGAAGTAAGTTAAATAATACATACTACTTTCTCAAACTGTGGCAAGAAACTTGTAGCCTTCCAGATGTTGTTGGACTCTAATTCCCATCAGTAATAGATAGCATGCCCAGTGCTCAGGGATGATGGAAGCTACAGTAGAACAATATTTGGAGGGTGAAATGTTTATCTTCTCTGCTCTAAAGTGGCCTCATTAAGCCACATGTTTAAAATTATCTAACCACACCACTGTTGTTTTTTTTAAAGAAAAGGATGCACATACCTGCACATACAATTTGTGAAATATTAATAGAACATAACAGAATAATAGATTAGACATATTTCTGCTTTCTGGTTTGAAAAGACAAAAAAGACCAGCAATCTAGTACAAAGAATAATGTGCCATATTAATATTTTAATCAGTTCTAGAAAACAAAATTAAATCTTATAATATATTGGCAGGGGTTTTTTCCCTAGAAAAAAGTTGTTGAGCTGTTGTTGTTGAGCTGTTGTTGTTGAGCTGTTGTTGTTGTTTGCCCTCTCCCTGATGGTTAAGCAACATCTCCACCACAGCCTTATGGTTAGCTGACTTTAAAACTAATAGAGTTAACTCACAAATCACATACTGAATGATCCCTCCTATTGCACCTCCAACAATATGTTGGAGCAAAATTCTAGACTGTACTTTTTCCATCCTGCACAAATCATGCTGGGTCACATTCTATGATTACACTTTGTAAGACCCAAGAACACCTACCGGTTAGCAGTATATTCCCAATGAAAATCAACCTGCAACAACATAGCCTTTTAATGTGGGAAACATTTGTATTTCTGTGCTTTTCTATTGCTCTAACAATTTTCACATCGGTTGGTCGAGCTGAACTGAAGTTTGCTATTGTGCAGTGAGGCAGCAACATTGCTTCCCTTGCTCCATTTCCGTGTTAACGGTAGAAGTTTTCTTGGTCTCAAATGACCAAAGAATTCTAAGATGTATCTTGGAATTACTTGCAAGACTGAACATAGGATTTGCCATACAAGATTAAACCACTGATCCATCAAGTCTGATATCTTCCCTCCAACAGTGGTCACTTCCTAATGCTTCAGAGGAAGCTCAAAATATATGAAATGCCACGACAATTTTCAGTGCTGGTTTTTGGTTCAGAAGGGTTGAAGGAAGAGACAGAGTGCATCATGAGATAGGGAAAAAATCTTTCAACTATAAAATAAATAACTACAGATTGTGGACAAATATGTTGTAGCCATATGTCCTGTTTGTGCCACTTTTAGGATAGTTTCTTTACTCCCTGGTATTTAGATACCAGTTAAGAATGTTACCAGCGAAGTAGGGAATACAGAACTGCATAACCTTTAAAAAGGTAAAGGTAAAGGACCAGACCCCATAGTCACCTTTGACTAGACTTAACCGTCCAGGGGTCCTTTACCTTTACCATTTACTGTTAATGTATACAGGTGCAAATGAAATGCCAGTATGAGTTACAAATAAGACGTGCTCCTTACCTGGGCTGCAGAACTGCATATGTCAGTCCTCTCCACTTTCAGTATATGTCAGGTTGCACAATTAGTACACTCTGAAGTGTACTGTCCTACAGTAATCATAAAAATAGCTTTTCTCATATTGACCACGTGCAATAAAATAGCCAAGGTATCACTAATCTAGTCTAGCAACAGATGGGTTGAGGGAAGAAGATGCTTTGTGTAACTCAGCTGCATAGTGGAATAAAATATCAGCCATCCTTTGACTCAATTTTCTCTCCTATCAAATATAAAGGGTACTTTTCTAAATTGAGCAATTATTCTTCCACTTTATAGTAATCACTTCCACTGTCTTTGATGTTTTAACCACCCAACTGCCAATAAAGTTCTATTATTCTTCCCGTTCAACTAGTGATCCTTTTATATGTGTGGCATTGCTGTATGAAACTTGACTTATTAGCCAGTCACTACTATTCAGAGCTGGACCATAAAGAAGGCTGATCGGCGAAGAATTGATGCTTTTGAATTATGGTGCTGGAAGAGACTCTTGAGAGTCCCATAGACTGCAAGAAGATCAAACCTATCCATTCTGAAGGAAATCAGCCCTGAGCGCTCACTAGAAGGACAGATCCTGAAGCTGAGGCTCCAATACTTTGGCCACCTCATGAGAAGAGAAGACTCCCTTGGAAAAGACCCTGATGTTGGGAAAGATGGAGGGCATAAGGAGAAGGGGACGACAGAGGACGAGATAGTTGGACAGTGTTCTCGAAGCTACGAACATGAGTTTGACAAAACTGTGGGAGGCAGTGGAAGACAGAGGAGGGAACAACGGAGGAGGTTCTGGGTGCCCTGGGGGTTATGCTGGCGCAGGTCACGAAGGGAGGCGCTTCAGGATTCTGAATTGGATTAGTGCAGTCATGCTTTTTGGTGCTCTGTCTTGTACATATGTATATAATAAAACCCTGTAAAAACCAAGCACAGGGTTTGGAACTGCTTACTTGTGAGGAAGCTACACACACCATTACAGGTTATGTCTTTTCTGTTCAGAATCTGTGTTCCTGCCAGAGTTTTGGTCTTGCTAGAGATACCATCCCTCTGACCATTGCTTCTAGACACACAATTTGTATTTCAGAAAAAGAAGAGAGATTTGCATGTTCAGACCCAGAGTCCTCCCCCCTAAATAAACACACATTTGAATCCAATTTTAGTTTTGGTTTTTGGCAGAATTTAGCCCACAACTTTATTGATTACAGAAAAGTGAGTGGTTGCATAGGCTCTGGTTCGACTAGCTTCCTACACCATTGGGTAGCACTGACCCAGAGCTCTATCATAGGTCAGCCAAGAGTGAACACCTGAGATAGGTGAAAAGCCTGGGAACAGACTCTATTCACCCCCAGATGCTCCCCTGGACTCAGGCACGGTCACAACCCCCTCTTGGGGGTTGACCAAACTGAGTCCCTGGATTCCTACCCTTCACATAGGAATGGCAAGACCGTTCTCCCATCCCTATCACCTGGACCAGTGCCTATCCGCAACATTACAAGTTGTGATGATTTGATACGTGGCAGGCAAAACCCAAATGGCAACAGCCAATCAGCCAAGTGGGGAAAATTCCTGCCATGCCCCTGTCCCCACAACATATGACACATGACGGCATAGCAAGGTCAATCACAAAATGCCCTAAAAGTAGGGAGAGGTGGGCGGGTGTTCCGATGCACGAGCCGAAATGGGTCACGTGCATAGGAATATATAGGTCCCTTGATCCATTTAGACTGCACCCCATTGGCCAGATTAAACCCAGCAACTAGGGACCTACCAATTGAGTCTTGTGGCTATCCAATAGACCCACCCACAACCAGGAGGTCAGTCTCCAGGTCTCACCTCAACACATGCCCTCTTTTAGGGATGACACACTTAAGCACTGTTTTGTTTATTTCTTGAAAGGGCAATGAGGCGAAAATATACATTTTCAACAGCGTAGATTCTGAGGGTGTTAGTTTGATTACATTTTCAGAAAAGGAAGTTAAAGCGTTGAATTGGGGCAACATTGTGTCCCCTTGTGAGCTTCTCTGACAGAGGTTGTTTGTCATTGGATCATGTGTTCTTTGGCTCTTTGGAGCTAAATCTTTATGTGCCTTGGAGTTATTTTATAACGATAGCTAGGGAATATGCCTCACAGAACTAGACCGTGAGTCAACACTGTTTCTCCAGGATAACTGCTGTTTGTTTGCTTTAGGAAGCAGGACAGCCTCAGGACACCTTTGCGGAAACCTGGAGTCTGAAGTGCAGTTTTATACACAAAGCACCAAAAGCTACATCCACCTGAGGCATACGAGATGGACTTCTGCCAAAACACTTTTTGAAACTAGAAATCCTCTTTCTGTCATGTGCATGATTCTCCACACTTGCTATGGGAAAAACCAGATTAGTATTAAAGACTTCAGTGTGCACATTTATTCACCCAGATGGCTTTTTGTGTGATTGATGCTCAGTACTGACAATGACCCAGTCTACTGTTTGCTTAAGGCTGCAATCCTATACAGACTATCTGAGAGTAAGCCTTGTTAAACTCAATGCGGCTTAACTCCTAGTATGCATGCTAAGGAGGGCACTGTTGGTTTCATGCATACTCTCTGGGCTTGTGGGAAATCATGGAGCAGCTTTTCCTAGCTTGTCATGTTGACTGATGGAAATTGTAGCCTGAAACATCTGGAGGGCACCATGTTGGGGAAAGTTGTCCTAGAGCATTTCCCACTAGTGTGCAGTGTGTGTCTTTTTTCATTGTCTCTTGTCGTTGCCATATTTGAGAAATAACTACAAACATGATATGGCAGTGTCCCATTTCTCCTAATAGACCAGACACCACTGTAAAAAGGGCTCCACTTGAGCAGCTGAGAGGTCCTTCAAACTACAGTGGTACCTCTACTTACGAATAACTCTACTTACGAATGTTTCTACTTACGAATGGAGCTCTGTCCGCCATCTTGGATGCGATTTAGATAGGATTTTTCTACTTACGAATTTTTAGATAGGGTTGCTTCTACTTACGAATTTTTTCTCCCAATGCATTCCTATGGGATTCGGCTTACAAATTTTTTTCGACTTACAAATGTGTGTTTGGAACGCATTAAATTCGTAAGTAGAGGTACCACTGTACACAAATGAACTTTGCCCCAACCTGCCTTCTTTTTGACATGGGGTAGAGCAAACGTGCCCCCTGGTTAAAGTCAAGGAAGTGTTCATCTGAAAGAGACACACACACACACACACACACACACACACACACACAGTTGTACTTCTGAAGTCGAACGGACTTCATTCCGGAAGTCTGTTCAACTTCCAAAACGTTTGGAAACCAAGGTGCGGCTTCTGATTGGCTGCAGGAAGCTCCTGCAGCCAATCAGGAGCCGCAGAAGCCATGTCGAACGTTCGGCTTCCAAAGAATGTTCACAAACCGGAACACTCACTTCTGGGTTTGTGACTTTCGGGAGCAAAAACTTTCATCTCACAAGGAATTCGGGATCCAAGATATGACTGGAGAGAGAGAGAGAGAGAGAGAGAGAGAGAGAGAGAGAGAGAGAGAGAGAGAGAGAGAGAGAGAGAGAGACGCTAAAAATAAATTCATTAATAAAGAGAAGACGTTAGCTGTTGATTTTTTTAAGGCAGAACAGGTTGTGTTATCTAAAGGTAAATGCAGCTACAGCACGGGTGTCAAACACAAGGCCCGGGGGCCAAATCCGGCCCGCCAGACCTCGTCATGTGGCCCGCCGAGCGCCCCAGCCAGCGGGACCCAGCGGCGGGACCTTGCTGCTGAAGCGCCATGCCAACAAAGCGCCGACAAACAGCTGGGGCCGGGGGGGGGGGTTGAAAGGCAAGCCGCCGCCTCCGTCTCCTCTTGCCTCACCTCCTCCTCCTCCTGCCGCGGCTCAACCTCATGAACGTGAGCTCAGCAGCGGCTCAGCCTCACGAATGTGCAACTCTGAGGCTTTACGCACTTCTCCTAA
Organism: Zootoca vivipara; assembly: GCF_965207765.1. Lineage (NCBI taxonomy): Eukaryota > Metazoa > Chordata > Lepidosauria > Squamata > Lacertidae > Zootoca > Zootoca vivipara. Next base: position 18,022,614 of record NC_142587.1, on the reverse strand, counting down.
AACGGACACCCGCTGCCTCACGCTGCACGGGAAATGCTTTTTGCCCCTGGGTCCCTTCACGCTCTTTTCTGGCGCTGAATCAAGGCAGCAACCCCCCCCCTTCCCTTTCTTTCTTCCTCTCTCTCGTTCTTATTCTTTCTTTCCCTCTCCTTCCTTCCTTCTTTCTCCCTTTCCGTCTTCTCTCCCTCTTTCTTTTTCTTTCCTTCTTTATTCCCTTCCTTATTTCCTACTCTTCTTTCTCTCCCCTCTTTCCTTCCTTCCCCCCTCCCTCCCCTCCCCTCCCTCTCCCTCTCCTCAGAAACATAGGATGCTGCTTTATACCAGTACTTCTGGCCCTTAAGCCCTGGAACTAGGAGAGCAGCTCCAGTGAGTCAACCTCAGCCAGTCCCTTTGGTGAAGGGTGGTGGCTCACTGGCAGAACATCTGTCCTGCATGCAGAAGGACCCCAGCATCTCCAGGTACTAGTAGCTCTGCAAAGGTCCTGCATGAAACCCTAGCGAGCCTCCACCACCCAGTGCAGTTACCAAAAATCATTTTTCAATAAATTGTACAATAATTGTACATTTGAATATCTACTTGCCATTATTCTGACTATGTTTCTGCTTTCAGAGCTAGTTATTACTTACATTATTACAAAAAACAGTAATAATTGAATGCAGTGACAATAATTTATGATAATAAAGAGTGGACACATAGTCCTACAGATACAACCGGCCCTTTGAGGGTGACCAAACTGCTGATGCGGCCCCCGATGAATTTGAGTTTGACACCCCTGAGCTACAGTATAAGTGAGGTTTTTCCCCTCCCTCAGAAATTTCAGAGTTATTGTTCCCATGGTAACTATAACTCTCTCACATTGTTCAGCAATGCAAGTCATTACTGAATGGTAGTGGCATTGCCACAATTAAGGCAGAAGTTAGGGTTTAATTTGAAAAGAGAGCTTTAAAAAAAAATGAAACAAAATAATTCTGCAGGAAGTCACCTCCTGTAAATAAAATTTTAGGTGATTTCTTCTCTCAAACAACAAAGCAGCCCTATATAAAGTTTGAAAAAAATCATGATTTTCTTCTTCTTCCAAAAATGAATATTGGCCAATCAAAGGTTTAAAATGATGCATTTACAAATACATCTGCCAAACAAAGTTGAGGCAAAACAAGCTCTTTTAGGTTCTCCTGCTATTTCGTCCTCATATTTCAAAAATTACCAGCAGCTGCAGATTCAAACCGGTCATCAGTTCATGATGAATGAAAGCCCCATCATTATTGTATAGCGGCAGCTGACCAAGCTGGTCTGAAAGGAACAAGTGATTGAACACTATCTGTTTGCAAAATCCCAGGGTGACAGTTGTAATGAAAGTCATAAGGCTTCCATGCATTGATGTTCATCACATACAGAGCACTCCAGCTGTCCCATCCTTCACCCATGGTGATAGAATCACCACCACATCCACAGCCTGGCCACTCTAGATGGCACCAGCAGCTGGGGGGAAGCAGATCAAGGCTGATACTGCCTGTTAAGTAAATATAGGGTGGGAGCTTAAAAAGCAGTTTCTTTAAAATGAGATATACCAATGCAATAATTGTACCCTTAACAACAACAAATGGACAGGTTTAAGGGGGTTTGTATTTCAAATTCTTGTAGCCTACAGATTTATTTATTTATTTATTCAGTTTTGTTTGGGGTATTTTTTGATGTTATAACTATTTTTGTTATGTTGTAATTATATATTTTATATATTGTGATCTTTTCTGTGACTTCCAGGTATAGGGCGGTATATAAATTCAATAAATAAAATAAATATTTTTTCCCATGTTGTGAGCCACCTTGAGCATGGTTTGAATTATGGGAAGGTGGCATGCAAATGAAACGATGTATGTATGCATGCATTAATTCAGTTTAGTTCAAAAAGCAGATAGTATGGTACAGGATGTGTACAGGAGGCTACATGGTATATTGTGCAAGCAAAGGGTCCAATTCTGACCTACATGCTCTGACTTGTGGTATAAGGCAGCTTCCTACTTTCATATGAAAAGAAGTCCAGAGTCCTTTGCTTCTAGTGCTGCAAATAGGAGATACAGGATGTGTCCATTTATTAGGTTCTCTGGAGCTATTGAAATGACAATTTCAGTGACTATAGGGTTCAAAAACTGTATGATAAAAAATGTCATTGTGAACATAACCCTCAAATATCCCAATAACTGCTCTGCTTTTCAAAAATAAAATTCATCTTTGTGAGGATGCAAAACATAGACCATCCAAGTGACCCTATTTTCCAGGTACATCACTGATTTAGAGAAGCCACCCCAGTTTCTGATTTGATCCCAGAATGTCCCACTTTTCCTTAGGATGTCCCTATTTTTGTTGGAGAAATGTTGGAGGGTATGCAGTTATCCGACCCCTGAGCCATCTGAAGGCAATCCTTTATAGCAGGCATCCTCAAACTGCGGCCCTCCAGATGTTTTGGCCTACAACTCCCATGATCCCTAGCTAAGAGGATCAGTGGTCAGGGATGATGGGAATTGTAGTCCAAAACATCTGGAGGGCCGAAGTTTGGGGATGCCTGTTTTATAGGGAAGTTAAAAAAACATTTAAGGTTTTATTATGTTTTTATATATGTTGGAAACAGACAACCGAGTAAGATGTGTGGGGTATAAATAGTAAAATTATCATTATGGAATGGGACGTCCCTATTTTCATCGGGTACGAAAATAAAGCAACAATAAACTAGGAACATAGTCCTATATAGAGGGCAATTCTGAAGACAAATGTGCTTCGTTTGAATATGTGTGATAGCAGTGCCTGCTAATTACTTTCTGAGTCATGCTTTAATAAAAACACAGTAATATTGTTACTCTGTGTGCTCAGCAAACTAGTTCTATACTGCTGAAATTTGCTAATTCATAGCAGTGTCTGAGAAGACTTGGAAAACTTTAAGATTTTGCAAATTACTGGAGAGGTAAGTGGACATTGGGACCCAGGTGGCGCTGTGGTTAAACCACAGAGCCTAGGGCTTGCTGATCAGAAGGTAGGCGGTTCGAATCCCTGTGATAGGGTGAGCTCCCGTTGCTTGGTCCCAGCTCCTGCCAACCTAGCAGTTCGAAAGCACGTCAAAATGCAAGTAGATAAATAGGAACCGCTACAGCAGGAAGGTAAACAGCGTTTCCATGTGCTGCTCTGGTTTGCCAGAAGCGGCTTTGTCATGCTGGCCACATGACCTGGAAGCTATATGCCGGCTCCCTCGGCCAATAATGCGAGATGAGCGCGCAACCCCAGAGTCGGTCACGACTGGACCTAATGGTCAGGGGTCCCTTTACCTTTACCTAAGTGGACATTATAGGACATCAGCATTGAACTGCAAAATGTATTTATGGTAAAATTATGTTGTCCTTTCAGTTTTAATAATTCAATATGATACCACGAATTATGCTACAATTGAATACAAGGCTTTGGCGTCTGTCTCTTTGTTGCTTTGGGTTCATATCCAACCTTTGTTCTGGATCCTCGTCTCCACTCCCATTGTTCAGCCCAGACACTGAGGTCCTCCTCCAGTGGTCTTCTGCTGGTTCCCTTACTATGAGAAGCAAAGTTACAGGGAACCAGGCAGAGGGCCATCTTGGTGGTGGCGCCCTCCCTGTGGAACACCATCCCGACAGATGTCATGGAGATAAAGAACTACATAACTTTTAGAAGACATCTGAAGGTATCAGGCAGCTTTTAGTGTTTGATATTTTACTATGTTTTGTATATGCTGTAAGCCACCCAGAGTGGGCGGGGTATGAATAATAAAATTATTACTCCTAATTATTATTACTGTATTCCAAGAAACTAGTAGGTTCCTTGGAAACTTATTGGGGTTTAGTAGTTAGAAGGTCAATAACAGAAGAGAAGCTGAAAGATTGGTTGTGAGTCTTAGAAGACCTCCTCCCTTTATCCACCTGGGCTGGGAGAGCAGGACTCTGACCGACTCCAGCTACAAAAGCTGAGATTGTTGAACAGACTCTTGGGTTGGGGCATTGTTTAGTTGGGGTTTTTGGGTTTTTTTTTCTCTTACTGATGTTATTTTTTGCATTTTTATTGTAGATCTTATGATTTATGTGGCAGCTGTTCAGTTTGGTTGTGCAATTTTTGATGATTTAATGATTGCTTATGACTACTTTTGCTATGTTTGTAATTATGTATTTAATTACAAACATAGCAAAAGTAGTTATAAGACTGTGGGAGGCAGTGGAAGACAGGAGTGTCTGGCGTGCTCTGGTCCATGGGGTCACGAAGAGTCAGACACGACTAAACGACTAAACAACAACAACATGTATGTATGCAGACCCTCCAAGTCCCTGTTTTTTGAGGGACAGTCCCAGATTTACAGATGTCATCCTGGTTTCTGATTTGATCCCGGAATTTCCTGTTTTTCTTTAAAGGTAAAGGACCCCTGACAGTTAAGTCCAGTAGCGAACGACTCTGGGGTTGCGGTGCTCATCTCACTTTACTGGCTGTGGGAGCCAGTGTTTGTCCGCAGACAGCTTCCGGCTCATGTGGCCAGCATGACTAAGCCGCTTCTGGTGAAACCAGAGCAGTGCACGGAAACACCATTACCTATTTATCTACTTGCACTTTGACGTGCTTTCGAACTGCTAGGACGTCCCTATTTTAATCAGAAAAATGTTGGATGGTATGGAGCTATGCGACCCCTGAGCAAAGGAGATAAGTAACCATACAACCTTTAAGACATTTGAAGGCAGCCCTGTGTAGGAAACTTTTTAAATGTTTAATGTTTTATTATATTGTTATATATGTTGGAAGCCTCCCAGAGCGGCTGGGGCAACCCAGTCAGGATATTAATAATAAAATTGTTGGTTGTTGTTGTTGTTGCTGTTGTTGTTGAATAGGACATCCCTGTTTTCACTGGAGAAATGTATGTATAGTTTGTCCATTTTTGGTATTTTCCTGTACTGTGTAAGAACAGTGAACTGTGGAATGTGGGAGAGGAGTTCACATGAGCCTCCTCATTTGTTAAAAGCAGATGTGAAGGGGTTGTAGTGCTGGTTCAGTACATCAAGTCATTTTTCCATCATGGAATGCATTAACCATTCCCCCTGCTTGCCATTTATTTGGTGGCTCTGTGAAGCAGTTCTGTATGTACACCACTCAGGGCCGCCTCAAGCAGGTCGGGCGCCCTGACGCTGTGGCGCGGAGATCGCTCCGGCACCCCCGCCCTGGTGGGTGGGCACAGTGCACAGTGCCCCCCCTGCGGGCCCGGCGCCCTGGTGCCCCATGCCACTGCGACTACCCCTAGAGCCGGGCCTGACACCACTATAGATATGTAGGGTTCCTACATAAAACAGAAAATCTAATATTCTTGATGTACACATATACTTGATATCCTATGCATGGATACATATCATGAGTTCCTGAAAATGTATTTCTTTCTTTCTTTCTTTCTTTCTTTCTTTCTTTCTTTCTTTCTTTCTTTCTTTCTTTCTTTCTTTCTTTCTTTCCTGCTCTTCATACACACATCCTTCCATTCTCATTCCTCAGTTTGCCTTTCCTATCCCATCTTTCACCTTTTTGCCCAATATCTCATCTTGATCTGTCTCTCACTTAAAAGTTCGTCCTAGTCACCTAATGGTACTATAAAACCACAATAATGGATATTGTAACAGAAATGGAATTTTATTTATATAAACCCTCAGTCCAGCTTTATATGGCTATTAAACTTTTACTGGGGAATGAGCAGAGCTTACTTTCAGAGGACATTACTGTTAGATAGTTAAATGAAAATTAGGAAAGTGCTACTAACAATGAAAGTCATTCGCTAAACTGGCGATTTTGGAGCAACCAAAATATAGAACCCAGCAGAACAGTCCTATGCCTGAGGTGCACATACCACTGAATTCAATGGGACTTACTCATAAGTAAGTGGGTTTAAGAGTGCATACTAAGAGTATGCATTGGCTCTGTGTGTGAGCAAAATAACAAGACAACTCAGGTTGATTCAAAGATTTCACCCTCTCCTGAAAGTGGGATGTCAATACTGCCTCCCAGCTGGATCAGAGCCTCCACAAATTTTCATGTCCCTCAGTTGTTTCTCTTCTGCATTATAGCTCTTCTTTCTCTATATATATTTCTCTAGGTCCAAAAAGTTGACCTCAGAGCACTGAAGAGGTTTGGATTTTCTTGTTGTTAAAAGTAGAGTAGCAGAGTACTTTAAAAAAGAAAGAAACCACACACACACACACACACACACACACACACTGTTGTTCTGCTTTAACAACAACAAAGAGCAGCTCTTCATACCGGTAACTCTACAGCCAACATTTCAGATTGTCTTCTGCCATAAGGCCTATTAGGCTTGTTGGGGACCTTAACTGTGATGCAGAAGGGAATTTTATGTGTGTGTCTGGTGTTGATGTGCATCGCAAAAAGCACCCACCCAGTTTATGCAATTAACATTCCTCAAAAAAGAAGAAAGGGCCATGAAAATTAGATGTGCAGGTCACATGTGATATTTTCTGCATTTTTGATAGCCCAGCAATTGTCTAGCGTGGCCCACAAGAATAATGTCTGATGCAACTAAATGCCTGATGCTTAAGATCCCCAAGATCGATGGTTACTGATTAGTACTGATTAAATCAATTCCCAGTGCTCCAGTGTTGTTTTATTGTCAGCATGCTATGAACCTCAGACCATTTGTTGACCCTTGAGCTAAAGCCTGGTGGAGCACTTCCGGAAACTGAGTAGTTCCTTACTAATTGGTACTGCCAACATTTGGTCTCTTCAGTTAACGCTTGCACAAATATTGTGTAAATGTAGCTACGGGAGTGGGTGCCAGCAATAACTCACACAGCTTCTGTGAAGTTAACTCATTATTCAAAGAAACAAGGTAGCTCAGAAGACCAAAGCTGGAAAGCACAACAACTGGGCTGCTCTCTGCCACAAACTCTTTCTGCTCACTAAACCCTGTGACCTTTTTAGCTTCCAATACCTCCTCCCCCCAGTGTGCTGTCTCTTCTCCCTATGACCAGACAACTTTGTCCCACCACCAGGGGTTCCAACTTGATTAAAATATTGGGGTGGGGGCAGGTAAGCCTCGCCCCACATAATCAATCAAAGACATGTCATACACCAACCATTTGAATTTCAATCTCCATCAACTTGAGGAGTGGCCTCCTCAAATATTTTATTGGCAGGGGCAAAGGGACCTCGGCCACTATCCCCACCACCAACTTCTCTGGCTCTGAGCCTTCTTCCCTTGGGGTTCCTCAGCTGGTGTCTCCAACCTCTCCTCTTCAACCAGCCAGGCTATAACACCACCTCCCTTCCCTCTATGACACTCTTTCCTTTATGCTTAAGATTTACATATAGTAATAGCAGTTATTAGATTATTTCTTCCCTTGCCAATATATTTCTTGAAATGAAAGAGTGCCCTTTGATGTATCTTTTATTGAAAGCCTTGTTTTAAACAGCCGTCTATTTTTTATCCATTTGAAGACAGTTTCAGTGCCACTTCTTTCCTTTGACAGGGGTCAAAGGAAAAGCATCTTCATCAAAGAAATTTTATTAGCCATAAAGAGAACTTCTATAAAGCCGGGGATGTGCCGAGGTAATACAAGTTGGAATATTTTCACTACCCATTGGCTTTAATTGTTCAAATAAGACAACTAAGCCCTCTTGCCCAGATGTGTTTGCTGAGATAACCCACCAGAATCAGAAGCAGGATTGATGTCTCTTCACCGTGATGAAAAATAATGATTCTTTTCTACCTCTGTCGATCCAGCTTGCAAACCTTAGTCATAGGAAATGTATAAAAATATAAATGCATGCAGTGATACCGGAAGGACTTGTTTAATATTATTGTCAGGGGGTTGTTGCAGCTACTCCTGAGTAAAGATGCTCTAGTCCGTTCTGTCTTTTAAGGGGTTTTTATTGTGCATACTATTTACAGTGCAGAGATAGCAAAAAAACATGACCTCCTAGTCACTAGCAGAATCCGGCAATGGCGCCTGTCTGCTTCAAAGCCAGCATAATAGCTTGGGCACCCAAAACGCCGCCTTCTCACCCTACGTTTGGGCGCTTGCCTCAATTCGGGCACCGGAAGTGGCTGTGCTCCCTCCTCCAGCTGTGGGCTAGTGCGGTGCAGGGGCTCTGATACATCGCTGAGCCTTCCTTCCATTTCGCTTCCCTCCTCATCCCCCCGCCTGACCCGCTGCTACCACTCTCCCTGGGCGAAGTGCTGGTCAGGATGATGGGGGGAGGCTCCCTGTAACAAGTCCCCCTGGCAATTATGATAAGGACTTGTTTAATATTATGATAAAGGGTGAAAAGTAACTTCGAATTTGGCTCCACTATAACCCTTCTTACCCCACCAGATAGTCTTCGCATTTCTACACTACAACTCAATGGGCCATTCACATCAAGCAGATGTTCTTGCACCTCACCTAGAGCAAAGCCAACCACTGGGTCACCTTCAGAACCCCAAGCACTTATATCTGGCACCTGGTGGCCATACCAACTTTTGAATTAAGATATCCCTCACAATCCTACTCATAAGGAAAATTGAGAAGTACACAAGCTTTAGAAACAGTGGAAGTCCATGCATTAATGTTACATCTTTGTGACAGATTTTGTTTGTAATGCTATGAATACATGCATAGTAGAGCTACAACTATTGTGAAACCCATCCTACTAGATGACACCAACTTTATTTTGGAACTTTGAGGGCAGTAGTTTGAGAAGATGCATTTTTGTCTTCCCCTCCAGATGCTGTTGGACATCAATTCCCAACATCCCTGACCATTGACTAGGGGGCTGTCCCTAAAGGGAAATGGAGCCCATCAACACTGGGAGGATCACAAATTTCCCCATCTCTGCATTAGAGCAACAAACTTGGACAAGCTGTGACCAGGGCTGTGACCAGAAACTATATTTCTGAGGAGAAATTTAAATGTAAACCAAAAAAATTTATGTTCTTTTGAAATGCTGTTTAGGTTGTAAATAGTTAACTGTCTAAAGGAGAAAAGGAAATTCTGGTCTTGAAGCCACAGAGATGTATTTTATTGGGGTTCAGTGGGCAGGCTGCCCAAACTCAGTTGAATTGATACTGTTGCTGAAGAAAGGATATGTAACTTATGAAGTTTCCAGTATGTCAGTTGACTGAAGAACTTGATGTTTATATGATTCATTGGAATAAGAGAGGGTCAGAATGTGATACATCCTTTTGAAGTAATTTAATTCAAACCTATTGGTCCATTGTTATAGGCCTATGAAATTTAGGTTTGCCAGTGAGAACCTGCTGATTGTCTGGGCACTCTAGCTGGAGAGAATAAAAGGCTCGACACTGCTTAGGGGTCAGTCAGTAGGACAGAAGAGTCAGGCAGTCTTTGTAAAACTGTGAAGAGATTTAGTAAGGGATTTAAGGACTCCAAAGAGGCTGGAGACAAGCATGAGAGAGTCTGAGGCTGGAAGCAGCAGTGGCCATGGAAAGATAGCAAGAGAGACTAGGAGCTAAGGAATTCAGGTGGAGCCAATGCATTAAAGCTGAAAATCATCAAAGGAAGGAACTAGGGGGTCTGCAAAGAGGAGTGGAAGAAGCTCACCTTTGGAGGTGAGCTGAGACCAGCGTGTCAGAAGTTAGCAAGTAACACAAAGAAACACTGAATCCCTAACCAGAGAGAAGACTTCTAACTAAAGCTTACAAAGCAACTGTGGGGATAGAGAACCTGTCCAGAAAGGAGAAGACGTCAAGCGAAGCCCTTTAATCAGTCTGTGATTTAATTGGAGGGGAGCCCTAAAAGAGGGCAGTTGGCTAGTGGCATTAGTACAGGGATAGGAACCGAAACAATGGATAGCTCAGTTGATTAAAGTGTGGTTCTGATAACACCAAGGCTGCAAGTTTGATCCATATATAGGGCAGCTGCATATTCCTACATTGCTGGGGGCAGGGTGAGAGTTAGATGTTCCTCAAGGTCCCTTCTACAATTCTATGATTCTAAGCCTGTCCAGATGTTTAGAAAGTTGGATGTATTAATCTATGATTCTGTGATCTCTTTGAGGTAAAAGGAACGTCATTAAAGAAAATAGAGCATCACTAAAGCAATATTAATTTATATATATAAGCCATCTTCAAGTCAAGTATAGTTATAGAATAAACACATAAAGAATCATAATTTATATTATTTTAAGTTTTTGTGCATTGTAGGGCATTTGTTTTGATTTCCAAACCCTAGTCTCCATTTCATGCTGGTGGTCAGCAACCATATGCAATAAAAGGGTACAAAGGTATTAGTTATTTGAATCCAAATGGTGGTACTGGGATGATAAAAGGGATTATGAAAGAAGGTATTTGCTATTTATGGTGTACGTGGCAGGGATCCTGCATACAGTAACATTGTGGGCATAGTAAACCACAGCAGTTCCAATACACCAGCATGGTGCAGTGGTTAAGAGCAGTGGACTCATAATCTGGTGTAGCGGGTTCGATTCCCTGCTCCTCCACATGCAGCTGCTGGGTGACCTTGGGCTAGTCACACTTCTTTGAAGTCTCTCAGCCTCACTCACCTCACAGAGTGTCTGTTGTGGGGGAAGAAGGGAAAGGAGATTGTTAGCCACTTTGAGACTCCTTGTGGTAGTGATAAAGTGGGATATCAAATCCAAACTCTTCTACTTGATGGCAGTTGGTGTGATATGGAAACATTTAAGTCCAACCCTCTACCAAGACTTCAGCTGAATGAACCTGAGCCAAGCCTGCTGGAGAATTGATCTACTGGGCATTTGAAGACAAGGGTGTGAAACATTTTCATCCAAAGGACCACACATTTTCTTATAGGAAATCTTCCAGAGGCCCCATGCCAGTGAATCAGCTGCTGCAAAAGTGGCCCTAGTCAGATACACACCAGTAAATTGTATTATCACAGTTTCAGCGAGGGAAAACCAGAAGAACATTGAACAGGTCTAGTGAGGAGCATGACCTGGGTACGAGTGGCCTTGACAGAATTTTGAGGGCCAGATACACCTGAACACAGGCAATATTTGGCCTCCAGGCCAAGGGTTTCCCATCCCTGCTCCAACAGAGAGATGTGAGGGCTCAGTTTGAAGTAATTGGTGTGTCACAGCCCATCCCAGCCATGACAAGGGCACTGCATCAGGTGTGCCGGCTCCAAGGAACAATTCTACACGAGCCCTATGAAAATCTTCTTCTCATCCAGTTCTCTGTGCATACAGGAATGTGTACAATTTATCTTGCATGCAAGCTTGTAGCTAATGAATGTAGCATCTGATTTATATGTGATGTAATTACAGTATAAAATAAAAATGACTTCAATTTGTTGTTGTTGTAGATTGGCAGTTTTGTCAACAAATGTTCTAAGGCTTGGGCAGGTAAGCAATGCTTTTTTCTGATCATACAATACATCTATGTGCTTAAACATATCCATAAACTTAATTCATCTGTAAAATGAGATCATCCATCTTTCTGTATAAACAAGCCACTCTGTGTTTGGCTCCTCTGGCTTGCTTTGACAATAAAGAGCCCATGATTGAATAGTAACACTGCTTAATGCTCATTCCGATAAGAGAAATGAAAGTAATAAATATCATTTTCTTGCTATTAATTCTTACTGATCTTTAACTTCACCAGAATGAAGCCTGGAGCAGAGACAATCATATAAGCAGGTAAAATAAACAGGATTTGCATAACAGATGATGTCCTTTCACATGCTGTTAGACTGAAGCTTCCGTCATCCTTCATTGGCCATTCTGGCAGGGAGCTGAAATTCAGCAACATTTGAATTCACTATTCCTTGCCATAGTGTATGCTTAAGATAATATGTCTTAAGTAAGGCCCCTTTGAACCCTGACTGGATGCTTCACTGTTCTGGGCTTACCTCCTTCCATTCAGACAGCATTATTGGATGATAATTACGTTACATATCAATATCAGGCGTGGTGGCATCTCCCAATGCAGAGATATTGTAGAATGAATTGGCTTCACTAGCTGCAAGGGCTGGGCTGTGGGCTGTGGTCCAAGGTAAGCCAGGCACTAACATCAGGAGCCATGGGTCAAGCCACAAGTTGTGACTGAATAGCAAGTCAGACCCAAAGCACAGCAAATAAGGAGTTAGGTTTGAGGAGCAAGCCAGATATCATCAATGGAGATTATAGGAACACACCAGAGCCAGGAGAAACATTGTTGCTTGAGGAAAACTTAACTAGAAGTTATTTTATACATCTTCCAGCACATCTGAGCACAGTAGGTAGAATTAGTCTAGGGACTGAGTTTACATCAATGAGAAGGCTACCAACTGCAATTGGTGGCTCACCACAAAGGGCAACTGTATATAGAACCCCATTGTTTCCTGACAGTAGCCTATAACATCTCCAAAAATAAATCCATTGACATACAACACTTCTACTCAAATTCTTGCACAATGTTACATAGTTTTTATACTGACTACAGTGGTACCTCGGTTTACAACACAATTGGTTTCGGAAGTCTGTACTTAACCTGAAGCGTACTTAACCTGAAGCGAACTTTCCCATTGAAAGTAATGGAAAGTAGATTAATCTGTTCCAGACGGTCCATGGCATACTTAAACTGAAGTGGACTTAACCTGAAGCGAACTTTCCCATTGAAAGTAATAGAAAGTGGATTAATCTGTTCCAGACGGGTCCGCGGAGTACTCAACCTGAAGCGTACTTAACCCAAGGTATGAGTGTAATTGGTTCCGGAAGTCCGTACTTAACCTGAAGTGTACCTGTAGTTTCCCCAAAGTAAGAAGTATTTCAATAATAATAATAATAATAATAATAATAATACTGATGGAATTGCTAATGTGAGACTCTATATACCTCCAATCTTTCTTTCTTTCTCCACTGGAAATGTTTTTGCCAAAGTGAAACTTAAATACCTACTTCCATGGGACATCACAGCTAGAAAACGTTCTTGTATGATTAAAAGAGTTATTTCTTACATTTTCCCGTCCCTCCTGAGCTTGTCAGAGATGGAGATGCCGACCTTTTTTGTTCCAGGAGAAATGAAAAGCAAAGGCACCACTTTAACAAGACGTAACGGTTTTGACAAACCATAGTACAAGAAATGCAAAAATCCAGTAAAGGCATTTAGTCATTCATCTTCCAGGCAAGATAATTACAGCTGTCAAGCATGGTTGTGCTGTGGGATTCTTTGTCCAGAGGGTTCCTTATTTTCCTCTTCCATCTCTTCCTGTCAATGGGTAGCAGCCATCAATGTCAACGTCAAATTCTACACATCAGTATTTGCGGCAGTGCAAGAACCTTTCCTTTCAAATGTCTATGTTTCAGCTTGCCAGTCTCCTTGCAGTCACACAAGCAGTGGATGGCATAGTCCTTTTGTAGCACTGAAAATACACTTCAAATGTGTTTCAAATACAGAGAGTATTTGCAGGGGAAACAACTTGACCTACAACTGCGTACAGAGGCAAGGGGAGGTAGGGGCAGTTCCAGGTTTATACAATGCTACCTGGCCTGGCCACGCGTTGCTGTGGCTTAGTCTGCGAAATGGGTCCTCGGAGTCCCCCTTCAGACTCCCCTCACCTTCAGAGTCCGCCTTCATTTAGTTGAAATGTTTTACACGTTGCTGTGTGCATCCCTGGAAGTCTCCCAAGGGTGTCCCAAGGCATGAGGTATTGCACCCCCTCCTTCCCCCACCCCCGGCTGACTCATGAGGTATCCTGACCCCTCCTCCCCCCCACCCACCAGTTCATCCCTGTTACTTCCCCCACCCTGTCCCGATCCATGAAGTTTCCCATTCCCTACTCCCCCCACCCCGGGGTCTGGGCTGAGGCGGGTGCGGCAGTGTCGTCGGGGCCTGGCGTGACTTGTAGTGTTTATGCGGTGGTGGGCGAGTCTGGCCTGTGGTGGGGGTGGCGGTAGCGGTGGGTTCTGGTTCCGGTTCCGGTTCCGGTAGTGGGGTGAGGCCTGTGGTGGAAGCGGTGGCAGTGGCGGCGGAGGAGTTAGCGGCGGCTGTGGGGTCTGGCCTGCCTTGGGTTGTTTTTTGAGCGGCGGCGAGGTGTGGTTTGTGGCAGCAGCAGGTGGCGCGGGGTTGATGTGTTGGGGTGGGGGGTGGGGTCCAGGTTGCAGCAGTGGCAGCAGCGGCCGTGGGGCCTGGTCTGTTTTGTGGGGTTGGTGTTGTGACGGTAAGGTCCGGTTTGTGGCGGCGGGGGCAGGTGTTTTTTTTTGCTAGTGGGGTGTTTGCAGTGGTTGTGGGGCTTGGCGTATCTCCCGTCATCTGCCTTTGAGGGGTAATGACCCTTTTGGCAATTATACCATGTCGGAGGGTGACGGGGGTGATTCGGCCCTGCCCTCGGAGACGCAGCTTCTGAGTTCTTTTTCCCAGCATGCACTTTTGGCTGGGTCATGCATTCTGGAACAGGGTTTTTTTGGGGGGGTTACCTGGTGGAGGTGTGACATCTGTCTTTGTTGTTGTTGTTGTCGTTTTGTCGTTTAGTCGTGTCCGACTCTTCGTGACCCCATGGACCATAGCATGCCAGGCACTCCTGTCTTGCACTGTCTCCTGCAGTTTGGTCAAACTCATGTTCGTAGCTTCGAGAACACCGTCCAACCATCTCGTCCTCTGTCGTCCCCTTCTCCTAGTGCCCTCCATGTTTCCCAACATCAGGGTCTTTTCCAGGGAGTCTTCTCTTCTCATGAGGTGGCCTCAGCTTCACGATCTGTCCTTCCAGTGAGCACTCAAGGCTGATTTCCTTCAGAATGGATAGGTTTGATCTTCTTGCAGACATCTGTCTTAGCAAACTTTATAAGATCCTTCAGACATTTGCATGTGATGTTGTGTCAAAATGTCACCTCAATCGGTCAAGCGGTTTCTGTGAAAAGTGGAGACACACCTACATGCCCTTTTTACATATACATGGTTCTTGGCCACTTACTGCCTTTTCGTACTAGAACAAAAGGAGGATACGGCTTAGATTTTTGGCACTGAAAGAGAAGGGGCATGTCTTTAATGCATCATTGTTAAAACAGGCGAACAATCGATTTTAGGATTATACCTACAAACAGAGAAGTAGGATGAAGCTCAGGAGATGGTATCATAGTTAATCAACAGTCCTGTTGATGAACACATCCAAACTCCATTTAGCAGTAGGACAGCTGTTTCTGCTGCTCTGCCTAAGCCTGGCAGTCTTCCAAATAGGGTCATCAGGTCATGTGACAAAGCTGAATGGGCTCAAGATCCAGCCCAAGTCTCTCTCCCCCACCCTGGTTCTACCCCAGCCACACACCTATTGCAGAATTTACACCTGTCTCAGCTCAGCCAGCTGAGGCCTGGCTAAATTGGGGGCAGACCAGTTACAACAGCATATCTTTGGCTGAGCTGAGATTTCCAGTGGGAATGGAAATCCAGTACATACTATGCTGCTCATCGCGGCATATCTTGCCATAGGATTGCCCCCAGATACAATGTATCAGTGGGTGGCACTATGGTCTAAACCACAGAGCCTAGGGCTTGCCGATCAGAAGGTTGGCGGTTCGAATCCCCGCTATGGGGTGAGCTCCCGTTGCTCAGTCCCTGCTCCTGCAGTTCGAAAGCACGTCAAAAGTGCAAGTAGATAAATAGGTACCACTCTGGGGAAGGTGCATAGCTGCCAAGTTTTCCCTTTTCTCGCGAGGAAGCCTATTCAGCATAAGGGAAAATCCCTTTTAAAAAGGGATAACTTGGCAGCTATGGGAAGGTAAACGGCATTTCCGTGTGCTGCTCTGGTTCGCCAGAAGCGGCTTAGTCATGCTGGCCACATGATCCGGAAGCTGTCTACAGACAAACGCTGGCTCCCTCGGCCTATAGAGATGAGCACGCAACCCCAGAGTCGGCCATGGCTGGACCTATCAGTCAGGGATACATTTACCTTTACCCTTTACAATTTAAATCAGTTTTCACCAACCTTCTCCCTTCCAGATATTTCTGGCTACAACTCCCTTCAACTCCACACAGTACAGTTGATGGGTGATATAACATGCCATGTATATTTAAGCCAAGTAGCGGACACCACACAGAGAAATAAAAACCTCAGCGATAATGTTAGGTCCCAATGATCTCCCAGGCTTTAGAAGAAACAAGCTTTGCTGCCCCACTGTTTTTCTAACTCATTCCCCCCCCCTCCAAAATAAAATTATATAAAAATATTTATACAGCTCCCATCATTCAAAAACCCAAGATTTACAAAAGACATAAAATATCATTAAAAACAATAGAAAATTAACATAAAAAGGACTAGTTTGCCTTAAAAGTTTAAACCACTAAATAGGCCTGGTGACACAAAAGGTTCTCAAGAGATGTATGAAGGTTAGACGTGAGAAAACTTGCATAATCTCTACTAGAAGAGGATTCCACAGCATGGTACTGGTGGCACTAAATACTCAACTGCAAATCAAAGCAATTTCTTGGGAAGCTGCTTAAGCCAAAAACAAAGATAATTATAGGTTATGCTCACTGTACTCCTTCACTTACCTACTGAATTTTAATATGGAGTCTCCATTTAGGTATCATGGCTAAGAGCCCCTGAAAGACAAGTGAGTTTCTCTAAAGCATTTAAAATGCTCTTTTTTTAGGTCAGTGGGCATATTTGTGACGGTGCTAAGGGAGCTAAATATGTTAAATAGAATCACAGAATTGTAAAGTTGGAAGGGGCCCCCAAGGGTCATCTAGTCCAACCCGCTGCAATGTAGGCAACTCAGCAAAACATCCATGACAGATGGCCACCCCAACCTGTGCTTACAAACCTCCAAGGGAGGAGAGTCCACAACTCTTACTGTCACACAGCTCTTACGGTTAGAAAGTTTAACCTGATGTTTAGTCAGAATCTCCTTTCTTGTAACTTGAAGCCATTGGTTCGAGTCCTACCCTCCAGAGAAGGAGAAAACAAGCTTGCTCCATCTTCCATGTGACAGC
This sequence comes from Zootoca vivipara, assembly GCF_965207765.1. Taxonomy (NCBI): domain Eukaryota; kingdom Metazoa; phylum Chordata; class Lepidosauria; order Squamata; family Lacertidae; genus Zootoca; species Zootoca vivipara. The sequence continues at coordinate 18,005,681 of NC_142587.1, read as the reverse complement.
CTTTGAGGAATTTGAAGATGGCTATCATATCTCCTCTAAACATACCCAGCTCCTTCAACCGTTCCTCATAAGGCTTGGTTTCCAGACTTTTGATCATCTTGGTTGCCCTCCTCTGCACACCAGTTTGTCAACATCCTTCTTAAATTGTGATGCCCAGAACAGGATGCAGTATTCCAGGTGTGGTCTGACCAAGGCAGAATAGAGTGCTACTATTACTTCCCTTGATCTAGACAATATACTTCTGCTGTATAGCATTAGTTTCTTTCGTTGCTGCATTACACTGTTGACTCACTATTGAAATATGAGTCAAATATGTCACAGGAACAATCCTGTTGCACCTGAAACCAGCATAAAGCAAGTCAGTGTGAGTTAATTAGGTATACAGTTATACCAGATCCAAATCCCATCCAGCACCCGGGTCGCCTCTTTAAAAATAGTGTTCATTCTGATATAAATTCTGAACAATTGCTCCGTGGTTATTTCTTAATATTGAAGATAATGTAAACACCTCTTTACTTTGCTCAGGCACAGTTATGGCTACCGTTATGGTTTTTTTAAAAAAGTTTTTTTAGATTGATTTGCATGTCTTATTGAATTTTTACAGCTTTATTTTCAAAAATCAATAAACACATAGTTACATTTTTGTTTTGTTTTTTGGGAAAAAAGTGTTCTGTGCTGGGTTGTCAGATAACAAGTCTGATATGAAAGGGCTTAGGCTCCAACTTTTGTCTCACTTCTCTGGTCCTAACCCACCGCACCCCCAGAACACCTCATTTTGGGAACTTACACCAGTGTAGCTTACGGATAAGCAAGTTACACCAGTATAAATTCAGCCGAGCAAGCATTGGGGACTAAATCCTGGCTGAGCTTGATTGAGCCAGGAATTAACCAGCTGAGCTGGAGATATGCTCAACATTGAGTGGCACTGTGGTCTAAACCACTGAGCCTCTTGGGCTTGCCCATCGGAAGGTTGGCGGTTCGAATCCCCGTGATAGAGTGAGCTCCTGTTGCTCTGTCCCAGCTCCTGCCAACCTAGCAGTTCAAAAGCATGCCAGGGCAAGTAAATATGTACCGCTGCGGCAGAAAGGTAAAAGGCGTTTCAGTGCCCTCTGGCTTCCGTCATGGTGTCCCATTGCACCAAAAGTCATGCTGGCCACATGACCTGGAAAGCTGTGGACAAACACCGGCTCCCTTGGCCTGAAAGCGAGATGAGCACCGCAACTCTATAGTCACCTTTGACTGGACTTAACTGTCCAGGAGTCCTTTACCTTTGTACTTTTCTTACTGCTTGCTGAACTGCTTGCATCAGCAGACCTTGCCATAGGATTGCTCCCTATTTCTGAAGAAATGCAATCAACTTGTTTTTTTTTCTTCCATTGGAATGAGTAGAAATTCTTCAGCTTGTTATGGGTATTAAAGAAAAACAAATTAATTTAAGCCTAAAAAGCCTTTGCAGTTTTGTTCAGGGAGTTTTATGGTGACATCCTGCAACATCCAGAATGTTGTAGGACCTTTGATAAATAGCCTGTCTTATTATTGTCTGTCTAGCTCTCATAATACTATATTTTATTTCATTTAAAAAAAAGATGAGATAGATATAACCATTTCACTATGGTTCCACTATATTCCACTACAGTTCTGGAAATGGTGTTTACATCAATTGAAAACTCAAATATAATGTGGAAATCAACAGTTGGGGAAATGTGAAAATGGAATAAAGTGCCATATGACTGCAGCCTTTGTTATTGTCTGAATCCACAATGAAGCTCAGAAATGTATACTTCCTTCATGAGACCTTATATTTCCTAGCTAGCTGATATCTCAATGATACTTGCCTAAGGGAAATGAAAATGTGACAAGCTTTGACTGAATTATCCCCATTGCATTACGTCTGTTTGATATCCTGAAAAAGAACAAAACAATCAAAGCAGGTTCAAGCTTTTGTACAAGTGTACAAAGCTTCAGAGGGGAAACAAATTCTGATCAATCAGGCTGAAGCCCTTGCATTATAGTTTCATAATGCTGGAAACAAGGAATGCAGACAGTGCCTGTCAAGGTTACCTTTGCTATTTATTTTTTATTGCTTGTGTAGGCATTTATATGATTTTAAAACAAAAAAACAAAACCCCAAACCTGAAAATTTACCATTTTGTTTTACAACCTAATGCTATTCTTAAACCTCACAACAACCAAGGTGAGAAATACAGAAAGGGATATGTTTCCTTTTCGAGCAAGTTCCTACATCACTGTCAAATCTGCCGTGCCAAATCATCAATCATTTTCAGTGTTATATTAGAGCAAACCTCTTCCTTCCTCTCCACCCCCCGCCCTGAACTACGGGATATATTTGTTATACTTCTCAGAAGACTGATTTGACTGATATTCACAAGGTGCACATTGAAACACCAACAGCTCTCTGAAAAGATATCACTACCTAAAATGTTCCATCAGTTTTCACTACACAGGGGTTAATAATAATAATAATACTCATTTGACTCTGAAATTTTTTTCTTGCTGTTTAGTCGTTGAGTTGTGTCCGACTCTTTGTGACCCCTTTGTGACTGCCTTGTCGTGGTGAAGGGGCTTGAATAACTAAGAGAAGCATGCCATGCAGGGCCACCCAAGATGGACAGGTCATAGTGGAGAGTTTTGACTAAATGTGATCCACCCGGAGCAGGAACTGGCAAGCCACTCCAGTATCCCTGCCAACAAAACTCCATGGACAATGACTCTGAAATTAGCCACTTAAAATCCACATTTAATTTTCACCCCTTGAAATAGACACAGACTTAAACATAACCCCTTCTGAAATCTCCTCACTGCATGGGATATATTGGGGGGTGGGACGCAACTTTCAGAGCAATACTTTCTATTCAGTATGAGCAGTGCTGCTTTTCCAGAAAAAAGGTGCAGGAACTGTCCCTCACTACCCCGTTCCCCCATGCACCTCTTTCCTTTCCTCCCTTGCCCCTGCCCCTTGTAATTTTTCAAAATTTGGACTTTCCACAAAGACATACACGTGTGTGTGTTTGTGTTGTTTGTTTGTTTGTTTGTTTGTGTGTGTGTGTGTGTCATGCCCTCTCCCCACAAATGTGTGAGCCAGCCCTGAGCCCGTGTAGCAGTGGATGTGGCTTTTGGGGCCTCTAGGCAGAGCAATAAGCAAGAACGAAGTGGAAGACATCTCAAACAGGTTCCTGTGGGATGCCATGAAAGCGGTAGTTTGCGCTTCTTCTATCTAAGAAATAGCACATAGCTGCCAAGTCTCCCGTATTCCCCGGGAAACCCCCGTTTTTCCAGCTGTTCCCAGCCGGGGGGAAAAACAGATTTTTTTGTTTTTTCCTGGTTTATTCTAGCGCAGCGGCCATTTTGGAACTGGGCGGAGCATGCTCAGAAGCGACTTTTGATGCTGCTTTGCCCAGTTCCAAAATGGCTGCAGCGTGACTTCTGGTGTGACGGCCATTTTGGAACAGGGCAGAGCAGCATCAAAAGTAGCTTCTGAGCATGCTCTGCCCAGTTCCAAAATGGCGGCAGCACTACTTCTGGTCTGCTACTTCCGGTCCAGTCCCTTATTTCTCAGGCCGGAACTTGGCAGCTATGGAAATAGCATGAAGTAGGTGGGTGGCTGGGGAAGCAAGCAGAGTGCAAAAAAGAGCTCCCAGCGCTGCATGCAAGAGCTCACTATTGATGCGCTTAGGCAACGCTAAGCATTTTCAGAAGTAAGGGGAAATTGTTAGGGAGGGGAACCCAAAAGACACCCTCAGCAGTCACACAAATCTAAAAGACTGTGGGGTGGTGGAGGAGGTGGAATGGAATAACCTGAACAGGAGCATTCCACAGCATCATATTTTGTAGCAGGCGCTACAAGTTTATGACCATATAGATTCCGCCTTCCATAGCTCTGAGGCTTCTTGAATTTATGGTCATTGAAACATTGCTTCATACATATGAATGAAACAAGCTATGTTGAAGCATACCTATTAACTAATTCATTCTGGATGTAGCCTTCCATCTTTCATGAAGTGCACACATGTCAAGAACCAAGAACAGATAGCTATATTTCACAATATAGCTATGTTTCACACCAGTTGCAAACCAGGCCTAGGGCAATTTAAATTACTTCCGAGTCCTGCAGGTGAGCATTCAAATTCTTATTGCAAATCTTTGGCATATCTATCTGCGCTACCACCCATACAATTTAAACAGCCTGACTAGCTGACCCCTGTCTCTAATTTATATCATTCATATGCATATGTAATAAAAACTGAAGCCTCTCTTCTCTTTGTCCTTTGACTGATCAGAGTTCACACAGTGTGTATTAAAGAGGTAAATTTTAGAACAGGATCAGCGGGTCACAGTCTTTGAAGATGGTGTCTTTCAGAAGGTACGCTTGTCTTTTATTTTTCCTTATGAAATGCTACTTCTCAGGCCTCGTTCTTCTTGACCCTGGTAGAGGTTAACAGTTTTAACAGATGGAAGAACTAACTTTAATTCAGTTAAAGTTAAGTCCTGGGAGTATTCTTGAGTATTCTTGAGGAGAATCTGGAGAACCATGTCAACTTGGGACAGTCCTGCACCCTAGAATGATATTTACTAGTTCCATTGAAATTAGTGGGATCTGAATTTCATAAAGATCTTTAGGATTTCTGTGCCGCATAGAGTTTCAGTCCCTGTACACAGCAATTTTTACTTAAATCCCACAAAGACATTTGAGCTGCCTAATTGTGCACACAAGTGAGGTCCGTATACAAAACTCCCCCCCCCAAAAAAGATCTCATTTCTTAAGGAAACATGTTTTAGGGGTCATGTGAATGGTGGATTCTGATGTACATATAAAAATGTCAGTCAAACTAGGGATGAGGTAGATTATTCCAATGGCAACTGGCCACCAAATGTTTTGCATGGAGAACAAATAAAAATCTTGAACAGTAAATGATGATTGAGCCACTTTAGGGGCTATTGAAAGAAAAAAAAGATTAATATTTTCTCTATTTTGAAGTAAGCCACACTGAGTTTAATGGGACTTGTCCCTGGTAAGTGTTTTTTTGGACTATGCTGTGAAATACTGACCTACTGGAACAGAGAAGAAATCAGTAGGTCAATTTCAATGACACAAAAGGATATAACACCAATTGCTTCTCCATCTCTATCATCTACCAGTATTTCAGGGATATTTCCCTCTCTACTAAACTAGAGGATGTAATTCAGCTGAGTGCTTTTAACTTCCAGTGCGAGCATCTAAGTCATAGTGGGGAAGATTGTGAGTAAGTGACCTATGTGCCTAGTCGGTTTGGTGTTCATGTGCTGAACTTTTAGCAAAAGCAGAGAGAGTGTTTAAACCATAGTGGGGAAGATAGTGACCAAGTGACCTGAGTGCTTAGTTCAGTGTCCACATGCTAGCTCTTCATGGGCAACTTCAAGGTCTCTTTTTTGTGTTTCTTTATCTTTGAACTGGAGTTGCACTGGACAGCCTTTCAAATAGAGGACACATGACCCTCCCATAGGACAGAGCAAAAGCACGCTGTGGTTTCCATTGTCAATTTGACTAACTGCTTTCATTGTCCAAAACTGAAAACCAGTTGTTCTATCAGAATTATCCCTTGTATCCATTCTGCTCACTTCATTGTGGCAGGTATGGTTTTGACCAATGTCTTTTTTTTGGTGATATATTAATATTTGTCCATATAGCAATATTTATGCCAATGAATGTTTGACAGAAGCCACTGCGGTGGGAAGGTAAATGTTGTTTCCATGCACTCATCATGGTATCCTGTGTGCCAGAAGCAGTTTTGTCCTGCTAGTCATATGACCTGGAAAAGCTTTCTATGGACAGTTCACCTGGTGCCTTCAATATACACCTTTAGGCACCAGGCAAAAGCATTCCTTTTTAACCAGGCCTTTGGTTGATTAGATTGACATCCTATGCCATTTTAAAATGTGGTTGTTGTTTTTTTTTGGGGGGGGGGTATTTGTTTTTTTAAATTTTGATTATATATTTTGGTTCCCCCCCCCTGTGAACTGCCCTGAGACCTCCAGGTATTCAGTAAATAAATATAAATAAATAAACCCAGCTCCCTCGGCCTGAAAGCGGAGATGAGTGCTGCACTCCATAGCCAAATTTGACTGGACTTAACCGCCACAGCGGTACTTATTTATCTGCTTGCACTGGTCTGCTTTTGAACTGCTAGGTTGGCAGAAGCTGGGACAGAACAATGGGAGCTCAGCCTGTTGCGCGGATTCAAACTGCCAACCTTCTGATTGGCAAGCCCAAGAGGCTCAGTGGTTTAGACCACAGAGCCACCCACATCCCCATGATGTATGAATAAACAGATGTGAAATTGATAAGGACCAGAAATAAAGTAGTATGTCATTGCCCCACCCCATCCCCAACAAAGGACAATACAGTGGTACCTCGACTTATGAAGGCGATCCGTTCCGTGGCCCTCTTCATAAGTCAAAACCTTCGGATGTTGAAGTGTCCATTTTGCGCATGTGTGAAGCGTAATTTTGCGCTTTGCGCATGTGCGGCAAAAATACTTCCGGGTTTGCCGACTTCGTAAGTCGAAACCTTCATAAGTCGAGGCATTCGGAAGTCGAGGTACCACTGTATTTTATTTAGAATAGAAAGACATTTTTGCTCAATCAGAATCACATACTTTCATATGCCCTTACCAAGTTCCCAGGGTTCCGGGAAATTGATAATGGCTATTAAAAGAAATTATTTTAAGCCAAAAATAACATATCCAATGGATCACATGTCCGTAGACCTGAATGTCACATGTATAGCTAACCTTATTTACATACAGTAAGGTTCAAAACTATTTTGCTTTTGCATTTTCCTTGAACCAGGAAGATTCTCTGTGACTACCATTCCGAAAATCACATGTGCAGCAAATATGAAATAAGGGCACAGACATCAAGCATTACTTTCTTAATATTTTATTACTAATAGCTGTATTAATGTTGTAGCCTGAATGAAGAATCTTCTGTGGGTCCTGTTCTGTCTCCTAATTAACTAAATGTAAGGAGTAAAATTCTGGATTATTGCTGTGCATTAAATCTATTAGACATGCTCATTCATAAAGACGTTGAGGAGGGGAAATAGTTTTGGAAAAGCATGGAGAGAAATGTTAAACAGTCCCTTATGTAAACATTGCAGTGTGCTGCTTTTTAAAAGGCAAGACAGAACAGTTAAATTCAGACCCGCTCTTAAACTAAAATCTAAAAAGTAGGAATCATGTTAATTTTATGCTGCATTTTAATATCCTTTTGTAATATGAATGATGATCAGGTAAGAATGTTTGTCAGCAAATAAGGGTTTATTTTATTGCCCATGAAAATATACCTAGATTATACCTAGATTATACTTATGAAATTATAAGGTGTCCCTTTGATTGCTATTTCCACTTCTTTCTCCTGCAGTCCCACCTGCACCTCAAAATCTGCTCCTGGGGGTTGGGGAGTCCCAAAGCAAAATTCACACAGTGTTGAATACAACCAGGGACTCAGCTACATTAGTAAAGAAACAGCACTTTGAATGCACTATAAACTTGCAACACCAGCTGGTGCCAGGAAGCAGAAAATTTTAAAACAAGATTTTCCATAGAGTTTTCCATAGAGTTTCTCCCCTTTTGTTAAAAGGAACCATTTTTCCTGACTTATTTATAGCATTTTTCCTGTGTTTTCCCAGGTACAGTACATGGTATGTGTCTCAAAAAACAAAACAAAACAAAAACTATTGTTACCATAGTAGGGTGGTATGGACCTACATATGCTTTAAAAAATACACAAAAAATCTGAGACAAAGGGGAGGATTTGGGATGCCAGATCTTGAAGCTTATCACGATGCGGCAGCGCTCTGGTGGATAAAAGAATGGTGGATAAAATGGTGGATAAAAGAATGGTGGATAAAATGGTGGATAAAAGAATGGTGGATAAAAGAATGTGATATAAAATAAAGTTTGCTTTTAAATAATAAAAAATACACAAAAAATAATTCATTGAGTAGTTTCTACTGATAATTCCAGTCACATCACAAAAATCTGTCACACACACACACACACACACACACACACACACACACCCTAATATAAGGGGACTGTCTGGATTTTTATTGGTGATCACAACATGCTTTTCTGAGGTTGGCATTTGTAGAAGAAGAGATCACTGCCACAGAAACATAGTGTTCTCTCTAAAGGCAAAAATATTGCCGCCCACATTTACATGTGACAAACAGAAGAAAAATGCTCTCTGGCAATCACTAAAAAAACATGAATAGTGGTTATTATACTCCCACAGTTGTTCAGCAAAATATTTCAGCTCGCAAGCAGATTCTGAATTCACATTAACTAATTCTATTCAGGATGGTTCCTCAATCTCACTTTCAGTGGTTGCAGAAACCATTAAAACATTAGATTTATAAATCCAAAATCACTTTATTCAGCTGTTAACAGCACACTTATTCTTGTTTAGCTTGTTCTCTTGTATGGGCAGGAGATACATATGTTTTTCCTGGAACAAAAATCTTTCACCTAAGGGGTGCCTTCTCATGTATTTCTACATAGACATCTTTCACATCAAACATGTGTTGGTTGACCTATGGGACCTTTCTGACTGTGTAACTCTACCAAACAGGCAAGCATATTCCTCTGCTTCTCCCAGAGTTCATACAACAGAAAAAAACACCCCATTAGGGGATGCAACAAGTTCAAGACTGTTGATTTACATACGGTAGTTTCTCTTTCAGGAGCACCAGCAATATGGAATAGATACACATTTTGACTGAGCTATTCTAAGTAGGGATGGCATTTTCTGAAACATTCAATGCAACCCCCCCCCCCAAATACTGACTTGATCTTGATGAGATACAAGGTTTTTTTTCTAATGGTTCCATTAAAGATACAAATACTTTTTACATTATTATGTGCATAGTATTATATAGATATATGCTCCAAATTTCTTAAAGTAGCCATCACTTAAGCAGATGTCATGGCTGTTTTTTAGTCGTTTAGTCGTGTCCGACTCTTCGTGACCCTGTGGACCAGAGCATGCCAGGCACCCCTGTCTTGCACTGCCTCCCGCAGTTGGTCAGACTCATGTTGGTAGCTTCAAGAACACTGTCCACCATCTTGTCCTCTGTCGTCCCCTTCTCCTTGTGCCCTCAATCTTTCCCAAAATCAGGGTCTTTTCCAGGGAGTCTTCTCTTCTCATGAGGTGGCCAAAGTATTGGAGCCTCAGCTTCACGATCTGTCCTTCCAGTGAGCACTAAGGGCTGATTTCCTTCAGAATGGATAGGTTTGATCTTCTTGCAGTCCATGGGACTCTCAAGAGTCTCCTCCAGCACCATAATTCAAAAGCATCAATTCTTCGGTGATCAGCCTTCTTTATGGTCCAGCTCTCACTTCCATACATCACTACTGGGACAACCATAGTTTTAAATATACGGACCTTTGTTGGCAAGGTGATGTCTCTGCTTTTTAAGATGCTGTCTAGGTTTGTCATTGCTTTTCTCCCAAGAAGCAGCCGTCTTTTAATTTTGTGACTGCTGTCACCATCTGCAGTGATCATGGAACCCAAGAAAGTAAAATCTCTCACTGCCTCCATTTCTTCTCCTTCTATTTTCAGGAGGTGATGGGACCAGTGGCCATGATCTTAGTTTTTTTGATGTTGAGCTTCAGACCATATTTTGTGCTCTGCTCTTTCACCCTCATTAAAAGGTTCTTTAATTCCTTACTTTCTGCCATCAAGGTTGTGTCATCTGCATATGTTGTCAACATTTCTTCCAGCAATCTTGATTCTGGCTTGGGATTCATCCAGTCCAGCCTTTCGCATGATGAATTCTGCATATAATAAGCAGGGAGACAATATACAGCCTTGTCGTACTCCTTTCCCAATTTTGAACCAATCAGTTGTTCCATATCCAGTTCTAATTGTAGCTTCTTGTCCCACATAGAGATTTGTCAGGAGACAGATGAGATGATCAGGCACTCCCTTTTCTTTAAGGACTTGCCATAATTTGCTGTGGTCAACACAGTCAAATGTTTTTGCTGTCAATGAAGCAGAAGTAGATGTTTTTCTTGAATGCAATTTGTAAAAGCACATGGGGCTAGACTCTATTGTAGATATATGCATAAGATATGCATATATATTTTTTGCTTATAAATAGTCAGACTTTTCTTTTTAAAAAATAGCAGCAGTAATTCATGAGCAGCTCAGACATAAGTGGGCACTCCACACAAGAGGTAAAGCTCAGTCAGGTCAGAACTGACAAACTCCACAAATAAATCCATTTAAAACAGATTCCTCCTCCATCCCTAATCTTAATCCTGTTTATTCAGAAGTAAATGCCATTGAGTTCAACAGGGCTTAATCCCAGATAAATGGAGTTAGAATTGCAGGCTAAGATGAGTTGGCTAAATTCGTTCCAAAGCTTGAGTTATAGAGGACTCTGAGTGTGTGTGTTTGTGTGTGTGTCTGAGAGAGAGAGCTGTTGTTATGTTGTGCCACGTGAAGGTTTCGTGATAAAGAAGTCAAGTATTTCCCACAATTCCACTGTTCACTCATGGCCTTACCACATAGGGTGTGGTTTGCCTCTACGCATTTGTCACATGGAACCATTTGGTTGTACCGGTATGTACCTTCCTACTTGTGGCACGTGAGGATCGTGATGGCCAAGAAGAAGAAGAAGAGTTTGGATTTGATATCCTGCTTTATCACTACCCGAAGGAGTATCAAAGCGGCTAACAATCTCCTTTCCCCTCCTCCCCCACAACAGACACCCTGTGAGGTGAGTGGGGCTGAGAGACCAGAGAAGTGTGACTAGCCCAAGGTCACCCAGCAGCTGCATATGGAGGAGCGGAGACGCGAACCCGGTTCCCCAGATCACAAGTCTACCGCTCTTAACCACTACACCGCACTGGCCAACCGCTCTCCACCACGACATGACCTTGGGCATCAAGCTTCCATCCCTAGCCCCACCCACTCCAGCACTAGTGTGTTCCTCTTTAAATCTGTGAAGTGTTGGACAGTGTCATATTAGACTGAGATGCAATCTGCACTTCTTCTACCCTCCTCTGCCCAACTCCACCTCTTAGGATCAAGAGGATGCTTGAATTCAACTCTCCCACCCAGACTCTGATTTGCCTTTTAGGGTTGCCATCTCTGTGCTTCCAATACCACAAGCAGTGTTCTTACTACTGCCACCACAGAAACACTAATATGTCTGTCTGGCTGAACCTGTTATTTATGTATGCCACTACTGCAGCCCATGCTTTGTTAGCCCCCAAATGGAAAATGAGTGAGGACCCAACTAAAGAAGAATGGTAACTTAAACTGATGGAATATGCACAGTTTGCAGACCTAACGTACAGAATAAAAGAACAAGGATAACATACGTTTAAAGAAGATTGGAAAATGTTTATTGAATATATGGGGGGGGAATTGTTTACAATAGAAAACATTGGCAGCATTAAGATAAATTCAGCAGTGTAAAAAAGTTTTGATGGATGTAACAATGGAATACTGAATGTTTTAGTTTATAGAAAATATGCAGGGATTTATGATATGTAAAATGAACCATGGAAAGAGAAGGGAAGTTTTTGATATTTTGAGGTTGTTTAAATGAATATTCTAAATCGTAAAACAGAAAATTTAATAAAAAATATTTTATTTTTTAGAAAAGAACCTGTTTTTCAGCAGAAGATTATCAGGGCATGGGCAGAGGAATATACAGTGGGACCTCGACTTACGAATTTAATCTGTTCCGAATGCACAGTCATAGGTCAAAAACTTCGTTAAGTCGAGTTTCCCATAGGAAAAGCGGTTTCCCATAGGAATGCATTGGAAAGGGAAAAATTCGTAAGTTGAGGAAACCTCATCTAAAAACTTGTAAGTCAAGGAAACTGCATCTAGCCGCGAACGGGTTTTCCGTTCAGATGTCGAAAAAAATGTAAGTACGCGGCCACTTTTCCCGCTCGTAAGTCGAAAACGGATGTCGAGGAGCTCGTAAGATAGAGGTTTTTTGTTTTGCAATGAAGCACACATTGAAAACAATAGGTCTCAGCATCCTTTTGCAAATGCCTTCATCTTGTGTGGTGTGTTTGTGTATTATACACACTCCTCAAGCTGTTCTCCGTTTTCCTCGCTGAGGACTATATTTGCTGGGCTTTGGAGAAAAAAAAAACCCCATTGTTAAATTATGCATTAAGATGTGATTAATGAATGTTTTGCATCCTGTGAGTAAATCACGGATGACTTTATTCAGCTTCAGTGCACCGGGATCATTCACTAATATTTTGACAGCTGTTTGTGAAAGCAAAAGTCGTCAAAATATCCAGTTGTCAAAAATTAGGAAAGGGGCTAGTGTAGTCTTTTTTTTGTTGTTTTAAGGCATGGTCATGGTCATTTCTTTAAGTGACCATATTGGCTGTGAGACCTGGAAGACTTGCTCCCTGCCTTGGAGGTCTTTTCCTACCTGGCCTGGGACAGTGATTGAATCCAGCTACAAAAACTGAGGCTGTTGAAGAGGCCAGAGACCATCTTGGTTGTCTCTTAGTGCAGACCCAGGTCATCAAGCTGGAGATTTCATAGTCACTGCCCACCATGAATAACCATTGGCAGGATTGACAGCAACAACGGCAGACATGTTCCATGCTTATGATGATATTTTATTCTCTTGCTAATTATTCTGTTTTAAATATGCGTTTTTATATCTGTTTTCCTTCAGTAGTCTTTAATTTTGAAATGTGTATTTTTTTGTTAACTTTGCTGCATTGAATGTGCATTGTGTAGTTGACCTCCTTTGTAATGTTTTATTCTGAAATCTTTAAGATGTGGTTTCCCCACTTGTCTAAATCAATGATACTTAAAGGCTGGGTTCACTAATGGAAGCTAGTATGGGGACTCCACCAGTAGAACTGTCCCCCTTCCTTGATGTGTGTGCCCTCACACTTTCGCCAAACTTCCTCTAAAGCAGGCATGGCCAAACTTGGCCTTCCAGCTGTTTTGGGACTACAATTCCCATCATTCCTGACCACTGGTCCTGTTAGCTAGGGATGATGGGAGTTGTAGTCCCAAAACAGCTGGAGAGCCAAGTTTGGCCATGCCTGCTCTAAAGAGTTGGGACAACCCACAGGACATCATGAAAAGGAAGAGAGGGGTGCTACTCCCATAAAGTCAAGCACTTCTTGCTGGATGGAACAATCTCCTTATCGCCTTAGTGTTATGGTAAACTTTCTCCAAAGCTTTTAATGGTGCAATCCTAGGCATATTTGCTCAGAAGTAAATCCCATCATGTCAATGGCGCTTCTTGCTCCCTAGCAAGCCCCATTTGTCAGCATGAGACTCTTAATCTCAGGGCCGTGGGTTCGAGTCCCATGTTGGGTGAAAGATTCCTGCATTGCAAAGGGTTGGACTAGATGACCCCCGTGGTTCCTTCCAACTCTACAAATCTCTGTGTGTTTAGGATTGCAGCCTAAAGCACTCTAAAGAATTAGACTGTGAAAAGATAGGTAAAGGTAAAGGGACCCCTGACCATTAGGTCCAGTCGTGACCAACTCTGGGGTTACGCACTCATCTCGTGTTATTGGCCGAGGGAGCCGGCATACAGCTTCCAGGTCATGTGGCCAGCATGACAAAGCCGCTTCTGGTGAACAAGAGCAGCACACAGAAACGCTGTTTACCTTCCCGCTGTAGCGGTACCTATTTATCTACTTGCACTTTGACGTGCTTTCGAACTGTAAGGTTGGCAGGAGCTGGGACACCTAGTAAATAATGAAAACACTGAACACTATACTCTCAAACTCTCTTCTTCTTCTTCTTCTTCTTCCCTGTTAGAGAGGTTGTCCTAAGTAATTGAGATTATGATGATGAATCTCTTGCGGCACTCTGCTTGGGAATTTATACAAACTAATGCAGAGAAGTGCAAGCTAGGGTTCACATTTTCAGTCTGAACTAAACAGCTTTACGCCCTCCATATAAGGATGGCTGGAGAGGTTAATTTAAATGTTCCATCCTCACCGCCCAGGACCCTCGCCAATCAATCAGAAGCATGTTGTGGAGCAAGCAGTTTTGAAGTCAGATGCAGGAAGGTTAAGGATGAGCAGCACTATAACTTCAACTGCTGGAACTAAGTGACACATCTTATTGCTGTGGAAAAACAAACCTGTACTGAAAGCAGGCAGATAAATTTCCTAACTTCCAAACACAGCTTATTTCCTACTCCCCTGTTTCTTAATTATTATTTTTTACATACATATCATCAACCCCTTGTTGTCCTCCTATGTATTAACAGTGTGTGAAACCCTTCTCCCTCCCTAGAAATCTGATTAAACATATCAAAATGCATTCGTTTTCCTTAAAATTGCTGAGGTGTTTTGCCAAGCAGGAATCTCCAAATTTCTTCTCCAGTTTTAGAGAAGACAGATGCAGGCAGTTGTGTGATGTGTCACCACCTTCCTTTGAAAAGGCACCAATTCTATCTAAGGAGGGAAAAGATATTGAGCTTGGTATGCATTTCCATGCAGACCTACCTAATCTGCACTTCCAAAAACAATATGTGAATGGAAATACGGCTGCCTTTTCAATTATGCAGTTCCCTGAATTTTGCAATCCAGTTCTCCAAAAACGTGTATTACAATGCACACAGTCCTGAAAATAGCACCCAAGAGTACATTACATGAAAAGAAACTTGGAAAAGAAAAAAAGGAAATGTACATTAGACAAAACTGCATTCAGAAATGTGGACACTTGGAGAAAAGGGCACAAATACGCTGTTGAAAATTTATGGGGATTGAAAAAATGCAAAGGGCTGCAAAACTGAAGTCTGAATCTAAAGAAACCAACGGTGTGATTTGCCCATTCCTAGTTTTGTCAGAACTTCTCTTCAAATTGCTCCGATTTTTTGCAAAAGCAGGAACCTGCGTATTTGAAATTTAGTGGGCTGCCTAAATTTGTGCAAGTATCTGAATCTACTAAAGTTGAAGTGGCAGCGCTAGCCATATATCAAACTTGGGCTTTGAGCTAATTGCCTGTGTGGCACTATCCATAGCTCATTTCCCCTGCAGAGGATAAAATTTGGCTGTGAGTGACAGGAAATGTGTTCTGGCTTCGATGTGCTTCCCCCAAAGTTGTCTCCATTTCTCTATGTGCTCCTAAGGGTTTTGGTCATTTACCTTGATTCAGTGCTGGAGACATATGGAGCATCTAAGAGATTGCCTCAGCAATGAGTGTACTTTTATTACACAAATTAATCCTAATAGTCCTGAGCCTCTTATAATTTCATATTATTTAGACAAGTTAATCCA
This sequence comes from Zootoca vivipara, assembly GCF_965207765.1. Taxonomy (NCBI): domain Eukaryota; kingdom Metazoa; phylum Chordata; class Lepidosauria; order Squamata; family Lacertidae; genus Zootoca; species Zootoca vivipara. The sequence goes on along the minus strand of NC_142587.1, from coordinate 17,990,382 downwards.
AAGACAAACTGCCCAATTATCCTCTTTACCTGTAGGGAATTTAATTCCAAACCTCCGTCACAGCATGTTTTGGTGTTTTAGAACAGATGTCATCTTAGTGGCCCACTTGAAGCACAATAAATATTGTAAGATTCAAGTTTTTTTTTAAAAAAAAAATGCATTATGCTTACCAAGCAGGCACAAAAGAACTAGCCCATCCTCAACCTCTGAAAATATAAATAAAATCAATGGGTGACATATAGAGTTACGCTTCCTCTTCTGCCTTCTATAGTCCCCACCCCACCTCGAAGCTACTGAAGTACAGAGGGGAGGGAAGTCTATTCATGGCCACAACATAACTTTCAGTGTGTTTCCCACTCTGTTATAATACATTAGCCAACCAGAAGCCTATAGGAAGCCTGCAAGCAGGACCCGAGGCCAGGAGCGCTCTCCCCTCTTTCGTTTGTAGCTACAGACACAGCTTGGGTGAAGTCATTATCACTGTTCAGACATACTGAATAAAGCTTGACTAAAGGTGCAAGGAGGGATTCCAAAATACACGAAAGTATCCATGGGTACAGAAGGCTTCCAGGGAACTGGCCTGGAATACACAGAAAGTAGCAGGGATTAGGGAGGAGAGCTGGTGAGATCATGCATGTTCTCCCCTTCTCACATGTTTGGTTAAGCCCTATTGAGAGCACACAAATAGGGCTATGGTTCTTCAAGAATGGGAAAAAGAGGTGGGGTGTCATAGGAAGAAAGCTAGATAAAGGGGGGAGGAAAGACAGTGGTGTGAGTCAAAATGGTGAAGAAGAAGAAGAAGAAGAAGAAGAAGAAGAAGAAGAAGAAGAAGAAGAAGAAGAAGAAGAGGAGGAGGAGGAGGAGGAGGAGGAGGAGGAGGAGGGAGGGGAGGGGGAGGAGGAGGGGGAGTTTGGATTGGATATCCCGCTTTATCACTACCCAAAGGAGTCTCAAAGCGGCTAACAATCTCCTTTCCCTTCCTTCCCCACAACAAACACTCTGTGAGGTGAGTGGGGCTGAGAGACTTCAAAGAAGTGTGACTAGCCCAAGGTCACCCAGCAGCTGCATGTGGAGGAGTGGAGACGCGAACCCGGTTCACCAGATTACGTGTCTACCACTCTTAACCACTACACCATACTGGCTCTCATGTGATGTCCTGGTCTCTCTCTCTCTCTCTCTCTCTCTCTCTCTCTCTCTCTCTCTCTCTCTCTCTCTCTCTCTCTCTCTCTCTGTGACTGGGTTGCCTTGGCCACTCTGGGAAGCTCCCAACAAAAAAGAAGAAGTAAAAAACAATACAATATCACACACTGAAAACTTCCCTTCAGAGATCTTTGAAAAACCACACAGCTGTTTATCTGATTTTTTTCATCTGATGGGAGGGCATTCTACAGGGCAGGCACAACTACTGAAGAAGCCTTCTGCCTGGTTCCCTGTAACCTCACATCTCACAGTGAGGGAACCACCAGAAGGTTCTTGGAGCTGGGTCTCAATGTCCGGGCTGGACGATGCGGGTAGAAACGCTCCTTCAGGTATCCAGGGCCAAAGGTCAGCACCCCTGCTTAGAATCGTGCTCGGAAACGTACTGGGAGCCAATGTAGTTCTATTCACTTCGCCATTGTTAAATCAACATGTAAACAGTTGTGATGGTATATATTCTTTTACGATGCAAGCACAATTCTAGAAAGGCTTATTCAGATAGAAGTCTCCTTTGAACTTAGTATGACAATGTTAGGACTGGGTGTTGAGAATGTCTAGGGTTGCCATACTTTGAAAAGCAAAAAAGAGGACTCATTTGCCAACTTCTACTTTTAACTATCGATTGCTATGGACAACTCTACCCATGAAAAAGAGGACATGTCCTGGAAAAAGAGGATGTGTCCTGGAAAAAGAGGACAGTTTTTACAGTGACAAGCCATATACCGATAGGAAATGCAAAAGCACTCTGCGGACTCTACACTTAGCTGACTTAACAAGAGAATCAGAATTCTGTAGCAGAACTGCAACTATTCCTGCTTCTCCAAGTGTTGCTGCATGATACATGTGTTTTCAAACACCTGTCTGTTGTATTGACATTGGTATAACTCAAATGAACATTTTGGAGAGCGAAATGAAGAAAATGTGCTAAAGCCTTGAAGAACATAAATTATGTTTTCAATGCCTAAATGCTCCCCCACTTTAAAATGTCATCTTTTTTTCTTCATCTCAATGTTTTGTAAAATGTGGTTTATCGTTGACTTTGCTGCAGAAATTTCTTTGTAAATGGCAAAACAGATTGCTGTGTAAAAGGAGTCTTAACTACAAATTAATTACAGCAGGGGTTCTGTTCTACAACTCGTTAAAATCTGCTGAACTTCGGTTCCTGGAGTTTTGCCTAAGCTGTTTCTCAGGAACTGCACACTTGGAAATTTCTTGTTTGCTATAATAGATAAACAAAAGAGTTATAAACCAACAGTGCTGAAAATTATTACGGTGCATTTATCTTCTACTTCCTGTCATCTACCTTTAAACCGATGCCTATCATTTGTTTAATTGCCATATTTCAAAATGTACTGGGTTCTTCTCTCCTTACCTTGCCTCCCCCCCAGCCTCAACAATAATATTTATCTGCCTTATAGTTTCTTGATGTTTGTGTAAAATATTAAAATATGATAGAATGTACTTCAGTACTGCTATTATCTGGAGTTAATAAAACCTTCAGTGGGCCTATTAATTTATCATTAAGAGCAGCTGTAAGTGGCTATAATAACATCGTTGCAGTTGATTCATCATAATCACTCTATAATGGACAATGAAAGAGAAAATCAAACACCTTTCTATCAAAATACTAAAAGGGCAATGGGTAAGACCAGAAATAAATTCATTTTTAAAACAAAAAGAAACCCTTGCTATGTCAAAACCTGTCCATATTTCTCAAAGGTTTTCTCCACCCATGAAAAAAGGTTGTGTATGCCTTGTTCAAAGGATGCATTAGAATTTGAGTGAGGTGTTAACCTTATCTTATTATGGCAAGGTAGAGATGAAGGGGGGGGGTATTTCTCTTTCCACTAAACATTTCTCCAGTGCTGTGTAAGCTCCACGTCAACCTGAATTCTGAGGTTCCCAGGCCTCCTGGCGGTTCCTTCACTGAGATACGTGAACGACAAGGAAGCAGACAGAAGGCCTTTTCAGTAGTCACACCTGCCCTGTGGAATGCCCTTCCGGAAGATGTCAAAACAACTATATAATTTTTTTTTTTTAGCATCTGAAGGCAGCCCTGTTTCGGGAAGTTATTAATGGTTATTGTTCTTGTTCCTGTGTTTTTGTTGGAAGCCATCAAGAGCAGCTGGGGCAACCCGGTCAGATGGGCAGGGTATAAGAGACCATAGCTGCCAAGTCTCCCGCTGAAAAATGCGGGCTCAGCAGCGGCGTGGCACCGGAAGTTCCTTCTATGCATGTCTGTTTCTTCCCAGGCCACAACCTCACTCTGTCAAGCAGCCATTCAACCATTTTCAGTCTAGCTTTTAAACAAAGCTCTGTGAGAAACTATGAAGGCTGTTTGTTAAAATAAATAAACCTATATGGTACACTTTGAACTTTATTTTAAAAATGAGAATCAGTTCGTGGAATAAGATTCATTTCAGGTGGAGATCTGCAAGAGACACGGATTCTTAATCTGCCCACAATCCATATAAAGGCTCTGCTCATCCTTGCACTGGAACGAAGGCCACATCTCACATCAGCCTGCCCACGTGTAAAGACTGCCAAGAGAGAGACACCGGCGGCTGATCTAAATTATCAAGTTGCACCTCTTTCCTATGGCTTCAAATCACTAAACACTGCTTTTCTGTATTCCTGCTTTGTTATTGGTTATTTTATTATTTTAATGTAAATTGTACTTGCACAACTCTATTATTCATTATTATTATTATTATTATTATTATTAATAATAATAATTTCAATTGAGCAAAATAATAAAAAGTGAATAAAAAGTAAAATAAGGTATATATGCAGCTACAGTTCCACATATGCTTGTCTAGTATATACTGTAGCTATATAAATGTAATAATAATAATACTTTATACCCTGCCCATCCAGCTGGGTTTCCCCAGCCACTCTGGGCAGCTCCCAACAGAACCTTAAAAACAAAATAAAACATCAAACAATAAAATCTTCCCTAAACAGGGCTCCCTTCAGATGTCTTCTAAAAGTCAGATAGTTGTTTCTTTCCTTGACATCTGAAGGGAGGGCATTCCACAAGATGGACACCACTACCGAGATGGACCTCTGCCTGGTTCATTATTATTATGGATGATGATGAGGATGACAATGATTTATTTCTATGCTGCACATCTGACTGGACCCCCAATGTTAAGAATGATCAGGGGATGGAGGAGGCCAATTGCAGAGCTGAGTATGGCATGGCCTCAGTGGCTGGTGGCTCCTGCTCCTCTTTCTTCTACATAAGGGAAAGATGGAGAAAGCAGCCCCTGGTCGGGGGCAGTACTGGGAGGAGGAGGAGGAGGAAGAAGGAGAGAGAGAGAGAGAGAGAGAGAGAGAGAGAGAGAGAGAGAGAGAGAAGGAGGAGGAGGAGGAGGAGGAGGAGGGAGGAGGAGGAGCTGACCAAAGAGGCCACACTGGTACCACATTCTTCTCTGCCCCTGGCTCCTCCTGGCATCCTGACGCTGCAACACCCTGATGTCATGCCCCCCTACGTGGTGGCATTTGCAGGCCCATTAAAGGGTTGATTACAGGCAGGGCCGGCTCTAGGTATAGTCCTGGTGGTGCGGGGCGCCGGGGCGCTGCGCGACGAAGGCGCGCGGAAGCCGTGCTGCGCGCTGCAAGGGCGGGGGCGCTGGAGAGATCTCCGCGTCTCAGTGCCAGGGCGCCCGACCTGCTCGAGACTGCCCTGATTACAGGAGTCACTGGCCCTAGAGAGTAATGGCAAGTAGGTCAAACTCCCGGCTGAGGTGAGGTTGGAGGGCACGTTGTGTAAGTTCACGCTTTACAGTTCCCTCCCACTGCACCTGATTTTGCCCTGAACGTCCTCAGTCCCTGTCAGGTTGAGAGGGTTACCTTCCAAGGCCTATGCCAAGTTTCCTACATCTGAAATTCAATAAAGTTGTGGCCTAATTTGAACCCATGCTTTGGTGTCATGTCCCGATGTCCTTTGCGTCCAATCCCCCCAATAATCTTTGCAAATTGGCACCTCTCTGCCAACCCACAACTTGTCAAAGAAGGGGCCACCCCCCCCAAAGTTCTACGCATGGCATGCGCACGCCATGGGGCGTGCTTGAGTCATGCAGGCACACCGCGAGGCACCTGCACACCACATCCGCATGCCCCCGCAGCATGCGTGAGTGACATCAACATGCTGTGGGTTGTGCCAGTGTGGTGCATGCATGCTGCAGTTACATTGCGCAGCCCCGAGCACCCACTGTCACAGGGACAAGGCGGCACACCTGTACAAAGGTAAAAGTCATAAACTGCTGCTCTGCACAGTTTTGCTTCTCGTCAGGCCCATTTTTGCTTCTCTCCCCGTCCCCCGACATATGAGGAAGTTAGCCCAAAGGAAATATGTCACTTGAGCAGATATACACAAACCACTGCCTCCGCCTTGGCTAGATAGCTGAAATTCAGTCAGCTGGTTAAGTGTATCTTAGTCTTAATGAAAAATACTGCAGACCTAGGAGTCTGTTGGAACCAGCATTACTATTTGGAAAAGGAGGCAGCCACGTTAGACAAGTGGTTTGGGCTGCCATGAAGTTGTTGGGCTGCCATGAAATTTCCAATGCTATTACTATTCCCCTATTCCCTGTATTGGGTGCCAAAACAACTTGGCCAACTTTGACTACCATTATCCCCTTGCCTTGCTGGAGGAGGCTATGATTTGCTTTTCTATCTCAGACAGCAAAACACGTCAATCCAGCCCTCGCCAACAGGAATTGCTTTAGAGTTAACTTGGGACTTTTCCATATTGCTTTGTTCATGATGATGAAATGGCTTTAGATTTTTGATTATGACTTCTGAGCTGTGATGCACTTTCTGGCAGACTCGAGATGTTTGTTTTCTTTGATTGAATGAATGAAGTGTTCGGGAAAGCAAAAGACCAGGAGCTCTGGAGACAGCTCTGCAGGAAGGCAGAATGAAAGCTCCCCGCTTCTTCCAGTTCCTTGCCCTGGAGTCCTGACCTGCTGCACCTGTGATATTTCAACCCTGGGTCTGATGCGAACAGCACTTGACAATCCCATTAAAGTGTTTCAGGTTGTGCAACATGTTGGGCAAGGGAAGAAAAGGTAATAATGGCAAGACTCGATTGCAAGATATTATTTTATCAGTTTAATGCAGTACCTGTTCACAACCATATTTGGAATTTTCGTTGAATCTTGAGAGCACTACTCCATGTTCTTGTAGAGTTGTCACCTTCTTATGGACAACGCATCAGAGCTTTTTAACAAGCAGAAATACAAAAGTGAAGCTTTTGTATTGGAAGCTTTTGCAGTGGAAGAGACAGCTCCTCTTGCTCATTCGATGAGGCTTGTTTATATATTATACTGAACACAGGTATATTAATTATTATTATCAGAGGTTCTCGCGGCTACTCTTGAGTAATGACACTCCACACCTGCTTGTCTTAAAGGTGTTTTTTTATTGTGCATTCTATTTACAGTGCAAAGTCTATGGAAAACATGTCTGCTTAGTCTGAGTCAGAACCTCCCAATGGCTTCTTTCTGTTTTGTGCCCAACATAACAGCTTGGGAACTCCGAAGTGCCTCACCCTTGTCCTACGGGGTGCTGTGTGCCTCAATTCAGGCGTCGGGGGGAAGGGCAGTCCTTCTGACTGCTCTCCCGTCATTTCCTCCCCAGCTGCCTCCCTCTCTACTCGGTGTTGAGGCTCTTTGCCGAAGCTAGAGCCTTGTTCCTGCCTCTCTGCTTCCTGACTCCTGTAATCTGATCCGCTACTGGACTTACTGCTCTGAGAGGAACTCGGCCTGATGAGGGGGGGGGGGCTGTTCCCTGTAAGCCTTCCCCTTACAATTACTACTACTACTTATACTCCACCCATCTGGCTGGGTTTCCCCAGCTACTCTGGGTGGCAGTCAACAGAATATTAAAAACACGATAAAACATCAAACGTTAAAAACTTCCCTAAACAGGGTTGCCTTCAGATGTCTTCTAAAAGTCAGATAGTTGTTTATTTCTTTGACATCTGATTGGAGGGCGTTCCACAGGGTGGGCACCGCTACTCAGAAGACCTTCTGCCTGGTTCACTGCAACCTCACTTCTCACAGTGAGGGAACTGCCAGAAAGCCCTCAAAGCTGAACCTCAGTGTCCGGGCTGAATGATGGGGGTGGAGACGCTCCTTCAAGAATACTGGGCCAAGGCTGTTTAGGGCTTTAAAAGTCAGCATCAACATTTTGAATTGTGCTCGGAAATATACTGGGAGCCAATGTAGGTCTTTCAGGACCGGTGTTATGTGGTCTTGGCGGCCACTCCCAGTCACTAGTCTAGCTGCCGCATTCTGGATCAATTGTAGTTTCCGGGTCACCTTCAATGGTAGTCCTACGTAGAGTGCATTGCAATAGTCCAAGCTGTTACTACATGTGTACAAAGAGGGAACACTTGTTGATTTGTAAAGCTCCACTATTGTGTACACTGATTGCCAAAAAGTGATAACCCTATAGTTCCATAGAGGAGGGAACATTGGCAGGTGGAGGGACGAAGGCCAACAAATCATGTCTGAATCCTGGCAAGATGGAGGCAAAGGCTTTTCTTGTCTTCTAAATAGATATTTTTATTGCAGCTGGTGATTGTATTTGAATTTGTTTTGTATATGCAATTGATATAAATTTCATTTTTATTATTGTAATTTTTAATTTTTGCTTTGTTTTTTAATTGGTGAAATCATTTTGGGATTCTGCATAAGAAGTGATTAACAAATGAGACGTCTCACTTGGTGCTTCTGAGTGCAAATTTCTCCCCCTTTTCTCCATCTCTGGATTCTTTGGCCGTCTGCTATTTACTGTGGCTTGTCAGGGGCTTGTTAAGCCTCCTGTTTTGCTGCCTGTCTTGCCTTGCATAAATAAGGGTTTCAAAGGACCCTGGCACTGCATGCCACAATACACAGTTGATGGGCAAGATCTGGCTCATTTAAGGTTACCATAGCTCACTTCGTTAGAGCATGGTGTTAATAACACCAAGGTTGCAGGTTCGATCCCCATAAGGGACAGCTGCATATTCCTGAATTGCAGGGGTTTGGACTAGATGATCCTCAGGGTCCCTTCCAACTCTACAATTCTGTGATTATACAATTTATGGGAGGGGCTATAGTTTTTGTTTGTTACTATGTTATGCATTTTTGTGTTTTTACATTGTAAACTACCCTGTGATCCTTGGATGAATGGCAGTATAGAAATTTAATAAATAATAAAAATAGAGGACTGCCCTCTATAAAGTAGAACATGTGGCCACCTTTGGCTCAGTAGATCATAAATAATGCTTAGATTTTTATTATTATTGTACATTTGGATCCAGGTTAATTAAGAAAAATAATAATAAACTGGAATCCATTGTTCTAGCTTTTCTAAGCAGATTGCAAGTGGTCTTGGTGTATGGATTCTCAATAATATGATAGAACCTTTTTTTTATTAAAAAAAAAAAGCAGCCCTTGCAAATTTGTCTCCATGTAATCTCTCTCTTGCTCTCAAAATGCTGACTGAGTGATTTTCTAACTGGTGGTGGGCAGAGAAAGCAATGAAGATAACCAGGCTTGGCTGATAACTGGTTTTTGAAACTGATAAATTGTAGATGCATTTAGTCTTGCCAGCTGCCAGAGTTGTTTGGGAGTCTCCTGCTAATCCATATAGTAAACTGTGATTATCTGAAAAGTGTGGGCTGCAGATCTACTGACTCCAGTTGTTAGAATTACACAACCACTCCTACATTATATGATGCATTCTCTTATCTATTTCGAACCACTCTCTTTTCAGCATCTTCTCGGGATAATGAATCATCAAGCTCACAATTGTTCTTTCTCGACCCCAACCATTTTTGTTGTTTTGTTTTGTTTGGGGTGGATTTCTAAAATTACTCTTTTCTCTTTTTTTACGTCAATCCCATGCATTTTTTTTTTCCTTACTCAGACCAGATGCAAGAAGACAAGGATCGCGTTGCTGCGGCAAAGAGCTGCAGGGAAATGCTGAGCTTTTATCCCTCCCAGCTCTTGCCACCAGGTGCAGTGAGTTATCAAGTGGCCTCACCTGAGTGGCCACTCCTTGCTTCTCCAGCACAAGCTGAGGCAGGCCCCAGTCCTGCAAAGCACTACAGGCCCCAGAGCCTGACTCCTGCCCATACTCCTGACACTGCATTTCTAAGCCTCTCTTTGTGAATATTGAATGAAAGACAGTGGTTAGAACTTTCTTTGTCCATCTATTCCTGGCATCCTATCGTGGGGGGATCGGATTGCCTGATGCCTAACACCAACTGGCCAACACAGCCCTTGATGGGCAAATCCTCCTGGTGCGGCAACACCCATGGAGGGGAGCACCAGGTCGGGCCATACTAGGGTTGCCTGCATGGGGGTGCCTGGTTTGGTCCCCCTCAAGAATGGTGTGCCTGGAGCCACAGCCCCCCTGGCACTCCCACACTATGCCACGGGTCACCCTACCTGTTGCAGTCCTGTGCATGCTCACATGGAAGTCGCCTTGAATTTCAAGGAAGTGGGTCCTCTTCCCCCCCACGAAGATGCACCCATCAGTTCCATGATCATTAAGTTTATTTACAGTGGTACCTCGCTAGACGAATGCCTCACAAGATGAAAAACTCACAAAACGAAAGTGTTTTGCGATTTCAATGGAGTCTCGCAAGACGAAGTTTCCTATGGCGTGCTTCACAAGACGATTTTTTTTTGGTCCCATAGGGTGCATCACAAGATGAATTCCCCCCCCCCCCAATCTTGTGAGGCACCCTATGGGAGCCGCTTCGCAAAACGAATTTTTCGCTATACGAAGCGACTCGTACTATATTTATAGAAGGCTTTCAGGCAAAAAATATTATATAAGAAGCCTCCCGAAGTGGTTTCAAACTATGGACATATCCAGCACTCGTACATTCATTATCCAGTCATGGATAATCCTGTGAACTGTAGCTTGCTAAGTGTGTGGTGAATTTTAAGTCTGTGAGTGCTCTAAATGTATGACATGCATTTGACCCATGTATCCACATGCACAACCGATGCAATATTTAAAACACTGAAAACATCCCATGAATCCTGTACTTCATCTTTCCGCAGGTGGGATTTTGAACCACTTTCCCTGCTGGTCTCTTGACCGTTCTTGCTTTATAGGGGTTACTGTAAAACCGATTTCATTGCATTAGGGCAACTTTCTAAATTTACTGCCAGAACATTTACACTCCCCTCTCTGAAAGAGCCAAAGAATTTGACATGCTGACATTTCTTCCGGCAATTCTATAAGATGGAGAGTGGCAGTGTGTAACAGGTGAAGATATATATAATGTAATATTTCTACATGTATTGGGAGACAAAGTTTACATAGCAAGGGAATAGAGGCAGTGTTTATTTTCTGGCAGCAAATTTATTGTAAGCTGCTGAGGCATAGAGCTATCATGATAAAGCAAGCCTGGAAGTAGCTGCAAGAACTGGTGTTATCTGTATGTGGCTTGATTTAAAAGGGGGGGGGCTCCAAAGAGGAGAAATTAGCTTCTTAAGCAAATTCTAAAGCAATAGGTTGCACACTGTTGGGTTCAATCAATCCATATCACTTTTTGACAAATGAGAGGCAGAATGAAGTGATCTGTTAGGCCATAGCACCATCCGACTCGGTGCAGTGCAGTATCTCTGAAATAGGGTTTGTAGAAGTGCTTTTGCTCACGCTAAGTCTTCCCTATTGTACTAGGGGGTGCGGGTGGCGTTGTGGGTTAAACCACAGAGCCTAGGGCTTGATGATCAGAAGGTCGACGGTTCAAATCCCTGCGACGGGGTGAGCTCCCGTTGCTCGGTCCCAGCTCCTGCCAACCTAGCAGTTCGAAAGCACGTCAAAGTGCAAGTAGTTAAATAGGTTAAATACAGCGGGAAGGTAAACGGTGTTTCCGTGTGCTGCTCTGGTTCGCCAGAATCAGCTTTGTCATGCTGGCCACATGACCTGGAAGCTGTACGCCGGCTCCCTCGGCCAATAACGCGAGATGAGCACCGCAACCCCAGAGTCGGTCACGACTGGACCTAATGGTCAGGGGTCCCTTTACCTTTTTATTGTACTGTACTAGGGTTACCCAAATCGAAAGCTTCTCTTTCAGCAACTAGGAGGATTTTTCTCCAAACTTCAGTATTTCATTAATTCATACCCAGCTGAAGGGGGGGGGGTAACCTAAAATTTATCATCATGGGCGGCAGGGGATAAAATTGGGCCTTCCATATAGGGCTGGATTCCATCTCCCATTATCCCTGAACATTGACTATGATGGACTTCTTGCAGTGAGGGAACCTGTTGCAGGGAACCAGGTAGAGGGCCTTCTTGGTTGTGGCACCCTCCCTGTGGAATGCCCTCCCATCAGATGTCAAGGAGATAAAGAACTACACAACTTTTAGAAGAAATCTGAAGGCAGCCCTGTATCGGGAAGTTTTTAATGTTGATTTTTTTATTATGTTTTTTAGATTTTTCTGGAAGCTGCCCAGATGGGCAGCATATGAAAACAACAACAACAACAACAACAACAACAACAACAACAACAACAACAAAGGTAAACAAATCCTATTGAACTTCTTCTTCTTTACTTACAACAAAGGAGTTCAGAGGAGTGTACAGTGCTATCCCCATACCAAGCAAAGAGGGAGAAATTAGCTCCAAGTCGCCCAGTGGGTTTCATGGCTAAGCAGGAATTGAATGTTGGTACCCTGAAGCCAAGTTCAATGTTACCATTGACACTACAACACATTAGAAAAATGCTCGCGATCCTATGCCTGCTGACAGAAAAGTGAGTAAGACTTGCACCTGAACAGAATACAACATTTTCCATGGAACAGCTATGCATGGTGATTTCAGAAAAACAAACAAACAAACAACAACAACAACAGGAATTCAACAAATGTAAAGAAAATTTTTATGCAGGTTTCCAATGTAGATCTTCAGTTACCCCCTTCTTCCCTGAGACTTAACTCTCAGGGTTGTAGGACATGGAGACAGAGTAAGGACATTCTTTGAGGTCAACCTGCCTCACCTTTTCAGAATTATGAGTCCAGGGTGGGAATCAGAAATGCCCCCCTCAACACTTGAATTGGTGTGGCCACAGGGAAGGCAGAAGAGGGTGTGGCCACCTCTAACTCAGGATCAGATCAGGCAAAGTTTTATCACTAAACAGTTCCTGCATTGGAGCAGCCCTCACAATCTGGGTTAGTGTTGCAGTTCTTATTTTCAAAATGCCAACGAGCTTAAATTAAGTTGTGATTCTAGTTCCCTTAGTTTAGACGTGTCTCGTCTCTTTGTTCCAGGTGTGGGTGCAGATATGTGCTATTCTGAGTGCTTTTGTTTTGTTTTTGTAAAAAGAAAAATGAAAGAAAAATAAAGGTGCAGGCATTCATATAAGTGTATCGCGTGCCAACACAAAATGGCTTCCATAGGTTACAGAAAAATAGGAGCCAGTACTCTACACCATTGAATACAGTCACAAACAAAAATCCTGACTATAATGCCAAGTTACAGTCCTTCAGTGGACTGTTACACTAATGTTAGATATTCCTTTTGTAAAAAAACTTGTCCTAGAAACAAGTTCAGTTAGCTCAGTCTTCCCTCCCCTCCGAACATGAACCTTGGTCTCTGGCATCACCCCTGCCTGCCATACAAGTAAATACGCTTCCAGATGTTTCAAAAAGGATTATTAAGTCTTGATGGGTAGGACTGTGTGGGAGGAAAGGAGACACTTGTAGGGAACCCTTTTCTCAAATACCCTTCTTCACTAATTAGGAAATTGACAAGAAGAGTTATTAAAAACAAATTAAATATAAGTGCTATTAAACTTCTAAAGCTGACACATTTGACATTTCCTTCTTCTGCATCCCAGGAGATTTTCCTCAGGAATATAACAAATGTTTTTCATGAATGTTCTTTTTTATATATATATAATGCAGCTTTCATAATAAAACGGCGTCTCTTAGCAAACACGCGCGTGCGCACAAACGCACACTACCACACTCTAAACATAAATAGCATAGGAACACTTCAGGTGAAGCTTGTTAAAGTGAATCATACCTCTCTATCACCTGAAGGGTACTTCAATCAGTGCTAGCAGGTAAGTTGTCATTCCACTGTGTTTCTGAAAAGGGTGAAAACTGGGACGCGTTATTATGGATATGTATCAAAGAGTGGCGAGGCCTCAACAGGTGAATTACATGTAATTTTGCACATCCTGCTACACAAAGAATATTGAAAAGATACGAGATGGGGCAAAAGTGATAGAAAATGGGTCTCTGGAACTGGAACTATGAGAAGACTTGGAGAAAATTAGGTTTATATTCATCACGGGGAGGGGGGAGGTGATAAAAATGGGCCATGATTGATGCATATAAAATGATAAGAGACGTGGAGAAAGAGATTGCAATGAAAGTGTTCCACTGGGTAATCATCTCTAGGAAAGGAAATTAGAAGTCTAAAAGAGAAAAGTCCAGAGGAGAACATAAAATGTACAAAGTTCGCTTTCAGTGCAGCTTCTGATACGTGGGAATCGGATGAGCCTAGTTAATAAAGGCACCTGAATCATTCCAGATGCCAATAGCAATGTAAATTGTTCCCAGGGCTTCTTCCCCTAAGGCACAATTAACTTAGGGGTGCCATCGCAACACAATGTGCTTATGGCCAGTAGCTCAGATGGGTTTATTTAAAGGGTTAAGACCATATCAGGGACAAATACAGCTGATATTGGTCACAATATTTGAGGCCTATTTTCCTGTCAATTATATATGCCCCCCCAAGCATTGTACAGGTGCACAATTTTGCCAAATGAGGCCTTAACATGACAGGTGCTATTATAGCTGTGTTAACACATGAACAAAACAGGCTGTGCTTGCGTCCACAGCAATGGCAAAGCAAGGCATATGAATGTTGTTGTTTGCCCTACAAAAAAATTAAAGGGAAAGAAAAGAAAGACAGCCAGATGAATGAACTATGTGAAAAAGCTGAACTGAGCAAATAGGGCATACTGCCATGCGGGAATGCTTCCCCCCCATTTCAAATTTACAACAAGCAAGGCCTAGGTTTTTCCAGCACTGGAATATGTTTTGACCCATCCTTTACCCCTTCCAAGGGAACTGAGAGACTACAATTTATTTATTTTTTAAAAAAGCAATTTATTAGATTTTCCAATTAAACACATTTAAACAAAAACAAATCACACATACAGTCACAAACACAACAACACATAATAAACACAAAATTTCTCTTCTTAGCATCTTATCAATCATTACAATTTTCTTTGCTCTGCCGAGCTTTGACTTCCCTCCTTCCCCCCATTCGGTTTTCTTATTCACTCCTATCTCGCAGTTCCTTTATTAGACTACGATTTATTTTAAGGCAATGGGAGTCTGACTGGGGAAACTGTAATTCATGCATATTTGGACGGGTACCTGTCACAAAACAGCTATGAGCATAACACAAAATGGCTGCTATGCGGGCATGGTATGACAACGATGATGACAGAAATGGCTGCCACATCAAAAAAAGAGCAGAAAAAGAGAGAGGGACACAAAATGGTACAGGCATGCTCCCCCTCAGGGTAGTGGTGGGAGGATGTACAAGTGCCGCCATCTTGCTTGCTCATAGAAGGAGACTCTTTGCACATATCCCCTGTTCACAATGGAAGCTATCCAAAGAAATCTGGGCATGTTAAAGAGGAGTGTTCAGCGTAGGAGAGACCGAGCCATTGCACACAGGGACTGAGTAGGCACACATGCATTGTGGTTTTTTAAGGGGATGTTTACTGAAATCTTTTGTGTGCATGATAAGGTGTACTGGCAGGCATACTGGCACCTGTGGGCACCATTTTGACAACCATTGCTGTATGGAACAGATCCTGGTCCACTGTTTTCTTCAGCCTTAACAGCAGTACAATAAAACAATTCTAGCAGATCAGAAAGATGGGTGAGACAAAGAGACATTTATCTTCTGAACTATGAAGTACAGTATCTATTTAAGGCTACAGTTCTGCAGATTGCTAAGCAAACTTTGGTCTGACTGAAGCCATGGTTTCTGAGTCAGTAGTGTCGCCACCATCTGGCATGTCAGCTTCCTATGCCTTTGAAATCTGTAGCTGAGAAAGAAATGCACCCAATGCAGCTTTCCTTAGTAATGCTTGTCTCTTCTGTACCCCATTATCTGCCCCTATAAAATTATAGTGGCTATTAATAATCCTACAAAAAGTGTTCAGGTATGACCCGAACTAAGCATTTCAGAAAACCACATTGATTTTTCAGGTTGTTCCTTGAGTATGTGCTCAGCTTACCTCAAGAGAAATTGATGGACCCTAAAAGGGCTTAGCTTCAGCTGGATCACATGCCCTCCGACATTTCTCCATTGGGATGTCCTATTCCACAACAACAACAACAACAACAACAACAACAACAACAACAACAACAACAACATTATCATTTATGTCCCACCTATCTGACTGGGTTGGCCCAGCCACTCTGGGTGGCTTCCAACATAGGTTAAAACACAATAAAGCATTAAACATTACAAAAAAAAAAACCACCACATTCTTATATAGGGCTGCCTTCAAATGTCTTCTAAAAGTTGTATAGTTACTTATCTCTTTGACTCAGGGGTCACATAACTCCATACCCTTCAACATTTCTCTGATAGAAATAGGGATGTCCTAAGGAAAAGCGGGACATTCCAGGATCAAATCAGAAACTGGGACAATTTTTATAAATCCAAAACTGTCCCTGGAAAATAGGGACAACAATAGCAATATGTTCAGTTAGATCATTCAATGGAAGGACGGAAGGTTTGACCAAAAAAGAAAAGAAAAGAAAAAGCTCAACCACTTTTCTCGATTGAATTCAGTGGAACTTGGGGCTTATCCACGCTGTCCAGCCACTTTCTCCTGGGAAAACCTGCAGTTTACTGCCAATCGGAATCAGTTTTTTCTGCGGATTGATGTTTGTTCCGATTCAGCAGTAAAGAGCAGGGCTTCCCCTGGGAAAGCAGTGGGACAAGCAGAAAACCTTTTGAATCTGTGCTTTGAAGACATGGAGTGTGGACAAGTGTTTACTTCTGAATAGAAGCAGATATGATTGCCGTGTTGCTAGCAGTAACCACTGTAATAGAACGTCTTTGTAGTACAAAAAGGCACTTTAGAGTGCTCTAAAGTGTCCTTCTAAAATAGCCTTCATTTTGTCCCCATCTTCACAGCATATTCCCCTAGTGCCCATAAAGTTGTATTTTGCTTGTTTGTTTTCTTCTTCTTTTTATACTACAAAACTGTCTCGTTCCATTCTCTGAATTTGGTTTTTCTCATCACTTTTTAATAGCCACTTTTGCAATTTTCTGATCAGACCAATAAATGTTAACAGCTTGTATTAAAGATTTTACATCTCTTCTGTTAAAAGCACTTAACAGAAGCACAGCGCCTAGTAAAGAACCTATGATGAAATGAAGAGCTGTGGTATACTAGACAGTTAAGGCTTAACTATGGGGGAAATATGCTGTTAAAACATCACTGAGGTTTATATTTGGCAAGCATTTGCAGTAAGTGAAATAAAGAAAACATACAAGTACAACTGATAGAGCATGAGACTCTTAATCTCAGGGTCGTGGGTTTGAGCCCCATGTTGAGCAAAGGATTCCGGCATTGCAGGGGTTTTGACTGGATCACACACACACACACACACACACACACACACACACACAATTTTAAATCTCAGCTTTCCAGACAGCAGATCAATATCTGATGTAGAAATATTTAATGTGGTTTGCTTCTGAAGTTTTGCAGTTTTCTGGTTTCGTGCAAATCAGAGAAATCAGAAGGAAAGGGAAATAAACACACAGTGTCAGGAGCACAGTAGAAATATTTACAAGTATTGGGCAGCAGAATTATTCAGGCCTCGTGTCCCCCACTCCGCCCCCCAAAAAACCCCCACTGGGGTTGTGTTCAAAGTAAGATGCTCCACATCTTGCCTATGCCATACACGTTGTCACCTTCGGGAAGCCAGAGTTTCTTAACCCTACCTTCTCACGGTATACAAAATTGGGAATGCTAATAATTCTAGTGAAATTGTTAGGATTACAGTCAAATAATGAGTATATATGAAGTTTAAAACAGACATTGGGGAATTCATTCCATCACCCCTGAACATTACCCATGTTGGCAGAGGCCAGTGGAAGTTGGAGAATATACAGGGAATCATAGAGACACCATTCCTGTTCTAAAAGCACTCTATAAATGCTATATGTCAAGGGTGGCCAACTTCCAAGAGACTGCAATCTACTCACAGAGTTAAAAACTGGCAGTGATCTGGCAGGTCAAAGTTGTTGAGCTTTTTTAGGAAGGAGGAAGGCCCATTTTGAGGGGGTTCGGGTCAAAGTTGTTGAGTTTTTTCAGGGAGGAGGTATAATGTTGAGCTTTTTGTAGGTGAGCCACAGTTGTTCAGCTTCTTTGGAAGGAAGCTACCTGTTGGACATGCCTGCTATATGTCACAAAGTAAAATTTCTAGAATGTTATAGGCTGAATGGACTGGAAGAAATAAATATTGCTCTTTTCAACAATTGATTTTCATATATTGATTCTCCATATTCTCAAATGTCTTACGCTCAGTCTGATTTTTTTTCCTTTTTCTTTTTTTTTAGGGATGGAAAAAATCAACACAGGCTTAGTGACAGCCCTATAATTTATTTGCCTTCTTGTTGAAAAGTTGTTTCAGTTTCCAACCAAGGGACCACAACATTCAGAAAGTCACTTTCCACAGGAAACTCTGCTTCACAGGGAAGCAGGCATGAGAGGCTAGCAAATACAGAAGAACCTGTCATTATTTCCACAGTCAGCTTTGAATCTAAAGCACTCCATGATTCAAGAAAGCCAAGGACCTATAAAATGATGGACCGACTGAAGCTCCGAGATGTCTTGGTTCTGAAAGGCAGAGCCTGCAGGCAGGTAGTTTATGCAATATGGAAACAGGCGTATGAAAGGGCTTTGATTTATTAAAGAATGTTTTATCACCTGTGCTTTGACTGTGGGGGAGCTGAGTCACAGAATAATGCAAGTCATAATGATTACATGTATTCAGGTTGAAAACATCTATTGTCTCTTTCCCTTCCCACCATCTTTCTTGCTGTTAATCCCCACAACTGTGTTGTTGTCTCTCTTGAAGGTATTAGGATGATGAATAGGCCACATACAAAGACATATATGTATGTATATATGATTTTAAAGGAGTTCAGGGGTTTTAGTTTCTTTTATTAATCCGTATTTTTCAGCTGTTTGTAGCTTGCTGCCTGGCAGGAAGGATGGGATAGAAATTTTGAATCATTCATTCGTATTTGTTATACAGGACTTCTCAGAGTGAAGGAATGCAGGAATGCAGTTTCTGGAAAAGGTTTCTAAGGGTTTTTTTTTGTTTTTGACTGACAGGCAGTCAGCTAGAAGTGTAGCAGCTATGGCAAGGCTTGGTGCTGCTTCAAACCCTCTGCAAGTGGAGTTCCACTCATGCAACTAGACCATAGCTGTCAAGTTTTCCCTTTGCGAGAAGCCAAGTTGCAGGGAACTAGGCAGAGGGCCTTATCGGTAGTGGCCTCCCATCAGATGTCAAAGAGAAAAACAACTACAGTGGTGCCTCGCTTAACGAATGCCCTGTAAGATGAATTTTTCGCTTAACGAAAGGATTTTTCGAGTGGAGGCTGCCTCGCTAGACGAATTCGTTTTACGAAAAAATTTTCTAGCGAATTACGGTTTCCCATAGGAATGCATTGAAATTCAATTAATGTGTTCCTATGGGCAAATAATAATAATAATAATAATAATAATAATTCAATGCATTCCTAGATTCGCTAGATGAATTTTTCGTTATAAGAATTGACCCGTGGAATGAATTAAATTCGTCTAGTGAGGCGCCACTGTACCAGAGTTTTAGAAGACATCTGAAGGCAGCTCTGTTTAGGGAGGCTTTTAATGTTTAATAAATTACTGTGTTTTATTTTTCTGTTGGACGCCACCCAGAGTGGTTGGGGAAACCCAGCCAGATGGGCGGGGTAATAATAATAATAATAATAATAATAATAATAATAATAATAATAATAATAATACTCTCACGAGGAAGCCTACAGTGGTACCTCGCGGTTTAAGTACACAATTTTTTTTCCAGAAGTCTGTACTTAACCTGAAGCGAACTTTCCCATTGAAAGTAATGGAAAGTGGATTAATCCATTCCAGATGGTCCGCGGAGTACTTAAACTGAAACGTACTTAACCTGAAGCGAACTTTCCCATTGAAAATAATGGAAAGTGGATTAATCCATTCCAGACGGTCCGCGGAGTACTCAAACCAAAGCGTACTTAAACCGAGGTATGACTGTATTCAGCATAAGGGAGTTTCCCTTTAAAAAAAGGGAGAACTTGACAGCTATGAATTAGGCATTTTCTCTCCTTCTCCAAGCATTACCCCCAAATTTGCTCTGGAGAGACTTTGAACTCTCTATACAGTGGAACCTCGGTTTATGAACACCTCGGTTTATGAATTTTCGGTTTATGAACGCCGAAGACCCATCTGGAACGGATTAATTCACTTTCCATTACTTTTAATGGGAAAGTTCGCTTCAGTTTATGAACGCTTCAGTTTATGAACAGACTTCCGGAACCAATTACACCCATGTTTCAGTTTATGAACGCTTCAGTTTAAGTACTTGGTGGACCCGTCTGGAACGGATTAATCCACTTTCCATTACTTTCAATGGGAAAGTTCACTTCAGTTTATGAACGGTTACTCCGCGGACTGTCTGGAACGGATTAATCCACTTTCCATTACTTTCAGTGGGAAAGTTCGCTTCAGTTTATGAACGCTTCAGTTTATGAACAGACTTCCGGAACCAATTGTGTTCATAAACCGAGGTACCACTGTATCTGGTTTTAAATGTGCATTGGTGGTGGTGGGGGGGGGGGAGCCTGACGGGGACAGGAGAAGAAGAGAAAGTTCCATTGCACACATGTGGAACTGCAGCATTTGATGCAGTCCATAATATTCCAACCAGGGAGAGGCATGAACATAAACCAACAACCAAGTTGTACAACAGGTCATGTAAAATGCTAGCCCATACCTTTCTACTCAGAAGAAGCGATGGATGGCTTCCTCTGTTTCTGGCTCATGACAAATGCTTTTTCATTAGTCAATTCCGGCCTGCTTCTGAATTAAAACTTCATTTGAATATTTAAATACACATTTAAGGAGTATTCCTAACAAAATATGTTTTAAAATATGATTTTATTTTATCCTAAAACACATTTTTAGCACATTTTTAGTACTTAAAAAAGAAGAACCGCACTGTAAGGTTTGGAGAAAAGGGCAATCTGATGGATGCTTCCATTCCAATCAGTGGGTTAGTCCTGAAGCTGCAAATCATGCCAATTTGCTTGAATATGTGGAACAAGCTAATTCTTCTTA
This sequence comes from Zootoca vivipara, assembly GCF_965207765.1. Lineage (NCBI taxonomy): Eukaryota > Metazoa > Chordata > Lepidosauria > Squamata > Lacertidae > Zootoca > Zootoca vivipara. The sequence goes on along the minus strand of NC_142587.1, from coordinate 17,969,750 downwards.
ATCAGAAGTCTCATTGGACAGGATTACAACCTTGCTATAGAAGTAGTTGTTCTGGCTACTGCTTTCAGATGGCTCAATCATACTGAAGCACTCCTAATTCACAGTGGCTCAAATGGAAGAGTTGATCTTGTTCTTATATCTCTATCATTAGCATTAATGGGACCTAGATATACGCTACTTAACTTAGACAGGAAGCATGCAAAATCTCTCTTGTAAATCAGATGCAGAGGTCAGAGGTGGAGCACATGCTTCCCGGGGTGGGTGGGGCGGCAATGCCCCCCTGGGATGACACCTGGTGCAAACCTCCCCCACCGCCCCCCCTTCCTCCACCAGTTGCAGAAGTATACTGGTTTTCCTCCTGGAGTGTCTGGTTTTTATTTTTGTTTCATTTTGGGGGGTTTTGTTTTCTATTTTTAGCTTTTGTAAAGCACACACATCTAGCACAGATACTAGTTTTCAGGTTACCTATAAACAACTCATTCAGGGGCAAACCAGGTTATGCCAATCAATTAATCAGCAGTTCTCCTCCCATGTCATTGGTTGATTTTTAATCTTTGATTACAGGCAGATTTTGTTTGCGAAGGCTTCATCTGCCCTGCCTCACAATGATACGTATCCTAAAGTTAGATAAAAGTAATTGAAGCACATCTATTTAATTGCTCTTGTTTTAAGGGGGGGAAACCATAAATGAGTGTGAATAATGAATATGCTGTTTTTCGTGATTTGCTTGAAACTGGCACTACACTTTTGACTTTTTATTAAAATATGTTACTGATATCTGGAGGTGAGACACTGCTGAAAACTCTGAGTATTCCCTCAAGTAATAGCATATGGAGTCTGAATTCAAGCAGCTGACTGATGTTTATTTAAAAATGTTCTGCTGAACTAATCCATTATACATTGCTTCCATTTTTTTCTTTACCCTCTGATTTCTATCCAACAACATACAATGCTGGAGTTACATTATTTAAAGAACAAAATAAACTACCTGACTGCAATGCAAAGTGTTGTTATGATTCCTGGCTAAGTAATTAGCTGTTTTATTTTATGTGTTTGGGAAGCTGGCTTCATAAAGAGAAAACATAATTAATGATCAAGAGTAACTTCAAGCCTTGGGAATAGGGCTGCTCATGGTAGCAACAGTGGAAGGTGGAGTGTGTGGGACTCTTGGTCCTAATCCCTATGCAAGCTTCAGGCCGTTGGACAATGGATACTGGGCTAACTCAAACCTGCCCACTCATATTTCAGAGCTTTCCACTGGTCTTCCACTTGCATGCCACTGGTGGGTCTTTCATGGGATATGAATGGTTCTGTAACTTGTGATAAAGTCTGGATCAACCTTTGAGAAACTTGCATTCCAGGTCAACTCCTACTGACCAGCTATTTGTGGACCTACCATCCAGGCAAGTTCTGCAGCAGTCAACTTCATGACTCCCTCCCCACCTCAAACTTTATTTCCCTTTTAAGGAAGAAGAAGAACCCACAACATTCCAGAAGAACAATACTGAACTGCTTTTCAGGGTTGCATGTATACTTGTTTTGGTTTGTTTTTTAAAAAACCTGCTGATTGTATTTCTATATTGTTAGTTGCTTTAAACTGCTGTATGTACACCACTTGAGGATTCTGGCAGAGCCAGTGTGGTGTAGTGGTTAAGAGCGGTAGACTTGTGATCTGGGGAACCGGGTTCGCGTCTCCGCTCCTCCATATGCAGCTGCTGGGTGACCTTGGGCTAGTCACACTTCTCTGAAGTCTCTCAGCCCCACCCACCTCACAGGGTGTCTGTTGTGGGGGAGGAGGGGAAAGGAGATTCTTAGCCACTTTGAGACTCCTTCGGGTAGTGATAAAGCAGGATATCAAATCCAAACTCTTCTTCTTCTTCTTGGCCATCACGATCCTCACGTGCCACAAGTAGGAAGGTACATACAACCAAATGGTTCCATGTGACAAATGCATAGAGGCAAACCACACCCTATGTGGTAAGGCCATGAGTGAACAGTGGAATTGTGGGAAATACTCGACTTCTTTAGGGTAGTGTTAAAGTGGGATATCAAATCCAAACTCCTCCTCCTCCTCCTCCTCCTCCTCCTCCTCCTCCTCCTCCTCCTCCTCCTCCTCTTCTTCTTCTTCTTCTTCTTCTTCTTCTTCTTCTTCTTCTTCTTCTTCTTCTTCTTCTTCTTCTTCCTGTTCTTCCCTTGGAAGATATGCATCTGGGACAGATTTGCCCATTTTTCTAAACCTGTATGGGACGCAGGTAGCACTGTGGGTTAAACCACAGAGCCTAGGGCTTGCTGATCAGAAAGTTGATGGTTTGAATCCCTGTGACGGGGTGAGCTCCTGTTGCTCGGTCCCCGCTCCTGCCAACCTAGCAGTTCGATAGCATGAAGTGCAAGTAGATAAATAGGTACCGCTCTGGCGGGAAGGTAAACAGCATTTTCGTGCACTGCTCGGTTTGCCAGAAGCGGCTTAGTCATGCTGGCCACATGACCTGGAAGCTGTACTCGGCCAGTAAAGCGAGATGAGCGCCACAACCCCAGAGTCGTCTGTGACTGGACCTAATGGTCAGGGATCCCTTTACCTTTACCTAAGCTTGTATACTATTTAGTCTTCATTGTAGAGCTTGATGATTAAGCCCCTTTGTGAGAAAAAACACTGATTGTACAAGAACAACAACGTCTGGGTGCTGACTCACGAGTTGATGTTGCTTCCATCAAATACACAAGTGATTGTAAAGAAAAAGACTATATCTGAGATTTATTAGTTTGCTTGTTTATACTCCTTATTGTGGAACAGTTGCCCTTGGTGATATATTTTTGTGTGATTTTGCTAATATCTCACTACTCTGTGTCTTGTTTGTTGGCTGACTGCAACTGGCAACTTCTGAGGTCAACAGCAGTCAGGTGATATGCAATATGCAGAAGGGGCCTCACACTGGATCCACAGAACATTCAGAATTGGGACCATATGACTGCTCTTCTCCCATGTGCCCATTTTACTCCCCCCCCCCCCAGAATCAATGGCAAGGAGGTATGTGAAGACATTCACTCAACAGTGTATGTATTTCAAGCTGTGCCTGTTCAATTTTTCTTTTATATCCTGGGTTTTGCACACCTTCCTTGGTGCATGCTAGAGCAGGACAGAATATTGGGAGAACAGCATCAGATCTAATGAACTGACACTAAAAAACACTGTCTACCAATCCTTCCACCTACCTACCTGTCAACCTACCTATCTAAACTTTGAAGTATGTGCCTAGCACTTTGCATGCAGGAGGGTCCCGGATGCTTTACTGTTCCTAATTATATTTGCAATGCAGTTTATAGTTCTGCAAACATTTTGCCTGCATCTCCCATTCCCACCCTCCCGCACTTTCATTAGTGCCTTAATCCATTTGGCTATCTGCCTATCACCTGTCTTTCTCTCCTCCATCTCATGCATAAGCACCTTATGTTGTAACAATATCAGCCACGTTGGTTTTTAATTAGATTTTATTTTAATCTGCTGTGGGATTTCACTTTCTGGATCTGCTCATGCTTGAGTATAATTCTGTCTTGGGGAACAGAAATCTGCCAGCCTCTACCAGTTGCAGAGCTTAGACCTTCTTCCACTCAATAGCATCAAAGCAGATGGCCTACAACACAAAGGAAGTTTTTCAAACAGTTCATGTTTTGCAGTGTGATTTACTAAGGATGGATTCACTTCATCAAACTGAACATTTTCTAGCTCAAAGTTTCCTTTCTTTTCCTTTTATTCTGTTGCTCTAAAGTTGAAACTACGAGTTCCACAGCAAGTGGCCTGTTTTAGACTATTGTTTCTGCTCATAATGAAATGGTGTTTTATTGTATTATGCTAGAGCCTGCAAGTGTCCCTATTTTCCAGGGACAGCCCTGGATTTACAGAGGCCATCTCCGTTTCTGATTTGATCCCAGAATGCCCTGCTTTTCCTTAGGATGTCCCTATTTCCATTGGAGAAATGTTGGAGGGTATGGAGTTATATGACCCCCGAGCCAAGGAGATAAGTAACTATACAACTTTTAGAAGACATCTGAAGGCAGACTTGTATAGGGAGGTTTTTTTAATGTGTAATGTTTTATTATGTTATAATATATTTTGGAAGCAGCCCAGAGTGTCTGGGGCAATGCAGTCAAATGGGTGGGGAATAATAATAATAATAATAATAATAATAATAATAATAATAATAATAATAATAATAAAGGTAAAGGGGCCGCTGACCATCAGGTCCAGTCATGTCCGACTCTGGGGTTGCGGCGCTCATCTCGCTCTATAGGCCGAGGGAGCCAGCGTTTGTCCACAGACAGCTTCCGGGTAATGTGGCCAGCATGACAAAGCTGCTTCTGGCGAACCAGAACAGCACACAGAAACGCCGTTTACCTTCCCGCCGGAGCGGTCCCTATTTATCTGCTTGCACTTTGATGTGCTTTCGAACTGCTAGGTGGGCAGGAGCTGGGACCGAGCAACGGGAGCTCACCCCATTGCAGGGATTCGAACCGCTGACCTTCTGATCAGCAAGCCCTAAGCCTCTGTGGTTTAACCCACAGCGCCACCTGGGTCCCACAACAATAATAATAATAGGGTGTCCCTATTTTCATCTGAGAAATGTTGTGGGGTATGCAGAATTTGAAATATCAATTTGCCACAAGCAGTTAGCACATGCACACATGGGCAAGTGAGCTAGCAAAGGAGAGTAGCTTTCCCATACTCATTACCAAGGCTGCTACATAGTTCTGCTTATTTTCTTCTCCACTCTTAAATCTGAAGTCCTTAAGCCATCACAATTCTCACAGTATGCTTAAGGGGTCAATTTGCACTTCACTTGTGCATTGAGTTCTCCTGTTTAAAACGTAATCTGTCCATTGCACCCCTGGGGTCTTAGTGAATAGGAGTATTTAACACAGCTGAATCTACCGCCTGCTAGGAGAAGCTTAAACCCCTGGAGAGGTGAGGTGGCTTTAGCTGAAGCACATTTTGCAATGCTTTTATAACAAATATGGGTTCCTTCCCCCCGGGAGCACAGCCAATATATTTTTCTAATGATACCTTACACGACATTGTGGAGTACCTTCATGTGCAACACACATGCTGAGATGTCTTCAGCAGTCGTGTTTCTGTCCTGATGTCTAGTGTCAAGCATTTTATGGGCTGTTTCACATAAATTTATCTCCCAACTTTTCAATGATGAAGACAGCAAAAGGTATCTAAGTAAGTTGACAGTTTATTTCTCTGGGTTTTTGTTTGTTTGTTTGTTTGTTTGTTTGTTTGTTTGTTTGTTTTTGGCAAAGAAGTTGTAGATCTACTTAGTGGATTCTACTGTATAATCATTTTTAGGGAAAGAGTATGTGGAATGGGATGGAATATTCAGTTCCCTCACTTTCTGATGGTTAGAGGTTCATATAAAATTAACAAATGAAGCCAAGGTCTAAATAAACTTAATATATTTCTTTTACATGCAATAGATAATCTGGATAATCTTGTACAGTTTTAGACAGCATTGTTCAGGGGTCAGCAAACTTTTTCAGCAGGGGGCCGTTCCACTGTACCTCAGACCTTGTGGGGGGCCGGACTATATTTTGGGGGAAAATATGAACAAATGCCTATGCCCCACAAATAACCCAGAGATGCATTTTAAATAAAATGACGCATTCTACTCATGTAAAAACACCAGCCAGGCCCCACAAATAAGCCAGAGATGCATTTTAAATAAAATGACACATTCTACTCATGTAAAAACATGCTGATTCCCAGACCGTCCGCGGGCCGGATTTAGAAGGCGACTGGGCCGCATCCGGCACCCGGGCCTTCGTTTGGGACCCCTGGTTCAAAGCCTTGCAATGCATTGATTACAAAAGCAGTGTTCAAGATGCTTTGCCCAACAAGATTTGAGACTTAGTGGCATCTGCTTGAAGAGCTTCTCCATGTGCATGAACTTAGGTACCATACTCATGTTGCATACACTGCTGCTGCAGGTTCAAAACACAAGTAGTAATTAAAAACTCTTCTGCAGTACAACAGTATACAAGACTCATGAGCTTGTATGGAGGTAGGTGGCAATGCTTTCTATTGCCAATACAGCACCATCTGTGAATAAGAGGAAGCTTTAGAGCAGGCATGTCAAACCTGCGGCCCTCCAGATGTTTTGGACTACAATTCCCATCTTCCCCAACCACTGGTCCTGCTAGCTAGGGATCATGGGAGTTGTAGGCCAAAACATCTGGAGGGCCGCAGGTTTGACATGCCTGCTTTAGAGCCTTGTTCACTAGGGCAAATGGAGCACTGCCCAGTCAACCTCAGACCGTCTTCAACTAGCCCCACCTTTTTCTAGAGGTGGCAGGGGCGTACCCAGGATCAAAACTAAGGGGGGGGGGCGCAAGCCATGGTCGTTCAGGTTGTGACATTTCGGCACGGAAAAGGCGAATGAAACCAAAATTTTAAGAAAATTATATATAATTATAGGAGAGGCAACTCTGGCTTACTTTCCTTTTTGGAAAAAGAGGTTCAGAGATGAAATAAACCAGCAATCGGAAATAAAGCAATTGGGGAGAATTGGACGCGTACAAGTCAGCGCGCACGCACGGGCAGCCCAGAAGGAGCAAGGGCTCACCACTGCAGGGAGAGCAGCCCGGACGCCCCACCATGGTCCAGCTGCCCCCGCTGCTCACGTGGTCAGCTGTATCTGCTCTGCGGCAGATCTTCACGCCATCGTCTCCTTCAGATAGAGGCAAAGTGGGCGTCTCGCACGGCGGGGAAGGAACGTGCCGCCTTGACAATTCGCTCTGTCCCGCTTCTTTCACTGACATAGATTCCTCTACCAGTCGCTAGGTGGCTCTAGATACTTCTCGGTTTTTACACCATTTCAGTGTAGTAACCAACTGATTATTCACCATTGCCCTACCTAATTTTGTTTCGTTTCATCACTTTATAACCATTTAATATATATTTTTTGCTTCGGGGGGGCAGCTGCCCCCCTGCCCCTCACTGGGTACGCCCATGAGAGGTGGCACTGACAACCAACTTTCTCCTCCTTAGTTTCAGGGTTCCTGAGCACATGGGTGATTCTAAATGTGTTCAGCTTAGCAAAACGACCCCTGGGTCAGAAGCTGCAGTAGGGAAACTTGCTTTGCAAAACAAATGTGCATTTTAAGCAACATTGCATACAATATTTTGTATATTAAGAGAAATCTGCACTAAAATGTTGCTGAATTTCATGAGAATTCATTTTTTAAAATAATAATAAATAAAGCACAAACTGATATGGAAACAGAACAGAACTTAAGAGCATAAAAATGAGGAAAGTGAGAGAAACTGAAATGGACTGATTCACCCATCTCTACATGTAACTCCGCCCTACAGAGGGAGAACAGTAATGGAAGATCAGTTGCTTTCAGGGAGGCAATGTCTCACATTGCTGTTCTCCTTTTAAAGGAACCCATGAATTTCCCAGAACACACTGATGTAAAATCCATGTGTGTGTGTGTGTGTGTGTGTGTGTGTGTGTGTGTGTCCTTGCAGCTTTTCTAGCCTTCAGGGCTCACAATCGATATCTCACTAGAGCTTCTCATTTTGCTGCTAGGGCTAGAGAAGAAATGTAGCATCTGGCGGCTTTTCCCAGTGCACTCAATCCCAGGGGGTCCATTTTAATCTGCGTAGCATTTCCCCTAAGTGGAACTCTGACAAGTATTCAGTCTGGCCAGGTATCAAGAATGAGGTGAATTTCAGCAGGCCTGGAATTGGGTGAAGCATGCCAGAAGCAGTATGTAAAATTCCTCAGGGCTTTCTTTCCCACATATAGTGCCTGCCCAAAGTTACAGCTTCCCACATGCTGTGTGACAATCACTGTCTCCTTTCTTCATATTTCTATGCCAAAACCTCAGCTCGTGGCTTGTCTTCAGTACTGCAAAAAAAGATTGTATAGTAATATCTATTTTTCTTAAAACAGCGACAACAACACCTCACACAATCTGTTGCTGAGTTAATTCATACTATCAAGGGACAATACCAGAATTAGGGTAAGTACCAAAGCATTTTTTAATTGTATTATATAAATAAGGAAAGGGAGGGGGTAGAGAACACACAAACTACCTCTGTCGATATATCATCCACAGCATGCACACTGCATATCTGGATCTAGACATGGGTGGTGCTGTAGTCTAAACCACTGAGCCCCCCCCCCTTGGGCTTGCAGATCAGAAGATCGATGGTTCGAATCCGCTCAATGGTGGTGAGCTCCTGTTGTTCTGTTCCAGCTTCTGCCAAACTAGCAGTTCGAAAGCACGCCAGTGCAAGTAGATAAATAGGTACCGCTGTGGCGGGAAGCTGAACGGCATTTCTGTGCATTCTGGCGCTCGTCACGGTGTTCTGTTGCACCAGAAACGGTTTAGTCATGCTGGTGGCATGACCAGGAAAGATGTCTGTGGACAAACGCCGGCTCCCTCGGTCTGAAAGCGAGATGAGCACCACACCCCATAGTTGCCCTTGACTGGACTTTACTGCCAGTGTGGTGTAGTGGTTAAGAGCAGTAGACTCGTAATCTGGGGAACCGGGTTTGCGTCTCCACTCCTCCACATGCAGCTGCTGGGTGACCTTGGGCTAGTCACACTTCTTTGAAATCTCTCAGCCTCACTCACCTCACAGAGTGTTTGTTGTGGGAGAGGAAGGGGAAGGAGAATGTTAGCCGCTTTGAGACTCCTTCGGGTAGTGATAAAGCGGGATATCAAATCCAACTACTACTACTACTACTACTCTTCTTCTTCTTCTTCTTCTTCTTCTTCTTCTTCTTCTTCTTCTTCTTCTTCTTCTTCTTCTTCTTTTTGGGGTCCTTTACCTTTACCTATATCTGGACCATGCACATTAATATTAAACCAATCTTCTACTCATTTATTTACATTGCCATCTACTGTACTATGAAAACATCATAAGACACTTAACCATAAATTCCATTTTAAAAAAAATTGCAATAAGATGGATTCTGCAGCACTAATAACAGTCAGGGTAAAGCTTAAGTTTAGATATGTAACAAAAGGCTGACATCAGTACCCTTCAAACATCTCTGTAATGAAACCAATAAAAGCTTGTAGCTGTACTAAATATTTGGGGCAGGATTCAACTAAGTTGTTGCATGCATGGAACAATGTCTATTTATGTACTGGGATTCCCTCACCATCTGCTAAATCGGCTCTGAAAGGTTGGGGGAAGTAGAATATATGGGGAGAAGAGGGACCTCTTCCCCAAGCACATAGTTCCACCCTTTGTTCTTGCATAATACTTATTCCAATCACAGTGAAGTACTTCTTAAAGTGGGCCGAAAACAATAAGATGCATTCGAAGGTGCTTGAAGTGAAGGGGTCAAAGCATTTTGTCATAATGCTAGACTGTGTCCATTAGGTCCATTTAAGAGACAGGAAATATCTTACGCTGTGTTTAAATTTCCATTTCTATCTCTCCATCTGGATCGAAATGAATCCCCAATGCTGCTAACAACATAATCATCATAATAAAATGCTTATTAACACAATTAAAGCAAATCTTTCATAAAATAAAGCATAAAATCCTAATCATAATAGATATAAACCCAGCGACAACATGATTAGCAGTACAAAGGACGCAGGAGGGCAACGCTCTGAAAACTAATAGAGATATTGTACATCTTCCTCTCCTCTCCTCTCCTCTCCTCCCACCCCAACCCAGCAGATGTGGGTTTCACATGTTCAAGCTTAATCTTTAATACCTCTCATGACACAGCAGAAGTTGCACCCATTGCATTTTATGTGATGTGAGGAACCACCCCAACAGAACTCTTTACCGATGTTGCGAGAATAATTCTAACTTATGACCAGGGCCGGTGCTAGGGTTTTTGCGCCCTAGGTGAGATCACCTTCTGGCAACCCCCCCCCCAGGCATCTGCCTCCTCCCTGTGGGCCTGGCCCTGCCTTCACCCCCTTCCCTTCCCTTCCCAGCGCCCCTCCCGCTTACCTGCGACATCGACGGCTGGGTTGCTCTGGCCATCCTCGGGCTTCAGCCACAGACCCCTGGGCGCAACAGCAGCTGTTCCCACCTGCCCGAGAAGTAGAGTGCGGTGCCGGTGCCTGGAGACAAAGGCCTGGCTCTGGCGCGCGCACATCGCAGGAAGGGCCTGCTCTCGCCCCACGTGTCCTCCACACGCTGCTGCTCTCGGTGCTCCGGGCATGCCTGGGCTGCACCGGCGCCACTGCTGCCGCCCGCCCTAGACGCGGGTAGGTGGCGTCGGGGCGCAGCAGCCGCGTGCCAGAGGGAGTCCTGCGAAGCAAGCAGCGCTACCTGTTGTGCCAGTGCCCCCTCCATTTTGGCGCCCTAGGCAACTGCCTAGTTCGTCTTAATGGACACGCCGGCCCTGCTTATGATGCAGAAACATATCACTCTTTCTGTTTATCAGTGGTCTTGGAAATTTCCGCAGGTGATGAAATTTGCAGTCTTAAGAGCTCTTTGACTGTAGTAATCAATAAACTGTCTAGGTAAATTGCCCTTTGTTGTAATCCCTGAAACCTTAGAAGCTAAATTAATGGTTTCATTACCATGCTAAAAACCCTTGGACAATTCACAGGCCAAATACCATTACCCTGCAGTGTTACACTCTCTCCTTTCTTGAAGAGTCTTTGATGTTTCCTGTAATTCAGATGCATAGAGTGGCTGAAAACAGCTTTGCTTATTTCTCTACACTGCCCCCCCAAAAAAAAGAGAGTGCTCAGTTGCTAGAAAGTGCTTCGATGAATTACAGTTACTGGGTATCTTTCCTGCAGAGTTGGACATTAACAGTTCTTTTGAAAAAGAAATTAGCTATGTGGAAGATATCTCCTCATAGGTGGATAAACGTAAAGGCTACAAGACATGACTCGAAAACATGGGAGTAAAATGGAGGACATGCTTCTCATTTGATTCACTTAATGCTATTTGTAGAGCACTTTCAAGTGTTCAAAGCAATTCACATATATTGCTCCCACCAGCAGGTGGGGTTAGGGAACAATTGCCAATTCCTTCCTCCTTCACTACAACCTGCTGTGCTCCTTTCAACAATGTTCCAGCAGAGCCAGCTCAAGACTTTTTTAAAAAACAACAACAAACAAATATTTTTATTGGTTTTATAACAAATACAGAAAATACCAAAAAACAGGAAAAAAATTACAAAAAGAAAAAGAGAGAAAAGACATTTCTTTAACATTTCTCAAATATATTTCTTGCTCTGTCGACTTCCTCCTTCCCCCCCTTCCACGTTTCTATGTCTATTATAGTACTCTCTACTTCTTAACCCATTTCTTCTTCTAATATACTTATTATAAATATTTTTCTTGATCCCCTTTACCCACACATTCCCAATATTTCAAAATATCAATTGGATCTAGAAATCTTAATAATTATTTTTACATTCAAACTTGTTCCCTTCTTACTAAATCTAAATGCTTCTTCAGCCTTTTTGTACTTCCACTTCCCTTATTATCTATTTTTGATCTTATAATTCTTTTCCAAATAAGTCTTAAATTTCTTCCAATCTTCTTCCACCGACTCTTTTCCCTGCTCTCGGATTCTCCCAGTCAGTTTAGACAGTTCCATAAATTCTATCAGCTTCATCTGCTAGTCGTCCACTGTAGGTAGATCTTCAGATTTCCAGTTCCTTGCTAATACAATTCTAGCTGCTGCTGTGGCATACAGAAAAAAGGTAACATCTTTCTTTGGCAGTTCTTTCCTTGTAATTCCGAGTAAAAAGGCTTCTGGGTTCTTAGCAAACGTGTTTTTAAACACTTTCTCCAACTCATTATAAATCTTATCCCAGAAGCTCTTTACTCGGGGACAAGTCCACCACATATGATAAAAGGTTCCTTCCGATTCTTTGCATTTCCAACATTTGTTATCCTTTTTATGATATATCTTCGCCAGTTTTACTGGCGTAAGATACCATCTATACATCATCTTATACAAGTTTTCTTTTAACACATTACAAGCAGTAAATTTCATATTACTTTTCCATAACCTTTCCCAATCTTCCATCATAATAAAAGGTAAAGGTAAAGGGACCCCTGACCATTAGGTCCAGTCGTGACCAACTCTGGGATTGCGCGCTCATCTTGCATTATTGGCCGAGGGAGCCGGTGTATAGCCTCCAGGTCATGTGGCCAGCATGACAAAGCTGCTTCTGGCGAACCAGAGCAGCACATGGAAACGCCGTTTACCTTCCCGCTGTAGCGGTTCCTATTTATCTACTTGCATTTTGATGTGCTTTCGAACTGCTAGGTTGGCAGGAGCTGGGACCAAGCAACGGGAGCTCACCCCGTCACAGGGATTTGAACCGCTGACCTTCTGATCAGCAAGCCCTAGGCTCAGTGGTTTAACCCACAGCGCCAATATCCTTTGCCCACTCAATCATTACTGATTTTGTTTGTTCGTCTTTCGTATGCCATTCCAAAAATAGCTTATACATTCTTGAGAGATTTTTAACTTTTGGTTCTATTAATTCTGTTTCCAACTTTGATTTTTCGGATTGAAAACCAATTTTTTTGTCCAATTTATACATTTCATTAATCTGATGATACTGCAACCAATCATTCAATTGATTTTTCATCTGATCATATGATTTCAACTTCATCTGATCATTTACTTCTATCAATATATCCTTGTATTTCAACCATTTATCTTCCATGTTCAACTTTTTATTAACTTTTGCCTCTAAAGGTGAGATCCACCTGGGTGTTTTCTGCCAGCTCAAGACTTTTTGCTGCTTGAGACAAGATGGAGCACAGGTAACTGCTTTATCCTGAGTCTGATCACTGGTGGCAGGGAAATTTGATCCACTTTAAAGGTCCCGGAGAAACCTTTTGTGAAAAGCAAAAGAATGTCCCTAAGGTCTGTTTTACCAAGTGTTAAATCTGGATCCCGTGTTGAGCTTTTTTTCTTTTTTCTTTGCAAATTGCTGACATAGGTTGTCATACAGTATGTCTGGATTTCAGTGATTTTCCACCCAGACACTATTTCTGACGGCTGATTTCCAGCTATGTCCAGGAAATTCTGGACATATGGCAACTGTACTCCACCCCTTTAGAGGAAGCCATTTTCAAATAATCAAAAGCAAACATCAGGACAGGAAAAACATATATTAGAATCATAGAGTTGGAAGAGACCACAAGGGCCATCCAGTCCAACCCCCTGCCAAGCAGGAAACACCATCAAAGCATTCCATCAAAGCATCAAAGCATCAAAGCATGGCTGTCAAGCCTCCGCTTAAAGACTCCACCACACTCCTTGGAAGCAAATTCCACAGTCAAACAGCTCTTACTGTCAGGAAGTTCTTCCTAATGTTTAGGTGGAATCTTCTTTCTTGTAGCTTGAATCCATTGCTCCGTGTCTGCTTCTCTGGAGCAGCAGAAAACAACCTTTCACCCTCTTCTATATGACATCCTTTTATATATTTGAAAATGGCTATCATATCACCCCTTAACCTTCTCTTCTCCAGGCTAAACATACCCAGCTTCCTAAGCCGTTCCTCATATTAATGAGCAAGGTAAACCTTCTTCTTCTTCTTCTTCTTCTTCTTCTTCTTCTTCTTCTTCTTCTTCTTCTTCTTCTTCTTCTTCTTCGTATACCACCCTTTATCCATAGATCTCAGTGTGGTTCACAACATAAAAAACAAGACAAAATACATAATAAAAACAAGAATAATCCCCCCATTTTAATATTATTATTTATTCATCTGAATTGTATTTTGGTATTATCTAGGAATCAATTCAGTACTTAACTGATAATACTTAATTGATAAGTGATAATACATAACTGTGTAAATGTAAACTACTGAGTTTTGGTTAGGGATGTGTTGGAGATTTCCTGAAGGGGGAAAAGTTACTCTTTTCCAAAACTACTTTTGTTTCTCTTGAAATTGCTCATATCTTTTATCCAAACAAGGTCCAACATTTGACTGGAAACATTAAAATGGGTGAAATATGGTGGGAACTGGAGGTTGCCTAGCTCATTATATTCATTTTATCAAGGTCACAATGTGTTTCTAGATATAGCCCAGCATTGCTGATTGGCTCCTAGAGATTTTATAATAATAGGGTCAAAAATGGCCCGGAAGCAGGAAAATGACCAGAGCCTGGAGAAGAAGATGAAGGAGAAGAAGGAGAAAGCCTTCAACATCAAAAGTAATACACAGTGGCATAGTGTGGCCAGGGCCACAGGATGGCTACCTCAAGCACAAAATTCTTAGGGGTGCAACCCCTGCTATGCCACTGGGCTACAGCACTCCCAAAGGTGACGTGAGACCAGGAGGGAGGTAGCTCCCTTTCCTGGCCCGTCAAAACGTAGAGCCTATGGCGTGAGCGTCTCCCGAGTGGGCTGTGAGTGGAGAGTGGGCAGCTGAGCAGGCCCTCCCCTACTGGGGTGAGGCCCCGTCTCACAACCCATTCCCTTTGACACCTCTGAGCCTCTTCCTTTGCTTGCAGGCACCATACACACCATGCTTCTCACACCATGGCTGGTACTGCCACCTGGTTCAGACCCAGATTTGTTGATATGTAAAACAGAATTCATCATGTGAAAAGCTGGACTGGATGAATCCCAAGCCAGAATCAAGATTGCCGGAAGAAATATCAACAACCTCAAATATGCTGATGACAACCTTGATGGCAGAAAGTGAGGAGGAATTAAAGAACCTTTTAAGAAGGGTGAAAGAGGAGAGCGCAAAATATGGTCTGAAGCTCAACAACAAAAAAACTAAGAACATGGTCACTGGTCCCATCACCTCCCGGCAAATAGAAGGGGAAGAAATGGAGGCAGTGAGAGATTTTACTTTCTTGGGTTCCATGATCACTGCAGATGGTGACAGCAGTCACAAAAGTAAAAGACGCCTGCTTCTTGGGAGAAAAGCAATGACAAACCTAGACAGCATCTTAAAAAGCAGAGACATCACCTTGCCGACAAAGGTCTGTATAGTTAAAACTATGGTTGTCCCAGTAGTGATGTATGGAAGTGAGAGCTGGACCATAAAGAAGGCTGATCGCTGAAGAATTGATGCTTTTGAATTATTGATACTGGAGGAGACTGTTGAGAGTCCCATGGACTGCAAGAAGATCAAACCTATCCATTCTGAAGGAAATCAGCCCTGAGTGCTCACTGGAAGGACAGATCCTGAAGCTGAGGCTCCAATACTTTGGCCACCTCATGAGAAGAGAAGACTCCCTGGAAAAGGCCCTGATGTTAGGAAAAATTGAGGGCACAAGGAGAAGGGGACGACAGAGGACGAGATGGTTGGACAGTGTTCTCGAAGCTACCAACATGAGTGTGACCAAACTGTGGGAGGCAGTGCAAGACAGGACAGGAGTGCCTGGTGTGATCTGGTCCATGGGGTCACGAAGAGTCAGACACGACAAAACGACTGAACAACAACAAAACAGACCACCTTGGTCTGAGGTGCTTTGTGGCTTGTCCAGTTCCACTAGTCCATCAGCAATAATTCTGAATTCCAACAAATACAGTACCTTTTTAAAAAAGAAAACATGGCAAAATGTGAGTGGCAAGTAATGTGTAGACACCTAACCCCAAGCAATATGTAAGGAATAATCTGTTAGAGTTACTGAACACTCAGAAATGTGTTTCTGGCTGCCTATCTTTGCCCTTTCAGCAATCAAGCTGTCAGTCTTTATAGAGTAAATAGGTAATTGAAAGTAAATGTGCTTTCCTTCTAAAGTTCATTTGAAGCCTCTAGGGATACAACTCGGAGGGAGAGGAAAGAAATCCACTTGCACCTTGAATTCTCAATAACATTTCTGTTAATCCATGCATGCAAAATCATTCCCAAGACATGCCCTGCTCTTGTATTGTAAACAAAAGCTGTACTTTTTTAAGGATCAGAGGAAGAGTGAGGAGTATACTGTGAAGTTCTGAGGATACTGTCTTGAGGGCTGGTTTCCACACATACTATTGCTGGCGTTATAACTGAGAACCAGCTCTCCACACAGTTGGTATATGTGAGGATGGAAACATAGGGAAATAAGAAGCTGTATTATACCAAGTCAAGTCATTGGTCCATCTAGTTCAATATTGTGTTCACAATATAAGAAAGATATGGAGAAGCTGGAACATGTGCAGAGAAGGGTCCCCAAGGTGTCAAGGGTCTGGAAACCAAGCCTAATGGGGAACAGTTGAGGGAGTTGGGTATGTTTAGCCTGGAAAAGAGGAAACTCAGAAGAGATCTGATAGCCATCTTCAAGCACCTAAAGGGCTGTCACATGGAAGAAGGAACAAACTTGTTTTCTCCTGCTCCAGAGGTGAGGACCCAAACCAATGAATTCACGTTATAAGAAAGGAGATTCTGACTAAACATCAGAAGGAACTTTCTGACTGTAAGACCTGTTTGACAGTGGAACTGACTCCTTCAGAAGGTGATGGAGGTTTTTAAGCATAGGCTGAATGACCATTTGCCATGGATGCTTTAGTTGTGATTCCTGCATTGTGATTCCTGTGATTACTAGATGACCCTTAGGATCCCTTCCAACTCTACAATTCTGTGATTCTATGATCTATGAATCTATGACTGGTAACGGCTCTCAGGGATTTTAGACAGTGTCTCTCATAGCCCTACCTAGATATGCCAGGGATAGAACCTTCTGCATGCAGAGCAATTGCTCTATCACTGAGCTGTTGGGCGATGTCTGATCAAAGTTAAGCACTTTGGGTCTCATTGATTCTAATCAGAGAGATTAAATAACCTTATCAACACTCTCATTTTCACTATTGGGATTTAGAAGTTCTTAGATTAAGTTGGGCGGCCTTATAGGAAGGATCAAAAGGAGTTGTCTTATTGGTCTATCCTGTTCAGTATTACTTATGTCAAAACAAAATAAAAAAAATTCCTTCCAGTAGCACCTTAGAGACCAACTAAGTTTGTCATTCGTATGAGCTTTCATGTGCATGCACACTTCTTCAGATACACTGAAACAGAAGTCACCAGACCCTTATACAGTGGAACCTTGGTTTATGAACACCTCGGTTTATGAATTTTCGGTTTATGAACACCGCGGACCCATCTGGAACGGATTAATTCATTTTCCATTACTTTCAATTGGAAAGTTCGCTTCAGTTTATGAACGCTTCAGTTTATGAACAGACTTCCGGAACCAATTACACCCATGCTTCAGTTTATGAACGCTTCAGTTTATGAACACCGCGGACCCATCTGGAACGGATTAATTCATTTTCCATTACTTTCAATGGGAAAGTTTGCTTCAGTTTATGAACGCTTCAGTTTATGAACAGACTTCCGGAACCAATTGTGTTCATAAACCGAGGTACCACTGTATATAGTGAGAGGGTGGGGAGGGGTATTACTCAGAAGGGTGGTGGGAATGGGTGATTGACTGATAGGTGTGAAAACCTGTTGATGACTGTTAACAACTGCAATTGGTCTTACAGGAAAAAGCAAGGGGTGAGATGGCTAAAGATAGCTTTATCATGTATAATGAGATAAGAATCCAATGTCTTTATTCAGACAAGGTCTCTCCATGGTTTTATGTTTGGTGATAAATTGCAGTTCAGCAACTTCTCTTTCCAGTCTATTTCTGAAATTCTTTTGTAATAAGACAGCTACTTTGAGATCTTGTATAGAATGTCCTGGGAGATTGAAGCGTTCTCCTACTGGTTTCTCTGTCTTGTGATTCCTGATGTCAGATTTATGTCCATTTATCCTTTGGCGTAGGGTTTGGCCTGTTTGTCCAATATAGAGAGCTGAAGGGCACTGTTGGCATTTGATGGCATACACAATGTTAGAAGATGAGCGATTAAATAGTCCTGAGATGGTATGTTTGATGTTGTGGCAGCAAAGTTGGCATCTGGGTTTATTGCAGGCTCTGGTACCAGTGTCCATGTTAAGTCTGGTGGTGGTATTATTGTGGGTGAGGAGTTGTTTAAGATTGGGTGGCTGTCTGTAGGCAATGAAAGCTCTTCTTCCCAGAGCTTGAGAAAGATAATGGTCATTGTCTAGGAGAGGTTGTAGATCTCTGATGATGTGTTGTACAGTTTTACTTATTATTACTTATGCTCACTGGAATCAGATATCCAGGGTTTTAGACAAAGGCCTCTCCTAGCCATACTTGAAAATTATGGAGATTGAACCAGGGACCTTCTGCCTGTCCCCCAAAGATATGTATGTGATTTCAGCTGCTGTGGCTATACAATGATAGTTGCAAGGGATCAGATTTCTGGAGAATAATTATCCACAAAGTCATTGTATTAGCAAGGATTTCCAGTGATGATAGATGATAGACAGATAGATAGAGATAGATGATAGATAGATACTTTATTTGCATTAGCCACTAGCCATAGCAATAAGATGAAATATATTGGAGATGGAGCTACATAGTTAGCTACTCAAAATACGTTCTGTAGGTTTACATCAATACAAATGACAGAATTGATACATGATCCTTTAGCCACAGATAAAAAAGGCTTTCTTTTGATAATTTTTTTTAAAAAAGCTGAGCAATGCTAGAAAGTTAATCAAATAATAGATCTTATTCTAATTGTCCCTGCTAAAAAAGTTGCAGTTTTTGCTGCCACATGCTTATCTTGAATTCCAGGGCTTAAACAGGAAAGTGAATGCCTTTTTTCACACCTAACTAAATAATAATAATTGGATTGACAGAATTATCAATGAGAACAAACATTTTCCTTTTTTATAAAATCAAAATGTTCCATATATATCAGTCATGAGTATTTTGATACAAACATGAATTTACCTATACATCATTGTGTGTGTTGTATTTGTGCTGCTGTAAATTTAATGAATGATTTCAATATCTGAAGTTTCAGAATATAGACAGTCCATGATCACTAGCCAATCCGAGTGAATTTCAGTATTTGGACAGATGTGTCGTACTGCTTATTAACACTGTCAGTCACCTTGACAGAACATGCATTGTAAGGAACCAGACATCTCAGCTGGGAAAGATGTGTAGTGGATAGGATTAGGGACTTTGTTCATACTGAGTTTATGTTTCAGTAATGCATCCCTTTGCTCAATTCTGATCCCATAGCATTGCAAAAATTGCATCCCATGTTTCTTGATGAGATTAAGTCACACTTGGTAGTAACAAACAAACAAAAGCCCTCCCTGATCAAATGCAATGCGTGTGGTGCAGCTTCAGAGGGATTGTAGAGATGCAAAGAAAGAAAGGTAAATTTAGCCACCAGGAAGCTTAAGTGAGAGAACTCAGCAGTGGCTGTGCAAACTCTCATAAATACAAAAAAAGGATTAGAAGTGCCTTTTGAAATCCAAAAAGTCTGCTAACTAGATATGAATGTGGCACTGCTTGAAGTATTGCCAGCCTAATCAAGAATAACAACAGCTTTCAGAATAGACTCCTCCAAGGCTCTCGTGCTTATAATGCTCTGTGGCCTTGCAACATTTCTAATTCAGGTGAGGAGTTCCATTCTCCCTGCTCAACATTCAACGTCACTTGCACCGAAAGGAGTTGCTGATTGTGAGCCTTTCACCACTGAAGCTCAAGGCGAAGCCCACCCGTTAGGCAAGGTGAGGTGACCGCCTTGGGTGGCGGAATCCACAATGGCAGCAGATCCAGACTTAAAAGAATGCATCACCTGCTGTGGGTGCTGCTGCCAGTACTGTGGTGGCAGCGATAGCTGCAGCAAACTCCTTGGAGGCTAGATCTTCCACCTTCTTGCCAGGGCCCCCCATGCCTCATCTACAGTGGCCTCTTGGTGAACAGAAGATGCTGTTGGTCTCCTCCTCCTCCTCCTCCTCACCTTGTTCCCTATGTAGATCTTTATCCCCATCCCCCTAGTATAAGAAGGTGGTTACTTCATATATTTTTTTAAAATATTATTTTCTCCAGTTCAGGGAACTGGAAAAGCTGTTTAAATGCTGTGGAGCTGAAAGCTGAACCCCACGCCCCCCACCCCATGTTAGGAGTTTGAAAATTTGGGAGTTTTCACGAAGGCATGTACATTGCATATCTGTTACAAATCTCACCACCCAGAGAGCACACTAAGTTTTCTACACTGCTAAAATCTGAAAGTTCTCCCAGAAGATCAGCTTTGAAAACTCTTAGAACTATAGAGCTCTCCTAAAAGTATTTCTACATGTTTTTTGAAGACTGAAGCAGGCTGTCACGGTCTGGTCGGCGGGAGGTAGCAGGCCCGCCTGAGGACGTCAGGACCAGGGGCAAGATGGTGGTGTGGAAGCAGGAACGGGTCCGGACGGTGCAGGGCTGAGGGTCCAGCAGCAGGCAGTTGCAGGGTCAAGGAACCGAAGGTTGGAAAGCAGGGCATCACGGAGGCGAAGGCCCAAGGGTCAAGGAGCAAGGCGGAGGCGGAGGACTGGGAGTCGAGGAGCAAGGCGTCGGCAAGGCAAAGGTCCAAGGGTCAAGGGTCAAGGAGCAAGGTGCAGTGAGTGGCCACTCCTTGCTTCTCCAGCACAAGCTGAGGCAAGCCCCAGTCCTGCAAAGTACTACAGGCCCCAGAGCCTGACTCCTGCCCATACTCCTGACACAGGCCACTGGACACAGCCAAATTTCAGATGTGTTGGAAGATTCCACACTAAGAAAAGCCTAGGAAAAAGCAGAGGAAATTTTGGGTTGCACCCTAAGCTGTTATATATGTCTGAACACAGAACTTCAAAAATGTGCCCAATTGAGCAAATATATATTTCATCTTGTCTATCCAGATAATGTGACTTGAGACATAATTTGGTCATTTTTTATTTCTTCCTAAGGTTCCAAGGCTATTTCAAAAATTGGAATTTTAATAAAAAGGGTGAAAGTTTGATATATCCAGTGTGATTTATCTATCATTTTTAATGCCAAGATTGCTCCTTGGTATGTCATGTTTAAATACCAGCATGAACTAGGGAATTATCTCACTGGAATTAATTTCACAGTGAGAAACGCACTTGCCCTTCTTAGATTTAAGAAAATGTCCTCTGCATTGCTTGAAAGAAGATATCAGAATATTCCTTATAATTTATGACTTTGTTTCTGCAAAGGAGAGATTGACGGTGTTGTGTATTAGTTGTTTGGCTGTTCTGTAACCATGTGTACATAAAATAAGTTTTCTCCCACAGCTCTAAAAACATGGTTTTAAGAAAGGTTTTAGGATCCAATGGAATAGTGGGTTAATGAAATAGTGAGGGGGCACTTTTACCATGTAGACAATTGCATTCATACCAATAACAAACTTAGCTGGTCTCTAAGGTGCCACTGGAAGTAACATATTTGAGCTGATAACTGATACCTTATCTGTGACATCGATTTTATGCAACCAAACTATGATGTGATTGTAAGCATTGTTGTGTGAGAAAATGGCTTTGCAAATTTCTCCCAAATTTGACACAATACTGGAAAAATAAAGAATAATTTTTTTTTTTAGCTATCTGCTGCCAATTTAAAGCTGGTATGCGAATCATATCAAATATTTGAGATAGGGTGTCTGTGTATCTCCTTCTGCAACCCAGAAAAGTACAGTGGTACCTCTACTTTCACTCCGGTTACGTATCCTTTGGGATATGCACGCTGCAGAACCGGAAGTATTTTTCCGGGTTTCGCCCTGCGTGCCTGCACAGAAGTGCTCTGCCACGTAGCACGCATTAGCTGAACAGGCACCTCCGGTTGTGAAAACCTCAGGATCCGACTGGAGCTCCGGAACGGATCCCGTCTGCAACCAGAGGTACCACTGTAGTTGTTTTTGTTGCTGCTGTTGTTGTTTGTTGTTTAGTCATTTAGTCGTGTCCGATAACTACATCCAAATGAACACATAAAGCTGCAGGGATTTGAGATCAGCAACAAAAATGTTGATCATGTAACCATCAGTAAGGGAGGTGAGGCTGGTGCATACAAGGACCTTTTAAGCAGTGGCCCCACAACTCTAAAACTCCCTCCTTGAAATATAGGGTCAGCTCTGTCCTTGGTAGCATTTAGCAGGCTTTATAAAAAATTGTTTAGTTTAGGCTATTAAAAAAAGTTATATAGCTCTCAGTGCAATTTCCCATTGCTGACAGATCACTGCTCTGCAACGCCCTCTGGTATCATAGTTTTCACAACGCCTTTTTTAACATTATGACCAACCAGTGTAGATTCACCCCTGCAGAATACCATCCCATCAGACAGTCCATTCTGCATAATATTGGAATTGGGCCTTTTAAATTAACTCCATTGCATATCAGGCAAGCACTACCTCTATTGTCTTCTAAATGCCTGCTAAACACATTCCTCTTTCTATATGCCTTCTGAAATCTTTATCCTGCTTGTTAACTGTCTTTGATTGGTTTTATGTATGGACTGTTGTGGTTTTAAATCTATATTGGGGGTTTTTTCTCACATTAATTTTATTTTAACTATTTTTATAGGTATATGTGATTCTTTGATATGTGTTGCTTTATCGTAAATCATTTTGGGATGCCTTATGGGTGGCGACTCATCAATTATATTAATAATACTAATACTAATCCCATACTACTAATGCTATTGATAATAATAATTATGGTTCAAGAAAATGAGAAGCAGAGGGAGGACTGGGCCTGAGAGAAGACTTTAGTCTAGAACAGAAATCAACCTGGTTCTGTGAGTACTATCTGGGATGAAGAGAGATAGATGAATTAAGCCCCGGATTGAAATATATTTCTTAGTAGCTACACTAGTTTAAATAAGTCATAACATCTGAAGTTGTAACCTTTTTATCTTACTTTAATGTGGTCTTCAAATTAATCCCATTTAGACATACATTAACCCCTATAATCTTTTGATTCTTGTTCCAGCTCTTTCATTTGTGGGCCTATACTATTCTTATCAGGAAACCATAAAAAGAGGGGAAATTAAGGGAGTGGTTATTTTTAAGATATATGGTGGCAGGAGTAGTTTATTAGGGTTTGAGTTAAAGATGTGTATAATTCTTCTACAGGCACTTTGGCATTTAAACATGCTATATTTTCTCTAGGGAATAAAATTAATACTTTATCACCAGTCAAGCTGCAGAATTTAGAGTGGGGGCGGGGCACATGATTTTTGCTTGAAAGCAGTTTCCTGCTTCATACAGCATCAACACCCCATAAGAAACCTTCAACCTTCCCATTCCATCCTGGTTCTCCACTCATCCAAATGGCTGGACTGTCCAGCCAGCTCATCAAAAGCAATGAAGAAAGCAGAAAAGATACACATTTTATTTCAGCAGCATCACTCTCATTATTATTACTATTCTCTTACTAATGGAACAATATTACTATTATTACGTTATTCTATTTCCATTCAGGAAATAGAATAGGAAATGGGGAGGTTTACCATGAGGGCTTTCCCAAACAATAAATAACATGAAATATTGTCTATTTCCGTATTTTCTCGAATGAGCTTTTGCACGAACCCAAAAAAACCTTTCCAGATCAATCTTTTTGCAGCTGGTGTTCTTAAATACATGGGCAGGTGCCTGCTTGGATACTAACTTTATTGAGAAACAATAAAAATTGTTATCTCACAGCAGCAGTCTGAAGATGCAAATCATACACTATCCTTTCATTGTGATGTATGTAGAGATCCACCTTTATTAGTAAAAGGACATAGGAATTTGTCTAATACTGAGTCAGGCCATTGATCCACCTACAGTAGCTCAGCATTGTTTACAGGGATATCTAATGTGGTGCTCTCTAGATATTGTGGGCTGTACCTCTATCATACCTAACCTAAGTTGTCTGGAGGCCATTTGGGTTCAAGAGACTAATAAATCAAAGAAATAAACACCACTGGCCTTCCTGACTGGATCTGATGGGACTTAACATCCAGTGTAACAGAAAAGCATCATTTTGGCTATTCCTTGCCTTGGCTGACTGACAGGAGACCCTGTAAGAGTCTTTTCCAGACCTACCTGCAGATACTGGGGCTTTTTTTCATGCATCATATGCAAAGTACAGACTTACAAATGTCTTGACTTCCGAAGGTTTCGACTTCCAAAGTCCGCTAACCCGGAAGTATTTTCGCCGCATGCGCAAAATGGACGCTTAGATTTCCGAAGGTTTCGACTTCCAAAGAGCGCCATGGAACGGATCGCCTTCAGAAGTCGAGGTACCACTGTACACATTATTATATGTGGCATACAACCGAGTTACAAACTATATTTAGGATTAAGCCTTATTGGCAGCAATATTTTCCTCCAAGAAGTGAGCCACCCCGTTCTATTTTAAAATGTCAAATTTAGGCCCCAAAGACTGTCTTGGGATACATTTAATGATGAGCTTTCCCCCCTACAATGTTAGTGTTAATATGAAGTAAATTAGCTTTCCTATTATATCGGCACACATTAATAAAATAAATTTGCTTTTATTAAATCCAGGTTAATTAACACACTGTTTCAACATGAAGGCAGTACCAAAAGCATTAGCATCAAGAAGTATCTATCTACCTTGAATGCATTTTTGTCCCTTTAGCTGGTATCAATGTAATTATTTCTAGTGCAGGGTAAAAGAAACAGTTCTCTGGCTACAATTGTGTGCAGAGTATCTTGAGAGTAGTGGAGCAAACCCATGCAGAGGAACATGGTGTAAACCAGGCATCCCCAAACTTCGTCCCTCCAGATGTCTTGGCCTACAACTCCCATGGTCCCTAGCTGACAGGACCAGTGGTCGGGGAAGATGGGAATTGCAGTCCCAAACATCTGGAGGGCCGAAGTTTGGGGGTGCCTGGTGTAAACCAAGCTGGTGTAAGTTAAGCTGGTATGCAGTAACACCATATCCAAGCTTCATTCAGCAATGGGGCTGCTCTGCTTAAACCCAGCAGGGGAGAAAAGAGGTCTTTTATTCATTAAATACATTATTGTACACATTTATGTATACATTTCATACAAAATACAGATTTTTGGTGCTTTCAAATGCATTTTAAAAATGGAAAGTGCAGATTTTATATGCATTTCAACCACAAAATACACATTTTTGTGCATAATTTTTGCACACTGGAAATGTGTATAATGCAGTCAGGAGCTGCATTCCAATCTGCAAGCAAATTTGGGACCATCAAATTGATTCTGACTGCTTCAGAATCCAGACCAAACAGATTCCTTCTCTATCCCTGGCTATGACCTCACTGTATGACCTTCTGTTTTTGCCCCCATCAGCAATGACCTATTTTAATGTCAAAATATATGACTGAGATCTCTTACTAGAATGCCTCTCTTTGATCCATTTCAGACTGGAAAGTTGTTTTCCAGGGTAACTTTTATATCTCGTTAATTTATGGATACATTCAAGGTTTTCCTGAGGAGAAAACCCCAGCTTGGCGGGGGGGGGGGTATGAGATATGGGTGATTTTCACCAGAAAATTGCACAGGAAACAACATTACTGTCACATTCACAAATCTACATCAATTATTGACCTGCAGATCAGAAGGGTAGTTAAGTGTCACATGTTCTTTATAACACATTTGTTCTTTTTCTGCTCTCAGTGAGATATAACTTTATTTGTGCAATTTCATATTGGTCTTTGCTCATTAAACAAAAAGGGTTCATGGGATCTCTGTTAGCAAAACAGCACAGCAGCTACATAAGCTTTATCCCCACCCCCACCCCAAAAAAATATTTGCAAAGAGAGCAACCTCTTAATGTTAAAAACATTTATTTATCATTTTCTGAATGGTCAGGGAACCATTGGGGTTAATTCCCCCCCCCTCTATTTTTCTTTTAAATATGTGTTGCAATTCAAAAATGGCTGGATGAAAAATAATTATCCGCTGCTTTGAAAATTGCATACTCAGTTATGTATACAAATGAACCATAGACGCAGCAAATGACTTCAGTATTGGTTTCAAGAACTATTAACTCCTTGGTGGCCTGGTCCCGCAAAATGATTAAGATACTCATATCTTTTAAAACTGAATATTTTAAGTGGTGATTTAAACATTAAGTGGAATCGTGCATTGCTAGGTTTGGTTCACATGCATTTCAGATGTTCTAGGCTAGTAGACTTCATCTTCTTCAGCCCCACCTTTAATGCAAACATGCATTTAGAGACCCACTTCCTAATTTTTCACCATATATTCATATGGTGGTAGGACTGGTGTTGCTGATTGATATCGCACCCTCTGTGAGTTAGGGACTTCTCCTACACGCCAAGACAGGCTTCAGAGAATTGAGTGGACAAGACTGTTAGTGGGTCCAATGGTCAAGAAGGCATTTTCTGCACATGCTGTAGAGACAAGTGAGGAGAAAATGGGACTAGGAAAGTAGACCATCTAGGAAAAGGAAAACTCTGGTCCTAAACCTCTGAACACACCTTAAATCAGGCCTTGACTCTGCATCTTTTCCAGCTGTGCTACATCTCTGCATTGGAAGAACTGTCTATTGATCCCTCTCTTCGATTCCTGTTCTTTCCCAGTCTGAAGCCCCCCCCCCCGAAATCTCTAGATTTCAGTGGGTCTGAGGTGGGCCCAGCCCGAAATCAAACCAATAATCCTATTCAGTGGCAACAGGGAGAGGCATAATCCAGGAAGATTTTACAGTAGTACCTTGGTTCTCAAATGCCTTGGTACTCAAACGCCTTGGTTCTCAAATGCTGAAAACCCGGAAGTAAGTGTTCAGGGTTTTCAAAAGTTTTTGGGAAGCCGAACATCTGATGTGACTGTTGGCTACTGTTTCCAGGGCGCCTGCACAAATCAGAAGCTGCACATTGGTCTTTGAACATTTTGGAAGTCAAATGGACTTCCAGAATGGATTAAGTTTGGTGCTTTTGTTTTTGCTACTTATTTTGCATTTTTGTTTTTGAGATTTTCGGTTAATTTGTTTTTGTGACTGTGTGGAACCCAGTTCAGCTACTTGATTGATTGATTGTGTGACTGCTGAAATGGATAAAATCCCCCATCCAAACAATGACTATCACCAGTGCAGGTAAGATTTATATATATCATCTACAATACTGTCTTATTTTTATAGTACAGTACATGTATTGCTTTCATTTTATGGATCAATGGTATCTTTAGATAGTAAAAATCATGTTAAATTGCTCTTTTAGGGGTTGTTTTTAAAAGTCTGGAACAGATTAATCCGTTTTGCTTTACTTTCTATGGGAAAGCGCTCCTTGGTTTTGGAACGGACTTCTGGAATGGATTAAGTTTGAGGACCAAGTACCACTGTATCACTTGAAACTGGCCTTAAAATATAAGGTCCCAAGTTCACAACTTCTTATTTTTAAACTCCTTTCCCTCTCTCTTTCCATATCTGTGTTGATTACCTAAATTACCTCAGGGCAATCATTGCTCAAAGATAGATTGTTTTTGTATGGTTACTTTATCTAAGTTCTAGATCTGAGATAACCATGAAGATCAAATCCTGAAAAAATTCTAAGCAGGTTTCATAAGTGGGTCATAACCTACCATATCATTAATAATATTAAGTATTAACATAGACAGTCCTGAAGTCTCATGAGACTCAGTTTTCAGCCTGTTGCTTTTTGCACTATTTATTCAGTCTCAGCTGATATATACCCCTTCCCCCCGACTGCTTCAGCTCATAACAGTAATTGCAGTTATCCCTCTAATGATTTTGCCCCAACATGATAGTGCTTCATAACTTTGTGCCTTCTAGGACAGTAGTGCACTGGTAAAGGACGCGCATTAAAATAACAATCAATAACAGGAGAAACATTCCAAAGTCTACAGTTGAGCAATACCTTTATTGAAACTGTCACAGATAGTGCTCCAGACCTGTTAATGAAGCAAGATATTACACAAAGCACTCAGGGAATGGAATGAAAACTAAATAAACAATTAAATGTACAAAGTTTAGACTGGATGTGTCAGCCACTAGGTCAGTTTTTTAGATTCATTTCTGAGACAGAGATGGCAAATGGAATAACAAGGCACCACAGGTATGAGATTACATGTATAAAGTGGTGTTCAGCTAAATTTTACTCAGAGTAGAATCACTGAAATAACCACATTCATTAATTTCAAGGGGGTATATTCTAACTTAGTTGAATACTACCCCCTTGGATTCTGGAACAAAGAAGCAGTGATTGCTTTCTATTTTTGGAAATACAATGGCTAGCAGCTATCCAGACCAGATCTCAGGATTCTCAAATAGAAGAAGAAGAAGAAGAAGAAGAAGAAGAAGAAGAAGAAGAAGAAGAAGAAGAAGAAGAGTTTAGATTTGATATCCCGCTTTATCACTACCCTAAGGAGTCTCAAAGCGGCTAACATTCTCCTTTCCCTTCCTCCCCCACAACAAGCACTCTGTGAGGTGAGTGGGGCTGAGAGACTTCAGAGAAGTGTGACTAGTCCAAGGTCACCCAGCAGCTGCATGTGGAGGAGCGGAGACGCGAACCCGGTTCCCCAGATTACAAGTCTACCGCTCTTAACCACTACACCACACTGGCACACTACACCTCCAGATGTTTTGGGACTACAATTCCCATTATCCCTGACCACGGGTTCTGTTAGCTAGGGATTATGGGAGTTGTAGTCCCAAAACTTCTGGAGAGCTGAGTTTGGGGATGCCTGTTCTAGAAACTGGCACTGGGACAAGTTAAAAATAGTATGTATTGCTGTTCGAATTCAAATATGTCATTGTTCAGGTTAGGATCTATATACTGGACCACAGACTGGTCAAATATTGCCAGCTTGCTGACTTGTATTAAACTGCAGGCCCTTGGAGCTGGACCTCACTAAACCCCATAATTTCAGTACCACAAAGGGACACTAATAGTGGTGGTGGAGTCAAGGCTACATCAATTCTATTGGGCCCTGGAACTTTCCCCCCAGTTGTGTCAAGTGTTGGTCTGTTTACTATGCTCTGTTATTCCCAGTTAGGTAAGCTTGCACCTGTAGTTTATTCTAAAATTAGGACTGCACACAGCCTCCCCGATCTAAACCAGGGCCTGTCTTCTTCTTCCCCCCTGCCTTGCTCCAATCCTTTTAAAAGGCCTGGATCACTCCAAGAGAACACAATGTAACTTGCTCCAGCTGAAATCTGGGTCAACCTAAATCAGACTAGTTTGGTTTGGGATTTGGGATTTTGCCAGAGGTGTTTATACAGTCCTAATTAAAATTATAGGACCACAATCCAGTCTCAGCAGAGATGACTAGCACAATATCTAAAGCATCATCCTGCTAAAGGACAGTTTTCTTAATTACACGAAAAATTGTTGCAGATGCTGATCTGCTTATTTAATTGCCTGAAAAATAACATTCCTATGTGAATTGTACAACTGTTTTAAAACCGACATTCTTTTGACCTATAGGTCATCCAGTGTGACGTCCAGTTTTCAATATATAGGATGGACTCCATTTATGTCACTCAGTTTTACAGTTTTTCCTAGTTTCCAAAGTTTGTTCTTTTTTTTTATTTCTTCCCAAAACAGCAGAAGGAAAGATTGGCACAGGACATAAAATGTGTATCACGGTAATCCTAAAAGAGTGGTCTACTCATAGGACTTCTAGTTTAGATTATATTATAGGTATGAGCAAGGAAATCTGGTGTTGAAAAAACAAGCAAATTGTGCTGTAATGCTGTGAGTTGCTTTCATTTGGCACATTCTGCTTGCAGCAGCTGTTGCTCCTGGTGCACTTGCAGCGAACATAATCTTCTATAATCCATATTTTATTCATAATGTGAGCACCTCCATGAATTATATTGCTTTCTCTGTACAATCTAATTCAATAAACCAGTGTTTCACTGTAATCCGAATTTAGAAAGGGCATTGCATAATAGACTTCACATTTTTTTAAATGTGAGAGAAACAGTATCAGTTAGAACAGTATTGCTAAAGGTGGTATTGTATCCTTTGTTTCCATACAGAGTTGCAAAGTAGCCAGTATTTTCCTGGACTGACATGTCAAGTAACTCATACTGGGACCTAATAGACCAAGGAAATCTACATTGTGTTCGTTTCTATCAATGGTGTACAGTGGTGCCTCGCTAGATGAATGCCCTGTAAGACGAATTTTTCGCTTAACAAAGAGATTTTTCGAGTGGAGGTTGCCTCGCAAGATGAATTCGTTTTGTGAAAAATTCGTCTAGCGAATCGCGGTTTCCCATAGGAATGCATGAAATTGAATTACTGTGTTCCTATGGGATTCGCTAGATGAATTTTTCGCAAAATGAATTGACTCACAGAACGAATTAAATTTGTCTAGCGAGGCACCACTGTACTAGATTTCATCCTGGCTACAACTGAGCCCACCATATTCTGTTAAATCCATGTCTGTGGCCTGCTAAACTTCTCTAAGACCATCTCTTCTATATTATACCTTTCTTCTTATTTTTTTTGCCCCAAGCCACTTCATTCTGCTTCTGCTTCTGGGGGGGGGGTATAACTGTGCATCCTAAAACATAAGCAAATGGGGTGGGGAGACTCATGAGACCCATTTGGGACCTCATCTGTTGGGGTCAGCAGAGGCTGCCAGAGGAACTAGCAAATTCCAGCCACCATGTAGAACAAGGAAGCAATTCCTCCACCTTCTCCCAAACTGAACAAGACACTACTATGGAAACTCTACCGATTGTCTTGGGTGCACCTTAAAGACAGGCTCCATAAAGGACTGCTGCTGCTGGGCAGAGAAGGCTCCATTTTTGTATTTGTTTTCTTTTTCTTTTTAAATTGCTTTTATTTTTTTATCTATGCCATTTTAAATTGTGGTTGATGCTGTATTCTTAGTTTTAGATTTTATGATTTACGTGGAAATGGTTCTCCCAGGTGGCGCTGTGGGTTAAACAACAGAGTCTAGGGCTTGCTGATCAGAAGGTCGGCGGTTCGAATCCCTGCAACGGGGTGAGCTCCTGTTGCTCGGTCCCAGCTCTTGCCCACCTAGCAGTTCGAAAGCACATCAAAGTGCAAGTAGATAAATAGGGACCGCTCTGGCGGGAAGGTAAACGGCGTTTCCGTGCGCTGCTCTGGTTCGCCAGAAGCAGCTTTGTCATGCTGGCCACATGACCCAGGAGCTATCTGCGGACAAACGCTGGCTCCCTCGGCCTATAGAGCGAGATGAGCGTCGCAACCCCAGAGTCGGACACGACTGGACCTGATGGTCAGGGGGCCCTTTACCTTTACCTATTTATTGTTTATGACTTTTGTTATGTTGGTAATTATGTAAACCTTGTCGTGTTGTAAGCCGCCTTGAGCATTGTTTTAACTATGGAAAGGTGGCATATAAATAAAATGCTGGTGATGATGACTAACATTTTATTATTATTATTGTGGCACTCTATGGGACTCTGGCATACAAAAGCCGGTACCATAATGGAATCTGTTGCTCTCTCTGATGCTTTTGTTGATTTTGCTGCAAGGGAATAAAATGTTTAATATGGAAACTATTTTGTCGCCCCCCCCCCAAAAAAAAATCCAAATGAGGAAGGGGGAGGGAAAGGAGAGGTGAAATCCCTGCCCTCTTAGCTGCTCTGGGTAACCTAAAAACAAAAATAACCCAACTGCCCAAATTTGAATGCATCTGCTTGCCTAACCAAGACAGCTTTAAAGTGTCCAGCTGTGGGGGGGGGCTGACTCACCTTTCCATTATGGTGTTGGTTGGTGGGGAGAAAGCAAGCACTGCAGACTAGGCAGTCCTAAAGAAATTGAAATGAAAAATGAGAGGACAGTGGAGGGGAGGGGAAGGGAGGGCTATCTGTGAAGATGGCTCTGTAAAGGTTTTTGCTGCCCACCATGGGGGAACGAGCTTCTTTCCTAGTGCCTGAGAAGGAGGAGGCAACGACTCCTCTTGGCGTCGGTCAAATACCATACATTTGGGTTTGATGTTGCAATTTTTGCCCACAGCAAAGCTACACAGGGCTGGATCTGCTAGTTTTTTTTGGGTTGGAACAACCAACCAACCACACAAACACATTGTGAGGGGTGGGAAAGGGAGTTGGCACAAGAATGTGCATTTAGAGCTCTTTTCCAGGAGGTCTCTTCCTGTTAAAAAAAGGGGGGAGAGGAAGAAAGAGGAAAAGCAGTTTTAAAAAGGAAGTTTTCTAACAAAGTGAGTTTAGAAGGTACAAAGGAAAGCAAACCCCACAAAGACACTCAATTAGCTTCAGATATTCTTTCTTCCCAGAGAGAGAGAGAGAGAGAGTTAATTATCACACCTACTTTCTTTCAGGAGTTTAAAAGTTAATGGCAGAGAATATCCAAAGGAGAAGAGAACCCAAACAAGGCAATAAATTGGACCATCTTTTTTTTAAAAAAAAGCATGAAAGCAAAATTCCTGGGTAATAGGCTAGCCTTATGAACTATTTGCAGCATTTCAGATGGAGTGGATATTATCTCCTTCTGAAAAGCGCTGGGATGGGGTCAGGGCAGTAGCTTCAAAATAAAACTTTATAAAGTTCCTATTATGTTTTCTTGTTAGACATGAAAAAATCAACAAGACTTCCAATCAAGTTGCTAAATTACATGAAGGATCAAGGCAAAGCTCCCCTCCCTATCTACCCTGTATGATCGCAACCAAAGAGCATTTTGTCCAACAAACGTATTTAACAATTTTCAGCCGTTCAAGTAGTGTGACAGCTGGGCAATCCCATTCTTCCTTTCTTGAAGAAAGCAGCAAGAGGAGGGTCTTGTGCTGCTTCAGGAAGAAGAAGAAGAAGAAGAAGAAGAAGAAGAAGAAGAAGAAGAAGAAGAAGAAGAAGAAGAAGAAGAAGAAGAAGAAGAAGAAGAGGAGTAGTAGTTGGGATTTTATGTCCCACTTTATCACTACCCTAAGGAGTCTGAAAGTGGCTAACAATCTCCTTTCCCTTCCTCTCCCACAACAAACACTCTGTGAGGTGAGCAAGGTTGAGAGACTTCAGAGAAGTGCAACTAGCCCAAGATCACCCATCAGCTGCATGTGGAGGAGCGGGGAAACAAACACTCAGTAGACAACTTACTTGATAGTAGAATGTATGAATCTGCTGCTAGGATAGTAGTTTTTAAGGAACTATGGGAAGATTTGATTTGATCTGATCTGATGTCTTAATTTTGTAACAAAATGTGTGATAATATGTAATGGTACCATTACCAGTTACTTTAGAACCATCAGCTCCAGTTATATGTTCTCCAACCAAACAATGTTTACAAAAATATTATGGGGAAGTGTGCATATAAATGAAGAAATTAGTGAAAATAAGATAGAAAAATACATTATATTAGGGAAATATTATTATAATATAATATAATATCATTATATTATATTATATTATATTATAATTTAGGGGAAAATGCTTGCAAAATTACTGTATGTGCACTAGGGACTGCCTGAATACTTATACCCCTGTTTGATTACTAAGATCATCTGCAGAACTTTCATTGGTCATCTCCAAAATTGTGAAGGCTCATTTGACAGCAACAGAAAACTGAGCCTTTAGCGTCATTTGCCCAGGTTTGTGGAATGATCTGCCAATAGAAATTCAGCAGCCGTTTTCTGTTCTAATGTGCATGTTGAAATCCCATGGCAGCAATTGATTTTTTATTATTATTTCTGTAACGTTTAGTTGATACACACACACACACACACACACACACACACACACACACACACACACACGTGTATGTGATATATATATGTGTTAGATAAATTAGATAGATATGAATACCTACCATCTATCTATCTATCTATCTATCTATCTATTATCATGCATGATAGATAGATGATAGATAGATAGATAGATAGATAGATAGATAGATAGATAGATGATAGATAGATACCGTGTTTCTCCAAAAATAAGCCATACCCCGAAAATAAGCCATAGTGATAGGCTACTTAATAAAAAATTCAGACATCCCCTGAAAATAAGCCACTGTGTTGTTTTTTTTGAGGAAAAATAAATATAAGACGGCGTCTTATTTTTGGAGAAACACGGTAGATAGAAGGTAGATATTCATGTACGGCATTATGTCTGACTTTTATATACCACTACTACTTAAGGCAGTCCTGAATTTGAGCTCTCATGAGAACACATTACATGACCATTTTAAAAGCCATAAAACCATTTTGATGTGCAACATGAAAACAGTGGCTTATTTATTTATACTTGGGATTTTAGACACAAATGATTAGAACAGATGGCTTACTATATCTTGGCACTGATGGAAGAAAACACACACACACACACACACACACACACACACCAGCAACCTCTCTTTTAGAAATGAAGATAAATTCTAATCTCCCTCCCACTCATACAATTAAAAGATTAATAGCTGGTAAAGCAAGTTAGATGTATTTAATTTTCAGTGCTACAAATTTAGGATAATATGGTTAACCAGACTACAGTTCTGCATCTGGGCTCTTCTTTACTCATTTTAATTTAATTAGGCTAGTCTTTTCAGTCTGCAAATATTTTTTGTTTTCTGATTAACTGTTTCTATTAGTTAAGACTGAACACAAAGGGGGGTTAAGCTTTATTGTACCCCATATTACCTATATATGTTTTTCTAGTCATTTCCCTCCACAATAGAAATATGTGTCGTCTGAAATACTGTATTGTTTAACTGAAATTTTCTGCAGATATTTTTTATTACAGTTTGTCATATAAAACAACCACACACACACACACACACTCTTTCCATACACAGGTTGTCTTGGGGATGAATAATTGTTATCTTCCTATCTGCAATAAAACACGGCTCTCAGCTTTTCTAGCAGAGATTTCTGGGAGACTTAAAATGGTTCCTATTTTAGGAACTAAATTCCCTGTGGATTATAATATGCTTTGAAGCAGTAAAATTCTCTAGAGCTATATATGTGCATACTGGAGTAACAAATACACTATTGCAAGGAGATTTTCTTCCTGTTCTGATAAGAAGACATTTCTGTCCCTGCTGACAGACATACACCTGCCTGAGCATGCAAGTCTGCATCTACAGATCCCATGGCATCCACTGTATTGAGAGATAAAAGTGTAGGTGACATGGGACATCTAGACACACTGGGAGGCATTGCTCAAAAGGAATGGAGTCGCGAGAGATAGACCTGAGGCACGTGGAAGGGCTTGAGGGAAAGAGGAACTTGAAGCTGAACCAAAAATAGGCTTAGCTTAAGAAGCCTGTAGGACATCTGCAGTGGGGTTTTTTCTGAGCAGTGTTCATTAGTGCATGCTTTGTGTTTTGCTTAGGGCTGATTTTATACAAGATGAAGTTGTGCGAGAAGCACTTTTCTGTGTAGGTTTCCATTGCAGTCTAGTTTTCTCATGAGAAGACCCTTAAGCCATTGGTTGGTTCACATGCAGCCAGTGCAGTTTCTCCCTTGGCCTGAGTATGGTGAAGTGCTGTGCAAAAAGAGATAACTTTGAAAGAGAGAGAGAGGGTTGGACATGATTGTGGCTGTGGGTGATGACAGAAGAGTGAAATTGACTGCATTCCTTTGCATTTGGCTGGGAAGGCAGGTTTCAAGAAGAGGGATGCAAGAATATGGAGGGCTTTCTGATTTCTCAGTGGTGCCAGCTGCCTTTTTGAAATCTACAGAATGTTCACAAAAGTCGTAGTGCTATACCAAAGCTATGGTGATGTCAAAATGTCAGCCAGCTAAAAAAAAGGAGCTTCCCCTCTCCTTCAATAACTGCTCCAGCCTCTTAAAATGTGGGAAATGAAGTGTATTGCTTGAACATCTATGGGAAGATATTCCACAACTTTGAGGCCAAGGTTGAAGAAACTCTGAACTTTCCCAATGCTGATCAGCCATCTTGGGGTGAAGGTAGTCTATTGACCACATGATAGCAGCTAATTATGGCAAGGACAATGAGGTGTCCCCCATTCTTGGCTACGTAATGACACAGCACTCACACTTCAAATTTTATTTTCCCATAACCAATGATGAAAAACAAGGTTCACAACCATTACCCCATGAGAAAGTATGTTCTCAAGAGACTACAGAATGAATTAGATGTTACAACAAAAACTCACCTGATGGAGGAAGAATAGAAAACAAATGTTATGAATACCAAATAATGGGATATTTCATTGGAACCTGCCATCCCCATGATTGGCTTATCATATAAGTAAGAAAACTAGACTTTTAAAAAACCAAAGAACAAAAAAACCCCTGTCACATTCTGATTTACGCATTCTGTCACAACCTCATTTACACAAAGGATAAGATTTAGGCAAATACATATCTCGGTTAGGAAGTATCACATATTGGGCAGGTAATCTTGAATGTCTAAGCTACAGCTGTGTTCAACTTGATGAATAACAAACTGTTTTTACAGGGGCTGTGGGATCATAGTCATTGTATTTAAGTAAATTAATATGTTGAAATGGAACTATATAATTATTATTATTATTATTATTATTATTATTATTATTATTATTATTATACATTTTTATTTATACCCCGCCCTCCCCAGCCAAGGCCGGCCTCAGAGCGGCTAACACCAAATATAAAACATCCAGTTAAAATACAATTCAACAACAAGACTAAATACATTAAAATTAAAAATGCAGCCTCATACAAAAGGGAAAAAAGAAAGGGGAAATGGGGGAGGGGATCAGGTTGGCTCCAGGCCAAATGCCAGGCGGAACAACTCTGTCTTAAAGGCCCTGTGGAAAGAAATCAGGTCCCGCAGGGCCCTGGTCTCAGGAGAACAGAGCGTTCCACCAGGTCGGGGCCAGTGTTGAGAAGGCCCTGATTCTAGTTGAGGCTAATCTGATTTTCTTCAAGCCCGGGACCTCTAAGGTATTACTATTTATGGACCTTAAGGTCCTCTGCAGGTCATACTGACAGAGACGGTCCCGTAAGTACGAGGGACCGTACTTAATTCCTGACCAACTCTGGGAAGAGTACATGTGTGAACAGGTGTGACCTGGCATCTACAACTGTACATTCCAGGAACTGGAAATACTATGTGAAGTTAAGTAAAAGATCATTCACTCTCAGAGATATAAATGACTTATATAAAAACCATGACTTTTTCACACTCATTCAAATACTTCTGCAATATTGATCTTTTCTATGAGGGTGGTTAAGCATTTTTTTGTCTTTTGTTTATGATTGAAAAGAGTAGGAAATGGTCTCAAACTTGAAGCACAGTCCTTGTGTGCTGATGGAGAAAAGGATTAGAGAAATTAATGGAGTGTAAGGCTACTAATGGCTACTAACCATGGCTACTTCCCCTGATGATGGCTATATACCAGTTGCTATGATCCACAAGGCGGAGAGCACTGTTGCAATCAGATCCAACTTTCAGACTTCCCATAGGCTTCTGCTTGGCAGTCATGAGACTAGGAGTGCAATCCTATGCACAAGAAGCTGGTGTGAAGCAAGATGGTGTAGGTAAAGTCAGTGAAATTTACACCAGATCCAAACCTCATTCAGCAGTGGGAGCCCAGCTGAGCTGGGATAAGTGAGTTACACCATTGTATCTTTGGCTAAACCAGGGCTGGAGACTTAAATTTGGCTGAGCCAAAAACTGAGCCAGAGATCTACCGGTAGCTGTATCCTTAGCTGCTCATCCCAGTGGATCTAGTCATAGGATTGCCACCTAGGATGCTGGGCCTTTCACCCGATGCAAGGATCTTATGAATTCCTTCATGAGGTTGGAGAAGCTCATATACATGTATGCAGTTTTTTAAAATAAGAATAAGACAAAGACAAAGACGAAGTAGTAGTAGTAGTAGTGATGCCTTTATTACCTTCTATTCAGTAAAACCGGTCCAGAGATCTGAGTGCTGTTTCAACTATGGAGCGAAATGAATGTCCATACCAGAAAGGAAGTTCCATAAAAATTGTCTACAAGAGCTATTGCACAACAATTTCCTTCACTGGATTACTTGTCAACGGAAGATTGTCCATTCAATCCTTCTGTATTGGTTCTCTCAAGATTAGTTCCTTTAGGTTTTAAATTGGTAGTTGCAACCCTTGAATTTAAACTCAGAAATTATGCACGTGAACACAAAACAGCACAACTTTGTCTCTGTTGGCAATCTTGAAGACCACAATGTTGCATCAAATAATTGTTTTATTATACATATTAAAATTATCTGTTGGAACTTTAAAGTCCCAATTAGGGGAGCCCCTAACAATTCCTCATGCCCTGTTTCAAGATCACCCTGGATATTTAGGTTGCAGGCAGGGGGTGGAGTAGTACATTGTTTTTGCTACCCACAGCAATTCTGTGGAGAAGTCGTCTCCTCCTCCTCCTCCTCTTCCTCTGATTTCTAGCTTTTTAGACTCTATGTCCCCTAATGAAGAGTGATTTCACTTGTATTATTCCATTCCCTATCCTTCTTATAGAATGGGATAGCTGTGTCTCAGTGATTCTCTCAACTATACCAGGTTTCTATTATGCCACTATTTCTAACCATAGGGATGAGCCTCTTCCCATGGTTGAGCTATTCTTTGAGTTACTGGGCAATTCTCGTTTCCCCTTCCCCACTCCCTCAATACTTGTTCCTATAAGCGGTGTGGTTTTTCTGGGGGTACACTGGGGTACACATACCCCTAAACGTTTTGTGAATCTAAGCTTGGCCTCATTGAGGGGCAGTAGGAAAATGAGAGTACCCTGTAACATTTTTAAAGAAAAAAAAAGCACTGCCTATAAGGTATTTACTCTCCTGGCTTGCCACCAAGTTGTAAAGCAGAAAGAATTCTCTGTATGTTCCTAATGGATCTCCCACACTGAGTTATTGCCTCTCTAAGCATCCATTCCTTTCCAGTATGTGATGCTTCCATGGCTGCCCTCTCCTTCCCAACCAATTTCCCTTTTTATAGTTCTAACCATTTTTATTTATTTATTTTAGATTTCCCATTATAGTCAATGAGAGTGAAACAGGGATTTGGATTTAACAGATCTAATTGGAATGAAACAGATTGGATCTGGAACAGATCAGGTTAATACAGACTTTAAAAACAAAAACAAAAAACGTCACAAGCCATAATTGTATTGTAGGGTGGGGAGGGTAGGTTACAGGCTGAAATGTAGGACCAAAAGTTGGGTTGATTTTCTAAAAAGAAAAGGAAAAAAAAACTCCCTAGATGTTCCCATTTCATATAAACACTAGAAATCACTCACAATGTAGTCAATGAAAGGATCACATGAGTGAGAATGAATCAATAAAGATTGAAATTCAGCATGAAAATACGAGATGAATATGAACAATTAATTACGGTTCATCAAGAAGATTCTATTTAAGAGGATGAATTATTCAAAATGAAATTTACATATAAAGGATGTAAACGTGTAATAGAAATAAATACTAATCATATTAATCACTTAGCATATAAATACACATTTCTGAGAATGTCAAAATTAGACTTCATTATGCTTTTAGGTTTTTCTTCATTTTACACATGTCAAGCGTTGAAATATGCCCCCCCAACCCTGCAGTTGTGTTTCTAAAGTATCCA
This sequence comes from Zootoca vivipara, assembly GCF_965207765.1. Classification (NCBI taxonomy): domain Eukaryota; kingdom Metazoa; phylum Chordata; class Lepidosauria; order Squamata; family Lacertidae; genus Zootoca; species Zootoca vivipara. Next base: position 17,930,425 of record NC_142587.1, on the reverse strand, counting down.
CATGCCCAGGCTTTATGATCTATTTTCGGATTTTGTGAAATTATACATTGTTTGTCATCAATCTGCCATCTGCGTTTTTTATATTCTGAAAGAGAGTGATTGATTTTTCCTTGTTCAGTCTGCATGCACCACTTGTGGTCTTGATATACACATTTCACAACTCCACTCATGTCTATCTGCACCCCATTGTTACAAGCTAAGAAGCCTGATCCTTCACATATATAAACTTGCCGTATAAATAGAAGTTAATGGCTGAGAGATAGTTGACCTCAACCTGCTGAATGTTTACAATTGTCTCTTACGTAAGACGCGGCTGCACAATCAGTTTCCTAGTAAAACAATAATACTTGTTGATGGTAGGTAGAGGTGATATATCTCCCTTATTTTTTTCTGTGATTCTTTAGGCTGTAACATTTAAGACTACTACTGATGTAAAACTCTATGTTTGAATACTCTCCAGATATAGTCTCCCCAAGAGGGACAGAGGAGGAATCTGTTGTAAACTTATTTATACACAGAATTTGGCAGGTCCAGCCTTTGATTGGGTAGAATATTAACTGCACGTTTTCCTTCTCAGTAAGACTCGGTAAGAGTTTTGTCTTTACACCCTTTTGGAATGAAACAAGACGGCCCACAAGAAGATAACCCTTGCTAATAACTAACTCATTCTTATGCACTTAATTCCGTCATATTTTCAGATACAACCACGCTTCTTTAGATGAACGAACTGGGGTACACACAGGGCACCATAGACCAGAAAATCTGCCACAGGGTGTCCTGACACCTGGGGGGGGGGGGAATCTCACTTCTAGGAATGCAGCAAAATTATAACTTTGCAGTTTAATTTCCAATGATATTGTTAAGACCTAGTATGTTGCTGTTTTGGTAACTTAAAACATTTAGCAACATGTTTAATAATAAGTTTGTGAGCACAGTTGGTTCCTTTACTTACCACAAAGCACTCTTTGATCTTTCAGACTGGTTGCTCTAACATGAAAGGGTGCTGGATTTACAAGGACTAGCATGTCCCTGAAGGTGACACCCATATCGATCAAGTCTCTTTCTTCATCATACATTCACTTTCAATTTGAATTTCATGCCACTTCATCTTTTGTGCGTTGGTTCAAAAAGCAGCTAAGTAAATAGCAACTGAAAAATGGAGGAACTATTATCGAGCTAGTTGTCATGTTTTATATTAGCCGTGGGCTACGCATTCAGAGCAGGAGTGCTTGCGAAGTGCTTGCTCCAAATTGCTGCCCCATATTTAATAACAGTGACTAAAATTCAGCAGTGGACAATGGTCCGTGGGACTTGAAGGTTGGAAGGCAAGTCCAACAGCAGGTGCAGCCAGAGCCAATGAGAGGCAGAGTTAATTTAAGTTGTCTTCCCATCCTCTTCTCTGCTGAGTTCTACAAGGGCAGCACCATAGCTGCCAAGTACCCCGTTTTCCCCGGGAAACCCCCGTTTTTACTTACCTTTTCCCAGTGGTCCCCCGTATCACTTCGTCTCCCGTTTTTCTCCGTTATTTTCTCCTGCTGGCGGCCATTTTTTTTCTTTCCGATTTGCCCTTCTATGCGCACCAAAAATGGCCACCGCCAGCTTCAAAAGTCGCATCTACACATGTTCGGAAGTGCATAGAAGCGACTTCCGGTGTCGGCAGCGGTCATTTTGGTGCCCATAGATGGGCAAAGCGACACTGTAAGTTACGTCGACGCAACTTCCGGTGTCACACGGCTGCGGGTCCGGATTCTGCAGTCCGGGACTTGGAAGGTAAGGGCAGCACTGGGAAGAGAAAGTTGATAGTCAAGGCTACCCTTGCATGGATTGATGGTAACTAGATGAGTGGGGCTGTGTCCCATTTGCCTTAAAGGATCAGCCTTTGCTGGTAAAATCTAGCTTCTACACTAACCAGCCTTCTCTGCCCGCTACCCTGTCTTCATTCACCCAGGAACAGAAAGCCTCATGTTGGGAAAAAGAGATTGAGTTGCAAGTACAAAAGGCCCTGGCAACAATAGGAACAGGTAGGGGTTTTTCCTCCATCGATAGATTATGTTCTGCATGCCTTTCCCCCAATCACGGATGATGGGGCTACACTTGCATGATTCCTGAAAGGAGAAGATGCTCAGATCATCATTTACCACCACATAGGGTGTGTGTCTCCTGTCCCAGATTCAGCCTTCACTCACCTGGCACCCCACCTTCCCAAGCTGAGCAACTTCTTCACACAGGGCATAATTTAAACTGAAATTTGTTCCTACCATATATAGTGATGGGCACCAGCTTAGATGGCCTTAAAGGGGGAAACGCCTTTGTTCTTCTGTTCTATGGACATTCCCTAAGTGTTTGATTAGCTACTGTGAGGACAAGATGTCAGATAGATCGAGTCATCTAGCAGGACTCTTCTTAAGTTAATAAGATATTATGATATGGTGGTAGCAACAGAAGAACTCATAAAATCCTAGAATCATAGAGTTGGAAGGGACCCTAAGGATCATCTAGTCCAATCTGAATATGTAGCTGTCCCATACAGTGATTGAACCTACAACCTTGGCATTATCAGCACCACACTCTAACCAGCTGAGCTATCTTTAGAAGTGCTTTTCTGCATCCGAGGTGCTTTGTTTTCTAGTTTTTTAAGATCCTCTGACAATAATGGGATCAATTATTATGTGTCCCTCCTACTGTTTTCTCTCTGTTTCATGATTTAGATCAGTCTTCTTCAGCCTTGTACCTTTCAGAGGTTTTGAACTCCAAACCCATCAGCCCTATCATTGTCAGGAAATATGGCAGTCAGATATCAAGTCTGGTGGCAGTCAGATATCAAGGCAATCTAGAAACACTGGGTTTTAAGAAGCAGGTGGGGAGCAGGAACAAAAAACTAGGTTACAGAGAACAAGGATTTGTGTTGTTCTGATAATAATAATAATAATAATAATAATAATAATAATAATAATAATAATAATTATTATATACCCCGCCCATCTGGCTGGATTTCCCCAGCCACTCTGGGCGGCTTCCAACAGAAACATTAAAATACACTAATTTCTTAAACATTAAAAGCCTCCCTAAACAGGGCTGCCTTCAGATGTCTTCTAAAAATCTGGTAGCTGTTTTCCTTTTTGACATCTGTTGGGAGGGCGTTCCACAGGGCAGGCACCACCACCGAGAAGGCCCTCTGCCTGGTTCCCTGCAACTTGGCTTCTTGCAATGAGGGAACCACCAGAAGGCCCTCGGAGTTGGACCTCAGTGTCCGGGCAGAACGATGGGGGTGGAGGTGCTCCTTTAGGTATACTGGACCGAGGCCGTTTAGGGCTTTAAAAGTCAGCACCAACACTTTGAACTGTGCTCGGAAACGTACTGGGAGCCAATGTAGATCTTTCAAGACCGGTATTATGTGGTCTCGGCGGCCGCTCCCAGTCACCACTCTAGCTGCTGCATTCTGGATTAGTTGTAGTTTCCGGGTCACCTTCAAAGGTAGCCCCACGTAGAGCGTAGCTAGCAATCTTATATTGAGATCTTATGTAGCTTGTTCACTCAGACGCAGCTGCAATTGGTTGATCCAGAATTCAAGCTTCCTTGCCCCAAAGAGGCCCTTTACTCCTCAGAAGCCCCTTTCTTTTGATGAGGTAGGTAATTCCAGGCCTAGAGGCATACACTCCACCAAGAGGAGGCTACCTGCACATTCTGAAGCTGGTGTTCCCAAGGACTGGGAGGCAGTTCAACCTCCACCTCTGCCACAGGTCAGCAATCTCATCCATGGGTCCCTTCAGGTCCTCTCTTGCAGACGGGCCACTTTTCTAGGGTTGTTTGAAGTGGCTGGAGTAGTGCAGGAGGCAGGAGACCTCATAAGATGTTTGGACTTCGTGTCACCAGGATATTCCTTTGGAGGCAGTAATCCTGGTTCAAGCCTGAGTTACCCATGACAGATGTGTATTGTAGTCCAAAAGACAAGATGTGTATTGTAGACCTGAAGACAAATGGTGCAGGAAGGCTGATGTAGATGATAAATGACAATTTGGAGAATACTGATTCAGAATGCTTTAATGGTTGCTTAGTTGGAGAAACGCTAAGTAAATAAATAAGGATATTAGTTAATTCATAGAATCATAGAGTTGGAAGAGACCACAAGGGCCATCCAGTCCAACCCCCTGCCAAGAAGGAAACACCATCAAAGTGGCTGTCAAGCCTCCGCTTCAAGACCTCCAAAGAAGAAGACTCCACCACACTCCTTGGCAGCAAATTCCACTGCCGAACAGCTCTTACTGTCAGGAAGTTCTTCCTAATGTTTAGGTGGAATCTTATTTCTTGTAGTTTGAATCCATTGCTCTGTGTCCACTTCTCTGGAGCAGCAGAAAACAACCTTTCTCCCTCCTCTATATGACATCCTTTTATATATTTGAACATGGCTATCATATCACCCCTTAACCTTCTCTTCTCCAGGCTAAACATACCCAGCTCCCTAAGCCGTTCCTCATAAGGCATCGTTTCCAGGCCTTTGACCATTTTGATTGCCCTCCTCTGGAGTTATCAAAAGCCCAATATAATAAATGGAAAGTTAAGGTGTTCAAACTTTCTACATAAGCTCCTATTTGGTAATACCATTCACTTAGTATGAGCAACAGATCTTTACTAATAGGAATATGAACCACATAACTACATATTCTGGAGCATTCATGCATTCATTGATGCCAGACAGTTTTTATGACTTTCTCACTTGAGATTATTGTCCCCTTAACTGTAACAAATGAGCACTCAGACTGGTACCAGACATTTACAGCAGGCGCAGGGCTGCCGCCGTGAGAACAAGCATCTCATTGTATCCCTCTTCTTTCTTCTAACATTTTGGGATGATAAATAAGTGACCATGGCCTTGCGGTAATATTTCCAGTCACTGGTAGGAATGTCAGCAGAGTGCATAACAACCTAGTTTAGAATGCAAATTGGTCCAAACACATCGAAAATTTACCATCGTTTCTTTAGCTGGACACAGTTATCTCTGCTCTGGTAATCTGCTTCCTATGAATATAGTTCAGAAGCTTCAGTTGACAGAAAACCCAGTTACACTTGACGCGCAACTTACGCACATTTAACGTGCACAATCACAGCTTTTGCACGCTTGGTGACTGGCCTGCTGAAATCACATAAATTAAATGCATGCAAGGTGGAGAGCTTAAAAACTCTTTCCACACTGGTTTTCCTGGCAGGGAAAGAGCTTCGAAGCCCTTTGCCTTACTTACTGTGCCCTGAGAGGCTCTCACACAGCCCTGGAGGATCTCATAAGATCTCATGGAGTAGTCTGAGATCCCTTGAGAGCCTTTCAGCTTGATCTGCTTCACAGGGGTTGTTGTGAGGACAAAATGTGGAAAGGAAGAACTTTGAACTTTTGAAATTTGCTGTGCATGGGGCTACTCTTGAAGACAGTTCAGAGCCTGCAGCTAGTGCAGAGTGCAACAGTAACCATTTTGCTATGGAGCTGGATTTAAGGTGTTAACTCTGAGATATAAATCCACCAATGACTTTGGTGTCGAATATATGAAAGAGCACCGCCTCTCGCATTATTTTTTATGGGTGTTAAAATTAGCAGAGAAGGCCCTATTGATAGTGCCACCACCCTCAGAGGTTAAAAAAGGGCCTTCTCTGTAATGGCCCCTAGGTTGCTGAATGACCTCACACTTGAGTGGATAACTTCCTTTTTCCAACATTGTTGTAAACTGCTTTTATTTTGGTGCAGTTTCTTTGTGGTTTAATTTTACAATTTTAATGTATTTGTTTTTAATTATGGTATTTTTTTGTAATCTGTCCTGAGACTATTTGGTAAAAAGATTGGCTACATGAAAGGGGGGGAGAGAGAAAATCTAATATAGTAGCTGTTGTTTAGGATGGCAGCCTGTTGACAGAGTCTCCACCAGCCAAATCAGACTTAAAGAATTTTCCTTTTAGGAGTTAAAAAATGCAGTAGAAAATGCTAACTTTATTGCCTGCTCTTTTCTCTTCTGGAGACAATTATAGTTTCCTTTCAACTCTTACCAAGACTCCTCACCGAAAAGGACAGACAGAGAAAACAATATTTTTAATTACATTTATTTATTTATTTTGAAGAAAATGAAACTCTATGGAGTAAGTGACCAATACTAAAAAAATACTGAGATGAGCGATTGAAAGAAAACAATTTATTCTAAGCACAAAGGAAAAGCAATATTTTTCAAAGCATTCAATATTCCATAAGAAGGTGTTTTTTCCTTCCTTCCTTTTTATTTTATTTTACGAGAACTGTACATGATGAAAGGCTTTCAGAGACATTTAGTCTGGAAAGGTGTCAGTTTAGTGTTCTGAACAGTAAACTGTATAGTTCAAGGTGGGGGGGGGGAGGAAACAGCAGACATTTAGCAACTGATGGTATTCACAGTTAAGAACCAATGGGAGCCAATTAAACCTCCCTTTAAAATATGGACTCTGATAAGATACAGTTTGAAAACAATCCACCTATTTGCACTAGGTGTCATCAATGCTGGCAATATTTTTTTCAACAAAAAGGTATGGGGTGTGTGTCTCCAGGTAAGTGGACCACACAAGGCATATTCACATCTTTCACTACACAATTTCTAACACCCATGTTCTGGATGAGAGAGCCAGGATATCGCCACACAATTGGTAAATATGCAAAATGAGAAAACAGCCTTTCTTTTCTCTTCCTCTCACTTTTGGGGAAAGGGTAATTATTAGAAACAATGCAGGCAGCTGATTGAGACTATTTTTTATTATTTGATCAAGAAGAGCTAGGTATTTTTAGATACAAGATTTTAATAATACACATATGTTTGATTTTTTTTACACTTTGCCTCCTTTCAGGGTGTTTATCTGAAACGTGTTAGATTTGCCACATTTGCTCCCATTCCTTTCTTCATATCACTCTCTGTTGTTTCTATTTTAGATTATAAGCTCCTTGGGGATAGGATCCTGTCTATTATAGTTGGCATCCTTCTGTCTTGAGAGACAATGGAGTGCATCTAGTCAAACTGCAGAAGAATCGCAGCACCTGCTGTGGCTGTAGAGACCCATAACTGCTGCCTCCCACATTATTTTGGCTTTGTTAGCAGCACTGAAGTGGGCTGTCCAGATGACAAGACCCTATCCCCTCTCAGGTTTGCTGATGTGATCCGGAGAAAAGGAATGCAATATGTTTGGCACCAGCTGGGTTGCAGGACTTACCAGAAGGAGGCATACAAGACACCATCCAACCGTTTTAGGGACTCCACTTCAGATTTGTGCTGGGTTCTCCAGAAGATATACCACAAGGCAGAGGGCAAAGATAATAATTTTGGGTTTACTCCTGAACAGGGCCGGCTCTAGGTAGACCCCCGGTGGCACGGTGCACTAGGCGCTGGGCCGGTAGGCAGGGCGCTACGCGGCAAAGCTGCGCAGAAACCATGCTGCGCCCTGCAAGGGTTGGGGCGCCAGAGCGATCTCCGCCCCTCAGCACCAGGGCGCGAGACCTGCTCGAGACTGCCCTGCTCCTGAAGCCCTTTTCATTAATGAGCATAGCTGCAAAGTAGCAGAGGTTTAAGATCAGAGTTTTCCTTCTAAACAACAACAACAACAACAACAACAACAATAACAACAAATTATTTATTTATACCCCACCCATCTGGATGGGTTTCCCCAGCCACTCTTGGCGGCTTCCAACAAGAGATTAAAAATACATCAAAACACCAGTCTTAAAAAACTTCCCTAAACAGGGCTGCCTTCAGATGTCTTCTAAACATCAGATATCTGTTTATTTCTTTGACATCTGATGGGAGGGTGTTCCACAGGGCGGGTGCCACCACTGAGAAGGCCCTCTGCCTGGTTCCCTGTAACCTCACTTCTTGCAGTGAGGGAACCACCAGAAGGCCGTTTAGGGCTTTAAAGGTCAGCACCAACACTTTGAATTGTGATCGGAAACCAGTCTAGCTGCCGCAGGGCTACCTTCCCAGGTTGACAAGCCACACCAGCCTCTCATTTCCCTCTACAGCACGTGCGGAAACCGCCTTCTTGACCACTACAAGATATGCCAGCAATGCCTGTTGATCAGCAGAATCTTCTAGGAATGTATCATGCTAATATTATATTACATTACTTCCATGGTTGCTAGAAAATAGCAGGCACAATTCCATGCATTGGCTCTCATCTCTCAACTGAGTTTTTTTTAATGTTTTAATGTGCTGTTGGGGGTGCAGGCTGTTCCAATTATTTAATAATGTCAATGATTTATATGACTTTTCTTCTGTTTTATTGTATAACATATTTATGCTTTCAATTGTAGGTCACTTGCCAAGGGGCACTTTAATCATGTGTGTCTTGCATGTGCTAAGCGGAATCCCTGTTCTCAGAAGATGGGTTAGGTTAATGAATGGTCAAGAAGCCAAGGGCTTCTTCACTGGTGTTTGGCTCCCAGTCACCTAGAATGGGAGACTCAAGTTTGCCATTAGCAGTGGGAGCTGCAGGGGCTCCCTGGAACCCCAGCAGCTGCCCAGGAATGAAACATTTTAGCTGCTGTACTGCTGAAATGAATTTATGATTAATCTCTTCAATTCCAGAGTGTTTTATAAACATTACTTTATTGTTTTATAATCAGTTTTATTTCATTGCTGTATTTTTCTTTCTTTTTCTATTCTTGATTTGCAAAATGCTTATAAATAGAATAGGAAATATAGTATGTTGCAAAATGCTTATGAATACAACAGAGAAAATAATAATAATAATAATAATAATAATAATAATAATAATAATAATAATATTTATACCCTGCCCATCTGGCTGGGTTTTCCCAGCCTCTCTGGGCGGCTTCTGCCAGAAAAATGAAATAAAATAATCGATTAAACATTAAAAGCCTCCCAAAACAGGGCTGCCTTCAGATGTCTTCTAAAAATCTGGTAGCTGTTTTTTTCTTTGACATCTGATGGGAGGGTGTTCCACAGGGCGGGTGGTGGGCGCCACCATCAAGAAGGCCCTCTGCCTGGTTCCCTGCAACTTGGCTTCTCGCAACGAGGGAACCGCCAGAAGGCCCTCGGTACTGGACCTCAGTGTCCGGGCAGAATGATGGAGGTGGAGACGCTCCTTCAGGTATACTGGACTGAGGCCATTTAGGGCTTTAAAGGTCAGCACCAACACTTTGAACTGTGCTCGGAAACGTACTGGGAGCCAATGTAGATCTTTCAAGACCGGTGTTATGTGGTCTCGGCGGTATACTGTAATATGGTGTTATAACATGCTACGTTTTATAGAAACAACACATTAAGATTGTCTGTGCAATTGTTACACATTTGAAATGCACATAAATAATAACAGCCTACTAATTAAGTTTGTCATAAATAAATGAGTGAACAGTTTATCTGGTTAATAACTGATTAATTCATTGTCTTTTTTTTTTGTAAGCAGCTTTGTGGGCCTGCCCGATTATAAGGCAGGATATAAAGTAGGTAGATAAATAAAATGTACTTAAATTATTACATTTTCTGTGTATCTTCAATAGACATTTTTACTCAGTATAACATAACACACACTGCTAGTTCTGTAATAATAAATAAATAAACATATAGATTATGCTGATTCAATTAGTTAGGGATATATCCCTTTGTACTATAACCAAACAGTTTCTTTCATGGGTTGGAGAAAAGAAAGTTCATGGCATGTTTCCCATAAAGTATAAATTTCATGATCATACACAAAATGAATGGAAACTCAATGGATGTTGACAAATCAGAAAGGATTCAGAGCAGAGTCATAAAGATGACAAAGGATCTGGAAGAAAAATCCTAAGAACAAAAGCTAAAATGAATCAGGTATGCTTAGTCCAAAAGAAAAGAAGATTAAAGGGGAATATGGTGACAGTTTTCACATATTTTAAAGCAAGTCTGGAAGAAGCAGAAAAGTAATTCTTTGATCTATCTGTTTAAAAGCTTTAAATTACAGAGCAAATTAGCTTTTGGTTAAACAGGAAGAAGTCCCTGCATATATGAAGGACAATTCAGGACCAAAGGAAGTTGACCTCAGAGGAAACGAAGGTAGAATCTACACACATCTAAAAACTGTTCTGAAAATGCTGTTTTGTAAAGTGGTTTTTTAACAAAATACATTGAATTTTCCATAAGGCTCACCATCGCCATCTAGTGTCACATTGTATATTGCACTTAAAACACACTTAAAATGTTTTATTTGCAGCTGTTTAGCTGAGTCCACATGTCTTCCACATCCAAAGCAACCACTCTCTAAAACAATTCTACCTATTCACCATGAACCCTTTTAGGCCTTAGGTTTCAACTTCCGAAGTCGACAACCCTGGAAGTCTTTTCGCTTCGCGCATGTGCACAAGCGGCGCTTCGACATCCGAAAACCTCAACTTATGAAGACGGCTGCGGAATGGATCGTCTTCGTAAGTTGAGGTACCACTGTACCTAAGTGGTATCAGCTCTGTCTTGTCCTTCAAAGCCTGACTTGTTCAATTATTTGTCCCACCATAGGGAACCTTTCTAAAATTGAGAGTGACGTTCATCACCAGCAACCTATTGATCACATGCGCGTTTATTGATGCACAGACCACTTTTCTTAGTAACACTGCATACCTTCCAACATGTTGAGTCCCTGGGGTACGCACCTTCCTGTCCATGCTCCCGCCCAAGTCATGTTACCCACACAAAATCATGGTTGTGTTCTCATGGCACCCCAAACCACACAGTTTGGGTCGCCACATGAGATCATCCCTCCGCCCCCCAATAAAGTGCATTTCCCAGGGCGAGATTTTGCATGGAATTGCGTAAGATCACAGTGCCATGCTCTTGTCAGAAAAAAAAAAGGATATACTGTTTTTTCTGGTACACTTGCGAGGTATCACTGAGCACAGAGGCATTATGCGCATTGCTCAGATGTACCCTGATGCTGAGGAATGAGACAATGTGCATGATCTCACTCCATCCCCTCTGTGCCTTCAGGGGAAATGTGAGGGAGAAACTGTGAAGATCACTAGGGAACAAATGCAAGTAAATTGAAGGCTCTGTTTCCACAGATCCAGTTTTGTGGTTGGGTGACAGATGCAAGCCTCCGGACCTCACTGCCTGGACCTCATAACTCTCTCTGGGGAATGGCCCTCGTTGTCCCTGTTCCGACACCCTCCCTGAGTATTTTTTTTCTTGACTGGAATATTAATTTGAACTGTGGTACCACCTCTTTAATGCTGGGAGGTCAAGGTCAATACCCATGTATCTGAACCTGCCCTTTGACCTGCCCTCCCCCACACTGGGGACTCTTTTGCACAAATGATTCCTGGCTGAAACAGAGGTGGTACAGACTGCCAAGACGACTATACCACATGAAATCTGTGGATGTACAGATAGATAGTTTATTACGGCCATAGGCCCATATTCAATACCAATATACATTGTACAACAAAGCAAATATGACAAAATAAAATTAATAAAATTAAAATACATATCTAAAATCATAAATTTCTAAATTCCATTGAAATAAGAGCAATACAGCACTTAAAATATCAGATTATCACTATAAATCAGTATTATTTAAGCGAGATCAATAATCATAAAGTAATCCATTTTTCCTCTTATAAGCTAAGACTGTAATCAGAAACCTGGCAACAAAAAGGGACCTACTCGGATCAAAATCTTGCAGTAAATGTGGGTGTGGATGTACAGTAGCCTTCCTTTTCCTGCAATTATCAGAAACCGCTTGTCGACACATGAGAACAAGATGTAAAAAAATAATTCTGAATAGCTTCTATCTTCATAAGCCATGGTTCTTATCATATATATCTCATATCTTTCTTTGTGCCTTACAGGTGTCAGTCTGCTGCAGTGCCATATCTTTCTAGTCTGCATGTGCCCATTGCATACAACCATAGTTAAAGAAATTGTGCTAAAAATAAGCTTTAATTGCAGTGGTGTGGCTACTGGGGAGTTTCAATATCAGGAAAGCCACAGTTAAGTTTTCCTTTCTGTACATAAAAAAATTCCTTCAGTAGCACCTTAAAGACCAACTAAGTTTTTATTTTGGTATGAGCTTTCGTGTGCATGCACACTTCTTCAGATATCTGAAGAAGTGTGCATGCACACGAAAGCTCATACCAAAATAAAAACTTAGTTGGTCTTTAAGGTGCTACTGAAGGAATTTTTTTATTTTACTTCGATCCAGACCAACACGGCTACCTACCTGTAACCTTTCTGTACATGGTAGTGATCTGGATAATTGATATTGTTGTACTGATAAAAGAAAGGTAATGTTTAAAGAGGTGTGACTCTCTCTTCCGTCAGATCACAAAGGCAGATTTACAGCGAAGATGGGATTAGTGTTCCAATGAGAAATGCCCATGTAACATGGGGAGCTATTATTACATAGATTTGTTTCACCAGCGTGGTTGGGGCCCAAAATATCTCTGTCTCCCTAGCAGTTCCTGTTTCTGCGCTGCAGAACTGACATGGAAATAAGTTGTGAACATAACCTAGGGTTGGTTTCACAAATGATACAATAGGCGTTCCCTAATTCTCTTTCGTTCTGAAGGCAAGAACTAAAGCTGGCAAAGGGAAAACAAACCCTTAAAGTAGTGTTTTCACCAGGTAACATAGCCAAACTGAATGGTGTAGGATCCAGCCTAAGTCCCCCACACCCCACTCCTGTCCCTCCACCCCCAAAACACCTAATTTTTGGGGGGTGGGGGGGTTACACCAGCTTCAGCTGAGCCATCTGAACCCCATCTGAGCTAGGATGAGCAAGTCACACTAGTGTATATTCAGTCGAACCAGGGTTGGGGAATTAGCACCAGCTGAACATGGCTATAGTCAGTTGCTCATCCCATAGGATTGCTCCCCAATTGCTATTTGATAATCATGCCCTTTTAACAAAGCATCCCAGTGGAAAAATACTTTTCAATCTTGCTATTCAATCACAAACCACGTTCTTTCTATTATTTCAGATAATAAATGTAAAGGTTTCTAGTGCTATAAATACCTAGACTTTCAGAAACTCTTTATCTAAGTACCGTATTTCTAAACATATGATTTGCCGATCACATGCTTTATATTGGCATCCGTCTGTCTCAGGAGACAATGGAGGAGTGTGCCTTTGGGGGTGAATCTCTTAGAAGGTTGCTGTGCCTGTTGTGACAGCAGAGAGCAATGCAGTAGATACATGTTTTGTTGCAGCTGAGGCAGGTGAAGGCGACCTTGTGTTCTGTTGCAGATGCACCAATGCACCATGGCATTTCTTCTCTTTGTGTTCTTCCCAGGAGTCATGTATCCTCTGCTCACTGCTATGGATGCACGACTTGACTGCCTATATCCAGGCACTGCAGACATCTGCAAGGGATTCCCACATGGCATGGTTGATGTTGCCAGCCTTTATGTCAGCTCCCGGTAGAGCATATCCTTGGGGATCCTGCCATCTTCTATTTTGTGTAAAGGGAGCAGGGGGCGAAGTGGTCTAGACCACTGAGCCTCTTGGGCTTGCTTATCAGAAGGTTGGTGGTTTGAATCCCCACAACGAGGTGAGCTCCTGTTGCTCTGCCCCAGCTTCTGCCAACCTAGCAGTTCAAAAGCACACCAGTGCAAGTAGATAAATAGGTACTGCTGTGGCGGGAAGGTAAACGGTGTTTCCGTGCGCTTTGGTTTCCATCACAGTGTTCCGTTGCGCCAGTAGCGGTTTAGTCATGCTGGCTATATGATCTGGAAAGCTGTCTGTGGACAAATGCCGGCTCCCTTGGCCTGAAAAGCGAGATGAGTGCTGTACCCCATAGTCGCTTTTGACTGGACTTAACTGTCCAGGGGTCCTTTACCTTTATTCTGTGGACAAGACCAAGCCAGCAGAGGCAACATTGAGAAAGGAGTGTGAACATGCTGGGAATATGGTCTTGGGAGAGCACATCTTTGTTGGGAATTCAGTGCTAACACAGAGAAGGCCATTTCTCCATGAGCTTTTTGATGGGTGTTCCCCCCCCCTTTTAAATTTTCCTTCACACCTTATCATGAGCATAGGTTTTGCTTTCTCATACATTTTAAGCCATAAAGTTTCACATAAGCATGGAGTCAGAAGATGGCCATGCGAATCTATTGTTAAGTGTAGCCTCATTTAATGCATAAAAAAATAAATAAAAAAATATGGATGAGATCTACCTAGTATTGTTGATCAGTATTTCATATGTAAGCTTTTATTCAAAACTTTACTCAGTAGACTGGTAGAAGGTCATCAGATCAATAATTCTATTTGATGTTAATAAAAGCCTTAAAAACCAAGATTGCTATAGAACGAAATTGATGTTGTATGATTGTATCTATGATTGTTATCAGATTGTTCTTTTTTAGAAGTGTTTATATTGTATTTCTTATTTTCAATGAACAGGTTTTTTGTTTTTTAAAGAAACAAACAAAGTGAATAGTTTTTTCCTCAGCATTTCTAACCTACCTACCCCTCCTTTTACCTAACCCCCTTCTAGATCTGGTAGCATCCTTATCCGAAAGATCTTCTGCAGAAAACAAACAATTTACTTACACTTTACCTGTATTTTTTTCAGCTGAGGGGAGCTAAATGCAATCTGGTATTGAATAGCTCTGCAATCTTTATGAATATTAAACCGCATTGAAGGGCACTTGTATGCCCAATTAGATGAGCAATTGTTGATGTCATATGTGCAACTCAGACCGATTTCCTCCGAGATGCACGACAGGCTGTGGGCTGAATCAAGAAAATGATATACGGCCAGAAAATATGACTTACATAGCTCTCTTCTTTACAAGTTCATACCTAGTTTATGTCCTTACAAAGCCATATTTTGGGGGGAAAAGCATTAACAACATGATAGGAAGAGTCTGTAGCTATTTTTATAAATGACTCCAAACTGTATCTAAGTTACAGACCATTTTCCTTGAGAACTCTCTCGATAAATGCATTGCAACCAAGTGGAAAACGTATTCCTTTTCCTGCTGTGATTGCACATTTGTACTGCTCAGCGCAGGCACATGTATTTGCAATTTCTTTCTGACAGC
Organism: Zootoca vivipara; assembly: GCF_965207765.1. NCBI lineage: Eukaryota > Metazoa > Chordata > Lepidosauria > Squamata > Lacertidae > Zootoca > Zootoca vivipara. Next base: position 17,915,402 of record NC_142587.1, on the reverse strand, counting down.
TTGATTAACCTTGAAAAGTTGCAAAATGAAAAACTTTTTCAGTCGATCCCTAACTTTTGAATCTCCACTTGAAATGAAGCATGGTAACTGTGTCACCAGCAAGAGGTAGCGGCTTCTCTACAGCTCCTTATCAGAATTGTTTCATTCTCCTTGCGATGCAAGATTGACATTTGCACTCCAGAAAAGTGAAGAATGCCAGTATTAATAAAGTTGCGGCTGAGAGGTAGTGTGCTTTCACAGTCTGGTGCTGTACCTGGCCTCTGATAAATGGTGATAGGCTCACAACACCTGGTTCTACATAAACTTATGTTGGCTTGCTATTAAGCAAAACTATCAAAAGACAAGTAAAGGGAAAACATACACACATATGTTAAGTAAAATGTATGCATGCAAGGCTTTTTGTTTTCAGTCGGAACTCATTGGAACCCAGTTCCGGCAGCTTTCAGATGGGAGCCATTGCCAGTATAAAAGAACAAGGGAGGTGTGTTCATGGTAGTTGTTGACTTTTTATTTTTGCCAGAGCCCAGGCATGAACCAGAGCCCAGGCCACCACAGCCAGAGCCCAAGCATGACCCAGAGCTTCCCGCACACAAAAAGTAAAAATAAAAATGAAATTGAAAATTAAACCCCCAAAACCTGGACAATTGCTATAACTCCCAAGATGGGCAACTCCCCCCCCCCAAAAAAAAAGAGAGAACATGTCAGGGATTTCCTAGACCCATACGTCATGGTGAGTTCTGGCACCTCTTTCCCCAGAAAAGCAGAACTGCATGCATGTATCAAATGTTGAGTGTGTGGTGATGGGCCTGAGTGGCAAGAGTCCCTACCCCTCTGTCATGCACTTCTTGTAGGAGTGGAGCACCTATGGCTCTCCATCATTCATGTTCTTGCAGGTTTATGCTCAGCTCTTGTCCTCTTAACCCTTGTCCCTCTTGGGTGTTTTTTTTTTTAAAAAAAAATCTAGAAGGGTGTAGGTTGACTACTTTAGAATGGTCAATACTTCTTCACATGAGGGAGTTGTTCCTGCCAGGCAAATGTATAGCAACTCCTAAATAAACTGGTCCTGTTGGTTTGGACCAACTACCAAACGGTCACAAATACCACTTACAAGGGATGAGATCATGTTGAAACAGCCGCAGGTATTACCCACCCCCCTTTTGATTAGAAACTAGACCTGTTGGTTATAAAGGGAGTCTGCTTACCTTTTTTGGTGGGCAGCACTGTGGCTGGGCATCAGGCCCTGCAGTGGTCCTGCTGGGGACGGAGACTGATGTCCTCCTTGTAGCCATCCGGCCACATCGCCTACCTCATAGCAATCTTCACAACTTTGTGAGATTAGGCATTGGGGAAGCCTTTGTTTGGATGGAGGGGAGGTTGTAGCCTCTGCCTCACCCTCCTGTTAAAGGGATCCGGGGTGTGTGGATTCTGTCCAATGCCCGGATGTGAGCTAGGGCCATGCCATGATCCCAATGGGGACACTTTGTGGTGCCCCTATTTGATGTAAGTCATAGGGCTCCCCCTATTAGTGATTTACCCTTAGTAGGACTCCCTGCAGACAGGCGGGAGTCGAGCATAGCTGCCAAGTTATCCCTTTTTTAAAGGGATTTTCCCTTATGCTGAATAGGCTTCCTCGTGAGAAAAGGGAAAACTTGGCAGCTATGGAGTCGAGATATAGTCTGGCTTCACCCAGTGCCTAAGCCAAACTGCTTACATCTGTAACCAATTAAGTTGTGGCCTATTCAAACCTATAAACCAAATCCACTTGTCCGTGTGGATTATCCACTAGGGAACTGCGGATCACGGGGCCTCGACCCAGTATACCCGAAGGAGCATCTCCAGCCCCGTTGTTCAGCCTAGACACTGAGGTCCAGCTCCGAGGACCTTCTGCTGGTTCCCTCCCTGTGAGACGTGAGGTTACAGGGAACCAGGCAGAGGGCCTTCTCGGTAGTGGCACCTACCCTGTAGAATGCCCTCCCATCAGATGTCATGAAAATAAACAACTATCTGACATTTAGAAGACATCTGAAAGCAGCCCTGTTTAGGGAAGATTTAATGTTTGAAGTTTTCTTCTGTTTTTAGTCCTCTGTTGGGAGCCACCCAGAGTGGCTGGGGAAACCCAGCCAGATGGGCAGGGTATAAAGAATAAAATTGTTGTTGTTGTTGTTGTTGTTGTTGTTGTTGTTGTTGTTATCATTGGCATGCAAGTATCTCCCCCACCATTCCATTCGTCTTTTTTAAACATCCACTTAGAAACTTTGGTAATTAGGTGTATAAATGGCTTAAATAAAACAAAAGTTAGAGGTGTAAGTTTCATACGTGCAATATGTTATCTTAATGACACAATATAACACTCTTAATCTGTTTTCCTCCCCACAATGGAGTTTTCTCTCCCTTCTGTTGTCATCCCATCCTGGTGTTTTGACATTATGGTAAATTTAGCAATGTTACCTTCGCTTTTATTGGAAACTTGTCTTCAGCATTTTTATTTTTATTTTATGTCTAGACTGCTGTAGCACCATAAAGCACTGGGGAGTTGTGCTTCAGCATGTGCTGCCTTATAGAGATCCTACTTTGCGTTTGTCAAGCCCAAAATATATTCAAGTCACTTCAGAATTTGTACAAATCCAGACTTTTACATAACATGCAGCCCTGTCCTTAGGGAAGTCTTAATATTTATTTATTTAAATTTATATCCTGCCTTTCTTCCTAAAGGAGACCAGAGTGGCAAACACATCAGTGATTAAAAAAACAACAACCACAACACTATTAAAAGCACAATTAACACTTCTAAAAACAACAACTGAAAACATATTTTTAAAATCTGAAAACAATCACATACTCTCTCAGATAATAATGTCAAAGTTGTTGAGAACATTGTCTTTCAGTCATCAAATGCCGAGGTAAAGTGGGTGTTTTAAAATTTCTCCTGATGAATAAGATAGAAGCACCTCACCAAGAAGGACATTTTACAAATGTGGAACCAACACTGAGAAAGCTTAATTATGGGTCATACCCCCTTGGTAGCACCACCCACAGCCTCCACAGCCAATCATAGGGCCTGAAATGTTTGATAGCGGGAAAGTTTTTATTTCAGGTACTTTGGTTCCATGACATCTTCTCATGGTAGGTGTAGTAACACATTTAATTGGGCCTGTTAGCTTATTGGAAGCTGGTGCAGTGCTCTCATGACAGATGGCACATGGTCCCATTGGACTTGCTCATCTACCAACCTACTGTAACAGCTATATTTTCCACTACCTGCAGCCTCTGGACCATCTTCAAGGGGAGCCCCACTTAGAGCACATTTCAGTAGTCCAAAAGGGAGATCACCAGAGCTTGGGCAACTGACGTCAGGCTATTCCAGTCCAGGAACAGCCATAGGTGGTGAAGCAGTCTAAGCTGGGCACATACACTGCCAGTGACAGACACCACTTGAGACTCCAAATGCTCCCAGACAGGTCCGTCTTAAGCGCCCCTGGAGCCGTGGAGTGACGGATCCCTCCGGCGCCCCCCCGCCCCGTTTCCCAGCGTGGTGGGCGCAGCGTGCAGCGCGGCTACCACAGCTGCAGCTGCGCAGCGAACCGGCGGGCCGGCTGGTCAGCGGGCGGGCGCAGCTCGCGCCGCCCTCCTGGCGGGCCGCCGCCACCGTGGTGCCCTGTGCCACCGGGGGTCTACCTAGAGGCGGCCCTGCTCCCAGACTACAAATGTGTTTCTTCAGTGGGATTGCAACCCTTACAACGACTCCAGAATTGTAAAGGCGGGGAAGGCCTGTGCCCAAGACTACGCAGCGATGATTAGCTTTCAGAACCACACCAGCTTTTGCAAGCTTATGTACCTGCAGCGATAGAATCATAGCACTGCCAAGAAATGTTTTAAGGCAACTTTAATATTAACCTATGGCATGCTATGGTCCATGGGGTCACGAAAAGTCGGACACAACTAAACGACTAAACAACAATATTAACCTGAGAAGCCTGACAGAGCAATGCATTCTCTTGTTGTCTCCTATGATTCCATTTGCCTGGTAATACTGCCCCCTCACCTTTAGAATGCCTAGAATTTTCAATTTCAATATTTTATTTTTGAAAAGATAGCATCTGCCAGGTTTTTCAGTATCATACCAGCCACAGAGAAACTGGGGGAGAATGTTACTAATGAAAGATCTACAGCAGGCATCCCCAAACTTTGGCCCTCCAGATGTTTTGGCCTACAACTCTCATGATCCCTAGCTAACAGGACCAGTGGTCAGCAATTATGAGAATTGTAGTCCAAAACAACTGGAGGGTGCCTGATCTACAGGCTGCTTTGGGGAGGACTCGTTTAGATGGGATACCAGAATTCTGATTTCTTTTTGATCTCCCCATGCAGCTGCAGTTTTTGCCCCCTGTTATCAATCTCTCCCTCCACTACAAGACAGAAAAGTCTGTGCAGCGGCCTTATTTCATAAATAAGCAAACTGTCTGTGCATTAGCGTGGAACAGATCACCAGTAATCTTACACGGTTCATTTGGGAGGCACTGTCAAATTATATATTAGGCTTGTACTGTACACTCTCTAATTTTAATATTAACTGTGGAAAGCACAGTTGATGCAAGAGAACAAGTTACGGGGGGCAGGGGGGGCGGGGGAAAGAACCTACTCACTCCATTGAACATTCACATAATTCTATGTTGCTTGGTGTTCCTTTGTTCCTCTGGCTGTAGCTTTTCCTCAGTGCCATTTTCCATCTTCTTTTCCATCATAGACCTTGGTCCGAGTTCACAGTGCCATTTCATCCAATCAGCTGTAACAGACCATAAATTTTCAAGCGGGCACGATCAGATTAAGTGTAGCATTGCAATGTCAACATCAAAGGCACATGGGTCACCGCCACAGCCAATAGGATTAAATAACAGTATGGACAAAGGAAGCCATAGATCAGGAGATCAGAGGAGAAGAAGGAGAACAACGTCAGGAACAGCCTCAAATGAAAACACATAGGTCCACACTGCAAAGTGCTTAATTCTAATGCAATTGTTCAGAGTTACATTCACTCTTTTTGCATCCTCCACAGTTATTCAGAACTTTCTGTTCAGCAGAAATGTGTGAATTTGCTTCAGTATTATCGGCTTAGGCAAAATTCAGGGGCAATGTTTTGCCAGGTCTTCAGACCTATGTGGAGTCTTGTCACTAGCTTTCTCAGCATGGTATCATCATTTGTCTATAATAGTCCCTCGGCCCCTGATGTGGCTGCTAAGCATGTGTAGACCTGAAGGCTTGATATAAGAGTGGATTTAATTAGTTACTTTAATGATTATTTTCTAGTGGTTTTAATTGTCCTTTGTGTTTTATTATTGCACCCTGCCCTGATACTTTATGATACGGTGGTATGTAAATGTTTCTATAAATAATTAAATAGATAAAACAAAAACAGATTATCAAAATAATATCTGAGAGACAAATGACACCCACAGTATTGCATGACTAAAAATCTGTATGAATGTTTTCTGTGGGTTCAAGTTAGTGATTCATGAACACACAAGCATAAACAGAGGGGTAACCTCTAGGGCAGGGGTCAGCAAACTTTTTCAGCAGGGGGCCGGTCCACTGTCCCTCAGACCTTGTGGGGGGCTGGACTATATTTTGGAAAAAAATATGAACGAATTCCTATGCCCCACAAATAACCCAGAGATGCATTTTAAATAAAAGGACACATTCTACTCATGTAAAAACACCAGGCAGGTCCCACAAATAACCCAGAGATGCATTTTACATAAAAGGACACATTTTACTTATGTAAAAACAGGCTGATTCCTGGACCGCCCACGGGCCAGATTGGGAAGGCGATTGGGCCGCATCCGGCCTCCGGGCCTTAGTTTGGAGTCCCCTGCTCTAGGGTATTTTTTCTGATTTATGGATAGTCTGAAAGAGCAAATGGAATGAGCTGGTAGTTACTTTTGTCTCTTAGTATCATCCCATAATATATATATAACCCTAAGAATTCAGAGAGGTGTAGTTTGTTAAAGGTTAGGAGACCCCTATTATCCTCACAATATGGGACCCAGGTGGCGCTGTGGTTAAACCACTGAGCCTAGGGCTTGCTGATCAGAAGGTCGGTGGTTCGAATCCCTGTGACGGGGTGAGCTCCCGTTGCTTGGTCCCAGCTCCTGCCAACCTAGCAGTTCGAAAGCACGTCAAAATGCAAGTAGATAAATAGGAACCGCTCCAAGCGGGAAGGTAAACAGCGTTTCCGTGTGCTGCTCTGGTTCGCCAGAAGCGGCTTAGTCATGCTGGCCACATGACCCGGAAGCTGTATGCCGGCTCCCTCGGCCAATAACGCGTGGTCAGGGCTCCCTTTACCTTTACCTTATTATCCTCACAAAACCATCATTTCCAGGTTAAACCATTCTAGGAATTATAGGTCTGTCAGAAGAATAGGAGTCTCCTAAGAACTCTCAGAACCCTTAACAAACTACAGCTCCCCAAATTCCTTGGAGGAACCCATGGCAGTTTTAAGCACTATCATAGTGCTTTAAATATATGGTGTGAATTGTATTGCCCCCTCCATTTTCTCAAGCCTTTTAGACTAAGGCTACATGCGGTTCCTGTGGCTGCAGATTGCCAATGCCTGCAGACAGAGTGGACTGAGTCAAAGTCCGGGGGTAGAAAAGAAAGAAAGTACAGCTTGGCATGGGGAATAAGCTAGCATTTAGCTTCTGAGTAAACACCTGAATGAGTCAGATGAGTTTTGAACTTTTCTCATAATATAAAATTAAGCATATGTCTCATTGGGACAAGAGGAGAGCTTTTAAAGGTCTTTGTTCCTAACAATTAAATGTCATTTTCAGAACAGGGAAAACTACAATCTGATCTCACAAATCCCAGAGAAGCTTTAATAATGATTACGTACCTTTATTATAATCACAAAAGCAGAGGTCCAATTCGGCTCAGTGTGAAAACCACGGAAAGTCTCTCAACTGACTTCAAGGGGGAAATGGAGGAAGCTGTGAAAGAGCAAGGTTGAAGGTTTCTGTAGGGGAGGGGAGGAACTAGCTGACAGAGAAAACGTGAAGTTATTGTGTGGCTTGTGTAACATGCCGAGATCAGGAGAGAACTAGGCATGGAATGAGAATTTTCTGCAATAGCTCCACATCATCCATAACACCAGAGGTTATCAATGAGGCACCCATGGGTGCAGGTCTGCTCACAGATGTGTTCCTTGGTGCATGCAGGGTCCTCTCTTCCTGCATTTTGTTGAAGCCAGTGTATTTGGCCGCAGTGCATACTAGTGCCCATGACAGTTTCTTTGGTTTACAAATGTCGCCTTCGACCAATGAAGGTTTCGAACCCCTGATCTAGTTAGACTTTTTCAGCTGTGGGCCGGTCCACCATCCCTCAGACCTGCTGTATCCCTACAGGGACCCACAGAAAGAATGTACAGTTGGTTAAGGGAGCAGTGGACTTGAAAAGGTTGAAAACCTCTGTACTAGAGCATAAAGGTCACCAAGTGTTTCTGTGTTCTAGTCATAGTGGTCAAAGATAGAACTATTGTGAGATTCCCAGTCTCACATTTGATTTCGACATGCAAAAGCAGAGCAGGGGATATTTGCAGGAGAAGCAGCACATCCGAGGCTTCACCATCCTTCCATTTTTTTCTTTGCAACTCCCCTTTATCTACCTCCCCCCCCCCCGCCCACTTAATTCAAGAGCACACACACTCTTATGTCCCTTAATTATACCTATGTCTTTAGTATAACTCCCTGGGTTCTAGAATCCTTAATTGGTGCTAGAAAACAACAGAATGTAGGCTTTCAGAATTGCCAGGAGATAGATCAAAGAATACTTCGACATACCAAGAAAAGGGGGAATGAAAAAAGGGAAATGATGAATTTGGATGAGCACCCTCACCCACATTTAAATATTTGATATCAACCACACTCTTACGCTTTAAAGACAACAGTGCTTGGGGGCAGGGGAAATTGTCAAATGGATTGAAAGGAGGAAATATCCACAATTTGCCTTCTTCCTCTTTCTTCTGGTGACCCTTTACAAAAACAGATATGGCTACATAGCCTGGAACTGCATTATTTAAATGTTGGTTGTCTAGGGTTACCAGACGTCCCCGGGTCCCGGGGACAGTCCCCAGGTTTGCAAATCTGTCCGCGGACAAATTCTGTCCCCGGAATGTCCCCAGATTTGCAAATCTGTCTCCGGGAAATGTGGCAGCGGCAGCCTCAGAAGCCCGGAGCCAGCCTGTTAGCGCAGTTGAGTTGGCTCTGGCTGGCTTCAGGAGCTGCTCGCTGCTCAGTGCCATGGCGCCTGCCATTTTTTCCTGCACCATGGCAGCAAGCAGCTCCTGAAGCCAGCCAGAGCCAACTGCACTACTGGGCTGGAGAATGGGGAAGGCCCGGGAGTCACGAGTGGGGGGCGTGCCGTTGCCCAGTTGTTGTTGTTGTTGTTGTTGTTGTTGTTGTTGTTGTTGTTGTTGTTGTTGTTGTAAAAATAACCCTCTGTGCATTTATGTTTCACAGGGTGCGAAAGAAGGGCTTTGCACCTTTATGCAATATGCATGTGTGCTTGGGCCCAGGGTCTTTTGCCTCACCATCCACACTACTGACTCCCTGTTGCTACTCAGCCTAAAAAAAAACAACCATCGTCTAGACTCTTTGCCAAGCAATTTCATGTGTCTGTCAAGAGACAGTCAGGTGGAGGAAGAAAGGCAGATCTTACAGGATTTGAGCCTTAAAGCTATTATTCCGGAAGACAAACATCTGTTGAGCGAAAGGAATAAAAGCAGCAAGGGCAAGAAGGGGAGTTAGCAACAATACAGCCTGCATTGTGACTTCTCGGCAGTGCTAATCACCCATTGAGAAGAGCTTGCTTCATAGCTCCCTTTCATGTTTGACAGAAGTCGGCACTAGGAGACAACACTGCAGCCTTGAAGAGGAGAAATCCTGATCGTTGTCAATGGATTAAAGATTTTAGGCGCCGTTTTCTTCCATGGGAATCTGATAGTGTATACATTGTAATACAAAGTGGTTCCTTTAGCATTTTGTAGCAGGTTGCCAAGAAAAAAAGGATTCAACTGCAGTACTCCCTGAACTGTTACGACTGATCAATGAAAGCAGCATTAGAAACTAAATCCATGCCAGTAAAGCTTTTACGTTTCTGCGCATAGTATCCAATAAAGCAGTTCCGTCAGTACAACCATTTCTGTTTGCTCAAAGGAGATTCCTCTTCTTTGCCTGTATGCCACCTGCATTCTTCCAAATTCTGCTCAGGGGTGGGGAGGGGACTCGGAACAGATTTAGAGAGAACCCAGGGAAAGGATGGGGGAAGGAGAGGGAGATCAGCTCTGGACAGAAGAGGCCAGAGTGACTATTATAGTTAACATTAATTTATTGCATTTCTACCCCACCTTCTTCTCTATGGAGCTCAAGGTAGCATACATGGTTCTCTCCCTCAGTGAATCCCCACAACAACCCTGTTAGGTAGGTTAGGCTGAGAGGCAGTGGCTGGCTCAAGGTCACCCAGTGAGATTCATGGCTGAGTGGAGATTTGACCTATGCCTTCCAAGTCCTAGTCTGACCCCTTATCACACTAAAAAGTTGGGGGCACTATGATGACACAATCCCTCATTGCTCATGACATTTATGAATTTCCATGTTCTTTCTCTCCATGTTAGCTCATTTCCCTCATTTTTACAGGCTGGATTGTACCAGCAGTTAGGTGCTTAGAGAATGGTTGGGTGACTAGTGTGATTAATATATGTCCGAAATCCCCAGATAGCTAAAAATCCTGAGATCACATGCAGGTAACCTGGAGCTTCCCTGACATCTTTCTGAATATGTTGCAAAGAGTTACCACAATGTTAATGAGCCCCTCTAAATATGCCCTTTCAAATGAAAGGTGCACAGAAGTTGGATGTATCTTCCTTTGTTACCTAAAACTGGCTGGTAATTCTTTGTGCATCATTTGTGCCTACGGTACACATGGTCAACCTTGTGTGGAAGATCTCACTCACCTGCCTGCGCTTTATACAAGAGGTTGTTTTCTGAAACCTTTCTTCACACAAGCAAGCAGGTATACCCTGGCAGAAATGGTTTGACTTCTTTTTGACTTCTTTTGACAATAATAGTTTTGCAACACAGAGAATGGCCCTCTATGCACTGGCTGGGGAGAAGAAATCAAGACAAATGAGTTTGCTAAAATTACTGTAAGTTGTTGTGGTGATTTGCAAATTTAATCTGAAATGAAGCTAGTTTTAAGCATGTTGGTGTCTCTGGTATCCTCTCTCTTAATATCACAGATGTTGGCTTATATTCTGGATGTATGTTCTCCATTATTTTATTAATAGGTTTGCTAAAAGTTTGTCATGACCTTTGGCTATAAGAATATACTTATGAACTAAACAAGGAGTTAAGAACACACCCACTTGCTTTTTCTACACTTGATGACAGGCAACTGAATATGTGAATGAACTACACTGAAAGTCATCGTGTTTGGAATGGTAAACAATTTTGACTGCAGCATTATGGCTGTGATTACCCATCCACAAAGTTATAATTCAGTGACTGATTCTAATGAAAAGCTTTGCCTTGTATGGGGGAGTTATATTACTCTGTCAGTGGAGTTTGGTCCTTGATTCACACATGGAAGTCATGATGATGTGACCTTTGTCTTAGGGTTGCCATATTTTGAAGAGCAAACTTCTACTTGTAACCATACCTGTAGATGGCTATGATGACTCTCATTTTGCATACCCATGAAAAAGAGGATTTGTCCTGGAAAAAGAGGACATATGACATTATTTTGTCTAGTTATTAACATGCATGTGCGAACCAGCCTAAATGTGGCCAGATTTGAGGTTACCTCCAGCACAGATTGGCAGACACTTGAGAACTTTCCCAATTTCTTTCAGCAACAACAAAGACTTGACAAAATTGACTCCATCCTTCTCTTTTGCTGTGGCAATCATTTCACATTTCTTTGTGTCTTCTTTCTCCAGTGGCATTGCACAATCAGGTGCTGAAGCATTTCATCTCCCAAATAAAGTGTATGTCAGCTGTAACATAAAATGTAATGGAGACAAATGACAGCTCCCTTCCTATTGCCACTGGACAGTGGTAATTACTGTTCTTGGCATAGATCGTGTCCTATCCTAGTGGATGGGGGTGGGGAGGAGGAAATGACTGTCAGAAGATATATCTTCTTATATAGCCTTCTGCAATTACAACAATATCTGGTTTTCTGAGCTTCTTTCTGTAATTTTGTATTATTAGCAATAAATTTCCCCTTAATTGGGTAATCCATGTTAGTACTCTGATAATAGGATAATAAACTAAAGAAAACATCATTCGTTGAAGTTTTCACAATATATTACTACAATATTTCACCATATATTACTACAATATAGTACTCTACTCATAACCCACCATAGACCATATTTATGTCTGCTAAATCTGATTAGGGCATGTTATTAATTACAGTTCTGAGTAAACAATGCCGTTTTGTTTTCTGCCTTATGATTGTGTCCTTTCCCACCCCCTTCAATTTTTAGTGATCATAGTAATGGAAAACGTTAATCAGCAGAGGCCACATCCCAAAGCTAACCTGGAATTCCATGAGCAATGGAGGGGACCAACACACAAATACTCATAGGTATGCATTTACTTGAAAAAATATTTATTTGTGTGGTTCTGTGAATTGGGAAACAATAACCTTTTATTTAAAAAAAATAGTATAACATAGGGCGCATTGGACAAAATATTGCTGTTGGATCTTATGCATATGGAAAATGCACAGGAGGGATTTTGCGGGGCAGGGTGGAATTCATGCTTTGGCCCTGAGCAGTATATTTCCACAGAAGGGCTTCCTGTCTATTCAAATTCCAAAACACCCAGTTTATTGTGACATACCATTCCACTCTCCGAGTTGTGCGAGATTCCAAGGGTCCAGGGTTTGTGTTTCCTTTGGAAAGGAGGCATAGGGGAGACTGTGTTGTCTTTAGGATATATGGTTTATTTACACATATATACAACCTGAGTCTACAATGGAGGGGTTCAAAGCATTACCCTCCAAGGGGGTCCTGTTTTTCCCATTGTGGCAACCTTGGGTCCAGAAAGACAGCAGCCATAGCCCCCCGTCCTTCTGCTCCGTTTGCTGTGTTTAACAGATACCTTTTCTCTCTACTCCACATCCTAGTCAACAGCAATGGAAGGACTGGGGGCAGCACTTGTGATCCTGTATCTCCAATGCAGTTTGCTTTTGCTCAATTTGAGGAAGGTTCCTCCCTCCCTCCCTCCTTCCCTTTCTTTCTTTCTTTCTTTTCATCTTTCTTTTTTTAAAAAAAATAGAGGTCATGTTTCAAACCTGTAAAATAATTTCAGGAATTCTGACTGTGTAAGGCGCACCATATCTGAACCCCTACTGTTCATACCAGCCAGAATTCAAGGTGTGAGATGTGCTCCCCACCCCCCTTCATTTTACTGCTGTACCAGTTCTAGGCTGGCACAGGAAAGAAATGTGGAATGGCCCTGCCAAAAATAGAGGGATGATTTCAGGTTTCAGCGGATACTTAGGTGGGCCAGCTTCACACACAAACACCCCCGATATGTGTGTGTGTGTGTGTGTGTGTGTGTGTGTGTGTGTGTGTGTGTGTACACACACACACACTAAACACACACACACACACACACACACACACACACACACACACACACACACTGTATATCTGCAAACACCCCATATTGGGAGTGTACTCTGGCTACTGCTGGTGGGAATATCATTGATAGCTCCCACGCACACATGCTTTTAACAGAGATGGCATGACTGATGGGGACGCACAGTGGTGAAGCTATGCAGATGAGCTCCTCTACCATATTTAAACCATCTCCACTGGGGGGGGGAGGCTTTGGGTTGCTCTGTGAGTTTTGCAATTTGCCTTTATTATTATTATTTATTATTATTATTTATTATTATTATTTATTATTATTATTATTTGCTCCCTAGGTCTTCTGGAGTCAAAATATATTCCCATCAACATGAAACTTAGCTAGTTTAGTAAAGTGCAAAATACACATTTACAAAGCTTAATGCTCTGTTCTGCTGTGTGTGTGTTGATTAATCACCCCCCCTTTGTAAAGACAAACGGCAGGGTGTTTAAGCATTCTGTAAGACTTAAGCCATTCTGATAGAATTTTTAGATCAGAACTTGCTGGGTATTCACTGAGCCTTTAAATATGCTATGTAAATTACTTTAGGATTATACAGCAGGGCAAGATGTCTCCAAGTACAATGGGGGGGGGAGTGTCTGGGTTTGAAGGCAGCCCTGTATTGGGAGGTTTTTAAGGCTTGGTGTTTTTATTATGTTTTTAGATATTCTGTAAGCCGCCCAGAGTGACTGGGGAAACCCAACCAGATGGGTGAGGTGTTGTTGTTGTTGTTGACAAAAAAAATGCTGCAACAATACAGGATGCCAACTTGTCCAGCGTGACATCAAATAGAAGCAACTCACCACCACCACCAGGTAGGGATGGAGGAGAAATTTGATTCCGTTCGCATTTGAAGGCAAAATTACCAAATCCATACTTTTCCTAACAATGCATCAACAAAAACAGAGCAATACTTCCAAATTCAGTTCTCCACCCAAGTGGGGTGTACAAAATGCATATACTATGATGAAGTCTACACATAAATGCATATATTAGTGAAAATAACATAGTAGGAAAAATTGTAAGTAAAATGCTGAGTAGGTCTATAATTCCCCTGAATCAGCCATTGGTCAACACAGATCCAAGTCTAGAATGGCAATGCAGTCCATCAGCAGCATGATATTTTTTTTTTTTTTTGTTATGCTCATGAGTGTGGGACGGAGGGAAGAAAACACACACAGAGAGATAATAATAATAATTTAATAATAATTTATTATTTATACCCCGCCCATCTGGCTGGGTTTCCCCAGCCACTCTGGGCGGCTTCCAACAGAAATATTAGAATGCATTAATTTCTTAAACATTAAAAGCTTCCCTAAACAGGGCTGCCTTCAGATGTCCTCTAAGAGAGAGAGAGAGAGAGAGAGAGAGAGAGAGAGAGAGAACAGCAGAAAGGGATAAGGCAGTGGCTCCACCTTTCTTGACTCGGGCTCCACCTACTTTTGATTCTGGCCCTGCTTTAATAATAATTATAATATTTACAGCCCTACTTACCTCTAGTATGTGGCCCTGAACACAATGTTCCTGGGGGATGTGGCCCTCAAATGAAAAAGAAAATTTCCTACCCCTGCCTTGAGAGACGGAGGACTCTACTTCCTTTGTTGTCATTGGCTGCCACTGGGAATGTAGGTTTGTCAGTTTGTTTTTTTAATTACTATTTTATCCCTCCTGACATCTAAAAAGCTCAGGGCACATCACTCTGGCATGAGTTCAGCTGGATTACTCTCAGGATAATGGGTATAGGACTGAAGCCTAAAGAAAAATAAAGTTTCAGGAACAAGAAGACTTTTGTGCAGTCTGAGAAAATAAGTCATTACTTTTTTTAAAAAAGAATATTTTAAAATCTAATATCATGTTTCTCTAAGTAATGACAGAACGACTTAATAAATTGTCAGAGAACAGAACTCCTCATCAAAGAATATGACTCTTTCAAGAGTCTCTGCACTTATTAATCATGTTGAAGAGCCATTAGTCTGAGTTGACATAAGACACACGACCTGACCTTTGCAAAAGGTTTTCCATGAATAAATGTTTCTTTCCGAAGGAAAATGAAGATATCTTGCCTTACTAAATTGAGTATTTTCAGAGGGGTAGACATGCTTGTCAGTTTAACATCAAAAAACAACAGACAGTCTTGTATACAGCTTAAGGACAAACAAATTTATTATAGCATGCACTTTTGTGAATTACAAATCCACTTCATCGGATGCAGTCGACTTGAGTCCACAAAGGTTTATTCCATTAGTCTTAAGGGAGCAATCCTTCCGCAAAATCTCGGTTTTTCCTGTACTTTCTGTATAGAAAACCTAGAGTTCTACAGAAATCCACAGGGTGCTTTCTCGACGGTGTAACCTTGTAACATCCATATTGGAGGACAGTGGCTAGTGTGAAGCTGCAATTGTTTTTTAAGACAACACTTAATTATTTTAAGGTGCGAAAGAACAAGGAACAAACTGTTGCCTCCCCTTTAAGGAATTATGGGATAAAGTAACTCCCTTTAACATTCCTAAAGAAGCCCATTGTACTATCCTTCAGTTTGGCAGGACCCCGAACCACGCGTCTTTCCCGAGACTCTGCGCTGCCCCAAGCGGTCTCCCCATCACCTCCCCCTCAGCTGTAGGGTGACTGAGTGGGACGAGGCAGGCAGACTGCCCCGGCTTGCCTGGCCCTGTGGGTGACTGGCCCTGCCCTGTGGGCAGCTGGCTCCGCCCCTGCAGGCAGCTGGCTCCGCCCCTGGGCACAGAGCGCACACGCCACCCCAGGCACCTGATTGGCTTGCTCCGCCGCTTTCCGTCTGTGTTCTTCCGAAAGAGAAACTTATTAAAGCTATTGCTCTGAGTGAAAAAATTGTCTCTCTTTAGCCAGAAAAAGTGAAGCAAATAAGTTGAATAACTGTGATGTAGCACTGGAATAAATGTTACATTAATGAGCACTGTGTGTAGCATTTATCTGAAAACTCTCATAAGGAGATCTCTCAGATAATTAGAATTGCTGAACTGTTGTGAACAGAAACAAACTGTTGCCCGTATTATGACACTTTGGTGCAATGTATCAGGAAACGGGGAGTTACAATAGAACAAAGTAGTTTAATTTTAGCAAAGCATGGCTATATGTTGATTTAGCTTGCAATATTATTTTATTTTTAAAAAGTTAGCTCCAAGTATAACACTTCTGCTTCGCAGGAAAATGATATTGTATGCTAACAATACATTAGGGAACATTTTATTTGCCGAAGCAGAGATTTGGTGGCTAAGTGATTCAGGCAATTAACCACCATGTGACAGTTGAGAGTCCCCAGTTCATTGTGGCCCTGGCAACACCAACACAGCAATGTCTAAAATGATCTCTCTCCCTTTCTCTCATTGAACACTTATTAAATACTTATAAATGCTATCTAATGTTATGGCCTGTATCCAGTGCTGTGCCAGAAGGTTCCGCTGGCAGAATGTGGCTATTGCTTCCTTTCCACCCCCCCTGTGCCCTCCCCAAATCTGCCCTGAAGGGTCTCCCAAACCTCTGGAGATGATTTCAAAGTTCTGCACAGGGAAGCTGCATAAGACAGAAGGGGAAGGGGACGTTCCTCTGAGTGCATGGAAATCCCTTGTGCCCATGGAATTGCAGCACTGAATATGGCCCTATGTAAATAAGCAGCTGCATCACTTATTTGCATAATATTTGTTATGCTAGCAAACAGTGTATAGGGAGGCTGACACAGTGAAAACACTAGTTTAGCTCATTGACTTTCAATGAGTTTCCATCAAGAGCTTTAAAACTAAAATAAAAATAAAACCTTAACCCGCATGTCTAATATAATATGCAAATCTAAGATTTTTTGCCTTAAAATAGCCCATGCCTCCCTCAAGTCATTACTGAATCCAGTCAAAACTTCAGCACCTGCACAGCCGTACCTGGTTGAGATGACATAAGAGCAGAGACTCATCAACATTCTGATGGCAGTTCAATTCAAGCATTCACATGGCATAGCAGCTTAAATGTTAAAGAGCGTAGGGGATAAGATGGAATCTTACGCAGACTCACAACACAGGTGCAATAGTGTTGAGCACACACACATAAACGCACCTCAGCCCACCCCCCACAAACATGTTGTTTTCTGAAAGTGACTGTGTAGGAGCAGAACAGCCATATCACAATGTTCCCCCCATTCAGGCTGCAAGCCTGTCCTGTAAGATACCATGGACAACGGTATCAAACAGCACCTGGAGGTAAAGAACAGCAAATATGATGAAACTTTCTGTTTGTGTCCTGCCTGATGTCATCCATCAGGGCAACCATGGCTGTTTCTTTGCCAAACCCAAATCTGGTTTAATCAGATTCCTCCCAAAGTGCCTGAAACTGGACTCTCGCCAGCCTCTCAGAAGTAACCTGCAGAAGAATAGGATATTTGTTACCAGGTAATAAGCACTGCAATGTTCTGGGTACAGATAAGTTATCTTAAGACGTGGCTGAACAATTGCCTCCTTCAAGTGTGATGGGGGCTACTTCCTCCCACAAGGAAGCATGGTCAACACTGTTGGCTAATGTAATCCATTGTAAGTAGCCAAGATGGGCAACAGGCAGTACACACAAGTGGTTGGCTAACACTTCCAAGCACCCATTTTAAAGTGCAATGCATTGATCAATTGTAGTTCACAGAGCCTAAAGGCTCAATGCAGAATATAGGATCAATATATGGAGGTTAGCATTGAGTCAAGCAGGTACAATCCTCCTTCCCACTCCATATAATGATGGTCCCTCATCTTTTTGTTGTCAGGAAAGAGCCTTGACCAAGTACCTGTTTGTGGCTATCTTGGCATCTTTGCCTGGTGCTTTGATTGCTTTTAATTTCTCAGCCATGGCTTTCTGCATTGTCATCCATCTTACTCATTGCCTCTTGCCTTGAGGATTTCGGTCCAGTGTACTTTTTTTATATTCTTCAATATGTTCTTCCATGTGTGTCCCATCCATCTCTGTGCTCATTTCATAATTAGCTGTCACAGAACATGACTGACTTTAGACTAAAATGCTTTCATTTGTAATCATTAGACTCACTCAAAAATAAGGGTTGGCTCTCCTTATTTTATTATAAGTCATTAAACGTTGTTTTATTAAATGCCAATCATGGCAAATGTTGCTATGGAAACTTACGGTGGGAGCTTTTCCACTGGCGTTGGTTGTAAGAACCAGGCTTCAACTATCTGCAATGACAACTTGCAGTTTGCAAGCATGGGATGCCGTCACTCTGTTGCACCATTCACAGTGCAGAGTAGGAGAGAGAATCTTGATAACAAACAAATAAAGCATTCCTTGGAATGATTGTTGCACTCTGGTTACAGCAAATGTATGACAGTTGCCAAAGAAACCTCAGTTGCCTGTTCTGGAAATGTTTTGTTTGGATCCTCTGCAAAGCTATATTCATGAATCAGATACTTCTTTTGACTACACCTAGTCAGACATATGAGGTATACAGAAGGAGACTAAATTGTATATGATGCAATTCCTATTTAAAGGATAATTTATTTCCAAACTGAAAGTAAAAAAGCAGGAGGAACTTTGACAGTGTTAAGCAGAATTGAATTAGAATCACATTAATTCTGTATTTGTAACTGTTGCCATCAAAACATCAATAATGCATTAGAATTCTGTTAAAAATAGTGATGCTGATTCATGGTCTTTGGGGAAAAAAGTATGTCGTTATTTCAGATAGTTTTCTCCCTCTGCTTATTAGTGGCAATGCTTACTTACCTCTGACAAACAGGGCTTGGTGTATTTCCCCCCCCCCTAAAACAACATTTATAATGACATTTCTGTAAACGAGTCTGCTTTGTTCACGAAAGCTTATTAATACCTAGGCCTTTGATAGGTGTTTTCCATTACTCTGAGTATTACATCTGATTAATATGCACTTTAAAGTATATGTTTTACCCTTTTACATTTTTTGTGTCCTAAGGGAAGTTTTGGATTTCAAAAAGATATTGATATAAGATGCAGTTCCTCAAAACCTAGCATCAATCAAAGCTTTCTTGTTAGTATCTTTGATATATCGAAGAGGAATAGTGTCTTTCAAGTGAAAGTGTAGATGGAAGGCATTGTACAATCAAGGGAGTTTTACTAAGTCATTCCAATCCAGCTCTAGAAGCACTTTTAAAATGTAAAAAATTCCTTCAGTAGCACCTTAAAGACCATCTAAGTTTTTATTTTGGTATGAGCTTTCGTGTGCACGAAATGTGTGTGTGTGTGTGTGTGTGTGTGTGTGTGTGTGTGTGTATATATATATATATATATATATATATATATATATATATATATAATGTATTTATCTATATATGTAGTTGCACCAGAATGTTAATGGATATGCAAAGGTGTACAAATGTGCATCCTGATAAAAGAAATGCATTCCATGTAGATCAATTACATTTGGGCATGCATTCCAATGCACATTTGAATGAATGCCCATTTAACGCCGACAAATCCGAATGCATAAAGTAAGAGACACTAGTGCTGAGAACAGCCGCCTCCTGAATTGGCCCTATGGCATGAATCTTGCGGTCCCCAATCAGGTCAACCTGCCTGGGGTCAACCCAGGGGACACCTGCCTTGCCATGGATCTGGTTCTAAATTAATTTAAGGGTACAGGTAATGTTTAAACAGAGTTGTTGTTGTTGTTGTTGTTGTTGTTAAAACTCATTTAAAATGGTCAGGAGGTAGACAGGTGCGCAGCCTGGGAGTCATTTTGGACTCACAGCTCTCCATGGAGGCACAGGTTAATTCTGTATCCAGGGCAGCTGTTCATCAGCGCCATCTGGTACGCAAGCTGAGACCCTACCTGCCCGCGGACTGTCTCGCCAGAATGGTGCATGCTCTAGTTATCTCTCACTTGGACTACTTCAATGCGCTCTATGTGGGGCTACCTTTGAAGGTGACCCGGAAACTACAATTAATCCAGAATGCAGCAGCTAGACTGATGACTGGGAGCAGCCGCTGAGACCATATAACACCGGTCTTGAAAGACCTACATTGGCTCCCAGTACGTTTCCAAGCACAATTAAAAGTGTTGGTGCTGACCTTTAACGCACTAAATGGCCTCGGTCCAGTATACCTGAAGAAGTGTCTCCACCTCCATTGTTCTGCCTGGACACTGAGATCCAGTGCTGAGGGCCTTCTGGCAGTTCCCTCGCTGCGAGAAACCAAGTTTCAGGGAACCAGGCAGAGGGCCTTCTCTGTAGTGGCACCCGCCCTGTGGAACGCCCTCCCACCAGATGTCAAAGAAAAAACAACTACCAGACTTTTAAGGAAGCTTTTAATGTTTAATAAATTATTGTATTTTAATATTTCTGTTGGAAGCAGCCCAGAGTGGCTGGGGAAACCCAGCCAGATGGGCGGGGTATAAACAAATTATTATTATTATTATTATTATTATTATTATTATTATTATTATTATTGCACTGGCATGCTTTTGAACTGCTAGGTTGGCAGGAGCTGGGACAGAGCAATGGGAGCTCATTCCGTTGCGGGGAATCAAACCACCAACCTTCTGAGGGGCAAGCCCAAGAGGCTCAGTGGTTTAGACCACAGCATCACCCGCATCCTTTTACATGAGTATACAGTGGTACCTCTACTTACGGATTTACTGCGTTCCGAACGCACATTTGTAAGTCGAAAATTTTTGTAAGTCGAATCCCATAGGAATGCATTGGGAGAAAAAATTCGTAAGTAGAAGCAACCCTATCTAAAAATTCGTAAGTAGAAAAAATACTATCTAAACCGCATCCAAGATGGCGGACGGAGCTCCATTCGTAAGTAGAAACATTCGTAAGTAGAGTTATTCGTAAGTAGTGGTACCACTGTAAATCATTATGAATGCAGAATTAACG
Organism: Zootoca vivipara; assembly: GCF_965207765.1. NCBI lineage: Eukaryota > Metazoa > Chordata > Lepidosauria > Squamata > Lacertidae > Zootoca > Zootoca vivipara. Next base: position 17,894,839 of record NC_142587.1, on the reverse strand, counting down.
CACTTTGGCAGCACATATACTAAAATGAACGCAGAATAAAAATGGGCATCTGTAGTGGCACTTACAGTCTATGGATAACCCAGATGAATATCGGATTCACATAAATTAAGATCTTGTAATACTCTAAGGACCACCATTTTGGACTTGGCTCCTCAACTATCTTGTACATCCTGACCCATAAAGTTCAAAGTGCAGAGACTCAAAGAAGCCAGCCGCAGGTTGGAATTTGATTTTACATGACACCATAGCCGAAGCACAACTGCAGACCTGTGTGTGCTCAGGAAAGGTCAGGGTAAGGTCTGGTGGCCACCGGCCTTTCACTTTTGTTGCTGCTGCTGCTGCCAAGTTTTAAATGACAGTTCCAATGAAATGATGGCAGCAGTGACAGGGTATAGACCACAGGGCAGCAACTGGGAGTAGCTTAGCTAAGGAGATCTTGAAATGCCTTTGTGCCTGACTTGAATAGCCATTCTGACAGAGCTCTGCCATTTCAGTGTCAAGGATAACACCTATTGTTATAGACATCAGAGCCCCTGAAAGAATTGCCTGTTACCTTTTGTGAAAGTCAGGTTTTCTGTCATCCTGACTGATAGGCTTAAAGTAGATGATGTGGGGGAGGATTTTCGCTATCTGTGGAAGTTTTCACCAAGTTGTCTACAGGGTGTGGATCAGTTTCATCCAATACAAAGCAAACGAAGGGCCATCTGTCTTTTTCCTGGTACAGAATTTCCCTAACTGCAATGATGGACTTGGCAGGTATCGGCATAATCAGATTAGGTTTTCATTTGAATATTTCATACATTAACAGCAAGCAGGGGGGCTGGTGTAACATATGGTTATATACAGTGAACCAGGCATTCCCTGATTCAAATCTCACCTTTGCGCTAAATTTTAGCCTTAATTTCCCTCCCCATGTACCCTGTTTCTCATATTTTAAGACATACCCATAAAATAAGCCATAACAGGATTTTTAAGCATTCAAGGAATATAAGCCATACCCCGAAAACAAGACATAGTGATAGGCGCAGCAGCAATGCCGGCCGCGGCAGGAGGAGGAGGAAAAAAATAAGACATCCCTTGAAAATAAGCCATAGTGTGTTTTTTTGAGGAAAAAATAAATATAAGACATGTCTTATAATATGAGAAACACGGTACAACACAGTAGAAAGAACAATACTGACCTACATTGCAGATAATTGTATGATTACCTCTTTTTTTTTTAACCTTTACCTATGGATGACTGAATCCCTAAAACAGTTGTATCCTTTGGGAATATAAGAAGTGACCTGTGAGATAAGACCAGGATTATATCCATCCTATTTACATTCTGGTTGTGGCTAGCCAAATACTTCTTTCAAGTGTATAAATTGGGCATCTATGCTATGTGCTTCCCCAGGGAATGGCTGCAGCTCAGTGCTAGAGGATCTGCTTTGTCTGCAAAAGACCCAAGATTTAATCTCCAGCATGTCTGAGAGAGATCCATTTCTGAAATACTGGAGAGCAGCTGTCCACCAGCACTGACAATACTGAGCTAGATGAATCAATGGACTGACTCAGTGTAAAATAGTTTCCTATGCTACTACGTCCCCCATCTGCCAATGGCACTACTCATGTGTGCACTACTCATGTGTGCTTACCTATTCAAATGCATGCTAATGAGCCTGGAGGTTCGAATAAGTTGCAGGGTCCACCAACACATTGTGATAGCATCACTCATACGCAGACCAGGGATGGGATGGTTTAAACAATAGAAATGAGGTGATGCCCTATCCACTAATTTAAGTAACATTTGCTCAGAGTAGACCCATTTAAAAAATGGAACCAAGTTAGTCATGGCCATTAATTTCAGTGGTTCTACTTTGAGAAAAACTTGAACAGAACTCTAAGTATGAAGGGAGAAACTTCACAACCACTTAATTCCAGCCTCAGTAAAGCAAGCTAAAATTATACACCAGTGACTGCTTCATTCTCTGATAGTTACTAAACTCTAATGACCCAACTTCTTCAAATTAGTATTCCTACGTAGTTAGACCTGGCACCTAGGGCAAGAAGAATTATAGGGAACAAATGGAGGCCCTCATCCAAGGTTTTTACACTGTCGCATGTACTAGCTCCATTGCTGCCACCATGTAATTGTTTTAGAGGGGAAAGGAGTTGCTCATGATGATGAGTGCAGTGTGCTTGAAAATAAAGCACTTTTTTTCTTGGGAAGCAAGTTGTTTTAAGTAAGTCCACTATGAACTGATATTTTCAATGATTATCACTAAAATGTAACAGAGATAGAAACTGGTATCCTATCCCAGTGTGCAGTGGGAACTAAGGTCTTCCAGATATTGTTGAAGTCTCACTTTTATTTTTCACACATAAATATAGATTGGAACACCCCCTTCTTGTGAAACACTCTACAATGAGGATGGAAAACGTTTGTCCCTCCAAATGTTGGACAACCACTCTCATCACCCCTAACAACTTGCCATGCTGGTAGGGGCTGATGGTAGTTAGATGCCACTAATAAGACATTTGCTAGATCTGGCCGGTGACTTATAAAGAAGGATGATCGCCAAAGAATTGATGCTTTTGAATTATGGTGCTGGAGGAGACTCTTGGGTGTCCCATGGACTGCAAGAAGATCAAACATATCCATTCTGAAGGAAATCAGCCCTGAGTGCTCACTGGAATGACATATCCTGAAGCTGAGGCCACCTCACGAGAAGAGAAGACTCCCTGGAAAAGACCCTGATGTTGGGAAAGATTGAGGGCACAAGGAGAAGGGGATGACAGAGGACGAGATGGTTGGACAGTGTTCTCGAAGCTACGAACATGAGTTTTACCAAGCTGCGGGAGGCAGTGGAAGACAGGAGTGCCTGGCGTGCTCTGGTCCACGGGGTCACAAAGAGTCAGAGACAACTAAATGACTAACCAACAACAACATAGAGAGGCAAAAGTTTCTCATCCATATGTAATGATTGTCAACACTCTCACGGGGAGATGATCAGGCACTGAGGATCTCAGTTAAAGAGGAGATTGTTGAGATGAGAATGGCCAAGAATGAGAAGTTGGGAAGAGAACGAGGAAGGAGGTCCGGTGGCACGAGACTTTAGCTAAATTTAGCATAAAACTGTATTTAATAGCAAAATAATAGTAAGAAGATCAATCATCTCCAGCAATGGCACCCCAGATTCTACACAGAATTTCCAGCACATAAAGCCATGGAAAACAGACAGCTCTGATTATGAGACTTATGAAGTGTGTGTAATAATGCAGCCACTGACAGACATTTAAATAGATTCCCTCTGGCATTGCCTGTACAGCATCTCTGCTCCGCTGACTTGCACATGTTCTCCAACAGCTGCAGATGGATGTTAGCTGGCAACATAAGTGCCTCCTTGCAGCTTTTGCCATCCCCCAGGCTGAAAAGTGATGGTGGTTGCATGGAGTTTGGCTTTACTGATGAGTGGCAGAGCCTCACAGAATGTTCCATGCTGCCAAGCTGGCTTTAGACTTGTACTCTGGCATTGCCCGTGTTTGCTAGAAGGGACATAAGACACAAGAAAATTGTTTTGGATAAAGGCTACCATATTATGTAAATTTGTATCCAGGAACCCAATTAACGCATCTGAGATTTTACAATTTTCAGCCTCAGAGTTTGTTCTTCTGGATAATTTTGTGTCACCCAAAGAGATGGTGACTGGGACCTGGGCTCACAGAATAAAACTCCTCTGTTCACCAAACTTGATTCTATAAGTAAAATTCTATTCCTGTACACGGAGCAAGAGGTTAGGATCTGAGCTAATGTGTTTGCGCCCCCCCCCCCACTGCCTGTAGATCTTTTTATTTTCCAGCTGTGTGAAAAACTATGCAGGAGCATAAGATACTATATTATTGTTATCTCACTTTTGTAGATAAATGCCCCAAACTCGCAGGGTCACTTTGGGGTGAGATAAAACTATTGCACTCAAATTGAACTGACCATTTCACACATTCCTGCATGGAAGCCCCATCAAAGAGGATGCAAATTAGCAGCATGCAAACTCTCTGTAGCATATTGGGGAATCAGCATGGGGTACCATGGGTCAATACCTACGTGATTTGTCTTCCTTCATTGACTTTAACATCAATATCTTTTCCAATAAGTACCATACATTCCACCTTCCTCACCCTCAAGTCATGATGGCTCTTAATTGCCCATGAAGCAACGCTATTGAAAATTAGTGCAAGAAAGCCAATCACCACCAGCTAATTAGCTTTCATTTCCTATGTTCATTTCTTTATGCTAATGGTAGTGATTTGTATGAAATCCTAATTGGACAACAAGATTTACTTAGAAGATCAGTAATAAGCCATGTGTTTGCTAACTAGCCAGAGGGCATGGTCAATGCAAAACATCCTGTTTCAATAACATTTGCTCTGAACAATGTTTTAAGGCTCTGTGTGCTGAACACCATTTATCTGTGCTAGCCTTCACTTATATTCTAGAGAGCTTTACATTGCTTAAAGTTCTGCAGTCATTATCATCTATTACTTAAACATTCTTGTCCATCAAGGGTCGGTTTTGGTGGACCAGCAGTTTACAGGTTTTTTGACTTTTAGACCTTCCCTATAAAAAGGCAGTGGGATGCGGGTGGCGCTGTGGGTTAAACCAGAGCGCCTAGGGCTTGCCGACCAGAAGGTCAGTGGTTCGAATCCCCGTGACGGGGTGAGCTCCCGTTGCTCGGTCCCTGCTCCTGCCAACCTAGCAGTTCGAAAGCATGTCAAAGCGCAAGTAGATTAATAGGTACCACGGGAAGGTAAACAGTGTTTCCTTGTGCTGCTCTGGTTTGCCAGAAGCAGCTTAGTCATGCTGGCCACATGACCCGGAAGCTGTATGCCGACTCCCTCGGCCAATAAAGCGAGATGAGCACCGCAACCCCAGAGTCGTCCGCGACTGGACCTAATGGTCAGGGGTCCCTTTACCTTTATAAAACGGCAGGGATGCTGAACACAAAACCACATCATCCCTAATCATGGATTTCTACTTTCTGGTGTCCAGTAAGGAACACCTGCTCTGAAACTAGCTAGAATTTCTTGTATTGAAACACCCCTCTCCATTTCTTGCAGTTTCTTTTGAGACGACAGGCCTCAGTATCCTGTACAACATCCAGTCATTGTGGAAAGAGTGAGTGCCCAAAGGTTTGGAGGTCAATGTTTTAGAACATTCTATCACATTTTTCTCTTGATCTACTTGGTATCTGCAAGGATTGTGTGAGGGAAAGGTTGATACTTCATATATATATAATATAGCCAAGTGCAGACATTTTGCAAAGTAGTTTGCTTGAAGTCCTCATGCAGCCCCAGAGGAAAAACATGAAGCCTAGTTTCAGCTTGCATATATTTGATTTTGTTCCCTTTCATAGAAAGAGAGAAAGAACAGGTGAGGTAATAAATTCCTCATTTTTTTAAAAAAAGATACAAATTCAAATTTGAAAGAAAATAAGGTTATATTATTGCACTGTGATAACTGTCATTTCCCTGACTTCTATCAATCCCAAATTCGTGCTTCTGGACTGGAAGCGTAATGCTGAATTTGAAGACGAAATTATTCAAGGAAAGTGATAGCAACTGTATTTCAAACTGATTTAGTTCTCTGGAGAAGAGCTCTCAGGAGATATAAAAATACAGTGTTGGTTTAGAATGTCTTGCCCTTCTTCCCGGGAATCACATTTGTATTATGTAGAATAAGGTAGTAGTAGAGTTTCTGTTAGCATAGCGCCTGAAACAATTACTCCAGTTGCACCTTTATTGCTTTTGACCACACAGAATCAGAGATTCATAGATTTGTGGAGTTGAAAGGGACCATGAGGCTCATCTAGTCCAACCTCCTGCAATACAGAACTCTTTTGCCCAATGTGGGGCTTGAACCCACGACCCTGAGATTAAGAGACTCATGCTCTACCAACAGAGCTATCCCAGGGTAGACAACCTTCTTCTTCTTTTTAATAGACATAGGAGCAACTGTACATGGAATGTCCTGATTTAAAGGCCCAGATTGCATATAAAGCTAAGCCACACCATGACTTAGTGTAAATGAGCAAACCTGTGGGTTCCCAGGGAGAAGATCGCAGCTGCTTTGCTACTCTTCCAGCCCTGCTGCATCTATGCTGCTGTGCACTATGCCATGGTTTGGCTTAGCTTTACGTCTGAGCACAAACTCATGGATTATGCCATTCCAGGCACAGGGGGATGCTCTGGTCAAGGTTTGCCGGTGGCTTGGTACTCATTGTCTGGGGGAGATATGTCACAGACTCTGTAAATGAAGGCCTCTGCCCATTACACCCTAAAGTATAAATCCTCTTACCAGGGGCATGAGTCTCCTTGGATTGAGTGGCACTTTCTTCTGAGTAGGTATCTATAGGCAGGGCTGGATTTAGATGCAGAGAGGCCCTAGGCTACTCCACTTGTGAGGCCCCTCCCCACCACCCACCCTCACAACTAGAAGAAAATGGGAGAGTGTTATAAACAAAATTGAGTGAAGCCAAGGATGATGGCAGATCTTTAAAATTCCACCATTCACAATTTTTCCTCTAAAGGACATAAGATATCTTTGTTAAATACCATGGTGATTTTTTTAAAAAATATGCATAAAATTAACACTGAAAAACTTTTGCAATAACTGAACTTTGTAAACCTTTTGTGGCCCCGGCAGGCCTGGAACTAGTTCCCATGTCCTGTTCCTCTCTAAGGAATCAAGTTCAGCCTTCATGACATTTAACCACAGCTCAGCATCCTCTGAGGTTAAACTTTGGACCTCTTGAAAGCTTGAAGGTTCGCAGGCCTGGACAGGCCGGGTCATCCTCTTATATACCTGCTGGGATTGACAAGTCATGTGACCCTCACCTGAATCTTATAGCTCTCCTGCAGCTGCCTCTGATTAGTTATCATTTAACTCTTGGGGGAAATAATGTGCATGGAAGTTGCCGAACCAATTAACCAACTAGAAGGATTACTGTTAATAGCACCAGTTTTCCTATAACTTGATATTGCTGGATAGTTTTGATCAACTGCAAAAGCATTTTTAGTTTGATTCTGTTGCCACCCCGGAATTTTTCTTTATTAGTGCCACTTTGTTTTGTACGGTTCCTTGCAAATGAAGGAAAACAACTTTTCTGCTTGTATATGTTGATAATATAATTTTGGTTACTGAGGACAGACAAGATTGTACAAAAGCAAGATTGGGTGCAGGCCTGGTCGGCGTCTTGACTGTTACAAAGGTGACCTGTGTGCTTGCTTGCTTGCTTGCTTGCTTGCTTAACAGCTGTTGGGAACTTCAAGGTCCCTGCTCTCCCTTCTTATGGTCGTTGTACTGGACCTGGAGACTCCAATAGAGAACATTCCATGTCAAGAAGGAGGGCAAGTGGGCAATCTATCAAATGACAGGGCAGGAGTTACATGGAGCAGGGCCTTTTCACTGGTGGTGCCCATTGTAACCCTCATTCTTCCCAGTCCTGCTCTCTATTGGCCTGTATTTTGGAGCTTTATACTTTAGGAATAGTTTGGAAGAACTGGTTGACAAATCTTATCAGTTGCTGACGTATGATTTTATTTGCTGCTATTCTGTGCTTCTGGTGCACCAGGGTTTACACCAGCGTAATAGAGTTGGCCAGGATGCCAGAAGGGATACAATTTACAAGCTTTCTCCATTATCTGCACAGCAGGGGGTGTTCAGTCAACAGTGCAAAGGCTGAGCTGAAGCATTCCCTGCTGGTTACCTGCTTTCAGCAATAGGGGGCACTGTTTGGTAGTACCCAATTGGTTAGCTGTCAGATTCTAGAGCTCCCTATTGGTGGCTCTTAGGTAATTCACAAAATACAGAGTCCATTCATAAAACACAGTGTTCGTTCATAAAGCAGTAACATAAATATCCATTGCTACATATTGGGTGTATATTTCAGCAGTTGAATGTACAGGTTTATGGCCATGCTGTAGTGAATAAAAGGTGGCTGGGCTCATTGTCTTGTGATTTGGAGGGGACGAGAGGTGACAAAACTGATTTCCAATAAGTGTCCCCCTTTATTTCCATAACAAGTCATTGAGTCTGTACTCTGAATGGTGACACCAGGGACCTAGAAGGGACAGGGTTTGTCAGTCCCACGCCTGCACAGTCTCATCAGGGCTGACTGTATGGCAATTGGAGCAATTGGGCCAACTTGGGCCCGCTTCTAAGGGGGCCCCTGCACCAGGGCAATCTAGATGGATTTTATTTATATCTATAAGATTTTGCAGACTTTGGCTGTGAACTGGGGCCCTACAAAAAAAAAATCAAGCTGCGCCCCACTGCTTCAAATTGGGCCCCACTAGCTAGCCCTGAGTCTAATAGTTGCTGGGGATGAGTTGCCCTGCCCTTGCATGAAGAGTTGGGTTTGCAATTTTGGGAGAGGGGAGGCTGCCCCTTTCCCAACTGTGCATAGGCTTTTTGCTGTAAGCTACTAAAACAATAATGAACCAACCTGTACTAAGAGTTAACAAAGAGTTTAGACGAGAGCCGATCTCCACACAACTTTAACTGGCTGATGATTCTGTGTGCTAGTTCAAATCACTATTCACCCATGAAACTCACTGAGTCTCATCTTGGGTCTCTCAGCCAAACCTACGTCACAGGGTTTTTGTGAAGATAAAATAGGGAAGTATGGCAACCCAAAGTTGGGAGGAAGAGTGTGTTAAAAATGTGATTAAACAAAGAACCAATGCTTAATATTTATTTAACATTGGATTTGGTTCTTTGGATTATGTGCAAGGCTTCCCAATTTCTTTAAAAATATCTAGCACTGGAATGAAGGATATGCCTCAAAGCTATTGAATGGGAATTGCATCGTATTCAACCGTTTCATTTTATTCCCTTGTTTGCATTTGAAATGTGTCCCTTTAGAGTTCATGTGATTCCGCTTTTATGACTACATTTCCTAGGAGAAAGAGGCAAAAAAAGAAAATACCAGGGACCATAATAAAAATGATCAACCTACAACATTGGAGTTTCAGTTCTTAACAGTATGTCCTCCCTAGCAAATAGAAGCTACAGAACTGGGGATTTTGTTCTGATCCCATTCTTTTCAAGTGTTCTTCATCGTCTGTACTCACTGATAAGCTCTTTTGACCTGTATATTCTGCAAAATCTGGTCCATGTTGTTTATTGATATATGTATAAGGTCCAGGAACAAGTCCAGCTATTTTGTATGTCAGTTAAAATATGACCAAAGCAATGAATTCAAATAAATTCCAGAGGGGTAGCAGTGTTATTCAAGGATGTTTCTTATCCACAATAAATCACCGTCCTTGATGCAAACCTCATTTGCATCCAGTGAATTGGATGCTACAGCTATACAACATGCTTTTGTGGAAACAATGTTGAATAGTTTTTGCAAGATCAAAGACCTTCCATGCAGAGTTGCTGCTATTGAAATGTATGTCTTTTCACCTTTTGATGTATCTCATTGAAGCATCCAATGTCAAGGGATATTGCTAAAAGGCATAGTATACCAGAGGTATAGTATACCAGAGTTGGCAATTAAGGCATTAATAAATATGAGTTGATAAGGATCATATCTTCAAGGTTATGTTAGTGGAGTTGCAAAAAGTAAATATGTACTACCATTATCTGCTGACATTCTCAAACATAAGGGTGAGTGATCAGGGCTGACTTTTGGAAGGGACAGTCAGAACTGCCAAGTTAAGAGTTTGACATGTACATATCCACAAACACCCACTTCAGCAAGCCAAGTTCAAATTTTGAAAAAAAGAAAAAAAGGAAAAAAAAGACCCTACCTCATAATGAGTTCTTCAGCACCATCATTTCCTATTGCCACAAACCATCCTTCTCTTCCCTACAATGTAAATTATTTGGTTTTTAGCTTCTTGAATAAGAGGCAGTGGTACTGTCATAGGACGGGTCTCTCCCTCCTGAGGCACTAATATTTCAGCAGCATCCTATGTTCTTATCTTCACTTAAGTCTATTCAAATTGAGTTGGAGGGTTTTCATAATAATCTACCCTGGAAAGTGCTGATTCAAGTGCGGCTAAGGCCACAAGGGTATTTGGAATACTAATATGTTCTAAACATTGGCTTGTTTGCATTTATTTAGTGGTAGGGAACATCTTTCACAATTAAAGGAAGCAGCCAGAGGAAGAACTTTTGCTCAAGGCATGTTCATACTTGTCTAACAGTGGGACATGTTTTACAAGACCTGCATTGTGCAGAGTGCGGGAAGACTGAGACACTCCAGTTTAAAAGCTTTCTCAATCGATAGTGTTTTTGTTAAAAGCTGAAGTGATGCAGAATAAACAGTGCTTGTCAATGTGATTTTAAAATGTCTCCAAAATGGTTATGCAACAGCTGGTGATAGGTTAATAGAATATTCACATGGTATTTTTGCCCAGGCTTGGGGTTCGTGTTCTTATTTCACCTAAATAGTGAGGAAATGAAAGTAGTGTTGCTGCTTCCTACACTGCTTTGGCTACCAAAAAACCCCTCTAGAACAGGTGTGGGGACCTTGAGACTTTCTAGATATTGCTGAAATACAACTCCCATTAGCTCCTGCAAGCAGCAACATCTAGAGGGCCAAAGATTCCTCCCACCAGCTGTAGAACATCCCCAAAGGGCCAGAGACATGATAACGTATTTCATCAGCAGTGGCTCATGGTGTGAGATTCCTCAATTGCAGGAGTTTTGACTAGATGACCCTCAGGATTATTTGCAACTCAACAATTCTATGTATTATATGCTTATTTGATTCCAATGTTGGATAGTTAGTAGTCCTGGCATCAACTCTTCCCATGTAACCTCTAGGTTCTTGTGGCATGGGAGCTAGCCATGGTGCTAGACATGTTTCTAATTTAATGGAAGAACAAACCCACAATGTGTCAAAGCTGCAATCTACAATGCAGCTGTTTTGATTCCATATCTATTTGCTCAGTAGTGACTTATCCAATGCTAGCTTTAGAGCAAGACAGAGATTTGCCCAACGTTCCCCAGTATGTTGAACCAGCGGCGTAGCTAGCCGCCTGGCTGCCTGGGGCGGCAAACGCGAAGGCACCCTGTGTAGTCCAGCCTGCTGTCCGGGGCGGCGCACCCCCCTATTATTACGCCACTGTGTTGAACATGGATTTGAACTACTCTAGTTGGTTAAAATTCAGCCCTCTGTATAGTACAGTGCAATGGTTCTGAGATCAAACTATCCCCAAGTTTTGCGTTAGGGGAGCAGAGATTTCTGGGAATGGCTATGGATAGGACAAAAAAAGTCATATACAAGTCATCAGACAGTTGGACATAATGTAGCTAGGGTGTTTTGCCTGGTCTCTTGCAAATAAAATATATGTCTTGTCTAAAATGTTTTCTTTTCTTTTGTTCATTGCACATCAAATGCTGTATTCTGTTCAAAGACATTCCTGTTTGCTCTCGATTTTGACAAATTGCATTGCTGATTTTTATTTTCACAACCTTTGCTGATTGTTGGCTGGGGTGGTCAATGTGGTGTTCCCCAGTGTGTTGCATGCACCAAAACCCAGCTGAAAAATCTCTATGTGTTTACTACTGTGTTTCTCCGAAAATAAGACACCATCTTATATTTATTTTTCTTCAAAACAACAACAACACAATGGCTTATTTTCGGGGTATGGCTTATATTCCTTGAATGCTTAAAAATCCTGCTATGGCTTATTTTATGGCTATGTCTTATTTTCGGAGAAACAGGGTATATATTACATGACTTCATAGAAGGGTGTGCAGAAGAGACATCTGCTTCCAGCCATGGATTAGATATTAGCTCAGTTATCTGAAGCCAAAGTATTTTCAGAGCTGGATGCTACACATGGCTTTTGGCAAATTCCCCTTGCCAAAGAATTTACTCAATTGACTACTTTCATCAGTTCATTTGGAAGGTACTGTTTCAGTTTGCTCCTTCTCAACCTATGCTTGGTCCATGACTCTTCCAAAGGAGATTGCAACAGACTTGATTGGCACCCTGCGTAATGAAGTTGTTGTGTTGGTTTATGGCAAAGTTAAACAAGAATGTGATGAGTGGTGACATACAATATTGATACATCATCAGCAAGCTGGATTTGGTCTGAATTAGAAATAGGGGCCTGGAAACGAACAGATGAAATTGTTTGGCAGAGCATCCAACCTGAATCTGATAAACTAGAGGCACTCTTGGGTCAAGCTTTGTCTGCAGTAGGACAATTTCTAAGCATATAAGACTTCTGAGCTTTTCTACCAAACATGCCTCCAAGAACAAAATAATAATAATAATAATAATAATAATAATAATAATAATAATAATAATAATTCCTTCCATTAGCACCTTAGAGACCACGTTTGTCATAGGTATGAGCTTTTGTGTGCATGCACACTTCTTCAGATACACTGAAACAGAAGTCACCAGACCCTTATGAATAGTCAGAGGGTGGGGGTGGGGGTATTACTCAGAAAGGGGGTGGGAATGGGTGATTGACTGATAGGAGTGGTAAACCTGTTGATGACTGTTAACGACTGTTAATGACTGCAATTGGTCTTGCAGGAAAAAAGCAAGTGGTGAGGTGCTAAATAAAGCTTTATCATGTATAATGAGATAAGAATCCAGTGTCCTTATTCAGACCAGGTCTCTCCATGGGTTTAAGCTTGGTAATGAGCTGCAGCTCACATCTTGCATTGCAGAAACCTGAATTGCAGGTATATACAGTATATGCATTGTCGGTTTCATGTGTGCCCAGAATTATAAACTGTGAGATGTTGTTTAGTCGCTTAGTCGTGTCCAAATCTTCGTGACCCCATCGACCAGAGCACGCCAGGCACTCCTGTGTCTTCCACTGCCTCCTGCAGCTTGGTCAAACTAATGTTCGTAGCTTCGAGAACACTGTCCAACCATCTTGTCCTCTGTCGTCCCCTTCTCCTTGTGCCCTCAATCTTTCCCAACATCAGGGTCTTTTCCAGGGAGTCTTCTCTTCTCATGAGGTGGCCAAAGTATTGGAGCCTCAGCTTCACAATCTGTCCTTCCAGTGAGCACTCAGGGCTGATTTCCTTCAGAATGCATAGGTTTGATCTCCTTGCAGTCCATGGGACTCTCAAGAGTCTCCTACAGCACCATAATTCAAAAGCATCAATTCTTCGGCAATCCGCCTTCTTTATGGTCCAGCTCTCACTTCCATACATCACTACTGGGAAAACCATAGCTTTAACTATACGGACCTTTGCCGGCAAGGTGATGTCTCTGCTTTTTAAGATGCTGTCTAGGTTTGTCATTGCTTTTCTCCCAAGAAGCAGGCATCTTTTAATTTCGTGACTGCTGTCACCATCTGCAGTGATCAAGGAGCCCAAGAAAGTAAAAGCTCTCACTGCCTCCATTTCTTCCCCTTCTATTTGCCAGGAGGTGATGGGACCAGTGCCCATGAACTTGGTTTTTTTGATGTTGAGCTTCAAAAAACTGTGGGATAAGAAGGAAAAATATATACAGAAAAGCATGAATGCTGATAATTACCTTATTAACAGTGACCTTTCACAAAAAATAGTTGATAACACAGGCATCATGATATTGAGAACTGATTTATCACCTGTAGTGTGACAAAAATCCATTGTGATATTTAAATCGACACATGAAAGCACTAAACCTCTTGATGTATTGTAATTCAGTGGCTTGATGATGTCTCTCTCTGAAGTTTCTTTGTGCAAGAATAGTCACCTTCAGGTCAGTTATGGTGTATCCTGGGAGTCTGAAATATTCCCTCCCTACTGTTACTATATTGCCACATCTGATACCAGATTGTTGTCTGTTTGATTCTTTTGAATAGAGACTGGCCTGTCTGTGCTATGTAGAATTCAGAATGAATCTTTTAGATGGATAGAACACTGCAGTCACACTAGGAAATGTTCCTTGGACAGTTTAGTAAAGTCCGGTGTCGATAGAGGAGATAGAACTTTCACTTCAGAGAAAGAGATCAAAACAGGACTTTAAAAAAAGTAAACATAAAGAAGGTTATGTGTGCTTGTCAGGGTGAAGAGAGTGACACCCAGAGGTACATTTGCACTTGACATATGTTCTGTTAAACAGTTTTTAGATCTTTAAAAAAAATTACAGAAAAGTGGTGCAGAGAATGTACAATTTATAAAATGGGAATGTGTGTGAAACCAAAATTAACTTCACTGTCCATCTCTATATTTCCATCCAGAATTAAAGAGAGAGAGAAAACCCTCTTAAACTGATGTACTCTGCCATACTGCATAAAGTTCTACTGAGATGTACATTAAGATTAATTAAGTTAGACTAACAGGTCACTGTTGGTAGATATAATGTACTACTTTTGTGATTTCACATGGATATTTGGGTTCTACTCTGACTCTTTACTGTCCCATATTAGGGAGGTGACACTGTGAAGCAGCATAGTGGTTTTTTTTTTAAAAAAAAATGTAATTGATTCGAAGATTGTTTAATTTGATAATTTGATTTTTGCATCCAGACACTTGTATTGTTGTTGTTTAGTCGTTTAGTCGTGTCCGACTCTTCGTGACCCCATGGACCAGAGCACGCCAGGCACTCCTGTCTTGCACTGCCTCCCGCAGTTTGGTCAAACTCATGTTCGTAGCTTCGAGAACACTGTCCAACCATCTCGTCCTCTGTCGTCCCCTTCTCCTAGTGCCCTCAATCTTTCCCAACATCAGAGTCTTTTCCAAGGATTCTTCTCTTCTCATGAGGTGGCCAAAGTGAGAAGAGAAGAATCCTTGTATAACTCCTATCTTTTCTAACCATAGCAGCACAAAATTGGCAAATGCCACATTACACTGAAAAATGACAGCTGCAACAGGCATTCCATTTGCTGTGACACACAAACATGTTTTCACCCCCAAAAGTAATAGACCCTTCACTACAGTTCTCGCAGGAGTTTTCAAGGAAGTTCCATGTAGTAAGAAGTCACCAGGTGACTATAAAACGAGGAGTTCAGATAGCTGCTACAATCATCTCTAGCAAGCCCCCTTCCACCTCCTCCTGAGCAATATTGCCAGTTACTTCCCACCTCCCTCCCTCCAACAGTATCCGCCACCACTCACTTCAACTTCCTTTCTACCTCTCTGCTGCTGTAAATCTCAGAAAACACCACACAGTCCTCAATGCAGTGTTGGAAAGAACTTGCAATAGGTGTTTATTATGAAGCCTATAAAGCCTTGTCCATCATCCAGAACCCTGTGCGTACACAAGTATTTTCTTCTGCGACAGAGAAGCAATCCACAGGCCCATTTTCTATCTACGCCATCACATAAAGGGGGAAAATAAAAATAAACCCTACATTTCCACATGAGCAATCAACGCCACCAAATTATACCTTTCATCCATAGCAATTGAAGTGTGGACAAGCAGAGCATGTTGTGTTCAAATGTTCAGAAAGTATTTCAGATCTAAACGCCCTTACTGTCTGAGTCAAACAAGCAAGAAAAAGAACAAGAAGAAAACATCAAAAGTAACAGCAATCCAAAGGTGCGGAAAAGAATTAACTGTGAAAATGTTTGTTTGGTTTTTTTTTGTCGTGCAAGAATTAACGACAATTCATAAAGGAACTTTGTGTGAAAACAAACTGAAAACTGTTTTTGTTTAAAGGGGGGGGGGGGGTAATGTTAAGCTTTTTGACTTCTAATACTGATGCTAGTCCCTGACAAACCACCAGGAAAAACAAATCGATCCTTGAACGAATTTGTCATTCTACAAGAACATGAAAACATCTTCACTAGTGAAGCTAAATATAACCAGGTCACCTGAACCTGCAGCCTGGAACTGAGCACTCTCTAAAAGTCACATCTTGTTGAGTTCTCCACTTCTCTTTTTCTTCCATTTAGTACTGTTCAAGGAATATCAAGGGAAGAAAAGAGTTGGGGTTTCTATGGCAACCATTAGGAGTTGAAAGTTGTTGGTTTTTCCCCCCCGAAGGCGTGTAATTTTTATAACCCCACAGGTATGTAAAGTTGAAGGTGAAGATGCACACATTTCCCTCTGGGTTTTGAGGCTATACGGTCCAATTTAATCTGTATTTTGGAGTGAGGAGCCCTTCACCTTGTTTATTAACTCTTAGCAACACGTTTTCTGGGGGTATAAAAAGCAGAGCGAGGCCGTGTTGTGATTGTATTGTCCTGTACCACAAACAAAACAAACTTGCCAGTTTCCATGGTAACTACTGCATCATTCATTTACTGCTCATCTTACCTGCCCATCACCACCACCTGAATTTTCTCCAAAATGTTAAAAAAATAAGAGCACTATTTATGCTGCAGAGAAAAGTTTGAGTGGTTACAAGCCTCTGCGCTCTGACATCATCCCTGTAAGTGCATTACTCGCCAGTAGGGCATAGTTGTGTTTGCTTTGGAGTAAGTCCACACTTTTAGTTCTGTCTCTAATGTTGCATCTTCTTTCTCCAACAGCTTCACATTGTAGGAGACACACTCCTTTACCCTGACCTTTGTATATTTTTAGGACCCACTCTATTTGTTTTGATTGTCTCCTGTGCAATTTCAAAAGCAATTTTAATGCTGTATTTTAAATTACTGTAACCCATCTTGGGACCTCTGGGTGAAGGTTGGGATGATGATGGTGGTGGTGGTGATAATAATAATGTTCATAGTTATCTGAAAAGAGGAGGATCATTGACACTGTGGGAAGGTAGAGGTGAAAACAGTTTAAAACAGGGGTCCCCAAACTAAGGCCCGGGGGCTGGATGCGGCCCAATCACCTTCTAAATCCGGCCCACGGACGTTCCGGGAATCAGCATGTTTTTACACAAGTAGAATGTGTGCTTTTATTTAAAATGCATCTCCGGGTTATTTGTGGGGCATAGGAATTCGTTCATTTCCCCCCAAAAAATATAGTCCGGCCCCCCACAAGGTCTGAAGGACAGTGGACCGGCCCTCTGCTAAAAAAAGTTTGCTTACCCCTGGTTTAAAACAAGAGGAAAAGAAGGGAACTATTATTAGATTCATTGAAATTATTGGATATTACCATGTTTAGGTCCATTAATTTCAATGGGTCTCACGCTGAGTAGAACTATCATTGGATACAACTGTCTGGCAGCTACTTCATCTCACATCAAATGCAAGTCCTTACCCTAAAAAGGAGGGTATCAAAGAATTTTTTCAAGTTGCCTGACACCCTCTTCCATTTTGCCACCCCAGTTCCTCAAAGAATGCAATGAAAAACTTTGTCAGGGAAAGTTGGATAAACTCTAATACAGCCTCAACCCTGTGTCTTCTAAGTGCTTTTGACTACAGGAGCCGTCACTCGTGACCATTGGATGCTGTGATCTAAAACATCCAAATAGCACCAAATTGGAGAAGTCTGCCCTAAAATATTGTCTTTACCTGTGACTGAAAGGTCAGCAAAGTGGGCGCCATCCTAGGAATCCTGGTAAAGCATTTCACCATCAGGGAGTCACCTGTGCAAAGACCTTGTCTCTGCCTATTACCTGTCTCATCTCAGATGTTGGGTCAGGAACCATCAGCCTTGCTCTCGTCTAGGAAGAAAGAGGAGGTCTTAGTATAGGGTCAGGCCAAAGCATTCAAGCCTGTGGTGGGTGAACAAGGGATTTCTGTGGTGAGTTTTTGTTTATCTTTTGGCCATGCCATTGCCTCCACCAGAAAGTGGTATGACTTTGGCTCCCACCACCAAGAGTCCTCAAAATCTTCTTCACTTTTAAAAGCAATGAATGCTCTGGTAGAGGTGATTGCTTCCTGTGCTATGTATAGTTGGCATCGGTCAGAGATCATTAATGTTAAACTGTTAACTGGCCTTTGGACAAAAAATAAATAAATCAAATACTAAACTGTTATAGTACAGTGCCATTTCTAGCATTTGTATCCTGTTGCTGCAAACAGCAGGCAACTTACGCCTGTGCCCATTTTGCTTGTCTCTAATTGCTGAACCGACACATGCTACTAGACATGTAATTGGACAGCAGTCATTCAATACAGTATCACTCTCTCAAGTAGCAACCACTGCTTTCTGCTGTTGATGCCGCTCAGAACTTCTTCGACTGATTTCATCTTAAATGTTCAGCTCCGATCTTGCCATTGTGTGTATGTATGAAATAATGAAAAGATGGCTGCTATGGAAACCATTACAGAAACTGCTCAAGAATCACATTACTTCTTTTCTTCTTAGTTCTCCGATTCCACTTTTATGTCACTCCTGTCACTGTACTCTTTCAGAGTGTACCTCTCAGAAGACTCCTTCTTTAATAGAACAAAACCCAAAGCAATTAACTGTTCAAATGTCTACATAGCATTTTCCCCATGTTTGCATTTTCTGTCACTTGATTCACTTTAATTTTCATCTGTTGTATAACAGAATTATGCCATATCTATGCCTATTCATTTTGAAAATCCACTTAATGATCTTGACACTGATGGCAATTTTTATCTAATTATTTTAACTCCGCAGTGACCCTCCCTTTTCTTTTGAAAGACATTTTTTATTTGTTTTTTGGGTGGAACATTATGTACAAAAGTTCACTCAAATTCTGAGGGTGACTGAATTCTCAATCTTTTGACAAAGGAAGTATTTGTTTAATACTTTACTTTGTATTGTGGTCAGAGCTTTTCCACCCAATCAGAACTTACCAGAATTCACCCTGTTTCTCCTATTTTAAGACATACCCATAAAATAAGCCATAGCAGGATTTTTAAGCATTCAAGGAATATAAGCCATACCCCGAAAATAAGGCATAGTGATAGGCGCAGCAGCAATGCCGGCCGCGGCAGGAGGAGGAGGGAAAAAATAAGACACCGCCTGAAAATAAGCCATAGTGTTGTTGTTTTTTGAGGAAAAATGAATATAAGACGGTGTCTTATTTTTGGAGAAACACAGTCAGTTCTGGCACCTCTTGGGTGGATACCACTGTCATTGTAAGAGAACAAGCAAGACATTCATGGTGATTTCTTTTTCTTTTTCTTTTGATACACTTTTTATTAGTTTTCTTGCTTACCAAACACACACAAAAAATTAACAAAAATAACAAAATAATAACAACAGAAAAAAACATACATGCATCCATAAATCCCCAAATACTTACAAAAGAACTTATGCGGCCATGTTCTTAATTCCCGATTCCTTATCTTCCCTAGTAGACTTCCGTCTTCCTCAAAGCGGGTCTGTCCTATCTGTTTGTTAAACTGCTTCTTTAATCATTTCACCATTTCTTCTGTGATCTGAATACAGTGGAACCTCGGTTTATGAACACCTCGGTTTATGAATTTTCGGTTTATGAACGCCGCGGACCCATCTGGAACGGATTAATTCACTTTCCATTACTTTTAATGGGAAAGTTCGCTTCAGTTTATGAACGCTTCAGTTTATGAACAGACTTCCGGAACCAATTACACCCATGTTTCAGTTTATGAACGCTTCAGTTTAAGTACTTCACGGACCTGTCTGGAACGGATTAATCCACTTTCCATTACTTTCAATGGAATAGTTCGCTTCAGTTTATGAATGGTTACTCCGCGGACCGTCTGGAACGGATTAATCCACTTTCCATTACTTTCAATGGGAAAGTTCGCTTCAGTTTATGAACGCTTCAGTTTATGAACAGACTTCCGGAACCAATTGTGTTCATAAACCGAGGTACCACTGTACTAGTAAAATAGCACAGATTATAGCTAAACAGAAAGTTATCGCACTTAAGCTTGAATAATATAATATATAATTATATATGCACCTAGCTGTAATCTGCCTTTTTAAGTCATCATCATTACTTTATTAGTGCTTGTATACATGTTGTCTTTGTCTTTGTCTCAAGGAGTCTTTGTCTTTGTCTCAAGGAGACCCTTGAGAGTCCCATGGATTCTGAAGGAAATCAGCCCTGAGTGCTCACTGGAAGGACAGATCGTGAAGCTGAGGCTACCTCATGAGAAGAGAAGACTCCCTGGAAAAGACCCTGATGTTGGGAAAGATGGAGGGCACAAGGAGAAGGGGATGACAGAGGATCAGATGGTTGGACAGTGTTCTTGAAGCTACGAACATGAGTTTGACCAAACTGCAGGAGGCAGTGGAAGACAGGAGTGCCTGGTGTGCTCTGGTCCACAGGGTCACAAAGAGTCAGACACGACTAAACAACAACAACAAGAATACATGTTAGTGTTCCTCACAGACATATTATTGTCTGTTACAATAGTGACACTGTGTGCGCAAACACCCGGAAAAGCATCACACAGTACACACTTGCTGCTGTTGCAATTCACACGGTCACACTCACATTCTTAACAATCCATTATTGTGTCTGATCACAAGGCACATACCCTGTTTCTCATATTTTAAGACATACCCATAAAATAAGCCATAGCAGGATTTTTAAGCATTCAAGGAATATAAGCCATACCCCGAAAATAAGACATAGTG
This sequence comes from Zootoca vivipara, assembly GCF_965207765.1. NCBI lineage: Eukaryota > Metazoa > Chordata > Lepidosauria > Squamata > Lacertidae > Zootoca > Zootoca vivipara. The sequence continues at coordinate 17,874,446 of NC_142587.1, read as the reverse complement.
ATAGGCGCAGGAGCAATGCCGGCCGCAGCAGCAGCAGGAGGAAAAAAAATAAGACACCCCTTGAAAATAAGCCATAGTGTGTTTTTTTGAGGAAAAAATAAATATAAGACGTGTCTTATAATATGAGAAACATGGTATATGGCGCTGGCAGAAAATCACATGATACCTTCATGTGGCAGAGGTGTCAGAAATGGCTGAGGTGGCAGCAGAAATGCGTGTTTGGGATCTCACCCCACCAAATTTAATTTTACTTTGATGCAGCTTCCCACAGAAGCAATTAATGAGTTGGCTAAAGGCCAGAAAGACTGAGCAGAGGGAGTTATTCTGCCTGGAGATATGGGAGCATGGAAACAGCTCTGCTATTGGACAAGGTCACCCATACAGGCATAATGACTCATGACTTTCCTGTGGGTGGTTGATTGATTGTAGTTGGAGTTTTTGTTCAGAGAGAAAGAGTTAAGATCCGTGTCTATATCTTGTATATAGTAACTTGTGAGTCTGCTGTAAATAATAAATCTCTGTAGTAACCAAGTTACTAGTGAGCAGCATTTTGTTCCTGCTTCATCCTGCCAGCTTGCAACCGAATGCTTCTGGACAGTCTGCGTATGCTCTGCAATATCCAACAGTAGGTTCACCTCCTGCTCCAAGGCTGGCAGCACTAGTAATGGGAACAAATAGCAGAAGAGCATTTTGGTTGACTTCGCAGCTTTGTCGCCTGTCTTCACTGAAGGAAGGTACCAGAGCACTTCACCACCAGAACCCTCACCATGCACCCACACAGAGAGTACCATTCCCTCTTTCTCCAAAAAGTGATAAAGGCAGAGACACCAAGCAGGACAAGCAAGAGGTGCTCAAGGAAGAATGAGAATGAGAAGCTCCCTTCTCACTCTTAAGCTGCCTCCCCCAACAAGCAGAAGCAGTTTAGGCAGGTGACCAGAGAGGATTTGGCATAAAGACATATAGGCCCAAGAGACAGAAGTTTATAACAAGTCAACTACAGTCATACCTCATGTTGTGTCTGCTTCAGGTTACGTGTTTTTGTGTTGCATCCCGTGGCAACCTGGAAGTACTGGAACGGGTTACTTCCCTGTTTCGTCGCTCGCACATGCGCAGAAGCACAGGCACGTGCTTCGGCTTGCGTCAGTTCCATGTTACACGAGGTTCTACTGTATTCCAATCACTTCTGAATCAGTGCCCATAAACATTAAGGCCACCATTCAGCTTTAAACGTATTTAGCACACACACAAACATGCCCTTGTCCTTCCTTTCCTTTCCCTCCCTCCTTCCTTCCTTCCTTCCTTTGAAATTTAACTGATTACTTGCCTAGGAACACAGATATTGTCTGCTATTTTCCAAACAATTTCCCACACAGTACTAGAGGAGAATAAATTCTCTTTAAATACCCAATAAACTGCCTTGCAACTGTTCTTTTGGAATTTGACAGAAAGGGTAATCATGCCAATTTCATCAAAGAGTTAAAACATTTTACACATCTCCCTCCTTTATATATAATGTTTAAAGGTGCCTAGCACAAAAAAAATCCCAGTCCTATCTGCCTGTAATTTGAAAGGTTTTATCAACACTGGTGGGGCTCCTAAGCCTGCAAATTTCATCCACTTCTGTCAAAAAGAAGAGGGGAAAGTTATAGCCATTAAAAAGAGAGAGAGATGATATCCCAATAGTGAGTAGTGGGAAGGGGGGCCCAGACCATGAGTTAAATTGGGCAGCCTCCAAAGTAGTCTGGACCCAGGTGAGGTATTACCTGAACCACTGAATCAAGGTTCGAACAAAATCTTGTCATTGACATGCACCCCTATTGCATACATACTCTGTTGCATTCATGACAGTTCTAAATAATATGCTACAAATGTGAGACATGCAAAACCTGCTTTTAAATCATTAAAGTTTGTATGTCAGGAAGACATTAATTTATCAGCCGATAGAATCTAGGAAAGGGAAATGTTCTTGCAGCATGCTGTAATTGTAAAAATGTTACCTCCTTTTTGCTATAGGATTGTAGTTCTAAGTATATTAATGATTCAGTAACAGTATCCATCAAATTGTCACCATTCTGTAATTTTCAATTTTACCAGGGTAGCCTGCTTTTACTACAAAATGGAAATAAAAAGCTTTTAACGGTTCATAATGCCGGTGGAAGAGCTGCCAATGATTGCAGACAGAATAAAATCCAGGCAAGTCAAGCTTTTCAAAATGTTTTCAAGGTTAAATTAATGACAAATGATTCTCCCTCTTTTGTTGGCTGATAACCATTTTAGCTATGACTAATAATTGTAGAAAATGGAGTTCAAAAACATATGTGATTCAAGTACAATTGTAGAAAATGCAATTCAAATACAGTACATTAATACCAAGCTGGGCTTGCTGTATGTACTTACCTGGCTTACTGTGAATGTTGATGTGTTTATTCTTTTTAATTCGTTTATTTTGTTGGAACTTCATTTCAAGGGTGAGAAACCTCAAGCCCAGGCTCCAAGTATTGAAGCCCAACCCTCCAGACTTCTCTATCTGCCCCCAGTCCATTCTCCCTCCCCAGCCACACCCTTTCTTCCCCTTCTTCTCATTGACCCTGCTTCACGACCTCCTGAAACTCTTTCTTACCTAGGTGGGGGAAAGACAGAAAGCAGTTTGCTTTGCTCGCTTTTGCCTTGGGCCACCGCTGGCAGGTAGAGTTGCCACGTCAGGAGCATCCAAGATCTTTGGATTTCAGAGCCCAACTCTGAGACCTAGGAATGACTCTGATTATGCTAGCAGTGGGGAACTGTGAACCATTACATGGATGAAGACATTACATGTGTCAATATTTGTTAGGAAATGTATTTTACAAATACTAAAGTGTAGTGGGGGAAAAGAACCTATGTAATGTAATGTACTGTACTGTAACAGCTGCAAATCTTGTGACTCCAATGAAGATCACAGAAACACTGAATCATTGCTTTGTTAATTGGTTAACTCCCTTTAGAAGTGAACGTATGTGTTCCTTAGGTAGTGATAGGAGGAGGTTGGCTGGTTGCCTCACCATGTGTGGAGACTCCAAGAACGTGATGTCCAGAGGAGTTGGTGAGGAGAGACAAGTTATAATTAATGGACTGCTTCAAAGGAGCCTTAGATGCAGGAAGCAAAAAGACCCTTTCTTGGGCTCAAGAGAGGGGAAAGAATTGCATTGGACTTAGCATATAAAAATAATGCTGCTTGCTAATAGCTGCCATCCTGTAAGTAAAGAGTCATCTTCAAAGTCTTGTGTGTGGAGTGTATTTCATCATTAGGGCTTTGAGGGTGAAACTGATGCATCACTCTGCATAACTCAGAAAAATAGTCAACAGCATGGACATTTCAAAAGAGATAGAGAGACACAAGAAGCTGGTTATCCACATTAAATTACAGTGTGTCAGAGACCCTTGTTGTGTGTGATTGTCAAGTGCTAAAGGATGATTGAACTATCTCTATCTCTCTTTCTGCACACACACACATAGAAACATATAATTCCACTCTTCACTGAGCCAATATTTTTAGTAACCATCCAAGGACTGATCATCCAAGTGAATTAATCCAGTGTTGCATCCAAATCTTGCCTAAAGAAGCATTTTGAGGGGGGCGGGATGAAGCTTCTTGCTGAGGTCAAACTTCTGAGGGAAAACCAAGGAGTGGTTGTTATGAAGCCAGTTAACTGTACACAAATGTGTATGCAAGGTGGGGGTTTTCACATATCCATTAGTGAAGCAACTCATTTCACGCAGAGCTTTCACAAGCACCTGGCCTGTGAAATCAAGCCTTAAGTATGTTGTGAGGATAAAAAAAAGCTGGAGACTCTCAGTTTTGGGTTAGTAATCCCATGTCGTGAGTCACTGAACAATATTCTGCAGCACCTGCCTAGGTTTCTTAGAATTCTCTGTCCCTGGACTGATCCTGCACAACCAGACTGGCCACTGGACCTTCCTAGACAGGAAGGGCTGTAAGAGGGCTTCTTGTTCCACTTAAGTCATGCTACAGTAGCAAAAATCTTCCTTAGCTCGGATGCGTTCTTGTATTTCTTGTTTGTCTTTCACTCCCAACCAGCTTGTCCCTTGCGGCTTCCTCCTGCTTTGTCATTTGGTTCTGAATTACTCTTTAGTCCCAACCAGTACCTTCACCCCATAGGTTTAAGGATTCATAGCTCTCCTCAGACTGCCATGGCCCAGCTCTGATAGTCATAAAGAGTGCTGTATTTTTTTTTTTTTTTAGAAAAAGAGGTGCCAGAATTCACAATGAACTCGTCCCTTGTTCTCTTATAATGGCAATGGCACCCACCTGAGAAATGCCAGAACTGAGTTCCGGTGAGTTCTGGCAAAAACAACAACACCCCTGGTCATAAAGCTCATGTATGTGATCAGAGTTTTTCAGCTGAGAAGATGTAAATGTTCACAGAAAGGCCATCCACTTAACAGTGTGCCAATGCAACAGGTATAACCAGGCCTAATTTTCCGTTTTAATATGACTGTGTCTACTGCAGATTTTCTGGAAAGTTTGGCCTTTTTTCATTCCATACAAACCTACTGATGGGGAAAAGTTTCCAAGTTTCAGGATATTGTGTATCACCTTAAAGAAAACTGTAACAGAATATATTCAGTATGCAGTTGATTATTATTTTTTAAAAAACAAAAACAAAAAACAAATCCAAAACACCACACAAATCTCATTTTACTCACAGTTTTGTTTCTTCGTGATGACACACAGTCAAAACAAATGTGTGTCACTTTTCATTTCCTTCCTGAGATGAGTGGTTAATTCATTATTTATTGTAAATTGGCATATGTGTATAATGAACAGCAGATGTTTGTGAAAAACCTGCATTTTAAACTATCTGCCAAGTAAAGAAAAACAGGAAATGAAATTTTAATAGAGCAATTATGAATCCGAAGTCCTGAATAGGGGAGATAATGACAAAACAATCTTGACTATGAATTATATTGGAGTAATTTGTTACATATAGTCCCTTCTTAGCTCTTTGCTGAACATTTTGGTGGAAGCAATAGAAGGGACCCTCCAGATGACCTGTTTATTTAAAATTCATCCTTATTTGCTTGCTCAAAGGTTACACAGAGGTTGGATTATATTCAGTCTTTCTCCTGCATTTCTCCTGATTCCCTTGTTTGGTGTTTACACCTCTTCCCTTTAGTCATTCCTCCGTCTCACACTTTTCACTTTAAACCTCCAAAAGTCTAATTCTTTTTTAAAAGCTCTTTTATTCAACTTAAATGCAGAAATTTAAAGTTTCAGTAATGTTTCATTTTTTCCATTTTTTTAAACGTATCTAGTGTGATCATTATATAGTGCAAAACCTATGGAATGATTAAAGTAGTTGAAGCAAAAAACTAAAGAGTGGTTCGAATCCCCACGAAGGGGTGAGCTCCCGTTGCTCGGTCCCAGCTCCTGCCAACCTAGCAGTTCAAAAGCACGCCAAAGTGCAAGTAGATAAATAGGTACCACTACAGCGGGAAGGTAAATGGCGTTTCCATGTGCTGCTCTGGTTCGCCAGAAGCATAGCTGCCAAGTTATCCCTTTTTTACAGGGATTTTCCCTTATGCTGAATAGGCTTCCTCGCGAGAAAAGGGAAAACTTGGCAGCTATGGCCAGAAGCAGCTTTGTCATGCTGGCCACATGACCTGGAAGCTATATGCCGGCTCCCTCAGCCAATAATGAGATGAGTGCTGCAACCCCAGAGTCGGTCATGACTGAACCTAATGGTCAGGGGTCCCTTTACCTTTACCTTTAAAGGTATGACTCTGGGGTTGTGGCACTCATCTTGCTCTATAGGCCAAGGGAGCCGGCGTTTGTCCGCAGACAGCTTCTGGGTCATGTGGCCAGCATGACCAAGCTGCTTCTGGGAAACCAGAGCAGCACACGGAAACGCCGTTTACCTCCCCGCTGGAGCGGTACCTATTTATCTACTTGCACTTTGGCGTGCTTTCAAACTGCTAGGTTGGCAGGAGCTGGGACCGAACAACGGGAGCTCGCCCTGGTGCGGGGATTCGAACCGCCAACCTTCTGATTGGCAAGCCCTAGGCTCAGTGGTTTAGACCACAGCACCACCCGTGTCTCTTGATGCTGCATTAGTTTGCAACATTATAACTCAAGCACTTCTGCTTCATTTTCACACTGCAATACCTGCTGTGTTTCGGAACTGTGGCTTTTTGAGTGACATGGTGGCATGTCCTGTTAATTCGTAGCAGTGGGTGTGGTGTGACACATCAACAGACACAATCGGACAACATCCTTACTCCCCAATGCTTTTTGCACCTCTGTGCTTCTATCTCCTCATGTTTCACTCCTGAAAACAGGAAGGAATCACAGTATGCCCGTGGCCCTCAAATTTTGTCACTTTACTCCTGTGATTTCTGGGGTTAAGGGGGCTTCAAATGGAACTTTCCATGGAATCAATTAACACAGAAATGAGTGCTGAGCATTCACTAAATTTCATTAGTTTTCTGAAAGTGGCTATGTAAAAATATAATGTGAAAATAAACAGGAAATTGTCTGGGGAAATGAAGCAAACTTTTGTGAATGCAGCCATAATCCCCTCCATGGATATATATTTTTATGAATGCCTAAATAGTGCTGTATTGTGTTTTTAATATTTGATTGGGAGCCACCCAGTGCCTGGGGAAACCCAGCCAGATGGGCGGGGTATATATAAATTATATTATTATTATTATTATTAAACTAGGGTTAAATATCATCAGGTCAGTATCCTTCTGGAGGCATTGTTCCTGTAGAACTCCAAGAGAAGAAGAAGAAAAATACGGTATAACTTTTATGACCATATAATAATATTTGTAATTATGCAAAGTACTATAATGATAAGCTAATCTCATGCTTTAGGGAGCCAAATGATTATCTGCAGAGAGCTGCTGCAGATTGTTTCCTTCCCTAAGACATCACCATGAGCATTATATATTTTTAATATTTCAGTGCTCAGCGCAAAGATTCTGCAATAGTTGTCAGATTAACAGTGCAATCCTATACATGGCTACTCAAAAGTAAGTCCCATTAGGTTCAGTGGGGCTTACCTCCTGGTAAGTAGGTACCGCTTTTAATCTAAATTTCTCAAAAGTGGTATTTCTCAAAAGTGGTTTTTTTGGGGGGGGGTATTGGATTGTTATTGTTTTTAATTTGATTGTGGATTTTGTGGTTGTATATTTTGATTTTATTCTGTGAACTGCCCTGAGACCTTTGGATATAGGGCAGTATAATAATAGGAAGAAGAAGAAGGGGGGCCAGTGGGTCCTAAAGTTGATAGGCATTGCTCTTCAAATGGTGTGTGTGCACTGCATCTTGTGATTGATTATGTTGGGTGGGACTTGCCTGTTCCCCTGTTGGTATTCTATTCAAGTTGGCACCCCTGGGCAGCAGTGCTTTTCAGGTGAGAGCCAAAAATGGCCTGGATCTGCTCAGCACCAGACATTTTAAATTTTGCACAATGACCCTGTAAGGGACAAAAGGTACAGAGACCCCCCCCCTTCCATCCTGAGGAGTAGTTCCTCCACCAGTAGCAGCGTCAGCGGCGAGGGGGGAAGAGTCCAGCGAGGGAGGAGGAAGAAGGGGACAGGGCTCTGGCAGGATGGCAGAGCCTCTGCTGCACGGTAGACAGGAAGAGAGAGAGGGGGAAGAGGGGGAGAAGGAAAACATGGAAAGGAGAGCCTTCTTCCCTCCGGTTCCGGAATTACGCCGGAGGAAACGGGGGAGGAGATTTGGAGTGCAATGGCTCTTATGTTGGAAGAAAACGCGGGAACCTCCATTCCAGGGTTCTGGGTCAGACTGAAAACATGTGTCCTGTACAGCTCTAGCACTGTAAATAGCCTGCACATAATAAAAGCATGAAAAGGCAACAGTCTGGAGAGTCGTTACTCTAGAGTAGTCACAATGCCACCTCTGTGACAGACCCAGAGCACCTGACACAGTGATGCAACAAAGAACACTAGGGGTCATGAAGGATTTTGTGTGTGTGGTGTTTTTAAAACAACAACGGCAACACTGACTTGTAGCGGCTTTCCATGAGGAGAAGGAGTAGCCCAGGCAGCCATCACTGCTAAGAGACATGTCTCCCCACCCAACCTGGAACTACCCGAAAATGCCAGAAGTTGAAGACAAAAATGCGAGAAGTTGATGCCAATCAACAGACAGGAATCCTTGATAGGGAGATGGCCCGCTCCTACCCTGCAATGTGCAACCGCTGGAGATTGTTAGGTGTTTTATGGGTCACAACCCCATTTTAAAGAAGGCGTTCCCTCACATGAACTGAGGTTGGAAATTGTTGGTCCTCTAGGTTCTGTTGGAGCTCATCTCCTCTCATCAGCTATCATTGGCTACGCTGCCTGGGACTGACCATGCTCCAGTCCAAGCACATCAGATGGGGATCTGATTCTGTCCTCTCTGGGTTATAACATATTATCAAAGGTTCATATGCAGGTGAGTCAATATGGAAGTTTTTCCATGTGGAGTTTGAAAAATGCTGATATAGATTCCCATTCTAAACAGGGATATTTTATCACTACAGGTGTTTGAAGTTTTGTTTTGTTTTGTTTAAAGTTTCACAGAACATTTTTGAATTGTTAAGTGGTAGTGTGAATTGCTCCCATTTCAAATGTTGTCAGTGAAAAGCGACACAAGTTTAATTCAAGCACCAGGACAACAACTATGAAGTCAAATATCTTCCCTACAATACTGCCTAGGATGTGATGCATAAGAGGAAGTCAATATTAAATTACAAATGGGTCAATAATTCACATGAAGGGAGGCCACAAAACTGAAGGGAGTTATCACTTGATATTACTAAACCACTATTTCAAAATACCTTTATATTTTCCTATAAATTGGATTATTTCATTAAATATCATTCTTGTAATAGGTGGATATTTTATATAAATCTTCTATATGCTTCACGCTTAAAAAAAAAACCTTTGATAATTATTCCATCCAGCATGTGTACAGCACTTCAGTGATGTATTAGTAACCTGCCATATGCAGTGGTACCTTGGTTCTCAAACTCAGAATCATAGAATCATAGAGTTGGAAGAGACCACAAGGGCCATCCAGTCCAACCCTCTGCCAAGCAGGAAACACCATCAAAGCATTATTGACATATGCCTGTCAAGCTTCTGCTTAAAGACCTCCAAAGAAGGAGACTTCTCCACACTCCTTGGTAGCAAATTCCACTGCCGAAGAGCTCTTACTGTCAGGAAGTTCTTCCTACCGGTAATGTTCAGGTGGAATCTTCTTTCTTGTAGTTTGAATCCATTGCTCTGTGTCCACTTCTCTGGAGCAGCAGAAAACAACCTTTCTCCCTCCTCTATATGACATCCTTTTATATATTTGAACATGGCTATCATATCACCCCTTAACCTTCTCTTCTCTGGGCTAAACATATCCAGCTCCCTAAGCCGTTCCTCATAAGGCATTGTTTCCAGGCCTTTGACCATTTTGGTTGCCCTCTTCTGGACATGTTCCAGCTTGTCAGTATCCTTCTTGAACTGTGGTGCCCAGAACTGGACACAGTACTCCAGGTGAGGTCTGACAAGAGCAGAATACAACGGTACTATTACTTCCCTTGATCTAGATGCTATACTCCTATTGATGCAGCCCAGAATTGCATTGGCTTTTTTAGCTGCTGCATCACACTGTTGACTCATGTCAAGTTTGTGGTCTACCAAGACTCCTAGAAACTTTTCACATGTACTGCTCTCAAGCCAGGTGTCACCCATCCTGTATTTGTGCCTTTCATTTTTTTTGCCCAAGTGTAGTACTTTACATTTCTCCTTGTTAAAATTCATCTTGTTTGCTTTGGCCCAATTGTCTAATCTGTTAAGGTCATTTTGAAGTGTGATCCTGTCCTCTGGGGTATTAGCCACCCCTCCCAATTTGGTGTCATCTGCAAACTTGCTCAGGATGCCCTCAAGCCCATCATCCAAGTCATTGATAAAGATGTTGAATAAGACTGGGCCCAAGACAGAACCCTGTGGCACCCCACTAGTCACTACTCTCCAGGATGAAGCATAGCTGCCAAGTTATCCCTTTTTTACAGGGATTTTCCCTTATGCTGAATAGGCTTCCTCGCGAGAAAAGGGAAAACTTGGCAGCTATGGGATGAAGAGGAGCCATTGATGAGCACCCTTTGGGTTCGGTCAGTCAGCCAGTTACTTAATTCATTCCAGAAGTCCATTCCAAAACCAAAGTGTTCCAAAACCAAGGTGCACTTTCCCATAGAAAGTAATGCAAAATGGATTAATCCGCTCCAGTGTTTTAAAAACAACCCCTAAAACAGCAATTTAACATGAATTTTACTATCTAATGAGACCATTGAACCATAAAATGAAATAAATAAATATATGAACCGCAGTTGGAGGGGACTTGAGGAAGTCCCTCTTTACAATGTTATAAGATAAGGACTAGATATTTGGAATTTTTTTTCTTTTTTCTTCTTGTGTTTTTCTTTTCATTGTCATGTTATGTTATGTTTTATTGTGTATATTATGTTTTATTGTGTTGTTTGTATTAGCTGTTTTCTATTGTAAAACATATATATATATATATATATATATATATATATATATATATATAATAAAATGAAAGAAATAAACAGTGTACTGCAGTCATACAATCAATCAATTGTGTTCCACTCAGTCACAAAAACAAAAACAAAAGAGCCGCAAAAACACAAAATAAATAGCAAAAACAGACAGACCTCAGTGTAACACTCAAATTGGAAGTGTAACACTCAAAACTGACATGTTCGGCTCTGAAAAGAGTTCACAAACCGGAACACTTACTTCTGGGTTTGCAGTGTTTGGGTTCCAAGTCGTTTGAGTACCAAGGTGTTTGAGAAACAAGGTACCACTGTAAATGATATCCCTTGACTCCATTTTTTTTTAAAAAAGTGCCTTATTTGGTCTCTGTATGGTCTGGTTAGGCACAAATTATGTAGATCTGACATGTTTGACCATCAATTACATTATGAACGAAACCCTGTGTCAGACATAGTTCCAGGCTGAACCACTGTAGATGGGCAATATACAGTCAAGACGGAGACACAGACAAAATGCAAACATTGGGAGAAAATGGAGGTGAGCGGGCAACACTGTTTTGCTAAAGAAATATTTAACTTATTTTTTATTAAAAAGAAGGAAAATCATGCTTGCTCCAGACCAGAGTTAAAGCTATCTCATTTTGGCTCAAGCTCCACCAAGTCAGAAAATTGGTATTCTGTTTTTATTCATTCAACAGTTAGTTCCAGGGTAGTGTACAAAATATATTTAAATTAATTTGAACCATTAAAAACTTGAATTGATTTTTTTTTGGGGGGGGGAACCAACATTAGCTTAACACAATCAAAACCAGTTCTAATACATCTGACCAAGAACAACCCCAAAGACTCCAAAAGCCTGTGTGAAGAAATGGGAACTCGGTAATGAAGGTGACAACCAAACCTCCTGAGAGAGGAAAAGTGGGGTGTTACCCAGAAGACCTTGCTCCGTGAAAACCACACAATGGGTTTCTCTGTCAACAAGACCATGAAAACACACACACACACACACACACACACACACACACACACACAGCGAAATCTATTCTCAAACTTAGTTGCTTGAATCTCTCCTATATGGAAGGAAGGAAGGAAGGAAGGAAGGAAAGGGGGAGAAAGGAAGGGAAAATGGAAAGGAAAGGAAAATGAGATGAGGGATCCCGAGTTTAATTTATTTTCAATATTTTTACAAATGATTTCAAACTCCTAGATCTCATGGCCTGGGAGACCCACTTGTTCCGTACGATGGCAGTGTTTTGATGGCACCTTGAGATGGCTGAATTCCTGCAGGTTAGTGATTTGAGAGATGCTTAATTGTCTGTTATCTTCATTCATTTTATATTGTGTCACCTGCTGTGTTGCTTCACCATTTTAAAATTATTGCCATTGTGTTTGGTTTTTAATTGCTTCACTGCTAAGGTGTGTTGGGAAACTCATGTGTTGGGAAACTCATGTGATATACACTTCATCTGCCTGAGAAGCCGGGCCTTTTTTTCCAGCCAGAACTCACTGGAACTCAGTTCTGGCACCTCTCATGTGGGTGCCATTGCCATTCTAAGAAAACAAAGCAATTAAAGTTTTGGATGAGTTTTGGGACCTCTTTTTTTTTTTAAAGAAAAATAGCACTGCCCAGATATATGTCAGAAAATGCAATGCATGAAGCTGCCTAAGAGGTGGAAATGATGGTTACAAATAACATTATGATGTAGCCAACAGGCATTTTCACAATATGGGATTGAAAAATCAGTCAGTTTCATCGTTTTCTCCATTTCTCATTTTCCCAATCTTAAATTTAGCTCTCCATAGTTTCACATCAGTTTGTGATTTTAAAAAAGTCACAAAAGCTCAGCAACATTTTAGCATGAATTTATCTTCATTATAAATATTTTTATACAATTTTGCACAATTTTGTGTGTTGTTTTCATGAATATATGTTTGTTTATATGCAGTTTAGTATATTGATTTTTGTACACATCACTCATCTGGAGAACTGCTCTGCAAAATTTAGAGAAGTGTGAATCCTGAAGGATGTCTGTGTTCATGAATTGCTGTGGAAAGCCTGAATTAGGTAGGTTCATCTTAAAATGAGTGCTGAATTGAATTTCTTTCATGATAGATTTTTTATATGTTTTTAGCAGTTCTTGTTTTTCTCTGTAAACTATCTTTAAAAATAAAAAATAAAATAACATTTATTCACAAGTTACAATATAGCTTCATCCACTGGCGGCACATCACAGAAAAATCACTACCCATAGGAATCCAAAAAGACATAAGAACATTATTAATGTGTGGTGTAACAGCAGCTAGAATTCTTATCGCAGGAAACTGGAAAAATGAAATGCTACCACAGATTATAGACTGGCAGACTCTGATGTTGGAATATTTACAACTAGCAAAATTGACGGGATAAGTTAGAGGAGTGTCGAAACAGAAAACACTTAGAGAATGGAAAATATTTAAAGAATATATGAAACTTTATTGTACAAACAACTCCATACTAGCAGAAATTGAATGATATTTGTCAAGAAAAGGAACAGTAGGGATTATATCCAGAACAGATAAAATGATATGATACAATATAAATCTGTGAAAAAAATAACAATGCATCAAAGAATGTAATGTTGAAGGATTGGAAGGGATGGGTGCTAAAGCACCACTAGTGTTTTGTTTATGAATGTAAAAAAAACAATTCAGATGGATCTTAAATTTTTGTATTTTTTTTTAAATGTACTTTTTTGATACTTCTTTTTTTCTTTACTTCTTCTTGTAATTTCCTTTTCATTCTGTCTGTATAAATATGAAATTTTAACCAATAAAGAATATAATAAAAAAGAAAAGAAAAATCACTCCAATCGTCAATCCCAACCCACTGCCATTTTGACTCGCCGAACACCCTCAACAGAAACCCAACTACTTATCTGTTATCTATCTTGACTGCCACCAGGAAAAAATGGGGTGTAAACAAATTATAATGATGAGGAGTCTTAACTTCCCACAAGAATTCCTGGAAATGTTTGATGAGGGTGAAAAGGCAGGGACATGAGAAATCAATGTCTCCTAGAAGGACCTTGACACCACCTTCGTCCTGAAAAATGCTGATTTTCATACACTGACACAAGCCGAGAGAAAAATTTGGCATCTTAGGATGCAACAATGGAACCACGTGAAATTAACAAAGGAGGATAGACTATGATGTGAAAGGTCTGACCCATCACAGATTGCTGGTTTGAGGAAAAATATCTCAAGTGGTGAAGGAAGAAAGCAGAGGTTATATCCCAGGGCAGGAGGAGGATGCTCTTTGTTGATGTAGATCCCATTCCTTCCAAGAAAGAGTAGAAGACTGAATGAGAATGCAGAGATTTCCATGAAAGACAAGGTTATGGTCCACAGTGCCCTATCTCACAAAACAGAGGGCAACATTTAATCATCACCCACTGTTTGAGTAAAATGGCAGAAAACAACCTTTCAGACAAAGAATAAAAGAGCCTGAGAAGAGTGAAGTCCTTGTTGGTTGGATATGCTTGAAGGCCCAAGTTTTCATGGTCTTGAGACTTACCTCTCTTTCAGAGGCGGAACAAAGGTTATCTTGCTAGGTTTCAAAATCAATGGAGGTTTAAAACACTGGCATAAAAGGGCAGTGTCAAACTCCTTTAGATGGCCATGTTTCTTGAAAGAATAGTAAGCCTTGTAATGTTGCAGTCGTGGGAGATCTCCTATGTAAAGAATTTGTGCAAGGCCAAAAATACGCTTTCGATCACAGGGCCATTTTCAAAGTCTCTGAGTACGAACTTAGGAAAAGGAAATCTAATAGGTTTTTGGAGGTTTGATGACTTACCATGTTAGAAGAGGACGTCTCAGTCTTCAGAGAAGCACTCAGCAGCAGTCCAGTAACAAAGGATGGCTGAATGGCAATGGTCTTACCAATAGTTCCCACTGGTAATAGTATGGTCCAGTGGGACTGATACTAGCAGCCAAACGTTCTCACTGGGCAATTCTGTTGCAAGTGGGGAATTCTGCTACAGATCAGGACAGCATTAAGGATCATTGTGAATGTTGATGTGAACATCATGGGTGGAACCTGTTACTACAATGGCACACCCCGTCTATGGTTCAATCTACTGTGGTTTCTGCTATTCAAAAAGCATATGTCCAAGTTTCCACTTTTTGCTGTTTGTTGGACACATTCAGCTTTTAACTACATTGACCTATGTTTGTTTTTCATGTGGATCTATGCCTTCCCCTATGAAAGTTGACTGATCTACAGCGGTACCTTGACTTCCAAATGACTCGACTTCCAAAGGTTTCGACTTCCAGAGTCGGCAAACCCAGAAGTCTTGTCACCGTGCGCACGTTCTGCGCCTGCACAGAAGCGCTGTGCGTGGTCCGCACATGCGCAGAAGCGCAAAACCGTGCTTCGCGCATGCGCAGAACAGGCGTTTCAACAACCGAAGACTTCGACTTACGAAGACTGCCGCGGAACGGATTGTCTTTTTAAGCCGAGGTACCACCGCATATTGTATCCACAAGAATCCATTGACCATGCTGGGGCAGTGACATTTATTCCACCCCATTCTTTTTGTAGATCAATGCTCCCTGGCCTGGCATTTTGAGTTCCTATTTTACCCATTCCAAAACAATAAAGTCTGCCATTGCAGGAGAACCACTCCAGGAGAACAACTGCAGTCATCAACCTGCAATTTGACAGGCATCACTCTCTCAGAATGGTTGGCCATGCCTACAAATTGTATTCATTTTTGGCATGGAAATCCCTGGATGTTATCTGCCTACCACCTGACAAATTCTGTCCCCTCTGGAGAGGCAACTATCTTTCAAATTTCATCCACTTTTGTAAGAAGAGTGATGGGAAAGATAGCTGCTTTTAGACTCCCTGTTATAGCCAGTCGGTGGGAAGCAGTTTCATTTTAACACATCTCATTTAGTCCTGAATAATAAATCCAATTGTAAAGACACAGAGAGGCTCTGAAACAGAATGGGCGGCTTCCCAAAGTTACAGGCACAAGATGACTCTTGGTTGGCGCACAGCCCTAATTTCACCACCAGACATAAAAGGGGTGAAATTAACAATGGTTTGGGTAAGTTGTGACTACAAAGTAAAACTAAGAAAAGCAGTTTTGACACAGTCATAGCAGAAATTATCCTTCCAGCAGTGGCGGGGAGTGGGGAGAGGGATGAGAGGAAGATTAAATGACACCCACATGAGCAGTTAGTCATGACCTCAGAATTATTATTGCACATGTGCTTGCCTTTCAATCGCAGTTCCATGATAATTGCTCTGGTGGCTATACAGTGAAGTCATAATATGCAATTGCAATACCAATGGGGCATATTCACTAGGTTGCTGGAGGAAGGGATCTATGAATGAATCCTTTTTGAATGCAGAGCATAAGTCTGAGACATTATAAAGCTTTAGAAACCAACAGGCATTAGGTAGTTTGTATCAAGTTTTTGTACCTCATTAAAAATAAGAAGATTGGCATAGAAGCAAGTCAGTTTAAATATGCAGTGGGATGCATTCTGCACAAAATAGCTTGGAAGGGTGGGGGATGTTTCTGTGTTGTTGTCCCCCCCCCCCCCGGCAAGCTCTGCTTTCACTTTTAATGAGAAGCTGTCTGATGGGGGAAAAAATGTCAACAAGAAAAATCTGACCAATGATGTGTACTAATAAGTTAGAATCCTGGGAGGATCTCTAGGGAAATTATCACATGACAAAGAACTTTAAATCTTGAGATTATGGTGGGTATTTCAGGATGTTATTGGTATCCATGGACCAATTATTCAGTTTGGGAGCTGATGTTTCAGCCATATGGCCTTTCAGCTGGTTCTAATCAAATAAATATGTCTGTATACTAGTTGTTCATCAAGCCTAGAGCTGATGGGGGAATCCAAAATCTATCCTGGTTTCACTAAAGCAAAAATCATGCCGTGGTTGTTGTTTTTTAGCATCACTTACGATTTGCATATGTGGAGCAGATGTCTGATAACTTGGGATAGAAAGGAAAGAGTAAAGCATTCGCAGAATCTGAGTGTCACTACTAAACAAATTGCTAAAATAGAATACATTAAGCAAGTTATATAGACCTAAGAGATTTATTTGAATGCAGGGGTTAAAGAGATTTAATCCACTTGACAGACTCAATCCACTATAATTTCCTGCAAATAGTCACTGGTTATGTATAAGAATTGCAGGACTATTAGGAGGCTGAAATTCCAATTTCGTTAAATAAATATGAATTGCTTTCAGATGTAGCGTGTATGCCATCCTCTATGTCAAAAGAACAAAATCTAATTCCTAATCAAACATGCATATGCCGTTCATAAATTCCCTTTACATAAAAATGCTAAGTAATTTATGTGTCCCAAAGTAAGTGTACTGATGCCGCTGTACTGATCCACATCCACCTTCTCTAATCCCTACAAATGAATCTGTTTGAATTACGTCTTATCCTCAAAGCTCATCCAGATCTATTGTGTTTAAGCATCCTAGTATATACTCCCAAGTTTCAAATCTACAGGCAGACGGGCATAACCGTGCATTCAGCAAAGTGTGAGGCAAGGCTAGCTTGAGCAGTGATCCCTGCTGTTAGAAGAGGTGTTGAGTTCATTGGTGGAATGTTGGAGGGTATGCTAAACCAGACATGATTTCATAATAAAGAAGTGTTGGCATTCAGCATTGACTCTCAAAATGTCAGCATGTCACATCCAAAGTAATGCTTGGGGATGGGGAGGATTCAGAAGAGACAGTGAAAAGAGAGAGAGAGAGAGAGAGAGAGAGAGAGAGAGTTGAACAAGTGCAAACCTATTGCAGGAGCCTGTCTGTTGCTGATCTTCAGTTACAGTAACTCTTTAGATGGACAATATTATCCTAATAATGAATGCTCTCTGCAAATGTCAGAAATAATCAGAGCCATGAAAACCCAACACCACTTTCCCCCACTCAAAGAAATTCAGCAATTTATCATACTTCTTTATCTAGTCATGGATAGCTTCTGAAAGCTTGGTGGCTCCAGTAGCATTATCCAAGGGTTAAATATACCTCGTTAGTCGTGATATTATGTATTTCACAGCAGTCAGACATTGGAATCCACAGGCAGATCTTTTGAAATTGTGACACATTATACGGTAGTAAGGATATGTGGAGCAGTAGGAATGCAAAGGAGGAGTCATCCCCTGACTGCAGCTGACTTGTCTCCATGAGGAAGTTCCACCCCAGGAAGAGGAAGGCTAGAATCTGTTGTAGCTGTAGCAGGGGAGGATGGGACATGAACCTGCAGGCTTCCTTCTTTTCAGTGCTGGTGGCTAGAGGAGCAAAGGGGAGAAGCTCGAAGAACATTAGGAGAGCTGCTTGGATAAGGCCAATGGCCCATCTAGACCAACATCCTGTTCTCAAAGTGGCTAACATGAGTCCCGTGGGCAGCGACGTAGCTAGCCGCCTGGCCGCCCCGGGCAGCTAACCCAAAGGCACCCCGCCGCGGGGCGGGGTGTCTGTCGCGCGCATGCGTCACAATGCACGATGCATGTGTCACGACACATGCATGCACAGGAGGGATACACCACAGCACCATGGCACCACAGCAGGCAGGCTCTCCCTCCGCCTGTCCTGACCATGCTTGAGGCGGTTGTCCTCACAGCCAGTTTGCGCTGGCTCCGCAGGGGCTGGTCCTGCTCGCCTGCCGCCTGGCTTTCTTCAGGGCCATCTTGGAGGTGGGCGAGTGCTGTGCTACTGGCGGAGGGCGGCTCCTCCAGCAGGGAGGAGACGCTGTGGATGAGTCGGGCTCAGAAGCCGCCAGAGCTCTTTCTGCAGCACACTCCGACCTCGCCTCCATGTGGACAGCGAGGGGTGCTCGCAGCAGCAGCGGCCGTCAGAGGTGGTCACCCCCATCCAGCCTGCTGCCCCCCGCCCAGCCTGCCACCCGGGGCGGCAGGCCCCCCCCCATTACTACGCCACTGCCCGTGGGAAACCTGCTAGCAGGACCTGAGCACTTGAGCACTCTTGCCTCCTGTGGTTTCCAGCAACAGGTATTCTGATATTCAGGTATTCTGAATAAAGAATTGCTGCCTCCAGCCATGGAGGTAGAGCAGAGCCATGATGGCTATTAGCCATCAATAGCCCTGTCCCCCACGAATTCTCTCCTCTTCATCATTGTCCCTCCACTGGCACTGAGAAACCTTGATTGAAACACCTTCAGAAGAACCACTTTCTCCATTTTGTGCCCCACCCCCACTGACACCACTGAAGAGCAGAAATATGTATTATCCTTTAGGCCCTCCACCCCCTGGTTGGCATCCTTCTCTTTGGGGAGTGGGGGTGGGCAGCAGGGCACAAACCTATGGGAGAGAGGGGCAACATTAGAGACTTTTCCTCCTATGGCAAAGCATGTTGTTCTGGCAGTGGCTGCATGTGAATTAGTTTTACTCATCAGTTAAGGGCTTCTGGGTTGTCTTTTTGGCAGTTCCAAAATCAAGCAAACATAGATTACTGGCTAACCTGTCTTTATCGCCTTCCTTTCCTTTCTGTGTTACACTTCAGTCATGTGATGAAAAGGTGAAGGCTGGTCACATTCCTCATGCTGTCAGGTCCGGTATACCTGAAGGAGCGTCTCCACCCCCATCATTCTGCCCGGACACTGAGGTCCAGCTCCGAGGGCCTTCTGGCGGTTCCCTCACTACGAGAAGCCAAGTTACAGGGAACCAGGCAGAGGGCCTTCTCGGTAGTGGCACCCACCCTGTGGAATGCCCTCCCACTAGAGGTCAAAGAGAACAACAATTACCAGACCTTTAGAAGGCATCTCAAGGCAGCCCTGTTTAGGGAAACTTTTAATGTTTGATGGATTTCTGTATTTTAGAATTTCTGTTTTGTTGGAAGCCGCCCAGAGTGGCTGGGGAAACCTGGCCAGATGGGCGGGGTATAAATAATAAATTATTATTATTATTATTATTATTATTATTATTATTATTATTATTATTATGCTTTTCACCAGCTCACTCCTGATAGTTATAAATGCTGGGAGGGGATGCTGCACACAAGACTCAGATGGCAACAGCTGTGGACAAGCTTTTCAGCTGTCTCATTTTAACTTGTTATTGCTGCATAATGTGACTGACAAGCACAGTTCATTTGTCTTTATTGCTCCCCTCAGCAGACTCCCCTTACAGACTGTAAGAGGAATTTTTAGTCCCTTACCTAAGTCTGAAAATGCTTCTTATTTCATTTTTGTTTTTAATAAAAATTCTGAGGGAATCAAAAGTGACAGACAACACTGACCTGTTCCTTTGACGGGATTTCATAATTCTTTGATCGGATTTCATTATTCTTTCCTGTAAAGTGTTTCCCAAAAACATCTACTTCTGCTTCCTTGACAATGCAAAAGCATTTGACTATGTCAACCACAGCAAACTATGGCAAGTTCTTAAAGAAATGGAAGTGCCTGATCACCTCATCTGTCTTCCTGAGAAATCTCTGTGTGGGACAAGAAGCTACAGTTAGAACTGGATATGGAACAACTGATTGGTTCAAAATTGGGAAAGGAGGACGACAAAGCTGTATATTGTCTCCCTGCTTATTTAACTTACATGCAAAATCCATCAAATGAAAGGCTGAACTGGATGAATCCCAAACCAGAATTAAGATTGCTGGAATAAATATCAACAACCTCAGATATGAAGATGACACAACCTTGATTGCAGAAAGTGAGGAGGAATTAAAGAACCTTTTAATGAGGGTGAAAGTGGAGAGCACAAAATATGGTCTGAAGCTCAACATCAAGAAAAACAAGATCATGGCCACTGGTCCCATCACCTCCTGGCAAGTAGAAGGGGAAGAAATGGAGGCAGTGAGAGATTGTACTTTCTTGGGTTCCATGATCACTGCAGATGGTGACAGCAGTCACAAAATTAAAAGACAACTGCTTCTTGGGAGAAAAGCAAAGACAAACCTAGACAGCATCTTAAAAAGCAGAGACATCACCTTGCCGACAAAGGTCCGTATAGTTAAAGCTATGGTTTTCCCAGTAGTGATGTATGGAAGTGAGAGCTGGACCATAAAGAAAGTTGATCGCTGAAGAATTGATGTTTTTGAATTATTGTACTGGAGGAGACTCTTGAGAGTCCCATGGACTGCGGGAAGATCAAACCTATTTATTCTTAAGGAGATCAGCCCTGAGTGCTCACTGGAAGGACAGATCCTGAAGCTGAGACTCCAATACTTTGGCCACCTCATGAGAAGAGAAGACTCCCTGGAAAAGACCCTGATGTTGGGAAAGATGGAGAGCACAAGGAGAAGGGGACAACAGAGGACGGGATGGTTGAAGCTACCAACATGAGTTTGACCAACTGTGGGAGGCAGTGGAAGACTGGAGTGCGTGGAGGGCTCTGGTCCACAGGGTCATGAAGAGTAGGACACAACTAAATGACCAAACAACAAAAAACAGATCACTTTCACCTAAACTGATGAATGCAAGGGCCATTCACTAGATCAAGTATTTTTTAGGCTCTATCAATTCAAGATGAAGAAGCATTGTTTGTTTGATTTCTTGCTTGCATTGTGAAGTTTGTGCTTCCTAACGGAAATACCCTGTACATAGAAACAGAACATAGTAGAGAGATTAACCGAGATTAAAACCTGCAAGCACACAATTTTGATATGAAGGATTATTAGGGGGAGAAGTTTGATTCTGTTTGCCTTTAAAGAAAAGCATACCTAACCTATAATTTACTGAAAAAAATATGATATGAAATACAGCCATCTTTTGAAATTCATGCTTCTCTGAATTTTACAATATCTTTCTCCAGCCAAATAGTGTCTACAAAAATGCATATGTTATGGTTAAATGTGAACTGAAATGCACATATTGATGAAAGTAACAAGCAAATGTGCATTATATTTATGGGAAATGGAGTTGCAAAAAAATGTGTATATTAGGATAAATTCATGCCAGAATGCTGATGATTTTTCACAAGGACATAAATTGTAAGCTAATGTGGTGAACTGAATTTAAGATGAGAGAGAGAGAGAGAGAGAGAGAGAGAGAGAGAGAGAGAGAGAGAGAGAGAGAGAGAGAGAGATACACCCATCACAAAGGATAACTCAAATATATCTTCATTCAGCCTGGGGCAAGTCAGTCCAAGAAAAGCTTTACTATTTTATACCGTATTGCCGAATGTGGAAACTGGCCCTAAGGGTTGGTCTAACCATCGCACACAATATGGCCATTTCACATTTACTTCCAGGGTGCATTTCCTGTAACAGACCCAATGCAAATACAACATCAGATTGAGTGAACTAGAGTAATAATACTGTTGAGTTTCTCTGTTCTTTTGACTAATGCTGTTCCACATCAATGGTGTTGTCTAGCAGAGACAGGAGAACTTCCAATATGATGCCTTGGTGAGTAAATTGTTATCCATCCAGTAAAAGTGAAATAACATTCTGTGAGTTGCAACAAATAATGAGGAAGACTATAAAGCCCCTGGTCATTTGGAGAAACTTTAGGAGAAACTTCTTAGGAATGTCCATGAAAGTCAACTTGCTGCAAGAAGACTTGTGACATATCTCAAGGGAGATCTGCACTAATGATTTAAGTCAGTCTGCCCAACTTCTGTCTCACTGTGCCAAACACACAACCGCATATCACGGCCAGCCAGGAATGCAGTTATCTTAAGAATGTCAAGGGAAAAGAAGTTTCAATAAGATGTGTAAACAGTTATTGGGGTTGGTGAATCTGCAAGTCCCATTTATGGCTAATGGATGGAAAACAAAGCGGGTGATATTTGGATGCATATAACCTTCCTAGTCTTTGCTATAATGCAGAAAACTGATAGCAAGATGCTATGGGATCATGCCTGTGAGCTACAGGGAGGGGAGAGTGGGGAAGGAGGGAGAGAGAGACAGTGGAAGGAAGGAAGCCCCCATTTTTTAGGCCTAACAAAATGGATTTCAATGACTATAAAATTTATTTTCTAACTCAAGTAAAATAGCTCATTGTATACATAAAATCTCAAGCTCCCCTGAGTTTGAAAATCTGCACTTTGAGTATTTAAAGTGTGTTGCCTTAATAACATATTAAGACAGTTTCACATTAATATAATGTTGCAATACATTTGGAAAGCATATGTACAAATAATTGTTTTAAAATGTTTTTTCTTCCACCATACTAGGCTTAATGTGACCTTTCCTGGTGACTAATGGAAACCTGCCATACTGTTGAAAAGATGGGAGGATTCCATATATGCTCTATGGCATTCTGAATTGCAATACTTTCCCTTGGGTTCTTACGCTGATTTTTGTGCGCGGTTACTCGTCATTTGTTTCCTGCTTTTTTGGGGGGGGACAACGCTGCAAAATGTGTCATAATTTAAAATAGAAGCAGCAGTGACAACAGCATCACTCCTCAAGTGAGTAACTCTGGATCCCTGGGAGTCCTTTGGGTCAAGCTTGTGCTGGACACTGAGGCATGCTGGGTGGTGGTACTGAAGTAGTTTAAACCATGGGTAGGCAAACTAAGGCCCGGGGGCCGGATCAGACCCAATCGTCTTCTAAATCCAGCCTGCTGATGGTCCGGGAATCAGCGTGTTTTTACATGAGTAGAATGTGTGCTTTTATTTAAAATGCATCTCTGGGTTATTTGTGGAGCCTGTCTGGTGATTTTATATGAGTAGAATGTGTGCTTTTATTTAAAATGCATTTCTGCATTACTTGTGGGGCATAGGAATTCATTTTTATTTTCATTTTCAAAATATAGTCCGCCGCCCCCCAAGGTCTGAGGGAACAATTAAAAGTGTGTGCAGTGCATAATTCCCAACCACTTACCCCCAAGACTGCCGGGAATATAATTCCGAGACATGGGATGGACTGAATGAGAAACAGATTAAGTTAACGAGATGTACAATGAATGTAAAAAAAAAAAAACCATAATGATCGCCCAGGTGCTGGGCCTTTACCCTCCGGTGAAACCAAAGAGAACACATATTAATGCTGTATTGTTTTAACACTCGATTGGGAGCCGCCCAGAGTGGCTGGGGAGACTCAGCCAGGTGGGCGGGGTACAAATAATAAATTATTATTATTATTATTATTATTATTATTATTATTATATTCTACTGTCTACTTGTTGTGGGCAATTCCACACTTGTTATGATCACCAGAATAGTCTGCAGAATACTCACTTTTAGAAGGTGTGAGAACCCAAATACCAGTACACTACATTCATAGACCCAATATACACTATTGACAACAACAGAATCTTTTGTGTGAAATCAGGACATGGGTCCAATAGAAAAGAATAGTAGCAAAAGGTGCCTGGTTTTTAATGTTTTTAATATTCGGTTGGAAGCTGCCCAGAGTGACTGGGGAAACACAGCCAGATGGGCAGGGTATAAATACAAAAAATATTATTATTATATTATTATGTTGCCCAGGAATTCTAGGGCTTTGACAAAATCCATTGTTCAGCCATACTGGTTTTACTCTAAATTCAGTTAAAGTCATTGCACTTTTTTTTTAAAAAAATATTTTTTATTAAAGATTTCTTGAATTACAAAGGTGTGTGCAGTGTCTCTCATATTTTAACATGTATCATTATTGCAAATCAGATTCATTTGTTAAGACACTAGGAAGAAAGAGGGGAAACGAGGTAGATAGGGGATGGGAGGGTGAATGGGGTTGAGAGTAGGTGACGATGTTTCTGTTTTGCTTAATATATGTAGGGCTTGATGTCAGATTTGTTTGTGTTGGTACTCCTTTATTCCCTTGTGTTCTTTTGATATCTTGATTTATAACAGCACCTGATGGTATCCAAACACAGACAAAAACTCAATCCTTCAATTCAACAACTGTCGTGCCAATTTGGTTGACATTTTCTTCAGAGATGTCCAAATCAGTGCCCTTTGACACAGTTCAGTGTGCCATCATGATTCAAAATGGCAACCATTCTATTCAAAAATAGTCCCAAACCCGTCGTCTGTGTGTGTTGGAAATTGGAGGTATTCTAGCTAAGAGAAGGAACAGTAAAACAAAAACCAAGATGTCCTGGGCTAAATCTAGGGTCCATTTCTTGGAAATGGTAACAGCTTGCTTGTGAACTGTTAACACCTTGTTCCAGAGAGCCAGAATGTAATAGATGAAGCTAGTGCTTGAGCCAGGTGTTAAGTAGGTTAATGTTTGAGAAGCAAGTCTCAGCATGAAAGTAGGTCATGCTAACTGCAGGTTTGAGAAATGAAGTTAGGAAAGGCTTAGGCACAGAGACGTGTAGGGGAGAGTCCCCAAAATGTAGAGTTAAAGTTGCTTATCAAAGTTTATGTTAGGATTACAACTACTGCATCAAGGTGGGGCAAGCTAGGATTGCAATTGGATGACACTCAGGGGCTATTAGAAGTTTATTTATTTATTCATTCATTTAATATTTAATGTGTGTATCAAGCTGTTTGTGGAAAGCTATAAAAGCATGTGTGCAACCTGTAGGTGTGATGTCTTGTCTGCATCTTGTGGTGGGTGAAATATACTTGTAAATGAATAAATTACAGTGGGACCTCGACTTGCGAATTTAATCCATTCTGAATGCACACTCGTAGGTCGAAAACTTCATAAGTTGAGTTTCCCATAGGAAAAGCGGTTTCCCATAGGAATGCATTGGAAACGGAAAAAAATCGTAAGTCGAGGAAACCACATCTAAAAACTCGTAAGATGAGGAAACCACATCTAACCGCGAACGGGTTTTCCGTTCGGATGTCGAAAAATTCGTAAGCGTGTGGCCACTTTTTCCTCTCGTAACTCGAAAACGTCGGATGTCGAATAGCTCGTCAGCCGAGGTCCCACTGTAGTTTGCTTTGCTTCCTGTTGTCTGGTTATTGGTCTTCACTAGACAATGAACCTCAAAGTGGCTGTGTTCCAAAACACCTCCATCTCAGGAGCAGCAGGAAACAAAAAAAGGCAACCATACTTTTAGAGGCATGACAAAGTCACATTTCAGTCCACCATCTTGATTCAAAATGGGGTCCAGTGCCCAAATGTAGACCAAGGCCACCAGCTCCATCATGAGAACCCTTGAGCCAAGATGGAAATGTCACACCAAATTGGCTGAAGGCATGTCCACTTGGACAACTTGATCTTCTGAGCCATCCAAATCAGCACAATTTCATAGCTGCCAAGTTTTCCCTTTTCTCGCGAGGAAGCCTATTCAGCATAAGGGAAAATCCCTTTAAAAAAGGGATAACTTGGCAGCTATGCAATTTGGAACTGTCATGGCACGTTGAGCGAAGTCACATTAAACTGAGTGATGAAATAAATGGTCAGAGGTGCCGACATCGTGGCAGTTTGGAACTGGCATACCAAATTAAGCAATGCAAGGCCAAAGTCTCATTTTGAGCTACCATCTTGATTCACAGTGGCATCCAGCATCCAAATGTAGGCTAGGACCACCTCCACTGTCTTGACCCTCAAGCTGAATTGGGTGACAATTATCTTCAGAGACATTCAAATCGGCACAGGTTAGAACCATCCAGTCATACTGGGTGACAATAACCAGCAGAAAAATCATTAAGATCATACAAACACCTTAGTTCTAAGGAGTAAAGGGGTCCCTAACTCATCCAAGTGTCTCTATTTCCCAGTCCCTGATTTAGAGAAGCCGTCCCAGTTTCTGATTTAATCTCAGAATGCCCCACTTTTCCTTAGGATGTCCCTATTTTCATCGGAGAAATGTTTGGGGGCATGGCAGCATGTCCCTGTTTTCATTGGAGAACAGTTGAAAGGTAAGGAGTTATCCGACCCTCAAGCCATCTGAAGGCAATCTTGTATAAGGAAGGGTTTTTTTTTTTAAAAAAATGTTTAATGTTTTATTATGTTTTTATATATGTTGGAAACTGCACAGAGTGGCTGGGGCAACCAAGTAAGATGTGTGGGGTATAAATAGTACAATCATCATTATGGAATAGGACAGTGATGGTGAACCTTGGCACTCCAGATGTTTTGGGACTACAACTCCCATCAACCCTAGCTAACAGGGCCAGTGGTCAGGGATGATGGGAGTTGTAGTCCCAAAACATCTGGAGTGCCAAGGTTCGCCATCACTGGAATAGGATGTCCCTATTTTCAATGGAGAAATGTTGGAGAGCATGATATAATCAAGAGGCCCATCTCCAGGTGCTTCCATTTCAAGAGGGCTAAGCAGGTGCCTACAACAGGAAGGAGCAATGCTTCAGTTTTTTGTACAATTTTCTGCTTACTCATAACTATACAAAAGATTCTATTCTACACACTGTTCCTATGTGTTCTTTTTCAGTCATATCAAAAAGAAAGAAAGGGGAGTGTGAAGCAAATATGACCAAACATTCCCATGGCTAGTCACCAAGGTGTGATCTTTGCGACTTTTCTTTTACAGGCATTGTCTGCCTTCTTTCATAATTGCAGGCTAGGAGAGTGTTTTATCCACCACACCTGTGACCTCATTCACGTTGCATAGGACAAGTACTTCATCTTTAAGTGGGCCCAGATCATTATTTGCTCATGATTCATAGCAAAAGTCAGGCAAGGCCAGTTTCAGATAAACTAATCTTAAGAGTATCCTCCTGAGGAGACAGGGCCACTGCTTAGACCTGCCATTCCCTTTGGTTTGTTAAGGCAAATGTGTTTACTCAGTTGCAGCACACTAATCGGAGGTTACATCATCAATAACAAGGCACCGAATGACTGACTACCAAAAGGATCTATAGATACAAATATTTAGTGCTGTTGGCTAGTAGGGGGAGAAATCCATCAAACTGAAGGCACTGATACAAATGTGCAGAGGTCTTCCCTAAGGTCAACTCAATAAGCTATTTATGGCAAGACCTGGGGCTGAAAAAGATGGGTAGAAGCACTGTCAGTGGCATCTCCTGTGTACAATTCAGCCTACAAGTGTAAGATTGAATGCCTGTATGCTTCTCTACATAAAATAGTCCACATACAAAACTAGCATGAGAGGGGAAAACAGCTAGCTTAGAACCGTCTTCCACGTACATCAGTTTTGTACATTTAGGGAAGGAACAGTGCTGGGTTTGAGGAGACCTTGGGTAAGGTGCCCTCTTGGGAGGAAGGGCTACTAACCCTGATGACACTGTCGGAGGCAGTATGTTTCTGAATGCCAATTGCTGTAAACCACAGGAGAGGACAGTATTGTTGTGTTCAGGTCACGCTTGAGGGTTTTCAGTGGGCTTTGAATGGTTGACCATTGTGACAAGAAGATTCTGAACTAGATGGGCCACCACTTTGATCCATCAGGCTGTCCTTAAGAGAGAGGGCTGTACCACCTTGGCTGCTCTGCACACACACCTACCCTGGATTGCCTATACCCCAAGCAAGGCAGCCTGAAACCCCACCTACTGACATCCTGCATTACACAAAGGAAGCCCCCCCCCACAAAAAAACTCCAACATCTCAAGCCTTTTCTTTTGGAGTGTGTGTGTGTGTGTGTGTGTGTGTGTGTGTGTGATAAGAATAATATTGGAGAAAACTAGGTATTGAAACTTGCTTAACCTAAATCATATATCCCAGTTTCCAGCGGCTCTTTAAAGTACGCTTCACGCAGAGTAAACGCAGTCAGACGTCGACCTGGCTAAGAAAACACCACCAAGAGCGTAGGGAATTATCTCCCTTATATGAAACCCCTTACTAGCTGCACACTTGTAAAAGTATACAGATGAAAATACAAACGGTTGGGTTTCTTTAACTGAAAAACAAACTGACTCTAAAGAGACTTTAAACCAAAGATAAATGCTTTTTCTCTTAGCAACTTTATCTACCCACATTCCAAACCTTCAATCTATTCCAAACCTCCCACAAACTCCCATTAAACTACCCAAGAATTAACAGCAAACTAGCTTTATAACTAAACAACTCTCATACTAAGATTCAACTAAGGAATCTCTTAAACTGGGAATTAAATCACACTGAGAGATACTTAACTGAGAGAGTGATCTACTAAGACAGTGGTTCCCAACAGGTGGTCCGGGGACCCCCAGGGGTCCGCGAGCTATGCCAGAGGGGTCCGCAAGATGCTATTAGAATAAAATATATATTAAATATATTTCGTATTATAACAGATTTTTTGTTTTGGCCGCTTCCTGCATGAGCAGAGTCTAGCGCAAAACTAGAATTAGATAGAGGCAGTAGTTCTGCTGTATGCCGTTAGGTGGCGCTTTACAAACACTGCTGTTTTGCAAAGAGGCAGCGCACACATTCTACTAACGCTCACCTCCCCAAGATGCTTTGCGCGCGTCGGCTTCATTTGTGCGCTACTGCGCAGGTACCCTGTCTTCTCCATTCCCCTCCCTCCTCCCTGGCGCGCGCTGCCTCTTTGCAAAACAGTAGTGTTTGTAAACAAAGTGTTGTTTTTCGCGGAAGCTACAGTTCGCGTAGTTAAAAATGGACCGTTGGTTAAAAAGTGGTTCATCTCATTAAGAACTGAAAATTAAAACTAACTGTATACTGATGGAGTACTCTGTTGTAACTGTAAAAAACGTATAAATATAAAATATAAAAAGACTCTTAATTTGGCTCTCACTTTTTAATTTTAGGATTAGGAATTAATGGGGGTCCTTGTCACAATAGCGGCTCGATGAGGGGTCCTCGAGAAAATTTTGTTGGGAACCCCTGTACTAAGAGATGAATCAAACTGTAAGATCTAACTAAGAGATACAGAAGGCTTTCTGGCAGAGCCTTATATACAAGGAGCAGAGCCCACACCTGTGAGCAATTAACAGAAAGCACCGGCACCTGTTTCTCTTAAACAGACAATATTTACATTAGACCAGCTCTAAAGTAACTTGACTATTCAAAAAATCCAACATTTTCTGTGACCCTCACCTAGAGATTAGGGATGGGTAGATTATGCTGTTTCTGGTTTTTGTGAATTTCAGATGTGTTCATTCATAAAGCAGTTCGACCTTGTTTACACATACACATTTAGTGTAAATACACACATAAACATGCATTCAATCATAATACGTACTTATATAAGTCAATGTGCATATTTCTAGATGTATTTTATCCTAAATTACACATGTTTTATTGCAATTTGATGCTTTTTTGAGCCAAAAACTATATCACAAAATTCAGAAAGGATAATAGTGACCCACTCTACTACTCCAGAAAGGATGAATTAGGTCAGTTTTGCTTAGAAATGAAGACTGACTGAGTTTCCCCTCCATCCCATCTGGAGGGCTTGCTGGTTCAGGACAGGCATTCTTAATCAGCCCTTCTCGCCAGGCACATTCCTGAGCAAAGCTCTTTATTCAGTAGTGCTGGCCACTCACGTGAGGTTGTAGGTGAGGTGGAAGAATAGTAGGAGTGA
Source organism: Zootoca vivipara (assembly GCF_965207765.1). Classification (NCBI taxonomy): domain Eukaryota; kingdom Metazoa; phylum Chordata; class Lepidosauria; order Squamata; family Lacertidae; genus Zootoca; species Zootoca vivipara. The sequence goes on along the minus strand of NC_142587.1, from coordinate 17,844,529 downwards.
TGCAACCATCTGACTTTGGCATGCTCTTGCTTGGTGCTGAGCTGCTGGCATGATGTTAAATGATGTGAAGCTCTGTGCGGGCAGTCAAGGCTCAAATCTCTTCCCTGTAGTAGTAAAGCCACTTCCACCTTTGCCAGGACGTGGGGTTGTGGGCGGTCACGATCCCTCCACGTGCACAGGGGGTGGGATTTAGAAGGCGATTGGGCCAGATCCGGCGCCCAGACCTTAGTTTGCCTACCCATGGATTAGCTCTCTTGACAATGCTAGGGTTTCAAAATAATTAGGAAGGCTCAGTTCAAGTATTTGGATTGAGGTGGCTGCTGCTGGTTAATAAGACACTAAGAAAGCAACTCTGCCATCCAACTATCACCAGCACTCATGAATCTATCCAATGTGAGACGATATGAAATGTTGTTTTGCACTACCTCCATTGGGTGCTACCCAAAAATAGCTGTGAGCCATAGAACGTCAGTGGAAGACCGGTAGAATTGCATGAGTAGGTCTCACGTTCAGTTCCTGGCCTCTCCTGTTAAAATGATCTTAGGGAGAGGCCTCTGGAGACCTGCTGCCAGTCAGAGTAGAAGATACTGAGCTGAAGGGACTTGGTTGAGACTGTTTCCTATGGGTCCACCTGCTTGGGGGAGCTTTGGTCTTGGTTCTCAAATGGCAGCTCTGCATGCTCTATGGCAGAGGGAGACAGCATGGGTGCCCTTCCGGTGTTTTGGAGTACAACTCCCATCATCCCTGATCACTGTCCGTGATGGCTGGGGCTCATAGAAGTCTTAGAATTTTGAAGTGTCAGGCATAGCTCTAGTGGCTTTAGCCCAAACGTAGCAGAGTTTTCCTGCACAGCGCAGAAGCTAGTTGAGGTGGAAATGACTAGTCGGCTAGACGCAGAATAACTATTTACAGGATTTATTAAAAGAAAATAAAAGCAGCAGAGTTTCTGCATACAAAGCAAAGCAAAATAAATCCTTACTCTTTCTTTCTCCAACCATATACACAGCACTTCTACTCCTAACACCTAACAAAAACCAACTGTGCTAGCATTCCTTGATAACAGAGTTCAGTGCTGGTCGTTAACCAATCAGAAGAGAGTAGTTTCTAGGTCAGGCAGACCTTGGCTTTCTGCCAAGAGTAAATTGACACTGCCTTGAGTTAATTGTGTGAAGCCAGAATCTGTAAGTTTCCCATGAGAACCAATTAACCAATTAACAGAAACTGTAGAGTAAAACATCTGAAGAGCACTGCTCCATACCTCTGACCATTGGGGGGGGGGCACCTTGAAACTGTGGCAACATTCAAAACCTGTTTACAATATAACATAGGGCTATTCCATTCAAAGGAGCATTAAATAAAATACCTACAGGATATGTCCCAATCTTTGTTCATACTTAAAGGAGCACTTTTTGCTACTGACATTTTGTTATCTATTTGGGACCACAATCGGTCATTACCCAGTAGTAATACTAAATTACACCATTTGCCCCTATATCTATCGATTAGAGATCATTATTGACACCAAAGCTAATAGATTCTAGATTACTTGAGCAGGTGATGTGGTGGAGTCCCCAGTTTTGAAGGCAGCCTGTGAAGTTGAAGGTCAGGACATTTAATTTTTTTTAAAAGGTCATTTTAGGAAGACTTGAGGTTGTGGATTCTCAAAGGTCTGCACAAAGTCATCTTGAGGGTTTCCAGAACCATTTTTTAATTTTCAGTTCATCGAAGGCTACAGCTCGTCAAATGATGAGAGAAATTTGAATATGTCACATTTATATCAGAACACCAAACAGGCTATAGGAAAGATGTCACTGGCTTTTAAATTAACTGTAACAACTGTAGAAGGAGGCCTATCTGAACACATCCCACATTGTGCTTCAGGGCATAAGTGAAGCAACCACTGCCTGGGGTTTGCTTGAAACCTTTCCCACAGATATTTTATTGCATAATTGCTCATTATAAAGATACTGCATATTACTTTGAAGTTTCTATTACAAGTCACAGTCAGAGGTAGGATCCTAGGCCAGCTTCCTCGCAAATAACACTGGAAGGCTTCATCTTTCCCCCAGCAACTTCAATTCTCATCTCCTCCCAGATGTATTTCTCATATAAAGAATAGTGGTTTGCCATTCTAATTAAGGGTGAAATACAAATAGTGTTTTCCCTTATGAACATAACCTTTCAGTACCTCAACGTAGCCATACTGCTTCAGGCCAATTGCTCCATATACCCTGAAGAGGTAGGCATGCACCACATGTAGAGGATGGGGAAGCAATATATTTCAGTTCACATTTAAAGGTAGCTACCATTGTGTGTAAGTAATACATCCATACGCCTTGAACTGAAGATCCCTTCATTAGAATCTCTCTTATGGAGGTGTGTCTTTAACTACTACAGATTTTCCAAAGGTCATGTTTCTGCCTTATGTGGTTGTGACAATGGGATGACAGAATCTCTTCAGCACATAAATGTTCAACTGCCCCTTATACAGTGCTGCCCGCGCAAATATATTGAATCCAATATTTCAGGAAATTGTGGATAAACCATCAGAGTCCCATCTTGCTCTTGTTTTGCAAGACAATGACTCGAACAGAACACTGCAGGTGGCAAGGTTCTTAACGTCAGTTCTCTCACACAAGAGACGAACCGGAATGCTGTATGATTATTGAAACATTTTAATATATTATTTTATTCTATTAATTCTCGGCAATTTTTACACATATATGGATATTCATCTGCGTCCACCCCAAATGGCTGTGGTGTAACTTTTACAGAGATGCCGCCTCTGTTTGCCTTTGTTTTGTTTCTGAAATGCAGTTTTTTTTACCCTTTCTGTTTGATGTACCTTGCTTGTGTGGGCTTTTAGCCGCAATAAAGAATCTATCTATCTGTCAGGGGTTGTTGTGGCTACTCTTGAGTAACGACCCTCCACATCTGCTTGTCTTTCAGATGTTTTTTATTGGTGCATATTATTTACAGTGCAAAGTGTCCATAAAACTTGTCTGCCTCAGTCTGAGTCAGAATCTCGCAATGTTTGCTTTCTGTTTCGCGCCCAGCATTGCAGCCTGGGAACTGTGAAGCGCCTCCCCCTGCTCCGACGGGGAGCCATTCGTCTCAATTCCAGCGGGGTGGGGGGGGGGAATGGCCTTCCGGCTGACTGTCTTCCGGTCCCTTCTTCCCCTGCTCTCTGTCCCTCCCCTTGGAGCAAGGGCTCTCTGATGCTGTCAGAGCCTTGGTTCTCCCCTTCTGTTTCCTGGCTCTTGTAATCTGATCCTGTGCTTGACTTACTGCTTGGCAAGGAACTCGACCTGATGGGGGGGGGGGTTGTTCCCTATAAGCCTTCCCCCTTACACTATCTATCATCTATCTATCTATCTATCTATCTATCTATCTATCTATCTATCTATCTATCTATCTATCTATCTATCTATCATCTATCTATCACATTTAAAGGCAAATCTACCAAACTGGCCTTTTTTGATTGCTAAATTTGGAAACATTTATTCAATTTAATAGCATGCAGGGCCACGCATGCCACTTTTGTAAAGGAGGTGATTCCCATAGGGGCTCCCAGCTTACCAGTGACTCCTTCACCTCCATTCTAGAGGGTCAACTATGTAATAAGTTGAGTCTGATGGTTATATTTTGATGAGACCAGGGCTCACCCTGCCGTATTTGTTAGCACTTTGGTAGTGATACCAAAGATGAGGACACTGGAGGTCCATACTGACAAGGGATAATACCTAATTAAATTTCAAGAAATGCCTTTTTAACGTATTTTTTATTAAAGATTTCTTGGTTTACAAAACTATGTGCAATGTCTATTTTTCAAGTTAATTTTTCTACAGATCAGTTTAATTTGTTGAGACATTAGTGTTACATTACATTAGGAAGAAAGGGGGAATGGTGAGTGGGGGTGGAGTTGGGTGGTGATGTTTCTATTTTACTTAATGTATGTGTGGAGTTTTGTGTCAGCGTTTTTGGTATTCGCTTGTGTTCCTTTGGTGGTGAGAGAGGTTGGGGTTGGCCTAGGCCAGGCATAGACAAACTCCAGCCCTCCAGATGTTTGGGACTACAATTCCCACCATCCCTGACCATTGGTCCTGTTGGATAGGGATGATGGGAATTGTAGTCCCAAACATCTGGAGGGCTGGAGTTTGTCTATGCCTTGCCTAGGGTATGGTTGTTTGTTTGTGATTGGCTGTGGTGAACTTTGTTTTCATGTGTGAGTGGGTGTTTTTGAATCAGGTTAGCCATATTGATTAGTATGCTGTTGGTGGATTCTTGTTGTTCTCTTGTTGGGATAAAAGGGAGCCATACCGGGGTGAAGGCATCTTCTTCCATTTGTCCCTGTGTCAGTTTCCGTTTATTGGTTAGTTTTTATAATAATAATAATAATAATAATAATAATAATAAGAGTTTGGATTTGATACCCCGCTTTATCACTACCCGAAGGAGTCTCAAAGTGACTAACAATCTCCTTTCCCTTCCTTCCCCACAACAAACACTCTGTGAGGTGAGTGGGGCTGAGAGACTTCCGAGAAGTGTGACTAGCCCAAGGTCACCCAGCAGCTGCATGTGGAGGAGCGGAGACGCGAACCCGGTTCCCCAGATTACGAGTCTACCGCTCTTAACCACTACACCACACTGGCTCCTAATAAGGCTGTTTAAATGCATTTTAAGGACAAAGGAACAGACCAGAGGTGACGAACCCACCAGATATTGCTGAGCCAGAACTTTCATCATCCCTAACCACTCAAATGATGATGGGAGTTGACAACATCTGGAGGGCCACAGTTTCCCCACCTTGGAAGAGACACTACTCAGATGACATTTTTTTTTTTTTTTTAGCATTATGCCTGATCAGGAAGGCAAAGGAGAGTAGGTGATACAGGGGACATACCAGACCCTGTGTGCCCCATCCTCCAAATTCATAGGTGCAAAGCCTCACCCTCTACAATCTGATACAGTATTCCTATATTGAGTGGGGAAGTCTGACAGGGCTTTCAAATGTTCAGAGGAACACTCTTGGAAGCCTTCATGTGATTGGGAAACTTGTTCCCTATAGAACACATAGGGGTTGGAACGCATGCCCCCTAGTGTGTTCCCTGTTAAGGCATAATCCCTGAATGGGGTTTTCATGTGCAACAGAATCTCCATGTGCATATCTGAGCTGCACAGTTAGAGCCATCCACCGCTAGTCACCCCAGCAACCATTTCATTTCTCCTCCCACTGCAAAATTAAGAAGTATAGGGAAGTGCAGAGGTCCCCTTCAAGGCAGAACTACTCATGGGATGATTGAACTAGAATTATATTCAGTGTGGCTTCTTCATGTATCATCCTTTTGCATCCTTCCTTCCTGCTCTCCTTTCAATAGATGTGGGGAAACGTCCTTTTAGCTTTAGAGATATTTGCAGGATAAATCTTAATTCATGCTTCAGATTTTGACTTTGACTTTGGAAACCTGGAATCAGTTTATAATTGAGTTGAAGATGGTGCAAAGTTATATGTGATGTGCAATCAGTCAGCTACACCCCAATTTGTGAAAAAAAAATGTTTAGGCTAAAAGTAACATATGGTGTGCAATTCATGTGGGAATAAATTGTCTTCTTGGTTAGCTCTTAATTTAACATTGATAATGTCACTTAGGCCTGAGGGTAGAACATATATCTAGGTAAAAAATATATCACCCAGAGCTGTTTTTTTCCTTATAGTATTATTTTAGTTTCACCCAAATCAGCAAACTGTTGTTAACCTAGGAAGCAGAAGACATCTAGCAGATTGTTTGAAGTTAGCAATGCTGGAGGAACTGTAGTGTGGTGTGTTTCCCCCCTTACTGTGCTGTCTTTTAAAGATAATTTTCTGAAGCTTTTTCCTCCTCCTCTCTTGGTTTCTAGATCATAAAGTTTTCAAAACCAGATCCAGTTGAACGGCACAATTTTCCATAAATTATGGTTATTTGGAGAATGTAATTTTGGGTTTCCTGCTTTTACCAGAAGGTATGAATAGGAAAAATGATCAGAAAAAAATGAATTTATAAAATAAGGAATTGATCACACCCAACTTCATCATGCAGCACCCCCAAGATGTTGTGGTGGCTTTAAAAGGGGTTCAGACAAATTTATGGAGGATAGCCGTGTCCACTAACCACAAGGACTACATACTCCCTCCACTGTCACAGGAAGTATGATTATGAATACCAGTTGCTTGGAAGTAATCCTGCTTGTGGGCTTCTCACATGCATCTGCTTGGCCACTATGAGAACAAGATGGACTGGATTGGCCTAATCCAGCAGGGCTCTCCTGTTTTTAAGTTCTTAAAAGAGAAATGCTCAATTGCCAACTCTATGAAGTCAAAACAAAAAAAGTTAGATTTGAAATTTTTTACTTCTGCTATACTCTGGGTAGTATCCTGAGTAGCAGTAGTCACCCAGGCTAATGGACAGCAGCCTCAGCAGGGCCTAGTACTTATTGTGAGCGTAGCCCTGATAGGCCAGCAACAATGGCCTCCTGGCAGACAGGAATGCCTGCTTACCAAGTCCGACAGTGGGCAGAGTCTGAAGCCCGGAGAGCAGCCCAACTTCCCTCTCGGAGCCTCACCGCATCATTGGCCTGGTGTCACCCATCCTCGGTTGCCGTGGTGCAGCCTGGGTTCCCGCCACAACGCTAAAATCAAATGGGCCAATTCACAGCGACCGGGGAGGGGGACTATGTTTGCAATAAAACATACACTCAGAGAGAGAGCCGGGTGAGTGATGCTCTGCTCCCCGCACTGGCACCACCCCCTTTTTAAAGTCAGGGAGCAGACCGGAGTGAAGCCTGTTCACCCTCAGCCTACTCCTCTATCCTCCCACCCTCGGTCACCGTGAATTGGCCCATTTGAATTTGGGGTTGTGGTGGGTTTTATTGCTAGTTAACCTTTCTCCTTTCCCGGGTATTGCTACGGTCGAATGATGATTGCTGGTTTTTAGAGCCGGGAAGGCATTCCCCCAGATCTGCAGGTTTTGCCTTCCCTGTAGCAATTGTCGCAGCTTTGGCAGTTTTAGGCCTTGAGCAGAATCCTTTAGTTTAACTATCAAAAGGAGGGTGATGTGGTGACTCACCTCTTCCAATGCCATTTAAGGGGTGTTGTGGGGAGTCTCTGCCCACAAGCGCTCAGCAGGCAGGCATTGAACTCCCCTCAGCAGCGCAGACGGGGGGGGGGGGAGACTAGCTGTGTAAACACATGTCTTGCAGTGCCCCCATCCATATTCCTATTGACCCTGCTTTGCCTCAGACCCCCAGCAGGAGTGCTGAGAGGGATAGATGCCCAATGCCTAAGCCAAGGTTTCCTACATCTGCAACTGAATAAAGTTGTGGCCATTTTAATCCCAAATGTGTTGCCATGTATATTCATTGATAGAGGTCACGCTCTTGGAGGAGGAGGAGGGACTGCACCTGGGCACGCAATATTATTTCAAAAGCTGTTTTTAAAACAAATCATGGCTGTGTAATTCTCACAACATAATTACATTTTTCCCAATGTCTTTCTGTGCTTTTTGACTGGATCACTAAACTTCCTGTTTTGCTGCTATAGTATAGTCCAATATGATTATTCACTGTTAGAAGCTGGGCAACCCATGTTTCTTGCAGTATGTGGAACTCATAATTCAAAAGGAAATTCTGGGTGTTCAGGGACTCACCATTCATAACTAAATCTGTTGCTGGCACCCGTCTATCTTGGGAGACAATGGCAGTGTGTGTCTTCAGGGTGAAGTGGCTTAACTTCATCACATTGATTTTAGCAGGATCTAAATGCAACTTGATCCAACCAGATATCTCATTTGAATTACAAGGAGATTCTGGTTAAACATCAGGAAAAACTTTCTGATAGTAAGACTTGCTTGACAGTGAAATGGACTATCTCAGAAGGTGGTGGACTCTCCTTCACTAACAGCTTTGAAACAAAGGTTGAATGGCTGTCTGTCAGGAATTATTTAGCTGTGATTCCTGAATTGCAGGATGTTGAACTAGATTACTGTTGGTGTCCCAACTCTACAATTCTACGACGCAATGTTTCCTCCCTCCTCCAATGTATAACAGTATTGAGTGTCATTTCTCTTCCCCTTTAGCAACTGTCTCACATAATACATTAAGATCCTCAAATAACCCCTGTTGGTTCAGGACAAAAGGTCCATCTAGTTCTGTTTCTGGTAATCTATCTGGTTAAGAAGGTGACACTCTTCTTATCTCTTTATCCAGGAAAATCTTTTAAGTATTTTGTGTGTGTCAGGCTTCAATGAATGGCACAGAACATGGCAAATAAAACCAACCAACCAACCAACCCCTTTTTACTCTTTCCCCCATATAATTTGCCCACATCCCTATTCTGCTTGTTTATGCAGAGGTAAATATTACAGAATTCACAATGTCCATGGGCATGAAGGCAATGCAATATTTCTGTTATGCAGGAACAAGTGCAAAGATCCTCTAAAATGAAATACCTTCTCCCTCCCACCATTTCGAGGAAACAAATTCAAAACAACCTTAAAACTAGATTGTGGCAATAATACATGCTTAATAGGAACCTGGATAACTGTCAGAATCTGTCATGAGGTAATAAAGAGAGCTGTATTATAAACATAAAATTTTCTCATAGATTCTCAAAAGCATTCCCTCCTGAAACTCCCCTCATAACAATGAACATTCAAATACGGAGAAGGTACTTTCCGATTCATGTTCTGACATTTTCATCTAACCAGAATCTTAAAAGGGATAATCCCACATGGGCAGTTTGGAGCTATGAAGAAAATAAACCTTTTGTAAAATTAGAATTTCAAACTTGCATATGAGAAAATCGTGCTGCCTGACTATATTTCCTCGTAAAAGAGTAGTTGTTAAAAAAAGGGGGGGGGGACATATTTGTGAAATGGAAACATGTGAGGGGCATTCAAATATTACATTCTACAACATCTATTCCTTTCTATCTTGCTTTCCTTCAAAGGGACAGGCAGTTGCTATCACTTGCTTTCAATTGGCTTTGAAGGAAGTTTTCCACAATGTGCTGTTTGCGAAGCTGAACGGAGCCAGTAGGGCAACAATAGTCAATGTGCTCCATTCTTGGGCTCCCATGACATCTAATGATGGGTCACGCTGGCTGAAAAGGAGGAGGGAGATCAGACAAATCAGGGAGGAGGAGAGCTTGGATGAATCAGTTTTTCCTTTGACTCTCTTCTTCTGGAGCGCAGGGAAGAGAGCAGACAAATCATGAATTAGAAATATTCGAAGAGGAATCAATGGAAATTGTAGACACATTGTGTGAATGCTTGTCTAATGAACAATTTCCAGGGAATGCATTGTATTCAGTAAGCGGGATCTGTAACTGGGTAGACTTTTGAACATTCAAAGTGCTGTAGAAATGTTCAGTATTTTTTTATTATTATCGATTCATGTGATGCTATAGGCTGTAACCTGCACCATGAGAAGAATGTGAGGCAGGCAGATCAACCCCACCTTCTTTACTGTTGCCACCAAGGCGATATGTACACACTGCTGCGCTGCTTCACTCCAACCTCTGAAACTTATTTACATGCCCAGCCAGCTTTTTGTACTGAGCACAACCAACTCTCCTGCATAGGGCGAAAGCAGTTAGGCACAGGGTGTATAACAAGGCCTTTGACAAAGTGAAACCAAAACAAATAGGTGCAAAAATTCCTTTCTCTAACTCTTATCTCTAAATCTGTTTTCAGACATTATTTCCACCACTTCCCATAATTTGGGATTCACTTTTTTCCCTTAAGACATTAGGTTTTTTTGGACCGATCCATTGAACCACTTGCAACCTACCGAACTTTCAGTTAAGACTAGGTTCCAACTAAAAGCAACCACTTTACAATTATGAAAAACACACACCGCACAATCCTTGTTAGAAGCACCACAGCAGGAATCATTCAATTTGTAACTTAAGAGTTAACTCTGTTATACAGCTAGCCAAGAATGGGGCAGGGATGGAGGTGTTGCTTAGCAACTAGTCAGAGTGGTATGATGCTTGTTGAGGTAGTGTGTGGTCTGATTGACTGTATAGTTCCAAGGCAGTTTTTCTACATGTGTTTAGTTGTATGAGTCCCTACTACAATAAAAGCCTGAAGTAAGAAAAAAGGGGGGGGGAACCTGTTCCTTTCTCCTTGGGACTTATCCACACTTATATTTTGCTCCACTCTATCCAGGCACAGGTTCACACTTTAAAGCACTGTGTCTGACGGCCATCCCACCATCTACTGGAGCTTTCCCTGTGAAAATGCTCTCTTTAAATCTGAACAAGAGCAAGTGGCTTTTCAGATTTCCCACAGATTGTCATTTGCTCCAATTCAGCAGGGGGGAAAGAGGGCGCTCAGACATGGAGCTTTAAAGTATGGACCATGCTTGAAATCATGCAGAAAACGTATGTGTGGATAAGCCCTTATACAGTGGTACCTTGGTTCTCAAACTTAATCCGTTCTGGAAGTTCGTTCCAAAACCAAAGTGTCCCAAAACCAAAGCACACTTTTCCATAGAGAGTAATGCAAAATGAATCTTAATCCGTTCCAGACTTTAAAAAACAACCCCTAAAACAGCAGTTTAACATGAATTTTACTATCTAACGAGACCATTGATCCATAAAATGAAAGCAATAATCAATGTTCTGTACTATAAAATAAATAAGACAGTATTGTAGATGATGAAAAAAAAAATTTCCTTACCTGCACTGATGATAGTCATTGTTTGGATGGGGGGCTTTTATCCATTTCCACAGTCACACAATCAATCAATCAATCATAAAAAACCAAAAAAACAAACAAACAAGTCACAGTCACAAAAATGAAAAAGCCACCCAAACAAAAACGCAAAAAAATAGCAAAAAGAAAAGCACTAAATATCACCTCAGAACACTGCAATCAGAAACGGAAGGCTTTAATTACAATGTGGGGGGACGGGACTCAAATGAGTTGTGCAAGGGTAAAAATGGGAAGAAAAAACATTAATTACAATGGGGGGGGGGTGACTCAAATGAACTGTGCAAAGGTAAAAAAATGGAAGGGAAAAAAGCCTTAATTACTTTGTGGGGGGACTCAAATTAGCTGCACAACAGTGGGAAGCTCAGGAGCATGTTTGGCTTCCAAAGCAAAGTTTGAAAACCAGACCACCTACTTCAGGGTTTGCAGCATTCAAGTTCCGAGTTGTCCGGGAACTAAGCTGTTCAAAAACCGAGGTACCACTGTACACTGTTCAAATTTTTAACTGCATTTTATTTTCTCTCTGGATGCCATCTGTGTTACTCCAGTCACTCTGCTAACATGTTACAGGTAGGTAGCCGTGTTTGGTCTGAGTCGAAGCAAAATTAAAAAAAAATTCCTTCAGTAGCACCTTAAAGACCAACTAAGTTTTTATTTTGGTATGAGCTTTCGTGTGCATGCACACTTCTTCAGATACACTTGAAACAGAAGTCAGGCCCTTATGTATATACAGAGGGGTGGGTGGGAATGGGTGATGGGCTGATGGGAGTGGTAAACCTGTAGATGGCTGTTAACGACTGTTAATGACTGCAATTGGTCCTGCGGGGGGGGGGGGAGCAAGGGCTGAAGTGCTAAAGAAAGCTTGATCATGCATAATGAGATAAGAATCCAATGTCTTTGTTCATCCCAGGTGGCTCCATGGTTTTAAGCTTGGTTATGAGTTCCAATTCAGCAACTTCTCTTTCCAGTCTGTTCCTGAAATTTTTCTGTAATAAAACATGTTCTGCTAACATACTTAACCATGTCTATTCAGAAGTCTTTTATGCATTCAAACGGACTTGGACCAAGATAAGTGGAAGATAAGTGGGATTAGGACTTCAGATTCAGTTGCTGAAAAGTTCCATGACTTTGAATCCAGATTATATTCTTAAAAATAAGCATTTTAAATGTGACATATTGCGTCACTTTAAGGTTGAAATATTGTTTAACCCTTTATTGTATTCCGTAAATAACAAATGAACCTTCCTCTCAGTATGGAAGGGTAGACATTATCTATAAAGTGTCTTAAAAGTAACCTAGTGGTTTTCATTGCACAGTTCTTTCCAGTTCATAAACTGTTGAGAAATCCAATACTTGAAAGAGATACATAAACTGAATAGTTTATAAAAAACAACAACACACACATACAAAAGTGCTATGGAACTCTGCTGCTGACTTGCCTTTGGCACTGAACTCGGGAGATGCTACTTCACTGATAGCAGAATTGGAAGTGTTTGCATCAGGCATATTTCACGCTGCCTTTATGCTGCGCTGTTTAGCAAAAATTAAATGTCATGCTAAGCAGCCCAAGACAGATACTAAATTCAGATGTTGAATAGCAAAAAGGAAGAAAAAGGCACCAGCGCTATGCCTCGTCTCACGGAAGTGCAGAGTAAAATATGCAGCATAAACCAAGTGAAGAAGTGGCATCTTATAACCAGATTGAAATATCAAAAAACTGCTGTTCTTTGCTATGAATGGTTAAGTTGCCCAAGTGCCCAGTCTGGATAGCATCCCAGTCATTCCCTTAATTCCTGGGCTCCCTTTAGCTTTGTTTTTACAGGTAACTTTGCAATAAGCACAGTCTCTTGCAAGAACCAAACATGGTCCTACACTTGCTATTCCCAATCCACTGTTGTCTTGAATAAATATTGGCACTGGATACGTGAAGGGATCCCATGAATGGCTAAGGCTGTCTGTAGGCACCAACATGTGCCCCTTGGTTTTTGCACGATTGACAACCATCCAAATAGGGCACATTTCATGGAGATATAGACCCTGATTGGCCAGAAGGGATTCCTATGTGCATTCATCTGCACATTTCTAGGATACCCTTCAGATTGATACTGGGGGCATAGCCAGTGTGGCATGGCACTAGCTGCATATATTCTCGGAAGACCTTCCATGCAGTTTCTTATCCATGATTAGTGAATATCTGAGCAGGGCTCTGCTTATTGTTCCTTGACCTAAAAAAGAAGTGTTTGCTGAATTTTTTAAAAAGGTGTTGGGACCCATACATCCCACTAGTGACAGCCCTTCTTCCCTTCCAGTCTCCAAAATCTTTTTCATTGCCTAAGCATTTTCATTGAGCCATCCAACAGTCTTGGGTGGTGGGTGGAGAACTAGATGCTTTGTTGACAGCAGCAAAGCTGTATGCAAGGTAGCAAATATTATTTGCTAAATAACAATGTCTGAGAGGCTTTGCTTCTGATCACTACTAAGTGTTGCATATTGATTTCCTCCCTACTTGAAAAACAGTGACAGGGATAGAACTGGCGTTTGAACTTGAAAGCATAGAAGTATGTCCTGAATATTTACATAAATCTCATTCTGATTTCTCTGTGTTTAAAGGAGATGCTGTGTTATGAATGTACAAACAAATCAAATGCTGAACAAACAGATGAGTTAAAACCAAAGGCCTCTCTTTTTTTGGCCAACAGCTACTAATCGGCAGACTCCTCCTGGATTGTTGCAAAAAGCATTCTGGATCTGAAATGTGCTGCACATTCTTGGAATACGCTCAGTTCTTTTCAGGCCTCCCTCCTCACCACCACCACCACCACTGAAGAAGTGTGAGGAAGATTTCACACAGCCTTTTCATCCAAGCAAATTTACCATTGCAAATGAATTTCATTGCAAAGAACAGAAAATGATGACTGCTGGTAAGAAACCACACAAGAACAGGCACAGCCCATCCTGTTTTTGCCATCTGAGGCAAAATGGGGATTACTACCTTCTTCTACCCACCCTGCCTCACTTCCACCACTGCTGCACCCCAGCTTTCACTAAACTTGGCAGGAGCTGGGGGCACTCCTGATTGTATTGCTGATCATTTTCCTTCCTCCTCGGCGGTGGGGGAACCAAACATGGCACATAAGAATGTCTCACCCAACTCAGTGGGAGCTGGACCACTCCTCTCACTTGGCTTCTTCACCAGGGAGCACAGAAGATCAGTAGCAATACCGTGCACCAGAACTCTTGGTGGTGGTGAAGTGGTGAAGTGAGTGGAGTGCCACCTCTTGCATTTTTGTCACTTGAGGCAGGCACTTCACCCTGCGTCATGGGCTCTGCACAAGGGTATCCGGCCTTGTGGAAAACAGCTTAGCACTGGGCATTAGTCCATTTTGATGAGCATGGTGCTGCTTCACCAACCACAGCCATCTCCCACTTGCCTGCCTTCTTCTTTACTTCCGGTCCGTAAGGGTCACATTGATTCCTGTTGGCTTCTCTGCCTCCTGCACCACCAGGCCCAATGCATACCAGCCTCCACTGGAGATGTCTGCAAAGTATCTCCTGGCTCTGTTATCCTCTCCTTCTCTGCTACGAGTTCCCCATCCTTTGTGAATATGAGAGTGAGCTTCCTTAGTAGAGGAGGAAAAACCTACATGGTGATGGGGCAATGAATCTCCATATTTCCAAAATGAAGAAATACTGGAGATGAATTTGTCCCCAACATTGCCACCAACAAACTGAATACATACATCCCAATACACCATTTTATTCCATATCATAGCATTTCATTCAGTCCTATTTGTCCCCATTGTAGTTTATTTCTGCTTCAAAAACAAATTGATCCCCACCTCACCCTGGGAGCTGCATCCTGATATTTCCTGTCCCCTACAAAATCCACACTGCTCCTTCACACTTAACATTATCCTATTCTACCAAAGTGTCCTTGGCAAGAAAAAGCAGCTTCTACTTTGGCTGAGAATTTTCTGCTGGATTCTTCTGAAGACACTTTTAACTACATATTATTATCCCATCTGGCTGCGTTGCAAACGGATAGTGTAGGCAATAGGTTTATACGCTTTTGTACTGAAATGGCAAACTCTCCTCAAAAGCCATGGAACAGTCCTTTTGAAAGGCTTTCTGTCATCCAATTAGCACAGCTGCAGAACAACAGTTCCATTTTTATTTTTATTTTTTAAAAATCTCTTTTTGACACCTCCTGCTTAATGCACTTACTCGTTATGGCGTTCTTCCAGAACAGATTATTTCCTAATGCAATTAAGGCAAGTAATACGCTGACAACCACTTCCTTGAAAAATAAAAGGAAAATAGGCTTAATTAATTGGTTCCATTGGAATAAATAATGGGGGAGAAGTTCTTCAGCTTATTAAATTTATGAGTGAATTTTCTCTTTAAGAAAGACGTGAAGAAGATTAATTCCTTATAATGGCTCCCTGGGCTTTTTGTTGTCACAGTACAGAGAATGGTAGTGACCCATTAGCCAGATCAATCCAAGCAATTTAGAGTGTTTTTCCCAAGTAATGCACAGTAAACCAACAGTGACCTTGAAGCAATTTAATTTTTAAAGGGATGGCTTTTTGACCAACTGAATATTTGTTCCCTCTCTAGCATTATGTATGTTTTTGTTGGTTTGTTTAAAGGTAATTGTTTCTGCCATTGGGGAAAGACAGGCAGGATCGAACATCCTCCTTAGTATTAGAAGAGAATGGAGAGACACCTGGATCACAAGCCAAAAGAAATTGCGCAAGCTGTTTCACACAACATTCTCACTTTCCTTACTGGCTTGCCTTTTTCTGCTGTGAGGAGCCAAACCATGGGAGAACATCTGACACTTGGATATTGACATATTTGCTTATGCTTATTCATATGTCTACATTTGGATTTAGAAATGATGGGTTTTATGCACCGATTTCTGCTCAAGCAACATAACTTCACCTCCCTGTCCTCTCCCCGCAACCCTGAAAACTGTTCTGGGATAGCTGAGGGAGCATAAG
The DNA here is from genome assembly GCF_965207765.1 of Zootoca vivipara. NCBI lineage: Eukaryota > Metazoa > Chordata > Lepidosauria > Squamata > Lacertidae > Zootoca > Zootoca vivipara. Next base: position 17,828,775 of record NC_142587.1, on the reverse strand, counting down.
TTCTATCAAGGTAAAAAAAGGTAAAAGACCCATGGATGGTTAAGTCCAGTCAAAGGCGACAATAGGGTGTGGCACTCATCTCACTTTTCAGGCCAAAGGAGCCAGCGTTTGTCCTCAGACATCTTTCTGGGTCCTCATCTGTCTCCTGAGAAATCTCTATGTGGGACAAGAAGCTACAGTTAGAACTGGATATGGAACAACTGAGTGGTTCAAAATTGGGAAAGGAGTACGACAAGGTTGTATATTGTCTCCCTGCTTATTTAACTTATATGCAGAATTCATCATGCGAAAGGCTGGACTAGATGAATCCCAAGCTGGAATTAAGATTGCTGGAAGAAATATCAACAACCTCAGATATGCAGATGACACAACCTTGATGGCAGAAAGCGAGGAGGAATTAAAGAACCTTTTAATGAAGGTGAAAGAGGAGAGCGCAAAATATGGTCTGAAGCTCAACATCAAAAAAACCAAGATCATGGCCACTGGTCCCATCACCTCCTGGCAAATAGAAGGGGAAGAAATGGAGGCAGTGAGAGATTTTACCTTCTTGGGCTCCTTGATCACTGCAGATGGTGACAGCAGTCACGAAATTAAAAGACGCCTGCTTCTTGGGAGAAAAGCAATGACAAACCTACACAGCATCTTAAAAAGCAGAGACATCACCTTGCCGACAAAGGTCCGTATAGTTAAAGCTATGGTTTTCCCAGTAGTGATGTATGGAAGTGAGAGCTGGACCATAAAGAAGGCTGATCGCCGAAGAATTGATGCTTTTGAATTATGGTGCTGTAGGAGACTCTTGAGAGTCCCATGGACTGCTAGAAGATCAAACCTATCCATTTTTAAGGAAATCAGCCCTGAGTGCTCCCTGGAAGGACAGATCGTGAAGCTGAGGCTACAATACTTTGGCCACCTCATGAGAAGAGAAGAATCCTTGGAAAAGACCCTGATGTTGGGAAAGATTGAGGGCACTAGGAGAAGGGGACGTCAGAGGACAAGATGGTTGGACAGTGTTCTCGAAGCTACGAACATGAGTTTGACCAAACTGCGGGAGGCAGTGCAAGACAGGAGTGCCTGGCGTGCTATGGTCCATGGGGTCACGAAGAGTCGGACACGACTAAACAACTAAACAACAACAACAAATCTTTCTGGGTCATGCGGCCAGCATGACTAAACTGCTTCTGGCACAACAGGACACCGTGACAAGTGTCAGAGGGCCAGTGGCGGAGAAACTTTCTCCGGCACCCGGGGCGGGGCAGCCCATACGGAGTGTGCATGGGTGGCATCCCGTACGGACTGCGCATGTGCGGCATCCCACGCATGCGCACTTTGTATGGAATGCCACACGTGCACTCCGTACGGAATGCCGCACATGCACAGTTATGGGCTGCTGCTGCCGCTCCTGTGCGATGGATGTATGGGCTGCCGCTTGCACACCGTCCATACGGGCTACCGCTTGCATGGGATGCCGCACATGCACAGTCAGTATGTGCTGCCGCACTCACGCAGCAGACGTACAGGCTGCCGCTTGCACAATGTCCATACAGGCTGCCAGGCAATGGCATCCCTTACAGACTGCGCATGTGTGACATACCGTACAGAGTGTGGATGCGCGGCAGCCCGTACGGACGCCATGTAAGAGGCACCCGTATGGACGGCGCATGCACCCTCGGCCACTCTACAGCTGGGGGAAGGCAGGGGCCATCTTGTCAAACCCCCCCCCCCCCGAGTGGCACCCAGTGTGTCCTGCCCACTCTGTCCCCTCCTTCCTACACCCCAGCAGAGGGCACAGAGTCCTTTTGAACTGCTAGGTTGGCAGAAGCTGGGACAGAGCAACAGGAGCTCACCCCACTGTGCAGATTTGAATCACCAACCTTCCAATCAGCAAGCCCAAGAGCCTCACTGGTTTACACAACAGCACCACCCACATGCCATGAGGGAGTGGACACCACAGTTTAACTATATGCTCGGTGAAGAAGTATTTTCTTCTGTTTCTCCTTAATCTTTCAACACACATTGCATGTTCATGAGTTCCACTTTTCTGCACCCACCTTTCTTATGCCACGCATAATTTTATATGCCTCTATCGTGTCCCCTTTTACTTGCCACTTTTCTAAACTAAAAAACTCACCCACCCAAACATCGTAATCTTTCCTCATAGAAGAAGTTCCTCCCCTTGATCATTTCAGTTGCTCGTTTTCCAACTCTACAATATCTTTTTTGAGGTGAGGCAATTGCTCACAGTATTCAAAGGGTGGACATATCGTCAAGTCGTATAATACCGGCAGTTGCAAACAAGAAGGCTTAAAAGGTGACCTAGCTCCCAGCCTAACTCAGGTCATGCAGTGGTGGAGAGGCTAGAGTGAGCAAGGAGGAGAGGAACCAAGCTTGCTGTTTTGAAATCCTCGGGGGAAGAATAGGATTAAAATGAGAAAGATGCTAGCAAGTTTTCTAGGAAGCATCATCAGAACTCAGTGGAATAAACATGTTTAAAACAGTATTTAAACTGATAATGATTATGATGATATCTTACCTTTTCCCCAGCCTGGAACTGAAAGGAGCCTACACAAATTAAAACAACACACACACACACACACACACACACACACACACACACAAGGAATTAAAATATATACCACAGAGCCTAGGGCTTGCTGATCAGAAGGTCGGCGGTTCGAATCCCTGCGATGGGGTGAGCTTCCGTTGCTCGGTCCCAGCTCCTGCCAACCTAGCAGTTCGAAAGCACGTCAAAGTGCAAGTAGATAAATAGGGACCGCTACAGCGGGAAGGTAAATGGCGTTTCCATGTGCTGCTCTGGTTCGCCAGAAGCGGCTTTGTCATGATGGCCACATGACCTGGAAGCTGTACGCTGGCTCCCTCGGCCAATAATGCGAGATGAGCACGCAACCCCAGAGTCGGTCACTACTGGACCTAATGGTCAGGGGTCCCTTTACCTTTGACTTTACCTTTACAAAGCCAAAACAAATATATTAAAATACAAATAGAAAAAAACAGGATAATTAAAAGCCCTTTTCTTAAAAAGAAAAACCCAAACCCTTAACAACCTACACTTCCAATGTGCCCCAAATACACATTGGATGTGCCCTAAATACACATTGGATTTGCCCTAAAAGATAACACATGATATGCATTTTATCCTGTCTGTGAAATCTCCGATGAGAAATAGGACTTATACTTGGATGAATGCACCAAGCATTTCTGTGGTTCCTCCTCTTCACTGACAATCACATTAAGAACTGTGGAGAGGACGGTAGGGACAGAGGAGAAAAACGTTTCAACATCTAGGGAGCAATCAAGAACCTGGTGCAAAGAGCTGGTATAAATTAAAGATGGCATAAAGTTACACTCAAGATCAAAACCCTGTTCAGCAGAGAACATGCTGGTCTGCCTAAGCTTGGCAGAGAGAAAACAAGTCTTTAAAAGAGGGTTCTAACCCAAATGACCTAGCCTAAGTCCTCCTCTCTGCACCCATCCCATCTGACCCCTAGGACACTTCAGTTTGGGGTCTTACCCTAGCCTCAGCTCAGCCAGCTCAGTCCCAAATGTACTTTGTTGTTGTTGTTGAGTCGTTTAGTCATGTCCGACTCTTCGTGACCCCATGGACCATAGCACGCCAGGCACTCCTGTCTTGCACTGCCTCCCGCAGTTTGGTCAAACTCATGTTCGTAGCTGCGAGAACACTGTCCAACCATCTTGTCCTCTGTCGTCCCCTTCTCCTAGTGCCCTCAATCTTTCCCAACATCAGGGTCTTTTCCAACGATTCTTCTCTTCTCATGAGGTGGCCAAAGTATTGGAGCCTCAGCTTCACGATCTGCCCTTCCAGTGAGCACTCAGGGCTGATTTCCTTAAGAATGGATAGGTTTGATCTTCTTGCAGTCCATGGGACTCTCAAGAGTCTCCTCCAGCACCAAAATTCAAAAGCATCAATTCTTCGGCGTTCAGCCTTCTTTATGGTCCAGCTCTCACTTCCATACATCACTACTGGGAAAACCATAGCTTTAACTATGCGGACCCTTGTCAGCAACCCAAATGTACTGGGATGAGCAAAATTATGCTGAGCCATGTTTGGGGAGCTCAGCAGAGGGCCAGATCTGCCTCCCAAACTGCTCTTCCCAGTAGATCTTGCCATAAAATCGGTCCATAGATATTATTTTCTATGATGCTATGATCATAACTGCCAAGTTTTCCCTTTTCTCGCGAGGAAGCCTATTCAGCATAAGGGAAAATCCCTTTAAAAAAGGGATAACTTGGCAGCTCTGGCTATGATTCTATAACTGTTTTGGAAATCTCGATACAGGTGGGTAGCCGTGTTGGTCTGACGTAGTCGAAACAAAATCAAAATCAAAATCTTTCCAGTAGCACCTTAGAGACCAACTAAGTTTGTCATTGGTATGAGCTTTCGTGTGCATGCAAAGCTCCTACCAATGACAAACTTAGTTGGTCTCTAAGGTGCTACTGGAAGGTAATTTTTTTATTTTGTTTGGAAATCTGGAGTGCTTATATTAATCTATATGTTAAAGTTATGATGAGTATCTGGTGGTGACTGTTTCCTTAATGTAAGCTGATGGTTGTCCTTGTGCATATACTGGTATTATTATTATTATTATTATTATTATTATTATTATTATTATTATTTCTCTTGGCTAAATTTGCAAATATAAAATTAAGGAAAACTGTATTTCAAGTAAGAACAATCATATAAAAACTGTGGAGAGGACTGAGGGTGGAGGGGGTGAAATGATTTATTTATTTATTGAGTTTCTATGCCTCCCTTCTTCCCAAAGGAGCCCAGGGCTGCAAACACATCAGTTGTGAAACAATACAATTAAAAATAAAATAAACACACATTTAAAAGCATTTAAAAACAATTATTAAAACATATTTTTAAAAATGAGAACCCATGGGCTCAGCAATCAGAAGCAATTGCTACAATTTATTTTAAAAATTGCTACATTTGCAGACTGGGAAGAGGGAGAAAAATATATCATGTGCTCCTACTTTTTGGAATTTTATAGTGTGGTGGTCTCTCCTCCGAGGTATGTTAGGCACCCTCAGTCATGTGCTTCTGCTGGCTATATATATATATATTAAAAAATCTAGTCATTCCAAGCATTTGTGTATTTCTATTTGCTCTCTCTGTTTTGCTGTGATTGTGTGACTTTTTGTTGCAATGATCAAACAAACTGTAAAAGCAGGAATGGGGGGATGCAAAATTAAGAAATAAAGAAAACAATACAACTATAAATAAATAAGCACAAATAATTTAAAAACATTTTAAAACCCTGTCACAGCTAATACTATCAAGGTTGCCAGGGACACTAACTTTTAGTCTGCGAATGCCTGGGCAAACATTGATTCAAAAGGAAATTAATTAACGTTAACAGCCAGAACCTGTTATAATCATTATCCTGTACATTTTGCCCCCCCTCTCTCCCTCCCTCCCTCCCCCCTCTCTCCCCCTCTCTCCCATATAAAAATAATGAATGTCCTGTCTTGTGCACATGGTTATTTACATACATGTGCATGCACATGCATTGTCTGTATACAGTGGAACCTCAGTTTATGAACACCTCGGTTTACGAATTTTCGGTTTACGAATGCCACAGACCCATCTGGAATGGATTAATTCACTTTCCATTACTTTCAATGGGAAAGTTCGCTTCAGTTTATGAATGCTTCAGTTTATGAACAGACTTCCGGAACCAATTACACACATGCTTCGGGTTAAGTACACTTCAGGCTGAGTATTCCGCGGACCCGTCTGGAACGGATTAATCAACTTTCCATTACTTTCAATGGGAAAGTTCACTTCAGTTTATGAACGCTTCAGTTTATGAACAGACTTCCGGAACCAATTGTGTTCATAAACCGAGGTACCACTGTATTACAATTCCCACAGTGCACAAACTTCATGATTCAAAATCTCACTTCATTTCTATGATATTGAGCAATAAGATCATGGCTCTTTTTTTTTTTTGCCTTGGATATTTGTCACAGTACCATTTCACATTTCTGTGGCTTCAAATGAACTTCCTGTCATCATGCATCATTATTTCCCTGCTTTGTTTTCTAGTTTGATTTGTTCCAACAACTGAACAAAAGCATTATTGAAAATTGGACAGCTCATTTGTTCAGCATCCGCTTTTGTTCTTGGGGAGTTGCGTGTGGAGTCTGATGAAATAATTTGAATCAAGTGACGGGAAATTCTCTGATAATGCTAATGGGGGGGGGGAAGAATTCTTATACACAATATTAAACGAGGTAGATTGTGCTCCTCGTTCAGTGTCTTTGGGTGTCAGGCAAAATCAAATGGCAAACATCAACTTATGGGAAGTGAGGTGGTGTGAATAACTCCCAATGGTTTGCTTAATACTATATTATGGTTTAACATAATGCTATAGTGTGGTCGCCTGAGCTCTGTGAGTGCGGCTTTCTCCAGATTGAAGTGCAGAGTGTTTGAGGACCGGGATATTCGTGGGGATACCAAAATGCTTGCTTACAAAGCTATTGTACTACCAACCTTACTGGATGCTTGTGAAACATGGACCACTTATAAACGCCATCTCCTTCTCCTCGAAAGATTCCATCAACGGTGTCTCCAAAAATTTTTACACCTCACTTGGGAAGACAGTGTACTGGAAGAAGCAAAGATCCCCGGTGTGAAAGTAATGATTCTTCAACATCAACTTTTTTGGACTGGTCATGTTGTGTGGACGCCTGATTATCATCTTCCAAAGCAACTATTCCAAACTTAAAACTGGAAAGCGTAATGCTGGTGGTCAACAAAAGAGGTTTAAAGACTGTCTCAAGGCAAATCTTAAAAAAAAAAGTAGTATAAACACCAACAACTGGGAAACACTGACAGCCTTTACCAAAGGTGTCATGGGCTTTGAAGACACTCGAACTCAGGATACAAGGGAGAAATGTGCTAAGACGAAGACACTCTTGGCAAATCCACACCATGATCAACTCCCTCCCAGAAACCAATGTCCTCACTGTGGAAGGATGTGTGGATCCAGAATTGGCCTCCACAGCCACTTACAGACTCATTGTTAAAACTGTGTTTATGGAAGGCAATCTTACTCGGCTACGAGTGATCGCCAAAGAAGAAGAAGATAAGCGTGGTTAATGTACAAAACAAGCTAGCCAGTTTTCCCTACTCGGTCCCTGCAAACTGTCTTCAGTTACAGGGTTGTAGTTTAAAATGTCAGTGTAGATGAGGCTGGAATGGATACAAGCCACCACAGCAGATTTCTACAGCAATTATTGGCATTGCTGGCAACCATTGTTTAATGTGGGGTTTCAAACATGTAGCCTTCTAAGTGCTGTTGGGCTCTAACTCAGCTCCAGTCAACAGTGGGAGTTTCCCAACAGCTAGGGTGTTAATTGTAACAAGGGATGGGTGAATATGTAAGTTTCAGTTTTTCTCAGTTTTCCTATTTTTTAGTATTAAATTCAGTTCTTCATATTTCTACATCAATTTATTGTGTTTTTTTAAGTCCTCATGAAAATTCATCAACACATTACAGCAAATTTATTCTTAAGTATACATTTTGTATGCAACTTTCCCTGATGCACATTTTTACCAAGCAACTCCCCTCAGTGTAATGCTTTCTGTATATAATTTTGACTGAGATGTGCGCTTTAAGCACACTGTATGCATTTTGGCACGCATTACATGGCAGGAGAGCTGCATTGCAAAATTCAGAGAAGTGCGAATTTCAGAGTATGCTCATGTTTCAATTCATGCATTGTCTTGAGAAATGTGAAATGGCTAAATCCATCTTTAAATGAGAACTAAACTGAATCTCACCCCCATCTCTCTCTACCAGAGGCAATGTCTGGAGCACCCTAGAGTTTGTCAAAAGTGTGTTAATCGACTGGTGATGTGTTTCCATGGGAACTAATTGTTAGACCATTTTCCCTATGACATTTTATATACTTGAAAGGAGTTGGAAGCATATCTTCTTCCCCCAACTAAGGAAGTTGTCATATAGGTGTCTACATGTGAAATGACCCATAGGTTACAAGTTTAAGCCAGAGACAAGAAGCCGAGTTTGGATATGCCTGACTACATCATTTTGGGGTACTAGCTGTCATCTTATGGAGATACAATGTGGGAAGGGTAGACTTTGTCTGTCTTTCAGAGTATTTAAGCTATGCCTATAAAATCCTTCTTATAGTGGTACCTCTGCTTACGAATAACTCTACTTACGAATGTTTCTACTTACGAATGGAGCTCCGTCCGCCATCTTGGATGCGGTTTAGATAGGATTTTTTTCTACTTACGAATTTTTAGATAGGGTTGCTTCTACTTACATTTTTTTTCTCCCAATGCATTCCTATGGGATTCGACTTACAATTTTTTTCGACTTACGGATGTCCGTTCGGAACGCATTAAATTCGTAAGTAGAGGTACCACGGGATTTGTAAATAAGCCTAAATATTACAAAAAAAGAGGCAATACTCCAGTGACCTCCTTCCAAAGGAAACAAAAACCCAATGAGTGTTTCACTTCTGGAACTTGACATCCTTTAGAGAAGCAGAGGAAGTATAGCAATCTGTACAGTCCCATGTAGGACTGGTTAAGGGGTGATATGATAGCCATGTTCAAATACTGTATATAAAAGGATGTCATATAGAGGAGGGTGAAAGGTTGTTTTCTGCTGCTCCAGAGAAGCGTACATGGAGCAATGGATTCAAAGTACAAGAAAGAAGATTCCACCTAAACATTAGGAAGAACTTCCTGACAGTAAGAGCTGTTTGGCAGTGGAATTTGCTGCCAATGAGTGTGGTGGAATCTCCTTCTTTGGAGGTCTTTAAGCAGAGGCTTGACAGGCATATGTCAAGAATGCTTTGATGGTGTTTCCTGCTTGGCAGGGGGTTGGACTGGATGGCCCTTGTGGTCTCTTCCAACTCTATGATTCTATGTGTTTTCTTTCTACACATAAATTATATATACCAAAATAAACATGATAATAAAAGCATGGTGTTTATTTGCAGTGTATCAACATTACATATATGTGCACATTGGTAATATCTGGGTATGCAATATTAACATTCAAAACTGCACATTCTCCAATTCAATAATTAATTATAGAATTTTTCTTAGCACTACTAGCACGAAGCAGGAGTGGAATGCAGCACAGCATTCTGAAACTATAAATGTTCTCAATGGGTGGGGGGGAGAAATATTTGAATTTAAGACCTGAAAAGGGAGAAACTGAAAGAAACAAGAAATAGACAGATCTGTCCACTTCTGACTTGGAACTCTACCTATTGGTCCACACAGAGGATACATGACCACACAGAGACTTCATTCATAAAGTTTGTATGCGTTTGTAGGCTGAAAAGAGCTCACAGGGAACAGGGCCAGTGAGCCTGAGTCTACTTCCCCCCTGTATGCGTATCGGTTCTGCGGTGATTCAGTGTCTGGAAGTCTTTAAACTTCAGATAGCTCCTATAGAACTAGGTATGTTATGCACCATTGAAACTCTTATTTTGTTACCACTTCCAACTAGCCTTCCTTATCAAACAGCATCCTGCCTTCAGGCATTGCTCTGAAATTACTTCTCTCTATATTGTAGTCACGATTCTGAGCAGCTCTGAGACACTAGCATTTGCTCTCTGGATCCATTTTAGCTAACCTATGTTTCTTGCAGCAGGCTCTATCACAGAAATAACTTCCCCTTTTTTTGAAACATAAAAAGTCTTCATTACATATATTTAGACACTAGGCGAAAATGTTTCTCTGTAACCAGGCCTTTGGCTGATTAACATTCAATGGCCTTGTAGGAGGAGGGTTATTAGCTTATTATTATGTATTTAGTTTTCTCATATTTGTATTTTTATGTTGAGAATCACCCTGTGAACCTCAGATAAATAGTGGTATACACATATGATGTAGTAGTAGTAGTAGTAGTAGTAGTAGTAGTAATAGATGTTTGAATTTAATATGATAAGTCACTTGCTCCTGAAGTGCAAAGATTAGAACGCAACCTGCTATGTCATTGAAAAGTGTATTCATGAAATGTTGCTCCAATCTGTACATAATAGGACATGACACTATGTATGAATTGCCCCCTTACTAATTTTTAAAGCACACTTTATGTGTACGTGAACCCAAGCTGCTAACCTTTTATTTTATGCACCTTTTGTTTTTGGTGCCTTCTAATATCTCAAAGTATCTTGAGTTGCTTTGAATATTGTATTTCCCCCCTCTCCTGTAGAAAGGTGGCTGGTAAATCTTAATAACAATAATAATGAAAAATTCATGAGATTGCCAACAATTCAATTACTAAATTTGAAGGAAATGTAAAATGGATATAGTGCTGCCACCTTTTGGTTGCATACCAGGTTGGCAAGGTTGCAAAATGCAACACATGCAGCCCAGATCTATGCAGAATTCAAGGGACTTACTTAGGAGCTGGTCGCCGAAGAATTGATGCTTTTGAATTATGGTGCTGGAGGAGACTCTTGAGAGTCCCATGGACTGCAAGAAGATCAAACCTATCCATTCTGAAGGAAATCAGCCCTGAGTGCTCACTGGAAGGACAGATCCTGAAGCTGAGGCTCCAATACTTTGGCCACCTCATGAGAAGAGAAGAATCCTTGGAAAAGACCCTGATGTTGGGAAAGATTGAGGGCACAAGGAGAAGGGGACGACAGAGGACGAGATGGTTGGACAGTGTTCTCGAAGCTACGAACATGAGTTTGACCAAACTACGGGAGGCAGTGCAAGACAGGAGTGCCTGGCGTGCTATGGTCCATGGGGTCACGAAGAGTCGGACACGACTAAACAACAACAACAACTTAGGAGCAAGTGTGACCGAATCACATTGGACTTCTAGATAGAGGATTGCTTGGAACGAAATCCATTTGACATCAAATGAAACATCAGTTTGGGCTCAAAAAATTCTATCTACTGATTCATATTTTTTTAATAAAAAAAACCTAACATTCCTCCAGAGTTTTTTGTTGATGACAGTCCACCCTAAAACAAACCAAACATTTTGTTATAATTCCGAGATGAACTGCCTCTTTGCAATAACATTCCAAGCCACCTGTATGTGAAAATCAGATGAAAATGTGAATTGCACACATATCTTCCACTGCAATGTTCCCTTTAGTTGGGTTTTTGAAGCTGGCATGAGTTCTGGCCAACCTAATCTCTCTCACATATGCTTCAGACATACAAAGGGCCAGAGGGAAGAAGCTCTGGTCTTGCAAATGTAACATCTGAAGCAGGATGAGCTGTTCTAGTGTAGCATAGACTGGTAAGTGAAACCCATATTGTTTTATTCTAACAAATATCCTTGGATTTTGCAGAAGCAAAATAATTCCCCCTGTATATCTATTTGATTTGATGTTGTTGCCTGTTTCTTTGGTGAGCTTATCACATAACGCTCAAGGTAGCATAAACAAAGAGCAAGTAGCGTGATCTGACTATGTTTACAGCGCTCTGCTGCACATGAAAGCCACTTCATTCTCCACGTTCTGTATTGCAACAGTTGTGATGTTGTGATGCCTCCAGGTTTAAGCACCTGATGCCTGCGGAAGGAGCATTTTCAAAGGCGATCCTTATGAGCTGGAATTAGCTTCCATCGGTATTCTCCCCAGGTCTCAGCCCTAGCTCTTCACAGTTCACTGAGACGGACATTTTGCCCAGGGATAAATCGAATTACTTTTATTTTGTGCAGATAAAGTTCTAGTATAATTTTCTTAGGTGTCTGTTTCTTGTTTTGTTTTAGCGGTTTTAATTATTCTTTGCAAATTCAAAAATGAAAGCAATAGGGAAATGGCTGAAGAAAAAATGAAGTAAAGAAAAAGACATAACATGTGAATAATACTAATAGCAACAAAAGCACACAAGCAGTTTATGTTATAGAGTAACTATCAACACATGCACCTTAAGTTAAATATATGAGCTAAATATAAGCTCTCTAGATGTCCACACAAAATGGACACCTTTATGGTACAGTGGAACCTTGGTTTATGAACACCTCGGTTTACAAATTTTCGGTTTATGAACGCCGCGGACCCATCTGGAACGGATTAATTCACTTTCCATTACTTTCAATGGGAAAGTTCACTTCAGTTTATGAACGCTTCAGTTTATGAACAGACTTCCGGAACCAATTACACCCATGCTTCGGGTTAAGTATGCTTCAGGTTGAGTACTCCGCAGACCCGTCTGGAACAGATTAATACACTTTCCATTACTTTCAATGGGAAAGTTCGCTTCAGTTTATGAACGCTTCAGTTTATGAACAGACCTCCGGAAACAATTGTGTTCATAAACCGAGGTACCACTGTATATGTTCAAATGTAGTTAGGGCAGTGATGATCTCAGGCTATTTTGTAATGAAAGATGTATATTTACTCTTCCAGGCTGAAAGCATAAATCTCTTAGCAACCATTTGTCTACAACTAAATTGACCCAAATTGTACAACAAAGCAGGTCTTTTCATGCAAAGAGTGTATACTTTGGGATTATTCTCTCTTTTTTTTAGCAAGTAAAAAAATATTCCATCAAGAATCTCAGTCTTTGCCATTGCACTCTGCAGCCTAAATTAGCTTAGCTCCACTGCAAACCTTCAAATTCGAGCCACCATCTTCACATGCTAAATCAGTCATTCCAAGACTGAACAGGGCGCTGTTGTGTTGCTTGAGAGAACGGCTAATGTGTTGTGAGAGATAAATAAATTAAATCATTAAAGGCTCCTGAGAGGGTTTGCTGCTTTCCACAGTCTCTGAGGGCAGGTAATTCTGCTGCATCTGCATAAGTAAGCTTTGAATGACTTCATCAGAAGTAGAAGTCATGAATGTTGTGGGGAGCCAGAGAGAGAGAGCCTTCCCATCATGCCTACCAGGGCCATCAGATCAAATAGAGATGTAGCTGATGGTGCAGTTCCACTGATAGAAGGCTCTTTGATCCAGCAGAGTTGTCTTTCAGTGGAACTCAGGAAGAGGCGGCACCGGCCTCTTATCCCCTCTCTCCTCTAAAAACTCCTCTGCCACCACCATCCACACTGTTCCAAAGAGTTTCCAAACCTTCTAGTTTTGCAAAGAGCTTCACCCAAAGTGGTCTTAGTGTATAGAATAGGATGGCAGATCTAGGATGTGCAGTGTAAAGCCATTTATTTAAAAAAAATATTATTATTCTTTGGTATCAGTTCCATCGCGGGACCCAGGTGGTGCTGTGGGTTAAACCACTGAGCCTAGGGCTTGCTGATCAGAAGGTCAGCGGTTCGAATCCCTGTGATGGGGTGAGCTCCCATTACTCGATCCCAGCTCCTGCCAACCTAGCAGGTCAAAAGCACGTCAAAGTGCAAGTAGATAAATAGGAACCGCTACAGCGGGAAGGTAAACAGCGTTTCCATGTGCTGCTCTGGTTTGCCAGAAGCGGCTTTGTCATGCTGGCCACATGACCTGGAAGCTATACGCCGGCTCCCTCGGCCAATAATGCGAGATGAGCGCGCAACCCCAGAGTTGGTCACGACTGGACCTAATGGTCACGGGTCCCTTTACCTTTACCTAACAGTTCCATAGATTCATATTGTGGGATAATTCAGCCTCACGTAGCCAACGTGATTAAGTCTAATTAATGCATGAAAGGGTAAAACTGTCCTGCCAGGCAGAGCTAATCACCCTCAGTGTGGGAAGAAGGGCTACCAAACTCTTTGCCCTCCCACTTTCCACCACCACCCACCATGGAAACCCTACCCGTACGGAGGTCCTAGCTGTATGCTCCAAACTCAGATTGCACGGCATAAGCAATTTAATTGGATTTAATTAAATATGTTATAAACCTTGTTTAAGGATTGATTGTTTATGGTATACATCCTGGACTTGATTTGTATGTTAGGAAGTAACCAGTAAAGAAATTTGTTGCAAACATGACCATTCAGACTGTTGCGCTCTATATGTTGCAGTATGGAAAGACACATGAATCTCACAGCGAAGAGTTTGTAAGTAAACCATTTCTAATTTACCAGACTTTGTCTCTCTAAGGGAAGTGGGGAACTTTGGAAGCAACTTAGAAGGGAATAGTTTAAGGTCCACTATCCTATATTTCTATGATTTACTTTGCTGCATGCTTTGCGATTTTGAATTTCGGCTAAGGCTCTCTCACCAAAGAGTAAATGTAAAGGTAAAAGGACCCCTGACCATTAGGTCAGTCATGGACGACTCTAGGGTTGCGGCGCTCATCTCACTTTACTGGCCGAGGGAGCTGGTGTACGGCTTCCGGGTCATGTGGCCAGCATGACTAAGCCGCTTCTGGCGAACCAGAGCAGTGCACGGAAACACCGTTTACCTTCCCGCCGGAGCGGTATCTACAGTTATCTACTTGTACTTTGACGTGCTTTCGAACTGGTAGGTTGGCAGGAGCTGGGACCGAGCAACGGGAGCTCACCCCATTGCAGGGATTTGAACCACCGACCTTCTGATCGGCAAGCCCTAGGCTCTGTGGTTTAACTCACAGCGCTACCCGCGTCCATCCACCAAAGAGTACTTGCCCTAAAACTGATCTAGTCATCCAGGGAATTATCCTTTTATTTTACCGTATCTTTTTTTTGTTGTTGCTCCCCCCCCCTTTTTTTTTTTTTACAAAAAAACCCAAAACATATAAAATAAGTTTTGGTGCTTTGTGTTGTTTTGTTTTTAAGTCAGCCTCATATTTAGGAAAAATGATAGCACCGAGATCATTTTGTATGTATATTCAGTACATGGAACTGATTAATTTATAATAGATATTTAGTGTGAAGCACCTGTAAGTGGACTATTGATACAGCCATACCTGTAAAATAACCACGTGTCGTCTGAAACACTGTCCCCTTGCTCTTTCTCACTCTCTAGTGTGGGCAGACTATCTAAAAGATTGTCAAAAGCATAACAAATACCCCCAAGGCATGGCAATCACTGCAAACAACTTATGCTGAGATAGCGGTATTGATCTGGAATTTGCAAATCCATTAATAATGTAGTGCACTAAGGTGAATGTTAAAGGATTTGTTTTGGCAGTCATGTGCAGTCCATCCAAAGATGTGTTTGCCCTTGACTGCCACTTGCAACTGATTTAAAGCTGATAATCACGTACCATGGAAATGATGTCCTGCATTTGCTGTCTGTTTCTTATACTCAACAGAAAGAATTCTCACTAAGGATTTTTTGTGGAAGAGAAATGCACCTTCCATGGACTCCATCCCCATGTAGATAGATATCATATTCCAGGCATATGACAGCAATTTATTTTCATCCTAGTGGACCACTGGCCAAATCCATCTCTGGCATGGAGATTGGGACAATCAATTGCTATGAGTCAGGATAGTTACATAGAACAGTGTTTCCTAACCTTGTGCCTCCAGCTGTTTTCGGACTACAATTCCCATCATTCCTGACCACTGGTCTTGCTAGCTAGGGATGATGGGAGTTGTAGTCCCAAAACATCTGGAGGCACAATGTTGGGAAACACTGACATAGAACATCCATGTTCAGAAGCAGTATTATACTGACTAACGATAGCAAAGGAATAACAACTAGAGGGGTGTATAGCTTTCAAGCCCTGGACTTCCAGGAGGCATCAGGTAGGCCACAGTAAGAAGCAGGATGTTGGATTAGATCAGGCATGGCCAGACTCGGCCCTTCAGATGTTTTAGGACTACAACTCCCATCATCCCTAGCTAACAGGACCAGTTGTCAGGGATGATGGGAATTGTAGTCCCAAAACATCTGGAAGGCCGAGTTTGGCCAAGTCTGGATTAGATCTATTTTTGTCTGATTCGGAAGGAAAACTTCATATTCTTACAAGGCTCTCACTGTTACAACCAAATCAGCATTGTAAGAGTAACTACTTTTTTTTAATGTTTTCATATCTTGCTCAATTGGGGGGGGGGATCTGTGAAAACAAAATGTGTGTTTTCCTAATGCATTTTGACTTGACTAGATGTTTTTAAATGTCTGAGTGCATGTAAATCAGGCCTATATAAATTTCATTAAAAACACACTGAAACAACTCTTTCAAATTATCAACTTTAACAGCTGTGATTACACATTAGTGCCCTTAGTATCACTTTAAATACTTAACTTCATGTTTCCCTGCATAATATGGATCCCTAACCTTTCCATTAAAGTTTAGAGGAGAGGGAAGACACAAAAAGGTGGAGATATTGTGAGACATGTTAATGCATTAACAATAAAAAATACATTAGTCCGGTCATGATGTGTGTGTTTTTAATGCCCCCCCCCTTTAATGCATGGCATTTTGACAACAAGGAGCAATTACTGGACAAGGAGAAACTGTGTGAAAGGAACAGAACAATATATTGCTTTTTCACTTTGGGGATTCAATCTGCATGAGAACACCTGCAAAGTAATATTTGCAGTCTGAAGCTAATCTGCACTAGGTATCTACCCCCTTCACAAAATTGTCTCACAATGTGCTATGATTACCAGTGCAGGTCAGAGATAAGGTCTCAGAATTCAGCAGCGGGTCTTTGGCATGCTGAGATAAACAGCCGCTAACAGAATGTGTTAAGACACCTTTGTGGAACCTTATTGTAATATTGCTTTGCCTTTTTCAAATCGCGCCATCTGACACTTTTAGGTCCGTGAACATTCGCACTCGGCAACATTTTGCAACTGGGGCACACTTTCGTACTTCTAACATTATTCTTATGCTAACATTCACACACTAAGGATCTCTCACCCACATGAATGCTCTTTTCTGTCTGCTCTACATTGTGTTGTCCACAATTCAATCTGGAGTTAAGCATGCTGAAGTCCATTGATCATCAACTACATGAGTAGTTTTATTTTATTATTTTATTTATTGAATTTATATACAGAGTGGTTCACATAATGAAATCAAGCTATAAAACCACAAAATACATAATAAAAATAAAAACAACAACCCAATAGCCCCCTCCCCCCAAGACACATTTTAAAAGGGCATAGGATGTAAATCAGATCAACCAAAGGCATGGTTAAAAAGGAATGCTTTTGCCTGGTGCCTAAAGGTGTATAATGAAGGCTCCAGGTGAACTTCCCTGGGGAATGGATTCCACAGATGGGGAGCCACTGCAGAGAAGGCCTGCTCTTGTGTTGCCACCCTCCGGAGCTCTTGAGGAGAGGGATTATCAGAAGATAATCTCAGGGTCCTGGTAGGTTCAGTCTTTGATGTATTGCAGTCCTGAGCTGTTTAAGGCTTTATAGGTCAAAACCAGCACTTTGATTTGGGCCCAGAAACTCATTGGTAGATTGCTCATCTTCTAACATTGTGTATGCCATCAAATGCCAACAGTGCCCTCCAGCTCTCTATATTGGACAAACAGGCCAAACCCTACGCCAAAGGATAAATGGACATAAATCTGACATCAGGAATCACAAGACAGAGAAACCAGTAGGAGAACACTTCAATCTCCCAGGACTTTCTATACAAGATCTCAAAGTAGCTGTCTTATTACAGAAAAATTTCAGAAACAGACTGATGCTGCTATAGGTACTCCTAGATCTTGAAAACAATTTAGGAATCTCCCATTATACTGATTGGTCTGCTCATTTTAAATGCTACAGCCACTGGTGTTTGTTTTAGTAGGCCTGTGAATAAAGTTTTGCAGTTTTTTGGGAACCCCCAAATCTCTCCTCCAAAACCTTGACCCTAAGAACATTATTGTTTTCTCTTTTGCACCTCTTTCCATACATTGTTTCTGTAACTATTGCTTTAGTGATCTCCCACCCATGAATATGTTCCTTTACCAGTCAATCAACAATTCCATTGTGAAAATGACGATACCTGGACAGTGACCAATCAGACTTGGCTATACGCTGGTGATATTGACAAAAAACCGTGTGGATCTGGAATGAAGGCAAAGTTTCCTGGACTGATCACATGAACTATTCTGACCAAGTGGGAAGGGGGGGACAAACGATGCTCATTTTGGGCAATGCACCCTGAAGTGGGAAATATTTCTATTTCTTTCTTTTACAATGATCTACCACACAACCAAAAGAGGGAGGTGACCTTTTTAGGATGCCGTCTTTTGGCATTTGAAAATTCTCCTTCCCCTTTCAGCTGAGCTCTAAATGTTAAAGTCTCTCTCTCTCTCTCTCTCTCTCTCTCTCTCTCTCTCTCTCTCTCTCTCTCTCTCTCGTGTGTTGTTGAAATATTAAGCCTAGAAAAATTATTATTATTATTATTATTATTATTATTATTATTATTATTATTATTATTATTCTAGTTTAAGTTCTACATGTCCAAAAAGGAACGAATCTCAGTTCATGTTTGCCCCCTTACAAAGCAAAGGGTCTAGTTTGGTTCATAGTTAGTTTGCAGTTCAATTCAACTTTATCCAAATATTTCTTGGCATAAATAAATAAATGTCAGCATTAACCATGTTACAAGCTTCTGTGCTAAAATGAATATATTTTAAAAGATGAATAAAATGTCAAACCACACACATAGTAGGGACCCAGGTGGCGCTGTGGGTTAAACCACAGAGTCTAGGGCTTGCTGATCAAAAGGTCGGCGGTTCCAATCCCTGCAACGGGGTGAGCTCCCGTTGCTCAGTCCCAGCTCCTGCCAACCTAGCAGTTTGAAACCATGTTAAAGTGCAAGTAGATAAATAGGTACCGCTCCGGCAGGAAGGTAAACGGCGTTTCCAAGCACTGCTCTGGTTCACTAGAAGTGGCTTAGTCATGCTGGCCACATGACCTGGAAGCTGTCTGCGGACTAACGCCGGCTCCCTCGGCCTATAGAACGAGATGAGCGCCGCAACCCCAGAGTCGGACACGACTGGACCTGATGGTCAGGGGGCCCTTTAGCTTTACCTTTATGCACATAGTAGAACATGAATTGTTTGATTTATTTTCCACAACTATTATGATGAACTAGAAATTATTCCAAGTTTTACTCCCAAATGAACTTAATTCACATTTAGTTTGCTCAGAAAATATGGGAATGACTTTCAGGTGTCATTAGAGACCCTGGAACTACTTCAGAGATCTATTAAAGACCTACGGTAACTATTTCATTTGAATCACTGTCAAAAAGGTAGTACCCCTCCTATCAAGAGACACTGAGACTCAGTACCTCAAACAACACCTCTTGGCTAATTCTGCCTCTTGCCAACAATTCTGGTACAGTTTCCATCAGTCTAACTGCCAAAGCAGCTTTGGATGTGAGGAGAGACAAGGAATTTCATTTGGAAGCAGTACAGGCATCATCAAGATGTTCTGTGCCAGTTGCTGTTGCTGTCCAAGTGGCCTTTTGTATGCCACAGAATTCACAAGTGGAGATTAACTTCTTGGAAGAGCAACCAAGAAGGGCATGAGATAGCGCAAATGAACCCTTGTCCACACTCTAGGGAGACATCATGGCGAATTCTAAGGAACTTACTTTTCCCCCTCTTTGACTTCCCTTGTACAGTTTTAAAACTTGTTCTCCATTTCCAGATTGGAATTAAGACTTTGGAATAGGGATGGAGGAGATATTCTATTCATTTCACTGTTAAAGCTGAATGAATCAAATTTGCACTTTTTGAAACAGTATGAGAACTCAAACTCGGCCATCCTTCAAAATCCTTATCCGAATTTTGCAATGCAGTTCTGCAACCAACCAGTGTTTACAGAAATGCATATATTCGGTCTAAAAGTGCTTAAAATGACAATATTAGTGAAAGCAACACGGAGAAATTGCTTGCAAAAATGTGTACATTAGTCAAACCTGCATACAAAATCTTTTCATTGGGAGAAATTCACACAACAATGCAGCCCACACATCTTCAAAATATTCAGCAGAAGGTTGGAGGATACTCCAAAGCAGATTCTGACGGTGTGCAGAGATGGGAGAAGGAAGGGAAGCTATATTCGTTGCATGAGTGAAACTCTGTGCATACAGCACCATCATTTAATTGTATAAATCTTTGTGCAGTAACTATAATATTGATGTTTAAAAGTAGCTGTCTACCAGGGAGCTCTAGGCAAAAGAGAAATTTCAAAATTCTTCAAGCAATGATGATGCTTGGCAAGTCTCAATGTTATGTTTCTTGTTCCTCTTTAAAGCCATGACTATATCTAAAAGGGACCCAGGTGGCGCTGTGGGTTAAACCACAGAGTCTAGGGCTTGCTAATCAGAAGGTCGGCGGTTCAAATCCCTGCAATGGGGTGAGCTCCTGTTGTTCGGTCCCAGCTCCTGCCCACCTAGCAGTTCGAAAGCACATCAAAGTGCAAGTAGATAAATAGGGACCGCTCCGGCGGGAAGGTAAACGGTGTTTCTGTGCGCTGCTCTGGTTCGCCAGAAGCAGCTTTGTCATGCTGGCCACATGACCCGGAAGCTGTCTGCGGACAAACGCCGGCTCCCTTGGCCTATAGAGCGAGATGAGCGCCGCAACCCCAGAGTCGGACACAACTGGACCTGATGGTCAGGGGCCCCTTTACCTTTATATCTAAGAAAGGTGTGGGATTCCCATACTGTGGGAAGGCTCTGGGGCAAGGGGAGAGAAAGTGGCCTGCATTGAAATGAATTTTTGAGTTTCTAACCAAGGGATATAAAGTCACCTACGACAGGGCAAATAACACTGAAGCTTGCTATTTCCAATAATGTATTGTGTTTTAGAAAGCTAAGAGGCTGAAATATAAATACATATAGAGTCAAGTCAAGCAATGTGTGGATGTCTGCAGGCCATTGATAAATGTGTGTGTGTGTGTGCGTGTGTGTCACTTAAAAATTGTTCACGGTTAACTTGACTAAAATAATATTATGTGGAATATTCTAACATCACAGCATTTGTGCTGGCGAGGAAATAATAAATTTTCACTACTTTCTATAAATGGGGGAAAGAGAAGTCGAAAGGGAAAGGTTTTGCCATTTAACTGAGCTTGCATTCTGTAGTTAAAATTGAGTGTCATATAGGGAATGTTATTGGGCTGGTAAATATGACATGGTGTGCTGGGAGGCAAGTATTTTAAAGTTAACTATCAAAAAAACAATATGGCTTTAGAAGAATTTATGTATTTCTGCAGTTTGAAATAAACATGCAATTCCATGAAATCAGTGCTCCATGGTGGGGGGAGAATTATAGCAAAAAAAGTACTGTCATTGTCAGATGGGGCTGGAGGGGAACACTGAGCGGAGCATGTGCATAAAGGCACTGGGTTGTGAAATAGAATAGTTTGTCATACTTCATTTCGGCATTAAATAACCTCTTGAAATGGCTGCCAGAATCAAGCTGAACCAAAAGTGTGGCTGCGAGAATAAAGATGAGATTTCTGATGTGATGAAACAGAGAGAATTTCTCTGAAGAGAACAAAATCTTCATGTTCCATTGCCTGTGTTCACATATATGTGGTTATCCTATTGTTTTATTGTATAAAAGTAATTATGATGCATAGTACAAACTGTATAAACAAAGAAATTATCCAAATCCAGTCACAATTGTGAGCGGCTGACCACACAACTTCTGGGGACTCCTGGTTCAGATATGCATCCATATTTTGTATCAAAGGAAACATGCAACAGGTGTCTATTGTAGCATACATAGGAACATGGATCCAGATGTGAATTTGCAGGGAACTGAGTTGACTGGCGTGAATATTTCCAAATACAAAATCATTTGTAGCACTTGGTATCTTCCATTTTTACTTCATTTTAAACTCTCTTCTAAAATATAATAAAGGGCTGCTAGCTGTTTTCCAACAAAAGTCTAGTTGAGTTCTTTTTCCCCCATGATCATATAAAGACTTGGCAGTAATGCCAAGGTCACGGGTTCGATCCCTCGATGGGTACTTTTCCCTGCATTGCAAGGGGTTGGACTAAATCATTCATGGGGTCCCTTCCAAGTCTATTATTTTATGATCTACAAAGAACAAGTGAATAAATGAATCAAACAAACCATGCATTCTTTATGTACTTTCCAACCTTCTCGGAATAGATTTTTCCTTTCCAATATCCCCCAATACCATTTAGGAGGCTGTCAGTTGGATTTCAGCACATGCGCTTTTTTCAAAATCCCCAAGCTATTTTCTCCATGTGCAAAAGAAGAAACAGAAGCTGCTTTAATTAAGGTCACTATATTGATGTTTCGTTAACATTTTGCTTCCTTTTTAAGAGCCTCCCTTCTAGAGATGCTACCAAGGCGGAGTATTGGTATCTGACACTAACTCTATGGATTAGCACTTAATGAGATTGGCTAATGCATTCCATAAACTAGCAGCGTGTCAGTCATCATTATAGGTGATGCTGAGCTCCTTAATTGTTACAGAACCTCTATAAACTGTGCAACAAATCTTTCCCCCAGATTCATACTATTTTGTATATTAGCTGCTCTCTATTTCCCCCCCCCCTCCCATTCAGCTATAAATTAGTTACATATTCTTAGGCATCATTGGTTTTTATGCTTCTGATTAATACGTGATAGGTTTAGGCTATAATGGTACAAGCATGTAATGGCATTTGAAGACCACTTCATGCATTATTAGCAGCTATGCTTGCTGCTGTCCTGTGGGTGCCTCCATGTCATTCCCAGTAGTGCATATAGCATACTGAAGGATTGAAGAAAAAGGTTGGTTTCTGGTCCATGCCATTTTTGAAAGATTTTAGGTTTCGATACATGTAAGCTACTGTAAGAAACTCCACAATGCAATTGGAGCAACTCCAGAATGTCTTCAAGGGTCTCCAGAATCTGAGTTTCTTTTCTTTTCAAGTAAGTCTCCAGCCCTTCCAGAAGACAAGCTATGGATACAAATGTACAACCTGACTGGAGATTTTCTTGATGCTCAAGACACAGGTTGCATATTGCTCTGCACAGGAGTTCCAGAAGTCTGAAGAGCCCCTCCCATTCCACTATGATTGAATGTGATGCAAACCTTCCAAGTGTCCCTATTCTCCAGGGACAGTCCCGGAATTACAAAAGCTGTCCCGGTTTCTGATTTGATCGCGGAATGCCCCGATATTCCTTAGGGTGTCTCAGAGAAATGTTGGAGGGTATGGAGTTATATGCCCGCCACACCCCCAAGCCGAGGAGATAGGTACCTATGCAACCTTTAGAAGACATCTGAAGGCAGCCCTGTATAGGGAAGTTTTAAAATGTTTAACGTTTTATTATGTTTTTATTTATGTTGGAAGCTGCTCAGAGTGGCTGGGGCCCAATCAGATTGGGGTGTGTGTAAGTAGTAGTAGTAATAATAATAATAATAATAATAATAATAATAATAATTAGAATAAGATAAGATAAGATATCTTTATTGTCATTGTCCCCTTGCGGGAACAACGAAATTACTCGGTTGCTACATCCACTCAGATAAAGCATTCCGCATAATCCAAAATTACAAAACCTAATTAAAAACAGTAAATATAATACAAATAACAAGTAAAATAAGATGACTTCAAAGTCCAGGCTTTCCATTTAAGGCCAACATAGAATAGGGTGGTCTCTATTTTCATGAGAGAACTGTTGGAGCGTGTGATGATGTAATCCTCTCTCCTCCTTGGAGAGAACCCTGAGACTTTGTAACTGGAGCCAAAGTTAGACTTTTCTACCTTTGTGGATTTTTGGAGGATGTTTGGTGGTAAAAGATGGCAAGGAAGTAGTTTAAGAAGAGCCTTCTGGATCAGGTCAATGGTTAATCCAGGCAGAGGCAAACTCCGGCCCTCCAGATGTTTTGAGACTACAATTCCCATCATCCCTGACCACTGGTCCTTTTAGCTAGAGATGATGGGAGTTGTAGTTCCAAAACATCTGGAGGGCCGGAGTTTGCCTATGCCTGATCTAGCCCAGCATCCTGTTTTCTCAAAGGCCAGCCAGATGCCTGCGGGAAACCAGCAAACAGGATTTGAGAACAAAAGCACTCTTCCCTCCTTTGGTTTACAGCAGCTGGTATTCAGGAACATTGGTGCCTCCAATGAAGTGGTGACATTGGGAATATTATGTTGTCCAAGAGTGCTTTCGAACGGGGTGGGGTGGGGAAACAATGACAGAGATGGCTTTCTTCCTGGCTTCAACTTGTCCCCACCCACCCACCTGTGTGTTGGTAAGGACTTGCATGCAGGTATTTGTCTTGGAAGGAGGGGTAAAGAAAAACAATGACATTGTGGCTTCCTTCCCACATCACCTCTCTATTTCTGACTGCCTATGTGTTGGTGGTGTTGAGGAGCAGTCTCTTGCGTTGTGAAGAAGGCATGGGTGAAGAAAAAGGTGTGGGTTAGTGATTTCCCTCCTTGTCTTCCTGTGTTGCTTTGACTAGAAAGGGCTTCTGAAGAAGGATCATTGGCATTTAATCCCTAGTAAACAACACTGGTGGCGCTGTGGTCTAAACCATAGAGCCTAGGGCTTGCCAATCAGAAGGTTGGCGGTTCAAATCCCTGCGACGGGGTGAGCTCCCATTGCTTGGTCCCAGCTCCTGCCAACCTAGCAGTTCGACAGCATGTCAAAGAGCAAATAGATGAATAGGTACTTCTGTGTCAGGAAGGTAAATGACATTTCCGTGCACTGCCTCTGGTTCGCCAGAAGCGGCTTAATCATGCTGGCCACATGACCCGGAAGCTGTACGCCGGCTCCCTTGGCCAGTAAAGCAAGATGAGTGCCGCAACCCCAGAGTCATCTGCGACTGGACCCAATCGTCAGGGGTCCCTTTACCTTTACCTTTAAACTAGCTAAAATGTACAAGACAAAGTCAAATGCATGCTGGAAATGTAAGGAAAAACAAGGCACCTTTTATCATATGTGGTGGACATGTAAAGTTAGTAAAAGAATTCTCGGAGATGATATAAAATGAACTGAAAAAAAATGTTCAAAATAACTTTTTCTTAAAAACCTGAAGCTTTTCCTTTAGGAATTCTAGGTGCCAAAATTCCAACGGATCAGAAAAGACTATTTATATATGCGACCACTGCTGCTTCGATGTTACTAGTCCAGAGATGGAAAGAAGACAGAGTCCCTAACAGAGAATAATGGCAGATTAAGTTGATGGACTATGCCAAATTGGCAAAAATGATTGGAAGAATCAGAAACCAGGAAGCCAAAAATTTCAATAAGGAATGGGAAAAATATATATTTTACCTTAAAAACCATTGTAAACAATTAAAATTATTAATAGGATTGGAATAAAACTTGTAGTTTAATGTTAAATTTTGGGTATAATGGAGATTTGGATATAATAGATTTGGATTAATAGACAAGATGCAGGAGGCGAAGGTTAATGTAAGGACCCACAAAGGGGAGAAGGGAAGTTCAGGATATTCTATGGAATTCTCTTTCTATGTTCATTGTTTGATAATTCTTTGTAAAATTTTAAAATCTGAATAACTATTTTTTAAAAGAGAAAGACAGAAGGCGGTTGTTGCTCTATTACTTTGTCCTTCTGAAGAGGAAAGGATGCAAGCTGCTACCCTCTGCTTGACCTGAGTCTGCTATGTGTGCAAGCTCCAGTTGTGATTTAGTCATGAATTTGCAGAGCTGTTACTGTGGTTAACTCAGAAAAAAACCTTCCCTAATCTTCACCATCAATCTCCCTACAAACCACATTTTCAAAAATCCATTTTCACAGCCATTTGCAGTGCAATCCTAACCATCTCTACTCATTAATAAATCCCACTAAATACTGAAATGTCACTGAAGTGAAATTTACCTTCCGCGTCCCAGGTACAGTATGTGGGGGTTAAGATTGCAGCCTAAATATTTGAGAATCTGAGCACTGTGCAAATTCCATGCACTCAATCTGTGTTTAGTTCTCAGACTTGCTGTCATATTATGGATCATTTTTCTCAGTCTAGTCTGGAAGCAAGCAAGTATGCAACATTTGGTTATAGGAGGCACCTGCTTGCCCACATGACCTGTCTCCTGCTGTTGGGCAGTACACTGAACACATTTTCTTGTTTGCTGTGGAAAAGTGGGGGGATTTGTTCTATTTCTCAGTAGTCTCAGTAGTCTCTGAGAGAGTGGGAGGGCAAAGGAGGACATAGGGTAATGCGCAGAAAATAGCCTCCTTTGACATTCTACTGGTGGAAGCCTTTTCTGCATCAGAGAGATACAACCTAATGACGGATGTGTAATTTCCATGTTCTCTTCTCACATCTACATACTTACCTTCCCATTAATGGCATGTGTAAATACAGGAATCCCAGCTTCCATACAGTGCCTGTCTTTGCTAATATTTTGCATAAGCTATAAAGGCTGTCCTATAAAGGCACAGGTGGCACTGTGGGTTAAACCACTGAGCCTAGGGCTTACCGATCAGAAGGTTGCTCGTCCCAGCTCCTGCCAACCTAGCAGTTCGAAAGCATGTCAAAGTGCAAGTAGATAAACAGGTGCCGCTACAGCAGGAAAGCAAACAACGTTTCCGTGTGCTGCTCTGGTTCGCCAAAAGCGGCTTTGTCATGCTAGCCACATGACCTGGAAGCTGTACGCCGGCTCCCTCGGCCAATAACGCGAGATGACAGCCACAACCCCAGAGTCGGTCACGACTGGACCTAATGGTCAGGGGTACCTTTACCTTTATAAAGGCAGTCCTGTAATCACAGCAATAGAGAGAAGGTGAAGATTAGCAGAACTTATCTTTCCTCTGAAACCAGGAAGAATGAGCGATGCTGCAAAAATGAATGCTGGGTTTCTGAAAGGATTTTTAAAAATATTCCTCCATTCAGGTCTCACCATTTTGTATTCTGAAGAATGATATTATTTTTTTAAGGTTTTTTTTTTTTTGCATTTTGCAGAATACTTTTGAAGGATGCCTATTCTAGCCCAGGAATGGAGAACCTAAGGCATGGAAGATAAATGGAGCTTTCTAGCATCCCTTTGCATCTGGACCTTTGCAGAAGGTGGGACATTTTGGACTAAAATATAACTTTGTAATGTTCCTTGTGTTGCTAATCTCTTGATGATTCACTGTTGTTTGTTAGCTGGATAAAAACTGCTGCTTGAACATACAGTATTTTAAGGAGTGTGTGTGTGTTGAATGAAAACTGCTACTCCAAGCTTTCCAGGGTGGGGGACTGAGCCAGAATGCAGTAGGAGAATATTCGTGGACACTTAACCCAACCCTGGGTGCTGACCCAAGGGTTACACATTAAAGTGTACAGTTTGAATGAGATAAACATTTGTTTTGAATTGGATGTATCATAGAGTTGCATTTATTGAGGGTTGTGGTTCTCTCATAAGCACACCCACCCACCCATGTATAGTGGTACCTCTACTTACGAATGTTTCTACTTACGATCGGAGCTCCGTCCGCCATCTTGGATGCGGTTTAGATAGGCTTTTTTCTACTTACGAATTTTTAGATAGGTTTGCTTCAACTTACAATTTTTTTTCTCCCAATGCATTCCTATGGGATTCGACTTACAAATTTTTTCAACTTACAAATGTGCGTTCGGAACGCATTAAATTCGTAAGTAGAGGTACCACTGTATAAAAAAGTTTGAAGGACACATGATTAGATCACCCAAAAGCAAAACGCAGACCAGAGGTTCCCTCCAGTCATAATATGCATGGTGCTATCAACATGTACCGTACCACACTTCAATTTATGGCACATATTAGATTCCTAAAGAATTTATTTCAGCGGGCATAGTTCATTGAGTAGGAAATGGATTTTATCCAAATTGTTAAATGGACTATTTTGTTAGAAACAAAAAAACAAAACAAACCCACTTGTCAGTTAAAGGGTGCCTGAGATTAAGTGTTTTGTTTCCCACCTTGAATCATAGCAACAGCTTTTTTCATTGTTCTGTTTTAATCTGTTTATTTATGGGATTAAGCATATAATAGTTACCTTAATCTTGTTTCAACAGGGTGCAATGAGTGGCGGGGTCTATTCTTAATAAAGAGGCTGCTAGGTGGGCTGAAAGAGGTTTATAAAGGCCAGGCCAGGAACTGCGCTTGTGTAATAGCTCACAACACAAAGGAATCATATCAACAAAATTGTTTCGCTGAGGTCAAAAGAGTCAAACCACACAGTTCATGAAAAGTGCAGAAGGTGGAGAATTATTCTGCTGTATGTGAAAACAGACTTTGGTCCAAAGAATCTCCCCATAAAGATTTTTACTTTGGAGCATATTTGACCTATTATAAATGATCCAAGATGCTTGGATCAACAAAAATTATCAACATATACAAGCAGAAAAACTGTTTACCTTCATTTGCAAGAAATTGTACAAAACAAAGTGGCACTAATAAAGAAAAGTTCCAGGGTGGCAGCAGAAAGCAAACTAAAAATACTTTTGCAGTTCATCAAAACTATCCAGCAATATCAAGTTATAGGAAAACTGGTGCTATTAACAGTAATCCTTCTAATTGGTTAATTGGTTCAGCAACTTCCATGCACATGATGTGTGATGCTAATTATCTTCCCCATTAAATAAATGATAACTAATCTGAGGCAGCTACAGGAGAGCTATGAGATTCAGGTGAGGGTCAAATGACTTGTCAATCCCAGAGAACGACCCAGGCTTCCCAGGCGAGGCAGGCAGACTCCTTGGAGGCCCCGCAGAGCGTCCTACCCTGGTTTGCCCTGTCCCATGGGTGGCCACCACCGCCACCGCGAGGAGCTGGCAACACCCCGGGTGCAGGGTGCACGTCGCCCCAGGTGCCCGATCAGCTTCCTCCGCTGCTGGTTGGGCATAGGGACACCTCCACACACATACACACACTCTGACATGCAAATATTCTCTATCAGATTTCTCAACCTGATGTTAGGAAAGAGTGACCAGGG
Source organism: Zootoca vivipara (assembly GCF_965207765.1). Lineage (NCBI taxonomy): Eukaryota > Metazoa > Chordata > Lepidosauria > Squamata > Lacertidae > Zootoca > Zootoca vivipara. The sequence continues at coordinate 17,800,053 of NC_142587.1, read as the reverse complement.
ACATAGCGTGGCGAAAGGGGGGCCGGAGCTCTGGATGCACAATTTTTAGGGGCGTGAGCCAGACTCCTACACACAGGGATCCCTGCCCTGCCTGTTGTCGGGGGTCTCTGAGCACCGGAGCCCAGCCTGGTCTCGCTGCCACATCACAAGCCCTCTCACTGAATGCCTGCCTGGCCAGTGTTGCGGGGGCGGCATCTGCCTGCCAAGAGCCGCATCAGCTAGCCAGGTTCCTCCTTGCATGTGTGGACAGTATAGCCTTGCATGGCTCTGGTGGGCATAGCTGACTGGCACGCGGCCTTCGTGAATCCTCTTTGCCCATGTCCAGTGGCATTGGTGGTGAAGGCTGGCCAGGCACAGTGGTTTCCATTGCCCTGCATGACCTGCCCCCCGCCCAGTGCGTTTTCAGAACGACACCAAGAGTGACATACTCTATATGGTACCATTTCAGAAATACCTATATGTACACACGAGCCTCTCGCCGGCAAAATAGCTGAGCAAACCTTTATGACTGACATAAGTTTTTCCAAGGAGCATTTCTGAGGACCAAGGGAAGAAATTGTGTTATTAATTGGGCCGTGCCTGGATGCAGTGGGTGATGGATGGTTTCAAAATATATTGATGGGTTTTCAGGTGGAGTGCTATGAGAAGTACTTCAACTTTAATTTGAAAAAAAGAAGAAGAACCCACTAATTTTTTTTTTGCCATCTAGCCTTAACTATCTCTCCAATTTTGATACTCCATTTAACCTAACTTTGTGTCAAGAACACTTGGAATCTCTTATCTTCGCTGAAGTAATTAAAGTACAGTAGAAAATTGGCAAAAACTTGGTGGAATCATTGCAAACATTCTTACAGGAACAGAAAAGGTAAAGGCAATTAATAAACTGCCACGCGCCATTCACACACTTTTGTTGTTTTGGGTTGATTTTCCAGCTCTGAAGCCCAAGCAAAACACAGCACATATTTGCAAAGAAATTTCAAAAGTGATTGCCTTTTGACAGAAGTGTTCCCCAAACTGATCATGTAGCAATAAGGCTGTATTTACCTTATCCCGTTTAAAATGTTACAGCCTTTTTCAAAAATCAGTTGGAGGTGAGTGGACAAGCTAAACTGGGTTAACATGTGTTTGTTTTGTTGTTCATTGAAGCCTAAATTATTCTTAGGGATGGCAAACATGTGTAAACTGGGAGGGAATATAGGTTGGGAGTACTTGCAACTAATCCAGAATGCGGCAGCTAGACCAGTGACTAGGAGTGGCCACCGAGACCATATAACATGGGTCCTGGACATAGCTGCCAAGTTTTCCCTTTTCTCGCGAGGAAGCCTATTCAGCATAAGGGAAAATCCCTTTTAAAAAGGGATAACTTGGCAGCTATGGTCCTGGAAGACCTAAATTGGCTCCCAGTATATTTCTGATCACAATTCAAAGTGTTGGTGCTGTCCTTTAAAGCCCTAAATGGCCTTGGTCCAGTATACCTGAAGGATTGTCTCCACCCCCATCGTTCAGCCTGGACACTGCGGTCCAGCTCCGAGGGCCTTCTGGTGGTTCCCTCACTGCGAAAAGTGAGGTTACAGGGAACCAGGAAGAGGGTCTTCTCAGGGGTGGTGCCCACCCTGTGGGTGGTGCCCCATCAGATTTCAAGGAAATAAACAACTATCTGACTTTTAGAAGACATTTGAAATTTTTAAATGTTTGATGTTTTCTTCTGTTTTAATATTCTTCTGGGAGCTGGAGAAACCTAGCCAGATGGGTGGGGTATAAATACTGTAATAATAATAATAATAATAATAATAATAATAATAATAATAATATATAAAAATATAAAAATATTTTTTTATTATTGCTTAAGTTTTGTAAGGGACCCAGGTGGCGCTGTGGTTAAACCACTGAGCCTAGGGCTTGCCGATCAGAAGGTCGGCGGTTCGAATCCCTGTGACGGGGTGAGCTCCCGTTGCTTGGTCCCAGCTCCTGCCAACCTAGCAGTTCGAAAGCACGTCAAAATGCAAGTAGATAAATAGGAACCGCTACAGCGGGAAGGTGAACGGCGTTTCCATGTGCTGCTCTGGTTTGCCAGAAGCAGCTTTGTCATGCTGGCCACATGACCTGGAAGCTATACGCCGGCTCCCTCAGCCAATAATGCGAGATGAGTGCGCAACCCCAGAGTCGGTCACGACTGGACCTAATGGTCAGGGGTCCCTTTACCTTTACCTAGGTTTTGTAAGCAAGTGGAATTAACTAGGAATTATGGGTTCCTCCAGACAAATTGTATATTCAGCCTTTATCCTAATTTGCTTTCACAAAGCTCACACATTGGTTATACTACCGGTATGTCTGGTCTGTATTGTGCATTCATTCTTCTTTTCAGAGAGTTTATATGATCATCCTAATTTGCTTGTGGGGTGCTTACACATCTTTTATTCATACCATACTTTTTGGTGCATTTTCCACACCCTTTTATTTTTAAGTGGATTATTTGCGTGTGTAGACCCTTTAACCACCCCCAAATAAATTCATATAAAACTCAATTTTTTGGTTTGGTTTTTGGCAGAATTTAGGCCACAACTTTATTGATTACAATCAAGTGAGTGGTTTCATAGGCTCTGGTTTGACTAGCTCCCTGCACCCTTGCAGGCAGCGCTGACCCTGGGCACCAACCATAAATCAGCCTTGGGTGAACACCCGGCACAGTGGAAGGTGGGGTCAAACCAGTCCAGCAGCCAAATGCCACCCCCCCCTGGACTCAGGCTCAGGGCACAACCCCTCTCAGGGTTGACCAACCAGAGAGTCCCAGGTTTCCTTTAATGGAATACCCATCACATAGGGATGGCCCGACTGCTCTGCCACCCCTATCACCTGAACCAGAGTCTATGGGCAACCTTACAAGTTATGACGGTTTGCTACGCATTAGGTGAAACCCAAATGGCACCATCCAATCAGCCAAGTGGGGAAAATTCCTGCCGTGCCCCTATCCCAATGACGGACGACACACAATGGCATAGCAAGGTCATGCATGTAAGCCCTAAATATAGGGAGAGGTGGTCGGGTGTTCCAAAGCACTGGCCCAAAAGAGGAAGCTCAGGGAGACGTGCATGGGCTTATATAGAGGTCCCTCAATACAATTTCTCTGGTATCCCATTGGTCTAATTGCACCCAGCATCGAGGGACCTCCAATAGTGTGTTGTGGCCATCCAAACGTTCCCACCCACAACACAGGTCTGGTTGCCAGGTCGCACCGCAACACGTGCCCTCTTGTTAGGGAGGACCCGATTTGTGCTAGGGCAACAAAATACTTGAATCCTCTTTAACAGCATGGACCTACCGTGTTTCTCCGAAAATAAGCCATACCCCCGAATATAAGCCATACCCCGAAAATAAGCCATAGAGGTAGGCAGTTTAACCTTGTAGGTTAAACTGTACCATACTTAATTTTTAAAAAAAATAAGACATCCCCTGAAAATAAGCTACTGTGTTTTTTTTGTGTTTTTTTTTTGAGGAAAAATAAATATAAGACGGTGTCCTATTTTTGGAGAAACACGGTAAAGTGCCAGGGTGTATGTGAATTCTGCCCCCACCCCACCCTGCAAAACAGTGACAGCCCAGAGGTACCCTAGGTGTACACAGTGAACTAATGTTCTCACATCTGCTCTGGCTTATTTTAACACTGGGCATCACTTCTGAAGCAAAGCCAAGAAAGAACTGTATCACAACATTTGGGGAAGTAAGAAATTGGAAGATTGAAGCTGAATTTCCTCAATACTTAGCCCTAATCCATTTTAAGTGAACATATTTGTGAAGGGAGGGGATATCTGATAAACGACATGAACAGCAGAGAACTGGATGTTCAACTTACATCTGCCTCACCTGACTAACGGGATTACCTGTTCAGCTTGTGTAAAGGACCACCCTAGATGGCTCCTGTACAACCCTCAGATTAGACTCATAAAACTATAGAGTTGGATAGGACCTTGAGGGTCATCTAGTCTTGGCAGTAGCTGGTGGTTTTATGACAACAAGACTCCTCAGATCACCTCCCAGGCATATGAAATCCCATGCCAGTGTGGAAGATGCCCAGGCCAAGGTTTTCCCCATCAAAGGCACGTGACCTTAGACTGCTTGCCTGCTCTCAAGGCAGTTACTTACAGTGAAACTTTGTGCTCGATTACAGCACAGGTTTTGCAGTTGTTGCAAATGTAGATTCCACTTTTGGAAAAGTGTCTTGGAAGATTACACACACTTGACTGGTCCGTATAAGCTGAAACTCCCTCTGTAGCACCTCAAACAGCTCTTTTTAAAACCCAGAATTAAGAAATTGGCTTTTCTTTCTCACTGTATATGTGAGAGTGTGTGTTTGGCGCGTGGGCTATACTGGACTATTAATGTAAATACTCAACTATAGCTTTTTCATGTGTGTGTGTGTGTGTGTGTGTGTGTGTGTGTGTGTGTGCGCGCGCGTGTGTGTGTGCTTTTTAAGCCCAATAATGCTAGCAACACATTCCTTTCTAATTTTCAATGTATACAGCTTTTGTTTAATTTGTGGGTGCCATTGTAACAGTTAATATAAGCCACAGTTGGCTAAATTACTGGCAAATTAACTTTAGATTCAATGATAAATGCTTAATTAGGTACCAATTCAAGGGTTTGACAACGTAAGCATTTCACAAATATTGCTCACATGCAGAAAATGATCAGTTTGCCCAACATTAATGTAGGGTCTTACCTAAGTGTGAGGGACGAGGGATACAGGGAAGTCCCTCCCATCTTAAGTTCCAGCCCATCCCCAAGCGCGGGAGAGAGTAAGGAGAGCTCTGCCTCCAGCGGAGAGTCAGGAAGTGGTGCCCGAGGCTCAGGCAAGGTTGTGGAGCCCAGGCCGCAGGTGGGACAGGAAGTTGGACGCACAGGGGGGAGGCCAATTCCCCCAACTCCCGAATTGCGACGCAAACGTAGGGGGAAGAGGTTGGGTCTGCCAAAGCTGTGGTGCTGGAAGAAAACGCGCCAATCGCCATTCGGGAGTTCAGACACCTCACCTTAAGGATGCATTTTTACTGCTCTGAACACTGTAAATAATCAGCACTTAATAAAAACCTTAAAAGACCATGCTGGAGTCGTTACTCTAGAGTAGCCATACCAGGCCCTCTGACAGCAACTCCCGAATCTTTTTTTGGCTACTTTGGAGTGCAGCGATGAGCGCTCAAGAGGCTGAGCATTGGAGGCTGGAGGCCGAAGCAGCGAAGCAGGAGCTGCAGAACCTCACAGCGCACGCACAGCAGCAATTGCATGCCGCTCAGGAGGAAGCGCGAGGGGCGCAGGAGGAGCTGAACAAGCTGGTGGACCAGGTGAGGACAAAAGAGGAGACTGAGAAACAGCTAAGGGTGATGGTTTTGGACCTACAGAAAAAGTTGGAAGAGGAGAAAGCCGCTAGAGGTGGGGGGGTGCCCCAGCCGCAGCTAGTCCAAGTGAGAAGGGGACAGAGCCTAGTCACCAAGTTTAGCGGCGACCCTAGGGAGTACCTAGGATTCGAGACAGAAATAAATTATGCGCTGGAATTGCATGCAGCAGAATTCCCAGATGACGCACACAGAGTCTCCTTTATCATAGAGCATTTGACGGGGGCCGCCCGAGAATGGGTAAGACCGCTCATCGCGCAAAAAAATCCTTGCATGAAGAACGCAAAATTATTTCTAGAAGCTTTAAAAATAATGTACGCTAGTGACAGTGAAATGGAGGCCACTAAAGAGGAGCTTCATAACTTAACACAAGGAAAATCGACAGTTAGGGACTACTGGGCGAGATTCACCATGCTGGTGCACAAACTGGGGTGGGATCTGCAAAGTGAGCCAGTGAAATCAGCCTTCTACATGGGTTTGCACGCAGACGTTAAGGATGAGCTGGCAAGAGGTCCCAAACCGCGAACTATGGATGAGTTAAGCAAAGCGGCGCTAGCGGTGGGGGTGAGACAGGAATCCAGATGGAATGACAAACAAGCGACGCGCGCAGCAAAACCTTGGTTCCCACGCTCCCAGGACAGACCACATCACCAAACCCCACCCCAGGGCCCGCCCCCACACCCGCCCAGGCCAAGCCCAGAGCCGGAACCGATGGAGATCGGAGGAGCGCGCGCGCGGGCTTTTCAAACCCCGGCGGCGCCAAGACGCAAGGAGGGAAGAGGCGGGAATTGCTTTCTCTGCAACTCCCCCCGACATCGCGTCAGAGACTGCCCTCATCGCAGAGAGTGGCAAGGAAAGGCGGGAACGGTTGTACCTTCCCCAGCTGACGCAGCACCACAGCAGGGAAACGAGACAGCCTGGCTGCAGGAGACAAGGGGGAGCGGCCAGGCACAGTCAGCAGACAACAGCCCCCGCCCGCCCACCCGCACAGAGAGGAGCAGAGCCAGCCCACCCCTCCCAGAGCAGGAGTGGTTCTAGAAGTCACGCTCACGCTCCCAAATGGCTATCCCCTGACAGTCCTCGCCTTAATTGACAGTGGTGCCTCAGCCAACTTCTTCTCGAGAAACTTTGCGGAAGAGCACCAGATCCAACTTCTGCAGCTGGATTTTCCCCTGCACGTGGCCACCATTGGCGGCAGAGAGCTGCTGGGAGGGGCCATCACGCATCAAACCCCCCCCCATGAGAATGACGGTGGGAAGGCACTCAGAGACACTGGCTTTCAACGTCACAACCATCTCAGACCCCCCCATCGTCTTGGGCATGAGCTGGCTGACGCGCCACGACCCCTCCATAAGTTGGCACCAGAGATGCATCACTTTTGGATCGGACTTTTGTCTGGAACATTGCATGCAGCACCAACCAGGGGAGGGGCCTCCGATAGCCACGGTGGCCACCATGCACGTCAAGGGGGGTGAGGCAATACCCAAGCCGTACTGGGACCTGCAGGAGGTCTTCAGCGAAGCGGAGTCCGACCACCTACCCCCACACAGGCCTTTTGACTGCCAGATCAACCTGGTGCCAGGGGCAACTATACCCCCAGCCAAGCTGTACGCCATGTCAGATCAGGAACTGGAGGATCTGCGCGCTTTCATCGACAAGAACCTCAAGCGGGGGTTCATCAGAGAAAGCAAGGCAGCAGGGGGCAGCCCGGTCTTCTGGGTGGACAAGAAAGACACGCAACAGCGCCGTCTGGTGGTGGATTTTAGACGGCTGAATTCGGTGACAGAGCCAGTGGCTTTCCCCATGCCCAGAGTGGATGATCTCCTGACAGCGGCACGCAGGGGCAAGATCTTCACCAAGCTCGACCTGAGGGGGGCGTACAACTTGATTAGGATCCGGGAGGGTGATGAATGGAAAACCACGATGTTCACGCCTCTGGGCTCTTTTGAATATCTGGTGATGCCCTTCGGGTTGCAAGGGGGCTCAGCATGCTTCCAGGCCTTCATGCACCATGTCCTGGGGTCCCTCCTCTTCAAGAACTGCTTGGTCTTTCTGGATGACATCCTTATCTACTCCAATGACCCAGTGCAGCATGTGAAGGATGTCAGGGAGGTGTTGCAGCGCCTGAAGGACAACCACCTGTATGTGAAGCTGGAGAAGTGCAAGTTTCACACCAAAGAAGTGGACTTCCTAGGCTACAAGCTGTCAGACAAGGGGCTGGCGATGGACAAGGACAAGGTGCAGGCCATCCTGGACTGGCACAGCCCCAGGACGCGCAAAGATGCCCAACGCCTACTAGGCTTCGCGAACTTCTACAGGAAGTTCATCAAGAACTTCTCTCGCGTCACGGCTCCTATCACCGACTGCCTGAGAGGCAAGCAGAAGTTCCGGTGGACACCAGAGGCGCAAGCAGCGTTCGAAAGCCTCAAGAGGGTATTCGCTTCAGACCAGCACCTGTTCCACGTGGTGCAGGATGCGCCCCTACGCCTGGAGACAGATGCTTCGGACAAGGCTCTGGGAGCGATTCTGTTGCAACTGGACGCCAACAGAGAGTGGAGACCCTGTGCCTTCTTCTCCAGGAAGCTGACCCAGCCGGAACGCAACTACACAGTGTTTGACAGAGAACTTCTCGCGATCCACGCTGCGTTCCAGCACTGGCGACACTTCCTGGTGGGCGCCAAGCACCCCATCCAGGTGTGCACAGACCACAAGAACCTGGAGTTCTGGAGAACTGCCAGGGTGCTCAACCAGCGGCAGATACGGTGGGCAGAGTTCTTCTCGAACTTCAACTTCTCCATCCACTACATCCCGGGAGAGCAGAATGTCAGGGCGGATGCCCTCTCCCGCAAGCCAGAGTACATGGAGGAGGAGTTGCCACCGGCACCCAGGCATATTTTCCCCCCATCAGCATGGTCCTGCGGAGCAGCAGTGGTGAGCGAGGCAGAACTCACAGCACTGACAGCAGCTGATGAATTTGCCACCCGCATCTTCAGAGAACTGAGAGGGGGGGGGAGCAGGCCAAAGACTTTGAGGAAAGGAGGGGTTTGCTTTTTTACAAGGGAGCCCTGTACCTGCCAACCAAACAGCTGAGAGGTAAGGCCCTCAAGCAGATGCACGACAACCCAACGGCGGGTCATTTTGGAAGGGACAAAACCACTCACCTAGTCATGAGACACTTCTGGTGGCCAGGGGTGCGGGAGGATGTTCGGGATTATGTAAGGGGATGTGACACCTGCCAGCGAGCAAAGGTGGTCAGAGCGCCACCAGCAGGTTTGCTGGAGCCCTTAGCCACACCGCACAGGCCGTGGGAAGTAGTGTCCATGGACTTCATCACAGACCTGCCGTCGTCCAGGGGCAAGACCGCAGTGTTGGTGGTGGTGGACCTCATGTCCAAAATGTGCCATTTTATACCGTGTGCCAGGGCGGTCTCGGCAGAAGAGACAGCCAAACTGTTTGTTGACCACGTATTCAGACTGCATGGATTGCCTTTAAGGGTTATTTCGGATCGTGGCCGCCAATTTGTTTCCAGGTTCTGGCGGCGGCTCATGAACCTCCTGCAGGTGGAGGTCAGCTTGTCGACGGCTAGGCACCCGCAAACCAATGGACAGGCGGAGCGGGTCAACGCCATTCTGCAGCAGTACCTGAGATGTTACGTCAGCCAGAGGCAAACGGACTGGGTGGATCGCCTGCCACTGGCAGAATTTGCCTACAACAATGCGGTGCACGTCTCCACAGGGGTGTCGCCCTTTAAGGCCAACTACGGGCGCGACCTCAGATCTTTCCCGGAGAGGGAGGGGGAGGAGGAGGAAGAGGGCCCACAGGCAGAGGATTGGGCAGAGGACCTGGAGACGGTGCACCAGCAGCTCAGAGAACACTTGGAGAGGGCCAAGGAAGCGTACAAGAAGGGGGCAGATCGCCACAGGCGACCGGGAGAGGTCATCAGGGTGGGGGACAAGGTTTGGTTATCCTCGGAAGGTCTTCCCACCAGGGGGCGATGCAAGAAGTTAGCACCCAGGAGGCTGGGCCCCTTCACGGTCACGCAACAGGTCAACCCGGTAGCCTTCAGGCTAGCACTGCCGGAGGACATGAGAGTGCACCCAGTGTTTCATAGATCGCTGCTGTCGCCGTACAGGGAAAGTACCAGGTTCAGGGACAGCGATCAGCCTCCAGAGGGAGGGGGGGAGACGGGAGACGCCCGACAGCTCAATGAGGCAACTGAGATTTTAGACTCAAGGAGAGGGGTGAGAGGACTGGAGTACCTGATAGCATGGGAGGACACTCCGCCGTCCCACAATGAGTGGATACCGGCCACAGAAGTACCTGAGGAATTTTTGGTGGAAGAGTTCCACGCCCTGTTCCCCCACAGGCCCAAGCCCTGGCACATGGAAAGGGAGGGAGAGGGGGAGGGGCAGGAGGAAGGGATAGCAGGCAGCAGCTCTCCATGGAGATGGGAAGCGGAATTTGAGGACACGGAAGAAGAGGTGTGGGTTTCACCGAGGTCAACGACGTCAGAGGCAGGAGAGGACTGGCAGAACATTTTTACTCCCACCAGCTCTGACGCCACTGACTTCTTGGGATTCCCGTCTTCTCAGGGGGAAGGAGAAAGATCGCAGGATTGGGGGGAAATTTTTACACCCACAGGCTCGGATGCCACAGACTTCTTGGGGTTTCACTCGTCCCCAGCAAGCGGAGAGCCACTAGGAAGGGGGGGAGAGGAGCCTGGGAGGGGGATGGATGTGAGGGACGAGGGATACAGGGAAGTCCCTCCCATCTTAAGTTCCAGCCCATCCCCAAGCGCGGGAGAGAGTAAGGAGAGCTCTGCCTCCAGCGGAGAGTCAGGAAGTGGTGCCCGAGGCTCAGGCAAGGTTGTGGAGCCCAGGCCGCAGGTGGGACAGGAAGTTGGACGCACAGGGGGGAGGCCAATTCCCCCAACTCCCGAATTGCGACGCAAACGTAGGGGGAAGAGGTTGGGTCTGCCAAAGCTGTGGTGCTGGAAGAAAACGCGCCAATCGCCATTCGGGAGTTCAGACACCTCACCTTAAGGATGCATTTTTACTGCTCTGAACACTGTAAATAATCAGCACTTAATAAAAACCTTAAAAGACCATGCTGGAGTCGTTACTCTAGAGTAGCCATACCAGGCCCTCTGACACTAAGTAACCAGCATCTGGAGAAACAGACTCCATACAGCACATGTTTATTTAGTTATGTTTATTGAAAAATTGCAAACTTGGCCATTGGGCAATGCATACTGTGCACTACAGGGGGGAAACATGTTCATGTTTAAGGATACGCAAGGGGTGTTTACTGAAGGAGATATGGATCATGGGGTTTGAAGTGGATCAGATTTCTCTAGAAAATACCGAGAGTGTAAATGTAATATTAATGCATGCAACACAGAATTAACACCAGAGTTTTGTCTTAAGTGAAATTTCAGGCATCCTCTATAGGTGAACCTCTATAGAATTTCAAGAAAGGGGTGGGGGAAGTGGGGGTGGGGTGGGGTGGGGGTTCAGTAAGGCTAGCCCAATTTTGGGAGGAGGGAGAGCATAGCACATCCATATTTATGGGATGCTTACAAATGCTGCACTGGTTCTTAATCGTAGAGGTTCTTTTAAATACAGCGATACCTCGGTTTAAGAACAGTCCGGTTTAAGAACGGATTAAGTTCGTAAACCGAGGTACCACTGTATACATATTTCTGAACTTAGCGCAGACACATTGTCTTGGAACATTCATCTGGCTACATTACAACTGCACATTTGTATACTGCAGATGCACATTCACAGTGGTCCCTGATTCCTGACCTTCTTCTATCAGCACAGATATCAGCAGGATCGTATTTGAATGAGGCTCATGAACAAGCAGGGCATTGCGATGTGTTCGCTTCTTGTTTGATCATAGGGACTCTTACTGTTCCCTCTGGTATTTTCATTCAAATGGCAATATCTCACTGTTTAAATGTATCACATTAAGAATCGAAAGGTGTGCTATACAAAATACATGACTCAGTATGCATTCCTGAAGGCGATAGCTCTGATAGATGAGTGTGTGGCTTCTGTGCACATGGTAATGTTAAACAATTGGCAGTGGCACTGATTAGCTGCTTCTTAAAGTGAAGGGGTGTAGGGGGGTGTCACTGGTTTGTTTTTTGCTTTATTATGCATTTTGTATTCTCATTCTGTATTTTTCTGTTGTGAACCAACTTGGGATCTTCAGATGCAAATGTATTACTCCTCCTCCTCCTCTAGCCCTATTCTTTTTCCAACAACTTGCTGGGGGCTACAGACAAAAGTGGGTGGAGCAAGGAAAATAAATTTCACCTTTCTATAACAATAACAATTTCATTAACAATTTCATCTGACTGGGTTGCCCTAGCCACCCTGGGCAGCTAGTTTCTGCACATACTCAAAATCAGAGTTGACTCCAGGGGACATATTCTTCTTCTTTGGCGATCACTCGTAGCCGAGTAAGATTGTCTTCCATAAACACAGTTTTTTGGGGGGTTGGAAGACGCCTGTGCATGAATTTGTTTTATGTGTATATATCAGTGCATGCTGACCAACACACAGTCTTCGCAGTAAGGCTCTGTTCTGATGGCATGAGTAGTAACGATGACCGGTAGATCTATCTGCTGCAGCCTTCATCCGCCTTCACAGCCGTTGTTACATACCACTTGTTATCACCCACCTGTTCTGCCATTGAGGACTTCTTGGCTCATTCTTTGTCTACTTCCTTCCCTTTGACCTTACCGCCTTGGGTGACCCTGCTGGGAGTACGAGATTCCTGATGGCTTCTCTCACAAGGGTCATAGCAAGCCCACTCACCACGACAAGGTGATGATCCAGCGAGTGAACCAGGGGACATATAGAGAAACCTGAAGGGTCATATCTGGCCCCTGGGCCTAAAGTCTTAGAATTTTGAAGTGTCAGGCATAGCTCTAGTGGCTTTAGCCCAAACGTAGCAGAGTTTTCCTGCACAGCACAGAAGCTAGTTGAGGTGGAAATGACTAGTCGGCTAGACGCAGAATAACTATTTACAGGATTTATTAAAAGAAAATAAAACCAGCAGAATTTCTGCATACAAAGCAAAGCAAAATAAATCCTTACTCACTCTCTCTCTCCAACCATACACAACACTCCTACTCCTAACACCCACAAGAAACAACTGTGCTAGCATTCCTAGATAACAGAGTTCAGTGCTGGTCATTAACCAATGAGAGAGTTGTTACCATGCCAGGCAGACCTTGGCTTTCTGCCAAGAGTAAATTGACACTGCCTTGAGTTAATTGTGTGAAGCAAGAATCTATAAGTTTCCCATGAGAACCAATTATCAGAAACCGAACATGAAGTTCCCCATCCCTGCAGATTTTTCAACATTTTTCTCTGCACTACCACTTCCCGTGGCTGAATGCATTTCCAGTTCACACTGAGGTGCAAATGTTGCTTCCTCTAACCTCACCCCAGCAACCCTCAATTTTCTTTTTAAACATAACAGTATTTACATAATGATAAATATAGATGGAAATGTATTGCCTTTTGTGGTTTTCTATGCTTGTTTCAATTTAATTTGCTACCTGTGCTGACTATCAGTTGCTCTCAGAGATTTCAGGCAGAGGTCTTTCCTAGCCCTACCTTGAGATGCTGGGGATTGAACCTGTGCGTACAAAACAAACACTCTACCATTGAGAACACACCAGTTTGAGAACACACCACTGCCTGAACATCAGATCTGGTCAATTTATTTCCCCAAATGCATTGTTCTCCCTGAGTACATTTCAGTCAATCCTGGATGGGAAGGCAAGGGGAGTTTGCCCAACATGGTATCAAGTTAAAAGTAAAGAGTTATTCACAGTGGTTCCCTTTCACATCCCTGTGCTTTGAAGTGTGTTTATAGCAAATACGTGATCTGCATTATATATGTCTATTTGAAGACTATTTTAAACAGGAGACTCTTAAACAATACACCTTTATATGCCAAGAAGTGCTTTTCAAGAGAGGAAAACAGTGCACCCCACCCACCCAATGGAAACTTTGATGTTAAATCTCTCTGATTCTCTTCTGAGGATCTGAACATCTCCTTAAACCTTCTAATGAACATAACACAAGAGAATATCAAAGTGTGAAAATGACAAAGATACAAATGTCTGGAAAGTATGTTAAAATGCATCATTTCTGCTAGCTGATAGAGCCTGACACGAATATGCCAGATAATAAGATCAGCATGGTAGTTATTAATATTTACAGAGAGAGTTGGATGATGCACTGCAAAAACCTGATGTCCTTCAAACCAATTAACCTGTTTTCTTCATTGCTTCTCTTCTGCCACTCTCAGTCTTCACCGTCACTTTTCTTTATTGCATCTTCATTTGCCATTGTGTTAGGGACCCAGGTGGCGCTGTGGGTTAAACCACAGAGTCTAGGGCTTGCTAATCAGAAGGTCGGCGGTTCAAATCCCTGCAATGGGGTGAGCTCCTGTTGTTCGGTCCCAGCTCCTGCCCACCTAGCAGTTCGAAAGCACATCAAAGTGCAAGTAGATAAATAGGGACCGCTCCGGCTGGAAGGTAAACGGCGTTTCCGTGTGCTGCTCTGGTTCACCAGAAGCAGCTTTGTCATGCTGGCCACATGACCCGGAAGCTGTCTGTGGACAAACGCCCGGCTCCCTTGGTCTATAGAGCAAGATGAGCGCCACAACCCCAGAGTCGGACCCGACTTGACCTGATGGTCAGGGGCCCCTTTACCTTTACCTTTGCCATTGTGTTAGATATCTGGGCCCTCATTATATTTAAGAGAACGAAGTAACAATAGCAAATTCCATTTAAAGGGCTTAGATAGGGCAACTCTTGACTGTTTTGGGGAAAACAACAACATCTTAGCAATAAGGTCTCATTCTGCATGCATAAACCTCTCCACCCTGGAATAGCACAGTGCTGATCAGAACTGATAGAAGTTGTAGTTCATAAGATGTGGTGGACCCCAAGTTGAGGAACGCTGATTTTGAGCATCTCTTGTTAAACTTTTGATAAAATCATCATCACACCTGAGAAGGTGGTTCCCTTGCAGACAGACAGCACATGGGGAGAGATGGGAACTCCTAGTTATGACATCTCCTTGCCTACAGGTTCTGCTCTTCTTTGGTGAGACAGGTTGATTTCTCAGCAGTTCAGCTTATGGTAAATTTGTACCTAAACCACACAAAAGCAAGGCTTTTTTAAAGCCAGAACTCAGTTCTGGCACCTCTCAGGTGGGCGCCATTGCCATTATTAAGAGAACAAGGGAGTTTTGGCACCTCTTTTTCAAGAAAAATAGCACTGCTTGAAAGTATTCCCCCACAAAAAAGGTGAGTGTGGAGTAGCCCTATCTCACAGAGCTGAATGAATAGTAGAAATGTCATCAATAACTTATGTGTATCTGTTCCCAAGGAAAGCAAAACAAAAAAAACCCAATCCTTTAAAAAATGTTTTGAATACCTTATTATGGTGTGGACAAAACATTCATGAATCTTTTTGGCTTTGGATCACTTTAGGTTGTTTGGGGAAGATCACAATGTGGATAGCTATTGCCAAAAATGTCATCAGTAATGAGTAAATGTAGCTTTCCGCATCCTATCTAGGAGGTACCAGAGTGTAGCCTGACTTAGGGACATAGGAAACCGCCTTTTGACCATTGGCCCCTCCAGCTCAGCGCTGTCTACAGTGAGTGGCAGAAGCTCTCCAAGGTTTCAGACATGAGACCTTAGCAGCCCTAACTGGATGCACCATGGATTAGATTTGGTACCCTTTGCATGCAAAACAGGTGCCACTCAGCTATGGCCTCATCTCCATTCCTTTTAAAGCAGAATGTGTTCCATTTACTTGTATCAGAAACAATTCTTCACATCTGCACAGGGACAGTGATGATTGCCTCTTGGATATATGCGCAAACACACACACACACACACACACATCTCTAATGCATATATTTGTATCACATAAACACACAAAAAGCTTTTTTTTAAAACAGTACCCACAACTACCAGCACCTCTCTCTTTTTTGCTGCCAATAGCAGCCATTTTTTGCTGGTGCCCACAGTGCTTTTATCAATATATGACTACCAGCATATCATTTTATTCCTTTATTTTACCAAAAATCTCTCTCTCTACGCATATTTGTACCATCCTCCTGAAAGGGAAATATATAATTGATGGCAAAGAGATAGGTTTTGCATATCCCTATTGGATGATTTAAGCCAGAATCAAGATTGCCAGAAGAAATATCAACAACCTCAGATATGCAGATGACACAACCTTGATGGCAGAAAGTGAGGAGAAATTAAAGAACCATTTAATGAGGGTGAAAGAGGAGAGCGCAAAATATGGTCTGAAACTCAACATCAAAAAAACCAAGATCATGGCCACTGGTCCCGTCACCTCCTGGCAAATAGAAAGGGAAGAAATGGAGGCAGTGAGAGATTTTACTTTCTTGGGCTCCTTGATCACTGCAGATGGTGACAGCAGTCACAAAATTAAAAGACGCCTTTTAAAAAGCAGAGACATCACCTTGCCAACAAAGGTCCGTATAGTTAAAGCTATGGTTTTCCCAGTAGTGATGTATGGAAGTGAGAGCTGCACCATGAAGTAGGCTGATTGCCGAAGAATTGATGCTTTTGAGTTATGGTGCTGGAGGAGACTCTTGAGAGTCCCATGGACTGCAAGAAGATCAAACCTATCCATTCTGAAGGAAATCAGCCCTGAGTGCTCACTGGAAGGACAGATCCTGAAGCTGAGGCTCCAATACTTTGGCTACCTCATGAGAAGAGAAGATTCCCTGGAAAAGACCCTGATGTTGGGAAAGATGGAGGGCACTAGGAGAAGGGGACGACAGAGGCCGAGATGGATGGACAGTGTTCTCGAAGCTACGAACATGAGTTTGACCAAACTGCAGGAGGCAGTGGAAGACAGGAGTGCCTGGCGTGCTATGGTCCATGGGGTCACGAAGAGTTGGACACGACTGAACGACTAAACAACAACAACAACAAATTGGATGATAGTTAGTGCAGGGTACACAAGACAATTTTTCCTTTAAGGCTTTGTTTCTTTGGTCATTTTCAGAAACCATTTTTTATTATAATCCCCACCACCACCATTTCTCATTTTTGTTTTGGTTCCCCGCCTTGATCTTCCCAGACACCAAAATGAAAAAGATATTTCCTGAGAAAGTGTGGGGGTGGGGTGGGGGGGAAGAGACAATACTGAACTACTTCTGTCCCTTAATATATGATGCCTGCTGATTTGTTTTACACCATCAAGAGCCTTTCTTTGGAATAAATGTAATGAAAACCACCCAAAACAGTGTAAGAAATCATTATTATATATCATCAGGGTACGAGCATGCAAGCATACTTCCTGAAATAGCAGTCTTGGAATAAAACACACCTACAAAAGGTTTCTCTCTCCCCCCCACCACCTCCCGGTAGTTGATAAAGCCCTGGAGCCATGTAGGAAATGATCAGCAATACACATGATGACTAACCTGTCTTGCATAACAGTCCTACCCGGCTCCTTTTGAAGATGCTCTGTGCAAGCAAAAGAGCCCCTTTGGGATAACAGGTGAACTATGTATTCTGAAGCAATCATGTTCTTGGAGTATATTGAACCCTCTTGGTGGGTCAAAGAGGCTCACGCTGACAGGCTCGAGTCAATGTCACAATGGCTAGTTTATGACACTTGCTTAGTGCTTACCATTCCCCGAGCCTACATGTGCAGCAGAGATATGCAGGCAGTAAAAAGCCTTTGCAGCTAATGAGACAGCGGCTGCTTTGTGTAGAAAACCTCATTCAGGATGTGCCAGGATGTGTTTGCCTTTCAGTGCAGACTGATGTTACTTACTTTGTAATAGGAACACAAACACAACACAAGTAGTACAATTGCCACACACCCCCAATCTCTATTCTCTCTTTAGCACCCCAGCAGTCTTTTCTTGTCATTCAGTTGCACGGAGGGGAGACCGATATTGTCACAGCAACATTGCCCTCCTCCCCGCCCCCAACCCCATGCTCTGCAAATGCCTTTGCTTGCTGGTGGGCATGAGGAAATAAATTGAAGTTGGCGTGCTGTATTTTTTTTTTTTTAATCCTGGGCAAGTTATTTGTATGGTGGAAATTAGATGAAAGCAAATTAGCATGTCTGGGGAAAGTGCAGGTAAATTGATGTGTTCTGAAGTAGAGCATGGAGTCAGGCAATTTGACAAGGTTTTTCGAGAGCCTAGATGGTAGAATGATGATTTCATGTTGTCACTTTTCTCTGCTGCCCCATTGGGGCTAAATACATTTTAAACCTCTGCTTCAGCTTCTTATATTTCACTGCAATCTTTCCTAATAGACACAAGCTGGGGTGGGGGAACTCAATAGCACCCGGATCTCCATGTTAGGTGCTCAGTGGCTAGATATGTGGAATGTATATGGCATTTACTGTTTGTGCCATCTTTGCATGCAATGGTTGCTATTCAACTAAATAATAATTATTATTTATGGAACTTACCTTTTCTGCTCCTGCATAGGTCCCACAGTGTCCCCAAATCTGCTCAATAGTGTTAGGGCAGACATGTCCAACAGGTAGATCGTGATCTACTGGACATCTGTGGTAGATCACTGGTAGATCATAGAATCATAGAGTTGGAAGAGACCACAAGGGCCATCCAGTCCAACCCCCTGCCAAGCAGGAAACACCATCAAAGCATTTTTGGCATATGGCTGTCAAGCCTCCGCTTAAAGACCTCCAAAGAAGGAGACTCCACCACACTTCTTGGCAGCATATTCCACTGTCGAACAGCTCTTACTGTCAGGAAGTTCTTCCTAATGTTTAGGTGGAAGCTTCTTTCTTGTGGTTTGAATCCATTGCTCCGTGTCCGCTTCTCTGGAGCAGCAGATCACTGGCTCCCCCCAAAGAAACTCAACCACTTTGGCACCTTAAAGAAATGGGGCTTTCCCCACCCTAAAAAAGCTCAACAACTTTGACCTGAACCCCACAAAAGGGGGTAGACCACTGCCAGTTTTTAACTCTGTGAGTAGATTGCAGTCTCTTGGGAGTTGGCTACCCCTGTGTTAGGGGAACCCCTAAAACACATTTAGGGTATGTGTGCAGGGAGGAGGAGGGTAGAATGTTACATTGCACAAATAAAAATCCTTGTGCTGACAGAACAGTCACCTTAGCATAGCTGTCAAGTTCTCCCTTTTTTAAAGGGAAATTCCCTTATGCTGAATAGGCTTCCTCGCAAGAAAAGGGAAAACCTGACAGCTATGCACCTTAGCACAATGTTCAGTTCCACCCTCTGTTTCCACATTCCTTTCCGAAAGTTTGTCTGCATGCCACAACATTAAGACCCTAGCACAGGAATAGCCAGGGCCCTCCTGATGACCATTACAGCACAATCCAAATCCTGTTGTATTGAGTTCAATGGGGCTTACTCCTAGGTCAGTAGGGTTAAAATTGTAGTTGTACTCTGCCTTTTCCTCAGTATTTGGTTAAGTGTCGGAGCAATGATGCAAGCAGCTATCCCCACCCCACCACAAACAACCTTGCATTGTCTTTGAGAACAGCAGGGAAAAACAGGTTGGTTGGTTGGTTTTTCTTTTCTATTTCTTGCTAATTTTTTTATAGGTGAAGTGTTGAAGCAGGAAAATAAATTCAATTATATTTTTGACAGGCAGGGGAGCCATCATTATTTCCTCATTGTGTTTTTCATATACAGTAACTACTGAATATCCTGGTTTGTGGCAAGCAGAATGAATCCTTGACTGGGAGATTATCAAATTAGACTCTATACTTTAGTTTTTACCAGAAACATAAATGCCATGTTTGACTTTATAACTGGCAAAGCAGGGCCCATAAGAACATGTTTGAAGAAAGGGAAATGTTTACCCACCTGCGCTCCCTACTTGCACCAAGTTTTCAAATGAAATGATCGAAATCAATGATATAGTACACCTTTACTGGATTAGGTTAGGTTCATATGGCAGTACTGGAGAGCATTAGCTACATCTGTATTATCAGAAGTAGCAATGCTGCTCTAATGCCTAGGGGCCAGAAGCATTGGTGAGGAATCCATTGTAATATTATGCTGTGAGACTGTAAAATAACTCAGACATTCTAAGGAAGTCAGCAATCTAATACTGGAGGCCTAAGAGCAATGCAACTGGAAAAGTATTGTTTTGAATTTGGGGGCTTAGGAAGTAGGCTGTATGTAAGACCCTTTTAACCGCTGGATCCAACAAGTGTCAAAATATAAGCCAAACTAATTTCCTGTGTTGAGGTGATAGCCTGGGTGATGGGCCATTAAGAGACACAAAGGAAAGGGTCTAACAGTTAAGTTTGCAGTTAGTTAGAAGGGCAAAATCTAGTGTTGAGAGTTGAGAGTTTTTGGGGCAGTGATATGACCGAGATATAAAGCAGCAATCTGGAGAGAGAGTCAGAGCAATGTTTGAGGGCAATGTTTGAGAGCAATGTTTGTTTTCTGCTTGGATCCAAGGTGGCAGCTTGTGGTATGTAATCCATTGGTACAGTCAAACGCAACATTCCTTATTTCCCTAGAGCAGTGTTTCCCAACCTTGTGCCTCCATATGTTTTGAGACTACAATCCCCATCATCCCTAGCTAGCAAGACCAGTGGTCAGGAATGATGGGAATTGTAGTCCAAGAACAGCTGGAGACGCAAGGTTGGGAAACACTGCCCTAGAGTGGGCACAGGCAGGGGGGGGGCATCCAATCAGTGTAACTTCCTGTTTCACTGGTCTGGAGCTTCCTCCCCCTGCATGTGACCTGGGAGATGGGCGTGGCTTTGGCTGACTCCATAAAAGAGCCAGTCATGCAGCCATTTTCTCAGACTCTTGGTTGTCTTGATTCTTGCTTCACTTCTTCTCTCTCTTGTTCTATCTTTTGCTGCCATGCTGCTCTCCTGCAGCCATTGTGTTCTATTGATGTAATTTTGCTGTCTGCTGGCTCTCAGCCAGCAGCACATGAGTTCAGTCTCCATATGAGATGAACTCACTGTTTGTTTGCGTAACTACTAAGAAAAGCCTGCCATTCAGGGATCATATCGTGAACTGAAACGTGAGTAAACTTTCTGTTACTTTACTCAGAAAGACTCTTGTGTCTTTATTCTTTTAAGAGGGATTAAAGGGGACACCAGGAAATAAACTTAACTAAGAGATTCAAACTATATCTGCAGACTAGCTTCCAGCTATATTAAGGGAAATCTGCTCTGCTGCATCACTTACTAGCGTAAGTGAAGAAAGGATAATACTTAGTCAATATATCATTTGCTACTACCCTTAACATTCCCACACAGCTATGGGAGAAACAAGACCCTTTTCGGGTGTTAATGCTGCAACCCCCTCGGTTGCATGTTCAGGTAGTATCATGAAGACTCCACTGTCTCTGCTGTGCCTCATTGCCAAAGGAAACACAAGCCCTGGGTAAGTGGCTGGGACCCCTGGAATCTTACAGCACTTGGGAGATGGAGGTGCCATGCAACAGTATTGGTCTAGGAAGTAGAAATTAGGTAGGTGCAAATCAACAAATTGTCCATCCCTACTGTGTGCCTGACAAACCCCTCCTGTGCCATTAGACCTTATCCAATCATCATAGCTGTTCTCAGAAAGAACTTTATTGCAGGTCACAGAAATCAGGTGAGCACAGCTCGGCACACACACACACCTCAATAATGTGAAGCTTTACATGGCAAACCTCTGGTACGTGTAACACTTTGTGATAATGCAGGTTCTCCTTCATGGAGAGCATGAGTTGCGGTGGGGGCCTAACAAACTACCCCTGAGTTGCTGGGGTGGGGGCTATGAGTTGGCCACCGTTCTGATTGGACCCAGGCTGTTGTTGGGAAGAAAATCATGTTTCAATTTCTGAGGGACAGCCAGGGGTATAAAAGGCAAGCACATGATTTGTTCCTCCTCTTGGCTGCGTTTTTCGGATCACCTGCCCTCCCTCCCTATGTTTAGGCCTCTGTGTTGACCTTGCTGTGCCTGTCATGGGGTCGTCTGCTTGGCAGGGGCCTGGTAGGAATTTTTCCATTTGGCTGATTGGCTGGTGCCATCTGGTTTTTGCCTACTGCATAGCATATAGTCACAACTTGTAAGGTTGGTGGTTATTGTGGTTGTATGAGGGGTCTTGTTGACTGTGTTGGCCCCTCAAGTTAATGCCTGAGTGTTGGGGAAATTCCGGTCAGGAATACAGGGGCTCGATATGCAGTGTCCGTAACCTCTGGTCGGGGGCCAGAGAGCCCCTGGGAGCCTGACGGGAGAGGGGAGGGCCAAGCACCCGGCTCCCTGTCTCTCCCTGTAGGGTTTCCCCTTGTTGACAAGGCTAGTTTAGTTCTGTCCTTAGGGGACAGTTGGAGAACCAATGCCTACGCAGCCACTCACATATTTTGTATTTTAATAAAGTTGTGGCCAAATTCATGCCAAAAACCCAAAACAAAAATTCTGTCTGTGGTGTGAATTATTTTGAGGGGTGGTTTTGGGGACCTCAACATGCAATCAGGAATCTGTCTTGGGGTGTATCTCCACTTCTTGCCTCTCTGAGGTAGACATGCTAGGTTGTATTGTAGTAGGCTCTGTAATATATTACAATTAGGTGCATCTTACTTGATTCCTGGCTCTTGAGAATGGACTTTCTGAGACCTAAACCTCATGAGTGCTTATGCCCCCTGAATTGACAATAAACATCGTTATACTGATGTAGGATATTAGCACAATGCATTCAGGAAATTCAGACTTGAATATCCAATAGTCTGGTGTTTGAACCACATCAGAGAATTCAGTCCTAGGTACTAAAAATCAAGTTGCTGGTTTTGTCACCTACTGAGTCAGCTTTAGATGTAGAAGTTATCTGGAAGCTACTTCAAGGACTGGTATGAGAGAGCCCTGATTTGCATTATTTCTTGCTCAGCATTTCAAGTCATTGCTTATTCCATAGATGTTAATAAGACTGCTCAGAGCCTCCGTCTGCATGAGTAAGAGTGACAGATGCAAGCTCTTAGTTCAATCACTTCCCTTGGTTGTTAAATGGAAGTTTTTAAAATATTAATACTTAAAAGATGGGGGACAAAGTCTTTGAAAAGGAAACTTGAGAAGCACTTCAACGAAAGCAAAACAAGAACGGAGAGGGGGAAATGGTGGCATGTAAAGACTCCTTAATTGAATTTTTATCTGGAAATCCATTCAGCCATTTTTGGCAGCATGTAAATTCATGATAATATACCACTTTTACTCTTGGCTGGACTCATAATATTACACCTGGAGAAAGACAAAGGAAGTGCCCTTGTTTTTTTTTTAGTTTCTTTTTAACAGAAGCAGCCCTCCCATTGGACAAAGTGAAGTTGGTGCTTCTTCCTCAGCCTTTCCCCTCCTTCCCCTAAACTAGCCTGCTGCTTCAGCTGCATAGGAAGATGTTATACCATACCAGGCTATTGCCCTTTAGTTCGGTTGGGCAAATATATTTGACTGGTCCTGTTTCTTAAGGTTGGCAAACTCATCCATGAGCCAAAACATTTGAAAACAATGTTGTTCCTTTCAACACTCAGCTTACATTTGAGGAGAGTAGGGTCACAGGGAGGAAGGCTGATATTGGCCTGTTTTCATTTGGCAAGCTCTTCTTTGCAATGTCTGCATGCTTTTACATTTTTTACTTCATCTGGGTGCAAATATATGTGGCTTTCCATTTCCAGTCCCAAAACCAACAGGTCGTGTGTTGAGGGATGGATGACAGGAAGAGGACTCTCTTTTCACAGAGTCCCACCCAGAGCTCATGGATGGACACAGAGTTGGCTGTTGGGGTGCCATCATTGTGAAATGTGATAACTGTATTTTGGTGCTCTGAGTCACTTGTCTCACATTCTCAATGCTGACTGCTATGCCTTGCTTAAGGACTTGGTAATGACTGGGATCACAAGCTCTTGCATAATTCAGCCGGTTGTGGACATTAATATGGATGTGATTCAGATATACATTAGATGGTTTAGAGAGTGTTTGTTTTTTAATGTATAACACGATGCACAATTAAGCAAATTGTGGATAATAATATGGATGCAGTGTAGAACTCTTATTTCAATCTGCATGCCAAATATTTCAGATCTTCTTATGTGATGAGTCATGAGCATGCAATGCCAATGTAATATTTGGGGGGGAGAGAGAGAGATAAAGGAAAAAAAATATTCTCCATCCTGAGATGTATAACTGGATTTTATGCTCTGCTGCAAGATAAAATATTGGAGAGGTTTAAGTGCTAAGGGCCTTTCTTCAACGTCAACTTTGTTGGACTGGTCATATTGTTCGGATGCCTGATTATCATCTTCCAAAGCAACAAATCTATTCCCAACTTCAGAATGAAAAGCATTATGCCGGTGGAAAACAAAAGAGGTTTAAAGATGCCCTCAAGGCAAATCTTATACATGTAGCACAACCAACAAATGGGAAACACTGGTCTGCAAGCACTCCAATTGCAGAATAGCCTCTACCAAAGGTGTCATGGACTTTGAAGAAGCACGAACTCAGGATGAAAGGGGAAAATGAGCTAAGAGAAAGGCATGTTTGACAAATCCTCACCGTGATCAAATTCCCTGATGTGGCATTGTCAGTGGAGGAATCCAGATTGCCCACATTCTCAAACAGATAAAATCAGAGATTTATACTTTTTTGTCATTTAATTATGCTTATGGAGTTGTGGCTCAGTATTAAAGTATGTGCTTCCTAAGGAATTTATAGCTTAGATCCGGCTTCCTCAACCTTGGCCCTCCAGCTGTTTTGAGACTACAATTCCCATCATCCCTGACCACTGGTCCTGCTAGCTAGGGATCATGGGAGTTGTAGGCCAAAAACATTTGGAGGGCCGAGTTTGAGGAAGCCTGGCTTAGATCAAAGAATCTCAGGACTGAGAAAGACCTCTGTTCAAGTCTTTGGAGAGCTTCTGCAGATCAGGGGATACCATATTTGGTTAGATGGACCAATGCTTTGACTGTGGCGCTGTGGTCTAAACCACTGAACCTCTTGGGCTTGCCAATTGGAAGGTTTGCAGTTTGAATCCCCACGAAGGGTTGAGCTTCCATTGCTCTGACCCAGCTTCTGCCAACCTAGCAGTTCAAAAGCATACTGGTGCAAGTAGATAAATAGGTACCGCTGTGACAGGAAGATAAACAGTGTTTCCGTGTGCTCTGGCACCCATCACGGTCCTCCGTGCACCAGAAGCAGTTTAGTCATGCCGGAAAGCTGTCTGTGGACAAACGCCGGCTCCCTCGGCCTGAGAAGCAAGATGTGTGCCACACCCCAGAGTCGCCTTTGACTGGACTTAACCATCCAGGGGTCCTTTACCTTTACCTTTACTGAATGCAATTTCATTCATGTTTAGTACCTGCTTTTGATTTTGGCTGGGTAACCACACACGTGGCATCTGTTACCACATTTCTCGTTCAGAGATGCATATGTATTAAAGGAGCCTGTTTCGAAACACAGTAGGCCTCATGGCTGGTTTGAGGAGCTTATACATTTTAGCTGATAGCAGAAAAGAAATCAAATCAGCATGCTTAGTTATAATTAATTATTTAACTAGGCTCATCAATGTTCTTGGTGCTCTGTAGATTAAATAAAACAAACACTTGGTAAGAGCTATTGAAGAAAAAAATCAATTCCATTAAAAATGCATGCAATGCAGAAATGCTGTGAGTCTTAGCTTTTCCTCAATGATCCTTCAGGTGTGGTCTGAAAAAAAGTGGATTGCTCCCTCCCTTCTTAGATGTTGTTGTTTAAAAATAAATAAACAAACAAAGAAACCTGCTGTGCTGTTTTCAGGACTCTACCTCTCTGTAATGCAATCATCCTCTTTTAAGTAATTTTGCATCAGTTTTATGTAATTGTCTACTGTTTGTCCCTCTAATGTGTTTCCCTCTCCCTTTTTAGGTTAGGGTTATGCTTTAAGGAAACTTAAATAACAATAAAAAAGAAAAAAAATCAAATCTCATGAATGAAACTGATGAATTCAAGGACCTGAACAAAGACCTTCCGTTGTGGGATGATAGCGAGCAAAATAAGTCTGGATTTGAGAACATCAGTGTCTGTTCATAAAATATGTCCACAAAAATTGAAATCATGATGTCTTACTTCTATGTTGTAACTAAACTAAAAAACAACAACAAAACTTTGAAAAATATTATTATTTGCATATATGATTTCTAATTTGCTTTGCTAAATTTGATTTCAGCAATTTCAAATGAAGCAAATCATTTACATCACTATTACTTCCACAAATGAATAGAACATGATGGAGTCCTAGGTAAAATGGTTAAATTCAGCCTGCTTCCTAAAGCTCTGCACTTTATTATATATTATTTTATCTTTATATACTATATAATAAGAACTGAGATTGTTTCAGGATACTTAATGGAGATTTAAAACTTAATGACAGCAACTGAGTCTTTTATATGTCTAATATGTGTTTATTTTATCCTTTTTTTGTTTGTCTGCATGCCCATTCTTCATGTGGATTACACATATATTATAAATAAAAATTAAATGTTACACAATATTTGCATTGCATAAAACCATTTACAATCCTCCATTCATATTTGTCTATCTAGCTCAGTCATGACAACAGTAAATGACAGTGGTTCTCCACTGAAGGTTTTTTCCAGCCTTACCTTGAGGGGCCAGGATTGAACCCGGGATCTTTTGCTTCAAAAGCAGATGCTCAGCCACTGAGCTATATCCCTTCCCCTTCAAATAAGCTCAGCTAAGAACATATCAGAATTGTGGCACATTTGGATCTGGGCATGTGTGGGAAGGAAGCTGAGAATAGAAAACAGGAATCTAACTTCACCACATTCATTCTGTCAATGAAAAATAGAAGCATAAGGGCAGGAATCTGTTCACTTTGTTCTCTAATGTTTACAGCAATTTTCTAATTGTCACATCCTGCTGGATGTATGACTTGGCATTACTAGGAACCCAGCACTGAGATCCATAGCCAGGATTTTGCTCCAAGCTTGGAGGAAACATAAATGCAGATCCTTTATTTGAAGGTCCTTCTCAGCCATTGTGAAACGAACAAGCATTCAAATAGAATCTCCACTACACTGTATAAATTTGGCTCAGTAATATTGTACTCAGTAGCTACAATCCACTTTTCCCCTTCCTCGTTAAATCAAAGAGAGTATTAAATTAATCCCTTTGATCTGAGAACTGCCTTTTCACTCACTGCTAACATGTTAATTCTGGGAAAGGCTTATTTTTCAGTCCATGGAGCTTGAGATGACCTTTCCCAACACTAACCGGAATTAAGCATATTAACACCAACAGAAATGTTGCAGTCCCAAGACTCTTGATAGAGTAATTTTCCTAGTGCACTGACAGTTGATCATCATCAAGCATATTCCCAAGAGTACTCCAAAAGTTCTATCCCACTGAACAGGGGATTTTTAAATAATGTTTGAGATGTTTATACAGGTCCACAACTGCTAATAAAGCCTGTGCATTTTCAGCTCATGAAAAATTAGGGCGAGGTAAACAGAAAGCACAGATTTTATTGATACAACTTTCTACATCTAAGCTGCTAGCCAGGAAGTAGTAGCACCACTTTGAGGAGAGATGTATTAACCCAAGGTCCATCTACTATACTTGTCATGTGACAAAGGTCTTTGAGAGCAGAAGCTATAAAGTGTAGAAAGTGTTTAAAAATGCTGAAAAGTGCAGATTCATTCAGCTAGCTAACTCACTCTGACTCATCCTCTAGATCAGGCATAGGCAAACTCGGCCCTCCAGAGGTTTTGGACTACAACTCCCATCATCCCTAGCTAACAGGACCAGTGGTCAGGGGTGATGGGAATTGTAGTCCCAAAACATCTGGAGGGCCGAGTTTGCCTATGCCTGCTCTAGATGACTCATTCCTTGTACAAATATTGTATGTTTTACAGGAAGACACACGGAGCCAGAAAGGATAAATACAAATGGGCTCAGTGTGTGCTCTTTAGATCTACGGCTAATCTTCTGTTTTGCCTTGCTATCCTACATTATGCGTTTGTAAAGAAGTATGTTTTGCCTCAATAAAGTTTTATTCATTTGCTGTGAAGACTCTCCGTTTTGACTTCGCTGTGTGAAAATACTTCATTATTATTATTATTATTATTATTATTATTATTATTATTTTATTTATACCCCACCCATCTGGCTGGGTTTCCCCCGCCACTCTGGGCGGCATCCAACAAATACCAAAATACATTAAAATATCACAGATTAAAAACTTCCCTAAACAGGGCTGCTTTAGGTCATCGGGTGCCCTGGTGCAGGGAAAGCTCTTATCTGGCATGCCGGGCGACGGGGAGAGCCTCACGGCGCCCCCGCACCTCACAGCCTGTCCGATGCTGGGTTGAGTGGGGGAGGGGGTGCCGCTGCTCCGCGCAGCCTTCCTCCCTTCTCCCAGCGGGCCGGGGTGCGTCTCCTGCGACTCTGGTGCTTGCTGGGTCCACAACTGTTTCCTTGTGCCAACAGAGCGCTGCGTTTCATTGGTAGAGGTGCTGCCATGTGGCGTCGCCTCTACCAATGAAACGCAGCGCCGGGGTGAGGGATGACCCTGGCGCTGCAGAGCGGAACAGGGTCCTAGTGCCCCTGTTCCGCTGGCTTACCTCCCTGATCTCCCGGCGCGGCTGGTGGAGGCAAAAGGGAGGCCGCCGCGCAGCTCCCCCACTTGCTGGGGTACCCCCAGATCGCCCAGGCGCTGTGGCGCAACGCGCCACTAGAGTCAATGGGCGAGCCGGGCCTGCTCCTCCCCGTGCACACTTTAAGTTGTCCCTGTACTGGAATTATTTCATTAGACACATTAAGTTCAAGCAAAAAGTTCACTGAAATACTTTTGCCAAGATCACTCACATTCTGGATACTTGTCAGGATTTGCCCCGATGCAGAGCTAACATTTCAAAATGTATGTCAGTGTTTCCTGATCCTGATCCCTCACTTATCTTAGTTAAGCTTAGCTGTGCAATGAACTGTGTGGCCTTCGGGGTGGTGGCGAGAAAAGAGATAAGGGGTAAAACGCCATATACATGTCCCAATGCTTATTTATTTCTGGTTTAACCTTAATCTTGCAATCTTCTCTGTTTGCAAAAGCCTTGTGTCACCCACTTAATTCTGATTATGTAATATTACTCTTCTGAAATTTCATCTGCACTTCTTGGCTTATATTTAGAAATATGATTAACCCACACATTCTACTTCTATTTCAAAACAAAAACTGTAGAAACAATAAGATCCTCATGTGCCCCCCCTTTCCCCCAAAAAAAGACTTGATTTATTTCTGCAGTTCTTTTATATGAGAAATCAATACAAAACATTCTGTTTTGTAGTTGCTTTGCAAGCTAAAATTGCATTATATAGGTATATACATCAGGGAAACAGGAAAGAGCAATAAAGAGAAACTTAGGACACAAGTTATATCATTTTGTGTTGTGATATTACTGGAATGGAGCGACATGCGTTGATTTAATAAATGAGATGCATGTGCCTTAATAAATCTATTTCAGTATTCAGAAAGAGGATGCAGTAGGTTCATATGCTTTTAGAAGGAGTTGGGGGCGAGGACAGCTTTCTATATTACTACTTTTTTTTAAAAAAAACACAAACATCTGTACATAATGTAGCTCTAATAAATACACGGGAAGTTCCAACCCCCTTCCCATTTTGTTTGCCAGGAACAGCAATTAATCTTCTCTATATTTATTGGAGTCACTATATTCTGCTTTCACTTTCTACAGCACATGCAAGAGATAGTAGTATGTATGGAACTGAAGCAATAAGGAAGTGATTTTGGTCTCTGTTGTGCTTTATTCCCAAAAGGAAGCACAAACACTCAGTGAATGTTTGGAACCCCTGGAATCCCGCGCTGCTCATGGAGATTGGGGTGGTCGTCATTTTAAGTCCTACATCAGATCATTAGATACTGCCTGCAATTAAAATGAAGATAAATATTCCATGCAGATTTAGGGTGCAATCCTAACCCAGGCGACTGCCCAGAGGGCTGTAAGTCACTGGTTTGGTAACCAGTGCACCTGTAGCCCTGCCAAGCATGCTATCCGGAGCAGAAGGTAGGGGGGCAGACAGATCATCATTATGGGGTGATTGAATGCAGATCATGCCTGATGTCATCACATGATGGCAGTGGGTGGGGGCTCAGGATCCAATCCCCCTTTCTGCTCTCTATTTTTGGGACTTTCCTACCTGTAGGCTGACAGAAGGAAAAGATCCACACCTCTGCAGAGACCGGCAGAAATGGGTGGAGGGGCATCACTTCACAATAATAATAAATTGGCCTACCCAGGTGCAAGAGAGGGTTTGGTTGCTCTGCCACTATCTGTGTGTGTGCATGCAAGGGAAGAATCTTAGCCCAGGTTTTTTTTATTTATTTTTTAATGGCACTGTAGTTTCAAGGGAAAATGGGTAATAGGTTATGGGCAAAATTAAAAAGCCATAAATGACATGTTTAAGGATTTTAGATAATTTCAACACTGTGCTTAAAGAGAGGTTAAAAGTACATAATTATGAAAACATACTTTTGAGCTTCTCATTGAACAGCAGGTAGGAACATAATGATCTGCCTTCCTTTGCATACCACGTCCAATGAACAAATAAAGTGCTGGATTAAGGATTTTGATGAACCTGATAATAGGAAACAAAAGAAAATGTGTGTGAAATGGTCTCAATGTAATTTAGGTAATTGTTTCTGAAGTTGGATTTATTGGGCAGGAGCATCTGTGGATTGACGGTCAAAATAATTATCCCACAATGCATTGGGCTTTTCTCATGGGATTAAAAACAAGAACACCATATAAACCACTGGTCCAGTCAGTGCAGAAGGGAATGTTTGCTTTGAAATGAGATGTGTATGGCATTTTGTGTCCTGGATCGATTTAATGATATATAGAAAGACATTAAATCTCTTCCCAAAGGATTTCAACTGAACAACAAATGTTACCACAAGCAATATTTCCACAATTCTTTTGGCTTTATTAGCATGTTGTTGTTGTTGTTGTTTAGTCGTTTAGTCGTGTCTGACTCTTTGTGACCCTATGGACCAGAGCATGCCAGGCACTCCTGTCTTTCACTGCCTCCCACAGTTTGCTCAGACTCATATTGGTAGCTTCGAGAACACTGTCCCACCATCTCTTCCTCTGTCGTCCCCTTCTCCTTGTGCCCTCCATCTTTCCCAACATCAGGGTCTTTTCCAGGGAGTCTTCTCTTCTTATGAGGTCCCCAAAGTATTGGAGCCTCAGCTTCAGGATCTGTCCTTCCAGTGAGCACTCAGGGCTGATTTCCTTCAGGATGGATAGGTTTGATCTTCTTGCAGTCCATGGGACTCTCAAGAGTCTCCTCCAGCACCATAATACAAAAGCATCAATTCTTCGATTATCAGCCTTCTTTATGGTCCAGCTCTCACTTCCATACATCACTACTGGGAAAACCATAGCTTTAACCAGACCTTTGTCAGCAAGGTGATGTCTCTGTTTTAAAAATTCTTTTTTTTTTTTTTTAACCATAATTTTTATTGTTTCTTCATAAATAAACATAATCAAATATTCTTACATAATCACAACTTAAATTGAAAAGTATATCCCTGATTATACCTTTTTAGGGATATCTCCTTTAATTACATCATATTTTACATTTGTTCTGCCGAACACGACTTCCCCTTTCTCCCATCCTTGGTTTTATTAATCAAATTTTTACAACTTGCGCTCATATAAAGCAAAATCCTGTTAGTGTTCTTACATCTTATCTTCTCCTATGTAGTCTCCATTATTTACAGATGCAGGTATCATGAAGTCACAAAAGATACAATTGGTGTTTCACAGTGTGTTTTAAGATATTCCGTAAATTTTCCCCATTCTTTCTCGATTTTCTGATCTTTTTGGTCCCTTACTCTTCCAGTCAGCTTAGCTAGCTCTATATATTCTACCATTTTCTCTTTCCAATCCACTATTGATGGTACCATAGTGGATTTCCATTTCTGGGCTAGGAGCACCCTGGCTGCTGTGGTGGCGTACATAAATATTCTTACATCTTCTTTTCTTATTTCCTTCCCAATTAAGCCTAACAAACATAGTTCAGGTTTCTTTGGGAAAGTGTATTTTAACATTTTTTTTAACTCATTATAAATCGCCTCCCAAAAGGGTTTAACTATTTTGCATTGCCACCACATATGATATATTTCTCCAACCTCCTGCCTGCACTTCCAGCATTTCCTGTCCTGTTTCTTATAGATTCTCGCTAGCTTGACTGGGGTCAGATACCAACGGTACATAAGTTTCATAATGTTTTCTTTTAATATCGTACACGCGGTGAACTTGATATTAGAATTCCATAGTTTTAACCAGAGATCAATTTCTATGTTGTGGCCGATGTCCCTTGCCCATTTGATCATGACATCTTTTGTCTCTTCATCCTTGGTGTTCCATTCGAGAATAAATTCGTACATGTGTGACAACATCTTTTTGTTTCCTTCCACAATTTCTACTTGAAATTTAGATTTCTCCCTTTCAAAACCGTTCCTCCTATTATCTTCCTTGAATAAGTCTACAACCTGATAATACTGTAACCAACTGGTCATTTTAGATTTTAATTGATCATATGGTCTAATTTTCCAGCCTTCATCTGATCTTATTATTATGTCGCCATATGTTAACCAGTTAGTTTCCATATTTTTTTTCTTAACTGTCAAGGCTTCAGTTGGTGATAACCACAAAGGGGTCTTTCTTTCTAGTAAGTTTTTATACCTTTCCCACACTTCGTAAAGCTCAAAACTTCATTTTTTATTTGAGATTTTGCAGGAAAGGCTCAACAACTTTTGTATCTGGGTTTTCACTTTTTGAAATATGGCAACCGTAGCATTGATATTTACTTCACTTTACATACCATCAATGCTTCTTTTAATGTATATGTGTTTTATAGTACATTTTTGCCAAATATGCACATTATTGCTAAGCAATTTTCTTTACTGATGCATTTTTAATGTTATTTTTGCATATGCACACATTTTTATGCATGTTTTTACCTCAGTATGTGCATTTTTTTCTACACATTACCTGACTGGAGAACTCCATGGCAATATTTGGAGAAATGTAGATGTTGAAGGAGGGATGTGTTTCAGTTCTTGTATTGTTTTGGTAAGAATTAGGTAAGTTCACCTTTAGCTAAATCAATTTTCTCCCCCATCACTGTTCAGATGCCAGAGAATTTCACGTTTCCTTGTCACCTGTCCCCATAATTTGCCCCTCCCATTACGGTATTTCAGCTAGAGTATTGGCAGCTTCTCCTTCTCCACCTGCTGCTTGGGGTTTTAAAAGATTCACATATCTACAATTTGTGCATTTTGCATTTACTGTCGCATATAGCTTCACCCTGAATCAAGCCTCTGCTGCTTAGAAGAAACTGAATAGTTTTATACTATATATGATTTTACACACACACACACACGCACACGCACACGCACACACTTTGTTTCTGTGAGCCAGTTCGATTGGGCTTTTCTGAAAAGGAAAGGAGCTTTAAAATACTGAACATAAATAAAGAAAATTCAAGAGGAAGTGATGCTTCCTTAATTACTCACTTTCTTCATCTTTCTGTTTTTGACAGACAAGTTGCATGGTTAGAAATGCAAAGGATAGGACAGGCTTCTACTATAGACACTTTTCTTTTCAAATATGAGCATTTCGCCCAAGATTATTTTAATTACTTTTTGTTATGAAGCAAGTGGCTAAGAAGAAAAGGAACACACCATCACATTATGCAGTAGATTTGCCTGCAATTTGTCTATTTGCTTATCACACTTATATTTGAAAGACATCCATGAAATTCTACCTTTGCCTGAAGTGTGTAGCAAATATAGAACCCTCTTATGCTGTCAAGTAAACTCAGCTAAGGCATTGTATTGGAGCCGACACATGCTTGTACTGTGAAATCCCAATTTCCTGGTATTCATCCGTGTCTGCACAATATAGCATATGGCAATTTCCTCATTTAGTATAATAAAACTATTTTATTTCTCATAGCCTTTTATTATTATTTTTTAGGATACAAAAATGTTAGCATGGCATATTTTATTGAATAGCGCAGGCTGGAAAGTCTGCACCCCAAACGGTTCTTTTGGATGAGCTATTGGAATACTGCATTCAAGTTGTTAATGCTAGATACCTCTAGGGTTGCCCTATGGCCTCAAAATCTATCAATTACCTGGATTCAAGAAACAAGATCAGGTTCTTGGATGGCTTGGCACAGCTGCTGGACTAGATTCGAAGCAATAATATGTCATATCAATATATTATTCGAAGCAATAATATGTCATATCAATATATTTCCTGATCTTGTTTTTTTTTATACAAAGACTTATTACTGCTAATCCAGACCAGCAGTTGTGCTGCCCAGGACCGTAATATTGTGTGCATAACCTTTAAAAAGTGTTTTGACAAGCATTTGCACATATTGCATAATTTAACATAATTTAAACCCGGGGGGGGGGGCATTAGGAAATGGTTAAAATAGGGATCAGGAAACTTTCAAAGGGAAGTTTGGGATGGAAAATACAAGAGTATTCTACAATGTGAACAAAAAAAAAACACTAAACAAAACTTTGTTCAAACCAGTTCCATATACAGTGGTACCTCGGTTCTCGAACATAATCCACTCGGGAAGACCGTTCGAGTTCTGAAATGTTCGGAAACCAAGGCGCAAAGGGCTGTCTGAAAATTCAATTAAGGAAACCGAAAAACACATAGCAGAAGCCGTTTGACTTCCGAGGAGCATTTGAAAATGGAAGCAGTTACTTTTCGGTTTTCAGCGTTCTGGTTCTGAAATATTCATCAACAGAGACGTTCGAGAACCGAGGTGTCACTGTATTAGAGGGAAAGAGTCGGTTTAATAGATTTATTTATATGTAAATAATATGTGACCAAAGAAACAGGTTTTGTTTCATTAAACAGGTGAAAAGTTCATTCATAAGAACTGATACATGAAGTATTAGAACATTCAGCCTCTACATTCAGATATTTTATTTTGTTTTTCAGTTTCTCTCTGAAGTATTTTCATGTCTGAAAGTTTGTGATTGCCTAAACTGAAAGGTATGGTGAAAGTTGTTTAGGCTTTTTATTTTATTTTTTTGATCGCTGATATATGATTTCTGGAAGGGATAAAAAGATGTATTGCCAGGGTACCTCACAGAAGATACAGAGCATTTTGTGTTATGGAGAGCGTTTGTAACACACTCTCTCAATTTTTGCCACTGATCCACAGGCAGTGTTAATGGGGGCCGAAGATTTCGGTGATTCTCAGGTGGATGAATTGGTGCAAAAGTATTATTATTATTAGGGACAGGACTTTAGTGATGGTGGAAATGCAGGGGCTGACATTTCCTTCCCTGAGGCCCCTGATGCATGAAGCTATGTCATGATATGGCATTTATGGAAAGGAGCCTTCTGGGACGAAAACAACAACATAGGGACTACCCTGAAAGAAAACTGCTGCTGTTGCCCTTCAGGAAAACACAGTTGTTGGTGGATAATGAAAGTGAAGGAGGTGAACTTTGCTTGGATCATTTTCAGCCCAGCACTGGTTTGATGCAGTAAGCTTTCTCATTGTTCTGTTTTTGAAGGTGACCCTACGATAAGTACACATGATAAAATTATTGGATTCAGGCTGTTATAATCCAGGGCTCATGGTAGATGGTTTTAGCTCACTTCTCTCAATGGTTAGCAAAAAACAATGAAAGGTAGGTAGCAGCTCTCTTTGTAAAGAATTGATTACCAAGGAGTAAAGGTAAAGGGACCCCTGACCATTAGGTCCAGTCGTGACCGACTCTGGGGTTGCAGTGATCATCTCGCTCTATTGGCCAAGGGAGCCGGCGTACAGCTTCTGGGTCATGTGGCCAGCATGACAAAGCCGCTTCTGGCAAACCAGAGCAGCGCAGGAAACACTGTTTACCTTCCCGCCGGAGTGGTACCTATTTATCTACTTGCACTTTGATGTGCTTTCGAACTGCTAGGTTGGCAGGAGCTGGGACTGAGCAACGGGAGCTCACACCGTCACGGGGATTCGAACCGCCGACCTTCTGATCAGCAAGCCCTAGGCTCTGTGGTTTAACCCGCAGTGCCACCCGCGTACCAAGGAATAGTCATCCTTAATTACAGGAAGTTCCTTCATAGTTTACAGTGTTGT
The DNA here is from genome assembly GCF_965207765.1 of Zootoca vivipara. Taxonomy (NCBI): domain Eukaryota; kingdom Metazoa; phylum Chordata; class Lepidosauria; order Squamata; family Lacertidae; genus Zootoca; species Zootoca vivipara. Next base: position 17,764,442 of record NC_142587.1, on the reverse strand, counting down.
GGTATGATGTGTCCAAGCCAATGGCGTAGCATGGGGGCACAGGGGTGGTTGCTCTGGGTCCAAAATTATCAGGGATGCAAAATTCCAGCACACGGTGCTGCCTCAATACAGCTAAGTGCTTCTGTCGCTGGGCTCCATTGAAAAAGGCTTCTCCATGTGAACCAGGAAGTGACCTCTCCAGACGATGGAATGACTCTTCTTTGCTTATCTCTATGGCTGTGATCTCCTGGGTGATGCAGACACCGTTAGGCAGTTGAATGTACATGCATACACCTTCCATTTCCCTCCCTTCCTCTGGGTGCTGGCAACCCACACAACGCCACTGATCCAAGCCCTGAAACAAATCTATGTACATGTTGTGCGCTTCAGGATGGAGGAGGGGTAATGACGAGGTGGGTTCGTAATACTTATCCATTGTAAAAAAGACAATAGAGTGTAGGGATGGATGAATCAGTTGGCTGTCTCCCCAATCTTAAGTTCAATTATCCACATTTCCACATCAGTTTGTGTTTGTGTTTTTGTTTTTTAAAAAAAATTAAAACACTTCTCATGAAAATTCATCAGTGAATTTCTCCTAATATACACATCTGTATGGACACTGCCCCCTAAAACAATGCATTTTTTTGTTATTTTCATGAATATATGCATCTAATAAACAATATTTGCATTGCATGACTGGCGAACTATATTGCAAAATTCAGAGAGCTGAGAATTTTGAAGGATCAGTTTGTTTTGGTTCACATATTTCAGAAACTGACTTTAAATGCTAACTGAAACAATTTTTTACATATCTAGTCACCTCATACTGGTCACCTCAGTATTTGGATCCACATGAATCTAGGTTCATATAGGGTCAAAGTAACAAAGTTCAAAGACCAGTGGTTCCAGAGATCTTTTGATAGTAGCAGTTGTGGGGAACCAGCACTTTGGCTGTTTTTGTGAGCTAAATTGTGTAACTGGAAGCGTAGAAGGATCACACTTCCTACTTCACCTGTAGGGAAGGCTAGATAGATTACATTTCAGTCACTTCAAAGTCTACAATCATAGGAGTTTAGACACAAAAATAGAAAGTCATTTCAGAGAGCTGTGTCCTTGTTTTCCCTTGCTTCCTCATAGGAGCACCTGGTGGGATTTATGCATATCATAGAATGATTAAATGATAGGCACATTCATTTTTTTATATTATTCAAATGTTGTTCCTTGAATAAGTGACATGCACATCTGCCTAGGACACATCTGTCCAATGCATTTAAAAATGAGAAAATATTAATCAATCCTATAACCTGAGGGACAGCTCGATCAGTAGCAGATGAAACTCTTAATCTCAGGATTGTGGATTTGAGCCCAACATTGGGTGTAAGATTCCTGCATTGCAGGGAGTTGGACTAGATGACCATCATGGTCCCTTCCAACTCTACAAGTCTGTGATTTTCCTTCCCCTCAACACATGCTTCTACAGCGTCCATCCGCGGACAACTTTCTCTGTGCTCTTTGTTCTTGCACCCTTAACGAATGCTGCATTTTGGGAGAAGTGGGGGTCGGTTATGCTGTCCTGTGATGTGTCAGCTAGCGGCTCTGCCTCCCCTCCTCCTTCTCCTAACACCGCATAATTCTGCTGTTCGCCTGTCACGGTCTTGTTGGCAGGAGGTAGCAGGCCCGCCTGAGGACGTCAGGACCGGGGGCAAGATGGTGGTGTGGAAGCAGGAATGGGGTCCGGATGGTGCAGGGCTGAGGGTCCAGCAGCAGGCAGTCGCAGGGTCAAGGAACCGAAGGTTGGGAAGCAGGGCGTCACATAGGCGAGGGCCCGAGGGTCAAGGAGCAAGGCGGAGGCAAAGGTCTTGGAGTCGAGGAGCAAGGCGCCAGCAAGGCAAAGGTCCAAGGGTCAAGGAGCAAGGTGTCGGCAAGGCAAAGGTCCAAGGGTCAAGGAGCAAGGTCAAGGAGCAAGGTGAAGGATCAAGGAACAGGAGGCCAGATGCAACAAGGCAGGGATCGCGTTGCTGTGGCAAAGAGCTGAAGGGAAATGCTGAGCTTTTATCCCTCCCAGCTCTTGCCACCAGGTGCAGTGAGGTATCAAGTGGCGTCACCTGAGTGGCCACTCCTTGCTTCTCCAGCACAAGCTGAGGCAGGCCCCAGTCCTGCAAAGCACTACAGGCCCCAGCACCTGACTCCTGCCCATATTCCTGACATCACCTGTCTCTGAGCTGTTATTTTCCTCAAATCCCTGCTGTAATTTGAGACTGCCTTCCTCCTCTCTGGAAGCTACGGGAGAAGGGGGAGGAGACCTCCACCATTCCTCCTCCTCTTCAGTTCAGTCCCTGATACTATCCAAAAATTTGGAAGGCAACCATAATGTCTACATTTTGAGATAGAACTTGCATACTCATCCCCATTGTTGACTCCTTTTGCTTAAGTGTTGAATTCACTACTAAGGGGGCAATCCATTGGCAAGATCGACCAGCATGAGCAGTGTAGGACGTAGTGGATCTCTGCCTCAGTTGGATGACATTAAGTCCCAAGATATGCTAGCAGAACGTGCTCACTACCCAGCTCAGCTCCTTTAAATGGGGCATTTCAGAGGCATGGTAAAGACTGCACCAGACAGGCAGGAATTGGGTCACATCCCAAAACCCATTTAGCTCAGTCACATGACCTGGCAACCACACAGAGAACACTATCTTAATTACTTGTTTTCCCTCCACCAGCACACTCCCCCTGCCCTGTATAGGGTTTGCATCTTTGATACCTTAATGCTGGCTTAATTTATACTGACTTGCTTTACGCCAGTTTCTTGTGCATAGTATTGTGCTCCCTAATGGTGACACCTGAAGAGAGCAATAGAAATGTTTCTTTCTCACTATGAAACTGACAAACTCTTAAATAGTTGCATGAATATTTCAGCAAGTATAAAAATAGTCACCTCTTACAGATTGTCATCCAGAACTGTAGATAATGATAGGATATATCATTCAGACAAAAAAAGGATCCCACATATGATTGTTCCTAAAGGTTCTATGCAAAGAGCTTATCAATACTTCTTTGTATTACAGTCTTTCATAACTTATGGCCCACCAAGCCAAACATAGGAATTATCTTGGCTTGGCAGATGCATGACAATATCCCTGTGGGCTTTTCTTTTTCATTTTTGCAGTCTCAAGCAGGCTGCAAAACCAGGAGTTATGGAATTACAGGGTAGGTTATCTCTTTTCATTTCATTTCATTTCATTTCTTTTCTTTTCCTTTCCTTCCTTTTTCTTTTTCTTTTTACAAAAGAGCAATATATATTTTCATCGAAAATTTACTCATATTTTACAAATAGCAGCAACAAAAGAATCATATCATCATAGTGATACAGAGTAAATGTGTGCATAAAACTCAGCAGAGACCATTCAAATTACACATCAGAAGAATAATAAAAAAAAAACTTTACAAGGAAAGTGTGTGTGTGTCCAAAACAATTTAGGGATTAAAGTTAAAGGAACAGGTGCCACCTTTCTATGAACGTATCTAACATTCTGTCTGCATGAAACTATTGTTCACATATGCTTCTTCTGTTACCCTGCCCAACAACTCAATTTTCTATGATTGTTGATACCTCTGGTTAACAGTGCAATCCAAACTCCAGCTGGGCTTAATGGAGCGTCTAAATCTCTGGAGACTGTTTTTCAAACGATCCAGGGGAGAAGGTGGGTCTCTGTACCAGTCAGGAGCTAGCGCAACTTTCAGGTTTGATACTGTCAAGCGATCACATTGGGGCCAACTTCAGATCCAGGCTAGTTTAGTCCTTGCTCACTATCACCCCAGAACGTCCAGTTTCAGAGCGTTCAATGAACTGCCACCACCAGGGATTCCACCAGAAACACTTCTGCCTAGTGGGTGGAAAAGACTCCATACTGGTGGAGTGACATACTGGTGGAGTGGGTGGAGAGACACTTCTGACCAAACAAAATGCCCCCCAAGCTGGGCACAAAAGGGGTTTAGATTGCAGCCTCGGTGTAGACAGTCAGTCTTTATATATTATTATTAAATTATTTAAATATAACAAATTAGAGTATGTGCAAAATAAGCCAAATCATAAAATGTGGGCAGGTATATGAGGGAAACATTTCTTCCCACCATGGGCATGTAAGCCACCACAATTGGTCCTCCAGCCAAGAATTGAGAGAGGATTCCCTTTCCTGTCTACCTGAGTCTTGGGTTGTGAACCCAACATGGGTCCAGCTTTCCCCAAGGTATGAGCACCAGGCCTTAAGTTGTGCCCAAGTACACAACCCCAAGCCCCCAGGCTGTAAATGATAAGTTAAGAATGCCTCATAATACAATAGTACATCAGGAGGGCAATGACATGAAATCTTCCCTTCCCTGCTTGGATTACTTTCCAAACAGATCAATTGAACCAAATCAATAGAACAGAGCCCTACAGTGTGCAGCGGGTCTAAGAAGGATATTCCGAGTGTCTATCGTGACTCTCCAAAAATTCCTACTCAACACCAAAGCCACATTGCAGATGGGTGGAAGGAGGACAGTGCAACTGTAGAAGGAGGAGGAGGCAGAGCAGACATAAATATTGTCTAGATTGCCCCTTTCCACTGGGCATTGGACCGATGTGCTGACCCCCTTCTCCCGGAGAAACCAACTCAAATCTCTGCCAAGGCCAATGGGGTTGAGGCAAACCACCCTTGCTAAAAGTAGGAGCATCAATATTATCATAAAGATACACTCTATGCTGTACTGTACAGTTTCTGCATTTCAGTATTGTAGAAGCCATATGAGATGGTTTGCTAATTACTGTGCAGTCTATTGGTCAAACACTACTGTAAAGTTCTTAAGTCGTTTCATATCTATGCTACAGTAATAGATGACAAATTTAGTGCCTTGACTTGATTTACTTCTTAAAATCCCAACTTCACAGACCCATGTCTGGACAGAAGCACTCTGTAGCCAGCAATATCTGCCCTAGCCATGCCTAATCGTTATTTCAATTAAACGGCATGATTTTTAACTGTGTAAAATACCGGTAGTATCCTTTGAATGGGCTGCTTAAAATAATTCATAAACAGGAAAACTGGAATGTTGTTTGGTAAAATACATAAAATAACATAAGGGCTTCCAACTGCATTGCTTTAAAGATAAAAGAGCAGCATTATTTGATATGCCTTCAAAGGAGGAAAAAAACTGCATCTGAACAATTTTTTGTCTCCTTATGACTGTGTTGAGTATGCACCTGTGGTTTTCAAATCTGCTAAGGCATTCATCAGATCATCAACAGTCCTCAGCTCCAACAGAGATGTCAGCAGGAGAAATGTAAGAACAATTTATGACTTTGGCAACTGGAGAAGTAATATATTAGGATTCATGGGTGGGTGATATAAATAGCCTTGATGATGATTCATGAATGAATGAATTAACTGAATGAATACAATATACAATATGTATCTAAATGTAACTGCCATCTCCCTAGTGGCTATTAGGATGAAGCATTTTCCTTCCCCCCAAAAAACAATAAAACTCATCCCTTCTCATCCTTTTCTTTTCAAAATCTCACTGCTGAACTCTTTCATTCTTGATTTCTATACACCCACATGATGACCCACCTTTGGATTGACTTGTATTAAGAATTTCTTACAGTAAAAACTGATGCTGTGTTTGAGAATTCCTTGACACAGGATAGGAACTCTGGTGACCAATGAAGCCCACACTAAAAACACAATGAACATTACAAGCTCCCACATTATTTTCTGGTTCATATTTTAGCCAAAGCTTGAAGCAAGTCCTTATTCTCTCCCAGGCTTCCACCGGTTCATAAGACTGCTACAAATATATTGATTGTGTATTTGTTTATTCCTTGCTCCTTGGTGCCTAGAATGCTTGCATCAATGACCCAGCCAGCAAGATACACAATTTTCCCAGGGCGTGGGATGAATGCCTGATATCCAAATTAGAGATGCCTAAAATTGTTTCAATGCATGTTTATATATTAGGGTGTCCTGGTTTTTGAGATGCTCCGTGGATGCTGCAATTCTGGCATAGCTACATAGTTGGGGGTTACTTTGCAGTAGTAGTTTGATTTAAAGAAATAAAATGAAGCATGCATTGTCTTAGCTGTACTGCTTTGAGAATTACAGATGTTCAGCACTCAACAACTCTAAGGTATATCAAAGTGAGGCATTCATTACATAGGACAATCATGAAAAAACTTTCAGGAAGAACTGAAGAAAGAAAGTATGTCTCAAGGCACTCAAGGGAATAGAATTTTTCAAGAGTACTTTGGCTTTGACAGTGTTAACTTCTAGGAAGCCCAGAGACACTTCATTTCCAGGAACCTTTACAATGTACAATTTACATGCTGCATGATAGCTGCTTTTGCATAGCTGTTTTCAGCAATAAAAGCTTTCATTTTTCTTTTACTTACAGTAAAAAAAAGTCTTGATTCTCTTTTATTAAGTCCCAATTGTCAACTGGAACCTTCTGACAAACCCCTTGAGATTATGCAGCCTTGAGTTACCTATTTTAGCAAAGCAAGGTTACACTACTATTACAGATGATATAGTAATTGTAGTTTCCAGAGATAATTGAGCAATAGCAATGAAAATATTTTTCAGCTCAGTAAAGCAAATGTGCAGATAATGGAGCCTTTTGAAGGAGGTACTTTTTTATATATTCAGTGGGCCTTAAATGGTAAAAGAAGCAAACAGGGCCAACTCCTAGTTGTATAGCGGGGACACATTGCTGCAATCCCTAGTGAAATATGTATTTACTTATTTATTTAAACAATTTACAGACCATTTAACTATGATAGTTTCTAAATGGTTTCCAAAGATACAACACAAAGATAAAAATCGGTTACAAATGTGCAATCAAACTACAAGTGGAAAATGCCTGCTAGAATAAAATAAGTATTCAGTAGACGCTGAAAGTTCATTTGGGTTTGTCTGATGTTAACTGGAATGGAATGACATAAATTTGGGCCAAAGCAATCTAAACATGACACCAAAAGCAAAATATACACCACTGTGATACACCTGTATCTTTAATTATGTCTAATCACTGCCAGGCATCAGGGAATCCGATTCCCTCCATGGTAGGCTGCCAGGAATAGCTAGACAAGGAAGCTCTTACCAATGTATTTTCTTCAACATTCATAGAGAGAGGTTTAGGGATGCAGCCTCTTGAAGTTATGGCATTGCTCTGAGTAATCTCCAACCCCCTTCTGTCCTCCATCGTCAACAGCATCACCCTGCTTACGGTGCCTGCTTAGGGCCATTTGCCTCCGAGCCCTTTGCTCTCCTACTTTCAATACTCACCGGGTTCTGGGAGAAGGGGGGACTGGAATTCTTTCTAGTAATAATGTGTCAGACAGCTGCTCTGGCTCTGCTTCCCACTCCTCTCGCATTATTTCCCAACGTTGCCCCTCATCCACCTCTGAGCCGTGACCTTCCTCATACCACTGTTGTAAATCTATACTGTTTTGCTCTTCTCTGGAAGGTTCAGGATGGGGAGGTGGACTCCACCATTCCTCCTCTGTTCATTCCCTGACAATCACAAGCATTAAAATGTTGAACCACCATCCCTTGTGCATTGGCCATGATGGCTGGGGTGATGGGAATTTTAGGCCTAAATATTTAGAGGGCACCAGGTAGGAAAAAGACTGGCTTATGAAAACATATGTTCTTGACCCACCAGTTCTACCTTTGATGATTCTTATCTTTCTTTTTCATCCTATAGCTGCACATTGCACTGTCTACAGCTACGCCTTCAACAGAAAGTAGTGTTGCTCCAACCTGGAGCAAGAGTGAGTTGTTCAATATACCGTATTTTTCGCTCCATAAGACACACTTTCCCCCTCCTAAAAAAGAAGGGGGAAAGTATGTGCGTCTTATGAAACGAAGGCAACGGATGGCAGGAAAGCAGGCTGCTCCTTCCTCCAGCCACAGCCACCGACAGCGGCAAAGGAGCGGGGGAGGATCAGCACCCCCAAAACGGGCTGCTCCTTCCTCCGCCGCAGCTGACAACGGCAAAGGGGCAGGGGAGGAATGAGCAGCCCAAAAGCAGCCCTTTCGGGCCGCTCGTCCCTCTGCCGCCTCTACCGTTTGCAAGATCCGGCATAGGAGGCGTGGTTGGGAGAGGCACAGCACACCGCCTCTCCTGTGTCTGCCCCAGCGAGAGGCGGTGGCAGGACCGGTTGTTTATTAAATAGTTTGGTACAACATTTGATTCAGAATATTTTTTTTCTTGTTTTCCTCCTCTAAAAACTAAGTGTGTCTTATGGTCAGGTGTGTCTTATGGAGCAAAAAACACTGGTGTTTCTAAGTGGTATACCAGGGGTTCCCAAACTAAGGCCCGGGGGCCAGATGCGGCCCAATCACCTTCTCAATCCGGCCCGCGGACGGTCCAGGAATCAGCGTGTTTTTACATGAGTAGAATGTGTCCTTTTCTTAAAAATGCATCTCTGGGTTATTTGTGGGGCCTGCCTGGTGTTTTTACATGAGTAGAATGTGTGCTTTTTATTTTAAATGCATCTCTGGGTTATTTGTGGGGCATAGGAATTTGTTCATATTTCCCCCCCAAAAAATATAGTCTTGCCTCACACAAGGTCTGAGGGACAGTGGACTGGGCCCCTTCTGAAAACGTTTGCTGACCCCTGTGGTATAGAATCAGATTACCAATAAAATAAAATAAAATAAAATGGAATTAATCAATTTAATGTAAAATTCATTTCCTTCTCCTTTCTCCAACCCAATGATTTCTTGACTTTTAACTAAACTGCCCCTCCCTGATATCACCCTATCTTGTTTCCCTCACTCATACAAGTTTATACCAAACTGAGAAATTAAGGTAGCAAAAGGGGTTGCAGTCCTAACTCCACTTAAGTGGTGTAAGCCCCACTGAATTCAATGGAATGTGTGAAGAGCCTGCTGGATCAGCCCAATAGCCAATCTAGGGCAACATCCTGCTCTTACAGTGGCCAACCAGATGCCTAGAAGAAGCCCAAGAGCAGGACCCACCTGTGATTCCCAGAAAGTAACATTCAGGGACATACTATCTCCAACAATGGAGATAGAACATTGGCATTTTGGTTTGGTATCTGTTCATAGCCTTACTGTCCCTGAATTTGTCCACTCTATGTTTTAAAGCTGTTCAAGCTGGTGGCCACCAATACATGGTGCCTTCTTCACCTCCAACCAAATTCAGACCAAATGAGCATCCTGCTCTCACAGTGACCAACCTGATTGCCCATGGCAGGCCACGACCATAGCAGCATTCTCCTCACTTATGATTCCAAGAAGCCAGTATTCAGAGGCATTCTGGTATCCAGTCATACTACCTTTGACAGTGATGAAAAAGGTAACTCCAAAGATGACCCCAGAGAAAATATAAATTACTGTGGGGAAACCAAGTGGTATCTACTTATCTGGTAGTTTCTCATCAAAAGTCTTGATGATGAGAGAGGGTATTATTATTATTATTATTATTATTATTATTATTATTATTATTATTATTTTATTATTAAACCGTCCTATACCTGCAGGTTTCAGGGCGGTTCACAGGATAAAATCAGTTACAGGTAGGTAGCCATGTTGGTCTGATGTAATCAAAACAAAACAAAACAAAAAAATCCTTCCAGTAGCACCTTAGAGACCAACTAAGTTGGTCATTGGTATGAGCTTTCGTGTGCACACACACTTCTTCAGATACACTGAAACAGAAGTGATAAAATCAGAATATGAAACCACAAATTAAAACATCAGCAAGCCAATAACCCCCCCCCCATTTTAAAAGGGCATATGATTTTAAAAGCTGTCATTTCAAGATAGATCAAACTTGCTGCTGCTTGACGAGGCAGAAAATTCCCTCAAGAGGAAGGCCCAAGGTCATAAGGGTTATCTGCAAGAAAATAGTTTGGGATTGTCTGCCTCTGACTGGTCAAAGTGAAGTATCACCTTATTTGGAACGGCACCTGAGATCCTCTTCAGAACATTCCTACCAGAAGATATGTGCTTATTATGGATTCTGCATCTCTGCTTTTTCTTTTAAAAAATCTCTCAATCTTTCTTCTTGTTACCAGCTAATTTTGCAAGTCAATTAAAATGTATGAGAAAAACTACAATGAGGTCAAAGAGTACTTTGTAAAGGTTTTTTTAAAAAAAACAACAACAACAACACTAAAATGATAATTAATAATGGAAGCATCATAAGGATAAAGATCTATTATTTCAATGTTACATTTCGTTTGCTTCCAATAAAGCTGAACACCTCATTTTTAGCTCAAATCCTTCAGAGTGATTTATTGTTTTGTTTTATGTGGTATATCATTTACTACACGTGAATGCTTGCAAAAGGCTTTTTCTTATTTAATCACCAGTAACGTGAATTATTTAGTGAAGCACAAGAGACATAACAAGGATTTAGAAGGTAAAATAAAAGTGAAGAAGCGTATTCCTAAATATATTCATTATTAGTGACTATGGAAGCATCTAAAAATAGAGCAGTCAGTAAATGCAGTAGGTAGAGATGCATTAGTCAGATATAAATGTTCCCAGAAATGAGTTTACAGCACAATCCTGACCATATCTACTCAGAAGAAAGGCCCCATTGATTTCAGTGGGGCTTGCTCCTAGGGAAGTGAATATGGGCTTGCAGTCCCAGGCCCCAAATACTGTCACAGCAATCAAAACTACATGAAGCCAGTGTCATTTTGTTTTCTTACTATATAGCAGCCATTTCCCCTAATCTGTGCATTTTTTCTAGCAATTTTCTTTAAGATAACACCTTTTTGTTTTCACTGTAAATACCTATCTTGTGCGCTTCCCCCAATACATGTTTGTTTGGGTTTTTTTAATCCAAAAACATTTTTGGTTGGAAGACTGCATTGCAGTACCTGAACAATTAACGTTTTTGAAAGAAAACTGCGTTTTGCTTCACATATTGGTTCAGAAAGTGCAATTTAGTAGGTTCAAACCAAGGTGCAAAACAAATGGATTTTTACTCCATTTCTTGCTGCTCCAGAAGTAGCAGGCATCCTGGGTCACCCCTGGAAGAACAGGATGTTGGACTTGATGGGCCATTGACTTGATCCAATGGCCATTTCTTACATTTTTATGAAATATTCTCACAGGAAGTTGTGTTTTAGTGCATCTATTTCAATTCACTTCTAGAGCATGCATCATCCTCTGGGTGGGTGTTTCCCCCCCATAAATGGAAATGGAAATGTCTGTAATGTCTGTTGCTCTTCAACAAGAGCAACACCCTCTATCTTGTAAGTCCCTGATTTACCAGAACTGATGCTGAACTGACAGGTTATGAGATGTCAGGGTTTAGGCCAGTGACTTGAGGTGCATCCCCTGGTTGTGTGTGCTCTCCAAAGTCTGTCAAACAGGGCTATGTGACCCATGCCTACTTCCACAACCTGTAACAAAGTGTGCTTTCTGCCATCTTAGAAAAAGGAACATAGGAATCTGCCTTCTATCAGGTTAGACCATTTGTCCATGGGCATACCCAGCGAGGGGCAGGGGGGGGCAGCTGCCTTCCCCCAGAAGCAATAAATAAATACATACAGTATTTTACGGACCATAACCTGCACTTTTTCCCTCCGAAAACTGAAGGGGAAAAGTCACTGTGGGTTATGGAAATCGGGCTGTTCGCACCCCCTTCACGGCTGCAGCAAGCAACAGGAACGTGGGGAGGGCGAGAAGCAGTCTGAAATCGGGCTGCTTTCACCCCCTCCACGGCTGCAGCCAGCGACAGGAACGTGGGAGGGGGGGAGGAGCAGCCTGAGCTGGGGGGGGCGGACAGGAGCTCCATCCTTCCTTCCATCCTTCCCCCCTCTTTCTTCCTTCCTTTTTCTCTCTCCCTCCCTCCCTTCTCTCTCTCTCACACACCCCTTCCTTCCTTCCTTCCTTCCTTCCTTCCTTCTCTCTCTTCCCTCCCGCCCTCCTTCCTTCCCTCTCTCTCTCTTCCCTCTGCCCCCCCCTAGTTTTGATCCTGGGTACGCCCCTCCATTTGTCCATGTTGGTCTCTACTGCCTATGCTGACTGCCACAGCCAGTGTTTCCCTGAACTAGGGAAACATGTGTGAGACCTCTGGACAGTGTCTCCCTTCTCCTGCAGCTTCTTAGAAAGTAAACAACAGTAGGAAGTGCAGCCATTTTATATCTCTAGGGTTCATCTTGTTACAAGGGTTCTATCCTTAGGATAAGGAACCCTAGGATAAGAGGAGCATCACAATTCATCTCATGTCATTGTTGAGAAAATGCATTGCAACCTGGCTTTTTGAGGTGTTCACCATAAATTCACATGTTCATTCCATATGGCCAGGAATCAAATTGTTACTTTAGTTTAGCACATGATTTGGCATACACCCTGTGCAATTTTTCCTTCTTTATACACCTGGGAAGGGATGGGCAAATATGTCAGTTTCAGCTTCTCCTTTTTCCAATCTTGAGTTCAGTTCTTAATTAATTTATTTATTTTTAAATGAAGACGTCCTCACTGATATCCTGATATACATATATTTGTGTGCCATTTTGTCTAATATGCATTTTTTTTTCATACAGCCCATTCTTGCATGTTATTTTCACCAATATATGCATGTATACACACACTTTAGTATGTGCATTTCCCTGCACATTAAAACCTGTATTGAAAAATTCAGAGAAATGTGACTTTCAAAAGATGGCTCAGCTTTGCTTCGTGTATTGTTTGTGAAAATGCAAAGTAGGTAGATTCCCCTTTAAATGTGAACTGAATTGAATTTCTCCCCAATTGCATATAGTATTGCAAACACTATTTGTAAGCACCCTATTGTTTCAAAAGGATTTTTTTGTGTGTTTGCAGTGCTTTGGGGGGGGGCAGGGGTATGTATACCCCTAAACATTTTGTGAATCTAAGTTTGGCCTCATTGAGGGGCAGTTTTTCAATAAGAGCAGGAAAATGAGAGTACCCAAAACATTTTTTAAAGAAAAAAAACACTGTGTTTATGACTCGGGTGCTGATGCTCAAAAATTAGAATTGCAGCTTCTCTTCGGGCTCCTGGAACAAGTTGCATTGTTCTTTGAATCTGTGGAAGCATAGCCCTTTTTTATCTTCCTACTCAGAAAAAAAAGGGTTCTTTTTGGAAATTAGAGGTGTAGCCTTGTTATTTTGGCTTCATCTCAAATAGGAAGCATGAATCATATCTTGAAAAGTGAAAATTCTTTTTTTATTATTTTTTTGCCTAGGGAATTGCTCTGACAGAATTATAGAGGGTTTTTTTCCCTGCCTGCTTGTGTGACTTTGAGCTGAAAAACAATATAGAAAAGAGGCAATATTACAGAAGAATGGAGTTCAGCTAGGCAGCCACTGGAGTGCCATTTTCAGAACACTATTTAAAGTAATCAAGTAATTTCACAGTGTTCTTGGGAAAAGTGGAAATGTCAGATGTTTTTTGATTTGCTATAGTCTTTCAGAAATAATCTATCTGTGGCAACCCACTTCTATCCTGGGACATGCCTAATTCTGTGCTGGATCAATTGGATCATCTCCAGCTAACCTTGAGCCAAAGAGTCAAGGCACCATGCTTCAAAATGGCACATTCAAAGGATTAGTTATGGGAAAGAGCTGCAAATTCAAGTGATTTCCATATTGGGTCTTGGCAGGTTATTTTGAATAGTGTAACACTCTTCTTGGCTTAGCATTGCATTTGGCGGATTACTGGAAATCCGGCGTTGTGGGTGCCTTTCGATTTCCCTCTGCTGACCTCATATTTTATTGCAGACTTTATCTTGCAGCATCTCTCAATTTCAGAAGCAGTTCTCTATATGGAGTGGGAGCTTCTTTCAATAATTTGATGTCTAGCTATACGATGAGCATACAAATCAAAAGTGGGAAACCTCAGCACTGGGGGTCAAAGGCAGCCCTCCGAGGCTCTGTATCTGTCCCTCCGGGCTCTCCCCAGGCCCACTCTTTGCTCAACTACTACTGTTCCCCCAGGCCATACCCCTCACTGGTCCTACTTCTCACTCTCCTTGTGTGTTTTTTGCATGGGAAGAATGTGTCCTTGAATTCTAATAATGCCTCTTGCTTGCATGGATAAGGTGGGGTGTATGAGTGTGTGAAGAAACCAGAAAAGTTTAAATTCACTGCCCTGTCCACTTTTGTCTCTGGTCCTGTCTACCATGGGCATGTGGCCTCCAGCAGCTTGACCATAAGCAAATGCAGCCCCAGGATGGGAAAAAATCCCCAGCCCTAATTTAAACACACAGAGCTGCCAAAGATCAACAAAGCTGTACACTCCTGTCCTATGGCTGGTTGACTAACTAAACTCAAAGAGTACTCATTAATGGTTCTTTGTCATCCTGGAAAAAGTGACAAGTGGGGTGCAGGGAAAGCAAAATGCTTATTTACAAAGCATTTTGCACTATCAACCTTACTGTACACTTGTGAAATATGGACCACGCCATCTCCAACTCCTCAAAAGATTTCATCAATGGTGTCTGCAAATTTTTTTACACATCACTTGGGAAGACAGGCGAACTAATGGCAGTGTACTGGAAGAAGCAAAGATCACCAGTGTCGAAGCAACGATTCTTCAACACCAACTTTGTTGGACTGGTCTTGTTGTGCAGATGCCTGATTATCATCTTCCAAAGCAACGACTTTATTCCAAACTTAAAAATGGAAAGCGTAATGCTGGTGGTCAACAAAAGAGGTTTAAAGACTCTGTCAAGGCAATTTTTTTTTTTAAAAAAAAAGAAGTAGTAGTAGTAGTGGTTGTTGTTTAGTTATTTAGTCGTGTCCGACTCTTCGTGACCCCATGGGCCAGAGCACACCAGGCACTCCTGTCTTCAAAAAGGGGGGGGGGAGTATAAACACCAAAGGTGTCATGGGCTTTGAAGACACTCGGACTCAGGACGCAAGGGAGAAAGGTGCTAAGAGGAAGTCACATTTGGCAAACCCTCCCCATTATCAACTCTCACCCAGAACCCTTGCCCCCAGTGAGGAAGGACGTGTGGATCCAGAATTGGCCTCCACAGTCACTTACAGACTTACTGTTAAGACCGTGTTCATGAAAGACAATCTTACTCGGCTACGAGTGACTGCCAAAGAAAGAAGCAGGGGTTCTGCCTTCCGGCCTGTGAGGGACAGGGGATATCGCGAAGTCCCTCCCCTCCTGAGTTCAAGCCCATCCCCGAGCACAGGGGAAAGCAGAGAGAGTTCCGATGCCAGTGGGGAAGCAGGAAGTCGGGTCCGAGGCTCAGGCAAGGTAGAGGAGCCAGGGTCCCAGGTGGGACAGGAAGGGGCGAATAAGGGTGGGAGACCCATCCCCCCAACTCCGGAATTACGCAGAAAGAGGAGGGGAAAGAGGATGGGTCTGCCAAAGCTTTTGTGTTGGAGAAAGACGCGCCAAAAGCCATTCGGAGGTTCTGAAACCGACTGACCACATCACTCCGTGTAAATAGCAATGACTTCAGCACTGTAAATACGCAGCACCAATAAAAGAATAAAATGCAGAGCTGCGTAGCGTCGTTACTCTGAAGTAGCCCACTCCGGCCACTGTGACAGCAACCTCCGAATCCTTTTTGGGGCTACTTTGGAGTTGCCGGGATGAGCGTGTCAGAGGCAGAGAGATGGCGGCAGATCGCGGAGCAAGCCCAGCAAGAACTGCAGCAGCTGTCGCTGCAGGCGCAGGGGGAATTGAAGGCAGCTAAAGAAGAGACTAAGAAGGTCCAGGACGACCGGCTACAACTTGCGGAACAGGTGAGAGCGCTACAGGAAAGAGAGCAGGAATTAAGGGCGGTGGCGGTAGACCTCCAAAACAAGCTGGATGCAGAGAAAAACAAGGCGGGAGGGGCACCCCAAGTCCAAGTGCTGCCAGGAAGGAGAGCCGGGACCCTAGTAAGCAAGTTCAATGGAGACCCGAGGGAATATCAGGGCTTTGAGACTGAGATTGTGTATGCTCTTGAGCTGCACCACGATGAGTTCCCTGATGATGAGCACAGGGTAGCGTTTATTGTGGAGCACCTTACCGGGGCAGCCAGGGAGTGGCTAAGACCGTTAATCGCAACAAAGAATCCTTGCATGAAGAATGTCAAACTATTTCTAGAAGGTTTGAAAACGATGTATTCGTCCGATAGTCATATGGACCAGACTAAGGAGGAACTTCATAATTTACGCCAAGGAAATATGACAGTTCGCGCGTATTGGGCGAAATTCACCATGCTGGTGCACAGATTGGGGTGGGAACTAGAGTCACCCCCAATGCAAGCGGCGTTCTACTTGGGGTTGCATGAGGAGGTGAAGGATGAGCTCTCGAGAGGTCCAAAGCCCAGTAATATGGATCAGCTGAGCAAAGCGGCTCTGGCGGTGGGGGTGAGACAGGAATCCCGGTGGAGCGACAAGCAAGCAACGCGCGCAAAGCGGGCTTGGTTCCCACGGTCGCAGGAGAAGCCACTCCCCCAACAACCCTTTCAAGCCACGCCTGGGGCCAGCCAGGACCAGGAACCCATGCAGATTGATAGCGCGCGCGCGCGCGGGCTTTTCAAACCCCAGCGGCGACAAGACGCAAGGAGGGAAGAGGCGGGAATTGCTTTCTCTGCAACTCCCCCCAGCATCTCGTCAGAGACTGCCCACATCGCAGGGAGTGGCAAGGAAAGGCGGGAACGGTTGTGCCCTCCCCCACTGACGCAGTACCACAGCAGGGAAACGGGAAAGCCTGGCTGCAGGAGACAAGGGGCAGCAGCCAGGCACAGTCAGCAGACAACAGCCCCAGCCCACCCACCCGCACAGAGAGGAGCAGAGCCAGCCCACCCCTCCCAGAGCAGGAGTGGTTCTAGAAGTGACGCTCACGCTCCCAAATGGCTATCCCCTGACGGTCCTCGCCCTAATTGACAGTGGGGCGTCAGCGAACTTCTTCTCGAGAAACTTTGCAGAAGAGCACCAGATCCAGCTTCTGCAGCTGGATTTTCCTCTGCACGTGGCAACCATTGACGGCAGAGAGCTGCTGGGAGGGGCCATCACTCATCAACCCCCCCCCATGAGAATGACGGTGGGAAGGCACTCAGAGACACTGGCATTCAACGTCACCACCATCTCAGACCCCCCCATCGTCTTGGGCATGAGCTGGCTGGCGCGCCACGACCCCTCCATCAGTTGGCACCAGAGATGCATCACTTTTGGATCGGACTTTTGCCTGGAACATTGCATGCAGCACCAACCAGGGGAGGGGCCTCCAATAGCCACGGTGGCCACCATGCACGCCAAAGGGGGTGAGACGATACCCAAGCCGTACTGGGACCTGCAGGAGGTCTGCAGCGAAGCGGAGTCCGACCACCTACCCCCGCACAGGCCTTTTGACTGCCAGATCAACCTGGTGCCAGGGGCAACTATACCCCCAGCCAAGCTGTACGCCATGTCAGACCAGGAACTGGAGGATCTGCGCGCTTTCATCGACAAGAACCTCAAGCGGGGGTTCATCAGAGAAAGCAAGGCAGCAGGGGGCAGCCCGGTCTTCTGGGTGGACAAGAAAGACACGCAACAGCGCCGTCTTGTGGTGGATTTTAGACGGCTGAATTCAGTGACAGAGCCAGTGGCTTTCCCCATGCCCAGAGTGGATGATCTCCTGACAGCGGCACGCAGGGGCAAGATTTTCACCAAGCTAGACCTGAGGGGGGCGTACAACTTGATCAGGATCCGGGAAGGCGATGAATGGAAAACCACGATGTTCACGCCTCTGGGCTCTTTTGAATATCTGGTGATGCCCTTCGGGTTGCAAGGGGGCTCAGCATGCTTCCAGGCCTTCATGCACCACGTCCTGGGGTCCCTCCTCTTCAGGAAATGCTTGGTCTTCCTGGATGACATCCTTATCTATTCCGATGACCCAGTGCAGCATGTGAAAGATGTCAGGGAGGTGTTGCAGCGCCTGAAGGAGAACCACCTGTATGTGAAGCTGGAGAAGTGCAAGTTTCACACCAAGGAGGTGGACTTCCTGGGCTACAAGCTGTCAGACAAGGGGCTGGCGATGGACAAGGACAAGGTGCAGGCCATCCTGGACTGGCACAGCCCCAGGACGCGCAAAGATGCCCAACGCCTACTAGGCTTCGCCAACTTCTACAGGAAGTTCATCAAGAACTTCTCTCGCGTTACGGCTCCCATCACTGACTGCCTGAGAGGCAAGCAGAAGTTCAGGTGGACACCAGAGGCGCAAGCAGCGTTCGAAAGCCTCAAGAGGGTGTTCGCCTCAGACCAGAACCTGTTCCACGTGGTTCAGGACGCGCCCCTACGCGTGGAGACAGATGCTTCTAATAAAGCTGTGAGCGCCATTTTGTTGCAACTGGACGCCAACAGAGAGTGGAGACCCTGTGCCTTCTTCTCCAGGAAGTTGACCCAGCCAGAGCGAAACTACACGGTGTTTGATCGGGAACTTCTTGCGATCCACGCTGCGTTCCAGCACTGGAGACACTTCCTGGTGGGCGCCAAGCACCCCATCCAGTTGTGCACGGACCACAAGAACCTGGAGTTCTGGAGAACTGCCAGGGTGCTCAACCAGCGGCAGATACGGTGGGCAGAGTTCTTCTCGAACTTCAACTTCTCCATACACTACATCCCGGGAGAGCAGAATGTCAGGGCGGATGCCCTCTCCCGCAAGCCAGAGTACATGGAGGAGGAGGCGCCACCGGCACCCAGGCACATTTCCCCCCCGTCAGCATGGTCCTGCGGAGCAGCAGTGGTGAGCGAGGCAGAACTCACAGCACTGACGGCAGCGGATGAATTTGCCAACCGCATCTTCAGAGAACTGAGAGGGGGGGGAGCAGGCAAAAGACTTTGCAGCACGCAGGGGGCTGCTTTTCTACAAGGGTGCACTGTACCTGCCCACCACCCAGCTTAGACGTACGGTCCTCAAGCAGATGCACGACAACCCAACGGCGGGTCATTTTGGGAGGGACAAAACCGCTCACCTGGTCATGAGACACTTCTGGTGGCCAGGGGTGCGGGAAGATGTTCGAGACTATGTACGGGGCTGTGACACCTGCCAGCGGGCAAAGGTGGTCAGAGCAGCGCCAGCAGGATTGCTGGAGCCCTTAGCCACACCACACAGGCCGTGGGAAGTGGTGTCCATGGACTTCATCACAGATCTGCCTTCTTCCAGGGGCAAGACCGCAGTGTTGGTGGTGGTGGACCTCATGTCCAAAATGTGCCACTTTATACCGTGTGCCAGGGCGGTCTCTGCAGAAGAGACAGCCAAACTGTTTGTTGACCACGTATTCCGACTGCATGGATTACCTTTAAGGGTTATTTCGGATCGTGGCCGCCAATTTGTTTCCAGGTTCTGGCGGCGGCTCATGAACCTCCTGCAGGTGGAGGTCAGCTTGTCGACGGCTAGACACCCGCAGACCAATGGACAGGCGGAGAGGGTCAACGCCATTCTGCAGCAGTACCTGAGATGCTACGTCAGCCAGCGGCAAACGGACTGGGTGGATCGCCTGCCACTGGCAGAATTTGCCTACAACAATGCGGTGCACGTCTCCACAGGGGTGTCGCCCTTTAAGGCCAATTACGGGCGCGACCTCAGATCTTTCCCAGAGAGGGAGGGGGAGGAGGAGGAGGAGGGCCCACAGGCTGAGGATTGGGCAGAGGAACTGGAGACGGTGCACCAGCAGCTCAGAGAACACTTGGAGAGAGCCAAGGAAGCGTACAAGAAGGGGGCAGATCGCCACAGGCGACCGGGGGAGGTCATTAGGGTGGGGGACAAAGTTTGGTTGTCCTCGGAGGGCCTTCCCATCAGAGGGAGGTGCAAAAAGCTGGCGCCCAGAAGGTTGGGCCCCTTCACGGTCACGCAACAGGTCAACCCGGTGGCATACAGGCTGGCACTGCCAGAGGACATGAGGGTGCACCCAGTGTTTCATAGATCGCTGCTGTCGCCGTACAGGGAAAGCAGCAGGCTCCGAGGCAGCGAACAAACCCCTGAGGGAGGGGGGGAGAGGGAAGGCAGGGAGCAACTCAATGAGGCCACGGCCATCCTGGACTCAAGGTGGGGGGTGGGGGGCCTGGAGTACCTCATGGCATGGGAGGATGCTCCACCGTCCCAGAATGAATGGGTCCCAGCCACTCAGATACAGGAGGAATTCCTGGTAGAAGAATTTCACGCCCTCTTTCCCCATAGACCCAAGCCCTGGCACATGGAAAGGGAGGGGGAGGGGGAGGAAGCACGGGAGAGCAGTTCACCATGGCGCTGGGAAGCGGAGTTTGAGGAACCAGAGGATGAGGTATGGGTGTCACCGAGATCCACCCAGTCAGAGGAAGGAGCAGATTGGCAGAACATTTTTACCCCTACCAGCTCTGACGCCACGGACTTTTTGGGATTCCCGTCCTCCCAGGCGGAAGGGGGGGGCTCGCAGGACTGGGGGGAGGTGTTCACACCAACGGGCTCGGAAAGCACTGAGTTCTTAGGCTTCCAGTCGTCACCGACACCTAGGGGGGACCTGGGGAGGGGTGAAGGAGAGCTTGGGAGGGGGGTGGATGTGAGGGACAGGGGATATCGCGAAGTCCCTCCCCTCCTGAGTTCAAGCCCATCCCCGAGCACAGGGGAAAGCAGAGAGAGTTCCGATGCCAGTGGGGAAGCAGGAAGTCGGGTCCGAGGCTCAGGCAAGGTAGAGGAGCCAGGGTCCCAGGTGGGACAGGAAGGGGCGAATAAGGGTGGGAGACCCATCCCCCCAACTCCGGAATTATGCAGAAAGAGGAGGGGAAAGAGGATGGGTCTGCCAAAGCTTTTGTGTTGGAGAAAGACGCGCCAAAAGCCATTCGGAGGTTCTGAAACCGACTGACCACATCACTCCGTGTAAATAGCAATGACTTCAGCACTGTAAATACGCAGCACCAATAAAAGAATAAAATGCAGAGCTGCGTAGCGTCGTTACTCTGAAGTAGCCCACTCCGGCCACTGTGACACGGCCATTGTTGTTAAATGACTTGAATTGAGGGTGTGCAAATGTGACGTGAAGGCTGGAAACTATAACCCTCCCATGTGGAAATCCCTTGCAGGTGACTACAGTGCCTGGTGATAGACAGAGGAGGAAACGACCACTGGGAGGAACGGAAAGAGAAGAAACACTATGATACATCTGCAACCACAACTGGACACCTTCATCTGCCCCAACTGCAACAAAACACCTCTCTCCTGTGTCTGTCTCTACAGCCACAGCAGGCACTGCAACCTTCCAACAGTTTGCCTTCATATCCAAAGGCACACTTTTCCATTTTTCCCTCTGAGATGAATGGATGCCAACACACTAACGGCCCCATTTTATGCTGTCCTGAAATCAATCAGGAATCTGTTGCTCTCTTTTGCCGAAGGAGGACATACCTGTGTTGTAGAATGTCTCTTTGATGTGCTTTCATCTTGCTTCGACACTATATCTGGCGCAGTTCAGTAGAGCTTGTTCCATGAACACTCTCTCTCTCTCTCTCTCTCTCTCTCTCTCTCTCTCTCTCTCTCTATATATATATATATATATATATGGGGAGTCATACACACACACACACACACACACACACACACACACACACACAAAAGGAGCTAGCGAAGATAATGTAGATGTCCATCTGCATGACAAATGAAACTAAATATATTTTAGTGTAAATATAGGAAAGGAAATGTTAAAATACCACAAGTGAATTGCAAATATAAGCTTAGTTGTTAATTGGACAACCCTGTAACTTTCAGTATCAACAAATAAGTGTTTGTGATGGCTCACCACCACCACAACTACCAAGCTGTCTTGTGACATAACAGTACAATTATTATTTATGAGGAAGGAAAGTCCCATACTTATCATCAGGACCCCACACTGGTTGTTTCATTCATCATTGTATATTCAGATAAGAAGATCTGTCTTTTCTGTACAGTCCTGCCAATTATTTTCAAAGAGCCATGGAGCAATTAGAGAACTGAAAGGATGCAAATATTCCCAATTCCCTCAGCAAGATTCATTTTCCTTGAAATTCTCATAACTCCTGTTGGAATTTTAACACGTAAGGTGCTGATGAGATTTTGAGCTGAGTTGTAGCTTCATTAGCTACAAATCCCAAGATGTAATTCCAAGATTTGTTGCCTCAACAAAGGACATCGGATGAGGAACACTGCCATCATGCTCTCCTGTGACATCACAGCACCTTGCCAGTGGTGGATGAAGCCAGAGGCAAAGCACTACTCTTCTGGAAATAGCCACCATTTCCCAATGTCATCTTCATACCATTAAGCAAATTTGTAATAGGACATAGAAGAGACATGGAATATCCTTAATGTGGCAACAATACTGGTATAATATATTAAAACAATATTTTACAGCACACTTCCCCCCAGTGTATATGTTTATCTACCTATTACATGGCTGGAGAACTGCACTGCAAAGTGCTTTTTTTTTGCAAAAATAATAATCTGAATTTTAAAAAGTTTTAGATATACACTTCATTACACAATAAATTTATCTTTTCTCAACTTCCTGCCCCATTTTCCATGGTGTTTTAATCCACACCTCATGATGCACAATACCTTCTATTTCTTATATCCACATATCTATATTATATTCTCTAGTTCCTTCTGTTGCTCAAATGTCAAATCCTGTTTATGAGTTCTTGGAATTATAATCGTTCCCTAAATAGTCTGAAAATACAAGTGCAGATTTTGAAGGATGAGAGTATTTTGGTTTACATGTTGCTTTGGAAATTTTTTCCTCCATCCCTACCAAGAAGCCATCTCTATATTATCACAAGACCTACCTGAGAAGAGGTCAATTTATTCAAATTGAGTCCGCAAGCTCCCTCTCACAGCCACACAATGACCCTGTTAACTGAGGCATCTTTCACATTTTGCTCAGCCAAAAGCCAAACATTTCGATTATCTGATCCCATATGGTTCAGCTGCTCCAGGTGATTGGTCCAATCGTGTGGGCAGGGACAAATTAGCAGCAGTATGTTGGCTGTAGCACTGCATTCAGAGCAGAGAAAGAAAATAAGAATAGAAAGACAGGGATAATTTCATTTAAGTGGAGAGTCATCTAGGAAAGGTGCTGCTGAGTCTTGCGTCAGAGTCGACTTTATTTACAGCCCTTATGACTGATTTGGAAGGGAGTAGTAAATAGGACATTTCTTAAACCTTTAGACAATATTGAATTGGGAATGTTTTCAAAATCCAGTGCAAACAAAGAACCAGCAAAATTGCTCAAATGAGTTATTAGTATGGCCATAAAATATATAGTTGCGCAAATAAACACCTCACTACCGAAGTGTGAAGACAACTGCAAGGGGACAGTTAATTAGATCATTTATAACTCATTAAGTAGCAAAACTGCTCTTCGCCTGTTGGTTTCTGTTAGCGGGAGGGGGCAAGAGATAAAGAAGAAGAAACATTGATTCTGACATTAAGCTGAGTTTACATGTTCTAAACAGAGAGTGGAAGAATGCTTGTTTGTTTTAGAAACATCTCTTTCAATTGAGTTTAATTCACAGGAAATTGGAATATCTGTAATAGTTAGTCCAGGCAAGGCACAGCATTGTTTTGTCAGATATTACAATGTACTTCATAGGTAATTGCATGACGATTTGAGAATTCTTACAGCTTTTAGCTATGAAAGTGTGTGTGCTATGCCAACAATTCAATCCTATACATGTCTAGGATTGAGATCCATGGGTATTACTCCCAGATCAGGACTGTTGAATCTGTCCATTTTGGTTTTTCTTAGTTTCTCATTTTCCCTCCTCATGGTGGTTAATGGTATTGATGAAGATGATGATGATGTTTTTAGTTTTCAGGAACATTCATAAGAATTTCAGTGTGAATTTCCCCTTACATAATTTTTTGTCCTAATATAAGAAGAGAAGAAGAAGAGTTTGGATTTGATATCCCACTTTATCACTACCTGAAGGAGTCTCAAAGCGGCTAACATTCTCCTTTCTCCTCCTCCTCCCCCACAACAGACGCCCTGTGAGGTGGGTGGGGCTGAGAGACTTCAGAGAAGTGTGACTAGCCCAAGGTCACCCAACAGCTGCATGTAGAGGAGCGGAGACGCGAACCCGGTGCCCCAGATTAGAAGTCTACCGCTCTTAACCACTACACCACACTGGCTCTCTATAAATTTTTGCAAAGCAGTTTCCCAGCCTGCTAGTCAGTGAGCCTGAAACCACAAAAAACATGAGACCCAAACCACAAGTATATTTGACCAACTCTGATTTCTTTGGTCATTTTTCAGCATGGAAGCACTCTGCACTCTTCTGAAGAGCATAAAAATGTGAGCATATGTGAGCCTAGTTCTCACTATGATGGTAACCCTAGACTAACACTTCTAATGGGGTGAAAGCACGCACAGCAGTAAGTAGCTCAGGAGGGTGGGGATTGGTGCCTTACAGGCAGTGATTCTTGTTGGGATGGAGATGGGTTGGGACAGTGGTGCGGTTGGAGGAGATCTGAGTTGACGACAACAGGCCATCAAGGTGCCTGTTCTTCTGCCCTTGTTGATGCCATTTCAGCTCACCCCACCCCACCCCATTACCATACCAGCTGGTAGAGCCCCGACCTCAGCATCCACTCAGCCACTCAACCCATGTCCAAAATGAGGAACATTTCCACTATGGCCATCGTTGGGTGCAAGATGCAATAATCAATTAGAGCTGAGTTGCAAATCCTGTTTGTACAAAACTGGTTCCAAACTTTCCTGCACAAGGTTTTCACAGAGTTTTCATCTTTCAAAGTGGCAGATGGGTGCTTTATTTCCAGTGAAAAATGCAGTGACATTTCCACCCAAGGTGCACTGATAAAAACCACGCTCCCCTATCCAAGAATGAAATTTATTTTGCCCTGACATAGCAAGCAGAAGAGAAGGCGATGCAGGGTAAGATTTAATCCACCATGATGAGAGGATGCTCACATCTAAAAGTCTTCCCTTGTTGAAAGTATGTGTTGCAAAGTCTTTCTAATGAGTAGTCCACTAAATATTTAAAAGTTACAAAAGAGTTCCCTTGGGGTTCGGAGGGGGGGTGTTGTGCATTAATGAGAGATGCGTAGTGTTTAGTAGGCCTACCAATGCATCTGAATTTCTACTCACCGCATAGTATCTTGCACAATTTAGCTTTCTTTCCTGCAAGAGAAGCTTCTCTCTATTTTTTTTTTAAGGAATGCTTAATATGCTGTGCTAACCTTTCTCCCAAGGCCGTGCTTCTTTTGTGAAAGTTTAGCTCTTTAGATGTTGTCTTTCTAAAGGAAAGTGCTTTAGAATCTTCAAATAGCATGAACTTTCCCTTGTTACTAGTGATCTGATTTTCTCCCTTGTTCAAACTGAAGACTGCCAAAAGAACAGAGTTGGGGGAAGAAAATGGCTTATACATGGCTGGCAGGGGGAAAGTTTCATTTTATTTTTAATGCAGATTACTAAAAAGAAAAATCATTGGGATGATTAAAGGAAATGCTTAAGAATGAGATTTTTCAATGGGACAGGTTTCATCTAAAAGTCTGTGAAGTATGTTAGGCAGAGCGAAAGTTGGGTAGTTTTTTATCATCCCATTTGAGAAATTGTAATATTTGTTACCGGGCTTGGTAAGTGGCTAGAATAATTTATAGGGGGGAAAGTGGATGCTGTAGAGAGGCAGATTTATATAGCCAAGAGAGGATCTTATTACAATTTCACTACAATGTCCATTGGCTTACTTGAAACAAGGCCACAGTGTATTGATGTGCTTCCAAATTAGCTGACCTAGCAAGGGGCAAGCGAAATGGCAGAGAGTAACAACTTGAAATACATCAGGTTTGCCTTAGAAGCTCTAAAGTAATGTGCTGTAGAAGTGTATATAAAGCATTTTAAATAAAGATGGATATCAGAAGGAAACAGAAGTAAATAAACTTAGATTGAAGTCAGGATATCAGAGGACTCAGCTACAAGGGCAAAGAAACCCTGCTTTATATGCATTGTTTATGCATTCAAACATTGTGACACCAGATGGCGCTGTGGAGTTCCATTTTTGCTAACCCGATTTCTCATACAGTGTTTGCAACCTGTTTAACTGAAACTCTTCTTTGATGTGTCCAGATCCAGCCAGGGTTTCAAAACATGCAGTGAGCACCAATGGATACAACAGGTTTTCCACTACAGAATGCCACTTTCCAACTCACGGAAGGGAAACTGTTCCCACTGTCTTTCTTGGACATTTACCACATGACATTTTCTCCTAGAATCAATGGATATTGAGTGCTAGCTGTTGTTGTTTTCTACCTAGTCCACATACAATCTAGACCTACTGCATATTCTTTGCCCCTCAAAAACACCTAAAAAACTGGTCTCGTTCCAAAAATAAAAATCCCATTTGAAATTGATACTGCACCCCTTCACACATACAATGTGTCCATTGAAACCAAATGCAGCTGCTTCCAACCATGTGAGTTGTATCCACACTGGTCCAATGATGCATATCCTCCAATATTTCTCTGATGAAAATAGGGACGTCCCATTCCATAATGATAATTTTACTATTTATACCCCGCCTTCTGGCGGTTCCCTCGCTGCGATAAGCCAAGTTACAGGGAACCAGGCAGAGGGCCTTCTCGGTAGTGGCACCCGCCCTGTAGAACACCCTCCCACCAGATGTGAAAGAGAAAAACAACTACCAGACTTTTAGAGGACATCTGAAGGCAGCCCTGTTCAGGGAAGCTTTTAATGTTTAATAAATTATTGTATTTTAATATTTCTTTTGAAAGCTGCCCAGAGTGGCTGGGGAAACCCAGCCAGATGGGTGGGGTATAAATATATTATTATTATTATTATTATTATTATTATTATTATTATTATTAGGTTGCCCCAGCCACTCTGGGCAGCTTCCAACATATGTAAAAAATAACAAAATGTTAAACTTAAAAAAAAAAAAAACAACAAAAGAAAACACAAAAACCTTCCCTATGCAGGATTGTCTTCAGATGGCTCAGGGGGTGGGCAAATCCATACCCTCCAACATTTCTCCAATGAAAATAGGGACATCTTAAGGAAAAATGGGACATTCCAGGATCAATGCAGAACCTGGGATGGCTTCTCTAAATCAGAGACATCCCTGGAAAATAGGGACCCTTGGAGGGTGTGATGATGTGGATGTGTGTATACAAGAGCTCAAGGAGAGAGTTTTCAAATGTGTAATCTAATCAAGGAGTGGTTTTCAAACACACCTCAAGAGACCACATCAACCCTTCTCGGCAGCAGGACCTACAATAAATCTAAATAAAGCAGCATGTTGTGGATGGACATGAATCCTGTAGTGCAGGCATCCCCCAACCTGTCGCCCTCCAGATGTTTTGGCCTACAAATCCCATGATCCCTAGCTAACAGGACCAGTGGTCAGGGAAGATGGGAATTGTAGTCCAAAACATCTGGAGAGCCGAAGTTTGGGAATGCCTGCTGTAGTGATTAAAAATTACATTTTAGTGCTCCAAATGGATAAGCGCATTCACGGGCAATGTTGTTGAGTACACCAAGGATACCATAAGCAGAGGCTTTCTTTCCTCCTTTTTTGTAGGTGTCTTCTATCAACCACGACTGGTGATGCACATCAGGGAAGCAGAGCGCCTTCTAGTCCTGTTGCCAGTCTCCACATTTGATGGGCTCTTCTGTATCCAGGCTGTGGTCACTCCACTTTCATGGAGTCCAGATCCGTACAAAAGTTCCGATGAATGTGTGGGTGCCAGGGCCAAGGCCACAGTTACAACGATCTCTTTCTTTCCACCTGCCGTATGGCTTTTATCTTTTGGGTGTCTGTTGGGTGTCCTCTCTTTGGGGTGTCAGTTAATGCTGTGGAAAAGGGATTTCTTATTTTATGACATAATTGCTCACTAATTTGTGATCCGTGCAAAGGCTATGTTTTGCTCATAAGCAGATGTGTGGCACAATAATTAAAAAACTCAAATTATTCTTTTGTAATGGGCCAGGTTGCTATAGAAAAGGAATGAGTTAACTGAATTGTCAAGAATCTATTGACTACAGGACCTGGTAATGTGTAATCTAATTAAATACATATAAATCACTTTCCTCTGAGCCTAGGAAGGGTTTCATTGGAAGGAGTTAACTTAGTTTCCTCTTGCTTTATTGATTACTGTATTCCACCCCCACCCCCACCCCCCAATAAACCACAATGGGAGACTTCTGATGGCGAAAGGAAAATTACTGTGTGAATCATTGTTGTTATAGCTCTGTTCACAGTGAGGATTCAAAGGGGAACAACTGCTTCTCTCCACAGTCTGGTCATGGGGCTCATTAGGACATTTCAAAGGAGTCTAGCTAGCTATATCCCTATTACAAAATTTATATATGCTGTTATCCTCGCAAGCCAGCGGAGCTTTAAAAATCTCCTTTTTATATCCCTTCCACTCTATGCAGCCCATTTCACTTAAGGCTCCTAGAAGAATCCAAAGACTCTTGCAACATATATGATAATAGTAATGCAGCTGGCATTAGTAGTGCTTTCGAGTTTGTGAATGTTTACTCATCCTCCCCACAAGATAGGGAAGAGGGCAAATGGTACTGTCAATTGAGGAGAAAGCTTGATTTAGGCACAGCTGTGAAACTATGGTCTCATGCATAGCAGCCAACTCCTAGGGGCTGAGGGGTCTTCAGCCTCCTCAATAAAATGTTTGAGGGGGCCACCCACTCCCAAGTTAATGGGCATTGCCATTCAAAAGGTGTGTGTGCACCACATAATGTGATTGATTATTTGGGGCAGGGCTTACCTGCCCCCCTGTTTTCTTCAAGTTGGCACCTGGTCTCATGAGTGGCTGTGCATCTCAAATTTGTGCTCATACCCCTTTCCTTCATGCCAGTGGAGATTGAAAGCTTTCACTCCCAACTTTAAAGCAAATGTACTGCCAACTGTCTTAAAAACTCTGTTTTGTTTTTTTTTTGAAAAACAGCTTGTGAGAATAAATCAGGATCAAGCGATGGTCTGCTAGCAAACTGGAATTTAAATAAACAGCAGTTCCCTGAGCTCAGGCATGGTGCAGAACTCCAGCTCATTTAAACTTGGAAGCAGAATATTTTGATCTTCCCCTCTGGCATGCAAAGGAGGCAAGGTGCATGAGGCCACTGTGAACCATAGTTTTTCACAACTCACCCTAGCAGCAATCATGTTTTTCTGTTATGTATGAACTAAATCAGAGTGGCAGGGTGTCTGGTTTTTAGTACACCTGCATTTTCTTTCTGTGAGTGGCTCCCCATTTCCCTTCCCTCTCCTTTTCTCTCCTCTCTCTCTCTCTCTCTCTCTCTCTCTCTCTCACACACACACACACACACTTTTGTTATGAACATCTCCCCCCAAACCTCTGGAGAAGATTTTGAGAGGGCCCAAGTGTGCATGGGAAAAGGAGCAGAAAGGAAGACGACATTCCATTGCACTAGTGGAAATGCTGCATTGGATGCCACCCAATATCTGCATTTGAGCATAGTGGAAGTGAGTCATCAGACTGCTTTGGAAATATTGAAATAAGGCTGAAATGCTTTCTTTCTTAATTTGTATTATTGCGTATTGTGCTCAAATTATGGTCAGCATGATTTTGCCAAGGCACTTAAAAGTCTTAATGTTCTTACAGCTTGATGATAAAAAGACTGCTCAACCTCAGTTGCTGAAACACCAAGCTGTTCTCTTTCCTTGAATACCCGACCTCAAACTTCATACACAGCTGCTGCGGTGACTACTTCTTAA
Source organism: Zootoca vivipara (assembly GCF_965207765.1). Classification (NCBI taxonomy): domain Eukaryota; kingdom Metazoa; phylum Chordata; class Lepidosauria; order Squamata; family Lacertidae; genus Zootoca; species Zootoca vivipara. Next base: position 17,734,749 of record NC_142587.1, on the reverse strand, counting down.
AAAACAGAACAGAAGTCTTAAATTAATAATCCCTGAGCTGTGATTTTATAAAATATTGAATAAAAATATTGAATTAAAAATAAATGTTAATGACTGACTTTCACTTTATAATTAAAGGAGAGATTGTGCATGAGTTACTTTCCCTATCATATTTATGCCTATGGATATGAATAAACCAATTGATTGTTGTTGTTTTTTTTAAAAAACCTTCTAAGGCTGCAGTTTGAAAAACAAAACATTCAAATTATTGATACAAAGTTAAAAACAGGTATTTAGATTATTAAAATCAGTGGTAGTTAAAAAGAAGTAAAACACATGTAACTTTATAAAATATAAATAACATTTCACACAATAAGATTTAATGTCTCGGATGCAGGGACTTCGCGCTCTGAAGTCCCTGGCTTCGTGGAGGGGGGGGAAGTCCGCAGAGCGAGCGGACTCCCCAACAAAACACCGGGTAGAGAGTCCCGGTGACATAGTGCCCAGCTGTTTGCTCCGGACGCGATTCCTCTGCTGCCCGAGAGCTCCGTAGAGCGATCGAGAGCCAGCGGAGTGGAGTCGCGGGAGCCATTTTTGGGTTTCATCTTACCTCCTTGAAGTGAAGCTCCGAGTCCTCAGCCTGCAAGCGGCGGATTCTTCCAAGAAAATAAAAGACTTTTACAAAGTAAGTCAAATCTCTATTTGGACTTTAAAAAAATTTCAATTCTGAAGATAGGAAGAGATTTTAAAACAACGGAAGCCGATCTCTTCCAAATGGTCAATCGAGAGGCGCATTAAATATCCTCAAGCCGAAAGGGGAAGTTTTTTTCTAGATTGTGGACCCGAGAGAAAGAAAGACTTTACAAAACCTTCCCAGCCCCCGGTGTCGATACCCCTTGAGGTTCAGCAGTAACAAGGGGGAGGACGTTTTGACAGCTGTCAAAAGCTGTCAAATTGTTTAAAGGATTAAGAAAATCGATTTTATTGTTGTGGATTATAAAAACTGATTGAAGAGGACTCAGAAGTAATTCAAAGGGAATTTAAATTTGAACTGTGATGAAGTTAAAGACAAGGAGAAGATCAGCCAAGATGGAGCCGGCAACGTGGTAGAGAGGAATTTTCCAGTATCCTTCAGCCCTTATCTCTGGTCTGCCTGTGGTTAAGTCAAGTATGAAAACAAAGTTTTCTCGAGCCTTCCAAGAGGCTGTGCTGAACTATTTTCAAATATGGGAAGATATTTACAAGGAACGGCAATGTTTGAATCCAACAGCAATGAAGAATGAGGTGCAAGATCAAGATTTAGAGGACAATTTTGAGATTGAGACTGTGTGTGAGGAGCAACAATTTGATAACTTGGAGACTGATTTGGACCAAAAAAAATATGCGTTGGATGAGGAAAAACAAAGATTTGAACAAGGAGACGAGGCCGACAAGGAGAAGCAAAGTGAAGAGAAGATTGATGGAAATGAAAATCCTGGAGGGACTGAAATGTGGAGTGGAGTTAGTGAGGGGGGGGGATAGGCAGGAAGAGGGGGGAGCAAAGGACTGGAAGTGGAAGTGGGAAAGAACTGGTGTGGGCTTAAAACTTTAGTTTAAGGTTACTTTTTTGGTTGATGAATGACGGTTTCTGAATCTTGGCCTGTTAAAGGATATGCTGATCCAATTGGGGGAAGGGACATTGGGAGGGGGGAAGGAGAGAGTTTTAAAAGTTTAGGGTTAAGAGTTTTCTGGAGGGAGCAGAAGAATGGCTGAGGAAATATGTTAGAGTTTATTTTTAATAGTTTTAGTGATCAGACAGGTGTTTGGGTAGAGAACTGCCTGTCTCCCTCTCTTTACTCTTTGCATCCAGTGGCAGGGGGTATTTGGAGGGGAGGGGGAGGGGTGGAAGGAAACCCAGACAAAAAAAATGGAACCTTTTGACTGCTGAACCCCTCGGGTCACCCTAGTGGCAGGAGGGGACTCGGAGGGGGGGCAGCATGAAGGAGGAGGAGGATTAAGTCAATATGATAAGAATAAGATTTTGAATTAGAAAAGAAAACCCACCATAATAAATTGAAGAAGTTAGGAATTCCAGGAGGAAGAGAACCGGGGAAGCCACAAGCAAACTGTTAAGAGAATAAGACTTAGAATTTATATTTTTTTTTCTTTTTTCTTTTTCTTTTTTCCTGTTTTTTTTTCTTGTTGTTAATTAAAGTGTTATATTGGAGAATTAGCTGGGGGACAAACCAAACCCCAGAGATCCTCCGCCCCTGTCCTCTCAGTGGCAGGGGGGGGGGATGAGGGGGGAGGAGGGAGGGGGGAGGTCAAACCCAGCTTAAAATGAATCCCTTTGTTTCCCAATGCCCATGGGTATCACTGGTGGCAGAAGTGGTCTTGTGGGTGGAGGGCAAATGAAGGGACTGAGCTTATTTTGTATGTTTTGTTTCTTTAAAAATCAATAAAAATTATTATTAAAAAAAAGATTTAATGTCTCGGGGCATAAAGAAGTGAGACAGTTATTGCCGTATTTGTCTTGTCTAAATGAGTTCCCTGTTTGTCTTTCTGCACAGCTAGAAGACAGTTTCTGTTTCTTGCAATCAAAGCTGTGCTAATGACCTTCTGGATTTCCAAAGTGAATTAGACTTGCTTCTTAGCATTGAAACAATCTGGCCCACAAAATGATGGGAATGTTCCCAGAGCCAATGGCCCATTCTAATTGTGTTTGAGCCGTACCTAACTGAACTGTACCACAAAGGTAATCCTGTGTGTATGCTAATTAACTAGCTCCAGACAACAGATTCAATATAATTGCAAATTGAGCTTTTGTTCCCCGATGTCTGCCCCCACAAAATGTCTGTGTTCATTGCCTTTCTTAGAAGTGTACCATATTTTTGTTCTCTCAAAGGGATTTTATGAAAAGAATGGTTCCACTGCATGCTACCTCCTGGTAGTCATAGTCGTAGTGTGACAATGGTGGACACTTATAACACAAAGTAGTAACATTGATTGAATTGTTAACCTCAGGAGGCTGCCTCCAAGAAAGCAAAATGTGACTACCCTAACTTCTTTTGCGTACTTAACAGTGCAATCGTATAAATGTCTACTCAGAAATAAGTAACTTTGAATTTAATGGGGCTTAAATCCAGTTAAGTGTGCAAATGATTGCCATCTAACATGTTGGACTAAGGGTTTTGCCAGGGATTGGCTGGATGAGGAAGAGTGGTGGGTGGCTATATCCCAGGAACCCTCCAGGGATGGCACAGAAGCAGAAGACTTGGACCCAGAACAGTGATGGTGGGATTCTGTCCACACCCCAGAGGAGAGTACAAGCTGGGAAATAATGGAAGCAGGAGGGAAGATAAGGCTTCTAGTTTGGATGGAGGCTCCAACAGAGAAGACAGCAGGGAGCCAGACCAGACTTCTCCTCCCCGTCCTGACAGCTTTTCTGCCAGCAGCTTGCTGGACCCACTCACGCTCAAACCGCAGAGGCTACTGCCTGTTGCCTGCCAGGCAGGCAAAGAGGGAAATGCCCTACAGCTCACCATAGCAAGTGTCTACAGGGGTGGAGTCCAGGTGGAAAAGGCTAGAGGACAAAGAAGGGGCTGCTCGCCAGTCGAGTAACTTCTCTCTCCAGGAGTGGATTGACAGGTGTGTGTTATGGTTTCCATAGTTTTCTCTTAATAATTAGTTTGTATTAAATTTTTAATTTTGTCTGGGTATATAGGGGGGGGGGGGGTTGCCACTGTTCTGAGGAGTATTGCCTAACCACAAAGTTAGCTGCAAAATAAAAAAATTCCTTCAGTAGCACCTTAAAGACCAACTAAGTTTATATTTTGGTATGAGCTTTCGTGTGCATGCACACTTCTTCAGATACACAAAGTTAGCTGTGATGCTAAGAGTAATAGAGATGGGCGGAAGGAGATGAGAGATTAAGGATACAGACAAGAAGCTGGTGTAAAGCAAGCTTGTGAAAGTTAAGCAGGTGTAATGTTATACATGATCAAAACTCTGTTCAGTAGCAGGGCTACTGCGAGCTGAGCCACCCCAAGCCTAGCAGAGGGAAAGCAAGCCTTTGAAATGGTGTTTGCTGTTGCCTTCAAATATAAACAATAATTAAATCCCATTAAAGAATATGTGCAGATAATTCAAGATTCTGCAAAAGGCAGCAATGATCTGGCATTTTAAATTACAGATTCTGAATTCAGTGGAAGAGTGTATTCATTTAGCTCTCTTATAAATCATCTCCCAAATTGCAGGATACATTAAGTCATCTGCAGTTGGTAACTATATTTCTGTGCATAGTCCCATGTAGGTTTACTATGTTTTCTCATCTCTTCCTAAGTGATGCTCCCCACTGCCACACAGATTTAGAAAACCTCTAGTGAACATGGTATGTTCCTTTGGTTTTTCTTCCAATCTTTACTGATTCTCTGTTTCCTTCCTAAAATTATTGGCAATACTGTATTACATATCATTACAGATTATTCCATCTAGCTAAGTAAACCAATGGTTTAAGTGCTTTCAAGTTACTAATCCAGGGGTCTCCAAACTAAGGCCTGGGGGCCAGATGCGGCCCAATCGCCTTCTAAATCCGGCCTGCGGATGGTCCAGGAATCAGCATGTGTTTACATGAGTAGAATGTGTCCTTTTATTTAAAATACATCTCTGGGTTATTTGTGGGGCCTGCCTGGTGTTTTTACATGAGTAGAATGTGTCCTTTTATTTAAAATGCATCTCTGGGTTATTTGTGGGGCATAGGAATTCGTTCATTTTCCCTCCAAAGTATAGTTCCGCCCCCCACAAAGTCTGAGGGACAATGGACCGGCCCCCTGCTGAAAAAGTTTGCTGACCCCTGTACTAATCTGTTCTGACTTGGCACTGGGGGTCTCTTTAGGTTGTGGAGAAGAGCACGCACCCAGTGCTTTTCATGGTAAGTTTGGTTGCAATGATCTTCAAATGTATTGAATAAGGTAAGTAAAAGAATGGGAATAATCTCTCTCTCTTATTACTGATGATACAATCATACTTCAATGGGCCATGTGAAAACCAGTTCGCGGAAACAACTTTTAAGATGGTCTTGTTCATTTTAAGGGTCCCAAGTTCCTAAGAATAGCAGCTGTATTTTTGTATCCCCTTTGTTGGCAACACAGCTCCTGTGGGGAGGTCAGCTATCATGATTCTACTTGGAGAATTGTCCTGGGTATCAACCTTGTCCAATGACTGACAGAATGTATAGTGACAGGAACTGTGTCTTTGGTGCTATGCACCACGACAGGTAAGATCGCTAACATTTTTAGTACAGTGGACAAATCCTCAGCGTACTGTGACATATAAGGCTAGTTGAGTTCATTTCCACTAAAATCCTGCTTGAAGGACTCTGCATGGGTTTCTATTGTTTCACAGGTCTTGCATTTGCTTTCTACACACACACACACACACACACACACACACACACACACACAGAACACTGGCTTCTCCTCTAATTTTGGGCACCACAGCCACCAACTTATTGCTTCCCGTGAAACATCCCAATTTAACAATAAAGTGATTTAATGATAAAGCAATTTAACAAAGCAATGCAATAAAAGATATATAAATACAGTTTCTATGCATCCCCAAACTGTGGCCCTCCAGATGTTTTGGCCTACAACTCCCATGATCCCTAGCTAACAGGACCAGTGGTCAGGGATGATGGGAATTGTAGTCCAAAACATCTGGAGGGCCGAAGTTTGGGGATGCCTGTTCTAGACCAATGCAGATAAAGGTTGTGATAAAAATCTCTACTTCATAAGGCTTTTGGAAAGAGGAATAGACACTTCAGTAGATGCTAAAAAGACAGCAAAGTGCAGGATAAATATTGGATTTTGAACTGAATTGGGTAAATCCAGGCACAGGGTGAGGATAATTTCTTCTGAGTGGATTGAAGTCCACCCAGAACAACCCAGGGCTTTCAAAAGGAGGAGGACGGGGGGGGGGAGGAGGGAATAAGGAATATGTAGGGGTAGCAGGATGTGGGTGGCGCTGTGGGTTTGCCAATCAGAAGGTTGGCGGTTCAAATCCCTGTGACGGGGTGAGCTCCCGTTGCTCGGTCCCTGCTCCTGCGAACCTAGCAGTTCGAAAGCACATCGAAAGCGCAAGTAAATAAATAGGTACCACTCCGGCAGGAAGGTAAACAGCATTTTTGTGTGCTACTCTGGTTCTCCAGAAGCGGCTTAGTCATGCTGTCCCCATGACCTGGAAGCTGTATGCTGGCTCCCTCGGCCAGTAAAGCGAGATGAGTGCCGCAACCCCAGAGTCATCCGCGACTGGACCTAACGGTCAGGGGTCCTTTTAGGGGGGGGTAGCAGTAGGTGCTTGCAACATTGCACCATGGTCTTGTTCACATTTGTGGCAAGTTTCTGTCCAGTCCAGAACAACACAGAGCCCTCTGCTGAACAGTCAGGATTTTGTTTTTGTCTTCTCCTCCTTTGAGCATGTTATGTGACCCCCCCCAAACATTCCCTCATCAGAAGCATTCTGAGGAGGTGGATGGAAATACTTCCGTGCCTTCATCTCAGAGTGTCAGATATCTGTGTGAGATGCCGCCCCTCCCACTGCAAGACAAGCTAAGATTCAGACACAGGAGGCATTACTTTCTCTGATGCATCTCTGTGTTCAGTTCTGCAAAGAAAGAATCCCAGGAGAGAAAGCTAAAACAAAACACTTGCTGTCTGAGTCACAGATCGTCAGATATGGGAAGGTTAGGAAACCCACCCCCTTTGGGAAAAAAAAAATCTAACTCAGTTCCTTGATGATGCTGAAACATTTTAGCAATCTTAGATAAATTCCATGGTATCATTTGTGGAGTGAGTTGCAGAAGCCAGTTCAGATACTGCAATCCAATGCTAGAACTTGGCAGAATGGAATTAATAAACTCTACAAGTAGTGGTGCATGCAGGAAAGTGGATCTGTCAAGTTGCCATTCAAAACACAATGCCACAGCCACTTACTAGGACACAACTGGGCTGGGGCAAGGCAGCAGCAAGCTTCTGGCATCATGGTTGAAATGGTGGTCCCATCACCATCTATCAAAGCTTCCTCCAATCCTGCTCCACCCTATGGAGGAAAGCTGCAGCTGTGTCTGTATTTGGAGGGCAACTCTGTGCTCCAAACTACCACCCACTTAAAAACAACAACAACTTTTATAGTTCTTTCTTCTTTTTTCTGAATGCTAATTTCTATATGTGCTGATTTCTTAATAAAATCATAGAGCTGGAGCAGGTCTCGTAGGTATTCTAATTTATCAACCTGCTTGATAAAATATATCCTTTGCTGCATGGATGCTAGGGGTATGCAGTGGTTACAAGATTCACCCTGTATTTGGTGAGATCTTGAGGCACAGTTTGGGCAAGGTCTGTAGCTCAGTGACAGAACATCTGCTTATCATGAAGAAGGTCCCAGATTCAACCTCCAGCATTTGCAAATAGGGCTGAGAATGTCTCCTACCTGAAACCTTAGCAGTGGTGTCTAAACTTTTTTCAAAGAGGGCCAGATTTGATGAAGTGAGGGCGACCAAAGGGCATTTTACCCCAGGAAATAAACTGCCACAGGGGCCAGATTAAACCGATTGGCATGCCAGATTAGGCCCCCAAAACAGACTTTGGACAGGCCTGCTTTAGAGAGTCTTTACCAGTCAGCTTAGGCAGGTATTGCCTAAGCTGACTGGTAAAGACTCTCCAAATAGACCAGTGGTCTGACTCAGTGTAAAGCAAAGCACGTTCTCTAATCAGGGAGAGTGCGGGTTGCGGAAGGGTTAAAAGACATCTCCTGGGTTGGGGGTGGTGTTGGTTGAGAGGGAATGAGTGTGATAGGACCATCCTGGGTTGCTGGGGGGGGGGAAGCATGTAGTGATTTTTGATTGACAGGGACTGACCCTTAAAACCTCAGCGTCCAGCAGTAAGTTTCACTTTTGCAAAGTGCTTCGGATCTCCCTCCCGCCCACCGCCGTCTTTCTAATGGTTAGCCTGACATTGCTTTGCCTTTCGTGGGGTTGCTTGCTTTGCAAGGGCCCAGTAGGAATTTTGCCATTTGGCTGATTGGCTGTTGCCATTGGTTTTTGCCTACTGCTTAGCAAATCGTCACAACTTTTTAGGTTGGCGGTTAGGCATTGGTTAATAATTCTGGTTGGTGGAGGGGTTTGGCATGGAGGTGCCTACCCCTCAGTAAAATGCTGCTCCACATAGAAGTATTCCATTAAAGGAATCCTGGGGCTCCGGGGCTCTAGTCCATACACCCCCGCAACGGGCGGGGCTGGGGCCATGACAGAGCACGAGCCTTGGGGAGCATTTCTGGTCAAGGGGGGAGTGCCTGGACACAGCTACCTCCTCTCCCATGGGGTGTTTACTTGACTTCCCTATACGGCTAGGGAAGTCGGAGCTGATCTGTCCCAGGCGGGGGACAGATGGATTAACCAATGCCTAAGCCAACACTCACATTTAATTGTATTTAAATAAAGTTGCGGCCAAATTAATGCCAAAACCCAAACTAAAATTCTGTGTGTGGTTTGAGTTATTTAGGGGGGGATGTCTGGCAACGTCGTCACACAACTTTTTATGTTCCTAATCTGACTCAGAAACACAAAAAAATCTACCCCAAACCACTGCAGTCTACCTCTTTATTTGGAGTATACACTGAAACGACACACATTTATAGGATGTATATAAGCTTCTGAACTCAGCAATGGTTTAACTACACCACCTGCATTTGTGTAGAGCAGGTCTTAAGTAGGTAATCTATTGGAGATCTCAGGAGTGCTTTCCACTTTGGTATTTGCATATGGTTGGACTAGATGACCTTCCTTCGTTTTTATATGTTCATTTGCCTTTTGGGAGCAATATGCATAATCCTACTTTGAATTAACATTTGAGGATTATAATACCCCAGGGCCCTATTCAATAAACATCAAGGTTGCTTGTACAAGCAGTGTCATCCAGCAGCACTTCTAAGATGTCACAGATAAAAATTTAACCTTTTTTTAAAAAAAAAGTTTTTAGTTTTTAACTAAGCTCCTTGTTGTTAACTGTGTATCCACTTTAAGGTAATGCTAATTGCAGAGAAATCTCGAGTGATGGCCATTAGGTTAGAAGGATTTTTATATATTTTTTGTGCAAAACTTCACTCAATGGTGCCTAATGAATCGTAAGTTTCTCCTACCCAATTAATTAGTTAAATGCCACTGTTTAATAGCTTTGGATAGCATACCACTTTGACATATTGTAATGTAAATGTGAGCTTCTCTCTCGCATTATGTTAAAACAGCTTAAAATTAGGCTTGGACTAAAATGGAAGATAATTTCAGTGAATGTTTCAATGCCCCAGAAAACCTTTCAATGGTTTTTTCGGGGGGGGGGGGGGTGAGGGGATGTCAAAAATATGTGTAGGTGTTCAAAAGAAAAAAGACCTGCAAAATGCTGCTCCAGTTTGGTGAGACAGGGACAACACATTGAAAATGAGGATAGTTCCTTTGTTCTCTCATGTTCAGCATAAGTGTCCTGTTAAGTCTCTGCTTTCCCTCTGAGATGTTGCTATATGGCTGAATGTGATTCAGTATATGTAGCACTGAAGCATCCTTAGATTAGAATGACTACACCATACTAGAATAGCGCAGTAAAGTACTGAAGAGTAACAGCTGAATAGACTGTGAATACTGATTTTTATTATTATTTTATTTATTTTTTTACAGGGGCAGGGGAACAAGAATTATTTCGAAGGCGCCTTTTGAGCCTCTCTAAAGCAAATATTTCACAAAGGCATTTCTCCATCCTTGTATCTGTTTCTCTAAAATGCTTAAATCAGGTTGAGGCTGAGAGTTCAGCTATTCATATTTTATGAGTTATTGGATGGCTTGTCATTAGAAATGACATCAAGAAAATGTCCTCAATCGGGCCTTCATTGACACACTTTCAGGGAGACATTGTTTTCCCCCATCCCATCCTCTGCTATTTTATAACATTTTATCTGTGCTTCCAGACCTTTCTCTTAAACGGTCAATTTTTAAAAGCTATGGCGAGCTAATAGCATCTTGATAAGCACATAATAGCATCTTGAAGTTTCACATAAGAATTAAAGATTATATATATATATATATATATATATATATATATATATATATATATATATATATATAGGAAATGTCCTTTAAGATGATATTACTGAACTTAATCTCCTGAAACTGTATCCTGCCAGTCTGGACTGCTTTAAGCAGTAATACATTAAGCAAATGCCTCTTAAAAATAGTTGTTCGTGAATGATGTAGCATGCCAATGCACCATTATAGCACTTTCATTTCTTCAAATAGTATAAATATATGTTCGAAGACCCTGTTGCTCTTCCCCAATGTGTAAAAAAAGAAGCTGGTAGGGGTCATTTGAGGCCTACAAGCTGAGCTGGTGGGGATGAATTTGGGAGTGCCAGGGCTTCTGCTTATCAGGCCATGTGGGATCAGTGTATGTGAATAATGGTGGTTGATAAAAGGCCACCCCACCCTCTGGACCCAACTCCTGATGCTCTGTCACGGTGCCGGTGTTCTTTCCTTAGGATACTGGTTACTTCAGGGCCAAGGAAGAATGGTTTTGCTCCTTTGTTCCATTGGCTCTGGCTGGTTATACACACACTCAGTGATTTTTTACTGGGTTTTCTGTTCTTCAGCCCTGGTTAAATACACCAGGACTGAATCTACACACATATAAAAAAACACTGTGAAAATGTTTTTTTAAAAAAAGGTTTTTAAATATATATGGAATTTGCCAATAGCTCACCAGCGCCATCTAGTGTCACAGCTGCATAATGCACTTAAAATGCGCTCAAAACATTATATTTGCAGCTTTATAGCTGATTCCCTGTTGTCTTTGTCCATGGAGTTTTCTTGGCAGGGATACTGGAGTGGCTTGCCAGTTCCTTCTCCAGGTGGATCACGTTTAGTCAAAACTCTCCACTATGACCTGTCCATCTTGGGTGGCCCTGCATGGCATAGCTCATAGCTTCTCTGAGTTATTCAAGCCCCTTCACCACAACAAGGCATTGATCCACGAAGGGGACTGCAAGAAGATCAAACCTATCCATTCTGAAGGAAATCAGCCCCGAGTGCTCACTGGAAGGACAGATCGTGAAGCTGAGGCTCCAATACTTTGGCCACCTCATGAGAAGAGAAGACTCCCTGGAAAAGACCCTGGTGTTGGGAAAGATTGAGGGCATTAGGAGAAGGGGACGACAGAGGACGAGATGGTTGGACAGTGTTCTCGAAGCTACAAACATGAGTTTGACCAAACTGTGGGAGGCAGTGGAAGACAGGAGTGCCTGGTGTGCTATGGTCCATGGAGTCACGAAGAGTCGGACATGACTAAACGACTCAACAACAACAACAACAACAAGCTGATTCCCATGTTTTAATTTACGGGGTTCTGCAGGAAATCATGTGAATCCTTATCTTCAGCCTGACTTTGAAGTAGACACAGAATCACTGCCTCATGGAACACTAGGCCTAATTCGATCCAACTTTTCATTTGACAGTTAATTCTCTGAATAAAATTTCTGTTTTGTGTTTACCAGACATGCCACCTTCCATTTTCAAAAAGCCATCTCCAAAATGTATTTACCTTGGTTCAGGAATAGAGTTCACAAGGTGTTTGCATTAAAAATTATGAATCTAATTACAAGGAGATGTATGGGTAGATATCATCGCAAAGCCATCTAGTAAATAAAAAGTGAAGGTGGCATGTTTGCTGCAAAGCATTATCTTTTGTTATAAATAATAAAGTTTTCACTGAAACCTTCAGTGAGCACACAGATGATGGCCCTATCCCAGAGATAACTACATGCATAATTACTTTGTTGTTTAGTCGTTTAGTCATATCCGACTCTTTGTGACCCCATGGACCAGGAAACGCCAGGCACTCCTGTCTTCCACTGCCTCCTGCAGTTTGGTTAGACTCATGTTGGTAGCTTCGAGAACACTGTCCAACCATCTCTTCCTCTGTCATCCCCTTCTCCTTGTGTCCTCAATCTTTCCCAACATCAGGGTCTTTTCCAGAGAGCACTCAGGGCTGAGTTCCTTCAGAATGGATAGGTTTGATCTTCTTGCAGTCCATGGGACTCTCAAGAGTCTTCTCCAGCACCGTAATTCAAAAGCATCAATTCTTCGATTATCAGCCTTCTTTATGGTCCAGCTCTCACTTCCATACATCACTACTGGGAAAACCATAGCTTTAACTATACGGACCTTTGTGGGCAAGGTGATGTCTCTGCTTTTTAAGATGCTGTCTAGGTTTGTCATTGCTTTTCTCCCAAGAAGCAGACATTTTTTTTAATTTCGTGACTGCTGTCACCATCTGCAGTGATCATGGAACCCAAGAAAGTAAAATCTCTGACTGCCTCCATTTCTTCCCCTTCTATTTGCCAGGATCACTGTGGCCAGATCAGGGTGAGAGAGGTAAGGGACCAACTGCTTGATACGGTGGAGATGGGAAAATGCCACCTTAGCTGTGGCTGCAACCTGCGCTTCCATGGAAAGGGAGGCATTGTAGGTTACACCCAAACTCTTGACAGAAGGCGCTGACACTAATTGAGCCCCTGCAAGAGATGGGAGTTGGGCCCCCAACCCCATGTCGTCCCAACCCAGCCAGAGGACCTCTGTCTTCAAAGGATGTAGCTTCAACCGGCTCCCACATAGCCATCCAGCCACAGCTTCCAAGCACTTGGTCAGTGTGTCTGGGGCCGAGGCAGTTCGGCCGTCCATCAACAGATAGATCTGGGTGTCATCAGCATATTGATGACAACCCGGCCCAAAACTCTGGGCAATCTGGGCAAGGGGGCGCATAAAGATATTAAATACCTCTGAATGCTAGTTACTGGGAATCCCAAGTAGGGTGTGCGCTGTTGCACTCAGTTATTGCATGTGGGCTTCCCATAGACATCTGGCTGACTACTCTAAGAACAAAATGGTGGACTAGATGGGCCATTGGCCTGATCCATTGGCCTGTTCTTAAATAGTAATGAATGCTGGGAGTTGTAGTTCAACAACATCTGACAGGCAACTGAAGTGGAGCACTCTAAAAAGGGCCGAATCATCTAATCAGTCAGAATATGTCATATTCCTTTTATTTCATTTGGGATTTTAGAGAAGATGGCGGAAATTAGATATGGCAATTTCTATTGACACTGTATCCCTTTAGGTCTTCTTCGCTCTTAAACAAAGAATTAATATTGATAGAAGCATAAAAAGGCAAGGAAAACATCAACAGTGTAAAGAGCCAAGATAATGCCTTGCTAGCATATGGTTGATTCCTCTCTAAGGAAACTGTTCTCTTTCCTCTAGGCCAGCTGGGAGCCAACAATGCCCTTTTTGTTCTCGCAAGGTCATGCTGATTAACTTGAAGATGGAAGTTTTAATTTTTAAGATCTGCTCCCCATTTGATGTTGGAGCAGATTTGTGTGGGTGAAATAATAAGTTTTACTCTCCATTCCCCTCCTAGTCAGGAGAAGCTTGATTTAATTGGATCATGTCCTGACTGAGTCATAGCACCAGACTTCAAGAAGATGCATAATTAATTATTTACAGAGCATATATCTTGTTACAGTCATTTCACAGACTTAAACATTTTGACTTCAGATGGCAACTCTTAAATATTTCAGCTCTTGATTAGGAGGAAAAGGTGATGGCATGTTCCAGCTTCCCCCTCCCCTTTTTGGAAGTCAGCTTCGATGAGAAGTCATATTTTAGCATAACTGTGGAATCAATGAGTGATGGGACCAAAAGGGCATGGAACTCATGCCACATCCACCCACAAATCACAGACTGACCTGATCTTTGCTCCTGGTTTCAGGGCCAAATGTGAGTACCTTTGGCTCCATGGTTTCCATGCATACACTGCCCCCTGTGGCAGGTGATCCAATGCTCATTATGTGTCAATTCACACCCATACAGTACAGAAACACTGTCTCTTGCAATGTGCAGCAAACGTTGATGTAAAAATATGCTCCCTGCTTGCAAAGCAATCGGAGCCCTAGATTGAGGCCACATTATGGACAGCATGAAACTAAATAGTTACACTAGTGCAGGGGTGGTCCTTGGTAATATGGCACCCTGTGCGAGGCCAAAATTTGACACACACATGCAGCCCGAAGTCTCCTGCCCAAAGGAAGTGCTGGGCTTTGTGAAGAAAGCACGAGGCTCTGGCAGGGTCCTAGAGTTCTCCCGCTTCCTTCCCAAAGCTGGGGAGTCACTGACCAGGCTTTAGGAAGGAGGCAGGAAGACTGTCTGATCTTGTCAGAGCTAACAACAACAACAACAACAACAACTTATTACTTATACCCCACACATCTGGCTGGCCCTCCCCAGCCACTCTGCGCGGCTTCCAACAGAATATTAAAAACACAATAAAACATCAAACTTTAAAAACTTCCCTAAAGAGGGCTGCCTTCAGATGTCTTCTAAAAGTCAGATAGTTGTTTGTTTCCTTGACATCTGATGGGAGGGCGTTCCACAGGGCGGGCGCCACTACTGAGAAGGCCCTCTGCTTGGATCCCTGTAACTTCGCTTCTCACAGTGAGGGAACCACCAGAAGATCCTCGGCGCTGGACCTCTGTGTCCGGGCAGAACGATGGGGGTGGAGACGCTCCTTCAGTTATACTGGGACATTTAGGGCTTTAAAGGTCAGCAGCAACACTTTGAATGGTGCTCAGAAATGTACTGGGAGCCAATGTAGGTATTCATACCTCCTTCCCAAATCCCAACTCTTACTAGGCTTTGGAAAGGGGGAGGGAAAGCACCACATTGGCCCCTGCACCCTGGTTTGGGAACCAGGCTCACTGCTCCAAATCCACCTCTGGACTTTTCTACTCTTGCTCATAACTGCCTCTTGGGCAAGTGTCACACAACCCAGTTACTGCTAGCAAGAAGAGCTTGGTGGCACACTCTCTGGTGGACTAGGTGGAGGATGTCCTGCAACCCTTTGGTCTACTGAGCAGTCTGCAGCCAGGTGTAGCATAACATTGCCAAGGAATTATTGCCTGGTCCACCAACCTGTATTCCAACTGAGTGGGCCAGGAGGACCTGCTCAGGGCAGAACTTGACTGAGCATAGGGACATACACCCCCCTAGTCATTCGTGAACATAAAGTCTCACTTGGTCAATGAGCAACTTGGTGGCTGCTCAAGTTACCTCACCAGTAAAGCCAGCAGCATGGCCTATTGGTTGGGCTGTTGATGGAAAGTGAGAAGGAAAATCTGTGATGTGAGATAAGCTCTGTGGATAGAATGGAATTTAAACTTAAAGAAATAGAATGATGGGAACTATAATGCTTGTACACTCTGATGTGATATGGCTATGGAGAGGAAGGGACAGGGCAATTGTAGGGTGCCGTGTGCAGTCAGCCTTTGCAGGCATGCCAGGAAATCCCTGTCAATTCCCCCCTTTAGAAAGAATTCTAATGCATGCCACACACTGATAGATAAGTCAAATATCCGTATATATGAATGCTCGAAGTTACTATATCATGAGAACAATGCTCAGTGACAATAACCTAAAAAGTAATATATCAGCTCTCTGCAATCATTTCCTTTAAAGGTCCGTGAGAGGAATGTCCCAGGTAGCTCACAGAGCTGGCATACTGCAGATATGAAATTCATGGGCCTTCTTTCAAGTGGAAGGCCAGTAAATGTAAATTATAGCCTTGACAAAGGAAGAAATATTGAGTTTTCATTTAAGAGAGGCATCAAAAGGGTGTAGTACCTGATCAGCCGCACTAACATGTAATAAAACAGTGCTTGCCCCACTGGCTAGCCCTGAGTCTAATAGTTGCTGGGCCTGAGTTGCCCTGTCCTTGCATGAAGTCCTGGGTTTACAATTTTGGGAGAGGGGAGACTGCGGCACTGGGAAGCGGGCAGGCTGGCGAGGCCCCCTGGATTTAGAAGCCCTATGCTTCAGCCTACTTAGCCTATACATAAATCCCGCACTGGGCATTTTGGGATCAAAGCAGAAGCTGGGATGACTCTCATAATTGACGAACTGTTCCTGGAAAAATGGGACACTTAGAGCGTATGATATATTTATTTTTTAGAATGTGACCTGAGCTCCCATCTATGCAGGCATATTTTTGGAGAGCTTTCTTTGCATGACAGGGAGTTCTACAGAAATTGAGTGGGCTTCCTGATCATGTGCAGAGAGATACCCCTCCATGGATACAATTGTACGCACCAGGGCTTTTTATACATTGTTATGGGCATGAGCAGACCAAGGGAGGAAACTTATGCTGCAACACCTCTTTTATCAAGCATGTGTCTCAGTATATTCTTGGAGTGAGTGGGAGGCTTTTGTTTCAACCGTGTTTATGGAAGACAATCTTACTTGGCTACAAGTGATCACCAAAGAAGAAGAAGAAAAGTATTTATTTGTAAGTATTTAAACAAGTCATCAACCACACTACCTGGGGTGTACGAGACCTCCATATCTTTCTGGTATAATTCCTCTGTGTATTCTTGCCACCTCTTCTTGATGTCTTCTGCTTCTGTTAGGTCCTTACCACTTTTGTCCTTTATTATGGTAATCTTTGTACGAAATGTTCCTTTCATATCTCCAATTTTCTTGAACAGATCTCTGGTTTTCCCCATTCTATTGTTTTCCTCTATTTCTTTGCATTGCTCAGATGGTGACAGCAGTCCCGAAATTAAAAGACACCTGCTTCTTGGGAGAAAAGCAATGACAAACCTAGACAACATCTTAAAAAGCAGAGACATCACCTTGCCGACAAAGGTCCGTATAGTTAAAGCTATGGTTTTCCCAGTAGTGATGTATGGAAGTGAGAGCTGGACTATAAAGAAGGCTGATCGCCGAAGAATTGATGCTTTTGAATTATGGTGCTGGAGGAGACTCTTGAGAGTCCCATGGACTGCAAGAAGATCAAACCTATCCATTCTGAAGGAAATCAGCCCCGAGTGCTCACTGGAAGAACAGGTCCTGAAGCTGAGGCTCCAATACTTTGGCCACCTCATGAGAAGAGAAGACTCCCTGGAAAAGACCCTGATGTTGGGAAAGATGGAGGGCACTAGGAGAAGGGGACGGCAGAGGACGAGATGGCTGGACAGTGTTCTTGAAGCTACAAACATGAGTTTGACCAAACTATGGGAGGCAGTGGAAGACAGGAGTGCCTGGCGTGCTATGGTCCATGGGGTCACGAAGAGTCGGACACGACTAAACGACTAAACAACAACAACATTTAAACAAGTTATCAGGATGGCTTACACAAATAGACCCTCCCTCCCCCCACACCCTGGCAAAAAATGAAGTAATGTATTTATAATAAAATGGAGCACAACCCATGACTTTTTTTTTAAGGTTACCCTTGTGCAAATTTCCAGCTGACAGCCTGGCAACATTACTGACCCTCAGCTAAAAGCAGGAGGACATGGCTTTGGGGTGAACCAGAGTTCATCTTAATCAGTGGAAGGCCAAAAGGCTAATTAAACTCTCTGACAATGAATTAGCATATAGCCCAAGCAGGGAAGTGTGTATAAGTTCATCACAATTCCATGTGGAGAAATACACTCCACTATCCAGATTGCAGCTTGGAGGGGCAACTGATCAAATGTATAGAGGGCCTCTCAGTCAGAAATTAAATAGGGCTAAATGGCATTTAAATAGTTTAATAGGGGGGGGGAGGAATGCTGCTTCTGGGTTTGGGGGCTCTTCCTTCCTTCCTTCCTTCCTTCCCACAATAAAGGAGGTGGCTGAAAAGATCAAGCTATACAATCAAAGGCGTTTTATTACTCCGGGGCTTTGTTGAGAGTCATATGGCTGTCATATGGCTTTCAAGAGATAATATCTGCTCCTTAGCACAGCAACACCTCGGTTGTCATTTTATGTTGCTGTTATTTGCAGGAGAGATAACAAGCTAAATTCATCAGAGAGACTGCAGATGCCCACCATACAGCCTGCCATGTGTACAGATAATCGGCCGGCTTGATGTTTGTTAAGGGTTGAGCAAAGGATTTGATTCCCTTCTTTGTTATGCACATTTTAAAAGAAACAAGTCCCAGTCAGGTCAGTGGAATGAGCTTGAAGACACACCATGAGAATCTCTTATAAAGAAGAGGGATAGGGGAATCAGAGGAATTTTACTCCAAACTGGACAGATTTATCCAGCAAATTGAATGAATATAAAAACTGCCATGCAGTAGCAGAACGTTATCTCCAACAGTGGCCAGTCAGATACCTCTTGAAAGCTCACATGCAGAGTGACAGCAATTGCTCAGTGCTTGTCCCCAGCTTTTGGCAATCCAAAATAGAGGCTCTTGTAACATGAGTGTTACACTTGGCTTTCCATGGATAATATCCATGTTGTGGATGTTAGATAAAGAATCAATGAATCCTACTTTAAAAAATAAAATTAAAAAAATCACACATCATTTCCAGATGTTCTTTGTGTGTACAACAAACTCAAATTTGGGGTTGGCAGCTGAGAAGAAGAAGAAGAAGAGTTTGGATTTGATACCCCGTTTTGTCACTACCCAAAGGAGTCTCAAAGCGGCTAACAATCTCCTTTCCCTTCCTCCCCCACAACAACACTCTGTGAGGTGAGTGGGGCTGAGAGACTTCAGAGAAGTGTGACTACCCCAAGGTCACCCAGCAGCTGCATGTGGAGGAGCAGAGACGCGAACCCGGTTCCCCAGATTACGAGTCTACCGCTCGTAACCACTACACCACACTGGCTCCCACTGAGAAGAAGTAGTGGCATTATAGCAGCAGGCTGGACTCCTGATTTATTTGTTTATGCCTCCGTTTCAATATCATTTCTCCTCCGAGGAGCTTATGGTGCTATAAGATGCTACAGCCCCTGTGCATTCAAATGGGACCAGTTTCATATACCTAAAGGGGAAACAATTTAAGTAGGAGGTAGATTAAAATTCATAAAGATGAGAAAGCACTGTGTGTGGGGGTGGCACATATTTTAGAGTGCCACCCCAATTAACTTCAGCACAAACTATGGTCCACTAATCAATCCTCCCCTACTCCAGCCCTCCTAACTGTATATCAGGGTTTCTCCAGCTGTTTTTGGACTATGATCTCCATCAGCCCTGACCACTGGTCCTGCTAGCTAGGGATCATGTGAGTTGTCTTCCCAAAACATCTGGACACCAAGTTTGGGAGACCCTGCTGTATATTTAATCAGGAGTTTTAATAGACTCTGTGCCTCTCCCCTTGCCATTTGACCACCTCCACTAGAGACATCCCAAAACTGGTCCAGGTGCACCCAACCCAATGCAGAGTTATCTGGAGCTGTTTCAACATAGTCAGGCTGAACTTTGGGTCAACCCAAACTGGATTGAGTCAGTTCAGGATCTGAGATTCAGGCAGATCTGGTGCACGGCCCTAATTATAATAAATGAAAGTATTCTTGTAGTCCCATTATTTGCTTGTTTACTTAGAAGGAAGCCTAATGAATTCAATGGGTTTTACTCCTCATTAAGTGTAGATATGATGGCATACTCTCCAACACAATGCAGCACACATGTGGGACCCATCGTGCAAAATCCTGCACGAGTCATGTGACCCGTGCAAGATTGCAGACCCCCAAAACTTCTTTTCAGGGCCTGAAATCCCATGAAAGCAAAGCACCCAAAATGGTCACCAGGCTCGTACAGGGGAAAAAGGGGTGTCCTGGTTTTTCTGGGGCAGCTGATGAGTATGCAATTGCTGCTTGAAGCATTTTATGGTAATTTGCCCATCCACGTGGTAGTTACTAAAGCTACGAGCTTTTTGTGCCACTTCATTTGGTGCATTATAAAATATATTAAATATACACAAAGTCCCCTCCAATAAACATTTAATTTTGAAGTAATTGCATATTTATGCTTTATATTGGTAACCATGCTTCTTCTTTTTTTTAAAAAAAAAATGTCCTACATAGAGGCAGTAGTAATGGAGAAAGGATTCTAATTTCTACAGCAATAATAGCTTCATTTGAGAAACAATAATTGCTTCCATTAAAATAACGATCTGAACTTTAACTTCTTTTGTTTTGGGTTTTTCATTTTAAAAATGCAAAGTTTATATTGATTTGGAGTTGCGTATGATTGCTTTGGCAGATAAGTGCAGTTGTTCAAATCCTAGCTGCATTATAATATTGATACACATCAAATGTAAGGAATGAGCATTCGCTGCCAAGTGACATTTCCACAGTGGCTTCCAAATAGTAACAACTATGTTACCATTTGTACTTTTTTGAGATGTGGCAGGCATGCATCGGATGAGCATTATAGATGTGTTTCTGAATGCAATGTCCATCTATCTATCCATCTATCTATCCATACCATTTTACTTTTAATTGCATGCATATTTGGATGTGCATTTGAAGATGTATCCCATCCACATTTTTGATGCAATGTATACTCTCAAGGACCTAAAGTTTTCTAACTGGAGCTGGATGAAAATGACCGGTTTTAGCCAGGGGTCGGCAAGGTTTACCTCACCTGGGCCAGTTCACTCCAGCGGAGATCCCTTCGTGGGTCAGATTGTGCGCACGCGCGGCCGCAATTTCCGGCACCTGTGCCTCCGCAGACATCATTTCCGCCATCAGATGCAATTTCCGGCACTGTGCAAGCGAGTCCCCACACCACGCTGCGCCAGTTTAGCGCAGTGCGCAGAGACTCACCAAGCAGGCAGCTTGGTTTGGGGGTGGCTTGTGGGCCAGTTAAATGACCCTCAAGGGCCGCTTGTCACCCATGGGCCTTAGGTTGCCTACCCCTGGTTTTAGCGTTTCTTTCAGAAGGTCCAATTCCCTCATCCCGAGAGTACCCTAATGGTAATATTATTCAGGAGCCTGTATAACAATAGCCTGATACAGTCATACCTCGGTTTGCGACTGCTGCGGTTTCCAACCGATCAGTTTGTGGCCGCCGCAGACCCGGAAGTGTTTACATCTGGGTTCCGGGGCACACAGATGCGCAGAAGTGCTCTATCGGCGCTTCGCACATGCACAGAAGCGCCTCTCCATTTACGACCTGCTTGGGGAGCGACTGGCTCCCCGGAATGAATTGTGGTCATAAACGGAGGTAGGACTGTACTGGAAACAACCTATAGAAATCCCCATTGAACTCTGGGTAAATAATATTTGCAGTGTGGCTATATTGGAATGCCTTACTCGCCACAGAAGGGTAATTTGTTGTTGTTGTTTAGTCGTTTAGTCGTGTCCGACTCTTCGTGACCCCATGGACCAGAGCACGCCAGGCACTCCTGTCTTGCACTGCCTTCCGCAGTTTGGTCAAACTCTTTTTTTTTTTAAATATATTTTATTAATTTTCCAATTAAAACCAATTATATCACATTCATTATTTCAAATTATACACATATATATATCAATCAAACCGAATGTTATGCCAAATCGTCTAAAGAATTTTTTATTTGGGTTCCCATGCTTCAAGAAATTGGGGATTCCTCGCAACCGTCCACTGCCGTCTTTTTTCTAAAGTTCAAATCGTCCTCCAAGTTCATAATAATCCAGATCTTCCCCTTACAGTCACATAGATGTTTTCCACTTTCAACCGATTGTTTCCCAGCTGCTGAGATAAATATCAAACAAGGTTTCACAAATGTTCTTTCTCCTGTGTGGGTTAATCAGTCCAGCCTCCCCATAAATCTTCTTAGTCTGGAGCTCCCTGTTGCGTCGAAGCAGCGCCATCTTAAAAAGCTCAAATCACTTTCGTTTTCTCTCATAGCCATGAAGATTAACGATCTTTATAAAATTTACAGCTTTTCCAGGCAGAAGACCCAAACATCAAACCATAAACTCTTGGTAAATTAATGGATCTCCTTGCCCTATAGCTGAACTTAGCTTCAGGTCGCTGCTCCAATTCAAAGTGCGTCACAGCTCATAAATCCTCCGAACGCGTCCAGGACTCCTTCCGTCCGACTAGGGGGGGGGGGCTTTTCTCATCGGCAACTCCACATCTT
This sequence comes from Zootoca vivipara, assembly GCF_965207765.1. NCBI lineage: Eukaryota > Metazoa > Chordata > Lepidosauria > Squamata > Lacertidae > Zootoca > Zootoca vivipara. The sequence continues at coordinate 17,712,809 of NC_142587.1, read as the reverse complement.
TAAAAAATATGCTCAGTAACAACAGTTTATAAAGTTCAACTCACACAGTCTTTTGCTTCTCTTTCACTCCAAACAAGCCAGGACATCGCGTCTGGGAAGGTACGAAGTAACTCATATGAATAAAAATTAAAAAAAACTCAATTCCCTTATCGCTCCGTCCCCATCAATCCTTCTTCCAGATGATCTACAGCCTTTAACTCCTCTCCCTCAGCAGCATAGATTTCTCAGCAGTAAACAGCGCTTCTTCCCCTCCTTCTGAAGTATGTCCATAGATTTAAGCCTAATTATCTTCTTTAACCATGGAAATCCCCGCCATGCAGATTAGCGTCCGGGAGTCCTGGCCCTCGTAAGTGCTTTTCAGCCCAAGCTCCCCCCACTCCATAAACAGTCGGAGTGGGTCTGGGGGCATCGCGGGCCAGCGGCCCCTCTCCGTAACCCCCGGAGAGGGTAGGGGGTTGCCATTTACTCCCCTAGCAACCGCCAAATTCCTTATGAAGGTCAGAGGGATGGAAAACAGGTCCGCCATTCCTGCCGGCGGAAACCGGAACCAACGCAGTTTGGTCAAACTCATGTCCGTAGCTTCGAGAACACTTTCCAACCACCTCGTCCTCTGTAAGGTAATTAAAGGCACATAAAAGATAGAAACTTTTGGTGAGACCTGGCTTCCATTTTTTCCCTTTATAAATGAGACAGAAGACACTTTTATTCCACCCACAACACAAGAATCTCTGTGGAGAGTATACTTCAATTGACAATGCATAAATAAACGTATTGCTTGTTTTCTGTGTACTGCATATGAAACTTAATAAGAATGTTCCACTGGACATGTTGTTCTTGTATTTACATGAAAACCAATAAAAATTATTTGGATAAAAAAAGGATCTGACTGTGTTGGCCCTCTGTATTCCTAAATCATGCCTCTTTATTAACAACGATAAATTGGGCGAATGATTAGGGGTGTTGGAGAATTCCGAAGAAAACAGAATGAGAGCGGGAAATGCTAGTGTTTACTTTTTCTTCCCATCTCTGGAATGGAAATCAATCCAGAAAATACCATTTGTATTCACTGTTGTTGATACTTTCAGTCTGCAAATGATACACAATTGATTATTCCCCCACCCACATTTACATTGTTTCTTTTGCAATGAAATGAATGGAGTGGAATAATGTAATGACAATGTAATTTACTTAATTAATTGCATAAGTTACTTAAGTTATGCCATTTCACCACAGCAGACAGCAAAACAAGTACGGTAGCGTAGTTTCTGTTGAAAGACGAAGAACTGCAGCAGAATGGAAATAGTTTTACTTGAAACAAATACAGGGTGAAATGGAAAATGATGCCTTCTTACATCCCTGGGCATGATATTTCTTAGATATATTATTTAGATACATTATTGAGCCTATGAAAGCTGTTCCTTTGGGACCAATCCATTATGGTATCCTATTAATGAACTGAGAGCATCTGCTACAGCTGAGCTTAAACATCTGGCATTATATAAACCGAAGAAGCCTTTGTAACATTTATAAATTGCAATACAGATTGTTTTTCATGTTCATTAAAGAAATCCAAACACAATAGCAGGGCAACCTTCTGTATTTGAAATAGATAAGCCCCCGCCCTCCACAATTTATCAGTCTTGTAGGTCAAGCAAATCAATGTTTATTTCAGATGTAACTGCACTTAGGAATTCTTATTTAAGAGTGCTGTCTCTAGTACTCAGACACATTTTACATTTAAACACTGTCTAGTTGCATATATTAATGTGCAATAGCGCATCTTTTAATAAAACATATTCACAATGGAGAAGTAACTCACCTGTTTGGTGTACAATGTGGGCAGAAGAAATTACTTGACAATAGCTAGATTTGCTCCATTAGCAACAAGAAATGTATAATGAAGCAATTGTACAGCTGGGGGAAAAAATCAACACACAAGAGTTATTAGCCCACATAATTTTGACTAACCTCCTCTGCCCCGTGTGCATAGACAATTATAAATATACTTTTCAGCCTACAACAAATGCTAACTTCTCAGGTTCTAATAAACCCAAAGTTGCAGAAAGATTTTTTAAAAAAACCTGGTATTCTAGTAATATAGGTGTGTGTGTTTTTTCTACATCGAAGTAACTTAAAAAGATACTGCGAATTCACTTTTAAAGTTATAAAGCAGGAGAAAATAAGAAAACCATGGGCATGGCTATGTGGGAAACTTGTAGTACCTACAGACTTCCACATGATTAGTTTGTTCTTTTTAATATAATAAAAACTTGGGAGGAAGATTTTTTTGACAGTCTGTAAGATGCTGTGTTTATCCCTTTTTTTCTTTCTTTTGCTTCTTTGGTCCCAGTGCTCACCCACTCCTAGATATCTTCCTCAAATTCAAATCCTCACAAATCCCATCTGTGGGGTGGGGAGCAGTTGTGTGGGGTAGCAGCTGTGTTACAGTTTAGGAAGGGAAAGGATTGAGCTGTCATTCCTACCACAGTTCCTTTGCCCATAATTTCCTGAAGTGGTTTATTCTGAATAGAGGGAAGTCCCCACAGTCCTTTCTTCCTTCTGTGTTGTCACAGTACATTTGTAGCTCATAATTACCTAGTAATTGAAAAAATACCCTCGCAGTCCTTTTCTTCCTTGTTTACTTCAAATTGATGGTTTGGCAACGACCCTTGTTTTTATTTTCAAAGTCCTCATTTAGTACTATTGTGATTCTCTAGTTGCTTTTATTGGGCTATTTGGTCATCCAGTCTATTTCCCCTCTCTTCTTCTTCATCCTCAACCATATATTCATCTGCAAGTGTCCTCACCCAATCAAATACTCTTGTTTTCATTGCCTAACTTGAGGAAATGAATGAAATGAGACCCAGGTCAATGTCCTTAGGAATTTCATTGGCTCCTTCCAGGTGTATCCAGAGAAGAAGAAGAAGAAGAAGAAGAAGAAGAAGAAGAAGAAGAAGAAGAAGAAGAGGAGGAGGAGGAGGAGTTTGGATTTGATATCCCGCTTTATCACTACCCGAAGGAGTCTCAAAGCGGCTAACAATCTCCTTTCCCTTCCTCTCCCACAACAAACACTCTGTGAGGTGAGTGGGGCTGAGAGGCTTCAGAGAAGTGCGACTAGCCCAATGTCACCCAGCAGTTGCATGTGGAGGAGCGGAGACGCGAACCCAGTTCCCCAGATTAGGAGTCTACCGCTCTTAACCACTACACCACACTGGCTCTCATAGAATGCCCCTTAAAGCATCTCCTGAGTCAATTTCCATTTGGCTTTATTATTCCCCACTTGCAAGTCACCTCTCCCTTTTCGGAGGGCTGCTTTGCGGGTGGGAATCCAGGTCCTCTCAGTGATCCAGTAGTGGGCAGAGGAACCACATCAGTGGCATCCCTGGCCGTGTCACGCCTGGGGGCATGGCTACAACAGTTTAAATGGTGGCGCGGCTGGGGAGGCAGTCCCCTTTGCCTCCATTTCAGGATCTCCCAGCCCGCCCACCCTCTTTTCTTGCGTGTTTTGACTATGGCCTTGCTATGACTTATGTCGGCCGCCTGGTTGTTGGGGCCGGGTAGGATTTTTTCCACTTGCCAAAATTGGCACTGGTCATTTGGTTTTTGCCTACCTAGTAGCAATCATCACAACTTCTTAAGGTTAGGCATTGGGTAAGCCTCATCATGGGATGGGAGGCTGTTGCTTCCGCCTGCCCCTCCATGTTAAGGGTATCCCATTAAAGGGATTTGGGGGTGTGGTTCCTGTCCGAAGCCTGGGCATGGGCTAGGGCCATGCCACAACCCCAATGGTGACCCAGTGGGGGGGGGGGCTCAATTTATGTACATCATAGGGCTCCCCCCTTCCGGTGGTTGACCCTTAAAGAGACTTCCTGCAGTCGGGCAGGAGTCAGCATATAGTCATACCTGCCAAGTTGCTGTCAGAGAAATAAGGGACCGGGCCGGAAATAGCAGACCGGAAGTAGCGCTGCCGCCATTTTGGAACTGGACGGAGCATGCTCAGAAGTGACTTTTGATGCTGCTTTGCCCAGTTCCAAAATGGCCGTCGCGCCAGAATAAACCGGGGGAAAAACAACACCATTTTTTCAGCTAGGAACAGCTGGAAAAACGGGAATTTCCCGGGGAAAATGGGAGACTTGGCAGCTATGGATATAGTCTTGCTTCACCCAACTGCCTAAGCCAAACCGCTCACATCTGTAACCAAGAAAGTTGTGGCCTTATTTATCCCATTAACCCAATAGACTTGTGCTGGTGTATTTATTTCGGAGGGAGCTGGGGGGGTCCAGGGCCTCGCCACGCAATCTGCTCTGGCAGTATCTCCAACATACTCCAACCAAGGAAGAGCTTACAAGAACTTTACCATAGCTAATTCCAGGCCAATCTGAGGGAAGATTGGTGGTAGGCAAATGGAAATGCCGTTGCCCTGCCACGGGTTGCTTTAAATGTACTCACATATCATGGCTGTGGTATACAAAGCAGATGCTCTACGACTGAGCCAGGGTCCATCCTTGCCCTTGGAGGCTGAAAAGATGCATCAGTGGCAGAATGACATTTTCTACCTAGATACCATTTGGATTTGTGGAAGCCTCTACATTCCATTCGTGGTGCTTAAGGTCCTGCCTTCTGCTGTTCACACTGGATTTTGATAATAAATGTACGTACAATGAACACATGGTCTCAATGTGCTAGACTGACAATACAGTTTAGCAGTTTTGATATTCATTGTGTCTGGTGGGCAGAAAGTGCATGCTTCACGAGAAAATTAATCTCTTCATGCAAATGCATAGTGCCTGCACTGGGTAGGTGTCCTCAGCTGAATCCAGTCAACTGGTCATGTGACTAACCTGAATGTCAGCAAACAATAATACTCTACTTAACGATTCGGCTAATTCGACCCGAAACCTTTCATTGGTGCCTTTTTAAAATTTGCTCAAGAAATTCCACTCTAACTTTATGTTGCCATTGTCTTTGAGGTCATCCATTATACATTAAATGTTTTAATTGCTTTGTAATTACTTTGCATTCTCCTGGGGTGTGTGTGTTGCCTCCTTTCCTCTCCAAGAAAATTGGGTTGATCTCATTGCTACTAGAGAAAGAAGTCCTTGAGGTGCTTGAAAACTCCCTCCTCCCTCCTCACTCCCGATTTCTCTCCCCTTCGCAGTATACTCCAGTGGCAAATAATTTATAATACCCGGAAAATGATCTCTAGCAGAGAAGCTACCTTCAAAGAATAAGAGACGCACATTAGCCAATAATTTGAAGCACAAGTGTGAATGTAAAATTGGAGCATTAGCAGCCATTTGCTGCTTTCTCCCTTCCTCTCCCCTCCCTCCCCACATCTTGCGAAAGCAAAACAAGTTTGGTACTTTAAAAGAAGGGAACAATGTATCTGTTGTGGTGACACTTTAGTTCTGCAGCTAGCTATGCCATGTGTCTCAAAGATACATGAGATTTTAAATGCACAGTACATGGTACTACAGTGGTACCTCTGGTTGCGAACGGGATCCGTTCCGGAGGCCCGTTCGCAACATGAAATGCCCGCAACCTGAAGTGCCATATCTGCGCAGGTGCGCGGTGCGATCTGGCACTTGTGCGCAAAGCACGATTTAGTGCTACTGTGCAGGTGTGAGTGGCAAAACCCGGAAGTAACCCTTTCCAGTACTTCCGGGTCACCACGGGACGCAACCTGAAAAACGTAATATGAAGTGAACGTAACATGAGGTATAACTGTACTAAACTCCTAACACAACATGTACTGCACTGATAATGTGCAGGTTGACAATAGGTAGAGTTGTTGTTGTTGTTGTTGTTGTTGTTGTTGTTGTTGTTGTTGTTAATACCCCACCCATCTGGCTGGGTTTCCCCAGCTGCTCTGGGCTGCTCCCAACAGAATATTAAAAACACAATCAAACATCAAACATTAAAAACTTCCCTAAACAGGGCTGCCTTCAGATATAGTGATGATGCTCTATTTTCCAGGCCTGGGTGGTAGGAAAATGTTCTGATGAATAACCATTATCATTGGCAAGGTAACACGGCTAGCCCTAAGCTATGTTCCTATACCTACTTACGAAGGAGTGAATCCAACTGAGTTTCAAGCACTGGGCAGTGTTTCCCAAAGTGGGCGATATTGCCTGCTGTAGGGTGCTGGATTGATCCAGGAGGGTGGTAGTAGCCTTGGGTGAATTTGGGGTGGCATTGCATAAAAATAAGAGGACGGTGGAAGCATAAAGAAGAGAAGAAAGGGGAAATTTGAAAAACCGTTCATGCATTTTTCATCTGTTGTGTAATGATGCCTAGTCAGGTGCCGCTGTGGGACAGCAACAATGCCCCCCCCCCTCAATATAGCAGTCATGCTGGAGGCGAGGGTTTTCCCCGAACTTGGGTGAACACTTTCCAGCTACACCCAAGCCCAGGAAGTGGATCACATCTTGCCTGCCCATTTGGCCAATGGCAGGTGGGCTGCAGTGCCTGCCCCGCCCCTGGAGCAGATCGGACAGAGCTTGCAGGCTTCAGTCCAGTCTGCCCCTTGGGTTTTTAATCCTGGGGCCAAGTCCACCTCCTCATCCAGTCTTGAAAAAAACATTCATGCCTGTTCCGTCTGTTGTATAATGACACTTACCAATGTGGCATAACGTCATAGTGATTACTTTATTTTCCAAATATTTTTCTTGTACAGTTTTATGTTACTTGTTACTTGTTGGAAGCCGCCCAGAGTGGCGGGGGAAACCCAGCCAGATGGGCAAAATATAAAGGATATCATCATCATCATCATCATCATCATCATCATCATCATCTATCATCTTTCTATCCATCTATCATCTATCTATCATCTATCTGTCCATCTAGAAGCATATCAGTAGAAATAACCTTGGAACAAAAAGAGGTAGCTTGAGGAATGGTCTTTGTTACCATTTATCATCAGATGTCAAGGAGATGAGTAACTATATAACCTTTAGAAGACATCTGAAGAAGCCCTGCATAGGGAAGCCTTCTACTGTGTAATGCTTCATTATGTTTTTATATATGTTGGAAGTCAGCCAGAGTGGCCGGGGCAACCCAGTCAGATGAGATAATAATAATAATAATAATAATAATAATAATAATAATAATAATAATAATAATTATAATAATAATAATAATAATAATAATGCAGACACACTTAATATCCGCACTGCAATGCGGGTTCACCATCATTGTGATCATGATTTGCGGTGGGGGCTTACCAAACCACTCCTGAGTTGCAAAGGTGAGGGCATGAGTGGTCACTGTGGAATAGGTCCTCAGCTGTTGCTGGGCAGATTTGGATGTTGCAATTTGAAGGGTCAGCCCCCTTGGTATAAAAGCCAAAGAGAGAGGTTTCTCTTTCTCTTTGGCTGCGTTTTTGGATCCCCACCCTCCCTCCGCTGTTTTTAGCCTCTGTGTTGACATTGCTGTGCCTCTCATGGGGTCGCCTGTATTCAGGGGCCTGGTAGGAATTTTTCCACTTGGCTGATTGGCTGGTGCCATCTGGTTTTTGCCGACTGCATAGCATATAGTCACAACTTGTAAGGTTGGCGGTTAGGCATTGGTTATTGGTTGTATATGGGGTCTGTTGACTGTATTGGCCCCTTGTGTTAATGCCTGAGTTAGGGGAGATTCCGGCCAGGAATACAGGGTCTCTATGCAGTGTCCATAACCCCAGTAGGGGACCAGCAACACACATGAGCCCCTGGGAGCCTGAGGGGAGAGGGGAGAGCCTATTGGACCCGACTCCCTGTCTCTCCCTGTAGGGTTTCCCCTTGTTGACAAGGCGAGTTTATTTCTGTCCTTAGGTGACAGTTGGAGAACCAATGCCTACGCAACCACTCACTTGTTTGATATTTGTATTTCAATAAAAGTTGTGGCCAAATTCATGCCAAAAACCATTAAACAAAATTTCTGTCCATGGTGTGTGTTATTTGAGGGGTGGTTTTGGGGACCTCCACACGCAAATCCATTCTCATGCTGGCTAATTTTATGCCACAATGGTATCAGTCTGCAAATCAGCTCTCTGGTGTTCTGCATTCTGCCACCTTCTCAGGCGACTGCACTTCAGTTCAAACCCTAGGGAAGACATGATGGGGTGAATCCTCTCATGGGCTCCCCCCCCCAGCTTGAAGGATGTGTGAGGAGCAGAAAAGGTTTCAGAGCTCTCAGCAAGGTTGAAAGGAAAGGAGAGGGGGGGGATGTGCACACACCACCTTCAGTCACTTCACAAAAATAAGGTAAGCTCAAAATCCTGCATGCACCCAGTGTCGTTCTAAAGAAATTCCTACCGTAAGTGTTCTGAGAATGAGTTAGGGAGAAAAAAATAAGCTTTTTTACAACAGCAACAACAACAACAACAACAACAGAGGAAGAACATTTTCAAGAAACTGGAGGGCAGATTTTGGCACAGCACTACCGTGTTTCTCATATTATAAGACATGTCTTATATTTATTTTTTCCTCAAAAAAACACACTATGGCTTATTTTCAAGGGATGTCTTATTTTTTTCCTCTTTCTCCTGCCGCGGCCAGCATTGCTGCTGTGCCTATCACTATGTCTTATTTTCAGGGTATGGCTTATATTCCTTGAATGCTTAAAAATCCCGCTATGGCTTATTTTATGGGTATGTCTTAAAATATGAGAAACAGGGTAGTTATTTCTCACTAATTATTTGTATTAAGATATGTGTCCTCTGCACTCCTCTCATTTATATGTTCTTCCCTACAGCAGGGCTGAAGGGAAATTTACTTGGGTGAAGACTCCAAAAAATCTCCAAACATCTGAATAGACTAGGGTGTGCCAACAGGTTCTTCATCTTTGGTGACAGTCAATGGTAATTATTTGGGTGGGGGTGGGAAAAGAAGGAAGGAAGGAAGGAAGGAAGGAAGGAAGGAAGGAAGGAAGGAAGGAAGGAAAATTCCCATCTGCATGCATGATATCCCATTTCACATTTTTTTGCGTGTGTCTGGAGTTTCTTCTACCTTTTTAAAGGTAAGATTTTATTAAGACCTTTAATAATATATTACAATAAAAAGCAATCTAATCTAAACAAAAACAAATAAAGAGAAAAAAGATCTCTCACAGGTAGATCTTAAAAGAGAGAGAGAGAGAGAGAAAGATCTCTCTCACAGGTGCATAGATCTTAACTCTTGTCTCACACAGGAAGAGGTGGACCCTCTCGGCTCTCAGCAGGAAGCTTCCCTTTCTTCTCCCATGCTCCCAGCCTAGATCTTCCCTTCCCTGCTTCTCACACAGAGTCCTTCACCAACCACCTCACTGACACAGAGCAGAGGACATAAAACAACAACAACCAGAATCAGAAGCAAAGCAAAAATGGGGAAGAAAAGATAACAGAAAGAAATAACAGAAGGAATAATAAAAAAAAGAAATGATGATCAGGAAAAATAAATAAATAAATAAATAAGCACTTCCAATTCTCCACCTGTCAGTTGTATATACAAAAGTTATTCAAAATGCCCACTCCAAAGTGGTATCCAGCTGTTTCTCCTTCTGCTAGGCATTGTTTTCCTGTCTTCAGGCTCAGGCATCTGAAGTACATTTATTTTTCCTTCCACTCAAAAAGTGAGAGCTGTAACTGAAAACGTTCAAGGCTCCAGTGGCAGCCTCCTTTTTTGAAGAAAGGGAGATTTAGCCTAAGGATTGACCCCTAGGGCTATTATGTAGTGTTTGGACAAGATTGCATTTTTTCCATCTCAGTCACTCACCCTGTCCAGGTCCCTTGAATGTTTCTTGGTCCCTCAGCAAGGAAGCGGCCATTTTCTCCCTGTCAATCCCTGTTATCTCTGTTCCTCCAGAGATAATGTGATAACCAAGATTTATGGCTTGGCTATCATTAATTACCGCATACAGTAATTATCTTTGTCAATGGAGTGTTGACAGGAGACATCTAATTTGCCATGATTCCTCCCCGGAAGTCAATATCTGATTTCACATTAATGCTCATGGTGGGGAAAACATAAAAACTTAACAGTTTCTCCAGCTGACCTATCACATCTGTAAATCAGGCCTTGTGTAAACACTGATCCTAAGATCTTTGGCATATAATTAGGGAAGACCCATAGCTCAGTGGTGTAACACATATTTTGCATTAAAAATAGTCCCAGGTTCAATTCTGGTATCAATAAGTAGAGCTGGAAAAATAAGGAGAGTCAGTGTTGGCTAGAAGGACCAAAACTCAGTGTATGTTTCTTTGAAATTCTTCTCCAGTAAAGTTTTTCCAATCCAAAGCTCTGTTGCAGGTTCCCTATTTTCGTGTTAATGAGGAACCTTTGATTTTCTAGAGTTCTGTATATGCATTACATATATTCAGGTAGAAGTAGAAAAAAGGGCCCTAGACAACTTTGTACTGATTGCCTATATCATATGCATAACTACAGGTTTTAAGCACCTGAATTGTAATATCAATTCTGCATTCACCTGCGAACTTGAAAGATATGCTTTGCCCACAAAATTTCATTTTTCAGGTTAGTATGCCAATGCCAAAAAAATGTTAAAGGTCTGGCAACTTGATTGCAAATACGTTCATGTGTCTTCATATATTCTTCATATTTCAAAGATTCTGATTCCAAATTTATTCCAGCCCTGATCCCTTTTTCTGAACTATTTGGTGGCAACACATTTGCCTAATGAAGCAATCCATACTTTCAGTTAAATGGTTCCCCCCCCCATTATCTCTCTCTCTCTCTCTCTCTCTCTCTCTCTCTCTCTCTCTCTCTCTCTCCCTCTCTTTCTCCCTCTCATCCTATCTCTCCCACACACCTACTTTTCTTCCAAATAGTGTATTAAGCAATTCAGTTCTTATTATGGGTCACTCAAATTGGAGATGGAGAGCAATTAACTTTTAGTAGCAAAATGTCAAGCACTTCCTTTTGCCACATCTGACGGAATTTGTCAGGAAAAGACGATGGTTTCATGGTTTCATATAAATAACAATTGCTGAAATTAATTAGTCTCTGTTACAATTAGTTCCTGATCTAATTACCCCATAGTGGACAGATAACAATGAGAAAGAAAGAAAAAAACACAAGAAGAGTTTATCTTGTCTTTTTGCACATCCAAATTGATACCTACTTGAAATATGTTATTTATCTTAATCATTCAAGAACATAAAAAGTGCCCTGCTGGATCCATCTAGTTCAGAAGTGGGAAACCTCTGGACTCCCAGATGCTGTTACACTAACATTCCCATCTTCCCTGACAATTGGCCCAATTGGCTGGGAATTATGAGAGTTGTTGTCCAGAAACATTGAGAGGGGAGGCCATAGGTTCTCCTCACCTAATCTGTTCCCAGATGGTTATTGCTCACAGTGACCACCTGACTGCCTCTGGAAAAGGTCACAAGCAGGACCTTAAGACAATAGTTCGTTCCCAATGGAAGTCTCCAGCAATTGGTGCTCAGAGTAGAACAGCTTCCAGACATATTAAACACATAAAACATATAAAAGACTCAGTATTAAGTAGTTTTAAATCTGACTTTAAAAATCTCAGCTATCTAAATATCCTGAAACAATGTCAGTAGTTTCCTGAACATCATCCCTCAGCAGATATTGGATTACAGATGTTTTGGAAATAGATGCTTTGAGCTTCAAATGGGGTCACCAGTAGGTCTCTCCAAAGAGTGTTGAAGAGAGGACAGTCCAAAATTATTTGGCATACTGTATCTTGGTGCCTCAATACTAGTTGCTGAAACCATAGGAGGGAAGAGTGCTCTTGTGGTCAAATTCTGCATGCAAGCTGTTCATGATTGACCACTGTGAGAACAGGATGCTGGGTAAGATTGGCGATTGGCCTGATCCAGTAAGCTTTTCTTATGTTCTGTTTTTAATTGGGAGCACTGCCCCTGTTCACTCCACTCACTAACATGACCAACAACCCCGTGCCAACTGCATTTCACCCAAACCCCACAGTTCCTCCCACTGCCAACTCAAGAATGGAAAGTGAACAACAAAATACCACTGGACAACAAAAGAGGTTTAAAGACGCTCTCAAGGCAAATCTAAAAAAAAGTAGTATAAACACTGACAACTGGGAAACACTGGCCTGTGAGTGCTCCAATTGGAGAATAGCCTTTATCAAAGGTGTCATGGGCTTTGAAGACGCTCAAACTCAGGACGAAAGAGAGAAATGTTCTAAGAGGAAGGCACATTTGGCAAACCTTCACCATGATCAACTCCTTCCTGAAAACCTATGTCCCCACTGTGGAATGACGTGTGGATCCAGAATTGGCCTCCACAGTCACTTACAGACTCACTGTTAAAACCATGTTTATGGAAGACAATCTTACTTGGCTACGAGCGATCACTTTGAAGCCTCATTTTTTGGAATCCTAGTGCAAATCACGAGGCTTTCAGAACTTGGTGGAGGGTTGAAGAAAGGGGGCTGGGTGCAAGCTCTCACCCAACCCGCAGTTCGCAAACCCCACCTGAAGCAAGGTTTAACAGAACCTGGGGGGGGGGGCTTCACAGAGCAGCTTACTAAACTGCTCTTTGCAGTGCCTCTCCCTTCTCCCCACTGCAGGCAAGTTTAACAGATGGGTGTGCTTTGCCCAGTGAGTTGCTCAACTGCTGGATGAAGGGGCTCATCACCCTTCCATTACCATACTTCAGGAACACTTAGTGGCACTTTGCTTCCATTCCACACACACCCATTAAACAGCTTGCCTTGACTGGCTTGCTTTTGCTCTTTCCACAGTTGGCATGGCGGAGTGTGACAGCATTTCCCATTCTTATGTATATAGGAAAACTTGAAAGCTGTATAGAGCAGTCATACAGCTAACTGTCCTCTGTTGACGGTTCCTACAATTCTTTTTATACATTAAAGAAAACAATGTCAGGAGGCTGCCAAAGAACTCAAATGACAAGTTGTTGTTTTGTTCATCCCTGCTAAGTGTTTAACATTCAAGGAGTGAATCAAATAACGTACCCTGATTTTTTTTTTTAATATCCTTTATGCTGCCAGAGTAATTTATTTGTTCATATTATAGTTTTGCATCATAAATGGCCTTTAAATAGTAAGCTAAGAAAATAAATGTTTTAAAAGTATGAAGGGTTTTCTTAAAAAAACACAACCCGTCATATTCTCTTTTCTTAACTATTTTGCAACTATGTTTTAGTTGTTTTTTTGATACTTTGTACATTTGCCTTGTGACATTTGTGGAAGGCAGCTACTTAATTTAAGCATGCCCGGTCAAACTTTTGCAGGCAATGGTATGGCATTTTAAGAAGATGGGTAGGGCTGAGTTTAGGAGGCACTTAAAGGGGTAATGTTCAGTACTAGCATGTTGTTGATGGCGTTCATCTCTCTGACTCTGGGAATGACGTATGGCTGGCAGAGATTGCACATGGCTTGAAGGAATGGCTGCAGGTGTGGTTGTATTGGTGGCGAGCGCAGGGCTCCTGTGGCGGTTAGGCATTGACTTTAGGGGAATGTGGGGAGGGGAGGTGCGGCCATCACCTGCCCCTCCATTTTGATAGGGTATTCTGTTAAAGGAATCTGGGGGTCTGGATCTTGTCCAAAGCCCAGGGAGGGGCTAGGACCATGCCAGGAGCCCCGGGAACCCCAGGGGTGAGCACCAGTCAATAGACGTTGATGGACCTCCCCCTGTTGTTAGTTTCATAGCTGCCAAGTTTTCCCTTTTCTCGCGAGGAAGCCTATTCAGCATAAGGGAAAATCCCTTAAAAAAGGGGATAACTTGGCAGCTATGGTTAGTTTACCCTTTGCAGGCTCCCTGCAGGGTAGAAAGGAGCCAGTTATAAGCCAATACCAATACCAGTCACACTTGTGTATTCAATAAAGCTGTGGCCTAAATTTGCCCATCAATCTTTTAACTAAATTCTGTCTCCACTGTGTCTTTATTTCCATGGGGTGGGTTTGGGGGCTTGATGTGCAAACACATGGGCAAAGGCATTATGTGACAAAATAAGCTAGTGCAACTGCCGGCCATTTCAGCCCATTAGAAGCTGGCAAAATAGTTTAAAGTCTGTGGCTGATAACAAGAATTCATATACCTACAAAAATGAGGCGAGAGGAACTCTGTGACCCAGAGAAATCAGGGCAGGGATCAGCTGCAGCTATGAATGGTGTTGCTAAGGTAGGAATATGAAGGAAATGTGTACGTTTTTGAACTAGGATTTTATTAAATTACCTGTGTGTGTGTGCTTTTAAGGGGGGGGGTAAATGACATGCAACAGTGAGCAAGGGCTAGATCCAGTCCGAGTTAAGACAGTTTCTGCTCCATTGACCAAATAGAAAGATAATTAAACATGTGCTTTTAAAATTAATTATAATTATAAATCACCTCATGTGGCATAATTAAGCCTATTGAGCTGAATGTTATTATGGCTGTGACTTCTTCGGGTATGCATATCTTTCCTTTTGGATTTAAATTCTGCACTGTAGGATTTGAGAAGTGATTTCTATTTTGCAGCAAACTAGCATACATTTTATTCATTTGCTTATTTATTGCAATGATTTTAATCCCAATCTTCCATTGCATTTGCACCACAATGGCTCTTGAGGGAGAATGTGAAACAAATCAAAAAGATCCCACCCAACTAATTCAGATATACAATATATGCTCCTTTCAGGGGTGCTAACTTGAACAGATTACTGGGGATGCCCAGATAAGTCCCTTCCCGCATTAATAGAATCATAGAGTTGGAAGAGACCACAAGGGCCATCCAGTCCAACCCCCTGCCAAGCAGGAAACACCATCAAAGCATTCTTGACATATGGCTGTCAAGCCTCTGCTTAAAGACCTCCAAAGAAGGAGACTCCACCACACTCCTTGGTAGCAAATTCCACTGCCGAACAGCTCTTACTGTCAGGAAGTTCTTCCTAATGTTTAGGTGGAATCTTCTTTCTTGTAGTTTGAATCCATTGCTCCGTGTCCACTTCTCTGAAGCAGCAGAAAACAACCTTTCTCCCTTCTCTATATGACATCCTTTTATATATTTGAACATGACTATCATATCACCCCTTAACCTTCTCTTCTCCAGGCTAAACATACCCAGCTCCCTAAGCCGTTCCTCATAAGGCATCGTTTCCAGGCCTTTGACCATTTTGGTTGCCCTCTTCTGGACACGTTCCAGCTTGTCAGTGTCCTTCTTGAACTGTGGTGCCCAGAACTGGACACAGTACTCCAGGTGAGGTCTGACCAGAGCAGAATACAGTGGTACTATTACTTCCCTTGATCTAGATGCTATACTCCTATTGATGCAGCCCAGAATTGCATTGGCTTTTTTAGCTTTATCAATCACATCATGTGGCATGCACACACCATTTGAATGGCAATGCCCATGAATGTTTTTTTTTTGGGGGGGGGCACAGCCTCGTCAAATATTTTATTGGGTGGGCCGAAGGGACCTTGGCCCCTGGGAGTTGGCTACTATGGCTGGTTTCTTATGCCAGAATGTAATATCATTGCCATAGTACGGTTTCCACCACAACACCACAAAAGCATGTTTGGATCCCGTGCCAATCCCTCTGAAGGATGGTGTCATGAAGACATCTCATATGATCTTCCTTAATGACTCCCGGCAGGTTAAAGGTGTTACCACTACAGCATCATACTGAAATGATGGGTTTTTTCTTCCTTCCTTCCCAGTAGTACCCACAGTGAAATGATAAGAAAAATTACTCTCCATTCTCATTGTCCATTGAGACATTGGTCCCTTCACTCCCCTTCCCTTCCCAGTACGACCAATGGCAAAGCTGGAACATGCATGTTCAGGCATCCTTTGATGCCTTCCAATGGAGATACAACCAACCAACCAACCAACCCAATAATAACAATAATAACAATAACAATAACAACAACAACAACAACAACAACAACAACAATAATAATAATGTGATACTTCAAGAAACCCTACTCTGAATTCTGGCACAGGAATGAAAATAGTCAACATTTTCTCGCTTCACCAGTTAACCTGAACTGAGGAACAGAGTTTCCTAACAATACCTTCAAAATTTCAGCATGACCCTGAGCAAAACAGCAAAATGTATCCTGTGGGCTCCTAGCCCACCTCCAAGCTTACCTGATATTCCATATCGTGCTGTAATCATTATGGGGGAATAGGGTAACTCTCAAACTACAAGAAGTGGAAAACAACCTATAAATAATAAGGCGAAATATTAAAATAAGACATTACATTTTGAAATCCTCCTGAAATCTGGTACCAATCATCATGTCTCTGGAGAATAGAGGAAGCCACACATTTTTTTCCTGTGAAGATTCTCCCCTCTCCCTGGATCTGGAGATAGAGAGATAAATTATGCAAGCAGAAACAGAGATGTTTGGCAAAGAGCTTGTTATTATGATGATGATTTTTAAACCCAGTTCTACCCACTTTTAGCAACTCCAATATGGCAAGGCCACCAAATCATTTTCTAATCAAACTTTGGCATTTTAATAATTGGATGTTTGCTGCCCAGCCTGCTACTTAGTAAACATCAGCCAGGAATGTCACATTCGTTAATGCTGCCAAAGCAATCCTATTCAGAAATTATTTTTCCCTGCTTCTTCAAAGCTTCTAAAAATGATATCTCATCTCTCTCTCTCTCTCTCACACACACACACACAGGCCAACCATCAGACACTGTTGACTGGAAAAAACCCAGAACGTTCAGAATTAAACCTCTCTCTATTTTTTTTCTTAAAGTCAAGTACAACGTGTGATCCGTATTAAGAAATAAATCACCAACACTATTTCCTGCTGCACAAATAATATGTGTATAATTATGAGAGACAGTGCAATTTTCATGTCGGAAGACTTGTTTCTTAGATCTTCCCCTCAAAACATGCTCTCAAGGCGAAACAGAGCTGTTTCTGTATTCCACAAAGAGCTTTGTTTAAGCTTCTGCTGACACCTTTCCCAGTGCCTCTCCACAGGCTGCTAATAAGAGAGGTCAGCCACACCAAAGTCAGGTTATTTCCCCAAAAATTAGGGGAAGGAGTTTTGAATGTAGCAATTTATCACGACTCCTCTGCCTCTATACCAAACCTTTTTGGGGGTCAAAGACTGGATTCACCATTTTGACAGTGTTTCTTCTACAGAATCACATGCTACAGAAATAAGCTTGGAGGGGACAGAACTATGATATTCAAATCACCATCACATCCAATCCTATAGCAGTATGCTGCCCAGACTCTACTATTGATCCATTTTCTGTATAGTTCAGGAAGTTCTCCACTCCAGGCTGCAGCAGAAACAAAGTTCCTTCAAAACTTAGCCAGTTTTTGTATACATGAGATATTTCTAACTCCACTCCCTTCATGGCAGTCCCTGAACTTGAGAACACAGTTTGAGCTTTCCCCTCTTTTTTTTTTTTTAAAAAAAAGACACTGTACAGAAGGGGAAAAATATGTCACGTTATTCTTGTCATTGTCCTGGCTTCTAAGCACCCAAGAAAGGTTTGGGTTTCTTTGTAGGATTGGGAGATCTAAAATAAAAAGTTAAAATAGAACTGTGATGTTCTATTCTCTAGAGTAGTGCTCCAAAGATTGGTGCTCTTCCACTGTAAGAGGGGAAGTTTCCCCTCCTCCTGCTCTACATGAAGCCACAAAAAATAGGGGACTAGGGCTGTGATGTTAAAAACATTTAGTTGGCCATTGTGTTGAAATCAGTGGGATTTTCTCTTCCATGTAATTGCTTTGATCCAGCTATTCTTTGCCGCCTTGGACTCTCAGGTGAATTCAGGGAATTCCCTTGTTCCATGGGCTCCCCCATTCACTTCAATGAGCCGAACAGACATTCATAGAAAGGGATGCATTAAAGAGCCATTATAGAGTTCCTAGAACAGTACAGAAATGTTGAGGACAGTGCTAATTGTCATTGCTGATTAACAGTGGTGTAATATTAAACTCTGGAGTTCAAGAGTTCACGGTCATGGCCCCATAGCCATGTCCTCAAGGAGAGTCAGACAGCTGTACTGATATACATATAAATACAGTGGAACCTCGGTTTATGAACACCTCGGTTTATGAATTTTCGGTTTATGAACGCCACGGACCCATCTGGAACGGATTAATTCATTTTCCATTACTTTCAATGGGAAAGTTCGCTTCAGTTTATGAACACTTCAGTTTATGAACAGACTTCCGGAACCAATTACACCCATGCTTCAGTTTATGAACGCTTCAGTTTAAGTACTCCGCAGACCCGTCTGGAACGGATTAATCCACTTTCCATTACTTTCAATGGGAAAGTTCGCTTCAGTTTATGAACACTTCAGTTTAAGTACTCCACAGACTGTCTGGAACAGATTAATCCACTTTCCATTACTTTCAATGGGAAAGTTCGCTTCAGTTTATGAACGCTTCAGTTTATGAACAGACTTCCAGAACCAATTGTGTTCATAAACCGAGGTACCACTGTACATACACTCTCCAAATAGCAGCACTATGGCGCAAAACCTGATTGCTTAGGATAGGCATGTCCAGAGTCCGGCCCACTGGTCAGTTTAATCCAGCCCCTGCTGCAGTTTATTTCCTGGGGTAAAATCCTAAAAGAAGGTCAACAGCTTCTATTCTAAAAAAAGGTTAACAGCTTTGGGGTAATTTTTTTTATTTTAAAAAAGCTCAACAACTTCAACCCTATAAAAACAACTTTGGTCAGCCCTCACGCATGTTCACTGCATCAAATCTGGCCCTCTTTGAAAAAAAGTTTGGACACCCCTGGCTTAGGATCAACTGATAATAAAACAATAGACATTTGTAACATGCATTTTAAAACACATTGAGGTTTTACAAAAAGTCTTTGACAGGTTGAACTGAAAATGTAGCTTTTAATGAGAAATGAAAACAGTCCTGCAGAGAAGTGCTACCATTTTAAAACTGCTTGGATAAAGTAGGAACTCCATCAAAGAAAAGAAAGGAAGTATTTGGCCTCCTCTTGGTAATTTTCCTCATTCTCTGGCTTCTCAGTATCACCCTATTCCCATACCTATGGAAGATGGTATCATTTCTCCTGCTCAGGGTGGGAGTGGGGGAGTCCTGGAGCTGTGTTCTCCATGTGTACTGCTCTATTGGTCAACCAACCATCCATTCACATGCTCAATTTTATGTTAGGTTATTCTACTCTAGGTGTGCTCACAGAACCTTCTTGCACACACATTTCTGTGTCCATTTTTGCAAGCAATTTCTCCTCATATAGTGCATTTTTGTACTTTACTTTCAGCAATATACATTCTCTTGTTTTGCATGTTTCCCCAATATGTGCTTTTCGTAAACATTTTTTAAAAAAATAATAATATCATCATGGCATTTGGAGACGTGCAATTTCCCATCTATTTCTGTCCCTCTTGTCTGTCTCTAGGACTGCCTGTCTCTCTTCCCCCACTTCTCTCTCACACTCTCTCCATTTCTCTAAGTTAAGCTATCGTCCAGGAAATGTTGTGCCTAAATAACTTTTGCATTTCTGTCTGTACCCATTAATCACTTTCCAACTCCATAATAAAATCAGTCCTTGATTTTGCATGCTCATTGGAGTCCGTGCTCTGTTATGACTCCTCCACCCACTTCCAGAATAGGTGAGCAAAACAACACCCCTGTGGTGAGCTGCAACTCTCTGCCCAAGATCTTGGAATTGACATCAGTGACATGAACAGGTGCATGGCTGTTCAAGGACATGTGTTAACAATTTCTAAAAGTGAGTTGCCTAGGCAATAATTTGTAATTCCTCTTCATTTTCCCCCTTTTCTTTTTTATATATTTTGGAGACTCCGTAAAGTTTTGCTTTGGGTGCTCAGTGGCAACTGCTTTATTATATGTGACCTTATGACTGCACATCGTATGCAATTTATTTCCGTCACAAAACTGTCACTGAACAAAGCAGATTAATTCTGTTCAGCCCAAGACAGGGTTGCTCTCGGAATCCTTCATGAGCATTCTTTCATTGTTACAGTTCGTTGTATTGAGTCATTATGGAAGACTACTTGGCATTAGCAATATTTTACAAATGGAAGCAGACTACCAAGTTCCTCCCATTTGTGTGCTGACTATAAACATTGTGTAGCAAATATTACATGGAATTCTGATCTTTTCTTCAGTAGAAATTCCAAGTCTATGGTCACCAATAGGACGACCTGACCTCTGCTAGTATTTGTACTGTATTTGTACGAAAATGACCGCTCCACACATAAATGGGGGGGGGCTTTTTGCGTGGACGCGCGCAGCCCCCTAATCCCAGAGGGCGGCTCCCTGGAAATTCAGGTCTGGCACCGCCTTCCCAGGTAGGATGCCAGGGGTCTCCGCCTACCCAAGCCTGGCATCCAATCCTGCCTGGGGAGGTGTTGCCAGGGGATGGCCAGGTAAGGGGAGGGACAAACCGGCTCGGACAATAGCATTTGAATCTTACCTCCAAGCACCAGTTGGTTCCAGAGCTTCTCCCACCCTCCACACCCTTCATTCATGTTCTTTTGCAGGTTAACCTTTTCTCTACAGGTTCTCAGGCGCTGCTACGTCAAGGCTGCTGTTGAAGGGTCGGAAAGGAATTTTCCTGCATTGGCAGGTTTTGCCTTTCCCGTAGCAATATGTCACAACTTGGCGGTATCAGGCCTTGGGCGGAATTCTTTGGCGATTTTCCTAGAGGGAGGGGCGTGAGGCGGAGACCTCACCCCCTTTGCAGCAACAAGATCGGGGTATTGGGGGAAGCCTTGACCATGCCAATAGGTGTCATCACTTCCCCCTACCAGCGGCGGCGAACAGGGGGTGGGCTCTCTCGGCTTGAACATATGTTCTTCAGAGCCCGCCTCAACCCCCATAATGTGGATAACCCGAAGCCTCCCAGAACCCCGGCTGGGGACTGGGAAGGATAACGCCCAATGCCTGAAGCCAAGGTCTCCCTACATCTGAATTTGAATAAAGTTGTAGCCAATTTGAATCCCATAGCACGTTGTCTCGTGTATTTATTCCGCTCGGGGGGGTCGCCTGTGGGTTTGGGGGACTCCGCCTGTCCACGCAATGTAATTTACAAAGAATAAATTGTACTGTGGACAAGAAAACCTGTGTGGTGTAATGTAATGTAACAGCTGCAAAATCTTGTGACTCCAATTAAGGTCACAGAAACGCTGAAGCATTGCTTTGCTAATTGGTTAACTCCCTTTAAAATTAATTGTATATGTGTGTCTTTATTAATGATAGGAAGGGTGGGAGGTGAAAAGCTGGATGATTGTCTCGTTGGAGGTTTCACTGACCTAGAACATGGGAGTGTGGAGACTCCAAGAACACACTGCCTGGAGGAGTTGGTGAGGACAGACAAGCTATAATTTATGGAGTTGCTTCGAGTGAGTTTTAGAAGCAAGAAGCTACTGATCTAAAGTGTGCTAACCCTTGTCAGCACTAGCTGGTGGATTCAGCGGTCTATTCCTCTTTGAGCCCACTTAGGATTGTTCCACCACTAGCAATTTGCAGTAAATATATGGAGCCATATGTGAGACTTTGAAGAGAACGTGCAGTCTCTTCCATATTACACCTCTTTGTGTAAATCCTCTCCACATTTCTCTCTCAGAAATAGGGCTGCTGCATATTTATACAGTAAGAACCATGACGATCTCATAAAGGCAAGATAATTTAATTGCGGTCACTCGCTACAGAATCACAACTTAATTTCTTGGCTTTCATGGATTTAATAAAATGCAACAGTCCCTCTACTATAATGGATCACTTTTACCTTCAATATATATATGCACACAAAATTGCACCCCTTGGGCTGTAGAGATCTGAAGGTTTAAGAAAGCAAATTCTATTCCTTTCCAGTCCTTTGGGTACTTAAGTTAGCATAGCTCCGTTCTTTTTCAAAGACATTATGGTCCTTTCTACCAGCTGAGGGGGTGCATGTTTAGCTGCAGGGTAACTTCATTAGATGAAAAGTGCATGAATATATGAGCAATTCTTGGTATCAATATAAATAATAAAATCATTATCAGTTTTGATTTTTCACCTCCATCAGCTGATAATTTCATACTTCCTTTAAAAATAAATAAATGATTGGCTCAACAAAGATTAGCAATAGCATACAGTATCTAAAAGTTGCACTTCGGGCAGCACGCTGAGAGACAATGTAAAATTGAAAGAGCAGCCTGTGGCATTTTATTGGAAGAGCTTCTTTCAGTCATGCCTTTGTATGTTTCCTGTTGAATATCACGCATCCAAAAAGCCAATGGCTTCAGATATGGTATGTCTGTTCCCAAAGCTCTCCAAAGCTTGCTATCTGAATTATGATTTTCCATCATAGGAAACTAGACGAACCCTCTGTAAAAATCTGTATTATGGGAAGGATTCAATTACGATTGAGTTTAGTCACATGTCTGACCCATTTTTTAATTATAAAAAACCCCAAATATTGCAAAAACAAAATCCTCATGAAAGAAATAAAAATACAGTATTTCATCTATATATAATTTTTTTAATCTTGTGGTTCCAGGTGCAAAATGTTGATTATGCTTTAAGAAGTGCTATGCAATTTAGGTGTCCCTGGCTGCTATTATATTTCAGGCAGAATGTCACATTATAAGAGTGAGAATAATATACAAAGTCGAACATTGTCTTGGAATTTTGCATTCCAATAATAAATAAACAAACTCATTTCTTCCCCATAAATTTGTTTGATGCACATTCTTCAATATGTACATTTTGTCAAACCTAGTTTAAGTGATGTTTCAACTTTCTTGGGTAGGCATCCCCCACCCTGGACAGTCTCTGTTGACATGCAAATTTTATGCATCTGCAGTTTGCTACATGTATAAGAATAAAGTTAGGTAGGTGTGAGAGAGCTCTCCTAGATTGTTGGTGACGTAGAATATAGTTGCAAATGTAAGTATGAAAAGGAAGGCTTCTTTCTAGAAAGCTTTTAAGAGGAGATGATGTGGATACCAATCAGGGATTATTTAAAACCAAGCCTGATGAGGAATTGTTGAAGAAGCTGGATATTTTTAGTCTGGAAAAGAGGAGACTGAGAGGAGACATGATAGAGATCTTCAAATATCTCAAAGGTTTCCACATGGAAGATGGAACAAACATGTTTTCTCCTGCTCTGGAGGGTAGGAATCAAATCAATGATTTCAAATTACAGTGGTACCTCGGTTTACGAACTTATTCCATTCCGGAAGTCCATTCTTAAACCGAAACCATTATTAAACCGAGGCGCTCTTTCCCTAATGAGGCCTCCTGCCGCCGGTGCCCTTCCACCGTTCGGATTCCATTCTTTGACCGAGGTAAAGTTTGCAAACTGGGACACTACTTCTGGTTTTGCGGAGTTGCTAAACCGAATAGGTCGCAAACAGTGCTGTTCTTAAACCGAGGTACCACTGTACAAGAAATGAGATTCCAACTAAACATCAGGAAGAAATTTCTGACAGTAAGAGATGTTCAACAGTGGAACGGTCTCCCGTGGGAGGTTGTGGACTCTCCTTCCTTGGAGGTTTTTAAGCAGAGGTTGGATGACCATCTGTCATGGATCCTTTAGTTGATTCCTGCATTGCAGAGGGTTGGACTAGATAACCCTTGGGGTGCCTTCCAACTATACAATACCATGATTCTATGATTCTAAGTATTTTAAGGACTCTCAAGTGCAGTTTTCAGGCTTCACACAGACATCTGCTTGAGAACAAGAAGCTGGACTAGATGGGCCATTGGCCTGATCCACCATGCTTATCTTATGTCATTACATTAAGGGGAAATTTTCTTTCAGGCACGCCCCATCCAATGCCCTCTCCATCACTTGAGGGAGATTCACCTCATGCTTGGTTGCTGAAATGGGGAATTTGGGGAAACACAATAAAGCAGCTGGCAGAGCAGAAGGCATTAACTTTAATTAAGACCAACTTTCACATCCGTAAGTCCTGTTGATTAAAGCCAGTCTTAGGACAAATTAGAATGTTTGTGGGAGATCTGTGAGTAATCACTTGACTGTTTGTTTACTGAAACAGAGTAGACTCTGAATTTGAAAACTGCAAAAGAGGTGTGGGTGTGTCCAAGTGACATTGGTAGTGATGTTTAGCCCTTTGACAATATGTGCCATTTTGAAATCAGAAATCATTCCCAGGTATTTCCAGGTATTATTAAAATTGAAATTATTTCCAGCTGTTTCCAGATATTTGCCCTGGAAAGCACATTATGTGACTCATAAGGACTCATAGGCAGGCAAGACACTGCCTACTGGGGTTAAAAACAAAACAAAACCAGGCCACATTTTTATTGACTGCAGCAGACAGGGCAAGAGTTGGCATGGCAGTATCACTGATGTTTTGTAATGTGTTTCTAATGTTGTACACCGCCCTGAGATCTTTTGATAAAGGGTGGTATATAAATTGAATGAAAAATAAATAACTAAATAGGTCTTATACTAAACTAAATAGGTCTTCTAGGGACGCGGGTGGCGCTGTGGTGTAAACCACTGATCCTTGGGCTTGCTGATCGGAAGGTCGACAGTTTGAATCCCCACAACGGGGTGAGTTCCCATTGTTCGGTCCCTGCTCCTGCCAACCTAGCAGTTCGAAAGCATGTCAAAGTGTGATTAGATAAATAGGTACCGCTCCGGCGGGAAGGTAAATGGCATTTCCGTGCGCTGCTCTGGTTTTGCCAGAAGCGGCTTAGTCATGCTGGCCACATGACCCAGAAGCTGTCTGCAGATAAATGCCGGCTCCCTCAGCCAGTAAAGCGAGATGTGCGCCCAACCCCAGAGTCGTTTGTGACTGGACTTAAATGTCAGGGGTCCTTTACCTTTAGATAGGTCTTATACCCCCCTCCTCATCTTGTGGTGACCTATGAGAGAGTTTCTCCCCGTGGCTCCCTGTGGGAGGGTGACATGGGAAGGTGGGAGGGTGACCTCAGTTACAGCTTCTCTAAGTCACACCTCTTGGCAAAGGGGCCCCAAGCCAATTTTTGGCTAGGAAGGCGGTTTATATGTGCATGCAACCACATGTATTTTGACTGGGGAAATAGTCCAAGATGACAGCATGAAAGGATCCTCTCCCCGCTATTGCTTTGATCAAATTTATAGCTTCCAGCCATTGTGTTTAATTTTTAAGGAATGGAAGGAGAAATATCATTATCACATTTTCTGTGTCTCGTCTAATTTATCCTCCGTATACTCTGGTCTGGAGGGAATATGGGGTGGTGACTAGTCAGACTAGGACATGAGGCACCAGTTTCAAATCCTCATTCAGCTATGACACTCACTGGTGACCATGGGCCAATCACCAACGCTTGGCCTAACCTTCATCACAGTCTTGTTGCGAGGATCTTTGGATGCGTGTCATGACTGAAGATATTTCTAGATACACGTGTAACACATGGGATTTAGCACTCACTTATTTCAAGTGTTTAGCTAGTTTGTGCTTTCTGCAGGCAAGTCATCGATAAACTAGAAAAAGGGTTTTGCCCCTCAAAAGAAAGTCTGAACTTTGTTTGGGAGAGGGCAGTCGTTGCTCCCTGACTATTTCTTTTTTTTAAAAAAGCAAACAACAGAAGGAGCAGGAACTGAGCAGATTGAGGCAGCAGCATAAATGTGGCGTGATTGATGGCTTTGGCAGAACGTATGTCCCAGATGATTATGCTAAAATTGCTGCGTCCAGAACAATGAGCTTTGTTGTGCAATGCCCATATACAAATGTTTGTTCTTATTCCGTTTTCAAAACAAAAAAAAATCCACAGCCATTTAAACAAGATTTGATTTCCTTTATTCTTTTTCCTTGCAATTAGTTCGTCTGTACGTCTTACCTCTGGGTGTCCACAATGTGCACTGCATATAATATCAGCTAGATACGAAAGGCGTTGTGTTGTTCTTGTTTTTAATGGAATCACAATGTAGGATAGCAGAGCCTTGTTACAGAACTAAACCTTCCAGATGCCTACTATTATTTTTTATTTCATATTTCAAATAAACTAAATATTTCTGGGGCCACATTTGAAATCCTGCATTTCAACTGTGTTTCCTCTTCCAACCGATCTTTCTCGTTGACAAGAGCTACATGCCGGAAGTTTTATTCTAACACACACACACACACACACACACACACACACACACACACAAATATATATATATGAGGTGCTAAGAAACAATTGCAAGAATGCTATTAAAATGTCTTGTGCTGAACAAATGGGATTTATGTGGCTTTAGCTGTCACCAGTGAGACAACCAGAATCTCTATTAAATCCCAGGAGCAGCTGTCGAGAGATGAAATAATCATTTTTCCACCACTGCAAACACCTTTGGTGTCTTCCTGCAGACTCAGCAATTATGTTAATGAACCCAGCTTTCTATAATAGGTTTATTTAATGGAAGAAACATATAGTTAATCTTTTTATTGTATGGCAATAACAACAATGCAGGCATTAGGCAGGGTTTCTGTACCAAGATCAACAAAATAAATGATTTAAAGGTGGTTTGTTTTAGGGATGGAGGAGAAATTAATTCCGCTTGCATTTTAAAGCAAACCAATCTAATTCCCTGGCTCTGAACATATGTGCAGATCAGAATGCAGCTATCAATCTGGGGGAAAAAACACCTTGCACAACAATGTACATTTTGCAAAGGTGTGAAAAAAGTGCATTGAAAAAAACATGCAAAAATGTGTATTTTAATGGAAGAATGCAGATAAGAGGATAAAAAGTATGTATAAAATGCATACAAATTAAATGCAATCTTTGTGCATTTTTGAAAATAAGCAAAAAGGAAAAGAAAAGAAAAGACATGACAATGAAAACATGCAAAACTAAC
Source organism: Zootoca vivipara (assembly GCF_965207765.1). Lineage (NCBI taxonomy): Eukaryota > Metazoa > Chordata > Lepidosauria > Squamata > Lacertidae > Zootoca > Zootoca vivipara. The sequence continues at coordinate 17,686,062 of NC_142587.1, read as the reverse complement.
AGGCCGATCTATTGCTCTCTGTTTCTCTTAAGAATGCAGGGTGGATTAAAGGCTGGCTTAATTTGATTTAAGGATGATTGGCGAGGGACGAGGGAAATGAATCTGGCACTCTGAAGTGGGGCAGTGATTTTCAGGACCCTCTTGTTTAATGTTTGAATCTGCAAATTTACCTTTTTTTATTTACCGGTATGTAGGTGATGTAGAATAGTGAATCCATTTGCTCATCAGCAAGAGCTCTAGTTTGGGGTGAGTGGGTAGCTGATGACGAATTCCCTCCTAGTCATCATGTGGCCCCTGATTGTATGGGATGGCCATTGTGTTTAATTCAGGGAAGAGAAAGAAGCATCTGCTAGAAAATTAAAATGGCACCAGTGCAGCAGCCTCCAAGGGACACAGTGGTGTCTAATACAAAATTGGGGGGGGGGGGGTTGCATCTAACATGTTGATTGTGGTCCTTCTTTTCATTTGCACATTAATTCTGTTGTGTGCACAGCTCCAGGATCCTGGCATTGTGTTGTTAGCAAAGACTAGAGCATGCCATAAAGTTTATGCAGGAGTTCTACTCAGATAGAAGTCTCATTTCTGCAGAAGCTCTACTGAGATTCAAAAGAAGATATTCAGAAGAATGTTATGAATGTTATGTTTTATCCTAACAATTGAAAGCCTATTGAAGGAAATAAAAGAAAGTGAGAAGATTAAAGGAATCAAAGTGGGTAGAAGTATGTATAAAACGCGAGCTTTTGCAGATGACGTTATCATAATTTTAGAGGACCCTCTGGAGACAATAGGGCATTTGAAAAGAGTTTTAAATGATTACGGAAAAGTATCGGGTTTCAAAATAAATATGAATAAAACGAAAATTATTACAAAAAATATAAGAGAAAAAGGGATAAAAGAATTGAGGGGAAAATCAGGATGGGAAATTGTAAATAAAGTGAAGTATTTGGGAATCGAAATTACAGCCAAAAATATAAACCTATTCGAAAACAATTACGGGAAAAAATGGAAGGAAATAGAGAGAGAGCTAGAAAGGTGGAGTAATCTACAGATGACGTTATCTGCAAGGATAGCGGCGATTAAAATGGTAATACTACCAAAATTATCATTCTTATTTCAAATGCTCCCAGTTGTGGAAAAAAAGGAAATATTCGAAAAATGGAGGAAGGGGTTGAGCAAATTTATATGGGGGGGGGGGAAAGGCCAAGGATACAATACAGACTGTTGACTGACACAAGGGAGAGGGGAGGATGGGGGGTCCCAGACCTAAGACTATACCATGCGTCAGCAAGCTTGGTGTGGTTAAAAGAATGGGTAGAATTGGATAATAAAGAGATACTAGATATAGAAGGGTTCAATAACACTCAGGGATGGCACAAATATCTGTTAGAGGGGGAAAAAGGCGGATATAAAGAATTTACGAATCATGTGTTCAAAAGATCTTTATTAAAAATTTGGTATGAATATAAAAATATTTTGGAGCCGAAAACGCCTTGGTGGGCCTCTCCTATGGAAGCAACTGCATTATTCAGTAAATTCAGGCAGAGCAAATGGCCGACGTATTCGGACATCCTAGAAAGAGAGGGAGAACAATTAAGATTAAAATCATATCAGGAGTTAAAACATGAATGCATAAGCTGGCTTCATTATGGCCAGATCCAAAGCCTCTTTAATAAACATCTGAAAATTGGTTTTTCCGGAAATAAATCCAAATTGCAGGAGATATTATTGGAAAATGGGGAGAAGCCAATGTCAAAATTCTATGCTTACCTTCTCGAGTGGGAATTAAAGGATGAATTGGTAAAAACCACGATGATACGTTGGGCCCAAGATTTAGGGAGACCTATATTTAGTAACAAATGGGAAAGACTCTGGAAGGAAGGAATGAAATTTACGGCGTGCTCAGGAATTAAGGAGAATATTCTTAAAATGTTTTACAGATGGCATCTTACGCCGGCCAAAATTGCCAAAATATATAAGAATGACTCCAACAAATGTTGGAAATGTAAAGAGAAAATTGGTAACTATTACCACTGCTGGTGGCAATGTGGCAAGATCCAAGAATTTTGGAACGGGGTATATGAAAAATTGAAAAAAAATGCTGAAAATGACATTCCCCAAAAATCCAGAAATATTTTTATTGAGTATGATCCCAGAAAATATCCCTGAAGGAAAAAGAAATATATTATCATATGCCAGTGCAGCGGCCAGACTATTGATAGGTAAAAACTGGAAGGGTGAAAAAACGCCGACAATATATGAGTGGCAGGAGAAATTGGTCGAATTCATGAATCTAGATAAAATGACCACAGCAATTAGGAACATCCCCAAACAAAAATGTATTAAGGAATGGAAACAGGTAGAGGACTATTTAAGAAAAGAGAATTTTAATATAGATTTGGTGATATGCTTATATTGAAGTTAAGAAACAGGGAAAAATTAATAATAAGTATAAAACTAGCAGTAGGAATTCAAGGATAATCCAAAAGAAGCAAGAATTTGATAAAATTGTAAATAAAGCGATGTATGAACAGTGGGAAGTTTTTTCTTTTTCTTTTTCTTATGGTAATTTTCAACTGTTAATCCATAATTTTCCTTCTGTCTTTTTTTCTCCTTGTTTATCTTTTTATCTCAGGATTTGTAACTCAAATCCTAAGCTTATATGACATTTTATCTGGTACATTATTATGGGTCTTGATTTTGTTATATTATGTTATATCATTTGTATTATTAGTTATATTACGTTATATCATTTTGTATTATCAGTTATACTACCTGGTATACCAAGCTTTAAGTTTATGGAAATGGAATAGCATTTCAAATTAGTGTCTATAAGCTTCATATTATACTATATATATGTGTGTACATATATGGCTACATATATATAGCTTTCCTCATCCCCTTTTCTTTTTTCCCTTCTCTTTTTTTCTCTTCTTTTGTTACTTTTTGTTGCTGTTTGAATATGATTTTTCTGTTAACTGGCTATGTTATGCTTTTGTTTTTGGTTAAATGAATTTTATATGTATCTTGTGTTTGTATAACCGAAATAAAGTCTATTTAAAAAAAAAAAAGAATGTTATGAATGTGCATATTAGTCTTTGTCAGCTGATAGGTCATGTACAATGCTTTCCCACTCAGCCACAAAAACAGAAAAGAAAAACAACGTAACGCTTTCCCTCTTTCTCATTAGATTTCTCTTTCTCATTAGATTTTTGAACAACGGTAATGCCAGATACCAAGGTGAGCATCAGAGACAATGGCATTAAAATCAGGCAATTCACATCCAATTTGTCTGCACTCCTTTTTCATTACCTACCGCTAGGAAACATCCTATTGCCATCATTGATTGCACATGGTTATACACTACAATGGCTAGATTCGGTGTTACGGCATCTGCCCACTGTTATTGCCATTCAACACACTCACAATGAAATCTTGAACCACTTGAAGGCTTGGCTTGCAGGCAACACTTTTTATTACCTGAACATTTCGATCCAGAAATAAATTATGGTTCTGATTATGCAAAGCGAACACTCTTTCTGTGTACCGTGTGAAAAGTGGAGTTTGGCAGGTGTGCATATTCTTAAGAATATTAAAATCCTAAAACAAGCCACAGTAACTATAACAAGAGTTGCGATATAAGTCCGCTCACCCTCCTTGGTGGGCAGTGTTGCAGCCAGGCCCCAGACCACGAAAGTGATCTGGCTAATAGAAGGCAAAATCACCCAGGTGCAGGACATTGGCCAATGTTGCCAGTCCTTGGATGGGCATTCCCCTGGCGGCGGGCCCAGCTGGCAAATGGGGATGCTTGGGCCCATACCCAGGGGTCTTTAATTTGTTACCTACCTGGCAGTCGGTTCCTCAGCCTGTGGCTCTTTGAGAAAGGGTATCATTTTAAAAGGATCTGGGAGGAGTGGCTTCTGTCTGATGCCCAGGCGGGGGCATAGCACTCTTCCAACGGGGACCCCACGGGGGGTACCTCCATTTGGTGTAATTCCAACACACAGTTGTAGTTTAGATGCGCTCCTAGCTGATGGGCTGGAGTGGTACAGCCACAGCTTTCCCTACACCTGGGCACCACAGTTCAAGGAGGATACTGACAAGCTGGAACATGTCCAGAAGAGGGCAACCAAAATGGTCAAAGGCCTGGAAACGATGCCTTATGAGGAACGGCTTAGGGAGCTGGGTATGTTTCGCCTGGAGAAGAGAAGGTTAAGGGGTGATATGATAGCCATGTTCAAATATATAAAAGGATGTCATATAGAGGAGGGAGAAAGTTTGTTTTCTGCTGCTCCAGAGAAGCGGACACGGAGCAATGGATTCAAACTACAAGAAAGAAGATTCCACCTAAACATTAGGAAGAACTTCCTGACAGTAAGAGCTGTTCGACAGTGGAATTTGCTACCAAGGAGTGTGGTGGCTATGATTCTATGATTCTAAATTTGCCCATTAATCTTTTAACTAAATTCTGTCTCCACTGTGTCTTTATTTCTATGGGGTGGGTTTGGGGGCTTGACGTGCAAACACAAGAAAGAAGATTCCACCTAAACATTAGGAAGAACTTCCTGACAGTAAGAGCTGTTCGGCAATGAAATTTGCTACCAAGGAGTGTGGTGGAGTCTCCTTCTTTGGAGGTCTTTAAGCAGAGTCCCATGGACTGCAAGAAGATCAAACCTATCCATTCTTAAGGAAATCAGCCCTGAGTGCTCACTGGAAGGACAGATCGTGAAGCTGAGGCTCCAATACTTTGGCCACCTCATGAGAAGAGAAGAATCCTTGGAAAAGACCTTGATGCTGGGAAATATGGAGGGCACTAGGGGAAGGGGACGACAGAGGACGAGATGGTTGGACAGTGTTCTCGAAGCTACGAACATGAGTTTGACCAAACTGTGGGAGGCAGTGCAAGACAGGAGTGCCTGGCGTGCTATGGTCCATGGGGTCACGAAGAGTCGGACACGACTAAACGACTAAACAACAACAACAAGCAGAAGCTTGACAGGCATATGTCAAGAATGCTTTGATGGTGTTTCCTGCTTGGCAGGGGGTTGGACTGGATGGCCCTTGTGGTCTCTTCCAACTCTATGATTCTATGATACACTAAACCATTCTCTGCAATAACCAAGTTCTGGCCATATTCAAGCCCCAAACTCAACATTTTATTGTTCTGTGTGGTTATTCATTTCCTCTAGGGAATTGTAGGGTCACAGGGTCTTGGCACGCAATACAGGCTGATGAACACTTTTTTAGCATGGTCATTCTTAGGGTAATCTGACATCCTTGAAGCCCCCTTTTAAGTCAACCCACTTTGCTTCCCTGCCTATGGATTTGAAGGATGGGAGCAAACAAGCAAGTCATCTGTCACGTCAGCATTGTGTATGCCGGTGAAAAGATTTTTATCCAAGGATTTTCCCCGGTTCTATCTAAGGTTGCTGGGGACTGATCCTGTTTTTTTCCTGCACTGCCTGTCATCTCAACATATGGTCCCCCATCCAATTTGAAACCATACTGGAGCCTGCTGTCAGTTTTATTGCTGCACCAGTCAAACTATGTTAATATCTTACAAAGATGTTACCAAAGTTGAAAAGGAGTGGTTCACTTTCCAATAAAGTGATTGGATTTTTTTTTGGTGTGTGTGTGTGTGTGTGTGGCATAGTAGCTAATTACTTAAATGGTTAAACATAGACTTCTTAGAAAGCTTTGAAAAATTAATTATCATAACAGTCTCCGTAGTGTTTACCCTGCACATTTTGCTATAAAAATGACCGAGCTTTGAAGCTCCATTAGACAAATGCAAACCACTTATTCAACATTTCCTCACAGAGTAGTCTGAATACTTTAAACTGCATTAGCTTATATGGGTATGAATGCATCTCAACGAGAGCAAACATTTCTGAAAAGAAGTAGCTATTAAACAATTGAATCATTCAAGCTAACTCTCCAGTTATATAAATGAACCCATTTTCATTAAAATGTGGAGGACTAGGTTATCACTCACCATTTATTTATTTAAAAAAATTGTATGTGCATTAAATTATTAAATGCATGCATGGGCCTCACTGGCTGATACTGGACATAAGTTTGCACATTTGTGCACCAATGTCTGCCTGAGTCCCATAGTCCTTAAAAATCTCAAAAAACCCACAGAAAACACAGAGAAACAGGCACATACGCATGTTCTCTGAATCACACACTATATTTTTCACACAATCAGTATAGCACAGGATTTACAGAATTGCACATTTTCTAGTGTCTAATAAATGCATTAAACATTACTTTCTATAAAATTTGTAGCTGTTGGACTCCATTTGTTCAATACACAGAACACAAATAATAGAAAATATGGAGACATGGTATCCTAATGCCTTTATGAGGACCAAATCCTAGTCACAAAGTACTGAACTAATTTTTGAATTTCACAGACATCTTTCTCAAGATCAGTATAACAGAGGGCAATGGAATTGTGTGTATATGTGGGGTCAAAAAGAAAACAAGCTATTGCTGCCAGAAAGTATTATCAAAGTCCCATCTGCAATATGCTACAGTCCTAAAATGGGGAAGTGGGAAGGTCTTTGCAGACTAATTAGGCTAGTTTGTGCCTGGTGTGAAAGGAAGAATGGACATTCTCCCTAGCACTAATTGGAAATCATGGGCCTCTTCGTAAGACAGAAAGCAGAAATAAAGGAAATTGTGGTAGTTGAAAATCATATTTTCCAAAGTAGAGTTCTATCTATAAAATAGAATTTGCCATAAAGCTCGGGACCAGGATAACCAAAAGATCATCTCACCCCTTCTATGCACCCCTCATTGTGCTTCACAGGTGAGGACAATTTTCAAGTTGAATGGCTATTACCAATGGTCCTAGTCCATTGAAAACAGCAAAGTCCATGATTAGCTGCAGTCTCCTGAAATGCCTTTTCCATGTACCAGAACAAATATTATGACTACTAATAGTTTCATTCTTCCCCACCACACCCTGTCCAAATGCCACATTCCCTTGCGGACAGCTTTATGGGGGACACAGCTATTGTACCACCAACCTTACTGTATGCTTGTGAAACATGGACCACTTATAAACGCCATCTCCAACTCCTCCAAAGATTCCATCAATGGTGTCTCAGAAAATGTTACACACCACTTGGGAAGATAAGTGAACTAATGCCAGTGTACTGAAAGAAGCAAAGATCCCCAGTGTCAAAGCAGTGATTCTTCTACATCAACTTTGTTGGACTGGTCATGTTGTTCAGATGCCTGATTATCATCTTCCAAAGTAACTACAGTACTCTATTCCGAACTTAAAAATGAAAAGCATAATGCTGATGGTTAACAAGAGGTTTAATGACTCTCTCAAGGCAAATCTTAAAAGAAAATGTAGTATAAACACTGACAACTGGGAAACACTGGCCTGCAACCACTCCAGTTGGAGAACAGCCCTTACCAAAGGTGTCATGGGCTTTGAAGACGCTCAAACTCAGTACGAAAGAGAGAAATGTGCTAAGAGGAAGGCACATTTGGCAAACCCTCACTGTGATCAGTTCCCACCCGGAAACCTATGGCTCCACTGTGGAAGGACGTGTGGATCCAGAATTGGCCTCCACAGTCACTTACAGACTCACTGTTAAAACTGTGTTCATGGAAGACAATCTTACTCGGCTACGAGTGATCGCCAAAGAAGAAGAAGAAGAAGGTGTGTGGGAACAGAGGCAAAAATAACAGGTTATAATAGGAATCTTGCTCTTGTTCAATAGGCTGCACTGCAAACATTCAAAATCAGGAGCCTCTACATACACACTTCTCCATCCCCTTTCTAGGCAAACTAGAAAATATCACATTTCAATGACATATTCCAGTTGGTGGAGGGCAATCAGAATGGCATGGAACAGGGGTAGTGCATGATAAAGTCTGGGGAGTATCCTAAGGGCCATATAGAGTGGTCTAGAGATCTACATTTGGCTCCTTGCTCTGAAATTCCCCAGCTCTGTGCTACAAAATAAAGTAAGTTAACCTACAATTATGTGGAGGGTTTGTTGACATCGGATTGTATCCAACACTGCTGTTCCATACACTTAGCAGACTTCCCTTTCTGCAATGAAACTTCTCCACCCCCTCCTCTGCTGCCTTCTGCCTGAACACCCTCAAAATCTGCTCTAGGGGGTTGAGGGATGCTCCAAATCAGATTTTGGGCATGCACGAGTAGAGAAAAGGAAGCAGAAATCCCACTGCATGAATGGTATTCTGTCCCTACAGCATTGGGTATAACCCATGGGGTCTGTTGCACTGAACTAAACATATGACTAAGGTTGCAAAGGATCAAAATGGTAAAGTGGCTCATTGAAAATGTAGACAACTGTTTGGAAACAAAGGCTGAGATGGAAATAAAAAAAAATGCAATAGGAGTGTTAACACTACACTTAGATTGAATGCTGGTATCCTATCAGATGGCTGCAAGGACACATAGGTGATTGATGAGATGTGAGGCAGCAATCTGAGATACACAGACATTACAGTTCTTATCTCTGATGCAGACGCTGGCCTACTGAATCTAAAGTCAAGATCAATTATAAGTAGCATCTGTTTTGACATCTATATTTATACCCAAAGATGCAGAATGTCAACAATGTAGGACATTAGACCCTGAGAGAAAGCAGGCAGGCATTTGTTTTTGATTTGAGGGAGAAATCTCTAGGACAAAGCCATTGTTTTGACTGGCAATTTATGACTACTTAAGGGTAAAAATGAACAAGCAGTAAATACCAGAGTTATATGGCTGTTGTGTTGTAAAGTGTAACACTACAATATTGTAGTGATTTTCAAGAAAAGGCCAAGAACACCCAATAAATCACAGAGGCATTTGTCTCAATTAAACATTCTGAGAGGCTGATGATTAATCTCCAGACTGACAAGTCAAATTATTATTTTTAATTAGTCAGCAACTGACTAAACTTTAACTCATATTAAAAGAAAAGAAGCTCAACATTCTAACATAATTGTGTACAGACAGAAGCCATTCAATATAATAATAAAAAAAACACATCTGTGTAGGGAGAGGAAAATAGGTTTTTTTAAATGATGCAAACACTTTGTATTCACACTGTTTCTTTCAGGAAAATATATTGAATGCTTCTATGGTTCCTGTTTATCAGGGAAACTCTGTCCCTCTTACTTCCTGTTCCTGTTTTGCCTTTTGTGAAGGGGAGGGTGAAAGTCTTGTTATATTCAGCCACCAATGACATGAGAAAGATATGGGTGCATTTCCTTCCCCATTTTCCTTGGGGCTGCTTATGAAAGACCTGGGTGCCCTGGTCATGTATTCATCCCCAACAGTCGACCAGCATTTCACGGCCACTCAGCATGCTCAGTTCAATTGGGATTGTATTTTGGTGGGTAGGGGTTGTCCTCTGCCACCTGCAAATCTCAGGATTTCACTGAAACTGCTGATGGGCAGGACAATTTTGGCTACATACGTAAGCAATGTCACCCACAGCCTGAGCTATGATACTAACGGAGGCTAAGACGCCCTTGCTGTCAGTCAAAAGCATAGCTCATACTGTAAAAGGTGTCGGTTTCCTTTTGGAGGCTGCTGATAATTATATTTGTTAAATACTAAATATTTTGTTTAATAAAGACTTTTGCATCATGCCCATATTCTGATTTGGATTGCCCAATAGGGTGGTTCATAAAAAAAACTTTTTTAAAAAAAATCCCTGCCCCAAAGGACTTATCTTACTACACTATGGATTATATAGCTATACAGTGGTACCTCGGTTTATGAACACAATTGGTTCCAGAAGTCTGTTCATAAACTGAAGCGTTCATAAACTGAAGCGAACTTTCCCATTGAAAGTAATGGAAAGTGAATTAATCCGTTCCATAAGGGTCCGCGGCGTTCATAAACTGAAAATTCGTAAACCGAGGTGTTCATAAACTGAGGTTTCACTGTATCTGAAATTTCATGCATATCAGTTAATATCTTGACCCTCATCCACAAAAGTAGCTGTTTACTTGGCCATTTTCCTATGTCATGGAGGCTGACATTTCAATTCAGTGGAGGAGGAGGAGGAGGAGTTTGGATTTGATATCCTGCTTTATCACTACCCTAAGGAGTCTCAAAGTGGCTAACATTCTCCTTTCCCTTCCTCCCCCACAACAAACACTCTGTGCGGTGAGTGAGGCTGAGATACTTCAAAGAAGTGTGACTAGCCCAAGGTCACCCAGCAGCTGCATGTGGAGGAGCGGGGACACAAACCCGGTCCTCCAGATTATGAATCTACCACTCTTAACCACTACACCACACTGGCTCTCTCACACTGGCAGGGTCAAGATATTAACTGATATGCATGAAATTTTAGATATAGCTATATAATCCCTAGTGTAGTAAGATAAGACCTTTGGAGCAGGCATTTTTTTTTTAAAAAAAGGTTTCTTTATGAACCGCCCTATTGCCCAACTAAAAGATAGCATTTCCAGGAGCACTTAACAGAAGAGTATACAGTGGTACCTTGGGTTACAAATGCTTTGGGTTACAAATTCCACTAACCCAGAAGTAGTACCTCGGATTACAAACTTTGCCCCAGGATAAGAATGGAAATCGCGCACCGGCGGCGCGGCGGCAGTGGGAGGCCCCACTAGTGAAAGCGCGCCTCAGGTTAAGAACGGTTTCCGGTTAAGAATGGACCTCCAGAACGAATTAAGTTTGTAACCCAAGGTACCACTGTATAGATCCATTTCCTCCTGGAGCAGGACAAGCCAATGGCGAACCTTTCAGATTGTTGGATTTGAACTTCCAACGTTCCCAACCATTGGCCATGCTGACTGGGGCAGATGGGAATGATAGTTAAACAATGTATTGAGAGCACCATGTTGGCAACCTGCATTCTTGAGCCTCTGGGCTGAAGCCAACCAGATGTGTAGGAAAAGCCTGAAAAGGAGGACCTATGTGTAACAGGACTCTCCCCATCTGGCCTCCGGAGGAATACTTTCTCCAACTGTAGAAGTAGTGAAGGTTTTTCCTCATCTTTTAATAGGAACAAAAGGAAATAAAGGCAATAGCCACTGAGGCTGAAGTTCTGTTATACATTTTTGTATGAAACAAGTTCTTAGCTATTAACACAGCCAGGTGGTAAAGTGTATTCCGTTAGCAAAGTGTGCCACCGAATAATTATTCAAGTGTGATATATATATATACCGTATATATATATATCTAGATATTTATGCTTCAGGGTTGAAGAACACTTCACTATTCTTGCTCCACTTCCCAGCAAATCCTCATTTCTTCCTTTGCAATTAAAGGTGGTTAGTTGCATGTTAGAACTGGCCTTCACAGGACCTATGGGCTACGAAGACCCAAATGAACAGCAAGTAACACTGCCTCAGTGAATTGTTATGCCTCTTATAGATTTCAGACAAGGTTTGTACTCTGCCTAGAACTTACAGCACAAGTCAATACCACAAATGCTACTGACCCAAAGCTACTAATACAGCCTTTGAAGAATTCTGAGACCGTCTTTTAGATAGCTATTAGTTGGGTGACTTTTCCCCCTGCTTTGAAAGGTATAGAGTGTAACTTTTCTCACACACACACACACACACACACACACACACGTAAAAATAGCCTATTAAATTTTCTTCTAGACTGTTAAAACTTAACTACATGACCCAGTTCTATCAATGGATTAATTCTCATTCATCCAAGCATGACAAAACTAGCCTGCAAACTGTTTAGCAAGATAGTGTTTGGAGGAGAAATTCACTTATCGACCGTCCTGAGGCCTTAATTTTAGCATGTGGTTACTGATTTTGCAGACCATTAGGACCTTATCTGAACTAGTCCTGTGATGAATGGAAGTCTATTTAACATTGTCATCCAAAGTGTTCCGACATAATTACAGTGTGGCTTTTACATAACTCTACCAGCAATGATGATAATGTTGGGAAATGAATGTTGCACTGATGTCAATACTTGGGACACATGAAGATGTTGATTGAGATGTTTCAAAAAGCAACTGGTTAAGGGGGTGCCATTTTCAACAGAAGCCAAATGTTATTTGCTTTACATAGTCCTGCCCTCTGCCTCACATTTTGTTACCATCATAGGGTACTGTTACAGCAGGCCAAAGAGTTGTATGAATTCACCTTTGTTACATGTGCTGTTCATGCCCTCCCCAGGAACAGTATGAAGGGTTGCTATTTGGGTGTCGAGGTCCCCAAAACCACCCCTCAAAATAATTCACACTACAGACAGAATTTTTGTTTTGGGGTTTTGGCATGAATTTGGCCACAACTTTATTAAAATACAAAATTGGGAGTGGTTGCGTAGGCATTGGTTCTCCAACTGTCCCCTAAGGACATAACTAAACTAGCCTTGTCAACAAAGGGAAACCCTACAGGGAGAGACAGGGAGCCGAGTGCTTGGCCCTCCCCTCTCCCCTCAGGCTCCCAGGGGCTCTCGCGCGGCCCTGGTCCCCGACCGGAGGTTACGGACACTGCATATCGAGCCCCTGTATTACTGACCGGAATTTCCCCAACACTCAGGCATTAACTTGAGGGGCCAACACAGTCAACAAGACCCCTCATACAACCAAAATAACCAATGCCTAACCGCCAACCTTACAAGTTGTGACTATTTGCTATGCAGTAGGCAAAAACCAGATGGCACCAGCCAATCAGCCAAATTGAAAAATTCCTACCAGGCCCCTGCCAAGCAGACAACCCCATGATAGGCACAGCAAGGTCAACACAGAGGCCTAAACATAGGAAGGGAGGGCGGGTGATCCGAAGAACGCAGCCAAGAGGAGGAACAAATCATGTGCTTGCATTTTATACCCCTGGCTGTCCCTTAGAAATTGAAATATGCTTTTCTCCCCAACAACAGCCTGGGTCCAATGAGAACGGTGGCCAACTCAGAGCCCCCACCCCAGCAAGTCAGGGGTAGTTTATTAGGCCCCCACCGCAACTCATGCTCCCCATGAAGGAGAACCCGCATTGCATGATGATGTAAGGCTCCTCCAAATGAGGGAGAATCAAACCCCACACATTACAGGGCCCTATTTGGACATTCGGTTTCTCATGTGATTAAATTTGCACAAAGGGGAGAGTACCCAGACCCTCCACCACATCCCCAATCTCTGGCCTCACCACCCATGCTTGGGGTGAGAAGATCTGAATCACAAAGCCACCCATTATTTAGACCACACAAGGAAACCAGCACAGAGCACATGGCCTGCTTCAAACTTTATCCTCAAACACATGGATGGTAGTGAGTCTAGGTGGCAGGGATAGCAAAGGAGGGGATTCTAATCACACGAGAGACTGAAGAGAGCTCAAGTATCTGCTCCTTCTGCAATTTCATGCAATAATGCAGATAGATGTACGCAGGGGAACTCACAGGAATTCACATCTCAAGTGAGTTCTGGCACCTCTCAGATAGGCGCCATTGCCATTCTAAGAGAATGAGAGTGGTGTTTATGGAGAATTCCGGAACTTATTTTTCTAGAAAAATAGCATTGGATCTGCGGAAAGATCAGGAAGAACAAGTCCATAATATACTCCTGGAAACTTGGTCTGAAGGCTGTCCTGTTCTAGGGCAAGGCATGGTAGACCTTGGATGTTGCTTCAGCACCATGCTGGGAATAAACCTACATAACAGCAGGCGTTATGTTAGCTCCACTAACCAGGGGCCCAGTTTTCTAATTTGATGATGAAGTGGAGGAATCTCTGGTCTCACTGAGTCTTCTACAATTGAATCCTCCATGCACCACATTGCCACATCCTAAGGCCAGAGGGGGAACTTGCCCCGTAGGCTTATCTGCTGTGAATGCCCTTCACTTCAGGTTCAGAGTCCTCAAACTCTGTGTCCCTGGCAAAGGTTATCTCTGTGCAAGGATCAGTATAATTCTGCCTTTAGCAGATTAAAGAAACAGCTTGCCGTGTGCTGACAAGAGGGATGTTGAGAGCATTGAAGAGAGAACAGTTATGTTCTCTGAATCTTTACTCATTTGAGAGCAGGTCTTTTGTGTTTAGCAGAATGAGATTTATAATAAATGCTCCCTCTGTGATTCAAACAGCAGTTTCCCTTCAGCATATAAGTGATAGTTAATTTGTTAAGAGAATATCATTCTTGTTAAAGACATATATCTCAAGATCCAATCTAGGAAGTGGAATAAATCATTACATGAAGGGTGCTTCTTGAAATGCAAAAGACGGTGTTTTGCATTGAAGTGATGTCTTTGTGAAAAGGCAAGTGGCAAATACAATGTGATCTTATGAAAAGAACAAGTATGGCTTTCTCTGCAGCCTTTCATTAAAGGAAAAGTTACAAGATTGTTGATGACCACATTTTCAGGGGAGAAAACCCATCTGAACTTAAGTTCTAGGGACAGAAGGTAAGGAATAACTGTGTGTGTTATGTGAGGTACACACCGTGTCAGCCTGGCAGCAAGAACTAGGTTCAGTTTATATTATCAACAGAATCAACATTTCATTATTTTAAAACACAGAGCTGCCACATCAAAGTTTGGCTGAAGTGGATTGTGACTGTGATAAACAATTATTTGTTTTCCTTAGACATCTTTAGGCATTTCAATGGACCCACACTAATTCCAATCATATTTGGGAAAGTAAATGTATTGTAGAGCAAAGCAGAATTTGATTGATCTTGAAAATAATAAAATGGATGACGAAATCTGAGGGAAGCTAAGAGGGGGGTGGCTCTATGTTTTATCCCTTTTTAAAAATACCCATATATAAAGAAAAATAACATATTAGACAGAATGGTTTGGCCTCATGGAGGGACAGGACAAAAATAAAGAAAACACTGAGCATTAGAACCATAAATATATCAAACGCAACTCCTTGTGAAGAGAAATTTTGCTGATCTATCTTTGCTTAATAACCCGGTTCTGTGCATTTCTAGTTTTGCTTGCTTGTTTGTTATAGAAACAGCCCACCACCTGCTAGTGTTAGCACATGGTGCAATTAAAAACTTTACAAATACTTTACAAAAAGTCATACAAAAATACAGCCCAAATAAGACTGTCCAAGCAAGTTGAACAGCAATACTAAATGGAAACCCACACAAAAGTCAAGCAGCAAACAGAATTTAAAACAGCAGTGATACTTCATGAAATGCCTGTCTAAATACAAAAACTGGGATCATTATACTGTATATATATATATGGCATAAAACAAAATCATCACAGAAAACAGGTATAAAATATTGAAGCAGAAACAAAAAAGGATGCAGAGACATCAGTAATGCATTCCAATTTTTTTGTCTATTAGAAATTATAACATGTCTATAAAAACAAAAACATGGATATCCCTTATTGTCCAGCCAGATGAGCTGCATTTCACACTAACCTTATCTTCTAAAGTTCTGCAGGAACTGCTGTTTTATTGTATTCTTCATAACCCTTTATAGGCTGGGGAGAAAGAGAGATTGGTTATGTTCTGCATTATTAATATAACCAGTAAGATCATAACAAACAGAATGATTTCCCTCGCTTTCTTTTTTTGACCCCTAAATGTTTATATGCCTTTTTTTTCTAGTAAGGCTGATTTCCATACCTTCATGTACCAGTAATAAATATCTGTTCTGGCTAGATCCCTCCAAAATTATTGTTCTTATTGTGACTCAGTTAGCATATGGATAATCAACTCCTTATATTGTACCAGTTGATCATTCTCTTCAAAGATGTTTAGAAGAGTCATTTTTTGTTTGGGTGTTATCTTACAATTTCTAATTGCCTTAATCTCTTGAAAGATAGAAAGCCAGAACGTTTGTGCTTTCCCACAATCCCACAAGCAATGTGTGTAAATACCCAACCAGCTGGCATCCCCTCCAACAATATGGTGATAGTCTAGAATTTATATAGGATAATCTGCATGGTGTTAAGTACTGGTTATGAACTATTTAAGAACCATCTCTTCATGTTTTTCTCAGTATAAGTATTTTTGTATTCAATTTTGCCCGACCTAGTATTTTTGGCAAGCCAATTGCCCTAATATAATGTAATTTTTAAAAGTATTTTCTTTAATGCATGCATTTTGTGCAGGCTTTCACATAGTATACACCCCCCCCCCCATGTTTCAGTTCAGAGGCGCAGAGTTGCATCCCACATTGGGGTGGGAGGTTGATGTGACACATACAATGCGTGCCACATGTGTGTGACGTCACATGTGTCTTCTGTGTCATGCATGATGACTGTCACATCAAGAGAGGCTGACCAGGCCCTTCTCCTGCGAAATTCACACACCAGGCCATGCTGGTCTGCATGGCGTCTCCCAACACCGTGCGGCCTGGCACGACAACCTACCAGGCCTCCCCTGTCCCCTCAAGATTGGGAGGGCTGAGCCCAGTCCCAGAGGACATTGCGGAGGTGGGTGGCCTGAAGAGGCCTCAGTCCCACAGGGTTGGCATACCTGTTTCAGTTAAAGGACTACACTGCACATTTGGGAACGCTGCAAATTTCAAAGAGGAGCTGTGTTTTAGTCCACATGCCAATTGCATAAAAGGTCAAGGTCAAGGGACCCCTGACCATTAGGTCCAGTCATGACTGACTCTGGGATTGCGGCGCTCATCTCGCTTTATTGGCCGAGGGAGCCGGCGTACAGCTTCCAGGTCATGTGGCCAGCATGACAAAACCGCTTCTGGCGAACCAGAGCAGTGCACGGAAATGCCGTTTACCTTCCTGCCAGAGCGCTACCTATTTATCTACTTGCACTTGATGTGCTTTCGAACTGCTAGGTTGGCAGCCAATTGCACAGTGTCATATTAAAATGCAAACTGAGCCCTTTTTCTCCTCAATCCCTACACCCCAAAATCTGCTCTAGAGAGCAGAAGCGGAGGTGGCACAGAGGGGCAGGGAATGGAGGAATTTGAAAATATCACCTCCCTTGCCCCATTTTCTGCCAGTGGGAACATTCACAAGATCCAAGGCTCTCCTGTGAACAGAAGCAGCACTTAAATTTCTCATGATCCAAGGCAAGTGGCTTTGTGGTCCATTGGCTTTGTGGGCCAATTTAGGCAAGACATTCTTGAATCTTGTTGACGGTGGCTTTTTTCCACTTATTAATTGCTTCCCCTGAGCATCCCAGCACAATTTACTACTGAGAAGATCCTCTATGTTATACCTCCCTCAGAAGGCTGGGCCACAACAAGCCTTTTAGAAACACCTTTCCAATTAAGATATCATTTTGATGGGTTATTGCAATTGTTTAATTATTAAAAATAAAAAAAAATGCATGGATCCATAAAAGCAGCAGTAGGAGGAGGTTGGGCCACTCAGCTAAAGATCACTGCTGAAGATCTCAGATTATGTGGGGGAAGCAGGACTTTCACAGCTCAATCATATCTACATATTTGCTGCATAATCCCCACCATAGCTGCCAAGTTATCCCCCTTTTTAAAGGGAAATTCCCTTATGCTGAATAGGCTTCCTCGTGAGAAAAGGGAAAACTTGGCAGCTATGATCCCCACAGAACTCAATGAGATTGGATCTGAGTAGACATGACAGAGATCGCACATTAAACTTATTTAGGCACCTAGCAAAAACAATTGGCACTTTCGACTACAGTTCCCCTCCACAGACGCACACACTTGTATTTGGCTTTTGTATGCAGGAGTGAACAAGGCAGGAGAGGTGAGGAATAAACTTGAAAGGAGTTGAAGGCCTCATAGGCAGCAGAAATTCCTCCCCGCTTCTCGGTGTATTAAGGTTACACTTAAATACATTTTCACCTCAAATCCTTTCCACCCTGGAGAATGATTTCCTTTCTTGTCCATTGTCTCATCTTATTTTTAAATGGAGGAGTAAATCAATACTCTTGTTGAGCTGTCTGAGGCAGATTTCTGCATCACCTATTACAACAATAAAATTTTGTCTAAAAAGCAACAACATTGCTAACCAGCATTACTGGGAAGGCAAAAGATCGTCCAGGAAAAAGCGCTTTGGTGTTGTTGTTTTTGTCGTCCCCCCCCCCCAGCTTCTCTAAAGTAAACAGAACTAAAGGAAGGGGAAATATGGGGAAAAGGTTTTTAATGGAGGGAAGGAAATTCACTGCAACATTTTCTCCTTTTATGAAGACTAGCCTCATTTTCACATACCCTCCAAGTGTCCCTCTTTTCCAGGGACAGTCCCGGAATTACAGAAGCCGTCCCGGTTTCTGATGTGATCCTTGAATGTCACAGTATTCCTTTTTCCTCCCTTCCGCGTTTTGGAGAACGATTTAAAGTGGGGTTTGTGTGTAGGTGGAAAAACGGCATCCTGGTTATACTGAAAATAAAATTCCTGAACCAAATGAAGGAAATGTTGAAGCTGGCATATGAAACCCTGTCTATAATTTTGAAGGAAAATGTCTGTACTCTCTCTAATTTTCTGTTATGCCATTGATCCCACAGTAGCCATTTCATGGCACTCAATATCAGCGCAATTTATTATTATTTTTGAAGAGGAATGAAGTTTATTTTTCAGGTCTCCTCAGTATAGAAATTGCTCCCCTTGTTTTCCTCTGCAGCCCATTTTAATTTGCTCAAGTAGACACTTACTGAATACTCATTGGCAACACCTTGTGACAATGAGCAGGAAACGGGTCTGTTTACAAAGTGGTTCTCGGGATTCCATTTTGCTTGTACTAATGAGTGGCAGTTGCTCATATTGGTAATTTCAGCCACTCAAATGAGCATGATAACATATTATGACCCAAGCTATGAAATTTTATTTATATTAATTGATGCAATTATGTAAAGGAAGGCATATTAATCTCATTCAACTTGCAACTGGTGATGGTTAACGGTGGAGCCATTCGCCACCTGTTTAGGAAACTCCTTGCTGCTCCATGTAATCTTGTTATTCTGCTTTAATTTATTGACTTCCAAATGTCACCGCTTGCCTTTTCATCACATGGACACTCAAGGCTACAGGCAATTGTCGGACAAATAAATAAATCACAAAATAGCAACATGAACAAATAAAAACCCCTCTCAAACTTCAAAATCATTAAACACTGGCCCTATAAGAGAGTTGTTGTTGTTTTTTGGGGGGGGGTGGTTTTTTTTTAAAAAAAGTAATGATTTCCAAATGAATATGGGGGAAGGAATACACTAGAAATGGGGAGAAGGGTGAAATTTTAAAGCAACAGCAGGCCCTTCAGAAAGCCGATTGATAGGTTCCAGGATGTAAAGGCTTACAGAGAACAGCCTCCCCTCATCCGAAGCAGCTCGTCTCCCAGCAGTCACGAGAGTGAAGGGTCTGATGGAGGGAGTCAGGAAACGGAAAGGGAGTGTCAGGCCTCTGGCAACATCCAAGAGCCCCTGCTCCATAGGCAGGGAGAGAGGGAGGGGGAAAAGAGAGGGCAGGAATCAGTCAGAACAGAGACCCTCCCCCCCCCCCCGATGCCGGAATTGAGGAGGAGGAGAAAAGGGAGGCGCTTCACAGTTCCGAGGCTTTTATGTTGGTCTAAAACGCGGAGGGGGGCAGTGCAGGAATCTGACTCGAGCGAGCAGACATGAATCCAGCAGTCCGTTACACTGTAAATAATCATAGCTGCCAAGTTTTCCCTTTTCAGCCTATTCAGCATAAGGGAGAACTTGGCAGCTATGAAATAATGTGCACTAATAAAAGCTTCCAAAAGACAAGCATGTGGAAGGTCGTTACTCAAGAGTAGTCACAACAACCCTGACACAACAGAAATAGTTAAAATAGTGTATCTGAAGGTATCTGAAGAAGTGTGCATGCACACGAAAGCTCATACCAAAATAAAAACTTAGTTGGTCTTTAAGGTGCTACTGAAGGAATTGTTAAAATAGTGTGTTATTTAACCTATATGCAAATTTAACCGATATGTAGAATTCATCATGCGAAAGGCTGGACTAGATGAATCCTAAGCCGGAATTAAGATTGCCAGAAGAAATATCAACAACCTCAGATATGCAGATGACACAACCTTGATGGCAGAAAGTGAGTGGTATTGGCTTAGGCATTGGCAAGACTGTATCTGACTCCTGTCCTCTCAACAGGAAGTCTGGAAGGGTAAACACCAAACGAGGGAGCAACATCGATGAAAACTTGTGGCCTAAATTTGCCCATCAACCTTAAACTAAAATATGTGTCTGTGTGAATTTATTGGGGGGGGGAGAGAATGTCCTGGGGTCCTCAAGGCGCAAGTGAAACAACATGTAAAATCAACCAAAGCTCACCCCGGGGTTCCTGTGGTCCTGGCATGGCCCTAGCCCTGGAAGTGGACGAGATCCAGGGCCCCCAGATTCTTTTAACCAATGCATGCAACACAAATTTCTCTCTTTCCTTCCTTTGAGTTGAAGAAAACGTGTATTCAAAATTAGGTCAATTCATTAAAATAAAATAATAATTTAGAACATCTAGTTTATATATTTTCAAGTTAATGGTCTTATTTCATACATATATTTTAACCCATCCCTGCAAAATAATGAAATATTTTCCCATGACAATAAATCATTAATTTCTGCCCAACCTGTGGTCTGACACTGGGGACGCCAGTGGGGGAAAAAAAACAATTCCTTATTATGATACATTATTGATTAAAAATTCCCTTCAAAAAGTCACTGCCTGCTTTCATATGCAGAAGCTTTCTCTGCTGAAATATAATTATTGTTGAATGTCATCATGCTCCAAAATGCTATTTATTTCCATTCCTCAGCGTGTCTGACATCCTACAGTCGGGAGAGAACAGAGGAAAGTTCCAGAACTGACTTAAGAGACTCATTATGCAAACATAATTGTATGGCGTCTCCACCTCCATCATTCTGCCCGGACACTGAGGTCCAGCACCGAGGGCCTTCTGGCAATTCCCTCGTTGCGAGAAGCCAAGTTGCAGGGAACTAGGCAGAGGGCCTTCTCGGTGGTGTCGCCTGCCCTGTGGAACGCCCTCCCAACAGATGTCAAAGAGGAAAACAACTACCAGACTTTTAGAAGACATCTGAAGGCAGCCCTGTTCAGGGAGGCTTTTAATGTTTAATAGATATTGTGTTTTATTTTTCTGTTGGAAGCCGCCCAGAGTGGCTGGGGAAACCCAGCCAGATGGGCAGGGTATAAATAATAATAATAATAATAATAATAATAATAATAATAATAATAATAATAATAATGGTGCATCCCTCAGTTTGATGGTATTTTAACTTTCAGTCTTTATCTGATGGTTACAATTGGTGGTATTAATATTTCTTTAATTTGCATATATATGAGAGAAGAAGAAAAAGAGTGGAATATGATGGAATGAGAGACAGACAGACAGACAGACAGACAGACAGACAGACAGACAGAGAAATATATGTTAAAAAACAGTTCAAAGGTTGACTATTTGGGTTTGACTCCAGATCAGAAACAAGTTGAAGATTGTTCCTATAATTCCTCTGCAAATTGCTTAGATAACACGAAAGATATGGCTTGAGAGCAGTACATTTGAAAAGGATCTAGGAGTCTTGGTAGACCACAAACTTGACATGAGTCAACAGTGTGATGCAGCAGCTAAAAAAGCCAATGCAATTCTGGGCTGCATCAATAGGAGTATAGCATCTAGATCAAGGGAACTAATAGTACCACTGTATTCTGCTGTGGTCAGACCTCACCTGGAATACTGTGTCCAGTTCTGGGCACCACAGTTCAAGAAGGATACTGACAAGCTGGAACGTGTCCAGAGGAGGGCAACCAAAATGGTCAAAGGCCTGGAAACAATGCCTTATGAGGAACAGCTTACGGAGCTGGGTATGGTTAGCCTGCAGAAGAGAAGGTTAAGGGATGATATGATAGCCATGTTCAAATATATAAAAGGATGTCATATAGAAAAGGGTGAAAGGTTGTTTTCTGCTGCTCCAGAGAAGCGGACACAGAGCAATGGATTCAAGCTACAAGAAAGAAGATTCCACCTAAACATTAAAACTTCCTGACAGTAAGAGCTGTTCGACAGTGGAATTTGCTGCCAAGGAGTGTGGTGGAGTCTCGCGGAGGTTTGACAGCCATCTGTCAGGAATGCTTTGATAGTGTTTCCTGCTTGGCAGGGGGTTGGGCTGGATGGCCCTTGTGGTCTCTTCCAACTCTATGATTCTATGATTCTATATAGACAGTTGAATTTTTCTCACTTGAAGTAATCCTTCATGTTCAGGGTTGTTGTTGTTGTTTTTAATTTTTTTGTGGGGGTGTTTTTTTTTTTAAAAAAAAATAATAATATAAAAAAATCTTATGAATTGATGACCAATTGGAAAAAGTTCATGTCATGGCTTGCCTCCTTCCCAGCATAATCCACATGTCCTGTGAGATTCCATTATTCACATTTCACCAGATATGAATGGAATCTAGCCAGAGGTGTTCAGCCATGACATGATAATTTTCTAAGTGGCCATCAATCCACATGATTCTATTATTTAAATGTTACTGAAGGGACATGGGATCCACCTCTGGGGAAGAAGAATTGTTCTCCAGTTGTAACACTGGCAATCAGACTAATGTCACACTGTTGTGAACTTGGAAGAAAAGAGATTGCAGAGCAGTGACGCTTGACAAATTCAGTACTTGCCAATTCCTATACAAATATACCAGATCCACACCTCTCAGAGTAAAGCATAGATCAGAAATCAGCTATTGACTCGATATTGCAGTAGTCTGAACATTTCAGCAGTTAGAAACATGGCAAGTATATTGAGTGGAAATAAACTTTTTAATATTATGAACATCACAATTTAAATACATATTTTGCAAGGTTGTTTTTTTAAAAAAAAATCCAAACCAATGTAGGGGGGTGGAATAGAATGTTATGGTTAAGACATGCTGAAGTAACATGGACCAGAAATATGACAGATTTGGCTATCCCTATTGGCAAATCTACTGTATTCATATGTGCCTGACACATGGGCAACAACCCAGAATTATTTAGGGATGACTAAGGATTAGTGTGCTTTCAGGGGGGGGGATGTTGACATTTCCCCCTTGTATTTTGAAAGCTGAGTTACAAATGCAAAGCCCTGATGGATGCATTGAGTTACTGACATGGTTATCTGGATTTTAGTCCCCCCCCCCAAAGCTCTCCCTCTCTCTCTCTCTCTCTCTGTGTGTGTGTGTGTGTGTGTGTGAGAGAGAGAGAGAGAGAGAGAGAGAGAGAGAGAGAGAGAGAGAGAGAGAGAGAGAGAGAGAGGCGGAAGGAAGGAAGGAAGGAAGGAAGGAAGGAAGGAAGGAAGGAAGGAAGGAAGGAAGGAAGGAAGGAAGGAAGGAAAGTTTTGTGCATAGGTTGCATACAGACATGAGAAAACATAGTGCTGGAACAGTCATTATTAGTTGCCATCTGCATAAATTACTACAGTCCTATCCTTCTGAATCAGACTACTGGTCCATCAAGCCCAGTTTGATGTACAGTGGTACCTCGGTTTATGAACACAATTGGTTCCGGAAGTCTGTTCATAAACGGAAGTGTTCATAAACTGAAGCGAACTTTCCCATTGAATGTAATTGAAAGTGGATTAATCTGTTCAAGATGGTCCGCAGAGTACTTAAACTGAAGCGTTCATAAACTGAAGCGAACTTTCCCATTGAAAGTAATGGAAAGTGGATTAATCCATTCCAGACGGGTCTGCAGAGTACTCAACCTGAAGCGTACTTAACCCGAAGCATGGGTGTAATTGGAAGTCTGTTCATAAACTGAAGCATTCATAAACTGAAGCGAACTTTCCCATTGAAAGTAATGGAAAGTGAATTAATCCGTTCCAGATGGGTCCGTGGCGTTCGTAAACTGAAAATTCATAAACCGAGGTGTTCATAAACCGAGGTTCCACTGTATTCTGATTGGCAGTGGCTCCCCAGATTCTCAGACAGCCCTATTTCCCAAAATTATTTCAATCTGCAGGTGCCAAGACGGAACCATGAGACCTTCTGTATGCAAGCCACTCCAAAAGTTGCAAATAAAAATCAGATTTTATAATGAAAGAGTGATGCTCTCTATGATTGCTGTGGCTCCCTCCCCATAAGGTTTCCCCATCAGGGTGCCTTGTAGCTATTCTTGGATTCCAGTTCCCATCAATCCCAGACAGTAATGCTGATGGTCAAGGATGCTGTAGTCAAAGAGCATCTGGAGGGTACTAGGTTGAAGATAAGTAAACAAATTAAAGATTTTCATTCTGGAATCAACCTTTCCCCAAAACCTCATCTACAAGGTGTTGTCATTATAAGGGAGAATGTTTCAGAGGGACTTAAAGTACAGGAGACACAGAGAGCCTGTTCCACTATACCCTTTATGGAAGCAGATTAAATCAATGATTTAGGCTTCCCCTACTTTTTGTTGCTACCTTTTTATTGCCAGAAAGCTGAAGCATGCTATAGCCATAAGGTTAGAAAATCTCTTTAATGTTTCCTCTTTAGCTCTCTAGAAAGCTGGTGAGCCCATAAATCTCTGCTGGATGATTTCACAGCTCAGCATGAGTGCATCATGTGGGAAGGCAAAGCCAATGGTCCCTTTTTAAGTGCTCTAGGCACAGCTCCAGGAAAGAAAGGCATATTTAAATGATGGAGCAGAGGGAGTGATCACTGTGCAATAATTAAAATACTAAATTCCATTAAAGAGAGAGGTGGAAAGAGATACTGTGTGCCACTGATATTACACTAGAAGAAAGCCTTCTTTTCCAAGTAAATGGGGATAACTGTAAATATATGCTAGTGCATTTTTTAATATATAAATTGCATCCAGTAAACTACTACATTTGGAACAGAAACCCAGGCCCTAGGATACATTTGATGAGTTATGAAGGAGGGGTTATCTATATTCTGCTTGGCCTATCAGAATTTCTCATGGCATTTTTATATGTGGCTTTGATGAAAGTGTTGTGGACGGTATTAAATGCCCAATTAGAACATACAGCATATAGAGGCATTCATAAATGGAATTTGTGGAGGGGGCATGAAGCTGCATGGTCCCTGGATTGAATGGGAAGTCTGAAAGGGCACTGCAAGCAGATGCAACTGAATGCCCCTGTAGTCTTCTCTTTGACTGAGGTCCACCAGCCACCCTTTCCCAGGATACTCCATTCTATTCCCCACTCCCTTGGTCTTTTCTTTCCCTTCTTCAAGAATCAACAAATGTTCTGTAGCCACTGAATATGCTCAGTCCTCATCGAGCTCACATACAGCCATCTTAAAAAAGTGTGTGGGGGGGTAACTTATTGGGACTCCTCAAAGCCTGCTATTATCTCTCTCTCTCTTGTGCCTGGATAGTACCAGTTTGACTACCCAACGATCCACATTAAGAGACATGAATTGACTTTCACTATATACAACACTATCTATTCTTGTGTCTGGTCACCTTATATGGATGCAGCCTTTGATTGAGGGTGGTTAGGAATTATTTCAAGGAGGATTGGAAAATGTTTGTAGATTATTTTTTAAAAAAAACAGTATTGTAAACATGTTAAAATGCTAGCAGGTTTGGAGTAAGGACAGGCTGAACTCCAAGGGAATGTAAATTGGAAAATGTTGGACTAATTGTAATTTTGGGGAATGCATAAATAAAAATTTAGATATTTTTTTTAAAAAAGATTAGGAATTATTTCAAATAAACAAATAAAATCATTTTGAATCAGCTCACATGCTTTCCAGAAGTTGCATCCACTTCACTCCTGATTCATCCATCTCCATGCTGATGCTCCTGTTTAGTAATTTATATAAAAGAATCTACCTCAACACTGAATTGGGACAGTACACATGGTGAAGCTTTAGTTGCTAGAAACAGCATTGGTCAAAATCAGAATGCATAGGAGTGGACTGCACTGCTTCTGATGCTTCTGCAAGTAGCATTGGTGATGTCTGAGCAGTTTCGGTTGTTTCCTGGAATACCGATGAGGGTTCAGCAGCGTCTCACTTTTTCTCCCTGTGACTGTCATGAACACACCAGCTCCAAGTGTAATCTCGCAGCTGGCTGCAGAATGCAGTCAGGAACAGGGAGGCTGGGCTTTCAAGCAGGCACAGGAGAGCCCGCAGCTGCCAGTGTCGCCTCCGTCTGACCTTGGATGGCCAGCTGATACAGAAGGAACAGAGAGCAGGCTGGAACACAGACAAAGCTCCCCGGAAGCCCAAACAGGCGCGGAAAGCCACAGAGACAGCTTTTCGGAACAGGAAGGGGCTGCAACTGACCAAATAAGTCTGAGGCATAGGCATATAGGAAGGCTGCTAGACAGGAAGCAAAAGGTTGAAGGTTCAATCTCTTCTGTCGCACAGGAAGAACTCCTCAGAAGGGTCAACTGGGTGATGGGGGGCCAGAGACTTGCTAGAGCCGTCCGGAGATAATTGCTTGCTTGCTTGCTTGCTTTTTTTTGCAATAAAATC
This sequence comes from Zootoca vivipara, assembly GCF_965207765.1. Classification (NCBI taxonomy): domain Eukaryota; kingdom Metazoa; phylum Chordata; class Lepidosauria; order Squamata; family Lacertidae; genus Zootoca; species Zootoca vivipara. The sequence goes on along the minus strand of NC_142587.1, from coordinate 17,659,735 downwards.
TCCTTTTAAATTATGTACGCTTACTGCAGGCGTTGGCAACGTTTTCTGACTGTGGGCTGGAGGATTCAAATGGACTATCGTCTGTGGGCCAGACATGGGCAGGACATGCACAGAAGCCATTTCCGGCGTCCCAGACATGGGCAGTGGGGCACTGAAAATGGCTTCTGTGCATGTCCGCGGCCGCTCAGAAGCGATTTCCGGTGCCGTGCTGCCCATGTCTGGAAGACCACAAATGGCTTCTGTGCATGTCCGTGGCTGTGCAGAAGCGATTTCCAGTACCGCGCTGCCCATGTCCGGGACACTGGAAATGGCTTCTGCACATGTCTGTGGCTGCACAGCCGCAATTTCCAGCGCAGGCACCATTTTCGGAGCCGCGCTGCGCCGTTTTAGCGCAGCACGTGGGGGGCTCGCCGAGCGGGTGTCTCAATTCATGGGTGGTCCGTAGGCCTGATAAATGGCCTTCGGGCCACATCTGCCCCATGGGTCAGACATTACTGACCTATGGTTTACTGTGTTATCAAGCCGGGTACCTGGACTGCTAACACTGACATACTACACTTTCTTTTGCCCCATCAGTTGTTCCTTAGGCAACCATCAAAACACGTGCTGCCATTTAGATGTGGAGGTGGGAAGACTGTGATGGACAGACCGAACAAAACTATCTGAGGGGAAGAGATTAGAGCAGTCGGGCCTTAAATAAAGTCTTCTGTGACCCTATCTAGGCCACATTGCTTTCTATCCACTGTGTGTCTCATTGATGATAGGCAGAAATGGATGTACAGTGGCACCTCTACTTACGAATAACTCTACTTATGAATGGAGCTCCGTCCGCCATCTTGGATGCGGTTTAGATTTTTTCTACTTACGAATTTTTAGATAGGGTTGCTTCTACTTACGCATTTTTTCCTCCCAATGCATTCCTATGGGATTCGACTTACAATTTTTTTCGACTTACAAATGTGTGTTCGGAACGCATTAAATTCGTAAGTAGAGGTACCACTGTACTTTCTTCTCTACTGCCTCAAGCCAAAGCATCATCCCAGAGTTTGGCTGGTGAGCAGACATTAAATGCAGTTGATTATGGAATGAAACACAGTCTCTTCCCTGCTTTTCTACAAGATGGGCACAATGCCCAAATGGGGGTGCTTAAGCAATGGTATTTGCAAACCTCAGCATGGTGACTGATGGAGATTCAAGCCACTCTGAACCCCAGGCCCTCCCAGTCTATGACAATCGCACTGTTCTACCTTACAGGGTTCATGTAAGGATTACAAAAAAGAATTGAGATAAGTAAGGTACTGACTGAGATCAGAGACCTCCTGCCTGAGTGTTACCCTTCCTTCCCTAGAATGCAAGAGGAAATCACTGTAAAAATTTCCCCTCCTTCAAGCTACCTCTATAACGTAACCTTGCTTTGACAAATAAGAACAGGGCAGTTCTTCTTTATTTTCGGCCCTTTTTTGTTAGAGAAATATATACACTTTTGTATATTAATAAAGTAGGATGGATCAGAAAGGTCAAAAATAAGGATGGATAAAAATTAATTCAATTTAATTTCCTTCCCTGTATAAGTCCCACCATCCCGATCTTAAAGAGGGAAAACCTAAATCTCTTCAGAGCACGAGTCACATATTTTTAAACTCTTCTTGCTCTTACCCAGGCAGCGAGAAGACCTTAGGGTTACTTGTCTATTATGTCTCCTTCAGGAACTCAACTATGTCAACAAGACCAAGTGGGGTTAGTTGTGTATCACTCCAAGTTCCAATAAAACATATCCATGGAAACAGAGTGCTGTTCACTGTTGGCAAAACTAGCTTCATTATTCACTGAGTTTAAAAAAATGGATCTCTCTTGCCATTTTTGGAGACTTTGGACCTTGTAAATAGCTAGATATGAGGTTTCATTGCATGCCATCTAAAATTATTGAAATCAATGAATTAATGTTAACCGTGTATATTGAGCTCAGCGGGTCTACTCTGAGTAAGGCTTAATTGTATACAACTTGAGTTCCTGGGGAAAACATTCGACAAATGTTTAGTGTTATTTATTATGCTGCTATCAAGAAGAGAGTAGTTAAGAGGGAAATGTATAATGAAAATGAAGCAAAGTAGCTGGAGAATTAATATAAAATATTGATACAAATTGTATGTGTTTGAACTTTGCAAATGAGTCTAGCATATATACAACTACAATGGGATAACATTCCTATCTTCGCTGTAGCCATGAATTAAAATGTTTGTTCTTTAAACATCAATTAAGTTTATGCTGTATCACTGTAATTTGTTAATTGGTATATATCCCTTATGTGTTCTTCAGGGAACTCACACAAATGGCAATACGTGCAGCTGCAATTAAGTAAACAGGTACAAATTGATCCTTTGAGTACACAGTTTGTTTAGCTGGTGTAAATATAATTGCAACAATGAAGTTGCCTTATCACAAGTTGTTGTTAACTTGTGCAACAATTCAGCGAGGCTTTAAGGTCACAGTTCTGTCTATTTAACCTAAAGAGTACAACTGGGTAAATACATTCATGAAAACATTTTAATTCTAGTTTGTATTATGTTGCAGCATTACCCTACTTACTATCCAAAGTAACTCTTTGTAAGCATGTTTTCATTTCTTGTTTAGTTGCCTTTTAGGGGCAAGCACTGTAATGCAATATAAGTTCCACAGTGTGATTCTTAGACTTTCCATCTCTGAAGGCAGGCTATTGAGCTTACAAGCTGCTCCAATACTCCACCCTTCGCACACTCATATTGCTAACAAGGGGTCCACTTCACATTTGCATGCTCCTATGTAACTGCAAGATGTCTTGGGAGAGAAGTATACCTGAAGGAGAATCTCCACCCCCATCGTTCAGCCCGGACACTGAGGTCCTCCCCCAAAGGTCTTCTGCTGATCCACTTACTGTGAGAAACAAAGTTACAGGGAACCAGGCAGAGGGTCTTCTCGGCAGTGGCGCCCTCCCTGTGGAACTCCCTCCCTTGATGTCAAGGAGATAAAGAACTACCTAACTTTTAGAAGACATCTGAAGGCTGCCCTATATCAGGAAGCTTTTAGTGTTTGAAGTTGTACTATGTTTTTATATATGCTGTAAGCTGCCCAGAGTCGCTGGAGAAACCCAGCCAGATGGGAGGGGTATAACAAAACAACAACAACAACAACAACAACAACAACAACAACAACAACAGTAACAACAACAACCATCAGGTGGAAGCACATAGCTGACCTATTCATGTGGCAATGGTATATCCCCACACACACTTACAGCAGCACAAAATCACACCACAAAGCAGACATGTGCATGTATCTTTGAAGGGGATCCGAAACTGAGGAATTTGGGAGTGGCCTCTGACACAGACAAACAAATTATTTGTGGTTGTATCCAATCCAGCATGCATGGCATGCCACACATATAGGGGGACCTCCCCTTCTTTCCCCTCAAAAGCTCAAAACCTGCTCTGAAGGCCCCACCAACCCTCTGGAGCATGTTTTGTGATAAAGTCCTAGACCAGTCCATGAAAACCCCATTATTCCATTCTCTCCATCCTCTCCCCACCACTCAAGTTCAGGGCATTTTCCTAGTCAGTATGGAGTAGCAGTATATGCAGGAACTGCTTTTAAAATGCAGTTGGGGCAGGCACCTGAGTCCACAGAACAACTCAGGACTTCAAGGAGTCCCTGATCTGACTTGAGGCACCTTGTTAGTAGTGCAGTCTACCTCTGGAATATGGGGGTAGATGGGTGGGAGGGACTTGTTTGAATCATGTCTATTTGGCTACTAATTCAGGAAGTACCCAGAGCTGATGCACACCCTGTATATTAGTACTCTTCAGATGTTCAGGTCTTGTGGGTACCAAACAAGTGATGGGGCTCTCTAGAATCCTGCCTCCTAAATGTCAGTCTGTCTACACCAGGCATCCCCAAACTTTGGCCCTCCAGATGTTTTGGACTACAATTCCCATCTTCCCCGACCACTGGTCCTGTTAGCGAGGGATCATGGGAGTTGTAGGCCAAAACATCTGGAGGGTCGCAGTTTGGGGATGCCTGGTCTACACACTGTGTACCTAGCTGACATATGATTGGCCTAAGCCTGAAAGGGGCCTAGGTATGGAGAGATGTAGACACATACAGAATACTTTATGGAGATCACTGCTTGGTCAGCCTTCCCATTCCCTACATGGGTACATCCTCAAGTTAATAGGTTCCCTTCAGAGTTATCACAACCTCATGTTAGTCAGAGTGTTTGGCCAACACACACTTTGGCATCTAAGAAATGGGCTAGCCAGCACTTTCTTAAGGGCTCCTTCACCCTTTCAGCACTCATGAGTATTTCAGTAACTCATGGGGTACTGAATGACAATATGTTCTCATGTCATTTTCACTCAGAAGGATCAGTAATATCAATTGGTGTGGAATTATTCTCTATCCCTAAGAGAAAAATGGTATAGAATAATAAAAAAAATGAATGTAACTATAATATGCAAAAACTCTTCAATTATATTGGAGACACTCAAACACAGAACAAACTAATGCACACATTGAATGGTTGAATAAATAAATAATGCTTAGTTGATTATGTTTCAAACTAAATTAGATCTAACCCAAGTTAAATATCCATAATTTAAGACTTGCTGAATTTTGGAAAGGAGACATGCATTTGATTGTTATTTTCTCCTCGTTGTCCAGTAAATGGGCCAATTTTTCTCCATTTTGGAAGATCTAGTGCTATCTTCACATTGGGAAATAAATAAATGTTTTTTTTTAAAAAAATGGGAAGAACAAATGTTTTTTTTTGTTTTTTTTACTAACAATCATTTAACAAGGGAAAGGAACAATCCATGCAATTACAAGTGCCAATAATATGTAAATAGGAAAGCATTGTTCCATCACAGAAAGTGCTTACACTTGAAGTCCAGACAAAAGACAATCAATCCAATGGAATCTCTTTAGGACTGGTTTACAAGATAATACAGCCATAACTTTGAGAAAGCAATGTGAAATACCAGTGCCATGTGATCAAGGTGGCTGGGGAAAATGCTGCTATAATTTCAGAAATTTCCATTTGCCATATTATGCATGTTTTTCAATGCAAACATAACATATGCATGGAAATTTGTTGGCTTCAGATGAACCACAGCTAAAGTGATTATGAAGTTGTCCCTACATTCAATGCCTTCAGCTACTGCCACCATGGAACTGATTTCAATTCTCCACAAATAAGCAATGCACACTTTCTCAGGATAATCACAACTTATACATTTCCTCACTTCCTATTATGTGTTTGACATCCAAGAGGATAATTGATGAATTCCAGATAGTGGTGCCAAAACAAAGACATCAACGGTGTCAATACTTAGCATGCATTTTAGAAAAGGGTTGGGTTTTTTTTAGAAAGTATTATTTTCCCTTAAGGACCTACACCTATCTGTATTTAACTATTAGTACCTATTAATTCCCTTTAAAGTACCGTATATGCGTTCAAAACTGGAGGTATTGAGCTGAAAGTAGCCCCTGTATCACTTTGGATAATTTCACTTTGCTTCACTTTGGACAATTCCTGTCTCTATGATAGGGCTGTCATATGTTCAATTCATCCATCAGAAATTGTTCCTAGGCAGAATTTCAGAAAATTGCTTTAAAAAATGTCCAGGAAAACCTGGACATATGGCAACCCATGTTGGAAGTGGTGTGTGTATGCATGCATGCATGTATGTATGTATGTTTGTTTGTTTGTTTGTTTTTGTACATTTTCTAATAGCTCAAAAACTTCATTTGGGGGTAGATTTCACACACAAAAAAGCTCACTTTTTGAAATATGACAACCCTACTCTATGAATTAACTCAGTTTGGTTCTTCTTCTGAAGAAGAAGAGGAGGAGGAGGAGGTGTGGTGGTGGTGGAGGAGGAGTTTGGGCTTGATATCCCGCCTTTCACTCCCCTTAAGGAATCGCAAAGCGGCTAACAATCTCCTTTCCCTTCCTCACCCACAACAAACACTCTGTGAGGTGAGTGAGGCTGAGAGACTTCAGAGAAGTGTGACTATCCCACGGTCACCCAGCAACTGATCGCCCCATAGACAGACTGATAGGCAGACAGACAGACCAGTCATCTTTAGGAGAAAGCAAATGGATTTGTGTCATTAGTATGCATGCTTGCTACAATGTCTACTCAGAATTAAACTCCACTGAGCTGACTTGGACTTCGTCTTAAGTAAGCAAGTGCAGGACTGCAGCATTAGTGTCAAAATTAGTATGCTGGCCAGCGATGACTGTGTACTTTCTCTTCACAGGGGTGAGCGGTGCATAAAGCATGAGGGATGCAATCTTTGTGCCTTTGTGTACATTGAAACAATAATGGATGGGAGGAGAAATGGTACTAACACTCTTCCGCCCATAGCTGCCAAGTCTCCTGTATTCCCTGGGAAACCCCCGTTTTTCCAGCCGTTTCCCGCTGGCAGCCTGGATTTAAACACACACACACACACACACACACACACACACACGTAAATCCCTCGGATTCTTACCGGTCCAGGGAGGCTCCTTCTGTGCATGTCTGGAGTCTCTGGACATGTGCAGAAGCGATTTCTGGCGCTGTGGCCATTTTGGAAATGGGCAGAGCATGCGTAGAAGCGACTTCCGGTGCTGCTCTGCCCAGTTCCAAAATGGCCGCAGCGTGACTTCCGGTGCCGATCCTGGATTTTTCAATCTGGGAGTTGGCACCTATGCTTCTGCCATCGACACAGGTTTTCATTCCCTAAAGTACAGGAGTATCATATCTGCCCACTTGCCATCTCATCAAGCAGGTTTAATGAATCATGTTCTAAAATGGCAAACAACAGAAGTTAACTGTGAATATGATGACTACCAAAGCAGGCTTGGAAACATCACAACTTTGGACATATAGAATTCTTTTCCACAGGGCAGTGCTTTTTTTTTCTTAAAAAAATGTTTAGGGGTACTCTCATTTTCCTACTCATATTGAAATACTGCCCCTCAATGAGGCCAAACTTAGATTCAAAAAATGTTTAGGGGTATGCATACCCCTGCGTCCACCCAGAAAAAAAGGACTGAGTAAGGCCACAGATGGCACTGTGGGTTAAACCACAGAGCTTAGGGCTTGCCAATCAAAAGGTCAGTGGTTTGAATCCCCATGACTGGGTGAGCTCCTGTTGCTTGGTCCCTGCTCCTGCCAACCTAGCAGTTCGAAAGCACATCAAAGTGCAAGTAGATAAATAGGTACCGCTCCGGCGGGAAGGTAAACGACATTTCCATGCGCTGCTCTGGTTCGCCAGAAGCGGCTTAGTCATGCTGGCCACATGACCCAGAAGCTGTATGCCAGCTTCCTTGGCCAGTAAAGCGAGATGAGTGCCACAACCCCAGAGTCGCCGCGACTGGACCTAATGGTCAGGGGTCCCTTTACCTTTACCTTTACCTTTAAGGGTATATTAGGGTGGGCAGTTCTTGACCCAAATATGTAAGCTAGGCTCACCATTGCTGTCCATTACATTTGTCTGTTAATGTTGGTTGCAGCCATTAACTAAATTATGAGATCAGGGCAGTAAGATCCTTTTAGATAACAACTTTGTGTCGCTACCAATCAGAAGCAGACAAAAATTAATCAGTTCTACTTTAATTAGCCAATTATTTTACATGACACTCTAATTCTATTCTGAAATTTTTATTTTCCAGCTCTAATTAGGTTTTGTCTCATTTTAATTAAACATTTAATTAAAACATTTGCCCTTTTTTTGTAGGGAAGTGATGCGTGAAAGATAAATATGGAAGCCAACCAAGCTGGGTCTTTCTTCTTAGTCTTTGTCTTGGTGTTGACGCTTTTTCTTCTGTAAATGAGATTAAGAGAGGACTTTGAAATTAAAAAGCCTCCTTGACATTGTAATATTCATTATGCCAAATTTAAGAGATGGACGTTATGTTAGAAACTTACGGAAGTTAAGTGATGCATCACATATGTTCTGTTCTCAAGCCTTTTCCGAGATCAGTCAACCAATCTACCAACAAGGCCTCAGTCAAAAGCTGACGACAAACATAGATGAAGGAGGCAAATTTAGTATTGATTATTCATACACCATGAATAATCTGTCTTCAGTATATTTTATTTTATTTTATTGTTATGGTTAGTGGCAGATGAAAATAAAGATTCTTCTGATCTGATCTCCACACACCATGGAATTTAGAAGTTGGGCAGGTCTCTCTAAGTCAACGTTTCTAAGAAAAACTTCTTTCTTCTGAATAAAAATAGAAAAAGTTCAAAAGCTTTTCTTTTAGAGTGCAACATTAAAAAGTGCCTGCAAGAGTCACAAATGTCATGATTGAATCTGTGTTTCGTGCATGGATGTAACAGGAAGTATCAGGTGAAACTTGGTTCTTTAAGACTCTTAATGATTTGATTAGTTTCTGGATGCATATTACCAATGTTCTTCTCATAGGAATTACAGTCTGAAGATAGGAGTATGCACTGATCACAAGATTCACCTTGGACTCCAGTTTCAGCCTGGAGTATACAGCATGCCTCAATCCAAAGCTAAGGGTCCAAGTCTGCTTCAGGAAAAAAAAAGGTTTCACACACATGCACCCACTGTTGGGAAATTAAATCTATTTATTTTCACAAAGCACCAAGTGGAGAGTTGGGGGGAGAAATAATTTCTTTGATAACAATCCTGAGCTGTCAATCAAAATGGAGTCTCTCCTCCTCCTCTCCCCCCACTGGAATTTGCTTTCCCATACTCATACATACTCCCCTTTCTAGAAATTTCATTGTATGGTAAGGTTAAATACATTAGTTTTGCTTTTAGCAAATGTTTGCTTGTGCAATTTTTGGTTTATGGAACCACTGAGGTACCATAAACCGGGTTTCCACAGACATTTTTACTGATTTTTGGAAATTCTGCCTGGACACTATTTCCAAAGGATGAATTCTGGATTTGTCTGTGAAATTCCAGAGATATGGCAGCACTACATGATGTGGATTCTTGGATCCCTACTGTGGCGCTGTGGGGGACCCAGGTGGCGCTGTGGGTTAAACCACAGAGTCTAGGGCTTGCTGTTCATAAGGTTGGCAGTTTGAATCCCTGCAACAGGGTGAGCTCCCATTGCTCGGTCCCAGCTCCTGCCCACCTAGCAGTTTGAAAGCACATCAAAGTGCAAGTAGATATATAGGGACCGCTCCGGCGGGAAGGTAAACAGCGTTTCCATGCGCTGCTCTGGTTCGCCAGAAGCAGCTTTGTCATGCTGGCCACATGACCCGGAAGCTGTCTGCGGACAAACACTGGCTCCCTCAGCCTATAGAGCGAGATGAGCGCCGCAACCCCAGAAGCGGACACGACTGGACCTGATGGTCAGGGGCCCCTTTACCTTTATCTTTACTGCAATTTAGGGTGCCTCATGGAGATCCTGCTTTACCTCAGAAAGCCCAGGGTCACTCTGAAACGCACTGCTTTAGCTTGGGATTCAGGATTTGTCTGAATTTGCTGCACACCCCTGTTCTGAACACTTAAGGTACACCCACAGCATACAATGCAAATTGTTAGTGTACATTTTTCCATCCACAACCAAAGATGGATCTGTATACTCATCCCAATCTATATCATACAGTGCCACACTAGAGTTGCTAAAATATGGTGAATGGATCTCTTCACTTCCTGTAGTTTATATGCTCAGCTCTGCTTGCTGGCATTTTCATGCAAAGGTTACATTCTCATGCATACTGCAGGAAATGATGGCAAACTACAGAAAACCAGGAGGGTAATTTCACCCTCTGGCTGCCCTAGAGTACTAGCAAGTACCTGCCAACCTAGCAGTTTGAAAGCATACCAACAAGAGTAGATAAATAGGTACCATTGCAGCTGGAAGGTAAATGGTGTTTCTGTGCACTCTGGCACTCGTCACGGTGTCCTGTTGTGCCAGAAGCCATGGGCGTACCCAGCGAGGGGCAGGGGGGGCAGCACGGGGGGGCAACTGCCCCCCAAAGCAAAAAAATCTAAATGGTTATAAAGTGATGAAACGGGAAAAAAATAGGTAGTGTGATGGCAAATAATCAGTTGTTTACCACACTGAAATGGTGTAAAAATCGAGAAGTATCTAAAGCCACCTAGCGACTGGTAGAGGAATCTATGTCAGCCAGCCATTGAGATTCAAGGGAGGGAGATGTCTCAAGCGGGCTCTAGCAGAGAGAAGAGGGAATCTTCTAGAGGGGTCTAGTGAGTTCTATGTCACTAAACTGAGCCGCCCGCTATTAGTTTACCTTCTTATTTACATTTAGAAGACATCAAGGCTGCCTAAATGGATATAAGAAACTGGTTCCCAAAAGGTAAGTTATTTCTGTAGAAAATTAAATTTTAAAGGGTAAAGACCTGGCTCAGAAGTACAATGGGAGAGGACAGACTGACTGGGTTGTGTTTGATGAGCATCCATCGGAAATTCTTCAAGGAATATCAGGACTGGATTGAAACGAAAGTTTTGAACAAGTTTTCTTCAAACCCAAGAAAAATGATATTAGTATAATACATGTAACCAGAATAAAAAATTCAAGCAAATAATTGTAATAACTACCGTAATAAAGCACTGCTATAATTATATATAATTTTCTTAAAATTTTGGTTTCATTCGCCTTTTCCGTGCTGAAATGTCACAACCTGAATGACCATGGCTTGCCCCTGCCAGAAGTGGTTTAGTCATGCTGGCCACGACCCAGAAAGCTGCCCGTGGACAAACTTCAGCCTGAAGCGAGATGAGCACCAGACCCCATGGTCAAGTTTGACTGAACTTAACCATCCAGGGGTCTTTTACCTTTTGCCTTATTAGCAAAGGTAGCCTATCTTGGCGCTGTGCTGAACCTCCGCCCTTTCTTCTGTTAAATGCTCCCCCATCACCACCCTCGCAATGCAGAGTGTATTTTTCTCCTGTTTCCTTGGAGTGTTGTGAGTGGTGGTGGGGGGTGTTATGTTTTTATATGTGTTGGAAGCTGTCCAGAGTGCAGTTTTGGCTGCAGCTAATTAAAGATCATTATTAAAATTCAAGATGGAAGGGCAAACTCTACCAGACGACTAATCCTTGAATGTGAGAAGCCATCAGTCATTATATCACTGAAATAGTCCTGGAAATTCCTCCAGTGTTTTCCCTAAGGGAGAACAATGCTGTGCGATTTTAGAGAACATGGCTTTCACGGGCTGATCCTTTACTCCAGTCATCACACCACCAGAACACTAAATTGTGACTGCTTTAAATTCTGCTTTTTATTGCTGTTGGTTGACTATTTTATTCTGTTTCAATATTTTCTTCCTTTTGTATGGCACATGGAGAGCATTTGCATTGGCATCTAACAAGGTATGTAAGTAAATATTCAAGATTATCTTGGAACATTTCCCCTTGACCTTTTAAAACCCTTATTAGAAAGTTCCGCATTTTCTTGAAACCACAAGACTAGAAAACCTATCGTGCGTGCATTGTATTAAAGTTCTTGTTTACCCCTTTGCACCTAAGAAAAATGAATTATTGTTGATATGAATTTCTAGAAATGAAGAATAAATATAATGCGGTGTTTCCCAACCTTGGGTCTCCAGCTGTTTTTGGACTACAATTCCCATCATCCCTGACCACTGGTCTTGCTAGCTAGGGATGATGGGAATTGTAGTCCAAAAACAGCTGGAGACCCACGGTTAGGAAACACTGACATAATGGATTCATTTCTTGGAAACTTTGGAGTAATGTTTTCTTCTCCTTTTTTTCAATTTCCCTACTCCAGTGCAGTTCTGGTGAGGTCAGTTGGAATATTCTGAAAGGCTGACAAGTGTTCTGAAAGAAAAATGAGCTTCTGACATCATGAGGAAGGTGGTGTTTTTTTGTTTTTTGGGTTTTTTTAGTATGTGTTTCTCTTTAAAGGGGGAAAAATACCTTTAAGTGATAAAATCCATCTACTTGTTAATCAAGGCTGATTGCTTTAGAAGGCAGGCAACTGTTTAAGAGATTTTTGAAAAATCATGACAAGCAGTTTGCTCTGGCTCTTATTTCGTCGAGCAATTATTATCAAAGCAAGGCAGTTTTGTGACATCTTGCAAAGAGTTCATAACAATCAGGCTGGGCACGATAAGAAAGCTGTGGTCTGGTCCTTCCCTTTTCTTGAAGATTATGGGATGTATGGATTTTGTTCAATCAAACCACAAAGCACACTTCACTCACTCAGATTTCCTTGTCTTCAGGTATTAATGTTAAGTCATGAAGGAACCTGTGGTTTTCACTCTATCATCTATCTATCTATCTATCTATCTATCTATCTATCTATCTATCATCTAGCTAATCTATCACCAATAGGTCTATCTATCTATCTATCTATCATCTACACACACACACACACAGAGAGAGAGAGAGAGAGAGAGAGAGAGAGAGAGAGAGAGAGAGAGAGATTTGGAAGGGGTGCAAGATTAAGAAAACTTTACACACACACACACACACACACACACAGAAAACCCTGGTCTTGAAAGTGTTCAAGAGAATATTTTATCATGGATATATTCAAATGGTATTCATAGGATTGACCTAAAATGGAATATCCAATTTTGCAGTCCAATTTCCAAACGTGTGTGTGTGTGTGTGTGTGTGTGTGTGTGTTGGCCAAAGTAATTGCCATCACCAGGGGCGTCTTGCCCATAGAGGCAAGTGACACAGGGAACCAGGGTGCCAAGTTTGCACCCAGTTCTGGAGGGCACCTGGGAAGAGACAGAGGCTGGATGCAGCACCTCCCAGCATCGGCTCACTTCCCTCATTCGCCGAATGGATCTTGGTTTTCCTCTGCAAGGACATCTTCATCGCCTTGTCAAGGCCACTGGGATTCGGCATGCTGCAGCAGCCTGGTGCTCATCAGCGCCCAGGCAGAGGCTGGAGATGAGCCTGGCGGCCACCTAAATCTGCAACAGTGGTAGCAGCAGGAGGAGAGGCGGTGGCGGCCGTGACGACCCCGCCATCCACTCCTGGCTGCTCGCTGCCTCATGTGCACAGCCCTTTCCCGTGTGCACGCCGCTGCCGTGACGCCTCCCCTGTGGCTGGCGGGCGCTTTGGTTTCACTCCTTGAGGGATCTGCTCAAACTTTCAATGAGTTGGTTTCCAAGGCTCTGAATCTCCGTAATCCGTTCCAGCTCAGTGTCAACAAGTTCTGCTTCACTTAATTACTTGGAACACCCAACAAACTTTTTAATCATGCTTTAGAGCAGGCATCCCCAAACTGTGGCCCTCCAGATGTTTTGGCCTACAACTCCCATGATCCCTAGCTAACAGGACCAGTGGTCAGGGATGATGGGAATTGTAGTCCAAAACATCTGGAGGGCCGAAGTTTGGGGATGCCTGCTTTAGAGCCTAGGGGTTTTCTTGATATGTTGACCATAAAATGCCAGAAGACATTGGCCACATTCAACCCATCCCAAAACATCCCAAAAGGACAATAATCAAGAAGTGCAAATGTGAGAAAGCACTCTAGCAGGATATCTGTCTTTTTTTAAGCACTTAAAAAGACAAAAGTTATCTTGGAGATGTAGCATATGGTAGTCACCCTACTCCCCAGTCTCATCTGGGGAATGGTGCAGTAATGCTATTTGTGTATCATTAGACTGCTGTTGGCACTGTTTTCCATTTGTGAATATTCTTATTGCCAATATCCCTCTTCTTGCTAGGCAGTTTGTATCTTTAGTAATTGTTCAATAATGAAGAGGTGTCTGTATCCAAATCTTTCTGGGACTATTTATCTCGATACCCCAGATATTGGATCTAAGAGGTGCTTCACAAAGCATTTGATCTTATCCCCTGTAACAATGATTCATTTTGTGAAGTTGTATCATTTCCAATTAAGCACTTCATGTAGTGATGATGATTTGGTTCCCTGCAGCTTTGAGTTCCATTAGAGATTCAATTATTAAAAAACAGGGTGAAGCTTAATTAAATAAACTTAATTAAAAATAAATTAACCCTTATTTCATGGAACTGCGTGAAAGTTCTGTCACATCAGAAAGACAAAGGCTCCATAATGTTTCTCTGTGTGAAAAATGCCTTTGAATGTCAGGTTTACTCCTGTTTTAAATTAGAGGCTTTGCAAGCCTAGAAAACAGAACAGACATTTAATAGAGGTCTGTTGAACAACTGGTTCTAGGACTATTTTGAATTATTTATATTGGTTTGTGCTTGTTGCTCTGAAACCTTTGACAGAGCTGGTGAGGTGCTAACAAACAGTCATATTTCTTGAAATAAAACACTTGCAGTCCAGATTAATAAAGACACAAAAATTTAGAATTAATAACAGCTAGAACAAAATCCTAAATAATACCCCAGAGTTTGTTTGGCAGTCTCAGCATTTTCACAGCCAATTAACAATTATGGACCCTTGGGTATGTGTGTGACACCTCTAAGCAAATTATATTTATCTCTAATTTATATTATATTTAAAAAACCTCTTTTTGCTTCCCTCCAACCTCAGCATTTTCGTCAGCAATGGAGCCAGAATTTATGACTAATTTCCGTGATGATGATGAACAGGCAAGTTCCTTAGGCCCTCTTTCTGGAACATAGCTGCCAAGTCTCCCGTTTTCCCCAGGAAACACCTGTTTTTCCAGCTGTCCCCAGCTGAAAAAACGGATTTCTTTGTTTTTCCCCAGTTTATTCTGGGGTGACGGCCATTTTGGAACTGGGCGGAGCATGCTCAGAAGCGACTTTTGATGCTGCTCTGCCCAGTTCCAAAATGGCTGCAGCGCGACTTCTGGTGCGGCAGCTATTTTGGAACTGGGCACAGCAGCATCAAAAGTCACTTCTGGGCATGCTCCGCCCAGTTCCAAAATGGCCGCTGCGCTACTTCCGGTATGCTAATTTAGGTCCGGTTTCTTATTTTTCAGAGAGGAACTTGGCAGGTATGGTCTGGAACCAGAGAGAGGAAATACTGCTGAACTGCATTAAGAACTGAAAAGAAGAGTGAATTATGTTGCTTGCTTGTTTACGAACAACGTGCTACTTTGCATCTTGTAACGTTTATTTGTAACCATTTTAAGACTGTTTCCAGGAAAGCTTTGAAACTCATCCTTGTGGTGAAGAGCAAATTCACTTCTACTCTGCACAAGGTCCAGATCAGAGATTCCGTTGTACAGACTGTAACATGATATTGCTTTCAATGTATAGTGCATATGGGGCTTCAGTGAGACTGGTGATCTAGTGGCAAAAACAGTCAAACAGTCAAATGTTTGATGGGTGGGGGAGGTTGAAAAATATTCACGCTCTTGCATCAGTTCCACTGAACACATGAATGATGGTAGGATTCAGAATGTGCATGTATGTGTGATGAATGTTTGTGCCAAACTACAACTCTTCCTGCTGCTCTGTGTATCTCCAGCTTCATTATTTCTAAACTATTTTTTATGTTGTAGGGCATTTCTAAGACATAATTGGTAGTGATTCAGTCATGCCTTAGATTAGATCAAAAGATTAGAAGCTGGTTTATATTCCACCCAAGTTTCCCTATAACTCCCAAGGTTATATTTAGCCTTTACAGCAATTGTAGAATGTTCTTATGGCCTGGGTTGTTTTCTCCCCGCATATCCATTTGTTCATCTCACAGGAAAAAGAAAATGTACCTGTATGAATTCCTCAGGATTGAAGTGTTGACTTTTGTGTGCTAAGATTTTTCTCATGTGCATTTAAAGTGCTTGCCCAAGAAGGGCCCGTATTCACAACAGCCCTCTAGTAATTACTATTCTAACAGATTCAGCACAATGGGAAACAACAACCTAATGTGGTTTTCAATGTATTTTGTTACAAACATGGTACATACCAGTACAGGCATGGCTAAAAGATAAGGACTGGGGTGGTGTTCAATGCCAAACAGTTCTAATTAGAGTTGCCACTGCCATTTCACCTACAATGAAATTCAAAGTACATTTCAAGGACCTCTCCTCCAATGAAACACTGAGGGATTTTGAAGGAAGCCAAATGAGCTTTTAAAGACTATTGAATATTCTCAGGGTTTGTTTTCCATTGCATCCCTATGCTAGATTTTGCCTCAAGTGAATGTTGAAAGGAATATGGATGTTCTCCCTAAGGTGAAGCATCTGAGTAATTTTGAACAAAGTCAAGAGGCTTTTGATAACACTAGTAAAAAAAAAAGTCAATAAAGCATTTCACACATTCTATCTTAATCCTAAGAAATTAGAGTCGAATGGCATGCGCTTTGCTAGTCACCAAGCTATGTTGGCAGAAAGAATAGTTCAAGGAACTAATAAAACTGTTTCTATATGTATGTGGGCTTCAAAAAGAAAAAAGAAAAACATTTTTATTTAGTTGCTTGTGATATAGACAGATAGACAGGTGATGATAGATAGATGGTAGATAGATAGATAGATAGATAGAGCAGGTAGATGTGTGTGTGTGTGTGTGTGTGTGTGTGAGGGAGAGAGAGAGAGAGAGAGAGAGAGAGAGAGAGAGAGAGAGAGAGAGAGAGAGAGAGAGATGTTGGAAAAAGAAATAAGGATAAGAATACTGTGGTTAACAGTTTATGGGAAAGAGCTAATAAGTTTGAAGCAAAACCAAATATTTTTAAAATATTTTAAAATAATGAATTGTTTTGTATCATTTGCAGGGGAAGAATTATTTGAATCACTTTACACACAGCATGGACGCAGGTGGCACTGTAGTCTAAAGCACAGAGTCTAGGGCTTGCTGATCAGAAGGTTGACGGTTCGAATCCCCGTGACAGGGTGAGCTCCTGTTGCTTGGTCCCAGCTCCTGGGAGTTCAAAAGCACATCATAGTGCAAATAGATGAATAGGTACCGCTCCGGCGGGAAGGTAACCGGCATTTCTGTGCGCTTCTCTGGTTCGCCAGAAGCGGTTTAGTCATGCTGGCCACATGAACCCAGAAGATGTATGCCGGCTCCCTCGGCCAGTAAAGCGAGATGAGCGCCGCAACCCCAGAGTCGTCCGCGACTCGACCTAATGGTCAGGGGTCCCTTAACCTTTACCTTTACATACAGCATGGAGATGCCATTGGTTCAGAATGAGATCCATTTTTGTCACTACTGTAGATTATTCTTATTTGCATGTATAACAACCGGTAAAATCTCTTCTTGTCTACTTTGCTGCTGTAGACCTTTGAATAATCTGTTCTTGGCCAATGTTAATGAGGTACATCACATGGTGAGGCATTGTTCCATGAGACCACTGTTACCATTTATCATGCATTTCTCCGTAGTACATTTATAAATGGAAAATTTAAATTTAATGTGCTGATGGGATCCATGAGCACAGAATAGATTCTTTTTTTTTTTTAAATTTAAACTTTATTGAAATTAAAATTAAAATGGACACACACATAAGCACATACACAAATTTGAAATTATAATAGTAACATACAAAATCATATATAATAAAAAGAAAATAATAATAATAATAATGGAATAATGACCATATTACTTAAAAATTAGAATCATACATTCCCTTCAAATCAAACTTAAATTATAATATTTGTGGCCCTAAAAAAGAATTACGAGTGAAAACAAAACATTAAAGAAAAAGAAAAGAAGAAGAAAAAAGAAAGAAAGAAAGAAGAAAGTAAGAAGAAAGAAAGAAAAAAAGAAAGAAAGAAAGAAAGAAAAAGGAAAAAGGAAAAAAAAATTCCATCTATGCTCCCCTTTACTTATATCTCTTTATCTCCTCCTCCCCTATTTGACTTCCACTTATCTCTCTCACGGGTTCGTCAAACACTATATTACAGTACTGCTTCTCCAGATTTCTTCTAATATATAACCTAGGATATCCTATATATGCAAATTCAACCTTCATCCATTCAATCAACTTAAAATAAGTCCAAGCTGTTCATTACGAGATCTTAAAAGTAAACCCAGGATTTTATTGTGGGGCACTGTCTTTTCATGTATTCTCCAAACTTATCCCAAGCACACTGGAATTTCTTATTAGAATATCCCCTAATTGAGTTGGTCAGGTTATCCAGGTCTAAATATCCAAACAATTTCTCCCGCCAATCCGCAATGCTGGGTACTTCTTTATTCTTCCAATGGGACGCAATCAGAGTTCTTGCAGCTGCCACGGCATACAAGAACAATGACTCATCCTGCTTTTTAATTGTATTATCCATAACTCCCAGTAAAAAGGATTCTGGGGTTTTCTTTATATTATATTTGAATATTTTTTTTATTTCTTCAAATACCTGATTCCAGAATTTTTTTATTTCTCCACAGTGCCACCACGCATGTATGAACGTTCCCGTCTCCTTTTGACATTTCCAACAAAGATTGTCCTTGGTTTTGTACATTTTGTGAATTTTTACAGGGGTTAAGTACCACCTGTAAAATAATTTAATCATATTCTCCCTAATACCCTCCGAGGCTGTAAATTTCCAAGATTGTGTCCACAGTTTCTCCCATTCATCCATATGTATATTTTTCCCGACATCTATGGCCCATTTCGTCATCACTTCTTTTACCATCTCGTCTTTCGTTTCCCATTCGAGTAATATGTTATACATTTTGGAGATTATTTTTGTGTCTGAATTTAATAAAAAGTTTTCTAGTAAAGAAGGTTCCTCCAAAAAACCTTGTCTATGTTTATGTTCATTAAATTTACTATGAATTTGGTGATATTGCATCCACCCATTTAGATATTGTTTTACTTTATCATAATTCTTTAATTTCAAGATTCCGCCCTCCACTTCTAAAAGGTCCGAGTACTTTCTCCATTTCGCCTCTGTATTTACCTTCTTTACTGTAGTTATTTCTACGGGGGACGCCCATCTGGGGGTTTTTGGCTCCAGCAATCTCCTATATTTGTTCCAGATGTTCAGAAGAGATCGTTTGATGATATGGTTAGTAAAATTTTTATGCACCTTCGCCTTGTCATCCACCAGATAGGCGTGCCACCCAAATCTGTTTTCTGAACCTTCCAGATCCAAGAGTTCACTATTTTCTAGTGTTAACCACTCCTTTAACCAAGCGAATCCTGCTGCATCATGATACAGGTTGAGGTCTGGCAAAGCCAGGCCTCCCCTTTCTTTAGCATCAATTAATAATTTGTATTTTATTCTTGTTGATTTATGGTTCCAAATGAATTTAATAATATCTTTTTTCCAATTTTTAAAAATATTATTTCCTGTCCCCAGAATTGGTATCATTTGGAAGAGGAATAACATTTTTGGAAGTATATTCATCTTCACTGCTGCAATTCTCCCTAATAATGATAATTTTAATCTTTCCCAATTCTCCAAATCTTTTTTAACTTCTTTCCATACTCTGTCGTAATTATCTTTTACTAAATTGTTTTTATTGTTGGTGATCCAAATTCCAAGATATTTTGCTCTCTCCACAGCTTTCAATCCTACTTTATCCTGTAATTGCCTAATTTCTTCCTTTGATAAATTTTTCGTCAACATATTAGTTTTATTCATATTCAAATTAAATCCAGACAATTTGCCATATTCTTTTATTATTTCCAATATTTGAGGGATGGTATCAAGCGGCTCCTCTGTTGTAATAATAACATCGTCCGCAAATGCTTTTAGTTTGTGGACGTGTTTCCCAATTCTAACTCCTGTAATTTTTTCATCTTTTCTAATATTTTCTAATAAGGGTTCGAGGCTCAAAATGAATAACAATGGTGACAGGGGACAGCCCTGTCTGGTGCCCCTTTGGATGTTAATCTCACCCGATACTTAGTTATTTATTATAAGTTTAGCTTTTTGGTTTTTATAAATTGCCTCTATTCCATTACATATTTTTTTCTCCAAAGCCAAAATATTTTACACTTTCCTTCATAAAAGTCCATGATACCCTATCAAATGCTTTTTCGGCATCTAATAGCAAAAACGCAGCTTTTTTATTGATCTTTACACTCAAATATTCTAATAAATTCATTACATTTCTCAAATTGTTATACATAAATCTTTTTGGAAGAAAGCCGGATTGATCTTTATTTATTAATTTCTCCATTAATGTTTTCATTCTAGTGGCTAGCAGGTCTGCGAAGATCTTGTAATCATTATTAAGTAGGGAAATTGGTCTGAAATTTTTAATTTGGTTAATATCTGAGCCTTGTTTTGGAATCACCGCGATATATGCCTCCTCCCAGGACTTTGGTATCTGCCCTTTTTCAATAATTTTATTCATAAGATTTCTCATTGGTTCAATTAAATTTTTTTCAAATTTTTTATAAAATAGAGCAGGTAGTCCATCAGTCCCTGGTGACTTCCCGTTTTTTGCTTTCCTAATTGTTCTCTGTATTTCCAAAATCGAGAATGGTTCATTCAGTGATTTAATATTTTCTTCATCAATTCTTTTTATATTTGTCTTTTTCAGATATCTTTTTGTCTCATCTAAATCTATTCTTTCCTCACTATACAATTTTGAATAGAAATGGACAAAAGAATCTTTAATCTCCATAGGGTCCACTATTACTCTACCTTCTTCTACTAGTTTGTCTACAATTCTTTCCTTCTGCTTTTTCTTTAATTGCCATGCTAGGTATCTCCCCGCCTTATTGGATAATTCAAAAGTTTTTTGTTTCAAATATCTTATCTTATTTTCAATTTCTTTATCTAATAATGAAGTAACCTGATTTTGCAGAAACCTTATAGCATTTTTCAGTTCCTCTTTTTTTTTTATCTTTTGCCTTCCCTAATTCAATTTCATTTTCCCTAATCTCCTTTAATAAACTTTCTAATTTCTTTTCTTTTTCCTTCTTCTTCCAGCTACTTTGGCTGATAAAGAAACCCCTCAATACAGCCTTCCCGGCGTCCCAGACTACATTCAAGGGTGTATCTTGATTTGAATTTAATTCAAAATAATCCTTTAACACCCCTTCCGCTTTTTTGACAATGCTTTCATCCTCCAATAATAGCTCATTTAATCTCCATCTCCTTGCCACCAACTCCTTCCCCCTCACTTCCATTATTATTGGGTTATGGTCTGAGACACTCTTAGGTAGTATTTCTATTTTTTTGCACCTCATCAATATTTCTTTTGATGCCCAAATTTGGTCAATCCTACTTTCCGAATCGTTGGGGTGGGAATAATACGTGAATTCCTTTTTGAACGGGTGTTTACATCTCCAAACATCCTGAAGATCTAACTTTCCTATTAACTGAAAAAAACTTTTTGGGAGCCTGCCCTCTTTTTTCCCTTTTTCCTCCCTCGATTTATCAATCTCTGGTGATACCACCCCGTTAAAATCTCCAAGCATTATAATTTTTTGATCGCAAAAATCCAATAGTAAGTTTTCCAATTTTTGATAAAATTCTGCTTTGGCTTCATTGGGGGCATAGACTCCAACTACCATGATCTTTTCTAGTCTCCCTTGAATTCTTACCACCACAATTCTTCCATCATTATCTTTGTATATTTGTTCTGGTTTCCATTTTGAGTTCACATATATTACCACCCCTTTTTTTTTCTTAACATCTGATGTTATAAATTCCTCTCCTAATTTTTTATTCACTAGCAGTCGGCGATGTTTTCTTGTTATATGTGTTTCTTGTAGACAGATTAGGTCTAATTTCTTCTTACCCAAATAGTGTTCCAATCTATTCCTTTTCACTTTATTGTTAAGGCCATTCACATTGCAAGTAATAATTCTCAAATCCATATTATTAATATCTTATTTATTCTATCTTCCGTTTTTAAACTTTATTTCCTCTTCGGGAGAAAGTGAGAATTCAACTCAGTTGGCTAATGACTGAGAAGAAATTTTTCAGATAAAAGAAACAAAAAAGACAAACCATGCAAACAAAATCGAAAAAAGGAAAATAAGAAGACACCCCATACAATAGTTGTCTTCATAGTAGCAATTTATTTTTATTGATTTGTTAATCTGATACCCCTCCTTTCCATAAAAAGGTCCCCAAAGTGGGTAGCACTGTAGCAAACAATGGAGTGGAGCAGTAGAGCCAATCATATGCGTCAAATGCTGCTCCCACACTGTGCTGACGTCAACTCCCCTCCTCCTCACTGACAATAACCTCCATGTTGAGAAGTCAGGTAAACAATACACAATAAACAACACTGGACTAGCAAAAAAGAGAAAGGAAATAAAATGCAACTGCAGTGGAACCTTGGTTTTCGAACGTCTCGGCTGACGAACGTTTTGGAAGCCGAACACCGAAAACCCGGAAGTGAATGCTTCCGTTTTCGAACGCCCCTATGAAGTCAAACAGATTCCAAAGCGGTATCTGAAGAAGTGTGCATGCACATGAAAGCTCATACCAATAACAAACTTAGCTGGTGCTACTGGAAGAAAGGTGCTACTGGAAGAAAATTTTTTATTTTGTTTCGACTACGGCAGACCAACACGGCTACCTACCTGTAACTAGGATTCCAAAGTGCGTTTCTAAATTTTCTCCGTTCACTTTGCCGACAGCCCTTTGATTTTTGGTTTTTGAACATTTCGGAAGTCGATTGGACTTCCAGAATGGATTACATTAGAAAACCGAGGTTCCCCTTTGACTGAACTTAACTGTCCAGGGGTCCTTTACCCTTTACCTATTAGTGGTGATAGCAGTAGCAGTGTTGCAGGGCCAGCAATGTGCATAGAACTGTGTAAGTGTACATAAACAAAGCATAGATAGACTCCCTGAAAACAAAGAGCATAAACAATTCAAAACCATCAGGGAGGAAAACAGCAGAACAAAGGAAGGAAAAGGTAAGGGTAGTAAGAGATATTTACTCCCCACTCCCCCAAAAAGGTGTGTGCATTTAAATCTGGTTACAGGATACGGATGGAAGAAGCCTCTGCCAAAGAAGATAAAGAAGATTGGCAAAATAAATTATTAAACTGTGCAGAACAAATTAGAAAATTTGAAACCCAAGAAAGAAAGAGGACTTTGACCCCCCCTTTTCTTTTTTAAAGGCTAAATGTATAATGCATCTTTTTAAAGCTTTGTGTATAGATTTCTACATTAGTATAACTTTTAAAAGTCACTTGTAATAAGATGAAGAAGGTTTTAAAATTGGACTGTTAAGAACATAAGGTTTTATGGACGTGCATGAATAAGGATAAAACAATGGAACCAAGAGAGGGAGTGGAGGAAAGTCCAGCAAAAAATATGGTTTAAATTTTTGTTTATGATGTTGTTATTTTTTCTTTGTTATTATAAAATCAATAAATTGCTCAGAAAAATAAATAAATCTGGTTACACTTGGAAGTCTTGGAAATTTTAAGGAAGAAGGAGATGTAGCACCTCTCAGAAATATTGTAACACAACATTGGAAAACAGCTAAGTTAACAGCTAAGGCGTACAGTAATACCTCGTGTTACGTTTGCTTCATGTTGTGGCTTTTCAGGTTATGAATGTGGCAAACCTGGAAGTGTTTACTTCCAGGTTCGCCCCGTGCACATGCGCAGAAATGCTCTATCGCGCTTCGCGCATGTGCAGTATCAACGCTCTACTTACGGACTTTTCGGGGTGTGAACGGCACCCCAGAACAGATCACATACGTAAGTAGAGGTACCATTGTATAGTCATTCTGCATAAACTAATGAAGCATGTTAGAGTGTTCAGGAATATATGCATGGAACGTTTCATTGCAGGGGGGATATGGGGTTTGTTATATGTATTTTTGGAAACTGGAAAATAAAGTTAAGCAGAATTTAAAAAGAGAAAATTTGTTTTTCTTTTCAAACTGATTGGTAACATTGAAAGTAAGAAGCATATTGGTGGTTTATTAAAGGTCTTTCACAGCAAGCCTAATGGCCTTTTGATGTTATATGAATACGTTAAATTAATGTACAAAGTAACATGTGATATAGAGTATAAATATATTGATATCCAGTATGCTGCTTGATTCTATCAGTCTACATCTTTAAACTGATTCATGCTGTTCCCATCGACAACTATGTGTGCATAAAAATGATGCATTCTTTTTATGCCTGCTTTTTAGAGTGAGTTTCTGAGAACTGGTTTTTGTGCCTCTATCTGGAAACCACAGAAAATCGTTTTTATTGGCTGGTTGTTTGCATGGATGATGTAACTGGGCACCAATCATAGTGTAACAGAAAGTTTATGGTTGGAAAATGTGTTTACAATATTAAATGGGCATTGAGAGAGAATGGGTTATTGCCTCGTGAGAGCTTATTGCATTGTGAGAGGAAATGGGTTTAAGACAGCTCATCTTTGAGTGAGGTGAGGTAGAGTAGGACTTGTCCTTCTAATTGTGTTGTTGGATGTCCATTTTGGGAGTTTTGTATTATATGCTGTTCTTAATCTGGCATTTATTTTATTTATCTTATCTTGCTTATAAGAAGAACAGAGACTTAAAAACAACAACTAACAAATGCAAATACTGTTATAAGTAGTAGTAGTAGTCGTAGTAGTAACATCACAACTTTATTAATTTTAAGAAATTTCAAGAATTGGAGGCTAATATCACAAGAGCGGACAGCCTAATCAAGTCTAATATGACAGGAGAGGGAAGCCTAATGAAATCTCCCCTCTCTTTTACCAGGAGCCAGATCACCTAATAAAACCTGTCAGTAGAAGCCTTGTGCAAGGACTTCTACTTAGAATCATAGAATCATAGAGTTGGAAGAGACCACGAGGGCCATCCAGTCCAACCCTCTGCCAAGCAGGAAACACCATCAAAGCATTCTTGACATATGCCTGTCAAGCCTCTGCTTAAAGACCTCCAAAGAAGGAGACTCCACCACACTCCTTGGTAGCAAATTCCATTGCCGAACAGCTCTTACTGCCAGGAAGTTCTTCCTAATGTTTAGGTGGAATCTTTCTTCTTGTAGTTTGAATCCATTGCTCTGTGTCCGCTTCTCTGGAGCAGCAGAAAACAACCTTTCTCCCTCCTCTATATGGCATCCTTTAATATAGTTGAACATGGCTATCATATCACTCCTTAACCTTCTCTTCTCCTGCCTAACATACCCAGCTCCCTAAGCCGTTCCTCATAAGGCATCGTTTCCAGGCCTTTGACCATTTTGGTTGCCCTCCTCTGGACACGTTCCAGCTTATCTGTATCCTTCTTGAACTGTGGTGCCCAGAAATGGACACAGTACTCCAGGTGAGGTCTGACCAGAGCAGAATACAGTGGTACTATTAGTTCCCTTGATCTAGATGCTATACTCCTATTGATACAGCCCAGAATTGCATTGGGTTTTTTAGCTGCTGCATCACACTGTTGACTCATGTCAAGTTTGTGGTCTACCAAGACTCCTAGATCCTTTTCACTTGTACTGCTCTCAAGCCAGGTGTCTCCCATCCTGTACTTGTGCCTTTCATTTTTTTATTTTTGTAGTACTTTACATTTCTCCTTGTTAAAATTCATCTTGTTTGCTTTGGCCCAGTTGTCTAGTCTGTTCAGGTCATTTTGAAGTGTGATCCTGTCCTCTGGGGTATTAGCCACCCCTCCCAATTTGGAGTCATCTGCAAACTTGCTCAGGATGCCCTCAAACCCATCATCCAAGTCATTGATACTTGTGCAAGGAAGCTTCCACCCCTCTTGTCACACACCCCTAAAAAAATTGCCTCGGGTGGCGAGAACCTTTAGAACAGCACAACATGTGGTAGTATGTTGGGAATGGGTTTGTGAGAAGCTTTCCGGAGATTACTTCTGGATAAGATTAATACAATATCCCCACCATCACCATCACTTTATTTGTGTGCAGACACTTATAGTATTGATTTCTAGAAAATGTATCCGTGATTTTATTAAACTCTTTGACTATCTCCCCTTCAATGCAGGTTATAGAGATTTTTATGGTGGCCAACACAATTCTCCTGCCAGCAAATGGTGTCCTAAAACTCCCACCAGAAATCTAGCAGCTGGGGATGGAGTGAAACATTTTCATTTTATTCTAGAAAGGGGGACTCCATTAGAGATTAAAAGCATTGGCTTTGTGAAAAGTAAGCTAGAGGTGTTTGTAGAAGCATGGTTTCCATTTGGAAGTTATGTCCGTGATTCAGCCTTGCAAGTTGTCAATATAATGCTATGCATTTTGTATTTATCAATGGGTATTTGATTGGGTATTTCATCACTTTGGGACCAAGGGAGCTGTCCTATGGCAAGATGTGCCAGGATGAGAAGCTTAGGATGCAGCAGATCTCCAGCTCGGCAGGCCAATTCCTGGCTCAGACAATGTCAAGTTGCCAACACTGGCTCAGCAAATATATGACAGCATAATTTTATCATCCTGGCTCAGCCACTTGAGCTGAAGCTGGCTGAACCAAGGCCAACGTAAGTCCACAAAAAGGGTTGTTCCATGTTGCAGATATTAGATATTGTACAGTTTGAAGCAACTCGAAGCATAAGAGTTTTTCTTTGGAAATGAAACATTGTCCAGGCCTATAAAAATATTATTTAAACATTTACTGGCCGAACATTCTTTAAAGCAGAATTAAAACATCGAAAATATTTATACACTATCCTTTGCTGTCCTTCTTAAGGCTCAGCTTCTTACAAAATATGAAATAATCCAACCGGACCTATAAGCAAAGGTATCTCTCCCTCTCTCCAGCCTGCTTTCCAACCTCCAGGCTGCTAGCTCTCCCTATAGGAGAACCATGTTTTCTGTCAAGTCCAGAGAAAGAGTAACAGCCACCACCTTTTCAAGATTTCAAGAATTTTCAAGAAAATTCAAGTGAATTTTCATCACATGATCAAAGGTTCAGTCTCAGTACAGAATAGAAAGGGGGGAAACCCCAACAGGTAACCATTAACTAGTTACAGATCAGAGTTCTTTGGAAAAACTCTTGTAGAAAAAACTCCAGTGTTAGCAACCCTTCAGCAACACACGTTTAGCCATTTCCCACTTTTAACCTTTATTAATGCACATACATTTTTTCATTTCTGTGTGAATTAAACCATTATACTTAACATCCCAGGGGCATGGCAGGGGTTTGACCAAAGTGGGGAGGACTTAGGCTGGATCCTAAACTCATTCAGCTTGGTCACATGACCTGACAACTTTGTCACATGACCTGACAACCTGGCTTCCTTTCCATCTCACTGCTGAACAAGGTTTGGATTTGGTGCAACTTTATGCTGGTTGATTTCCACTGGCTTGTTTTGTGTCAGCTTCTTCTGCATAGGAATGATCCCTTTATTAGTGAAATTACTGATTCAGGACACTGTTTTCTTCTCATTTCCTTTTATAGACCTTATGGTGTTTCCGCCTTTTCATGTTTATGTCTATAAAATCTGCTTATAGGATAATTGCAATGTGTCGTGTATGCATAGCTGCCAAGTTATCCCTTTTTTAAAGGGAAATTCCCTCATGCTGAATAGGCTTCCTCGCGAGAAAAGGGAAAACTTGGCAGCTATGCGTGTATGTTTTGTTTTCATCGATAAAGTAGGAGGGGAATAAGCCATTTTGCTGGTAAATATATGGGCTGTTTAAAAAATGTTATGGGTGAGACATCAGGAGACTTTAATTGGGCCACTTGTTGCTGAATGGTTAAGTAAACTTTGGAACATGGTTGATAAATATAAAGTCCATATATACAACAGACCTCCGTGGTCAGGTGGGATTCATTCATCAATTGGCAGGATTAATATGTTGAAGAAATGCCATATTGCAATGTGTTTCTTTAAGAACCTCCAAAACTGTAATCATTTCAGCTGAAATGAATGAAGTATTACACACTTCCCTCCAGTTTGTGGTGCACCCAAGGAGCACAAATGCATGCTAATTTATGAAAAGGTTCAGAGTTGTATCAGTTGATGCATTTGCACTGTGTAATCTCATCATAGGGTTGTCGGACTCAATAGAGGACAGGGCTTCTGTGCCTTTAATTGCCCTGCTCTCTTTTGAGTCTGGAAACCTTAAAGAGAAACCAGCAGACCCTTTGTTTAATTTCCAAGCAAAGGGTCTGCTGGTTTCTCTTTAAGGTTTCCAGACTCAAAAGAGAGTAGGGCAATTAAAGGCACAGAAATCCTGTCCTCTATTGAATCTGGCAACCCTATCTCATCATCCTTTACTCTTCTCCCTCCCAGTAATAATAATAAATAATAATTTATTATTTATACCCCGCCCATCTGGCCGGGTCTCCCCAGCCACTCTGGGCGGCTTCCAACAGCAAAATAAAACACAATAATCTATTAAACATTAAAAGCCTCCCTGAACATTATTAAACATTAAAAGCCTTCAGATGTCTTCTAAAAGTCTGGTAGTTGTTTTCCTCTTTGACATCTGTTGGGAGGGCGTTCCACAGGGCAGGCGCCACCACCGAGAAGGCCCTCTGTCTAGTTCCCTGTCTGTAAGCAGCAGTGACTCAGCTGCCAGGAGGTGAAGCATGTGGCCCTCTCCACCATATTTATTATTATTATTATTATTATTATTATTATTATTATTATTATTATTATTATACTATCCCCATCTACCAGCGGTGTTCTTGGGGAGAGAGCCCCAAAATG
Organism: Zootoca vivipara; assembly: GCF_965207765.1. Lineage (NCBI taxonomy): Eukaryota > Metazoa > Chordata > Lepidosauria > Squamata > Lacertidae > Zootoca > Zootoca vivipara. The sequence continues at coordinate 17,631,330 of NC_142587.1, read as the reverse complement.
GTTCTTCTTCCCTTGCATGTTGATATTTTCCCTTAAGTTGCAAGGTTCAAGTTCACAATGTTCTCCAGAAATCTTAACTATGTAAATGCAATCACATGTATTATGTAAAACGTGAACCAATTCCAAAGCACGTGCACTCATGGGTGTTTTTGATGTATAATTAAAGCGACAGTGTTACCATTAATTTTATATTTCTTTCATCCCCCCCCCCCCAGGAAAAGATTTAGCAAAAGCCACTCTCAGAACTTAAACCAAAGCTGTGCAGTTCCTATATTTAGAATAAAAAAATGACATCTTAGAAGAATGGGAAATTTTCTCTTACAGCAATGAGTGAGGGAAGATAATATAACTGGCAGGCTTGCATTAGATAATCTTTTGATGGTATTTTTTCCTCAATGCATGGTCGTGGGGAGGATGTTTAGATGTGTATGCCTCTCTCCAAAACATAATTGAAAATATTGTGAATTTATTCTCCTTCCTATTAGGCATTTTAAAGGAATTTGATCTTTGTAAATTCTGATAAGGGACGCAGGTGGCACTGTGGGCGAGATCTATTGTCTCTTGCATTATTATTATTTGTTTACCTTTACCTTTACCTAAATTCTGATATAAACTGACCTGATCCACACATGTCATACTAAAGTGCACATCCAAACAGAGCTACCCATTTGATTTTCCATTTCTTCGAATACTGTTACAGGTAGGTAGCCATGTTGGTCTGCCGTAGTTGAAACAAAATAATAAAAATTATTTCCAGAAGCACCTTAGAGACCAACTAAGTTTGTCATTGGTATGAGCTTCAAAGAGTGCATGCACACGAAAGCTCATACCAATGACAAACTTAGTTGGTCTCTAAGGTGCTACTGGAAAGATTTTTTTAATTTTGTTTCAAATACTGTGACACAGCTCTCTGCTCAAAAATTAATCAAAAATTTAATGTGCATTTCTAAAGAAAATATGTCTAGAAAATTGTATTTTTTTGAGAGACAGTATCTTCAAAAACACATATTTAAATGTGGTGTTCCCCCCGCAATGCTACTGCAGTTATTAATTGCTACAAACTGGAAATCTGCCAAGTCTTTATTAAGTCTGCAGTAGAATAAGCGTATCTGGAAGACAGCTCGCTCACCTGCCCACCTCTCTTTTCTAAGCTTACTTACTATAAAGGGTATTAAGAAGGATGTGCATTGACTAAAACGATCAAGAAACATAGTTTATTGCAGAAATAGATTGGGATCATTGGAATACAAAAACCCTGTTGGTGTTTTGGTTTCTGCAGTGTTCAGTTATGCATGTATATATATATTACAATTTTCAAGAATGTTTAAAAGTGTGCGTTTTTCATATTATAACTCCCACACACTTTCTCTCTGCTGATCTCTTCACACACATCACATGCCATAATCTTCAAAAGGAACAGACACACATTTAAAAATACTTTGATGTGTACATGCATGGTATAGGTCGTAGCCTACTGGCATGGTGAAAAGAGAAATATAAATTTGAGCATGCAGTGAGTTGTATCTAATGCTCACAAAAAAGGAAATCTGCTTGTGCAATAGAACCTCTCCTTGAAGTCCACTGTGTGCTTTCAAAAGCAGTTTTAAAAAATTGGGAGAAACTATGGAACAATATTGGGGGTTCCCAGCTAAGTTTCATCCTGCATAATCGACTACAAGATGTGATGCGCACACAGCATTTGAATGGCAATGCCCATCAACTTTGGGGGGGGGAGGCCCTTCAAATATTTTATGGGGGGATCAAGGAGACTTCAGCCCCTAGGAGTTGGCTCCTACTGTATACTATAGGGCAGATTTTGGGATCATGCAGGGAGAGAAGAGGAAGGAGAAGTCCCATGTTGTGAATGGAACACTGCTCAAGCAGCTCTGGGTTCCAGCCAATCAAAGTACCTTTAAGAGTTGAATGAATGAACTCGATTTATTATGGTCACAGATCAGAAATAAAGAAATAAACAGTGATAGAGAACATGTAAGTATACATAGGTTAAAATTAAACTCTATAAGGTAGAGGACGGTAAATGATACAGATATAAAACAATTAAAATATGTAGGGTAAGACCTTAACCGCCAATTTAAAACATGCATGTTAAGACATTGGTCATTAGATTCATTCAGAGCATGTCTCCTTAGTTTTATAGCAGCAGCACAGAATTTGGCCACTTTTAAGGTAATTTATGGTTCCCTGTAGTGGTCATCAGATCTGCTTGGGGTTTGTTGCATGTTTGGAGTGATAAATATTGAACATAATGTCCCTATTGTAATGGCAATTTGATAGGACATGAGTAACAGTTTCAACTTCCTTCAAACCACATAGGCATATTCGCTCTGAATACAGTTCTCCTTCAAATCTGTCCTGCAGTAATGCAGATAGTAGGACACTGAATCTAGCAAGAGTAAAATATCTTCCAAATACTGTACGGGTTTTTCTAGCTTGGATAAATACCTTGCAGAAGTAAACCCCCCTCCCCATATCTTTGATTTCTGGGTACCTGGTCATTTCACTCACAAGGCATTGTAATTCAACATCCCTAATATGTTGCTTAATTATGGATTTGGCTCTCTCATATCACAGGTCATCAGAACTTGAGATGTGAACTATAAGTCTTAACAATAAAGTCTTGGCAAATTGAAAAGCAATAGGGAGGGGGAGAGTGGGAAGAACAGAGAGGAAAACTGTTAACTTCAGCACAGATTGTTGCCCTATCTCATCTAATGCCTGAAAATTGAACTGAATTATTAATATTTCATTACCACACATTATCCATTGTTAACTAAACAAGGTTGTGCTTGCACTGTAAAACAAACCTTTAAACAATTATAAATTTGGGCGTGATTGACTAGGAGCCTGACTTGCACATCAACTGGGTATCATGTAAGTAGCGCAGAGCTCCAATGTGATATTTTGTCGCACACACAAGGAAGCCTCATCACAATTGTACTGAACAAGGGGATTTATGGGGAGGCGTGACCTGCCAGAGGAAATATCACACAGTTGCCAAAGTACTAAATGCCTGATTGGGATGCCTGTCTGAGCGAGCAAATAACCCATCTGCCTTCTCTGGAGGTTAAACAATGTGCGGAGATTGAAGGTATCCAGTAAAACCATCCTTTAACGTCGGCATTCATGATAGATGATGGAACACTCCACAACGAGGCGTCAGTATTCATTATAATGTTTCATTCTGAACCTGGCAGTACTGCTTCCCTTATCTCTCTCTTTATGCACATAAGCTATAATGATGAAGAGAGCTTGTAAGACTGTACATCAGTCCAACCTGTTCTTTTATCTCACTCTCCCTTCCGTGTTGTTTGACACTAATTAAAAATGGTTGGGCCACGTTCTAATAAATATGAACTGTGAATTATGCTGACAAGAGGAAATATGGTATCAGTGGTGCTCTGTGCCAAAGCCTCAGACCTGACACAAGTCCTATTGTGTGATCAAAATATTTGGAAAAAAATCCACTGCCCTCCGTTCTCTAGGCTGACACATCGGGTCTGATTTCTAAGGCTGAACTTCCTGTCAACAGAGTTTCCAATTTGGGACTATATTAAATTAAATGGATTAGAATCTGATAGCTAAGACAATTTACTTGTGAAAGGTGTGATCAGATTTCATGTTTCTTTTTTTCATGTTTATTAAATAGCTTGGGGAGGCAGACACACAGGGAAGTGGGGCTTAAGCCTTTGCCCTCTGCCATGGTCCCAACAAAAATTGCCACACACCCTCGTGATCTTTCCCTGCTATAGAATGTGCTTTGCCTCCATAGTTCACTAGGGACAAGAGCATAATTAGACTCAGTTCGCATTTCAAAGCTAATGCACCAAATGTGTGCTTTCCAAAGCAACATGTGAACTGATACACAGCCATTCTTTGAAAATGTTCACTTCTCCGAATTTTGCAATGCAATTTCCAAGCAAAGTAATAATAATAATAATAATAATAATAATAATAATAATAATAATAATAATTTTATTTATACCCCTGCCCTCCCCAGTCAAAACCGGGCTCAGGGCGGCTCACACCAATAAAATTACAATAAAACATAAAAAACAATTAATTAAAATACAGATTAAAATACAGTATTAAAATTTAAAATGCAGCCTGATTTTAAGTAGTCCATAAATCCAAGCCATGAGGGAGGAAAACACAGGGGTCAGACTAAGTCCAACTCAAAGGCCAGGCGGAACAACTCTGTCTTGCAGGCCCTGCGGAAAGATGGCAAATCCCGCAGGGCCCTGGTCTCCTGTGAAAGAGCGTTCCACCAAGTTGGGGCCAATACTGAACCACCTTATGGCTCGGGATCTCCAGAGTATTGTTGTTTGTGGACCTTAAGGTCCTCCGCGGGGCATACCAGGAGAGGCGGTCCCGTAGGTATGGACAAAATGTGGACAAAAACGCATAAAAGCACCCATAAAAACACACCAATTAGTGAATATAACATACAAAATAAATTGCATTAGAGAGTATTGTTTTGCAATAAATAAATAAATAAATGCATGTATTAGGAGAAATTTAAACTATTAGCAACAATAGAATGCTTCTTCCAAGCCTAATTTCAGTGAGGTGAAGGTTCAGAGGAGAGTACCCTGTGGGTGCTAGAGAAGGTCACTGTGGACACAAGTTCACTCATGGTCAGCACATTGGAGACTCCTGACAGATCTTCTAGTTTGGCCCTTGTCTTGGTCTCAGCATTAAATTTGGGAGAAATAGAAAGCAGCAACATGTAAACAGTGTTTAGTTGCAACTAACATCTGCAGGATGATGTCCTGCTTCTGCTTTAGGGAGAAATCTGAGAAGCAGCCATTTGGTTTGGTTTTACATGTGTACCGTGGCTTAGTACATATTATCTGTAGTTTGATTTGTTTGTTGTTAGGGGCCAGGAGACAGCTTCACCTGCTGAACTGCATCCTGAATGGAGAGAAGGCAGAGTGACTCTACCTGCAGCTGGTCAGCCTTCAAGGACACAGTGGAGAAGGCAATGATGAGAACCAACTGGCTTCAGCCTTCTTAAGCAGATCTTCCAGCAGCAGTCAGATGCTGGAAACAATGCTTGTTGATTCCTGCTCGTCTTGACCCTTGACCCCATGATCATCAGATTCCCTGACCCCTGGACTGTCTGACCACATGGATTGCAGTTTTTTCTGGCCCTTGGACTGTACCAGACTTTGGATGCTGACTCTGCTTCCAGGCTAGTACAGCCCAAAACTACTTCTGGTTGACTGGTCTCCCACACCACTGAGAGCTGCATGTTTTTGCTCAGCAATGAGACTATGGCAGTTGTGTTCTTTCATGATTTTGTATGTTAGATTGGCTTAACGCTAAATCAGTATTATGTATGTTACTACTATGGCAATTTCATTGTTGATGTTTAATAGGGATTGCATGCAAAAGCTCTCAGGTTCAATCCCCAGCAACTCCAGATAGATCTTGTAAAGACTCCTGTCCGAACCCTGGAGAGTCACTCCCTGTTAATGTAGACAACACTAAACTAGGTGTGACAGAAATGCAGACTTAATGTAAGGAAGCATCTGAGGTTCCTATGTAAAGGAAGTGATACTTATCGATGTGTAAATGTGCTGATAATTGTGGCATAAATATGCAGCCCACAAACTAATTCCCTGTTAAACAGAAGGCACGGATAAATATAGGCCTTGGGTGTGGGCTGAAAGCTTCGCTGTTGTACCACCCTTAACTTTTCTGCTTACAAAATGTCATACTCACTTGAAAATCCATGCCGTGTATGCTGCTTGTATCTGAAATATTTAGTACCAAAACAGAGCAAAATGTGACATTTTAAGGAATGGACAATTTTGCGTGCTCCTCAAAGCATTCAGTGATTGATAAATTATAATAATCACTCTTGGACAGTGCACTGCAGCAGCTTGGTAGCAGCAGGTTCAATTGAATTAATAAATTGAAGCTGGTAGCCCTGTCATGTAAGTACACAGCAGAGTACATATTGTATGCAATCAGAACAAGACACGTGCAAAAGTCTGGCCTCTGGACTATTATCAAAATAGATGGGAAAATAACACAGAATACGTCTGTGGGTTTGTTGTTGTTTTCAAGCATTTGTGGTAACTCTGATTTTATGGTTTCAGAACAATCCCTCCCACTCAGTTTTGCAAACACATTCCCTGGCTTCCATGTATTTTATCCGGCCACTCTTATCAGCTCAATAGATCACTGTAGGTATAGTGGAGTTCTGACGTTCTCAGTAGCGGATAGTGCGACTGGGCACTACTGCTCACTTGACCTCCGGCCAGTCATGCCAGTAAGCTGGTGCTTACTGAGAGGGAGAGAGACAGAGGCAAGGTTGTGGTGAGGTTGGCACCATGCAAACACACTGTCAAGAGCACCAATTTGCTCTGCCAATGCATTTGCACCACACTGACCTAGCTACTGTCATCTGTCTCCACCTCTTGGTAAGCAGCAGTGATGCTATTGACTGGTCGAGTGGCACATCTGACCATTTTATCTGATACTGAAGCCTCTGTTGTTGTTTACGGCATTGCTGCTTTACCTGCTGTGGCACAAATAGCCACACAAATGTCTTGCCACACAACACATATCATGACTGCCAGCCATTTAGCTGTGCCCAGTTTGTCACAATGAAAATGTTCCTTGTTAACAGCAGATTCTGGGTATGTTGTACAGTGACTCCAATGCCACCTCAATTTTGATCATATGTTTATTCTGACTCTGCTGTTCCATATTTCCATAGAATATTTTTTTTTACACTGCATTTCCCCCACAAATGTTTGCTTACACATGTACATTGCCTGCATTCTCAGTTGTCCTCCAACATAATGCAGCCTGGCCCAACTGGAGACATAGCACTGTGGCATAATTCCTGTCATTGTACACCCCTGATCTAGGCGACAAGTACATAAAACAAGAAGCAGCATTGAACAAGGGCTGGAAGAAAATGTGTAGGGAGAAAAGTTATGACAAGTGTGAGCAACGGCAGAGAACCACTAGGAAAAAAACCTGAGCAAGTGTTTTATGAAGAACATTTCCACCTTGTTTAAAAGGCTAGTTCTATACAAAGCTCAAGACTTGAGAATATTTAGTGCATCTTCAATAATGAACTGAACCAGAGGAGGAAACAAACACATAAAAACAAAGAAACTGCGAAGATAAACACATGCTACTCTGAGCTCCTCTGGAAGGGTGGGGTATAAATTTGATAAATAAATAAATAAATAAACTGGTACCAGTTATTCTACTTACCAAAATTTGTTATTCAGCTTGCAGAATTCTGGTCCTTCTCCACAGAATTTCAGATTCACAATCTAGGCCACCTTCAGTGGGCTCAGGTCTGATTCATGCGGTGCCTGCTGAAATGTGAGTATAGTCTAAAAGCCTATATGGTTGGCTTGCTAGCCATTTTGTAACAGTAATTTATGCAGGTGCTGCCCATTTGGCGATCTAGATTTCTCACTCTGCAGCTCCAATGGCTAACATGGCAGGCAGGCAACATCCATACCATACATTTAAAGCACCTTTATGCAGCTTTAACAATCATGACTTCCTCACTATGAATTCTTGGAGCTGTAGTTTTTGTTTTTTTAAGGATGCTGAGAGTTGGTAGGAAATCCCTCACAGAGCAATAATTCTCAGCATCCTTAAACTACATAGTGGCATAGGAGTGCTTTAAATGTATGTTGTGAATACGACCTCTGAAACAGTACACAAGTGTGTGTCACATAGCAAGAAACATGAGTTGGTACCATGCATCAGTTAGAAACCTGGATGAATAAGGAAAGCTGCCTTATATAGAATCAGAACATTCACCCATGCAATATTGTCCACACTAAATGATAGTGGCTTTCCATGGTCCTGAAAATGTCTGGTGCTCTACTACTAAGCTATGTTGAAATTAAAGAACACCACTTTTTCTGAGTTGTAGCTTGTAGCTCATGACATGTTTATAGCAAGTGCCAGGGTACCACAATCCTTCATTTATCTACACCCCAAAATTAGATGCATCAATAATCTAACCTCTGACTTAGATTTAGTGATGCTAAAATTAACAGGCAGAAGAGAAGGCAATATGAAATTGAATGTCCATGGCTTCCGGCGCCTACATCAGATTTCAGTAATGTTGCTATAGAGCTAGAAACACATCCAAAAGTTGGGACTAATTGTTGCAGTAAGTTGTCCATCACACTTCAGCATTTAGCAGATGCTGTGCTAATTTGCTATGATCAAATAAACATGGTAATTCTGAAGCTGCAGTACCTGAAGACGTGTTAATGTAGAATTAAAATAGAAAGAAAGAAGTGGGACCTGTAATAAAATGTGGCAGCATGGGATGTTGATGTTTATGATTCCAGCAACTCAACTCCATCCCAGCAACTCAACTCCATTACGCTTCCCCCAACAGTATGTATGCCTTTAATGGTCAGTGATCACTGTTGGGATGTGTTTGTGGTGGTGCCTTTTGTCCCTCAAAGTTTTTTGTACTTATGTAGGGTTGCCATACGTCTGGAATTTCCCGGACAAAACCGAATTACCGCAGTTGAAAGCAGAGTCTGGGCAGAAATCGGCAAAATGTCTGGGAAAATCTGGATGTATGGCAAGCCATGTCAGCAGTGTCGTTTTTGCCTATTTTCCTTAAAAAAAAAAAAGCTCAAAAATGTCAACGACTTTTCTGTCTGGATTTTCACTGTTTGAAATATGTCAACCCTAACTTATGGAACTTTGGTGGTCCCTGGGTATGGGGGAGAAAATCAATTCCATTTGCATTTAGCATATTGCAGATAAGTGAAAAGAAAGGTAGTCACCCTTTGAAATTTGCACTTCTCCAAATTTTGCTATCCAGTCTTCTGACAGATCATGTGTCCACACATGTTGATGCTAAACAGTACGTGTATCAGTGAAAATAGCATAAAATTGCAATATATTTGGGGAAACCATTTCACACAAAAAAAGTGTATTAGGCAAAATTGCATACAAGAACTTTGCATACAAGAAATTTGCACACAAGTGTTTTTGAATCTTTCTGAGGACTTTAAAAACCCCAGAGAGTTGACGTTAAAATGGGGGAGGGGAGAGAAGCTGGAAGAAACTGAAACTGATATTCACCTATCCCTAACATTCCCCCACACCTCTTGTGTGTGGATGGTTCCATTTGTCTACATAAGCAAAAAAAGGGAGGAAGAGGGGAGGGACTATGCTTGTTCTTCTATCTATTCTAAACTCTTTTCAATTTGGTCAATGACCAAACAGCCCAGTGGGACTTAGCTTGCAAAATGGGAATCCCCACAAATTCTTCCTGAGTGGAGTGTTGAATATGAAATAATTTACACCACTGTAATTTACACTGGCATAAATTATGCTGGTTTTCTATAGCAGGCATGTTCAACAGGTAGATCATGATCTGCTAGTAGATCACTGGTAGATCACTGGCTCCCGCCCCCAGAAGCTCAGCAACTTTGGCTCTCCTAAAAAAAGCTCAACTTTGACCTGAACCCCCCAAAACATGAATGGCTTTCCTTCCTAAAAAAGCTCAACAACCTCAATCTGAACCCCCCAGTTTTTAACTCACTGCCAGTTTTTAACTCTGTGAGTAGATCACAGTCTCTTGGAAGTTGGCCACCTCTGTTCTATAGTAAGGATTGTTCTGTAGGTGTTTGGTAGGTGCAGATGGAAAAGAAAATAGAAAGAGGGGGAATGGAATTTCCTGCTTGGAGAGAATGGCTGGCTAGACCCCTAAGTAGGTATAGTCCTGCTACAAGGGAAAGTACACTTCAACACTTGGTTGCAGGTCACATTTGTACAAAAGGTTCAGTATGCAGCAGCTATAAGTTTGTGACTTGGAATTGAGCAAGCTTCTGGAAAACTTCCTCACAGTGGCACAATAAAAGGTCGAATGACTAACGCAGGTATCCTATGCTTCTTTTAACAACACAATTGAGTGAGATGGTTTTACAATGTACAAATAGCCTTAGTAACAAGGCAACAGTTGGGGTCTGTCTGAATTAAAGTTACAGCACAGGGCATTATTATTGTGGAGTGGTGTCAGTGGGTCTGTCATTTGGCTTCTGCCATAATTTGTCGGAAACAGTTATTTGCAGGGGTTAATAATAACTTGACCATATGAAATTGCATCAGGTGAAATGGTCCACAGACCATCAGCCAAGACACTTATTTCTTGTTACATGAAGGTTTTAAATTGAGAGGGCAAGTCTTTTTCGCATGTCAGGTGGAGGCAATAAGTGATACTTGACCATTTTTTTTTTTAAATAAAAAGAAAAACTTTATTTCAATTATACAACGATACAAAATAGACAAAGCAAAATCAAATAAACAATTAACAAATTAGCAAATCAATAAATAAATTGGCAAAATAACAAATAACAAATTAACAAAATTAACAAAATAAAGAAATTAGCATAATATAAAGAAATTAACATAACATAACCTAACTTAACATAACCTAACTTAATCCGAACCTTAACTCAAACCATAATTTCGATATTTCAAATAAGACTTAAGTAGTAAAGGAACGAGGATAAGGCTAAAATACTTACTTATATTACATGAAATACACAAAAAAGAGAATAAAAATACAGCAAAAATACTTCCTACTATTCATGCATCGCTTTCCTTCTTTCTTTCCCTCTGTTCTTGCTTTAACTTACTTCTCACTCTTTATTTCATTAATTACATCATTGTATCTAATAAAATTTCCTGCTTCTTTTTCAGTTTAGACAAATCACCAAATCGATATTAAATTTTTCTTTTTTAAAATACTCCTCTACATCTTTCCATTCAATCATATATTTTTGTTTGGGGATGTTTCTAATTACCGCGGTCATTTTGGCCAAATTCATAAACTCTACTAGTTTTTCCTGCCATTCATAGATTGATGGTACTTTCCCTCCTTTCCAATTTCTGGCTATAAGTAATCTAGCTGCTACAATTGCATACAACAATACATTCTTTTTCTCTTCTGGGATGTTATTCGGGGCCATATTCAATAGGAATAATTCAGGTTTTTTTTCAAACGTTAATTTCAGCATCTTTTTCAGTTTTTCATAAACATTATTCCAAAACTTCCGAATTTCATCGCATTCCCACCAGCAGTGGTAATAGGTGCCAATTTCCTTATTACATTTCCAGCATATGTTAGAATTCTTTTTGCAAATTTTCGCAATTTTGGCTGGTGTTATGTGCCATCTGTAAAACAACTTTAATATATTTTCTTTTATACTTGAGCACGCCGTGAATCTCGTCCCTTCCTTCCACATTTTTTCCCATTGGCAACTATATATGGGCCTTCCTATATCTTGGGCCCATCTCACCATTGTAACCTTTACCACCTCATCCTTAAGTTCCCATTCGAGAAGATAATTATATAATTTAGACATTGCCTTATCCCCATTTCCCAATAATAATTCTTGCAACTTTGATTTATTCCCCAGAAAGCCAATTTTCTTATGTTTTTCGAAAATACTTTGAATTTGATTATAATGTAGCCAGCTTGTACACTCCTGTTTTATCTGTTGGTATGATTTTAACTTTATTTGTTCTCCATTTTTTCCCAGAATGTCTGAGTAAGTCGGCCAGGTTTTTCGTCTGCTGTCTTTGATCATCATGGTCATTTCTGTTGGAGATGCCCACCAGGGCGTTTTCGGCTCCAGAATATTTTTGTGTTGGGCCCATATTTTTAATAAAGATTTCTTGAAAACATGATTTGTTATTTCTTTATATCCCCCTTTTCTTTCTTCTAATAGATAATTATGCCAGCCCCACATATTATTGAAACCCTCTAGATCTAAAATTTCTTTGTTTCTCAATTCAACCCAATCTTTTATCCAGCACAAGCCCGCAGCATCATAATACAGTTTTAGGTCCGGTACTCCCCATCCACCTCTATCTTTTGTATCCGTTAATAATCTGTACTGTATCCTTTGTGTTTTTTTTTCCCATATGAATTTACTTAGGCTTTTCCTCCATTTCTCAAAACATTCCTTCCTATCAATAATTGGTAGCATCTGAAATAGGAACAATAATTTAGGCAATATTGTCATTTTGATTGCCGCTATTCTCGCGGACAGGGTCAAATGTAAATTGCTCCACCTTTCTAAATCTTTTTCTATTTCTTTCCATTTCTTTTCATAATTATTTTCAAACAAATTTACATTTTTAGCTGTTATTTCAATTCCTAAATATTTGACCTTTCTCGCTATTTCCCATCCTGTTTTCTCCTCTAATTCCTTCTTATCTTTTTCCCTTAAATTTTTTGTAATGATTTTGGTTTTCCCCTTGTTTATTTTAAAGCCCGATATTTTTCCATAATTATTCAAGATTTCTTTCAAATAATGTATATTTTCTAGGGGATCCTCCAATATTATGACCACATCGTCTGCAAAGGCTCGTGCTTTATAGGTATTTTCTCCTACTTTTATTCCTTTGATCTTTTTATCTTCTTTTATCTCTTTTAGCAGACTTTCAATTGTCAAAATGAATAAGAGTGGCGAAAGCGGACACCCTTGCCGAGTGCCCCTCGATATCTCTATCTCTCCGGAGATGTCCCCATTTACAATCAATATTCCCTTTTGCTTTTGATATATTGTGTTTATGCCTTTAAAAAAATTTCCTTCTATGCCCAATTCTCTCACCATCCTTTTCATAAAGTCCCAATTCACGTTATCGAAAGCCTTCTCGGCATCTAGGAATATCAGGGCAGTTTCCCGACCGGGGTTCCAATCTAAATACTCTATCAAATTTATCAAAATCCTGACATTGTTGTTCATTTTTCTTCTAGGGAGAAAACCCTGTTGTTCCCTTCCTATCAACCTATTCAATACAACTTTTAATCTACTAGCCATAATTCCTGCGAATATTTTGTAGTCAATATTTAGCAAAGAAATAGGTCTAAAATTTTCAACTTGGTCTAATTTCTTATCTCCTTTTGGTATGAGGGTTATAAAGGCTTCTTGCCACGATTTGGGTATAATTTCTTTTTCCATTATTTTATTTACTAATTCAACATACACTTCTCCTAACTCTTCCTTAAACAATTTATAATGTTGGCTAGTGAGGCCATCCGTACCCGGAGATTTCCCCAATTTTAAATTGCCTATGGTTTCATATACTTCCTGCAATGAAATTGGTTTATCTAATAATTCTTTTTCTTTATTATCTAATTTGTCTAATTTGTGGCCTGCAATATATTTATCTATGTCCTCCCTATCAATTTGGTCTCCCTTATATAATTTTTCGTAATATTTAATAAAACACTTATTTATATCCTCTTTTTTTGCCCAATTTTTCCCATCCATCCTAATATTTGTGATTATTCTTTCGTCTTGTTTCTTTTTCAGCTGCCACGCCAACATTTTGCTTACTCTTCCTCCCATCTCAAAGGTTTTTTGTTTGGCCCATTTAATTTTCTTTTCAATTTCTTGTCCCAATAACATCGATAATTCCGTTTGTAAAATTTTAAGCTCAGATACTATTTTTGAATCTTTGGGGTTTTTTACCAATTCTTTTTCCTTTTCTTCAATTTTCTTTTTTATCATATTTTGGTTGTTTTCCCGTTGCCTCTTTATTTTATTTTTCTGTTGTATATATAAACCTCGTATAAAGGCTTTGCTAGCGTCCCACATTACTTCCACCCCTACTTCTCCTGTCTTGTTTATTTGGAAAAATTCTTTTATCGAGTTCTTAACCTTACTTACAAATTCTTCATCATTAAGGATCCCCTCATCTAGCCTCCATCTGGTCTTTCTCTTATAGCCCTCCTTTAAACTTAACATTACTGGATTGTGGTCTGTTAATGATTTTACCATAATTTCACATTTCTCTAATTTGGTTATTAATTTATTTGTAAGCCATATATAATCAATTCTTGCTGCCGATTTCTGTACTTCTGAGTAAAATGTATATTTTTTCTCCTCCGGGTTCCTTAATCTCCAGCAGTCTTGTAATCCATAACTTTCTATTACTCTAAAGAACAACTCAGGCAACTTCCCCTCGTACTTTTTCCCTTTGTTCGATCTATCTAGATCTGGTTTCACTACTCCGTTGAAATCTCCAGCTAATATAATTTCTTCATCTTCGACCCATTCACCTAATTGACTCCATAATTTCTTAAAGAATTCTGTTTTACCTCCGTTTGGGGCATATATATTTACCACTACCACATTTCCCTCAGATAGATATAACTTTACCGCCACTACTCTACCTTCGTCATCTTGAAAGATCTTTTCTGCTCTGATTTTAGGGTCAATATATATCACTACTCCCTTCTTTTTTTTCTCATTTGAGGAGGTATATTCATTACCCAAGCGTTTATTAATCAATACTCTTTCATGTTTTTTCGATATATGGGTCTCTTGGAGACAAATTATTTTCCAACCACCCTTTTTCAAGACATGCTCCACCTTATTCCTTTTGAGCTTATTATTTAGACCATTGATGTTCCATGAGATTACATTAAGATTCATTTCTTTATTACTATATTTAATTTATTAAACTTTAACCTGGCCGTAGCCTTCGTCAGTTTTAAAATAAGAACTAAATTCCCCAACAACTTACACAATCAAATAGAGTAATGAATAGAGAGAGATCTTCTAGGAACAGAAAATAAGGGAACCCCCAAAATTGAACACACAAGTCTCTACTATCCTCCTATCCGTCTCCCGCCGCTGCCAACTCTTCTTCTCCACTGTTTTCTTCCTTCTCTCCTAACAGTTCTTTCCAGTTCCTTTTGCTGAACCTTTCCGCCTCTTCTGATGATTTTATAGTTTTCTTCTTCCCTTTGAAAATAAAAGTAAGTCCCTCCGGATACTCCCACACGTACCATGCTTTCTTTTTCCTCAGAATGTCAGTCAACATCTTATACCTCTGCCTTTTCAGCCGAATTCTCTTAGGCAATTCTTTATAGATGTCCACTGTTCGTCCTTCTATTACAAGTTCTTTTCGTTTTTTCATCTGAAGTATTTTGTCTTTAAGTAGGGCAGAGTTCAAATGTACCATACAGTCTCCTATCGCTTTATCATTCTTCTTTTTATCAATTCTTACTCTATAAATCCTGTCCACATCCAGCCACAGATCGTCCGCCTCCACTTGCAGCCAGGCAGCTAGCTCTTTCACAATCTTCTCATCCACCCGCTCACTAGATCTCTCTGGCACGCCTCTCAAGCGAAGGGTAAGAGCATTTGTTTTCATTTCAAGCATCGCGATCTGGTCTGCTAAATCCTCATGTAGTTTCTTCATCTCATCTCTTTCTTTTTCATCCTTCTTTTGTTCTTTTTGCATCTCTTTATTTTCTGCCACTATTGTTTGCAATGACTCCTCCTGTTTATTCAATTTTACATTCATTTCTTTTACAGCTCTGTCCAATTCTTTATTTTTGCCACTGAGTTCTTTAATTTGGTCAGACATCTCTGTTATTACTCTGGAATTTTGTTCTATCTTTGATCCCATTAGGTCTAATTTCTCATTTAAAGATTTATTGCCTGAGTCCAGTTTCTCATTTAAAGATTTACTCATTTCGGTTATGAGATCTTTGATGTCTGTTAGTGAGTCATTCTCTGGCGTGATTGACAATCTCTTTTGGTTATTTGTTGAATTTGCCGCCATTGTTGCTTGTGCTCTTCTTGATGAAGTCCTAGATCCTGTCATTACTTATTTCTCTTCTCTCTAAATGATTCACTTCTGAGGTTTCTCTTTCTTTCTGGGAGCCCCTCCGGAATTATTACAAACTCATCTGGTTCACTTAGGTATCAGTTCAGAATGGTCTTTCCCTCTGATTCCCTCTATTTATCCTTTATCAATTTTGGGCGCGATTTCTATTTTAGCCACTAGGTGTCAGCACATCGCTCCCCCAGTTAGTTATGCTCCTTTCTCTTATTCCCTTTTGTTTCTCTCACTTCCGTGAAGAAAGGGGAAGCTGGCAATCTCTGGTGACTCTGCAAAATCAATCCTCCATTTTCTTGGTCTTTGCCCTCTTTTCCAACTTAAAAGGTAAGTAAAACAATCCTTGTTTCCTCTGCACGGGTGCCTAATAAAGCGTTCATAAAGAGTTGTTATTGTAAATTATCTCTTCAGCCTCCACTTAAACGTGCTGGCTGGGTAAAGGAAGTTATTTTAGACTTTTAATAGACAGTCCCGATCAGAATAAAACTTCTCTCCCCCTTGGTGAAAGGTTAACTTTATATTCTACAAGTCTCTTTAATCAAAGGATTGAAGTGACAATAAAAGCAGGCTTACTCCGCAAGTTTTCCCGCGGTGCATGAAATAGTCCCACGGCCTTCTTTACCCGGCTTGCGTCTGTTTCTCTCCCTCTTAAGCTCTCCGTTTCGCCAAGCCGTTTTCCCCTCGAAGCCCCCTTCAGCCGAGGGGTCTGAGTGCTCGCTGGGCAGGTTTTGGGGTGCTTCTGCCGCTCCGCGAATTGTTTTTGCGCCGGCTCCTCTCCTCCGCTTACACCCCCCAAAAAGGGGGGGGGTGCAAGCCCGGAGTTCTGCCCTCGGGCGCCGCTTTTTCTTCTCCTCAGCCAAACCCCGCGTTTGGCTGTTTCAGGGGGCTAAAATTAGCGCCGTTCGCCCCCACCAGCTCGCGTGCAGCACACCGGAGTCTCCCGTCTCTCGGAGCTCCTAAAAACCGACCCGCTCACCAGCGCACTCTGGCCGGAACTCCCGATACTTGACCATTTTTGTTGAATTAGCTGTGACAAGGTCTTCTTTAAATTGGATCTGGTTAATATCTGTGGATTCTTTTGTACATAACTTACAGTAGTGGTTCAATAAGGACTCAGCCCATTAAAGTGCTCAGGATCATTTTAGGGGCTAGATTGCTAACACTTTTATTGACTTTGATGCTGTCCAAAGGCTGCTGAATACCTTGTCAATAGCTTAGAATTTTGCTACATAAAGCCACGAAACAAATTTTTTGAGCTCTTTTGGTCTGGATATCTTTTGACACTCATAACATCCAAGTCTTTTTGATGCTTGGAAACTAAGTTTTTTTTTTTTTTGCATTGCATTGCAATCAAGCTTTACATATTTTGCGAGACCAGGCAGAGTGAGCCTTTAGCTGCCGAAGGGGTCAATGGCATGGGAATAAGGACAAAGTATTGGGATCAAACAACAATAACAACAACATACCCCGCCCATCTGGTTGGGCCTCCCCAGCCACTCTGGGCAGCTTCCAACAAAATATTAAAATACTGTACAATAGTCTGTCAAACATTAAAAGCTTCCCTAAACAGGGCTGACTTCAGGTGTCTTCTAAAAGTCTGGTAGTTGTTTTTCTCTTTGTTATCTGGTGAGAGGGTGTTACACAGGGTGGGTGCCACTACTGAGAAGGCTCTGCCTGGTTGCCTGTAACTTGGCTTCTCACAGTGAGGGAACTGCCAGAAGGCTTTCGGAGCTGGACCTCAGTGTCCGGGCAGAACGATGGGGGTGGAGACGCTCCTTCAGGTATACTGGACCGAGGCCGTTTAGGACTTTAAAGGTCAGCACCAACACTTTGAATTGTTTGAAATAGGCCACAACTTTTTTGATTACAGATTTCAGTAGCTTTTGGTGTAGGCATCGGGTGTCATATCATGTATCATTCAACACATCTGATGGCTGATTGATTATTTAGCCGGGTTAATCCTGGCTTACAGATCTTCCTATAATGTACATAAAACTGGGGCACTCTCTTTGAGATTGCCACTTTGGGGGTGCTATGACCCATAGTCCTCCATCTGAGCATCTGGACAGAAGCACCTCCCCTGGAGCCTTTTAATGGGGTACCCCAATTCCTTGAAGCAGCTGGTGGGAGTACCAACATCCCCCCTGCCTAGACTAATGATCCAACCCAATGCTTTGTCCACTAACACGTTGTGACAATTGCTACGAGGTAGGTGAAACCCCAAGACAGGTCCAATATGTCTGCAAGCAAATTCCTTTCTTGCCCCGAATACGGCGATCGAATACTCCCATAGCAAGGTTGTAGGCATGCACTCCTGCTTAACTATGGGCAGAGCCAAACATGCTGTATAGGGTGGGAAATCCAGCAAGAACTGATCTGGAAAGTCTGGATGCAGCCCACTTAAATGCTTGAGGGGCAGAACAGAGTGAAGCCAAGGGGGCGAAGTCCTCACTCCAGTTCACCCTGCAAGCCATCTCCACTCTCTCGCTAACTTCAAGCTCGGGAGGAAAGAGGAGCGTCCTTGGATCCAGCTTTTACTAACTTATTTATTTAATAGATATTTCATAAATGCAACACATTTACTTCCACTCTCCCCCACATTCTACCTTTTTGTGCATCCTATTTGTACGGATGCTCAAAAATCATTTTCTTCCGTCCCCGTTTCTTTCTTTTTAATGGAAAGGGGGAAAAGTGTTTAGATTATACTAAGGCACATCATATATGGGACTCCAGAGGCTGCTCTGCAAAACTCTTCATGTTTTTTTATGCGCAGTAATGTGGTTAATATCAAGTTTCAAGCTCATGGGAAGAGCTCAGGTAGTAATTTGTTCCAACAAATTGCTAAAAGGAAGACAAAAAGGCATGCATAACTTATCCAAAGCAGTATGGGAAGGGAGGTTTTATTTACATGAAGTTCACTCTAATTTTTATTTACACGAAGTTCACTTTTATCTAATGAAAGTCTCTAAACTTCGGACAGTTACGATGACAACAACTCTATAAACTTAGGAAGATGGGGAAAACGAGCCAGGGCTCCTTGTACGCTGGAGCCATTAATAATATTTCATCATGAGTCTTTTATTGAATGGTGACAGTTCATCAGGAACAGTGGCATTAGGTAGTCCATTAAAGGGATTGCTCTGGGTGCTTGTCACAAAGCATATCATGTACCTTCATTTGCTTCTATCCACACAGATAAAGTGCTAAACACACTTTCAACAAATAGGAAACCCAAGGTAGACCGGCAAGCAATAGTGACAAGCAATATGACCAACCCCCTACTGTGCCTGGATATAGGGCACCCCAAAAGAGAATCTTATTGCCATGTCCTCTCTCATACCAGACTTCAGCTGGGCATGACAGCTACTATTTTGATGGAACTGCCATGCACATTTACAAATAAGGTGTGGGTTGTATCCAGTTAAGAACAGACACACTGACATCAAGAGACATCCCATGACTGACTTAAGTCAGTTGATTTCAATGGATCTACCCTGAGTATGACATAGGCCACATTGACACCATTTATTTAAAACACTTTGTTGTTGTTTAGTCGTTTAGTCGTGTCCGACTCTTCGTGACCCCATGGACCATAGCACACCAGGCACTCCTGTCTTGCACTGCCTCCCGCAGTTTGGTCAAACTCATGTTCGTAGCTTCGAGAACACTGTCCAAACATCTCGTCCTCTGTCGTCCCCTTCTCCTAGTGCCCTCAATCTTTCCCAACATCAGGGTCTTTTCCAGGGAATCTTCTCTTCTCATGAGGTGGCCAAAGTATTGGAGCCTCAGCTTCACGATCTGTCCTTCCAGGGAGCACTCAGGGCTGATTTCCTTCAGAATGGATAGGTTTGATCTTCTTGCAGTCCATGGGACTCTCAAGAGTCTCCTCCAGCACCATAATTCAAAAGCATCAATTCTTCGGCGATCGGCCTTCTTTATGGTCCAGCTCTCACTTCCATACATCACTACTGGGAAAACCATAGCTTTAACTATACGGACCTTTGTAGGCAAGGTGATGTCTCTGCTTTTTAAGATGCTGTCTAGATTTGTCATTGCTTTTCTCCCAAGAAGCAGGCGTCTTTTAATTTCGTGACTGCTGTCACCAACTGCAGTGATCAAGGAGCCCAAGAAAGTAAAATCCCTCACTGCCTCCATTTCTTCCATTTAAAACACTAGGGTACCACTTTAAATATACATGGCTTCCCCCAATGAACTCTGGGAGCTGTTGTTTGTAAATGGTGATGAGAGTTATTAGGAGATTCCTATTCTTCTCCTTAAGCTACAATTCCCAGGGTTCCCTGTAAAGAGAGATTTGGTATTTAAACATAGCTGCCAAGTTTTCGCTTTTCTCGCGAGGAAGCCTATTCAGCATAAGGGAAAATCCCTGTAAAAAAGGGATAACTTGGCAGCTATGATTTAAACCAATCTAGAAATTTTAGCTCAGAGAGGGGAAGAGCCATCTCATAACAATTCTCAGTAGCCTTAACAAATGACAGCTCCCAATGATAGAAGATTGGGAAAGGTTGTGGAAAAAAATATGAAGTTTACTGCTTGTAATGTGTTGAGAATATGATGAAGATGATGTATAGATAGTATCTTACACCAGTAAAGCTGGCTAAAATGTATCACAAACAAGATAACAAATGTTGGAAATGTAAGAAAGTGGAAGGAACCTTTTACCATATGTGGTGGACATGCCCCCAAGTAAAGAGTTTCTGGGACAAGATTTATAATGAGTTGAAGAAAGTGTTTAAAAACATGTTTATTAAGAACCCAGAAGCTTTTTTACTTGGTATCACAAGAAAGGAATTACCTAAGAAAGATATTACCTTTTTTCTGTATGCCACAACAGCAGCTAGAATTGTATTAGCAAGAAATTGGAAATCTGAAGATATGCCTACGGTGGACGATTGGCAGAAGAAGCTGATAGAATTTATGGAACTGTCTGAATTGACTGGGAGACTCCGGGACCAGGGAGAAGAATCAGTGGAAGAAGATTGGAAGAAATTTAAAGTTTATTTAGAAAAGAATTATAAGATTAGTAATATTCAATAAAGGATTTGGAAGTATAAGGTGGTTGCAGTAGTAAGCTAGTTTAATGTAATATGTGTTTAGACTTAGATACATGATGGGATGTTATTATGCTCTTAAGACTAAAATTATATTGTGAGGTTTTAGAAATTTTTGAGTGAAAGGGGATTAAGAGTAATATTTAGATTTGATAATTAAGAAACAGAATGTTATTAAGATTTAGAAAGTGCTAAGTAAGTGATATATAGAAACGTAGAAGGGAGGGAAAGGAGGAAGTCGACAAAGATATGGAATATAAGATTGATGTATTTTTAATGTTTTTGTGGAATGTACAAGATATGTTAGTTGTTTTTTTATATATTTTGTTATTAGAAAAAATTAATAAATATTTTTTTTAAAAAAAACAAACAAATGACAGCTCCCAGAATTCTTTGCAGTAAGCCACGACTGTTTAGATTTTTGTGATAGTGCTCTAAACATGGTTGGTTAGATACAACCACATGCCTCACTGACATATCACCCTGTTCTTCTCCAGTTCCATAGCATGTGGGCTATTTCTGCCTTTGCTGATGGTAATGACCAGTGGAACTGCTAAAGACCTGCCAGAGCAGCAGCACTCCCTCTTCCCCAGTGAAGCGAGTTCAGGAGTTGAAAAAGAATTCATTGGAGATCTCCGCTCTGAACACAGAACTGCATGATGGAATGCGATTGTGCACAAAACCAAAGCGTACAGAAGAATGGTCAATTAGATTTTAGAATAATCAAATCAGAATAGACCAAAAGGAGGAAATAAACTTCATATTGACTATATGTTTTTATTATTCATACCTATAACTTGTACCTTTTAACATTTTCCCCAGGTGCCCATTATTTAAAAAAAAATACATTAATGAGCATAACTGTGTAGGCACTGTTAGAAGCTGACCTGAGTGCTGGCAGTATTAATGAAGACCAAAGTATTGATCTTCATCTGTGTAGGGGTGTGTGTGTGTATGTTCTGTGCCTTTTGACATCAGTGGTCTCCATCATAAAAAAAAAATGATGAATGCTGAAACTGAAATGGCAAAGAATCTCCCCCCCTCCCCCCCTCTGTGTGTGTGTGTGAGAGAGAGGGGGAAGCTATTGGAAACAAGGCTTTTTTCCAACTGGGCGTATAAGACGACCCCCAACTTTTCCAGTTAAATATAGAGGAGTTTGGAATATACTCGTCGTATAAGACTACCCCTCTTCCTACGATCATCTGTGGGCCGGACATGCCCGCACTGCTCAAATCCAAATTGTCCACATCACCAGAAATCGCTTCTGCGCATGTCTGGAAGCCAAAAATCACATCTGGACATGCGCAGAAGCGATTTCCGGTACCGTGCTGCCCATATCCAAAATGTCCGCAGTGCCAGAAATCGCTTCTGCGGCTGCGTATAAGACGACCCGGCGTATAAGACAACCCCCAACTTTTGAGAAGATTTTCCTGGGTTAAAAAGTAGTCTTATACGCAGGAAAATACAGTAGTTTGTGTAATTATTTCCCAAGGAAGATACAACATTTGGAACCAATTGGCCCTGACAGGCTGTGATACAGTTCTTTTTCCACTAGGCTTTGCAGGTGGAGTCTCTTGGAGTATCTCCTTTAAATAAATAAATAAGTGATGTGCTGTGCTCTATTGGTTTTAATCATTCCTCCATTTTCAATGTTCAGGGAGCGAGTCCTGTTGCTGTAAAGTAACATTACAATACCCACCCACAAAATGGAGGTGTCAGCAGGCTTGGGCAAACTCTGAGGTTGTTGGGGGAGGAGGGATTCCTGAATATGCAGTCCCGTGACCCCTGGGAGGGCGATGAGAAGCCATCTGGATTGGCTTTAAAGGTAAAGGGACCCCTGACCATTAGGTCCATTCGTGACCGACTCTGGGGTTGCGGCGCTCATCTCACGTTATTGGCCGAGGGAGCCGGCGTACAGCTTCCAGGTCATGTAGCCAGCATGACAAAGCCGCTTCTGGCAAACCAGAGCAGTGCACGGAAATGAGAGCTTTACGGAAACGGATTGGCTTTACATGGTCTGAATAACCTGAAGACAACAAAGGCTTACTCAAAAAGACAGTCATAAAAAAGCAACTTCCCCTTGTCTGCTGCTAAATTTCATTACAGGAGTGGAAATGCATAACTTGCATGCTTTTGATTATTGACTCATGTCTTCACTTTATTTATTGCCTGAGTAAGGCCATTCCAATTTACTTTTATAAATGATAGACGTGCAATCTCTTGAGGGTGTGAATATGCTACCACATATTTCAACGAGCAATTTGTTTATGTGAGTCCTGACACACAATAGTGTATATTATTTTCTCTATCATTATACCATTTTCTTTTCTCGGTTATTTAGGTAGGCAGAGCGAAAGCGTAATACTATCTTCCCAAATGACAGTCATATTTGATCTAAAATCGTGAAATCATCTTGTTAGGAGTCGGGTCACACAATCTTGTTTTCCTTCCCCGCAAATATGAATACAGCATTTTAAAGAAAAAGGTCATATACTCGGTAGTCATTCTAATAGCAAATATTTAGTCTGAATTTATGACTGCAAACCTGCAATGAAATTATCCACCCATTTCCTTTCAGGATTTATATCGGTATAACAGCACCTGCATTTTCTGTGTTGTCACACTGAGAGTTGACCTTGTGGAGGCGTCATGACAGGATGGGAAGAATATCCTGACGGTATCATATCATGTAAAGCTATCCTTCCCCCCCCCCCCTCTCTCTCACACACACCACACGTTCCTTATTTCTACCTGAGATCATCACAGGGAAAGGTGGGGAAAGGGTTAATTTCACATGCTTAACTGGCCAAATGGAACTTGGATTCAGTTATTGCAATTTGTAAATGTATGGTGGTAAAACCAGAAGCTTGTGCAAACAGGGAAGAAAATTAGCAGATGATGAAGTTAGCTTTGGTACCTGATTCTAAGTCATCTCTGTCTTGAGACAACTCTGCATGCTGATTCAGGGATTGGTTCAAGAGAGACGCCCAATAGTCATAAGGTAGAGTGTTTAATTCCTAAGGAGCAAAGGAAATAGTTTGGTGCTGGAACTGTTGTGCACGCATGTCTTCTATGAAAGGAGATGACCCATATCTCTCCTCCTCTCTCTCTCTTATATTGTCTATTGCTGCAAAATGGGTGACACTATTTTTTCTCATTATTGAGTGTTCCGTACCTCTGCTCATGAGCTGCATTTGCAAGGGTAGAAAAAACTGCAATGCTACAAATAGCACTGCATTTTATGATAGCAAACGATACTAGGGCTCAAAGAAAGAAGGGAAGATGCTGAGATGCTGACAAGGAACTGCATCTAAAGGGCTTTTTTACAGCACACTTTTGCATCCTCAGTGTACATGTTGCCCGAGTTACAGCCTAGGCGGCCAGCCAGCCAGCCAATGACAGTATCTCTATTTCTCGGGCGCTGCTTTCATCATTTGCCGTAAAAGCCACTATGGTGGTGAGTATAGTGAGGACTTTAAAATATTAAAGGGTAACATACGGTAGATTCCTCTCCCCCCCCCCCCAATCACTTTAAGTTCTCTTTTTCCCCCTTTGGCAATAAGCGCCCAATCCCACTCTACTCATCATCATAACTGCAGAATAAATAAGCCATTACTTCTCAACACTGACAAACAAACATGGTAGCCAAGTAGGGAACACAACTGGAACTGAAAAGCAGAGCAAAGGAAAGGAAAGTCCAAGGGGTGGAGTTAAACTCTAGCCCATGATAAGTTTCAATATTCAACTCTTTAAAGGTCATGTTACAGTACAGCCTTTTTCTTTCTTTCTTTTTTAAAGGAATACTTACATAAGTATACATGAGCAGTCCACCCTCAGCCACACTTGGGTGAGGAGACTTTTAAGGACTCTTCCAGTTGAGGCATTTCTTGTGCACTCACCCTGCCTTATTTACTGCCCCCCCCCCCCCGAGGAACCTATTATTAAATTGGTCCTGTTCTTAAAACAAGCAGTCATTCTTAAATGCCATTGTCTGTCATGTCACAAATTAAAAATACAATTTCCTGAAACAGGGCCATCTTAACCATATCTGGCGCCCTGGTGCCAAGATCCCTCTGGGGCGCCCCCCGTGAGTGAGGCGGGCAGGAGGGGAGCACGGGGAGCTGAGAGCTGAGAGCTGAGAGGCACGGAGGAGGCGGCCCAGCCTCGCGCTCCTGCGCACCTCTGGAGAGCGGCCTGAAGCCGCTCAAAAACTGAGAGGCGAGGAGGAGGTGGCCCCAGGCTCCCGCTCTCCCTGCGAAGCTCCGGAGGTGTGCGGGGAGCACGAGCCTGGGGCCACCGCGCCGCACCTTTCAGCTGTTCAGGTGGCCCCAGGCCAGCGCTCCCTGCACGCCTCTGGAGAGCGTCCTGAAGCCGCTCAACAGCTGAGACAGAGGCGTGACAGAGGCTGCCCCAGGCTTGTGCTCCCCGTGCACCTCCGGAGAGCTGCCTGAACCCGCTCAACAGCAGAGGCAGCGGAGGCAGACACCAGCATTCGGCGCGCCTTCCGTGCCCCTGATGGCCAGGCGCCCTGGCGCCTTCGTGCCACCCAGCCCGGGCCTAGGGACGGCCCTGTCCCAAAAATATGCCCCTGACAACAGTAGCAACAAAATTACTTATTTCACCCAAATTAGGCTGCTGAAATAAAGAAAGCTAATCAGAATAGCCTTTGGTGTGAAAGGAATGTAAGATCAATTCCTACCCTTTAAGATTTCTCAGATGAAAATAGGGGCATTCTATTCTACAACAGGAAGTTTCTCCCATGTTTGATCTCCTGCACACATGGGCATCATATACACATATACATTTGTCCTACTCTCTTTCATGTGGACAGAATCATAGGTGCTGCCTACATATTTGAACTTGCAGAATGGGCATAGAAAGACTGGAAGGGAGAAGATTTGATGGAAATACTGGCAACCCTTTGCAACGCTATAGACAGCAATTTTTATTCATTCATTCATTCATTCATTTCTACTCTAAACACTCATAAATTTATAATATAAATATATGTTGCCTAATCAACATGTAGTCCCAAAGTGGCATGCAAAGCAAACATTAACATTTGCAAATCTAATAATCCTCATAAAGCTGGAATTTAACAGCAAGTAGCAAAATTATATGAGGAACAGTAGTAACCAGAAGGTTGCGATCAATTTACAAATGTGCGTGTCTGACTACTTGTCTGTTCTAAACTTTAGCATACACCTAAATCTTTCCTGTGTTATATAGTGCAACACAACTTCAGTTTACCCTAGGCCTCCCACATTCTCCTTGGCTACATTGGGTGTTCCTTATATTTCTTTTTGTATAACCACTGTTCTGGACTGATATTACATCTCCCTGTGATATCTGGATACTGGAGTTCTACAGTACAGATAATTCTGACTGGGAAAAGTGATTCGTATGTGAATCTACGGTTGCCATATTTCAAAAAGGAAAATACCTGTTTAGCTTTCTTAAGAAGACCCCAAAATTGTTGAGCTTTTCTTAGGAGTCCACAAAAATCGCTGAGCTTTTTTGGGGGAACCAAACCCACATAGAGTGATTTTTAAAGTTGTTTACACTGCTTTTTCCATACACCAGGTTTTCCCTGACATTTTGCCGATTCAGCAAAATCCCCCCCCCCGATGCTATTATTACACCCCAAAACCAGGACACATCATAAATTTTCCTAATGTATGGCAAGCCTATGTGAATCTAGTTTGAAAGGGCACCATGATGCTCAAAATGTAGGCAACGTCTGTACTGAATTGTACACACATGCACATAAAATCAAGATACTGGGTTGGATCCAGACTTAGTCATGCTTAAAATAGACCTATTAAAATAAATAGGAGTTATATGAGGGTCTTCTCTAAGTATGATGGGCAGAGGAATCCAGACAAGGGGCATGTGCCAGGAGGTGTGGCTGCCAACACAAAAACACCTTAGAGACCAACTAAGTTTGCTATTGGTATGAGCTTTCGTGTGCATGCACACAAAAGCTCATACCAATAGCAAACTTAGTTGGTCTCTAAGGTGCTACTGGAAGGATTTTTTAAATTTTGTTTTGACTCTAGCAGACCAACACTGCTAACTACTTGTAACTAACACAAAAACAGGTGCATCAAAACTCCAATGCCTAGGGAAAATCCTACAAGCTCAACGAGTTTGAAGACTCAACAGTCATGTCCACCTAAAGCATGGTTGGTCAATCACCAACATACATGCACAACTCATACCTGACACCACCTCTTCTCCCTGAACCCACACGTCATGTGTCCCAAAAAAGCACCCAATCACATATGGACAAAGTCTTTAGTGGATGCATGAAAAGCCCAGACATGCACAGCAATAGTAGAGAGCACACCCACTCCTCACCCACTCCACTGGATATATCCAGTATATCAGGTGTGTGGTGTGTGTGTGTGTGTGTGTGTGTGTGTGTGTGTGTGTATATATATATATATATATATATATATATATATATATATATATATATATATATGTTGTGTACCACCACCACAGTCAGCAGGCTCCTCTGCTTTCCTTGCAGCAGAAGCAGAGAAGCCATTGGCATTAAATACAAGATAGATATTGCCGACTTTATTATTTACCAAAAGGGGAGGGATATTAAGTCTGCATAACTTCTGAGCCACATGTCTGTCCACAGCCAACAATCTATGTGTAGAAGTGCAGCAGGATTGATAAATGTTCCTTTCATTTTTTATTTTTTTTATTTTGCTGCCTGCCCAGATATTTATTTTCTGGACTAAGTTTCTCCATTCCTTTTTTTTTTTTTGGCTCTGAAGAAGAGCCAAAGTTTACTTTATTGGCTGACTGCAGTAATCAGCTTGGAAGGATATACAGTTACAGAAGCCGAGTTGCAAGCTGGCTATTGATTACTCTTTTTATGAAACATGTTAACTTCTTTCCACATAGTCGTGAATCTGCAAACTGCATGGGGAAGACTGCACTAGCAGTAGGAGGGGAATAGTAAAACAATTAGCAAATGATTTAGATTTTTTACCCCTCTGTAAACACGAAGGTAACCAAATTCAGTGATGCAAATACCTGCCTAATAGAATTACAGCATAAAAGCAATGAGGAGAAATTCCCAGCAGAAACTCATCTGAAAAAGCTCGTAGGCATTTGATAATTTAGTTGACCCCCCCCCCTGCTGTCTTCAGATGTCAAGGGCAGAAGAAAATTCAAGCTATGGATTGCATCTCACTTATTCTGTGTCACTGAGTCCAGCATGGAAGGTATACTTTATCAATTATCAATTTATTAAGGAGTGTGGTGGAGTCTCCTTCTTTGGAGGTCTTTAAGCAGAGGCTTGACAGGCATATGTCAAGAATGCTTTGATGGTGTTTCCTGCTTGGCAGGGGGTTGGACTGGATGGCCCTTGTGGTCTCTTCCAACTCTATGATTCTATGAATTAGGATATTTTTGCCCTTAGGTTTAGAAGGCAGAATGAAGTGCATATGTCTGTTAAGCTCCTTGCATTAAAGCAGGCTGACAGTTTTATATATAAAACATTATCTTAATAGAAGAGGATAATAATTTTCCTACTATACTTTGATCCTCTGAAGTACTTGTCCAAAACTTGGTTATTGTTCATAGCAGATGTGGTGGAATTTAGCAGCCCTGAGGGCCACATCATCATCATCATCATTAATGTATTCTTTTTACCCCACCCATCTGGCTGGGTTTTCCCAGACACTCTGGGCGGCTAATATTAAAAACACAATATAACATCAAACATTAAAAACTTCCCTAAACTGGGCTACCTTCAGATGTCTTCTAAAAGTCACATAGTTGTTTATTTCCTTGACATCTGATGGGAGGGCATTCCACAGGGCAGGCGCCACTAACCGAGAAGGCCCTCTGCCTGGTTCCCTCATAGGAAAACTTTTGAGGGTCACACACCAGTAATGGGTGATACAAGAGGCAAAATGTGGGTAGAGTAATGAATGTGACTCTTTCTTTACCTAGTCTACAGGCCCTCCAAGTGTCCCTATTTTCCAGGGACCTTCCCGGATTTAGAGTCTATCCCAGTTTCTGATTTGATCCCGGAATGTCCCACTTTTATGTAGGACGTTCATGTTTTCATCAGAAAAATGATAGAGGTTTTGGCAGGACATGCCTATTTTCATTGGAGAAATGCTGGAGGGTAGGCCAACCACTCAAAAAGCAGAGGTGTCTTCCTACACAGTTCCATACACACTCCACCTAGGCAAGCAAAAGTCATTATAACAGTTGTATTCCACAACAACAACTTCAACATTAACTGTTATTATTGTTTTATTTATACCCCACCCCATACACTCTGGATAGCTTCCAACATATATAAAAAACATGATAAAAGATTAAACATTTGAAAAACTTCCCTATACAGAGCTGCCTTCAGATGTCTTCTAAAAGAACTATAGTTACTTATCTCCTTGGCTCACCCAGGTGGTAGAGGGACCCAGGTGGCGCTGTGGTTAAACCACTGAGCCTAGGGCTTGCTGATCAGAAGGTCGGCGGTTCGAATCCCTGTGACGGGGTGAGCTCCCGTTGCTCGGTCCCAGCTCCTGCCAACCTAGCAGTTCGAAAGTACGTCAAAATGCAAGTAGATAAATAGGAACCGCTACAGCGGGAAGGTAAACGGTGTTTCCATGTGGTGCTCTGGTTTGCCAGAAGCGGCTTTGTCATGCTGGCCACATGACCTGGAAGCTATACGCCGGCTCCCTTGGCCAATAATGTGAGATGAGCGCGCAACCCCAGAGTCGGTCACGACTGGACCTAATGGTCAGGGGTCCCTTTACCCTTACCTTTACTATGACGTGCTTTCGAACTGCTACGTTGGCAGGAGCTGGGACTGAGCAACGGGAGCTCACCCCATTGCGGGGATTTGAACCGCCGACCTTTTGATCGGCAAGTCCTAGGCTCTGTGGTTTAACCCACAGTGCCACCCACGTCCCTAATTAACAGTATATATTGAGCAAATAAAATGGCCAGCTGTAGTTTAAAAGTATCAGAAGAACTGAGGAAAAACAGTTTCCTTTTGCCTATGCCCTACAGGGACTCTAAGGACCTCCTTAAAAAAACAAGGTCTTAGCGGCTCTTTAAAAATCATGAGAGAACCAGGCACACATGGCTCCCTGGAGAACAGTTTCCACAAGTGCAGTGGTCTGAAGTCTAACTCCAAATGAGCGGAAACATATTGAGGTCCTCTTCAGAAGATCCTAAGAGGATATTGTCTGAGCTATATCTTTATATACAGAACACTGAACTCATGCCATGTAGACTGCTGAGAGCTAAAATGGGCACCTTGAACTTGGTTTAGAAGTAAAATGGCAAAGCGTGCAGCTCTTCCTAGAGAAGGGTAGTATCACATGCAAAATTCTGGCCACTGCCAGAATCTGGAAAAGGCTACTCAGTTTTGTGGAACAGCTTGTTTACATCAAACATTGTTTCACTTTATAATCTCAGTTTTGAATTCTCCAGGCATAAACACACGCATGCAAGCAGCCATATGGCAGAACTGCTGATACAATCTATACAGGAAGCGATTATGGGTGATCCATTTATGGAAATACAAAAGGTGTGTTAAATATTAAATGGAGCCATCTCAGATTAAAATGTAAATAAATAGAAAGCAGTTCATTTGTATACCACCTTTGGAACTGCCACACTACAGTGCTTTCATGAAATGCATTTCTTCTGCAAACCTATTTCCTTTGCCTTTTATTGCTTTCTGCTCATCCAGTTGATTGGAAGACATTTCAGAACAGTTTCAAAACATCAGTTTCTTTGTGAGCAGAGGATATGGGAGATTTTTGTTTTTGTAATGCCAGTACATTTACTACATATGTATGCTGAGCTGGTGGGAAGCAAGCAGTCATACAAGCAAGCAGGTAGGTAGCCGTGTTGGTCTGGATCGAAGTAAAATAAAAAAAATTCCTTCAGTAGCACCTTGAAGACCAACTAAGTTTTTATTTTGGTATGAGCTTTCGTGTGCATGCACACTTCTTCTGAAGAAGTGTGCATGCACACGAAAGCTCATACCAAAATAAAAACTTAGTTGGTCTTCAAGGTGCTACTGAAGGAATTTTTTTTATTATACAAGCAAGCAGTTTACATACTAAATTCAGCCCACTATCCCAAAATCTCCTCCCCCCCCAGATTAATCAATTATCCAGAAATCTCTCAGCAATTTTCCAAGCTACCTTTATACTATTTTCAAATTCAAAATTGCAAAGATGTGGCTTCAATCTACAATTGGCTTTTCATTTTTTTAAAAAAAAAACCTAAACTGGTGAGACACTAATAGGGCTGCCATATTTCAAAAAGTAAAAAACCAGGACACCCTGAAAGTTGTTGAGCCAAAATAAATAAATTGCAAGACAAAGTACCGCCTTTCAAAAATTCAAGCCCTACATTAGTAGCCATAAAGGGAACACCTAATGTTTACCTACAACTTTTCAGGTTGTCAAGAAGAAATTGTGTTTTTTTAATCTGGAAAAGGATAATAATATAGTACTCTCAAATTGACCAATTCATAATGTTTATTCACACGATATATTTTTCAATGGTCAGGGACGATGGGAGTTATAGTCTAACACCATCTAGAGCAGAGATAGGGAACTTCAGATGTTGCTGGGCTATGACTCCCATAATTCCTGACCACTGGGCATTCTGATGGCAGTTAGAGCACAACAACATTTGGAAATTCACATGATCAAGGAGCCACATTTGCCTTCATCTAAAGGATTACCACATTGGCTATCCCTGGATTAGAATTAGAGAGGGATTGATTCAAAGTTACTCAATGAGCTTTGTGGCTGAGTGGGGATTTGAACTTGGCCTTCCTGGACCCATGCAAACCCATTGCAATCAGTAGGGCTTAGAAATGCTCAACTTTGGCTCAAATCCAAACCATTTCATAAGAACTGGTATAACTTACTGCTGACACGATCCCTTCATTCAGCCTTCCGATTCAGTTCAAAATTGGACACATGAAGCTGCCTGACATAGAGCATTGGTCCATCTAGTCTAGTATTATCTACAGTGTGATTTCCCTTATTTTCTGTGCTGCTAAAGAGTTAGGTTACATAGATTTCTTTGAACAGTTGTCTTGAAGGAAAGGGCATAGGAGAAAGCTCTGTGAAAAAAGGGCCATGTTTCACAATGTTTATGATATTACAGAGATCATCAAGGCTGACTTTGGATGTGACAGAGAGAACTGATGTGCTGGTGACTCCCGTATCTGCTTTTAGCACTTCTGGACAAAGGTGGAACTTTGTTGTGAGATGTGTGAGATGGGCCTACATCTGTTATTTATGTATCCTTTGGGGGAATGTCATTTCCCCCTTCAAAGAATTACACTGAATGTGCAATTTATTCTTGCATTCTCTCTTACTGCTCCTTCAGAACATCCAAAACTCAACTTACGTTTCATGTCTTAATGGCGATGCATGACCGATTATGAATCACCTAGTGAATCCTCAGGAATGATACTACACTGCAACATTTGTGAATCCAGTCATAAACACAGCAATGAGAATGTGCTGAAAAATCAGGATGTGCAGAACTACCAAAATAAATACCACCAGTCTTATCAAAAACTCTTGACCCTCCTTTAAAATCTTCTGAAATCCCTTGAAGGGAGCATATGGCCCTCCAGAAATTGTTCGACTACAATTCCTATCAGTCCCACGGCAAATGGAAACGGCCAGGGATGATGGGAGTTGTAGCCCAACAGCATCTGGGTTCAACATTCCTGCATCAGACTCCTGATGTTGCTGGAATCCAGTAACAACCTTGTTTTAAACAGAACTGTACGAGCCTTGCCAAAACATATTCAGCTTGCCTCTACATTTCTTCTACTGTATATTGCTTCTGCAGAAGAAAGCCCTCTTCCACAAGATGTCCAGAACTGGTCTTTTCTATGGTGGCTCTCCGTTTGTGGAATAGTCTCCGCAGGGA
The DNA here is from genome assembly GCF_965207765.1 of Zootoca vivipara. Taxonomy (NCBI): domain Eukaryota; kingdom Metazoa; phylum Chordata; class Lepidosauria; order Squamata; family Lacertidae; genus Zootoca; species Zootoca vivipara. The sequence continues at coordinate 17,598,625 of NC_142587.1, read as the reverse complement.
AGCTTGTTTGACACCTTCATTATATATCTTTAGGTGCCAAGTGAAAACATTTCTTTATAACCAGGCTTTTGGCTGGTTAACATTCTATGGTCTTTAAAACGTGTTTATGGGAGTTGGGGTTATTGATTTGTTTTTGTTTTATTATATATTTGTTATCACTTTGTTTATATTTATATTTTTATGTTATATTTTTATACGGAGTACTCCGTGGTCTTCAGATAAAGGGTGATATACAAAGTTACTTAATTAATCTAATAATAATAATAATACATGGAATTTGGTGGTCTGACCCAATTCTTGTATCAGGCACCCACAACTGCCCAAGCTGTTCATGCATTGTCTAAAAAAATGAAAAAGAAGCCTGACTCATTATATGCAAAATTACATGAAAAAACTACTACTACTACTACTACTACTACTAATATACTATTAGAGCCCCGCCCATCTGTCTGGGCTTCCCCAGCCATTCTGGGTGGCTTCCAGCAAAGATTTAAAATACATTAAAATGTCACACATTAAAAACTTCCCTAAACAGGGCTGCCTTCAGATGTCTTGTAAATGTCAGGTTATCTCTTTGACATCTGATGGGAGGGTGTTCTACAGGGTGGGCGTCACTACCGAGAAGGCCCTCTGCCTGGTTCCCTGTAGCTTTGCTTCTCGCAGTGAGGGAACAGCCAGAAGGCCCTTGGCACTGGACCTCAGTGTCCAGGCAGAACTATGGGGGTGGAGACGCTCCTTCAGGTATACTGGGCCGAGGCCGTTTAGGGCCTTAAAAGTCAGCACCAACACTTTGAATTGTGCTCGGAAACGTACTGAGAGCCAATGTAGGTCTTTTAGGACTGGTGTTATATGGTCTTGGCGGCCTCTCCCAGTCACCAGTCTAGCTGCTGCATTCTGGATTAGTTGTTATTTCCGGGTCACCATCAAAGGTAGCCCCACGTAGAGCGCATTGCAGTAGTCCAAGCGGGAGATAACCAGAGCATGCCCCACTCTTGCAAGACAGTCCACAGGCAGGTAGGGTCTCAGCCTGCGTACCAGACGGAGCTGGTAGACAGCTGCCCTGGATACAGAGTTGACCTGCACCTCCATGGACAGCTGTGAGTCCAAAATGACTCCCAGGCTGTGCATCTGGTCGTTCAGGGGCACGGTTACCCCATTCAGAACCAGGGAATCCTCCACACTTGCCCATGAACAGTACTTCTGTCTTGTCAGGATTCAACCTCAATCTGTTAGCCACCATCCATCCTCCAACCGCCTCCCAGGCACTCACACAGGACCTTCACTGCCTTCACTGGTTCTGATTTGAAAGAGAGAGAGCTGGGTATCATCTGCATACTGATGAACACCCAGCCCAAACCCCCTGATGATCTCTCCCAGCAGCTGCATGTAGATGTTAAAAAGCATGGAGGAGAGGATGGAACCCTGAGGCACCCCACAAGTGAGGGCCCAGGGGTCTGAACACTCCCCCAACACCACTTTCTGAACATGGCCCAGGAGGAAGGAGCTGAACAACTGTATAACAGTGCTCCCAGCTCCTGTAGACAGTCCAGAAGGATGTTATGATCAATTGTATCAAAAACCACTGAGAGATCCAGCAGAACTAGGAAACAGCTTTCACCTTTGTCCCTGGCCCGCCGGAGATCACCAGCACGACCTTGGCAGTTTCAGTGTAATATGTATAAGAGATGAGCCTATGTTTTTCTATATTTCTGTAGCACAACTTTATAAGTACATTAATACGTACAGTACATATTTTTAAACACCTACAGTAGGTCAATTGTTGTATATCTCTGTGTGCTGGTTACTTTAGAAAACCTAGATTGTATGTACACACAATAGGCATATAATATTCTATACATAATAATGCATATTGCTTGTATATTAAACAGAACTAGTAAATGGACTTTATTCCAGCTGAGATTACAGAGGAAGACGGGAATGGGAATGGGGAATTTTGGTGCACGCTAGGTTGACAACAAGATTTTCAGAAAATCCCATCCCTCATGAGAACGGCTTACCCTTGGGTGAGAGACAGAGATTCCACGTGTCTTGTGTTCAAGGCTGCAAGGCCTTATCAGACTGGCAAACATCAGCTGCCTTGCAAGTAGGAAAGAGAGACTGAAGAGACTATCATGATGCAAGCAACACTATGTTAGGCAATATAATCTTAGCACAACAAAGCATAATGAAGGTCTCATGTTGCCCCAAAGAGTTCCCGACCAGTAAAGAGGGGCCTGTCTGTTGTAAATGCCATCTGCTTCTCTGGCTGGCAGATCCATGGCTGTGGCCCAAATCCAAGCCCTCGGCTAGGCTTCCAGGAACTGGGAGAAAACACTGCCTTTTCAAGCCTGACATGATCCTCATGAAAATCAACCCTGGGCAGAAGAAGTTCCAATTTCCTAGGTAATATAGCTGTGTTTTATTCCCGAGTCAATCGAAGGACTCTCCATGAAGCAGATGCCATTGTTCAAGATGTTCAGAATTGTATTGTGGCTGTTTTCATAAGGTATTCCAAGGACTCTTCTGGCTTTTAGCTTGCTCTGTGTGTCAATATCCATGTGTTTGGAGGGAGCAGATGGTAAGCTTAAACTGTGAAATGAAAAGTGTGCAATGGCGAGAGTGCTCTCAGTAGGGGGGGGGGAGGCTCCGCCACATTATTTTACACTAGATTCCCTCAGTGTTTGGAGACAGGGCTTAACAAATGACACTTTCTCTTTTGTTAATAGCTGAAAAGTCAGAGGGTAATGAGGCTCTTTCTTATCATTCCTAGCAGGCACTGAGCATCAGGAAAGGGGTTGTAGGGCTGGTGAATTATTAGGGCACTGTCTTAAGATTCTTAACATTTCATCACAACACCTGCTGGCCCCTTTTCTCTTGAGGTATCTATATATTCCCTTAAACAAAAGCCTGATAACTCACTCAGGACAATAGAAAAAAAAGCTGAACTGATGTAGACATGAGGCATACTGAATTTTAGATTGAATAATAATAATAATAATAATAATAATAATAATACAGTAATAATAATAGTAAGAGATGTCATGTAGAAGTTTTGATGAGAGCTAAGTAAATCAATAATAATAATAATAATAATAATAATAATAATAATAATAATGTCTGTCCATTGCTAATATGAGGATAATAATATTACCTTACTTTGCTGGTCTGTTGAAAGTATTACAGAGCTAATATATATGAAGCACATTGCTCACTATAGACACATGCATGCACAGTGCAAAGGCAATTCTGTGTTTTATTGCTGGCTGAGCCAAGCCGGACAGAACTTACCTCATTGTAAGCCCTGAAAAATGGGCCTTCTGGAGGTGTGGCAGGACTGAGTAGTGGGGTGGGTGGGGGGCTAACACTGGATCCTAACTGCACACAACTTGTTCATATAACCAGGCAACCTGGCAGAATTTACACTGGCAAAAAGGACGACACAAGTCACCTGCTATTTTGAAGGCTTGCTTTCTATCTGCCAGATGTAGAGTGATTCAGCCAACGTTAGCCATTCTGCTGAACAGAGTTTGGATATGGCTTACTTTATCTTGGCTTAATTTATACTGGCTTGCTTTATGCTGGCTTTCGATACTTAGGACTGCTCTGTAACTTCTCCCCCATATATACCGGTAGCTCTCACTTCTAGAAACTCACAGCAGAGGCATAATATTTCTCTGACTGGGGAGCTTCAAGAAAATTACTGGATCCCATTTCCTGCAATGTGCAATGTTTTTCCATGGCATGCATTATAATGAAGTGCATTTTTTTGTTTATCTTACAGTAATAATTCACTGCCCATTACATGAGTTATGCAAATCTTTGAACACGTGTGTGCAACATGAGTGGCCCTTGGTCTAAATTCACACAGCTGGCAAAGAGAGGAAGAACAGGGGAAAGGGAGGAAGTCGAAAGAGGAAGAAGGAGAAAGGAGAAAGAAGAAAGAAGAAAAAGAGGGAAACTACTGTATCCCCACCCACCTATGATATAGCTCAACCCACATTTGGCTCTAAACCCGCCCATAGCTGCTGGTTGCTGGTATATCATTCCAAATAGATTAATCCTAAGGGACAATCATCATTATTGCCCATTTTCATAATCGACACTAACTTGTTTTAATAAACCCTCAGGAGGACATATTTTATTTTAGTAAATATAATCTATGCATCACAATGACCACAAAGACCACCCTCCAAGTGTTCATATTTTCCAGGGACAGTCCCAGATTTATAGAGGCCAGGATTTATAGGTTTCTGATTTGATCCTGGAATATCCAGCTTTTCCTTAAAGGTAAAGGTAAAGGTACCCCTGACCACGGACGACTCTGGGGTTGCGTGCTCATCTCGCTGTATAGGCCGAGGGAGCTGTCGTTTGTCCACAGACAGCTTCCGGTTCATGTGGTCAGCATGACTAAGCCGTTTCTAGCGAACCAGAGCAGCGCACGGAAACGCCATTTACCTTCCTGCCAGAGCGGTACCTATTCATCTACTTGCACTTTGATGTGCTTTCGAACTGCTAGGTGGGCAGGAGCAGGGACTGAGCAATGGGAGCAGTGGCGGAGCTTCATGCTCTGGCACCGGGGGGTGGAGAGCAGATGGGGGCATGGTGTGGGGTGCATCCTGGGGGTGGGGCGTGCCTCCCGAAGGGGCATGGCGTGCCTCCTGAGGGCGGGGTACGCCACCTGCAAAGGTTTGGCGCATGTCCTGCCGGTGTGGCACACATCCTGGGGGCATGGTACTCTGCCTGCAGGGGCATGGCACCTAGCGTGAGGGGGGGAGCCACAATGGCACCCTACCAGGATCGCGCTGCCAGGGGCGGTGCACCCCCCCACTCGTTTTCCTCTGCCAGTGAACGGGAGCTCACCCGTCGCGGGGATTCGAACCGCCAACCTTCTGATCGGCAAGACCTTGGCTCTGTGGCCCGCATCCCTTTTCCTTAGGACATCCCTATTTCCATCAGACAAATGTTGGAGGGTATGGTAGGATTTCCTTATTTTCACCTGAGAAATATTGGACGGTATGGAGTTATGCTAACCCTGAGCCAAGGAGATAAGTAACTATACAACCTTTAGAAAACATCTTAAATTAGCCCTGTATAGGGAAGTTTTTTTAATGTTTAATGTTTTATTATGTTTTTTATACATGTTGGAAGCAGTCCAGAGTGGCTGGGGCAAACCAGCCAGATAGGCAAGGTATCAATACTAAAATTATTATTATTATTATTATTATTATTATTATTATTATTATTATTATTAAATAGGACGTCCCTATTTTCATCAGTGGATTTTTTTGAAGGTATGGACTTTTGTTCTGTTGCCCCCTAACTGCAAGCTATGCTAGTCAAAAGCACATTCCCCCCTCTCCATAGTTTCTTAGTTACTAAGATTTCTACACCCAGGGAGCTATTAGAGTTATGTCTCTGATTGTCATAATGACAGTGTTTGGTTCTACATCTAAATATTTATCTAGATCTGTTTCTATCTATAGATACACCAGTGTATTCTGCACCAGTAAATTGCAGAGTAGAAACAATTAGGTAATATATATATATGCAAGTAAATATTTGAAGAGCAAGCGACTTAGTATCAGAGCAGGTGCCTTCTGTTCCTCCAGAGCCCTGGCAGTCTGTCAAAAGTCAGACTCCTTGCCAGCTTCATTGTGCGACTTGGCACTCTGGGATGCTAATAAAAATGCAAATCTTCTCTAGAAATCTAGAGCGGCTGGCACATAGCAGTTGATGCGGTAGTCTCATGCTTGCTGTCTCACACTTGCGCCACTTGACCTACAGTTATGGATTTCCGCACACACACAAAAAATGTGTAAAGCACATTGATAATGGGGTGTAAATTTGTTATCTCTGTGCCACAGGAGAACACAACCTGTGACACCAGAAGTGAATGAGTATAAAGATGTAGAGTTTTCTGCAAGCCCAAAGACCCCAGGTGCAAATTAAGTGATGGTGGTATCTCTATATATTCCCTCCTCTGGCAATTTGGATGACATTCCCCTACTACTGACATCTTCTGTGGGATCCCTACAGTAAGAAAATGACCTCAGATGGGGGTGAGAGTTCAGCAGCCTAGTCTCAGTCACTGATTCCGAGCGATGAATTGATCCGCCCATACCTTGCTATTTTAAAGGTTCAAAAACAACTTTTCTTAGCATTTTCCAACAAACACCTTGTATAAATAAACACCACAAAATAGAAAGAGAAAACTGCCCTGTGCCTGTGCCATGACTCATAATGAAGTAATCATGCATCATCCACTCCTTCCTCCTAAAAGAATTCACACCAAGAATTGTAAATGCTTTAGAATTCTTTCCCCCCAAGTATAATAGTTAAGATTATTGTCAAATGCTTGAATACCCAAATATCATTAAAGTGTGATTAAGTTGTGGCAGATGTACAGGGCCGTCTCAAGTACGTCGGGCACCCTGGTGCCGTGGTACGGAGATCGCTCTGGCGCCCCCCGCCCCGCTCCATTTCTTGCCTTGGTGTGTGGGCGCAGCGCGGTTTCCGTGCGGCTTCGCCGCGTGGCGCCCCCTACCAGGCGGGCACCCTGGCGCCCCGTGCCACCCAGACTAGCCCTAGAGCCGGCCCTGCAGATGTAACCAACTGGTTGTCCTGCAGATGTTATTGAACTCCCATCAGTCCCAGCCGGAATGGCCATTAGAATAATAATAATAATAATAATAATAATAATAATAATAATAATGTATTATTTATACCCGCCCATCTGGCTGGGCTTCCCCAGCCACTCTAGGCAGCTTCCAACAAAACATTAAAATACAGTAATCCATCAAACATTAAAAGCTTCCCTAAACAGAGCTGCCTTCAGATGTCTTCCAAAAGTCTGGTAGTTGTTGTTCTCTTTGACATCTGGTGGGTGGGCATTTCACAGGGCAGGTGCCACTACTGAGAAGGCCCTCTGCCTGGTTCCCTGTAACTTCTCTTCTCACAGTGAGGGAACCACCAGAAGGCCCTCGGTGCTGGACCTCAGTGTCTGGGTAGAACGATGGGGTTGGAGACGCTCCTTCAGGTATACTGGGCCAAGGCCGTTTAGGGCTTTAAAGATCAGCACCAACACTTTGAATTGTGCTCGGAAATGTAGTGGGAGCCAATGTAGGTCTTTCAAGATTGGTCCCAGTCACCAGTCTAGCTGCTGCATTCTGGATTACTTGTAGTTTCCCAGTCACCTTCAAAGGTAGCCCCACATAGAGCTCATTGCAGTAGTCCAAGCGAGAGATAACCAGGGATGATGGGAATTGTAATCAAAGATCTGGAGCTTCCTGTATTCCCAAGTGATCCCAAAGATGGAGTAATTTTTGAGATGTCTTCACAATGATCCAATCCAGGCATCTTTCTCCATGAAATGGCAGACCCTCCAAGTGTCCCTACTTTCCAGGGATGTCCCTGATTTAGAGAAGCCAACCTGGTTTCTGATTTGATCCTGGAATGTCCCACTTTTTCATAGGATGTCCCTATTTTCATTGGAGAAATGTTGGAGGGTATGGTGTTATCTGATCCTCAAGCCATCTGAAGGGAAGTTTTTTTAAAAAAAAATTAAAAAAATGTTTAATATTCTATTATGTTTTTATAGATATTGGAAGCTGCCCGTAGTGTTGGGGCAACCCAATAAGCATAGCTGCCAAGTTTTCCCTTTTCTCACGAGGAAGCCTATTCAGCATAAGGGAATTTCCCTTAAAAAAAGGGATAACTTGGCAGCTATGTCAATAAGATGTGTGGGGTATAAATTGTAAGATTATCATTATGGAATGGAATGTCCCTATTTTCACCAGAAAAATGTTTAAAGGTATGAAATGGAACCTATATGTTTTCCATGGATGTTTCTGCCTTAAAATCAGCATACTTCTCCAGACAGAGCCTGACAAGCTTTGTACAATAGGTTCTGAGGTTGAATTTCCCCTTGCATAATGATAATGAATAATTCACTCATCCTTTGCCTTCTCAAAGGTAGTTTCTGAATAAATAATTTGCTTGCAAGGATGCCTTTAGCTTATCCATGTAGCTATTGCAACAGTATATTGTCAGGTTTAACAAGTGAACAGGGGACGGAGAATGATCTTAAGAACATGAGAATTGCCTTGCTGAATCAGACCAAGGCTCATCTGGTCCCGAACTTTGTTTCCACAGCAGCCAGCCATCTGGCTCCGGAAGCTCAAAGGAAGCCTGCTGTTTCCTACCAGCATCTGGAACACTCTGTTGTATAGGGTCTCTCAGCACGGAGATTATATTTTGCCCACATGGCTAATAGCCAGGGCTTTTCTTCAGCTGGAACTCACTGGAACTCAGTTCTGTCACCTCTCAGGTGGGCGCCATTGCCTTTCTAAGAGAACTCGGGAGGCGTTCATGGTGAGTTCTGGCACCTCCTTTTCTTTTATTTTAAAAGAAAAATAGCACTGCTAACAGCTTTATCTAATACCCCTACCTACCATCCATTAATTTTTATTTTTTTAAGGCTATCTGAATGACCACCACTACATCCTATGGCAGGTTAAATCCCTAAATCAGGAGTAGCCAGCATGATACCTTCCATTTAGCTGAAATCTGCTTCCTTGTTATTTTCACCCATTGGTTCAGATCCTGCCTCCCCTGGATCAACAGAGAACAAGTCTCTTTTGTTGTAATTCTTATTTATATTTTATTGAAGTGATTTCAATTGAAAGAAATAAAAGTGATACAGAAAAAAGAAGGAAAAGTAAGGGGGAAATAATAACACACACACAAAAATGCAATCTACAATATTCCCATACATTTATATAAAATAGTGTTATTATCTTAATACTTATGTAAATGTTAATAGCTTCATTTTGTATAAAGTCCTTCCAGATATTATCAAATTTATCCAGGCAAAGCCTTTGCCTGTAAGCAGTCCGTTCATAGGTTGCGAGTGATGTCATTTCGCCAATCCATTGATTAAAGGGTATCATATCTTTATTTTTCCAGTTCATCAATATCAGTCTCTTGGCCACCATTAGGGCATGCAAAATCCATGTCTGTTGCCTCATTGATAATTTCCATACTTTAGGTATATAGTTCAATAGAATATTCTCCACTGAAAGATTTAACTTTTTCTGCACAGTCATAGTTACATAGTCCAGCACTTTCCCCAGAACTTAGTTAGTATAGAACACTGTACAAGCATATGTTTGAGGGAGAACAAGTCTTCTACAACTTCTGCATGACAGGCTACTGCTACGCCTTTTCTTATCTAGGCTTGCCATACTTCAAAAAGTGAAAATCCTGACACAAAAGCTGTTGGCAAAGTAGTTGAGCCATAGGACATATGGCAGCCCCATCTTAACCATTTCTTCTCCAGGATAACAACAGCTAGTTCCTTCGACTGTTCCTCATAGGGCTTTGTTTTGAGGCTTCTCCCCAAATGGACCGCTCTCCTCTATTCAAAGTACTCCAAATCTATTCTGACCAGTGAAGGCTAGAGAGGATCTATTACTTTCTGTGGTCTGGACGCTATGCTTCTGATAATGGGGCCAAAGATTTTGTTAGCTTTGTTAAGCAGCTGCATCACACTGCTGACTCTTGCTCAGTTTATCAATGGAGGCAACTAGTTCCTTTTCACATGTACTCTTTGCGATCTAGTACATTTATACACCCAGGTTCACGAGGATCCCAGACAAATCCAGGCAGAACCTGACTCAGTTCAGCCATCCATATTGGGGATTTATGTCACTCAAAGTCCTGTTGTTGGAGGGGAACATGAAAAATATCCGACGAGGGAGATATTGGGGGATTAAAAACACGGGGAAACTGTTATTCCTTTCCACAAGAATTAGAACCGGGAAACATCCTGTGCAGACGAGTAACATCCCAATCCCTCCAAATATTGCTGTTCTAGTTTTAAGAGGTACTTAAAATAAGAGGGGAAGTAATCTAACATTCATCAGCAATGAGTATGTTTTTCAAATACAGTACTGCATTCCATGCCTTTACAAATACAGTAGAAGCAAATTTTGGTGGGAGAGCTCATGTCTGCTGGTGATGGACATCTGGGTAGGAAAATGAAATGTTCACAGGACCAGTAACCTAGATGGTTTGTTTAGTTATATTTGTGAGAAATATTGACTGCTCACCAGAGCTGATTGCTAGAAACAGATTATTCTGCTGCTGAGGGAACTGCACTGCTTACCTGTTTGTTACCTGTCCATGTGAATCCACAAAGGCCTAAACAACTTTGCCCCAAAGGCATTTCAAACCTGAAATTCTTTGCCAACCAGTTTTTACTGATATGCTTGACATTTTTCAGTTGTTTTTACTTTGGTTTTTTTGGTTGTACACTGCCATGTGATATTTCAAATGAAAGTCTGATTTATAAATATTTAAAGAACAAGGAAGGAAAGAAGTTGTTTCTAGGGTGCTGTTCTCTTCAGAAAAAAAATAAAGAAAGAAAGGGAGCAGGAATGAAGAACGAAAACACGTTCCATGTGCAAATTGCTCTGTGTATTCTAAGGAACATGCTGGGGTAGAAAAACCAAAACCAAAAACCCGCAGTTCAGCCAACCAGTTTAATAGCATGAAGGACTTTTACCGGTACTGCCATGCATTTTATTATTAACATTGATGTTGTTGCTTTCAAAATAAGGTTAACAGTCACAATTAGTAGAAAAGTAAATGTGTGTGTATGTCAGGCATCCCCAAAGTTCGGCCCTCCAGATGTTTTGGACTACAATTCCCATCATCCCTGACCTAGCTAGTCCTGTTAGCTAGGGATCATGGGAGCTGTAGGCCAAAACATCTGGAGGGCCGAACTTTGGGGATGCCTGGTGTATGTGTTGCCAATTTTGGTGTCTTTTGACTGACATTTAATGCATTTCCATACCACACATACAACACCCCCTTTCCTTGGGATGCGGGGAATGTATGTATGTATGTATGTATGACCCGCTTGCAATGAAACACCCCAATACGAAAACATACTGAAATAAGAATCCCCATATAAAAGGCTTGTTGAAAAAGGAGGTTCTCCAATTAATGTTGAAAAGGCAGTGGAGAGCCATATGTCTGATATATACAGAAAGGGAGTTGTGAAGGGTAGTTTTGATTTTGTCTTTGGTGTACAGGGGCACTACCTGAGGGGGCTAAAGGCCCCCCTGAAATTTTCAAGGAGGGGGCCAGGCCCCTTCAATATTCTGTGTTGACATGCACACATCATGTGGGCATGCCACATGACATGCTTGTGTCATGAGCACAAGACTCAAAGTGTGCATGCAACTTAGCACATTGCACAGTGTGTATGCCTGAAACAAGCATGTCATGTGGCGCTGGCCCCCTCAATCACCGGGGCACGCTGGCACACCTGGTGGTTCAGAAAGCATTTGTTCCATGTATTATTATTATTATTATTATTATTATTAATATTATTATTATTACCAACCCATACCCACAGGTCTTTGGACAGTTCATAGAATAAACTCAGAATATAAAACCACAAAATAAAAAATCAAAATAAACAACAACAACCCAATAACCCCCTCTCTCGACACATTTTTAAAGGGCACAGGTTGTCAATCAAATCAACCAAAGGCTTGGTTAAAGAGGAACATTTTAGTCTGGTGCCTAAAGGTGTATAATGAAGGCATCATCTGAAGTTCCCTGGGGAGAGCATTCCACAGGCGGGGGGCCACTGCAGAAAAGGCCCGTTCTCATGTTGCCATGCTCCGGACCTCTCAAGGAGGTAGCACACAAAGAAGGACCTCAGAAGATGATCTCAGGGTCCAGGTAGGTTCATATGGAAAGAGGTGGTCCTTGAGGTATCACAGGTCCTTAGCCATAATAAGCCGTAACACTATAAGAAAGGTGTTTCACCACCAGGACATCACAACAGAACAAGTTCCTTCTGCTGTTGCAGTTTTGGAATGCAGAGCGTGTTTCGTGGGCCTGTGTTCATAGATCTTTGGACTTTGGGAAGTCTTCCCTTGCCTTCAGTTCGGCTCTGCTTGTATTCTTAAGAATAAAGCAAATATTGTCAATGCACCACAAAGGAAATCAAAACGCGGTACCACTTTTCTTTCAACTTGCTACAGCGCAGGGAAGTGGCGCCAAGTGCATAACAATATATGATACTTGTGTACGGAGAGTGAGAGAGAAATAGAGAGACTGCCAGTTCCTATTCTTTACTACACTACAGTTGATCTTAGCCAAAAGGCCGAGAAGCGATTTTCATTCTGGACAGATAGTCAATACAGGCATTTAACAGACGCTTTAAGCCATTCTTGTCCATGAGAGCAGGATCATGTCATCTGCATATAGGAGGATGAGAATTATTGATGCATTGAGTTTTGGGCTGTCAGCATCCACCAGTTTTTAATAATGGCGCAAGGTCATTTAAGAAGAGGTTAAAGAGAGAGGGAGCGAATACACAGCCCTGTTTCACACTTCGATTTATAGCAACAGGGTCTGACACCTCATCCCCTGGGATTATTCTTATATGACAGGTGTTATTTGAGTAAAGCTTTTTAATCAGGAAAAGTAACCTAGGACCTAGGCCTAATGACTCCGGTTTGGACCATAGCAGCCCCCTATCGACTGAATCAAAAGCAGTCTTAAGATCTAAAAAGGCCACGTATAGGCCTTCTTTATGGTACCACGTATACTTGGCAGTTAGATGGGCTAATACTATACAGTTACGCAAGGTGGATTTCCCTGGCCTAAACCCTGCCTGCTCTGGACCTATGATGTTATTCACATCAAGCCACATGGTTAGTTTGGATAATAGATGTTTTGCATACAATTTCCCAATATTTGATAATAGACTTATTGGTCGATAGTTAGACGGCAGCTTTTTGTCCCCCTTTTTGAAGATTGTAATAATTATGGATTTCTGCCATGAGTTAGGCATAATTCCAGTACTATCCACCACAGTGAATAGTTCCACTAGAATCACGGCCCACCAGTCTGGCTTGGCTTTGATCAGTTCAGACGGGACGGCATCGGGGCCTGCGGCTTTGCCTATTTTCATCTGAGAAATTAAATTTTCGACTTCAGTAATGGAGACAGGGGGCCACTCAACCAGGGTTGAAGAGGGGGCAAGATCTTGGCTGTCTGATGAAATACAATCGCCTCCCAAGAAAGATACTTTGTAGGAAATAGCATGATTATAGCTGGATTTTGTAAAATCCCCTTGATGATCTGACACTGAACCATTTTAATACGAATATTCCCATCTGATGTCCTGCCTGTTCACACATCTGGCCTGTGCCAGAAACAGGTGTCGCTCCTTTTAGCTTGCCTTAGAGCTTAGTAGCTATGCTGTTTCCCTCCTATAAATGTTTATTCTGTCTCTTAGAGAACTTGTTAGCCATCATCTATCAGGTGCTCCAGAGATTATACCCAAGCACTGGAAAGACCTCAGCCCTTGGTTGTTTAACAGCTGGCTAAACAATGTTAAGCACTGGAAAAGTTAGATGCAAAAAGAAAAAGAAGCAAAGAAAAAAAGTGCTGGAAAGTTTGCTAGGCAGGTGCACAGAAGTCAACACTTCACAGGCATTCATGTCCTCAGGTTGCATAACACAGGGTAGCAGAGATGAACTTGTGGACCACTTACTATCAAAATGACATGGTTAAGGGGCCCTGACCTGGTCAACAGGCAGGAGAGAGCAAGACTGTAGGGAAATGCTGGAGGAAGTCTGCACTTCATAGTTCTGTCTAGCACAACTGATGGCAATAATCTCTACAGGCATGCAAAGAAGAATAAGCCTTCTGCTGTTTAAATGGCCGTGTTAGCAGAAACTAGAGCTGTGCTAAAATCGGCCTTCCAACTTCTCCACAGGTTTCTTTCCCAACAATTTCTTAATTGTTCTTTTGCCTCCGAGGCTGCATTTTGTGATTGGTGTCATTCACATGCTTGTCTGAGAAGAAGCGTGAGAACCGGATACAGTCCTATCTGCATGTACTTTATAAGGTGCTTTCACTTTTGCCTGCCTGTTCTCTTTCAGAGATGAATGAGAAAGAGTGTCATGTTTCTGTGTCTGTACAGTCATACCTCGGGTTGCAAATGTGATCCGTGCAGGAGGCACGTTCGCAACCCGCAGCGTCGCATCTGCGCACATGCGTGATGCAATTTGGCACTTCTGCACATGTGCATGACACCATTATGTGCTTCTGCGCATGCACGAGCATGGAAACCCAGAAGTACCCCATTCCGGTACTTCCGGGTTCGGCGTGGTCCGCAACCCAAAAAACATGCAACCCGTAGCATTTGCAAACCGAGGTATGACCGTAGATAGTGTACATAAGTACGTAGTTTAGATCTACGGATGGTTCATTCTTCTTGCTGTGCAATGCCAGAAGATTAGTGTGCATCTTTCATCTGGGAGATGTCACTGAAGGGCGCATTGGAATGAAGGGTTGTGCCATTCCAGAGTTGTGCTTACGGGGAGGACGCTCGGAAAGGTCAGGGAGACTGAGGGGCCTCCGGGCAACCCCAGAGCATCTTAAATCCCAACAGTTTAACTGTCCTGTGTGGCTTATTATTACTATTATTATTATTACTACTACTATTATTATTATTACTATTACTATTACTATTATTACTATTACTATTTCCAGTTCAATATGCTAAGCAACTATGTTATCTAATAATTAAGAGTGATGGGCTAGGAATCCCCATCTGCCTTGAAGGTCACTGAGTGACCTTGGATCAGTCACCACTCTTTATCTTACCACATCTGAGAATAAATGGGTGATGGGTTGTGTGCAGAGAGCATCATATATGCCATTGCGAGCATCTCGGAGCAGAGGCAGGATACAATGCAATACCTTAAACAGCTGCACTGTTTTCATCACATTGTATTCAAGTAACTTCATAAGTGTACTTTCTGGAATTATTTGTGCACCACCATGGCTTTCAATGCCATCCTGTTCTTAATTCTGAATAGCATGGGAGCAACCCAGCTTCCAGAAAGTTAAGAGATCAGATATAAAGTAGACTAGTATCAAAAAGTCCTGAAAGGCTACAGCACATTGATGAATAATGTGATTAATTCTTTCTTGTCAGGCCAATACGATTGCTTCTCTCAATAGCTCACCATCTGAAATGTCATAGATGAGCCTGTAGGCAGCTTAATTAATCCAGTAGTATGTATGTATGTATGTATGTATGTATGTATGTATGTATGTATGCATGCATGCATGTATGCATGTATTAACATGAAGTTTCCATTTCTTTATTTTCTAACATTTCTTTATCCCCTTCAGGCTTTTGCAAAAGCCATTTATTTGCCCAATGATCCGTTAAGATGACGTAAGACATGGGACAGGCACAGCAGAGGAGATTTCAATCAATATTGTACAAACCCTGCAGCATAGCCAGCCTTCTTTAAGTTACAGAAGCTGAAGATTATGAACATCCATCTTTTTAAGACTCCTTCTCGGAATCTGTGTGTCAGAAATATCCTTTTACCTTTTATGATAGATTTTGACTCTTTTAAATATGTTTATATTTCCAGCCATACTTTCAGAATGTTTTTTTTTGGGGGTGGGGGTGGGGGGAGAGGTGGGGTTGATAGAAGGGTACAATATTCTGCTACATTTATGTCCAGAATGAACTATTTTGATTGACGTAGCATTACACACATGTGTTACATGACACCTTTTACCATTACTTATAGACATTCACAAGTGGCATTTTCAACAAAATGTTTCAATATGGAACATTTCCTATTCGGAACACCAGCCAGGTTCCATTCTCTCTTCCACCTAGATTTTTGTCACAACTTCAACTGTCATCATTCCATAGCTCCTGAGCATGACCTCAGGGATGATGATTATGTCAAGTTTAGCTTCATATACTTCCACCTTTCCCCCCAGTCTTAAGTTCATTTCTCCATAGTCCAACTCCTGTTTGCTATTTTTCTATTTTTTAAAAAAGTCCTCATGGAATGTTACCAGGGTTTCAAGTCAGATTTATCCTAATGTACACTTCCTTGTATGAATTTTTGCCTAATATAAATATTTTTGCAAATCAATTCCCCATAATACAATGCATTTTTGCCTACTTTTTTCATTAATATATGGTGGGTTGTTGTTTTTGCACACTTCATCCAATAGCATGCATTTCTGCACCTATTACTTGGTTGGAAAACTGCATTATAAATTCAAAGAATGTGAATTTTCATCACAAGGCTTGCTGTGTTTCAGTTCACATATTGTTGTGGAAAGTACAAATTAGTTAGAATCATAGAATCATAGAATCATAGAGTTGGAAGAGACCACAAGGGCCATCCAGTCCAACCCCCTGCCAAGCAGGAAACACCATCAAAGCATTCTTGACATATGCCTGTCAAGCCTCTGCTTAAAGACCTCCAAAGAAGGAGACTCCACCACACTCTTTGGTAGCAAATTCCACTGCCGAACAGCTCTTACTGTCAGGAAGTTCTTCCTAATGTTTAGGTGGAATCTTCTTTCTTGAAGTTTGAACCCATTGCTCCCTGTCCGCTTCTCTGGAGCAGCGGAAAACAATCTTTCTCCCTCCTCCATATGACATCCTTTCATATATTTGAACATGGCTATCATATCAGCCCTTAACTTTCTCTTCTCCAGGCTAAACATACCCAGCTCCCTAAGCAGTTCCTAATAAGGCATCATTATTTAAATGCAAACTGGATGTAATTTCTCTCCCATCCCTAGTCCTCATTAATCTATTTTTCCAATTCCCCTGCTTATGCTTTCTTCCTAAAAATATTTGGACTTCTGCAAAGCTTGAGGTTCCCCACACTACTGATATTTTCCCCTTGTGTTGGAGATAAACAGCATCACTGAAAACAGTGGGAATGAACATTGGAAACAGTGGGGATGATCCAACACTCTTCAGACCTTTCCAGAAAAAAAACAAAAAACATTTGTTGAGATTTAGGCTGCGGTCTAAACATTGATGGGAACTACTAAGAACAAACTCAGGCATAGCTGCCAAGTACCCCGTTTTCCCCGGGAAACCCCCATATTTTCTTACCGTTTCCTGCTGGTCTCCTGAATGGATTTACTGTATATCCCGTAAATCTCCCGGAAAGCAGCTCCTGCCGGCGGCCATGTTTCTGGAGCCGTTCTGCCCATGTATGGGCACCTGAGATCGGGTGCCGGCGGCATCGAAAGTTGCTTCTACGCATGTCTGGAAGTGCGTAGAAGTGACTTCCGGTGTCGCGCCGCTGCTGGTCCCGCATTTTTCAGTCGGGAACTTGGCAGCTATGAACTCAGGTTGCTTGAAGAATTCAATATTTGTTTATTCCAACACAATAATGTGATCTAGACTTCCTGGAGTAATGTCAAATTGGAACTTTCTTATCCACTAGCTTTCTCACTATTTCAGTGCAATTCTTGACTCATAATTGTTTTAAATGCAGTTTGAGAGAGGCGATTGCCCAGAAGTGAATATGGTCCTTGAACTGAAAACCAAAACCAAAACTCATCTACACATTTTTTTATATGCATCACAAAGTAATGTAAAATGAGTTTGTAAATTGAGTGTGCAAGCCAGCCCACAACACTAATGCATTGATGAGAAACAAGTGTCTTTTATTGAAGGGGGAGAGAAATGGAACCCTAATTTTTACTGACCATGCAAGGCAGTGCTAGATGAGAAGGAGGATGAGAAACATGCTCACCAGCCACTCCCAGTCCTGAGTAGATGAATTAAGCAGAGTGTCAGTGGATGGAGCCAATGGACAAGTGGAAATGTAATAGCAGGGCTGAGGACCCAACAAGTCCTGGAATTGACCAAAATGAAGATTGCCAGTGTAGTGTGGTATCTTGCAAGAGCTGGCATTAGAACTGTAGAGTTGGGGAATCAGGGCCGTCGCTAGGCCCGGGCTGGGTGGCACAAGGCGCCAGGGCGCCTGGCCATCAGGGGCATGGAAGGGGTGCCGAATGCTGGTGTCTGCCTCCGCGAACTTCTGCTGTTGAGCGGCTTCAGGCAGCTCTCCGGAGGCACGCGGGGAGCGTGAGCCTGGGGCTGCCTCTTCCGCGCCTCTGTCTCAGCTGTTGAGCAGCTTCAGGCCGCTCTCCAGAGGTGCATGGGGAGCGCTGGCCTGGGGCCGCCTCCTCTGAACAGCTGGGAGGTGCGGCGAGGCGGCCCCAGGCTCGCACTCCCCGCACGCATCCGGAGAGCAGCCTGACACCACTCAACAGCTGAGAGGTGCGGAGGAGGGAGCCCCAGGCCCACGCTCCCCGCGTGCCTCCGGAGCTTTGCGCGGGGAGCTAGAGCCTGGGGCCGTATCCTCCGTGCCTCTCAGTTTTTGAGCGACTTCAGGCCGCTCTCCGGAGGCGCGCAGGGAACGCGAGCCTGGGGCTGCCTCCTCCGCGCCTCTCAACTCCCCGCACGCCCCTCCTGCC
The DNA here is from genome assembly GCF_965207765.1 of Zootoca vivipara. Taxonomy (NCBI): domain Eukaryota; kingdom Metazoa; phylum Chordata; class Lepidosauria; order Squamata; family Lacertidae; genus Zootoca; species Zootoca vivipara. Next base: position 17,580,265 of record NC_142587.1, on the reverse strand, counting down.
TGCCTAACTCACAGGGCGCGCCGGAGGGATCTTGGCACCAGGGTGCCAGATATGGTTAAGACAGCCCTGTGGAGAATCATAGAATTCTAGACTTGGAAGGGACCAGCATGGTCATCTAGAGCAACCTCCTGCAATGCAGAATTATTCTGCCCAATGAGGGGCTCAAACCCATGACCCTGAGGTTAAAAGTCTCATGCTCTACCAAGTGAGTTATCCCAGAGTTATAAGAATGGGAGGAACACTTAAGATGATTGTAGCCATAGCTGGAGTATCTCTGGCAATGGGACAGGTGACAGAGCAGAGGACTGTTATAGCATTTTATTATTTTTTGTTTTGTTATGTTTCGCAATCTGCCCGGACAACTATTGTTACGGTTCAGGTATATAAATGCATCTAATAAATAAAACAAGGCCAAAACCCTACAACAACCTCTTAACTTGAGCCACTAGGCTGACAGATAACATCTCACGCATGTACACGAAAGCTCATACCTATGACAAACTTAGTTGGTCTCTAAGGTGCTACTGGAAGGAATTTTTGTTTGTTTGTTTGTTTCACCTAAGGCTGTTCACAAAGTTCATATTGACCTTGTTCCTCCCTGGTGTCTTTCAAAGGGCCAGTACAGCTCTGACTGCCTTGACGTTTTGAGTTTATATAAGTAGCAAGGGGGCCGTGTTTCTGGATAGAAAGATGTAAAAACAAAGAAGAGATGCTCAGGGCAGGATGACAAATAGCAATACAAGGTTTACTCCAGCAAGCACATGTTGGGAGGAGAGAGAAACAGCCTCTGATTCCCTACCAATGTAAATAATCCCAATACAAGAAAGCTGAACTGTGAAATTAAACAGCTGGATGAATATCCCTGAGCATGTAAACATGCCCTAAGAACTGGCACTCAAACAACAGCAAAAAGAACGCCTTGTAGATTCTCAGTTTCCCACTGTGCTGTGCAAATTAGGCCAGTAGCAAAATGCTTGTCTACCACATGTCCCTGAAAACTCTCCATGCATATATCTCCTGAGTTGTTTCTGGAAGTCTGGTAGGGGAAAGTGTGTGTGTTTGTGTTGTTGTTGTTGTTGTTGTTGTTGTTGTTGTTGTTGTTGTTGTTTTGCAATAATATAGAAACAAACAAAAACAATAGAAAAAAGATAACAGACATACATAAAGAAAAAGTAAAATAAACAGAAGAACACATATATACAGCTTGTATTTTTACAATTTGTCAAACTAAACTGATGCTCCGCCGAGCCTGTGACTTCCTTCCTTCTCTACATTGGTTTTATTCTGCATCTTCTTTATTTCGCTTTCCTATGTTTACCCCTGGCTCTATCGCCTTATACTCTCCTTATGATTCTTATGGTCAGAGATTTTTATGTTAATGATTGCCGGCATTATGTAAGACCTGTTAGTGTTTTCAAATCTTTACAATACTTTTTTTACATATTCAATGAATTTATTCCAATACATCCAAAACCTTTGATCTTTTTGATCTCTTATCCTTGCGGTCAATTTTGCCAACTCCATATATTCTATTAATTTGTGTGTTTTAATGTCCATTCTCCCCCCTGCCCCAATTCTACCTTTCGGTTCTGTTTCAGAGGGACTCTGAAATCAGAACACCTCAGGCACAGAGGGTTTCTATTTTATTTTATTTGTAAATATATATTGAGGAGGGAAACTAACCTTTTAGAATTAACTTTTAGTACGTATCGATTTCATGTCAAAGGTTTGTGTTCTAATGTTGCCTTATCCATCACAAGTGTTAATAAGTGGGAGAGCTCTGTGGGGACTGCAAAAGAGCAAAAGAAACAGACCAAAAAGTCGGGAAAAGGAGAGGCTTCTGAAATGTCCAGGCAGGGGACACGAGCTGCACTTCCTATATTCTCCCACAATTTCTAATAGTGGGTCAAGGCGTTTTCTTGAAGCTTCTCACTCAACATCTTAATGCATCGCCCCTGCCTTTGCTGTACTTTTCCTTTCTACTTAACAGAAGCAAAAGGCTATTGAGGTAATTATTGTTTATCTCTCTTCAAAGTACTTTCAGGCATGTGGTTCCAAAAGCAGCTCGGCTTGGGCCACTACAATTCAGCCTGCGGCTTGACTCATTGAGCCCAGAGGAGCCATTTACACAGTGCTCCCCTAGCCCCTCTCAATAGTGCTATGCTATCAATTATAGCCTCTGCTGGCAAGAGGCTTTCCCAATTCAGTCTGGAAGCAATGCAACCTCACCCCTGTTGCCTATTTAACAGGTCCAGAAAGGACCTGGGCCATAGATAATTATACTTTAGCATTTAAACAGCACGTTTCACATTTTCTCAAAGCACATCACATATATTCACTTGATAACTCCTTCTGAACTTTCTTCTTTGTGGGGATTTTTATTTCCTTTGGGAAGATGGGGAGGAAATAAGTCCCTGATTTAAATAGCCAAAGTCATTTAACAGTTATGAAGTCATTCTATTTGTGCAAGGACTTTGAGGGCACACAGGGTAACAGGAGTGCCAGCTTGGCCCCATGGCCGTGGGTGCCTGGGGCTGTGGATCCCATGCAGCGTGCATGGCCCTGGCACCAAAATTTGTGGGTGCCCAGCCCCTTCATGGGGAATTTTGTGGCTGCTTGGGTATTCAGGGCCCTGGGGAGTTGGCACCTATGCAGGGAAGCATGAGAGAGACAGAGAGAGAGAGAGAGAGAGAGAGAGAGAGAGAGAGACCCATTATGCAGGCCTTTCAGTAATAGGGCAGTTTAGCTGGATGCAACCTTTCGTGAGCATCTCCTCAAACTCTTTTATCCCACAACCTTACCTGTGATATGCTAAGGACTTACAACTGTTCCATCGCTCTCTCTCCATTCCCTTCATTACTGATCTTGTTGCCCTATGTGTGCTCTTCCTTTTTGTTGCCTCTCTGTTTTTATTTCGAAATGAAATACCTTTAAAACAAAAGAGGCTATGAAACAAGCCGTTGACTCACTGCAAGCCGCACTGTGTGAAAATGAGAACTTGGAGAAAGAGAGGAACTTTTGCTGCAAAAAGGAAGGTGGGAGGATGCTGAACGGGAGAAACGTCAGTTGAACTAGGGTCTTGGGAAGGATAAAAACAGGAGATTAATTTGTAGGCCTATTCACGGTGTTGGTTGCTGCTTAATGAAGCTCTAGCTAACTATCAGGTGCAACCATGTTTGGAGGCTCTGCTCCAAAGGTCTTTTCAGTGGCAGCTGCCCATTCTGGAACTTGACCAGTTATGAAACATCTGGTACACAGGCTGAGACCCTACCTGCCCGCAGACTGTCTTGCCAGAGTGGTGCATGCTCTAGTTATCTCTATTGCTTTCACTACTGCAATGCGCTCTATGTGGGGCTACCTTTGAAACTACAATTAATCCAGAATGCGGCAGCTAGACTGGTGACTGGGAGCAGCTGCCGAGACCACAATAACACCGGTCTTGAAAGACCTACATTGGCTCCCAGTACGCTTCCAAGCACAATTCAAAGTGTTGGTGCTGACCTTTAAAGCCCTAAACGGCCTCGGTCCTGTATACCTGAAGGAGCGTCTCCACCTCCATCGTTCTGCCCGTACACTGAGGTCCAGCGCCAAGGGCCTTCTGGCAGTTCCCTCGCTGCGATAAGCCAAGTTACAGGGAACCAGGCAGAGGGCCTTCTTGGTAGTGGCACCCGCCCTTGTGGAATGCCATCCCACCAGATGTCAAGGAAATAAACAACTATGTGACTTTTAGAAGACATCTGAAGGTAGCCCAGTATAGGAAAGTTTTTAATGTTTGATGTTATATTGTGGTTTTAATATTAGCCGCCCAGAGTGGCTGGGAAAACCCAGCCAGATGGGTGGGGTAAAAAGAATACATTAATGATGATGATGATGATGTGGCCCTCAGGGCTGCTAAATTCCACCACATCTGCTATGAACAATAACCAAGTTTTGCACAAGTACTTCAGAGGATCAAAGTATAGTAGCACCAAGGGCCTTCTGGCACTTCCCTCGCTGCGATAAGCCAAGTTACAGGGAACCAGGCAGAGGGCCTTCTCTGTAGTGGCACCCGCCCTTGTGGAACGCCATCCCACCAGATGTCTAAGAGAAAAAACAACTACCAGACTTTTAGAGGACATCTGAAGGCAGCCTTGTTTAGGGAAGCTTTTAATGTTTAATAAATTATTGTATTTTAATATTTCTGTTGGAAGCCGCCCAGAGTGGCTGGGGAGGCCCGGCCAGATGGGCGGAGTATAAATAAATTTATTATTATTATTATTATTATTATTATTATTATTATTATTATTATCCCAGAGGAGATTAGTCTGCCTCCTTGTTTCCTGTATTTTACGTGGGCAATAAAAACATTTTTATTCCACCACACTTTTGATTTATTTTAATTGGAAGCAGCTTCCCATGTTGGGTTGGAGCTGCTATGCCAGCTTCTGAGCAGGTGAGTCACTGTTGCTCTCTAGGAGGGACAGGAAGGTGGGCAAGACAGTGGTAAGGTCAGCACAGTGCAAATGTGCTGGCAGGAGTGCTGGATGGTGTCAGCACTGAGCCAACTCCCCCTCCCAGTAACCACCTGGCAGGAAGCTGGTGAGCAGCTTCTAATTTTATTTTTGGTGGCGATGGACTATTTTTTTTAATAATAATAATAATACTCCCTCATTTTAATAGTGTTAAGATTCATTTTAATGTTGAAAAGTATGGGGGGAGGTTAATGGACCCAAAAAGTACAGATATATTCGTAAAAGGAACATAACCAGCAACACCTAACCAACAATAACATACCCAGTCATATCACAGGCAAAATACTATTTACTGATAGACACAATGAATAAAACTCACAGTTTTCTTTGGTTTTGGAAGTGACCTCATAAACTAATGGAACTGTCACAAGAGAGTGCGGAATAAAACACCTAGGTTTTTTTTTATCACAAGTGGAAATGTTTCTCTCAGCAAGTCATTATGTTCTGTGTTTCCATTAAATAATAATAATAATAAAATCTTTCGACATATAACTTGACTGACTCTGCAGCAAATTCTTTGCAATCGTAGCCTGAAGAAATATAGGATAATGAATTTGAAGGAATCCAGCAAATGATATCACCAGCAATGTAGTGGTTAGATCAGGGCTTTTTTTCAGCTGGAACTCTCTGGAACTCAATTCTGGCACCTCTCAGGTGGGTGCCATTGCCATTCTAAGAGAACGAGGGAGGTGTTCATGGTGAGTTCTGGCACCTCTTTTTAGTATAGACAAATAAATGAGGAGAGCTAGCTTCATATCTCTACTAGGCCATGGACACACTATTTACCTCTCAAGGTTGTTGTGAAGATAAATGGATGGATACATGCAGCATTAAGCTCCAGCAGGATATACAGTGGTGCCTTGCAAGACAAATTTAATTCGTTCCGCGTGAAAAATTTGTCTTGCGAATCACGGTTTCCCATAGGAATGCATTGAAAAAAAATTTTTTTTTTGCCCATAGGAACACATTAATTAAATTTCAATGCATTCCTATGGGAAACCGCGATTCTCAAGACGAATTTTCCACAAAACGAATTCGTCTTGCGAGTCACCATCAGATTGCAAGGCGCATTCGTCTTGTGAAAAATTCGTCTTGCAGGGCATTCGTCTTGCGAGGTGCCACTGTAATGAAATGGAGAGGTTCAGCCATCCCAAAGGTATAACTATGTTAGGGAGTTAAGTATTCAGTGCATCCATCTAAATAGCCACAGGTTGCCCACCCCTATTCCAGACCATCTTGGGAACTGCTGTTCTGGGGAGGAGGAAGAGTGGGTGTCCATTCTCCCTCACACAATTCACCAAACCATCATTTCTAAGATTTGTTAATTTGTTCACCATAATTTTCAGTTTTGAGTATAAATAGTTGGTGAAACTACTGACCATTAAGCTGGCATAAGCTTGAAATGATAACTGTTAATTTGATAAAATTCCTTCAGTAGCACCTTAAAGACCAACTAAGTTTTTATTTTGGTATGAGCTTTCATGTGCATGCACACTTCTTCAGATGCATGCACACGAAAGCTCATACCAAAATAAAAACTTACCGGTAGTTGGTCTTTAAGGTGCTACTGAAGGATTTTTTTTAATTTTGCTTCGACTCAGACCAACACGGTTACCTACATGTTAATTTAATGGTACACTTCTCAAGCAGGCTTTCTATCCGTTGAAGTTTTATGAGTGCTGTTATTGTTTATTGTTTCTGCTGCTGCTGAATTACATAAATATATAACCAAATTAGTCCCTTACAATCTGTAGTGGGACCCAGGTGGCGCTGTGGGTTAAACCACTGAGCCTAGGGCTTGCTGATCAGGAGGCCAGCGGTTCGAATCCCCGCAACGGGGTGAGCTCCCGTTGCTCGGTCCCAGCTCCTGACAACCTAGCAGTTCGAAAGCACGTCAAAAATGCAAATAGATATATATTTAGGAACCGCTACAGCTGGAAGGTAAACGGCGTTTCCGTGTGCTGCTCTGGTTCGCCAGAAGTGGCTTTGTCATGCTGGCCACATGACCTGGAAGCTATACGCCGGCTCCCTTGGCCAATAATGCGAGATGAGCGCGCAGCCCCAGAGTCGGTCACGACTGGACCTAATGGTCTCAGGGGTCCCTTTACCTTTACCTTTACAATCTGTAGAGCAAATGTGTTACACACAGATTGACATCTCTTGTGTGTGGGGTGTGTGTGTATTCATTTAAAAATGTTCAGGTAGCAGATTATTTGCAGTCTTCTGTCTGACACTGGCCTGGACAGACATAGAATCATATAGTCTGACCAGGTATGAGCAAGCTCCCCATGTTCCTCTGATACTTCTCTCACACACTTTTCCATATTTTTTTAATGTATGATGAAATTGTGGGTGGGCGAGATCTATTGTCTCTTGCATTATTATTATTTTTTGTGAGGGGGGGCGCTGACAGTGACTCCCACAGCAGTCAGTCTTTTGGACACTATAATGCATGAATAAACCCTGAAATAATTATTATTGTTTCTCAATGTGCATTTGGTACTTCATGGTTCAAAGAGCTAACATGGGAAGTGCAAATATGAAAATTAGTTCATACATGATCACTGAATAGTGCAATTAAAAACAATAACTAACCGTGTCAAGGAAATGAAACAGCTGTACATTCTGAGAAATTAACAGACTCTGCTTTCTTTGCAGCCTGCATTAATGAGTATACAAAAAACATGGATTTATTTAAAAAAAATACAACGTATTCCTCTAGAGTTTAGGTTAATATTGAGCTGTGAGATTATCCACAGAGACAAACTTTTAAGAATTTCCTTTGCAGGCTGAAAAGCAAGGAGTTAATCAATTGTTTAAGAAAAATGTGATTTTTAGAATGGATACAAATTGCAGTAAACAGAAAAGAGTCCTATTGAGTCCATGTATGATAGTTATTTTTCCTTTCCTTTTTTTTCATTACAGCTTTCTTTAAATAATTAATATGAACATAATTCAGCTGTAATGTCATAGCAGGGAATTGAGCTCGCTTTTCAGGGCAATGGCATCCCTTTGGAAAAATGTTCCCCATTAACTTGAGCCAAAAAGTCATTTTGCATGCCTGTAAAAGCTATAGCTGGATTTGCATTTTTAATTCACCTACATTAATGATAGAGTTGCGTATTCCCTTAATTGTGAGCAAAAGAGTTGCACATAAGGATGCAATTTTCTTAATGTTGGACAAGCTTCCAGTGTATTTCAATAACACTTGATGCAACAAGATTAATAAGAGCCTAGTTCTCTTGTGTGTGTTCTCCCTTAAAGAGGAACTTTAGAAATATATAAACCAGGTCTAAAGAGAAGCAGACCAGCAAAGCAATCCTAGCTATAGAAAGAAGCATGGTACTCCATTCAGGAGGAAATTGGGGGGGGGGGGTGGACTTGCATCTCCATTTCTGCTGGCTAAATTATGCTGGGTTGATAGGTCACGTGATCAAGCTGATGAGGGTTTGGAATAAGTGAAAGTCTTTCCTTGCCAATCTCCCCTTTTTGTTCTGTTCTGTTTTTGTTTTTGTAGACTGTTCTCTAAGATGGTAAATGGTGATGTTTTAGGTTCTTCTAAAAGAAGACACACTGTGATATGCTATGTATATTTTGATGTTTGGCTCCAAAGTATTGAAATGACCAGTGATATTTTAAAAAAAACAAAAAACTTTTGACAACACATCCAAAAAGAATTGAGACAAGAAAGATGGGTAAACAGGCTATATTGATTAAAATATAAAAAGTAATGATTCAACCAAATTATCTAGAATCAACAAGGTCTGGGCGGTGAGGTGGAGAGATGGGAAGATTTCAATTTTCCCGTCTCCCCCCCCCCCTTACTACAGTGTGGTGTAGTGGTTAAGAGCGGTAGACTCGTAATCTGGGGAACCAGGTTCACGTCTCCGCTCCTCCACATGCAGTTGCTGGGTGACCTTGGGTGACCACACTTCTTTGAAGTCTCTCAGCCCCACCCACCTCACAGAGTGTCTGTTGTGGGGGAGGAAGGGAAAGGAGAATGTTAGCCACTTTGAGACTCCTTCGGGTAGTGATAAAGCAGGATATCAAATCCAAACTCCTCCTCCTCCTCCTCCTCCTCCTCCTCCTCCTCCTCCTCTTCTTCTTCATGCTCCTTGGGTGTGTGAACATGGCATACACACTGTGGCTCCAATGACCAACATTCACTTGGTTGCACCTGAGAGGCCCAAACACCAATCTGGCTCTGATATGATTCAGATATTTTCCAAAAATCCACTCACCTGCCTGGACCGAATGCCAATTAGCCAAAATCCAAACAAAAACACAACTCCACTCACGCAAACAACACCCAACAGTGTGAAATAGGCGAAGAAGACATTATACAGGCCAGTTAGTGGCACCACCAAAATTTCAACTCAGTCCCCTCAAAGAAGGCAACAAACAAAGCCTACACTGGAAAAAGGGATGGGATCGTGGGTGTCTCAAGGAGAAGAGGGAAGAAGGTGGGGTCACTGGCAGAGGAAGAGGAGTGGGGGGAGCGCACTGCCCCCAGCAGCACGATCCCAGTGGGGTGCCATCGCGGCTGCCCCCCTGCCCGCATTGGGTGCCATGCCCCCAGGATGCGCACCACGTCCCTGTGGGCGGCGCGCCACACCCCTGGGATGAGTGCCAACCCCACCCCCACCTGCTCTCCACACACACACCCGGTGCCAGAGCATGAAGCTCTGTCATTGGGTGGGGTGGGATTAAGTAGACTGATCTCCCTATAGCAAGTGTGCCGCCTTGCTCCCACAATTGAGGGCACCAGGGCCACAGGACACCAGAACACTGCATGCACACTGCGAGGTGTGTGTGTGTGTGTGTGTGTGTGTGTGTGTGTGTGAGTGAGAGAGAGAGAGAGAGAGAGAGAGAGAGAGAGAGAGAGAGAGAGAGAGACATCAGCACACTCCACGGCATGCATGCATGACGTAAGCACACCCGCTGCAGAATTTTGAGGGGGCCAGGCCTCTTCCTTGAAAATGTTTTTTTTTCCCCGGGTCCTCAGCCTCCTCTAGATGGTGCTCCTGTCCTATAGGACAAATCTCCCCATGTGGTTGTATCCACATTACACCTGTCAGACAGGCCATCTCTTCTCTTATTGCAGGGGAGGAGTGTGGGGCAAATGTGTCCCTTTACATAGGGGGAAGGAATGGATTTCCCAGGCTTCACAAGAAGGACTGCGCTAAAACAGCTTACCTAATTTCATGTTGATTTTCATGATTGTCAGAAATATCTCCCTCATGTTGCTTTGATGTGCTTCTTCGTTCTTTTGCTTGCATTCATATTGCTTATTTTCTGTACCGTTTTCCTCGGCGCCAGTGTTCTCGGCTCTGCCAGCCTTCTCTGCCATTAACCTGATTGGTTGTTGTGACCTGTGTGATTTAGTTAATGTGTCATGTGGCCACATGTCACATGATAACATCATAAAGGTAAAAGTAAAGGTATCCCTGACCATTAGGTCCAGTCGCCAATGACTCTGGGGTTGAGGCTCTCATCTGGACGACTCTGGGGTTGCGGCGTTTGTCCGCAGACAGCTTCCGGGTCATGTGGCCAGCATGACTAAGCCACTTCTGACGAACCAGAGCAGAGCACGGAAACACCGTTTATCTTCCCGCTGGAGCAGTACCTATTTATCTACTTGCACTTTGACGTGCCCTTAAAGAAAATCGCTATCAGACTAAGCAGTAGTGAACATAAAGAATGTGAAAAGTGCCAGCAGTAAGGAGTGGTTGGGGAAATAAAATGGTTTAGAATAGCTTCAAAATTGCAATAAATTTTATTCTGAACTTTGAAGTGAAATACTGACATCGGAAAATATTTAATGAACCCCTAGATTTCATCTCTTGGTCTACCCTTAACTTAGAAGTTAAGCCTTTTGGGTCCCCTGTGCTGCATTGCCCTGAATCTGACAACATAGTGATTCATTGCTATGAAGTTAGTGTGGCTTTTTAATGTACCATATCCTGTAATCTGGGAAACACTTCATCAGTGTGAAATTAAAAGACAGAAGTATAGAAAGCTTCTTTAGCTGAGCTGATGGGGGAGGCGGCAGTATTTAGTTTTTGCTGTTAATTACTTAGAAGCAAAAATCTGCCAATGCTTTTATTTCCTCTTTGCCACCCCGGCCATATTATTATCACCAAGAGAAGACATTGCAACTCACAAAGATTGGCAAGTCTTTAAATATCTGGGAATGTTATCAAAGTAGACGAATTTGGAATGTCCTTTGGTATTTGCAAAAGGTATCTTAGTCTAGTAATTTGGCATGCCCAAGGCAGCTGGGATTGACATCATAGCACAACCATTTGGCATCTACATACGTAAAATGATCCCTTAGGTACCAGAAAGGAATGGATACTTTTCCACTCCGTTTATCTCTAGCAGTACATCCAACAGAATCTTTTTTTTAAAAAAAGTAATAATAACACAACGCCTCATTATAGGCATTCATTAAAATAATAAAATCAGGTCAGAACACCAACAGCCAGCTAAACACTTGCATCTCCCATATCTTGCATATAGCACATTCAACATTTTGCTTTTAAAATATTGTTCTTGCACAGCTAGAGAAGGCACAACAGCATTATAATAATATCCCCATTTTAAGAGCTACTGCATTTACATGACAAACCCCCTCGCATATAGAAAACACAGATGGGAGTTGTGGGGTCATGGCAGCAGCATCCCCACTGATGATGTGCTTGCTAGTTATGGCCCCTTCCAGCTGTTTATTTGTTTCAGTGAACCATTCAGAATTCCAACCAGTTACTCAATCAGGACCTCACCCACATGCAGGAGCCTTCTGTACATAGGCGTTTGTCTGAATGTGTGCCTGCAGGGAACATGGTCAGCAGGAACATCAGAAACATGGGGCAGGGTTCCCCCACTCTTATGTATGCTTCAGCTTTGGGGAGGCAGGTTGTCTGAAAACTCCTTTGGTTACTGGTGGAACTCATCAGTACCTGGGGAGGGGTGGTGGTTCGCTTCAGGTTAAGTACGCTTCAGTTTAAGTCTTCCGCGGACCGTCTGGAACGGATTAATCCACTTTCCATTACCTTCAAGTTCACTCCATGTTAAGTACGCTTCAGGTTAAATACAGACTTCCGGAACCAATTGTGTACTTAAACCGAGGTACCACTGTAGTATATTGTATATTGTGGAGTCGCTGGCAGCAGCCTGACAGAGGTTGAGCGGGAGGGAAGAGGCAGCAAGGAGGTTGGCATGGTGCAAATGCACCAACAGGAGCATCGGCTTGGCTCTGTCAGTGCGTTTATACCACGTCAACCTTGTTGCCACCTCAAACCTCCCCCCTCTAGCACCCAGAAAGCAGGCACAATGCTCTTGATGTAAGGTCAGGAGAATGGAGATGCCCCACCATGACATCTACTAATGATAGTAGACTCCCAAAAAAGTCTGGGCATTTTTAGTGGGAAATTTGAGCTGTGATCCTGGGCATTTCCTAGCTTCATACAGCACAACTGCATGTGATGCTTTTGGGAGAGAGAGAGAGAGAGAGAGAGAGAGAGAGAGAGAGAGAGAGAGAGAGAGAGAGAGAGAGAGATGCAGTAAAATCCTGGTTCAAAGAAGGCTATAGTAATTATATCCAGAGCAGCTGTTTACCCGCTCCATCTGGTACACAAGCTGAGACCCTATCTGCCCGTGGACTGTGTCGCCAGAGTGGTGCATGCTCTAGTTATCTATCGCTTGGATAACTGCAATGTGCTCTATGTGGGACTACCTTCGAAGGTGACCCGGAAACTACAACTAATCCATCCAGAAGGTGGCAGCTAGACTGGTGACTGGGAGCGGCCACCGAGACCACATAACACCGGTCTTGAAAGATCTATATTGGCTCCCAGTACGTTTCCGGGCCACAATTCAAAGTGTTGGTGTTGACCTTTAAAGCCCTAAACGGCCTCGATCCAGTATACCTGAAGGAGCGTCTCCACCCCCATCGTTCTGCCCGGACACTGAGGTCCAACTCCGAGGGCCTTCTGGCGGTTCCGTTGCTGCGAGAAGCCAAGTTACAGGGAACCAGGCAGAGGGCCTTCTTGGTAGTGGCACCCGCCCTTGTGGAACACCCTCCCACCAGATGTCAAAGGAAAAAAAAATCTACCAGACTTTTAGAAGACATCTGAAGGCAGCCCTGTTTAGAGAAGCTTTTAATGTTTAACAGACCACTGTATTTAAATATTTCTGTTGGAAGCCGCCCAGAGTGGCTGGGGAAACCCAGCCAGATGGGCGGGGTATAAATAATAAATTATTTTTATTTTATTTTATTTTAAAGTAGTGCCTATTCCATCTCATACTCTTCATAAAACTTTCTTTCAGATAATCCTACTGTGGCATAGTCATAAAAACCTGCTTCCTGGTATGGACACCCCCCTTAGGACTAGCTTCCTGTACTGTGGTTAATCTTTTTTCTTCTTCTTTTCCATTGACAACATAAAAAATTCTCTTGAATACTTCAGAGCAAAGCAATTTTATTTTAATGTATTTCTGCTTCATTTGTATAACAGAATCTATCCCGGTTTTATATCTTTGGCAGAAAGATGAAATATCAGGCCTAATCTTTTCTGTAATTTAATGGGGATCCAATACAATCCAAGGACAGTGAATAATGTAAAATCCTATATTTTACTCCAGTAGTAATATTTAGCTCTGGCTGGAGCTTCCTCAGCTCATTCATATTGAAAGAGAGATGTAAGCAAGATTGGGAAAGCCTTGTAAGTAATCAAATGCTTAGCTCTGATATATGGTAAGCTGTTGAAGAGCAGTTACTGTAATTATAATTTCTTTTTATGCCCAAGAAAGTTGGCAACAGTAGATTTGTACTTTCATGTTTCATCTGTAGGTATCAGACAGATAGATATATTGGATTTATTTTAATTACTTTTCAAATGAGCATCTAAGGCTATGCTTAACTGTATTGTAAATGATCAACAGAAACATCAGCCTTTTTTGGTGATGTGAGTTATATTTTGAACATGGTAAAAAAAAAGGCTCATAGTGAATGAAGCAGTAAATTATCATATTTCTGAAGCCTTTAACAATTCCATAGATGTCTAAAGAATGGTTTGAGACTAGAAAGAGAATTGCACAACATATTTACTTATGGAGAATAGTATAGATACCTTCAGGATAGATGGCTGGATTCAGAAGAGTTTCTTCTGATGTGGAGCTTATTTTAACAGAGGGACAGCGCTTCTTATTGGGTAGAAACAGCTTACACCAATGAAAATACCTCCTGGATCCAACCCAGGTTGTTCACGAGTCTTCATTTCCGTTCCAAGGTTAACATCGTTAAAATATTGCTTTCACGGCCCATGCCTAGCGGGCTACCATGTGGTCATGGCAATTGTAAAACACTTCTGGTGACATTTTATAAGCACGGCAGCACATTGGAAGAATGCAGTTGGAAATCTGCACATAATTACTGGTCTAGGGGCAGCCATTTCTATTTCAGTGTCTTTGGAAAGGAAATGGAAATGATAGCATTTCTCTTCCCAAAGTAAGATACTGAGCTTGCTGGTGCAGTACTGATAGCTCAGCTGTTGATCTATAGGGAGAGAGGGAGGGAGGGAGAGAGGTGGGTGTAGCAGCCACTTTGTCCCATCTGATATGCCCATTATGGAAAGCTTCCCAGGCAACCTCTGAAATACTGGGCTGATAGGAAAGAGGGCAGCTGTCCACTCTAGCACCTCTGAAGGCCTTAGTAGCACCATCACATTAGTTCCTATGGAGCAGTTTACACGAGACTCTGGAAGTATAGGCAGTGCATACTGCCTCTGATCTGCTCATAACTTGCATCAAATGGGTGGCACTGGTTATTTGCAGTGGGCCCTTAACGGAGTAGGTACTAAATCTTACTGGCATCTGTCTATGGCCATAGGTAGAAAATAATACTGGCCAAAAATAATAAGTAGGTAAATATAAAGAGCAGAACTTTGGTAACAAGACCTTTCATCCTGCCACTTATTTAATTAAATAGAATGATACACACACATTTGTCCAGAGTGAGTGAACTGAATCTATCCTTCTACCCAGAGCCCCCCCCCCATGTAAATTCTAATCCCCATAGCAAATGGGCTTTATAATGGAAATGTTAAAACAACCTACGGTACCTTAATTATCTTAGCACGAAGGGCCTGGTATGCTTTAATATCCTAATTAACATGTCACTTTCAGCTAATACTGTAATGATTAGCTCTGAATTATAAGGTCACAAAAGGTGAGATATGTCATTGTTCCGAACCATTTTCAATTACTTCATTCCACTTCCTTTGAAACTTTTCTTATTATTGATGTATCCCAGGACTGGCTCAGTAACGGCTCTGCTCCTATTCCAAGAACTTTCAGATTGGCTATTTTGGTCTGTCTTATTTATCATCCTTACTTGTTTAAAAAAAACGGGTACCGAGCATGGAATAGACTGCACTTTTTGGCTGCTAAAAGCAAAGAGGAGTCGAAGCAGCCTTGTTCTAAATTTCCAAATATGCATCTACGCTTAGTTGCTGAACAGTTGTTATGCAGGTCATTTTCTTGGCAAATGAAAAAATAAATAAATTCTGATAAATGGCCCACCTATTTTCAAAGACCTTTTTATCTACAGTGTATTGTTTCTCCCCTGTTTCTCGCTTTCCTTCCTCTGCTTTGACAGAAAAAAAAAATAGGATGCATTGCTAATTCACTTTCACGTCATGTAAATCTCTGCAACATTCTTTGATCTAGCATTTCTTATGCCTTTATTCTTGCATTCCACAAGCTGGATCAATTATTTTGATGAAAATCTCTCTCTTGATTGTCTCTCAAGAGCAGAGCTGTCTTTACCACAAAGAAACGCCAACCAAGCTACATGGTTTATCAGCTGGAAGTTGGGGTTTTCAGGTCCAGATTTTCACTGGGCTGTTTTATATATAGTTGCATAGAGAGGCATTAAAAGGTTCTTTAATTCCTCCTCACTTTCTGCCATCAAGGTTGGGTCATCCAGCATATCTGAGGTTGTTGATATTTCTTCCAGCAATCTTAATTCTGGTTTGGGAGTCATCCAGTGCAGCCTTTTGCATGATGAATTCTGCAGATAAGTTAAATAATCAGGGAGACAATATACAGCCTTGTCATCCCACCACCTGGTAAATAGAAGGGGAGGAAATGGAGGGAGGGAGAGATTTTACTTTCTTTGGTTCACTGCAGATGGTGACAGCAGTCACGAAATTAAAAGACGCCTGCTTCTTGGGAGAAAAGCAATGACAAACCTAGACAACATCTTAAAAAAACAGAGACATCACCTTGCCGACAAAGGTCCTTATAGTTAAAGCTATGGTTTTCCCAGTAGTGATGTATGGAAGTGAGAGCTGGACTATTAAGATGGCTGATCGCTGAAGAATTGATGCTTTTGAATTATGGTGCTGGAGGAGACTCTTGAGATTCCCATGGACTGCAAGAAGATCAAAACTATCCAATCTGAAGGAAATCAGAGTGCTCACTGGAAGGACAGATCCTGAAGCTGAAGCTCCAATACTTTGGCCACCTCATGAGAAGAGAAGACTCCCTGGAAAAGACCCTGATGTTGGGAAAGATTGAGGACACAAGGAGAAGGGGATGACAGAGGACGAGATGGTTGGACAGTGTTCTCAAAGCTACCAACATGAGTCTGACCAAACTGTGGGAGGCAGTGGAAGACAGGAGTGCCTGGCGTGCTCTGGTCCATGGGGTCACGAAGAGTCGAACACGACTAAACAACAACAATAGAGAGGCATATTCCATAAGGAGCAGATCACTACAGTGCCTTGATGAGAAGAGTCATGGTTGGTGTTATTGCCTCACCTAGGTAGCATATAAAGGTTAGGGATGCATGAACCTGTCAATTTTGATTTCCTTCCCTTTCTAATTTTCCCAATCTTAGGTCTAGTTCACAAAATTTATGCATCACTTTCTTTTTTTAAAAAAAGAAGCAATACGAAAGTTGTTCATATTTCTTAGTGTGTGTCTCATAATACTGTATACTCATTTTTGTATGGAATCTCCTTAATATAATGCATATGGCATGTTTTTTCATGAATACATGCCTTTGTGTACACATGTACGTAATATTTTGTGTGTGTGCATTAGGGTGATGACTTTTTTTACAACCTCATTTCCCTGTATCATAGTTTGATGAGCTTTCATTAAAGATTAGATAAAATCTTACTTTCAAGGAGATTTGATAAACAAACCTCACACACAAAATGATTTTTAAAATTTTATTCATCAGTTTTTTGACTATTTTTGAAGTCACTGTAAGCAGATATAAAATTGAACCCAAGCTTTAGAGTCACATATATACAACATGCTATGGTCCATGGGGTCACAAAGAGTCGGACATGACTAAACGACTAAACAAACAAAATATACAACATTATATAGAGTCATCAAACACACAAGGAAGCTTTTTTTTAGCTTCAGTAACAGTATAGACGCCGCTAGAGGACGATGTTTTGCTACCTCTCCTGTAGGTTCTTTTCCCAGCATGCCCGGAGTTTTGAGGTCCGCAAAAGGAGCTTTTACCTTGCGCAGGTGTGACATTTGTATACCCTATGTTGCTAAGAACATAAGGTGTTGTGTCCAAATTTGATACTATATATATATATATATATATATATATATATATATATATATATATATATATATATATAATTGTTAATACAATTTTATGAAATGGTAAAACAGCATACAAAAAAAATTTAAAACGGTTTGTGCGTAACCTTTTTTAATATTTCAATGGTATATACCTCATTTTAGTCATTAATAGGCAAACGTTCATCCATTTGTGCTACAGGAAATAATTTTTGAGGGGGGGAAATGAAAAAGTCACCACCCTTGTTTGCACCCTTTCCTTAATACACACCTCTTTGTACATTCATCCTCCCATGGTGAATTGTACAAAATTCAGAGTCAAAGGATATATAAGGTTTGGTTTCTGTATTTGTTTGGGGAGTACAATTTAGTTGGGGCAGCACAAATTTCTCTCTCATCCCTAGGAAAAGTTCACCAAAGTTTTCTTAGAAAGCAGCTAATCATATATATGTTTTTAATTGGAGGCAATCCAAGGCACTGTAGGAAATATAAATGTTGGCAGCTCAACGAGCCTCATCCTTATCAGAGCTCCTAGACTGTTATTGTCTACCACAAGTTAATCTTCCCAGAGCTCATGGTGGTCTACTGAAGTAGGGCGTAACCCACCCAGATGGGACTATTCTAATGGCTTCTTCAAACCTGGAGTCAACACTATCACCTGGACTTGTCTGGCCAGGATATATGAAGTCACTAGCTGTTCTTGCCAGTTAATTAATTAACTCATTGCTATTGACCAAACCATGCCAGAGCTGAAGGGTGACTTTGAATAGCATAGCATCATGTTCTATAACAATATAATCATTTGACATTGCTCCGTATTGTGAATATAATGCAAGATAGCTGACATTGGATTTATTTTCAGGTTTTAATATCTCCATAGTTTCTAATTAAGTTGAAAGTTGGAACACTGCTATACAATTGCCAAGAGAAGAGAGACATCACGGATTTCATCTTAATACAATATTTATTGTGTGCCACTGTATTCTCACAAACGCCTGAGATCAAGCTGGCCACATTGGGTTTGCAACAGATTTTCACTGTTCCATTGAAGTGGGAGTTCACCACTGCTACTACCAACACCAGAGGTGTGTGAAGATGGGTTACTTACCTATGTTCTTTTTTGTAACAGATGCCCAGCTACATATTTCAGAATAAGTTAAAGCTGCTGCCTGTTCTGGTATCCTTTATGGATTACAAGGGAAATCATTGATGACATTTCTCCACGGGATTTTCCAGAAGTGAATATGATGAGTTTGGAGGATATTGGCAAGGTGAAATCCATTTAGATATATTACGGAAATTGAAAATGTTCAGCAAGACTGCTAAATATCTTAACATATCTAGTTGCAAGACATGCCAAGCATCAGTATGTTTCTTTTTGGACACCATATGAATCAAATTATCACCACCACCATCATCTTGTCATTACAAATACTTTCCCAGTGGGATGCACATCAAAGTGTAGATCCCATCCACATTCTGCTCCAAATAATCATCCATAACTGTGTAACCAGCAAAGCATTTGACCTGATGTTGGACTCGTTGACCAAATTCCATTCAGGAACTTTCTCCAGGCATTCCATTCATATTTAACACAAATTTGTAAATGTAAAGTAGGACAGGAATTCCGCCCCCATCTTTTCAACTTCTTACTATGATGTTGCTGCCAAATCCTAAGAAGCTCTGGGTGAAGTGCCTTTGGGCACCCCTTGGTGGGCAGCTTGAATCTCCGCTGGGCACAGTGAGTTTTTGATCGCCGCCATGGCTCTATCATCCATCCCTCACTGTCTAGCATTAGTTACAGCTGTGTTGGTCTGATGTAGTAAAAAAAAAATCCTTCCAGTAGCACCTTAGAGACTAACTAAGTTTGTCATAGGTATGAGCTTTCGTGTGCATGCACACTTCTTCAGATACACTGAAACAGAAGTATAGCATTAATTAATGTCTAGCATTAATTGGGGATCCCTGGGCTGTTGCACTTGGAGTTCTGTCCCAATGGTCAACCCTTATGTTTTGCTTTTAGAGCCCAATTAACTATTTTAATGCATAGCTTCCATGTACCTTTTAAAAAAAATGATTGAGGAGATGAAAAATGGGCATACATGGGTTTGAGCGCAACAATTCACACATGGTTGAACATTAGATCTGATGCTCTGGGTGTGTGAACAACAGCCATGCAGTGTTGACAGCTTCATACAGTAAGTAAAGATGGCTGCTGGTACTATGGGTTGCGTAGATGGCCCATTACAGGATCTCCTCAAACAGGTGCCTCTAGCTTACAGCCTGTGTAATACTTGTACATATGCAGTACAATCACATCTCACACATGTTTAAGTTGTGTGATTTCAGCCATACATGGTTCTCTAAATAGAAATCAAAGCAAATTCAAACTATACAAATTAAATCATAAAAAGATCAAAATAGTGTTCTGTAAAGTGGAGGAGGGGCAGCTGACGGCCGAGACCAACCCAGTTTTCAGACATTCAAGTGAATAGATCTGTATAAGGAATCCATATATCAGAGAACTCACCCTCTTCTTTATGTTTATGGAAGATGACCTTCTCATACATGGTCAGTTGAGTTATGTCCTCTGTCAACTGTATAATTGGGGAGCGGTTAGACTTTTCCTTCCAGTATTGAAGTGTTCTGTGTTTCGGCACCACAAATGCCCTTAAAGTGTCCCTCTGTCAGGTTCATAATTCAATTAAATCTCAAATGGCTGTCCAAAATCATAGTCTACACATGAAAAAACAACAACAACATATTTGTGGAAATGCAACGAAAGTTGGTAGTACAGCTTGCCAATTATTTATTAAGCATCATTGAATTTTTAAAACTATTAGTTCAAACATTGTCTTGTCAGTGTAAACTATCCTGAAAAAGCGTGCATGCTCAAAACTGTCACCCTTGGGATTTCTAAGCAAGTTCTAAGATATTGCATTATATATGCCTTTGAATTGTTTCCTATTCCTTGCTTCCTTCCCTTGGAAGGAACATATATGTATATGTGTGGCAGGAGTGGTAGATTGCAAATAAGGGCAGCTCTGTGATTTATGTTCCCAACGAAATAGAGATAAAATTATATGCTCAACCTTAACTTCATGTTTCATGATTCCCTGACTGTATAATTTTGCAACCTTAATGTCACATTAATGTGGTTTATTACATTTAATATATTCTATTATAGGCGTGTTGTATATGTTTAGTGAAGTGAAAGCCTAGTTATTTATAGATTCAATAAGCAGTAAACTCACCCCTTGACCTGCATTCCTTCAGGCATTCTGATTAAAGACGGCTGTTGGAACACTTCCAGCTTTATTACTGGTGAGTGCTGGTCCTTTTTGCAGTTGGCCAGTTTACTGATTTCTCTAGATGGTAAAGCTCACAAAATGGATGGCTGAAAAAACCATTAATAAAAACCTCTCACTACAATTCTCTTTCAGCTTCTCACATCAAGGTGATTACAGGGCAAGTTAATTCTCTCTCTCTCCCCTCCCCCCCTCTCTCTCTCACACACACACTTTCCCTGCAGCATCATTGGTTAATATGTTATTTCAAAAATTAAGCCTAGGTTCTTTGAACAATTTAAAGCAGAAAAACAACAAAGTCAATATGAAGTGGTGCCTCATAAATAATCCAGTAGGATTTATTTAGGTTTGATCTGAAATGTGTCACTACGACACATTTTTGCTGCCCCATTCACAGATGGTGAAAATTGTGTATTTTGGTTACTTTTGGGTGGGGTGCAAAATGAGGCAAAGGGGCAAAAATAGCAGGGCTTTCTAGGGTTGATGGCAGCCTTTTCCAGTGACAGACACAATTTTTCATTCCTGAAGGAGCTATGTTTGTTACATTATCATGTAGTGTTGCTCCCAAATATTTATTTTTGAGGGGGTGGGAATGACAATTTCCTTAGCTTGTGGCTATAAAGAGGACTGCCACCATCTTTGATGGTTGCAGTGAACAAAATAAAAGCTGCTGAAAAGAAAAGCTAGTTTCACCTCTGCTTTCAAACTCTGCTCCTCCCCAAAGAAAACCAAAATATGCTTTGTCTGTTCATTAGCCTGTCTCTACAGTAATATCGTCAACAGAGACTCTTTTTGGGCTCTCTGAAAGATGTTGTATACACCTTCAAAAAGAATATCAGGGAAAGAAATGTTGTTGCAGTGGAGGGCTTCCAGTTGTTGTTCCAGTGGATGGCCTTTGTGGTGGTGGTGCCCTTTCTGTGGAATGGTTTCTCCTTGGAGGCTTATGGGACTTAATACCATTTCAGCAAGAGGCAGCAATTTCCCCCAGACTGTCTAATCTGATCTGTTTGCCAACACAGAGCACTTTTATGCTGCTACATATTAGTTTTGCCTCTTCTGGTTGCTCTTATGCTGTCATTTCAAGTTGTGTTTCTTTCTTTGAATTTTATTTTATTTTATTTGATGAGGGACAGGATATAGATTCCCAAAATAAATACACATAATCATCGGGACCTTCTGCTGAATACACAGATGAAAGTACCCATGTTCCATGGCAGCTGGAGACTTTCAGGGAAAGTGCACTGCGGAGTCAAGACAGGTCAAAGCAGAGAGCAGACAAGGACAGGACTGTTTTCCTCTTAAGCAGGAATAGGCAAACTTCGGTCCTCCAGATGTTTTGGCCTACTACTCCCATGATCCCTAGCTAACAGGACCAGTGGTCAGGGATGATGGGGATTGTAGTCCAAAACATCTGGAGGCCGAAGTTTGCCTATGCCTGCTCTTAAGGTTCCTACAAGAAGATGCTGACAACTGGAGTTTTATGTAGGCTGGGGAGACCTAGAGCAGGCATCCCCAAACTGCGGCCCTCCAGATGTTTTGGCCCACAAGTCCCATGATCCCTAGCTAACAGGACGAGTGGTCAGGGATGGTGGTAATTGTAGTGCAAAACATCTGGAGGGCCGAAGTTTGGGGATGCCTGATCTAGAGTGTGCTACCAGTAGGTTCCACTTTCCTGGAGGAACTGACAGGCTGGTTAAAGGGCTTTCGCCTTATTTTGCAGTCTTTGTCTTCTGAGAGACTAGGGTACTGTAAGCGGCTTGGCACCTAGAACAAGCTAACTTAAGGAAGTGTGTGGTTCTGATAATGCCAAAGGTTGCAGCTTCAATACCCATATGGGTATTGCAGGGCGTTGGACTATATGAACCTTCTAACTACAAGTTCAGGGGAGGATAATTCCCTACCCTTTCCTCTCTGCTGCAGCCCACTGCCTGCTTAAAAAGTGAATCCAGGAGATCACAGGGCCTCCTGAACCATGTGGGAGGGAGCTGAGATGAAGGAAGGAAATGGAGCATTTCCTTCCTTTAACTTCCTTGAGTTAAGTTACCTTAGGATCCCATACCAATTTTGAATGATTCCTCCATTAGCAGCCCCTGCAAACCACCCTGTTTTATCCAGGAAGGCTGCAGTTTTGGGGGGAGGTTGCAGATGGCTACATACATCATTTTAATATAATAATAATAACAGTAAAATAATTGCTTATTGCCTTGACATCTGCTGGGAGGGCGTTCCACAGGGCGGGTGCCACTACCAAGAAGGCCTTCTGCCTGGTTCCCTGCAACCTCACTTCTCGCAATGAGGGAACCACCAGAAGACCCTCGGTGCTGGATCTCAGTGTCCGGGCTGAATGATGGGGGTGGAGATGCTCCTTCAGGTATACAGGACCGAGGCCATTTAGGGCTTTAAAGGTCAGTACCAACACATACATACATACATACATACATACATACATACATACATACGGTACATACATACATACATACATACATACATACATACATACATACGTGCAGATGGCTACAGAAATTAGGAAGAGATGGGAGACTTTCCTTCAGTGAACATCCTTAAAATAACTTAGGATCCAAGCCAATGTTTCACAATGTACCCGGGCTACTTGCTGCATTCTTGTCATTAGAGGGAGGGAGGCAGTGCTTTCCAGAAGAAGTGAAGAGAATTCCTCCCAGAGAATGGTTTTTGGAGCAAAAAAAGGAAATGTGATAACTGTCTGTGGAACCCTGGGACACAGTTTGAAAACAATTGCCATAGGAAAGGGAGAGAAATCACTCACTTAATTTCATTGCATAGGTGCAGGTTAGCTAATGATCAATGTGGCAACATTGTGAAAGAATACTCTAGTCTAAATACTCTAGTCTACTGCACTAAAATGATATTCCTGTTCACATCAATAGAAACCTGACTTCACCTATACCTTCTCTGGATGCAAAAGCTGTAATTATTGGAAGAATTTCAAGATCAACATCAAAGGAGTATGAAATGTTTGTAGTTTTTACTATCACTAGCTAGCCTTTGGAACAATATTTGCTAAGGGAGAGGGGGGAATCATTTAAAGTGAAAATTGGAAGGTGTTTAATGTCTGGTAAAGAATAGGTGTTTTGGCAAGCAACTTGAGACTTTTAATGCCTGCTGTTGCAAAAAATATTGCAGAGGATTCACATATTATTTACTCCTTTTTCCATCTGGTGGACTGCTGCTTTTAGTTTAGTCTCCAGTCATTAATACCTTTTAGTTTTGTTGTACCTGCCAGTAGTTTCGAAATGTTCCTCTAGCATTTTTTCTTATAATGACTCTTGGCAATGGCATCTGTTATATAGTGGGTCCAGACACTGGTATTGTAGTCATATCTTTATTCATGCCAGGCAAGTAGAAGAAAACACACAAAATCCCAGCCCTGCTGCAATATATATAGACACCTAGGTCCACCTACCAAACCCAGGTGAAACCAATTAAAACAGTCACCACTTTCCTTAACTCTTTCCTGGCTACTCTGCTGCTGTGCTGTGCCTGCTATTCAATACACAACAGCATCTCGGTGAAAAACTCAATACTGCTCATAAATTCTCTCTTTCTCTGTGTGCTAATTGTAAGTGTGTGTGTGTGTGTGCGTGTGTGTGATCCATGCTCATATGAATGGTCACAGTGATTGAATTGTAAGGGTCTTGTAAATTATCGCCTTGATTGATAAGGTCAACAAGGGAGACCATAGAAGATGTCCCTTTAGAGCCGCCCCCCCCCCAATGATGATGACAGGAGCTTTTTAGCAGTGGCACCCACTTCCTATAGAGAACCTTGCCAGATGAAATCTGTTACCGTATTTAGATGGCTAGCACTGACCTTCCTTTCTATACAAAATTCTATATTCTGTTTGTATGTTGTTTCCCAAACTGTTGCAGGTTTCTAAATGATAATGATTTATTTGGCCAGATCTAAATATCACCTTTTCTTGTTTTCTTATGGTTGTAAGCCACCCTATGGACACACTGGTTCATAAAGGTGGCATATAAATTTAATCAACCATCATTGATTGATTTGGGCCAAGGCTTACTGGTGCTCAAATGTATCACTTGTTTCCATCCTTTTTTGGGGGGGGGGGTAAATGAAGCTTTGCTGACAGTGCTCCTGAGCAGGTATGGAGTACATTTCCTTCAATATTATTAAGAGAATGATGCCAATATGATTTACAGTTGTCTACTGACCATAAGAGAAAAGAAGATTACAGCCGTCAGCAGCAGTGAAGCTGGTATTTTTGAACAGCACTGTTTTCCTTGCTTCCTACCCTGCAGGGCTTTTTTTCAGCCAGAACTCACCAGAACTCAGTTCCAGCACCTCTCAGGTTGGCAACATTGCCTTTATAAGAGAACAAGGAAGGTGTTCATGCTGAGTTCTGGCAACTCTTTTTCTATAAAAATACCACCGAACCTCACCATGCTTTCCGCAACTGGTTGCCAGAACAGCAACAGACAAAGATGTTTTGTCTTTGTGTTTGTTGTGCTTGAAAGCTTTTTAAACGTTTGAGGCACACAATAAATTGGCAACTTCTGGATCCTGCGAGACGCTGTTATCAGAGATCATTACCCTAGCATCACCTCTGTGTTTGTGTGACTTTGCTTCTTCTTGACACAAGCTCACCATAGCCTTTATTTATTTGTTTGTTATGGTGGGAGAATAAAACCACTGGGCATATTTCTTACCACTGTCATCTTAGGTCTGTGGCCAAGTGACCAGGTGAGCAGGGAGCCCAAACACGGAAGTCAGTATTATCTATCCTGACTGGTAGAGGCTCGCTAGGGTTTCATATAGGAGAAATCTGCAGTGCTATATGGAGATGCTGGGGGGTTGAAACTGGTGTGTAATGCCAGGCCACTTGAACCACATTCTCCATCCAAGATTGCTGAGTGTTGACACCAGTAAATATTTGATCCAGAAAAATAATGATCACAAGTTCACCCTACAATGATAAGTGCATATTGACTGAGCAGAAGATTCATAATATGTAGCTTTTATTTTTCCTTTCTGAGGACGAGTCATGGAAAAGGGAGGGAGGAATATCAGAAATGTGTGCTACAGTATAAATAAAAATTTTAACAACTCTCTTTTCAGTGGCATTATGCCTTTTCTATTTAAATCTGTCTTAGCACACATTTAGTACAACCAGATGATGGTAATTGCTAATCCTGTCTTCTGTAGGGTGTAGGGTTCTTTGAGCACCTGCAGATTTTCATGCTTAATACCCTTTAAAGCTCACTTAGGAGGTGAGCACATAACATTGCTTAGCATTATGTTAACATTACTCTGGCATTTATGAGTGCTGGGCTGGAAGGACACATTCAAATGACGGTGGCTTTTTGTGGGGGGGAGGGGGAAAGTGCTTAAAACTGGATGTTAACATTTATCCTGCATCATACAAATGTTTAATAATTACAATTCAGCCCATGGGTGGGCTTGAAGCCATATGATTTTGTCCCCCAGTTGTGGGTGTTTTTCCTTTTTTTTTTTGTATAACATTGATAGAGCTTTCTGAGTTACAAACTGAGATATGTTTACAGCCCAGTTTTGGGACAGTGCCCAGTAAATGTTCTGTTGTTTTTGTTGCTATGTTATATTTATTAAAATTATTAGTCACTTTTTTACAACTCAAAGTGTAACTATATGATTGTGATCATGAGAGCATGGGGATGGTATCAGAATCAGATAAGATATCTTTATTGCCATTGTCCCCTTGCGGGAACAACGAAATTACACGGTTGCTACATCCACTCAGATAAAGCATTCCGCATAATCCAAAATTACAAAACCCAATTAAAAACAGTAAATATAATACAAATAACAAGTAAAATAAGATGACTTCAAAGTCCAGGCTTTCCATTTAAGGCCAAAATTGCTCTAGAGGAGAAACTGTTCCTGAGATGGCTCGTTCTTGCCTGCATAGTTCTATATCTCTGTCCCAATGGCAGGAGCTGAAACAAATGGTGACCAGGGTGCGTTGGATCTCTTGATATGTCTAGTGCTTTTCTATGGCAACTGGTGGTATAGATTAGTTCTAAGGTGGAGAGTGAGCAGCCAATAATGCTCTCTGCTGTTCAACAGGTTTTTAGAGGTGTTGTTCACGTGTTTGTTCAGCCTCTGCTTTGGGGCTGGATTATTTGCAATGTTGCAAAGGAAGGGATTGTTGCCATTACATGTCCACACCTCGGAGGACTAGACACATGTTTGTTTGTGTGTGTGTGTTCTACGAAAAGAAATATTATAACTTCTATGAAAGCAATATTCCTAGGATTCCAGCGAAACTCACAGGATTGCAAAGAGGTGACTTCTGACTCCTCGGCAGATTAATATTAATTAATATTAAGACATCAATTACAACCCCCCCCAAAAAAAAACCCCACCAAACATCCAGTTTGGTGTTATCAGAAGAAAGTTATATGATGCTTAGGAAGAAAAATAGAAGTAGGTATATATTACCAGTTATAATAAAGATGTAAACTGCCTGATGGGAATGAGCAAGGCTAATGGAAACAGATGATAGTTTGAGACCCATTTGTGGATGATGCAGTGTCATTCACAAGGCAACGGCAACCTTTTTCTAGATACAGTCCTGGGTATTTTCACCCCAAAGTACTGCAGGCAGCAGATGGCAGACTCCTGGATGGCTGCTGCCACCCAGAGTATATCATATCAATATAGTTGGACCAACAGCCTGATTCAAAGTTATCTTTATATGTTAAGGGATCTCATGGCTCACATTAGACACTTGATAGACTTTGCAGAAGTACTGTTTTTGGGGACAGGGTGCAGGAGGGTATGGAGGACTCCCTGGTCCTGAATGGGGTAACTGTGTCCCTGAAGGACCAGGTGTGCAACCTGAGAGTCATTATGGACTCACAGCTGTCCATGGAGGCACAGGTCAATTCTGTGTCCAGGGCATCTGACTACCAGCTCCATCTGGTATGTAGGCTGAGACCCTACCTGCCCGCGGACTGTCTCACCAGAGTGGTGCATGCTATAGTTATCTCCCGCTTGGACTACTGCAATGCATTCTATGTGGGGCTACCTTTGAAGGTGACCCAGAAACTACAACTAATCCAGAATGCAGCAGCTAGACTGGTGACTGGGAGTGGCCGCTGAGATCGCATAACACCGGTCTTGAAAGACCTACATTGGCTCCCAGTATATTTCTGAGCACAATTCAAAGTGTTGGCGCTGACCTTCAAAGCCCTAAATTGCCTCGGTCCAGTATACCTGAAGGAGTGTCTCCACCCCCATCGTTCTGCCCAGACACTGAGGTCCAGCTCCGAGGGCCTTCTGGCAGTTTCCTCACTGCAAGAAGCAAAGTAACAGGGAACCAGGCAGAAGGCCTTCTCTGTAGTGGTGCTTGCCCTGTGGAATGCCCTCCCATCAGATGTCAAGGAAATAAACAACTATCTGTTTTTTAGAAGACATCTGAAGGCAGCCCTGTTTAGGGAAGTTTTTTAATGTTTGATGTTTTATTAATTCTGTTGGGAGCCGGCCAGAGTGGCTGGGGGAACCCAGCCAGATGGGCAGGGTATAATTAATTAATTTGTTGTTGTTGTTGTTGTTGTATACATAGGTATATTAAACAGCATCAGTCTGATTTATATGCTACATCATATATATATATATATATATATATATATATATATATATATATACATATATATATATATATATATATATGCATGCTTTATATATACTGCATCTAGTGTTTTATATATGCTACTTCTTAAGAAACAGATAAAAAAACCCTAATAATTCAATGGCAATTTCAAACATTATGCAGAGACAAACTCAGAGTGCACAGTTATGACTCAATTAGTAAACCAGTATGATAGACATGTACGCTTAAAGCATCTTAGATGAAGTTCACCTAAAAATGTAATATGTAAAATGACCTACATACAGCTCCCAGTAATAAAGTACTACTTATTGCAAACACACGGTTAAAAA
The DNA here is from genome assembly GCF_965207765.1 of Zootoca vivipara. Taxonomy (NCBI): domain Eukaryota; kingdom Metazoa; phylum Chordata; class Lepidosauria; order Squamata; family Lacertidae; genus Zootoca; species Zootoca vivipara. The sequence continues at coordinate 17,551,851 of NC_142587.1, read as the reverse complement.
AATGTAATGAAGCAGTCGCCCTTTTCATCTTCAAAATCCTTGAAATGGTTCCTTGTGGGGTTGAATGGTTATTTCCTTAGAAAAATGCATACAATCTCCCCCTCCCCCCCCCACTGAAAATAAAGAAGTAAGATGAATTCTAGTGTCTACAATGTCTTGAAGAGGAGGAATGGCAAATATTTAACATTTTGATGAGAACTTTGTGTTACTTTTAGCATATCTTATTATTGATGCTTTCAGGCATATATTCTGAAGGAGCTGCTTCGGTTTATCTGGCTGAAGCAGAAATTTCCTTTAAAGAAAAGGCTAGGCACACAGTCTTTAATGGCAATGTCTTGTTAAAATTAATAGCTTCCTAATTACATGTTTGTCTGATCAGCTCTCTGTTGTGGAAACATTGTAAAAGCAGTCTGATTATATGCATTTTGTTCATTGTGAACTATTACAAATTCCTTGGCAAAATGCTTAACTTTTGAGTTTTTAGATTATTTCTTTTATTAATATGCCGAACATGCAGCTGCTCTGTTGGTTTTATGTTTTTCAGAGCAATGAATATAAAGGAAATTGGAGGATAGTCTTTTGTTTGTAAGAATATATTCAGAGCTCCAAAGGGGACATCAGTCACAAACATTTAGTTCATAGAATCATAGAATCATAGAGTTGGAAGAGACCACGAGGGCCATCCAGTCCAACCCCCTGCCAAGCAGGAAACACCATCAAAGCATTCTTGACATATGGCTGTCAAGCCTCTGCTTAAAGACCCCCAAAGAAGGAGACTCCACCACACTCCTTGGTAGCAAATTCCACTGCCGAACAGCTCTTACTGTCAGGAAGTTCTTCCTAATGTTTAGGTGGAATCTTCTTTCTTGTAGTTTGAATCCATTGCTCCGTGTCCGCTTCTCTGGAGCAACAGAAAACAATCCTTCTCCTTCCCCCATATGACATCCTTTCATATATTTGAACATGGCTATCATATCACCCCTTAACCTTCTCTTCTCCAGGCTAAACATACCCAGCTCCCTAAGCCGTTCCTCATAAGGCATCGTTTCCAGGCCTTTGACCATTTTGGTTGCCCTCTTCTGGACACGTTCCAGCTTGTCAGTATCCTTCTTGAACTGTGGTGCCCAGAACTGGACACAGTACTCCAGGTGAGGTCTGACCAGAGCAGAATACAGTGGTACTATTACTTCCCTAGATCTAGATGCTATACTCCTATGGATGCAGCCCAGAATTGCATTGGCTTTTTTAGCTGCTGCATCACACTGCTGACTCATGTCAAGTCTGTGGTCTACCAAGACTCCTAGATCCTTTTCACATGTACTGCTCTCAAGCCAGGTGTCACCCATCCTGTATTTGTGCTTTTCATTTTTTTTGCCCAAGTGTAGTACCTTACATTTATCCTTGTTAAAATTCATCTTGTTTGCTTTGGCCCAGTTGTCTAATCTGTTAAAGTCATTTTGAAGTGTGATCCTGTCCTCTGGGGTATTAGCCACCGCTCCCAATTTGGTGTCATCTGCAAACTTGCTCAGGATGCCCTCAAGCCCATCATCCAAGTCATTGATAAAGATGTTGAATAAGACTGGGCCCAAGACAGAACCCTGTGGCACCCCACTAGTCACTACTCTCCAGGATGAGGAGGAGCCTCATCCTGGAGTTGTATTGACTCCTTTGAAACCATAATATTAGATCAGGCATCCCCAAACTGCGGCCCGCCAGATGTTTTGGCCTACAACTCCCATGATCCCTAGCTAAGAGGACCAGTGGTCAGGGATGATGGGAATTGTAGTCCAAAACATCTGGAGAGCCGAAGTTTGGGGATGCCTGTATTAGATTATGGTTGCACCTTTTGACCTGACAAATTGTGGAAAATTCAAACATTTACCATATCCCTGTAGCAAAGAAAACAGAACATGCTATGGACACTGTATTTTTATGGCTACCAAGTTGTACCATTTTAACTGGCTAAGTGAAGTGATACATTTTGGAATTATTATTATTATTATTATTATTATTATTATTATTATTAGTACCCCACCCATCTGACAGGGTTACCCCAGCCACTCTGAGTGGCTTCCAGTGTATACAGAAACATAATAAAATAGCAAACTTTTTTTTAAAAAAAAAATTCCTATACATGGTTGCCTTTAGATGTCTTCTAAATGTAGAGTTACTTATCTCTTGGACATCTGATGGTAGGGCATTGCACAGGGTGGGAACCGCTACCGATAAGACCCTCTGTTAATTTCCCTGCTTGCATTCTGTCTCCCTCTTTGCAAAATGATAGATGTCCCTTCAATATTCAGATATCAGAATAAAAGTTAATACCTTTATTTATGAAATACTTTTATGTTACAAGTTAACTATTAGATGTATCCTATTCATTCATTAATAGCCGTACCTTGGTTTTCAAACGCCTTGGGAGTCAAACGTTTTGGCTCCCAATCAATTGAAAACCGGAAGTATTTTTCTGTCTATAAGACACCCCCATGTATAAGGCACCCCCTAATATTGGGGACTCAGATGTAAGAAAAGGGGGAGATGTATCCATGTATAAGACACCCCCCCTAATTTTTGACATTATTTTTAGGAACAAACCTAGTCTTATGCATGGAAAAATACGGTATTTCAGTTTTCGAACGTTCTTTGGAACCCGAACGTCCGACGCGCCTTGGTTCCCAAACATTTTGGAAGTTGAACGGACTTCCAGAACAGATGCTGTTCGACTTCCAAGGTACCTCTGTACTTTATTTTTCTTGACCCTCCCCCACGGAGGACTGCATTGTTCTTCATAGTGTTCAGTGAGGTGGATTAGATATGGAGAGATAATGACTTTCCCAAGATCACCCAGTAAACTTAATGGCTGATTGGGGATTTGAAGCTACTCTTTGTCTGGCAATCCAACCACTATATCACAGCTTGATCCACACCCATTTCCAAAGGGACTAGGAAAGAAGGTAACCACCAACTGCATCAACAAAACATGAATGCAGAAGATTACTCTTTGGCATTGTGCTGCACTGGTTATTCTTCCTATATAACCGAGCTTGGGTTGCATAACAGCTAAGGATGTAGAAGTGTATATTCCATGTTTCCACAGAGTTCCAGCTGACTGAGACCGAACCACCCACTATCAGCAATTACTGGACACATTTGCCTGCATCACATTGTTTTCTTTTAGCGCAGCATTTTCCTTGTCCCCTAGGAACTTTAGTAACATGGGGGAAAGTAAAGTGTTACTCACTGAGACAACACTTCACCTCTGGTGATCTTCACTTACTAAGAATCCAACCTCTTCCTGTCTTCATATCCCTGTCTGTGGTTCCGGTATATGAATAGTTCAAAGATAGATGAGAATCTCTCCATCCTAAGTCTTCAGTGGTAGGGATGGATTTTTAAAAATAGATAAATCTAGTAATCTGTCAATTTGTAAAGAAACCATTTTGGATCACACAGAACCTCAACATCTGGTGAATGGACAGAGCCACCCTAGCAAACTTCTCAATGAATTGTCATTAAAAGTATTAAAGTAATATAACCAACACCACCCAAAGATTGATTGTGCATGTGTGCATACCCTCTTGCATTTTAAGGAAGTTTGTCTATAAAAATATAACTGTTGAGCTGCATCTATTGATTCTAGTGCTATAAATACAGTGGGCATTTATATATTTATTGCATATTGTCAAATGCAAGTTGAAAAATTACATTGAAATAAAAATGTTTGTCTTTGTTCTCCATGGTCTCATTTAATAGAAGATGAACATACATGATCTGGTTGTCGAGATTTAGCCTAGAGCAAAATCTCATGGCTAGATTGTATAATTAAATGCACATGGACACACACCCCTAATGGATTGATAATAGCAAAACACTGCTCACTTACAGCAGAGATTTACCACTTCAGAGGAAAAGAAATACCCTAAAAGCAAACTCATTTAAAAGTGCCAGGACAGATTACTATGGACCCAAATGTATCCTTTGTGCAATTATGTGCACTTTAAAGCGATCTCCTTAATCGTGATAATTTGGAACAAATTAGAGAGTCTCACAGCAAGCTGCAGACTAGTGACTTGCTGGGCTCTTAAAATGCTAAATCAAAAAATGCAATCTGAAACCTGCTGAGTTTAGCTTCCTGTAATCTATCATGCCACAGAACTATTTGAGCAACGCTGAGCCTGGAAGCAGCATCTATAACCCCACAGGAAACCAGCAAAGCCTCACATTGACCCCGTCCAATCTGGTTCCATTGGACAACACATGGCATCAGACTTTGAAAAGCGAATGATGCTATGTGGTGCCAAGTTAGCAATGGCTACACATATATTCTGTGGCAGTTAAGAAGAGTAATGCCTTTTCACCTTAACGAACTTCATTGCTGAACAGGCTTGGTGCTCATGCAAATTTCAGCTTCATCACTTACTTAGACCTGAAACGGTGGAAAGTGAAAGAAAAAAAATGGAGCAAGCACTTAACGTATACAACGTCTCACTCTAAAACCTTGGGCCTGGATTTTATTAGCACATAGGTGTGGGGATGGAGAGCACTTTGACCAAATGGGCAAAAGTTATTTAGGAAAATGGTGAAGCATGAAGAGTTCCTAATAAGCTATCAAAGCCTCAGTCTCTTGTGGAACTGGAGGAAATGTGGGTCAGAGAATATGTTAAGTCAGACTGCACTGAGGTAACTAAAGTGGCATCTTCTGGGACATGGTTATAATAAAGAAGGAAATATGAAAAACAGGGCAGGAGGTGATTCCTAGGTTTTAAGATCTAGGACAGAGGTGGTTAATATTTTGGGGTCTGAAGGGCTCCATTCACCCTTGGACATTCCTCTGGTGACTATATGCCAGTTGTGGGTGTTGCCATGGGCCACCACATACTGTTTTTCACACACTGCGGTTTGTACACACACACCATACACAGAGAGATGTTCAGAATATATACCTGAAGGAGCGTCTCCACTCCCATAATTCAGCCCTGACACTGAGGTCTACCTCCGAGGGTCTTCTAGTGGTTCCCTAACGGCGAGAAGTGAAGTTACAGGGAAGCAGGCAGAGGGCCTTCTCGGTGGTTGCACCCTCCCTGTGGAACGCCCTCACATCAGATGTCAAGGAGATAAAGAACTACACAATTTTTAGAAGACATCTGAAGGCAGCCCTGTATCGGGGAGTTTTTATTGTTTGATGTTTTATGGAAACCGCCCAGAGTGGCTGGGGAAACCCAGCCAGATGGGCAGAATATTTATTATTATTATTATTATTATTATTAGGAAAGAGAGGTGGGGAAGAGGGCACAAAACACATGCATATACTGTAGACACAAATACAGACATTCCTCTCCTTGATCAGTTGATAAGAACTTTGAGAATAGGAATATAATTTTATTATTTATATGCTGCCCATCTTACTTGGTTGTTTCTATTGCGTTTTTAATGCAGGGAGCTGTCCCAAATGGCTTGGGCAAGCCAGTCAGATGGGTGGCATATAAATAATAATAATAATAATAATAATAATAATAATAATAATAATAATAATAATATATTCTTATTCTCATAGATCTTTAAAGAATGCTTTTTTCTGGTTCAAGCAATAAGACTATTCTTGTTCTGCTTTCTGTATATCTCAAACGCTGCACAGAGGGGTTCCCAAGACTGAACATTTTCTCATAAAGATGCAAAAGAGTGTGAATATATGAGGGGAAATCTCTGAAAGTAAGTACCCATTGATCTTCAAACCATATCTTTTGTGGGCAGGGGGATGATGGACAGTAAGAGTAAAATAGTAAAAACAGTACATGTAAAATAGCTGTTTAGATGTCTTCATTTTCATGGGCCTCTTGAGTTGAATGGGGTGCTGCACTCTTTGGTGGGCAGGGAGAAGGAGCAATAGTTGCCCAGGGGGAAACTATCCCCCCATACTGTGATTTGCAATGATAGCACCCTCCAAGTGGTACATCTCTGTCTGCCAAATCTTAGATATTCTATTACTATATATATTTCCTTCTCCAAAGCAGCTACAGGTAGAGCTGAAGAAAATGTGCAATACATAAATTCCACTGTTTGAATAATGAATAGACTCCTTTTATTATTACTTCTCAGAAAGCTTTCTACCCAAAGCCACATTATAATCCTGTTGAGCTTAATCTTCTCTCTTACGCTCTCTCTTCACAGTCTGGATGAGCACAGCTTAAATTCTTAAAGACACTTTCCATGCACTTTCTGCCCCTGTGAGAGGACCTCCATATGCTGACTGTTTAAAATAAACAGTGCCACATCAAAGTGTACTATAGAAAATGCAGAAGTGCCTGAATCCATTGCATGGACTAATGTGTGTGAGAGAATGTAGCGACCTGCTTTTTTAAAACAAGAATTATTTTTTTAGGAAAGAACCACATCCAGGGTCCCCCCCCCCTTTCATCCAGAACTTGTTGGAACTCAGTTCTGGCCCCTCTCAGGTGGGCACCATTGATTCTAAGAGAACAAGGAAGGCGTTCATTGTGAGTTCTTTTTCTAGAAAAATAGCACTCGCCATGGCTGTAGTAGGTGGCCATGTGTCCTATACTTGGCAGAGGACGGCCCTCAGTTTTGAAGGTTTCCTCTGTTTGATAAAAACAGAGTCTAGTATGGTATAAAGATATAGGATGTCAACAAGGAAGAACATTTGTTTATCAGACTGAGGAGGCACATGAAGTCACTTGGTTTCTTCCCCACGCTGCTGAGATGTGCTGTATTTCTTTTTAAATTATTAAATTATTTCTAAAACTGTATATCTATATAAAAATTACCACATGCAGTCTTTATGCAAACTGGTTATTATTTATTTATTTATTTATTTATTTATTTATTTATTTATTTATACCCCGCCCATCTGGCTGGATTTCCCCAGCCACTCTGGGTGGCTTCCAACAAATACCAAAATACATTAAAATATCACAGATTAAAAACTTCCCTAAACAGGGCTGCCTTTAGGTGTTTTCTAAATGTCAGGTACCGTAGCTGCTTATCTCCTTGACCTCCGATGGGAGGGCGTTCCACAGGGCGGGCGCCACAACCGAGAAGGCCCTCTGCCTGGTTCCCTGTAGCTTTGCTTCTCGCAGTGAGGGAACCGCCAGAAGGCCCTCGCCGCTGGATCTCAGTGTCCGAGCTGAACGGTGGGGGTGGAGACGCTCCTTCAGGTATACTGGATCGAGGCCGTTTAGGGCTTTAAAGGTCAACACCAACACTTTGAATTGTGCTCAGAAACGTACTGGGAGCCAATGTAACCTCTTTTTTTGACAGTGCATAGCTAACCATCCAAGATGTTCCCAGTTTCTTCAGGTAGGGTTGTTCTTCAGGTAGGGCTGGGAAAGGGATGTGTTTGCCAGTCAGTGCAGGCATTGGTTTGGGTCCACAGACCTATTGAGATCCACATCTCCATAACTCAGAAAGGGGACAATTTTAAACCCTTCTTTCGATGCCTTATAAGATTAGTTTAACATATAAGTTAGGATCGGGCAAAGGTTGGAGATGTGGGTTAAACAAAGCAGATCACATACATATTTTTTTTTAGAATTGTTCTAAAATAGAAATATTTTGGAAACCCATTCAGGCCAATATCATTGATATGTTAGGCTATAATATACCCTTGGAACCTATCTTTGGTTATCAAAAAAGAAGTTATTCCTGAAAATTATCAAGAAATAGTATTCAACTTTACAACAACTGCTAGAATTATAATAGTTACAAATTGGTGGGGGGAGCATATCTCTTATATCTCAGTAGATTGAAAAAAGTATGTACATAGTAAATACCGGTATGATTAAGAAGCTTGATTATTACAAAATGATACATATCAGGTGTGCCAGCTTGAACCCGCAACTATGGGTGCCCAGGGCTGTGGATGCCATGCAGCGTGCATGGCCCTGGCACTGAAATTTGTGAGAGCCCAGCCCCTTAATGGGGAATTTTTGTGGGTGCTCAGGTACCCAGGGCCCTAGGGAGCTGGCACCTATGGTACATATAAACTAGCCTGACAGGTTTATGGGGAAATTGGTATTCTATGTAAAGTTTTGGAGCGACAAGTTCAGTGATAATATGCAACATTATTCAGCTTCCAACCCGGTGTAACAGCATTAATTTATGCTCATTTAGTTTTTTGTGTGGGTGTGTATATGACTTTTTAAGGCAATTCATTTTATCCAATCGCCATGTTAATATTCCCACACTGAAACTGCTTTTGCCATATGATATATTTTCACTTATGGATTATTGCAGATTTCTTTGATGTATGTTCCCCCTATAGAGTTCTGTCATTATCTCACGCAAAATATGTTGATGCAATGCAGTCATCATGCTTCTAAATTTGCAACACATAGGAATGTTAATATCTGTTGTGAAGAAAGACACCTACGGAGAAAATATATTAAATAATTCTCTATCAGTTAAGAATCTCTGAATGCTGAATAACAAATCTTCCATTGTAAACCTTTGTTGTATAGCCTCAACACAACTTGTGACAAACTGAAAGGCTTTTTAATTAATAGGTGAAGTAGTGGAACAGTTGTGCATAGAGCCATATAAATTGTGCCATTTGTGAGATGGCTTAGATGCAATTGTGTGTGTGTGTGCAACATACAGTTGCATCTAAGTTATCAGAGAGAGAGAGGGGGGGGAAGTTTCTCAACATCATGTCTCTATGATATTCAGAAGTAAACCTTTTATAGAGCAAATGCCTTATTCCCTGTTTAGGGAAGCTTTTAATATTTAATGCTCTATTGTTTTAATATTCAATTGGGAGCCGCCCAGAGTGGCTGGGGAGACTCAGCCAGATGGGCGAGGTATAAATAATAAATTAATATAATAAAATTATTCTTATTTGATATTTAAGAGCCAATACCTGAAAACATACATACATTTGAAAAAGGAAGATTCTAACATCTGTGTTAAAAGGTCATTTTTTTTTTTACTTAATTGATTTTTAGGACACATTCTAACTATTTTGTATTATTTCTTTTACAAAATTCATACCCTGGTTACTTGACAGAAAACCCCTAAATCATTTTCCATGGAAAAACTAATGTGACACGGCCTGTCACAGGACAGCAACCCCACGAGATTTCCGCCAAAGATGGCTCCTTTCAAATGTATCTAAGATTTGACACCCGTTCATAAAAGGTAAAAGTAAGGTAAAGGACCCCTGGACAGTTACTGTAAGTCTAGTCTAAGGCGACTTTGGGGTTGTGTTGCTCATCTCGCTTTCAGGCCAAGGGAGCCAGCGTTTGTCCACAGACAGCTTTCTGGGTCATGTGGCCAGCATGACTAAATCGCTTCTGGTGCAACGGAACACCATGAGGGAAACCAGAGCGCACAGAAACGTCGTTTACCTTCCCACCACAGTGGAACCTATTTATCTACTCATACTGGTGTGCTTTCGAACTGCTAGGTTGGCAGGAGCTATAGCAGAGCAATGGGAGCAACCTCGTTGCAAGGATTCGAAACGCCGACCTTCTGATTTCCAAGCCCAAGAAGCTAAGTGGTTTGGACCACTTCCCCTTCATATCTTTCTATGGCTGTTCATATTTCACACCAGTATCCTCAGTCACACCATTCATCAAGCTGAGTATTGTCCACGTTGAATGGCAGCGACCATCCAGGGTTTCAGGCAGGAGTCTCTCCCAGCCATACCTGGAGATGCCAAGAATTGAACCAGGGACCCTCTGTATAGAAAGCAGATACTCTACCAATGAGCTACGGTCCTTTTAAAGGCAGAAGGCACACTCTGTTACTTTGTATACATGCGGGCTCATACAGGGCAGAATGCAACACAACCTGCCATTGTTTGAAAGCACATGATGTCGTCTCCTTGCCGAAGCTACAAGTCTAGGTTTAGTTAGTATCTGGAGGAGAATATAAATTCCAGTCTTTGCAGGAAAATTCAAGTGTGCTTCAATTCCATCCCGCCCGCTCTGATCTCAGATTCTTCTCTACAGGAGTGCCAACTTGGCTTGGCTTCCCTTTAGCCACTCAGCTGGTTTTCATTCCTGGCTGTTTCCCCCCCTGCAGGTGACAAAAAGGGGAACTTGGGCTGTTTCTCCCTGCATATTTTATGAATAATGGTAGAAATTGATTGTCCAGCTGTGTCACCCTGTCCAGCTGTGTCACCATTTCTGTGCACTAAATCTGCTAAAACAGGCATTTCTGTTCCCCATTCCCTTCGCTATTAAAAGAAAAAAGAAAAAGAAAAAAAGGATTTGTTCCGGTTTCTGTTAAAAGCTGTCTGACATACAACACATATAGTCAGAGCTGGATACTGAGCTAGTATAAATGGCTCATCTTTTTCTCACTTTCACTGCTTATGTGGAGCAAAATTGGGGCAACAATCCAATTGGAGGAAGTCAATGGCAATGGTTGCACAGAGGCAAGGAGATGCTACTGCAGCATATATTCTGTGGTTGGTTGATAAACTACCCAGGAAGGGACTGTTCTATCAATTATTCAGGTGTGGCTTCCATTGATGGGGCTGTTTTCTGCTACTTCCACAAAACCCGGTTTTATTTCTGGGGTTCTTCCATTGTAACAGTGCATTCGGTCCTGATAAAATAGTCATTCTGGTTAAACAATTTCAGTCAGCAAGGAAATCAGTGGCTTGCTAGTAGAGCTGGGGGGATCTGCCCATGTCATTTTCTCTCAGTTTCTCATTTCCCCCAGTCTTTTGTTTAGTTCTCTACATTTGTACTTCTACTTGCAAGGTCCCCATTCAAAAAAGCCTACGTGCAAGTCCACTAGCACTGCAGTATGAATTTCTGATATGTAGGCACTTTTCTATGCAATTTTGCCCATTTCTCAAAGTAATTCCTCCAAATATAACCCATGTTTATGTATGTTATATTTGCACATTTTATGTACATTTCTTAGCTAGATAGCTGCATTGCAAAATTCAGAGAAGTGCAATTGCTTTTAAGGATGGCTGTGTTTTGGTTTGTGTATTGTTCCGGAAAGTACAAATTTAGGTAGGTTCACCTTTGAATGCAAAATGAATTACATTTCCTTCCTATCCCTACATGCTGCTGGTGGCAGTTTTTCCATGTGGGTAGAAGAGCATTAACAAAAGCTAACACTCTGTACACCCTGTGCAAAACAATAGCTATTGCCTGTTTTTTTCACCTTCTTTTTCTTTCTCCACCTTTTCCCTTCTCTCAATAAAAGAGGGTTGTCATGCTGCTGGTGCAACCTAACATAGGTCAGGCCAGAAATCAGTGTGCATATGTATCGATGACTCACCAGTCAAAGACCAGCAAGTCAGTGGGAGAGATCAAGATCTCTCTTTCACATGTTTGTATATAGCTGGCTGCTATAAAAGATCTACAGACTTACTTTTTTTTGTTGCATGCCTATAACTGATGGCTCTGTGACATTGCTGAGGTGCTGACTGAATACTTTATAGTTCCAGGCTGGCAGTAAGAGGCAGTAAATACAATAGAGTGGAAAGGCACTGACCATAATATTCCTGGCAGCACCTGGCCACAGTGTGGGAGATGGAAAAATGCAGACATTAACCTTGTTAAATGGACTGTGTTATGAGACGTTTGGTATCGGCCTCCTTTTGTGCTCAGGAGAGAACCGAACATGGCTGTGGCTAAGGCAAAGGACACTGGGAAACGTCTCCCTTACTTGATATGCATAATATTGTCATTGGTTTCTCTGTGCTTGATCATCTTGCCAGCAAGGTCATGAAGATCCAGAAGGTTGAAAGGGATTTATATCCTACTCCTCAGTGCAAGTGATCCTAGGTAAAGGTAAAGGGACCCCTGATAATTAAGTCAAATCGCGATCAACTCTGGGGTTGCAGTGCTCATCTCGCTTTACAGGCTGAGGGAGCCGGTGTTTGTCCACTTCCGCAGACAGTTTTTCCAGTTTTTCATGTGGCCAGCATGACTAAGCCGCTTCTGGTGAAACAGCCGACGGAAACGCTGTTTACCTTCATGCTACAGCGGTACCTATTTATCTACGTGCACTGGCGTGCTTTCGAACTGTTAGGTTGGCAGGAGCTGGGACAGAGCAACAGGAGCTCACCCTGTTGCAGGGATTCAAACTGCCGACCTTTCCATCGGCAAGCCCAAGTGACACAGTGGTCTAACCCACAGCGTGACCCACATCCCTGCAAGTGATCCTAGGGTGGATCAAAACAATGTAACGACTATGCAAAATACAACATATCACCGGCATACAATTAAAAGCCTAACACTGCAGCCATCACACTGAGTTACAGTGGTACCTCGGTTTATGAACACAATTGGTTCCGGAACTCTGTTCATAAACTGAAGCGTTCATAAACTGAAGCGAACTTTCCCATTGAAAGTAATGGAAAGTGAATTAATCCGTTCCAGACGGTCCGCGGAGTAAGCGTTCATAAACTTAAGCAAACTTTCCCATTGAAAGTAATGGAAAGTGGATTAATCCGTTCCAGACGGGTCCACGGAGTACTTAAACTGAAGCGTTCATAAACTGAAGCATAGGTGTAATTGGTTCCGGAAGTCTGTTCATAAACTGAAGCGTTCATAAACTGAAGCAAACTTTCCCATTGAAAGTAATGGAAAATGAATTAATCCGTTCCAGATGGGTCCGCGGCGTTCATAAACCGAAAATTCATAAACCGAGGTGTTCATAAACCGAGGTTCCACTGTATATAAGTGGATCAATTGATACATTTGTATTACAAACTATAAAGATTTGGAAGCGACTTTTGCAGAATTACCCATGGGTACTGATAGTTTTAATTTTGCTCCAATCTTTTATTATGTATTGAGCTTGTATGCTACCTTATAGTTCAAGAAATGTCCAAGTGACTTACATAATCATTTTTAATTGTTTAAGAATGATAATTGCATTGTTAGAGTGTTTTCTTTTATTTGGAGTTTCCTTTTCCCTCATTGGATGGAAGGGAACATGTTTTTATTTTGCCAGCTTGTTTGTTTTAATTTGAAGATTTGTGAGCTTGTTAATAATATATGGAACTGAATTCAATTAAAGTTAGTTAGGGGACTCTGATCTAAAGTTTTCAGTAATGGCAGCTTGAAACCAGATGACTAAGATTTTTTCCCTAATCCTTTTATTTCCCCCTTTCAGATTCTCTGGGAATGGATTATTTTTCTCTTCAGCTGCTTTTAATTTGAGGTTTACTTTTCTTTTGTTGGTTTTCCTTTATGATCACTGTGTAACCCATGCAGGATGCAAATCTTGGAATTAGTAGAAAATTATACCAGGAGCAGGGGGTTATACTTCAATCTTTTAAACTATCTTCTTATAAAATAGAAATATTTAAGGTTCATCTGCTTTGCTGACATTTGATAAGATATAGTTTAGACTGAACAATAGGGAAATTTTTAGGTATTGTGGAATTAGTGTGGTGTCATCTTAAACGTTAAAGTGCAAATAGATAAATAGGTATGGTTCTGGCAGGAAGGTAAACAGCATTTCCATGCGCTGCTCTGGTTCGCCAGAAGCGGCTTAGTCATGCTGGCCACATGACCCGGAAGCTGTACGCTGGCTCCCTCGGCCAATAAAGTGAGATGAGCGCTGCAACCCCAGAGTTGTCCATAACTGGACCTAATGGTCAGAGGTCCCTTTACCCTTTACCTTTATATCTTAAAGTGCCAAAGTAGAACTGGGCCTGACCAGGTTAGGTGCCGATGGATGCCTCATGTCTACACTGGCTGGCAATGGCTTCCCATGGTTTCTTAATGAAACCTTTCCATATCAATCTGAAAATATCAGGATCGGAACATCCAGCTTTGATAAACAAGCCATGTTGCTCCAACACTGAGCTATCATACTCAAAATGTGAATAAATTTATCAGTCAGGATTCCAACCTGGGTTATGAGATTGTCAAATTCACATGATGCCTAAGGTAACCAGTCCTGTAGACATTTTCTTGTAAAGGAATGTTGAGGTACAGAGGGAAGCTATCGATCTTGCAGTGTTTTTATTGAAATTATTATTTTTCCCAAACACATGATGAAGTCAAAGGGAGTCTTCATAGCCTGATTGCTGCAAAGCAGCGGATTGCATTGGGGATTTCATCTCATGGAAATGAGATTCCACCCCCTTCTTCCTTGGATTGATTCCCAACATTTCTGCAAAGAACACCAGAGACCTGCCCTAAGGTGCAACGTCTTGGAAGTTGCAGCAAGTGGCATGAAAAGCACATATCACTGCTGTCAAGCAAGATCTCAGTGACAGTGTTAGGGAGTCGAGGGGGACAGCATAAATTGACAGCAGGATGAAAACAACAACAAAGAATGTGCTCAACTCGATATGAAAAATTGTCTGCAAGTTTCTTTGCTGATAATGAGCAGAGTTGGGCTCCTGCTAATCATGGCTGACAGGATTCAGGATGTGAACGAGACTCCTCTGAAGCAAGTTGCTGGAGGATTGGAACCTTAATTGTAACAGAATATGGCATGGGGAAAGGGACACAGGTGGCGCTGTGGGTTAAACCACGGAGCCTAGGGCTTGCCAATAAGAAGGTTAGCGGTTCGAATCCCCATGACGGGGTGAGCTCCCGTTGGTTGGTCCTAGCTCCTGCCCACCTAGCAATTCGAAAGCACATCAAGTGCAAGTAGATAAATAGGTACTGCTCTGGTGGGAAGGTAAATGGCATTTCCATGCACTGCTTTGGTTCGCCAGAAGCAGCTTTGTCATGCTGGCCACATGACCCAGAAGCTGTACGCCGGCTCCCTCGGCCAGTAAAGCAAGATGAGTGCCGCAACCTCAGAGTTGTCTGTGACTGGACCTAACGGTCAGGGGTCCCTTTACCTTTACCTTATGGCATGGGAAAGTTTGCAATTTAGTGAAGTGGTAACTGGATTGGAACAGCCTTATTTGGATGATGATGCTGGTTGCTATTAATTTCATTTATGATCAGCCTCAAAGCAAATTGACAGTGTAATTTCATCCAGTAGGTAATGGCTCATCTTTTGGTACAATCAACCTTACCATGGCATGTGAATTTCACTCGGTTCTGACCAAGGTTTTGTAGACTACTGAGTATTCCTGGGGCTGCATTCATACAGCAAACACTTAATTCAATATTCCCAAAATTTCCTTAACTTCAGATTTCCTTCAGTCTTTCATACTATGCAAAAGCCATTTATAGAAAACTGGCAGAATCTAGCAGACATTTAGGGCTTATTTCTGTGTTGTTTGCTTTCGGGAGGGGGTGGGGATCACAGCCATGTTAACCCAGAAAATCACATGTGTATTGCTCAATGACAAGCTGAGCAAACCTCCTAGGAAATGTTGCTTATCTGGCCACCCTAAAATGTCATGTGGTTTCCCTCCTGATTTGTTGATGAGAGATTCCCCACTGTACAGGAGACATTTAAAAGCCAGTAAGCATACACTTCTGTTATTGGTCAAAACATAAACAATTTAAACCAATCAGCAGCTCTGAAAGATTTCACTCAAGGATTTATATATTCCTCACGGGGTTATGAATATAGTCTAGGTCACAGTTCTGGTCAATATCCTAACTGCCCTTTGGATCTGTTAAACTATGGAAAATCCAAAATTATTTTGAGAAGATGTAGTGATTCTCCAGCCAAAATATGCATGCAAGAACATGAATCAGAAGGGATATGTATTCAGGGGGAAATGTTAAGTGAATGTTGGTTCAACATGTTGAATAGTTTGCTTAAATGTTAGGGTTCATTATTGTTCCACAGGGTGTGTACCACTTTAAATGCCAGGGTGCATATCCTGACCTAGTTTTTACAGCTGTGTAGCAGGGTAGCAGGTGCTGATAAGTCACTGTAATTAGCTGTGTCAAGAATTGTGAATGGTATATAAAGTGCTATATGTACCTTACTCTGCCCCCTGGTGGATGGATGGGTGGTGATTATAACCACTATGTAAGATGTACATTTGAGGAGTTTTCGTTATTAAACCTTGCAAAGATCTCTTTGCATCTCTTCAGTGATTCCATCTATGTGGTCTACTCTGCACGCACTCTGCGGCATGTTAGAAATGCCCAATACAACAAAATCACCTTCCACTTTGGGCTCCATACCACCTTATATTTGGGCCCACCAACCACCCCTATGAAATAGTCCCCTGCATATCAGTGTGGGTTCACTGTCCCCATACATTTCTGCATTTGTTTCTTTCCGAGAAGAAGATAGCATTGGCGTGTATTTGTCTTTTTCCCAATGACAACTGAGATGACAGTTGAGCCCAGGCTATGTGAATTGATGTCATGATTAGCCTTGCCTGTCAGTATGAGACTGAATTGCTCGTCCTAGTTGGTGATTTTTGATTGCAAGCTTTATTAAAGATTTTGGTAGTTTGCTTTTCAAGCTTTGAAATGTGTCAGCTCTGAGTAATGAAGTAGTATAGTGTTTGGCTTGTTGGGGCAGGACTTGGGAGAAGCAGGGTCAGCTCTCTATTAAGCCAGGAAGTTGCCCAGGTTACCTTGGGGCAGCCACACTTTCAGCGTAATCGAGACATGGGCTTTTTGACAGATTAATATGGATGGGGAGAGAGTGACAGATGGCAAGAGGCCCATTTTGTAAATGTGGAATGGTGTTTGTCTGGTACTGCTTTGACTGCTGATTTGAATTGCATGACTCATGGTTGATTAAGACATTGTATAAATGTGTGCAGCTTAAGAAAGTAGAGTGGGAAGTAGCATAGGAAAATGTGTCAACCCACCCATCTTGATTGAAGCCTTTGCTAGTTATAATCTCGTCTCCCCTGCCTGTACCTTGTTGACCTTGAGAAGGGACAGAATGGTCACCAAAAGAAATGGTATTTGCCCCCTCTGAGCATGATTAAACTGAGCAATCAGGGAGCCCACAAAGTTTTTCTAAACCTTCAGATTTAATGCTGGAGAGGCACAAAGGGGTTGTTGTTGTTGTTGTTTGGAATGAGCACACAGCTCTAATCCCATGCCATTGTCCTCTTACAACCAGAATCTCCACTGAAAGGCAATTGCAAAAGGAGACATATGGTGATTTGAAAAGCAGTGATTTATCCTAAGATGTGTTCTTTGAAGTGGATCAAATAATTATTATAAAAGATCACAGGATGTGGAGTGGTAGTATATTGATTCTGCTACTTTACATTAGAAATAACTGCATGGATGTCAGTTAGTGTGAAACTGTGAGTTACAGGACTGGGCATTTCTGGGGAAACAAAGCAACTGCATAAAGCTGCTCTATATTCAATAATTTAGGTACACAATCTGGAGGGAATTATGCAGTATATGCTCTTCTGTGGTTGGCCTTCCTAGGCAGAGTCCTGTTGAATTTACAGCGCACAACGTGTACACAACTCATTTTGCATCAGGCTTTAGTTTATGTGTTGCAATTCAGCAAATGGATATTTGGCCTGAATCCAATACTGTACTGTGGCCAAAAATACAATAGTGGCAAGAAAAGAGGCACATCTAAATACGGAATATAGAAATAATTAAAGCCTGCAGGATTGTGGCCAATCTTAGAGTGTATTGCCTTTATGTGTCTCCAAGGGGATGGGTCATCTGACTCTGTTGCTGTGTTGAGATGATGGCCTGAGCAAATCAATGGAGAGTTTGGCTTAGGCAGAGAAAGAAAACACCCAGGAGCAATGTGCATGTCATATGAGAAATTTATTGCAGCAAGGGATATGCAGAACCCCATGAGATATTCTGCTAGTCTTATTGGGTGGTTGTTGTTATTTTCATTTGCTTCCCTCAGAATTCTGCTAATATTTCTCCAGTGGGACTATCTAAATTTGTGTCAACATTTTGCTTCCAGTGAAATTGTCATTCCTGGTTTTTAAAAGCTTTGCATATTGTGTGGAGAGATTCTTCAGAAGCTGTGCTTTCAAAGCCAATATAGGAGCTTGCTTTATGATAGATTAAATTATGTGTCCATCTGACTCTGTTGCTGTGTTGAGATGATGGCCTGAGCAAATCAATGGAGAGTTTGGCTTAGGCAGAGAAAGAAAACACCCAGGAGCAATGTGCATGTCATGTGAGAAATTTATTGCAGCAAGGGATATGCAGAACCCCATGAGATATTCTGCTAGTCTTATTGGGTGGTTGTTGTTATTTTCATTTGCTTCCCTCAGAATTCTGCTAATATTTCTCCAGTGGGACTATCTAAATTTGTGTCAACATTTTGCTTCCAGTGAAATTGCCATTCCTAGTTTTCAAAAGCTTTGCATATTGTGTGGAGAGATTCTTCAGAAGCTGTGCTTTCAAAGCCAATATAGGAGCTTGCTTTATGATAGATTAAATTATGTGTCCATCTGGCCCAGGGTATGGAACCAATTTCAGCACAAGGGCTACATTCCCTTCTGGATGATCTTCTAGGGGCCACCTGATGTTAGTAGGCAGGGGCAAAATGGGCAGGGCAGCATATGTGAATTTTATCTTTGTATACTGTAGTAAGCTAGTTTCAACACACACTCATCCCTACTCTCTACCCTCCATCCAGATAAGCAAGCGGCCTTATCTGAGTTCATGGACACATTCCAATAAGACAAATAGCACTCAAAGAAGGTACAAAGGAGGATCATAGAGACATGAAGTATACGGGACTCCCAGGCAGGGCTTATTTCAGCCAGAACTCTCTGGAACTCAGTTGTCATGAACTGGCAGGACCAACGGGGAGGAGAAACAGGTCACAGCAAGGGTGTAGCTGGGGCTGGGACACACCTGGGCAAGTTGGGGATGGGGAGGTTGGTGTAGGAAGTACTCACAGGATGACGAGGGGATGGAAGTCAGTGCACAGTTACCAGAGCAGCAGGACCCATCACCAAAGCCCAGAGGGGCCTCTGTCTCCATGAAAACAGTGAGCTCTGAGGCATAGGGAGCAGTGGGCAGAGTGCCCCAGGAGGATGGGGCAGATAAGGCCCCACCACCCAGCTTCCTAGCTGGCCAGGTGGGGCTTGCTACTTCTGGGAAGTGGTAGGTGATTCCTCACCTGGAGTAGGCTTGGAACCTTGGAACCATCCTTGGAGGTGAGGGTCACCTGCCTCATCCAGCCCAGGTGCTGCAATCAGCATGCAATGTATAAAAGGGCAGCAGAGCTGAAGTTCAGCTCTGTGTAGGGAAGCTTTTAATGTTTGATGGATTTCTGTATTTTAGAATTTCTGTTTTTTTTGGAAGCCGCCCAGAGTGGCTGGGGGAACCCAGCCAGATGGGCGGGGTATAAATAATAAATTATTATTATTATTATTATCTGCTCAACAGTCCATGTTGATGAACCTCAGCTTGGATGCTCCAGAATCTCTGCAGGACTTGGGACACTGGACAGATGATCTGATCCTAGACTGATCCTGGACTGGGGAGTTGCTACGAAGTAGGCCAGGGGTTCAGGACATCCGATCCAGCACCTCTCAGGTGGGCACCATTGCCATTATAAGAGAGTGGTGAGTTCCAGCACTTCTTTTTCTAGAAAAATAGGACATTTGTTAGGCCCCCCAAACAGTTATTGCCTAAGGTAAAGGTAAAGGTACCCCTGACCATTAGGTCCAGTTGCAGACGACTCTGGGGTTGCACGCTCATCTCGCTCTATAGGGTGAGGGAGCCAGCATTTGTCCGCACACAGCTTCCGGGTCATGTGGCCAGCATGACTAAGCCACTTCTGGCGAACCAGAGCAGCACACGGAAATGCCGTTTACCTTCCCTCCGGAGTGGTACCTATTTATTTACTTGCGCTTTGATGTGCTTTCGAACTGCTAGGTTGGCAGGAGCTGGGACTGAGCAACGGGAGCTCACCCCGTTACAGGGATTCGAACCGCCGACCTTCTGATTGGCAAACCCTAGGCTCTGTGGTTTAGACCACAGTGCCACCCACGTCCCTTCAGTTATTGCCTAGAACTGGCCTATTTCCCACTCCGTCCCTGCCATCCTGCCATTTAAGCACTAAAAAGTGCTTAAATGACAGAATGCAAAAGTTAACTAATAAAAAACAGGTTACAACAAGAAAAGGGCATCAGGAGAATGAAGGTTTCAACATCAAAACAACATTGACTAGTGTGTGTCTTCCCTGCTTTAATAGCCACGCCAGAAATGAAATTGGATGTTGGCATAGTAAGTTTCTAACCCTCATATTTTGAGTTGAGAAAGTAGCCTCTACACACCTATAAAAAATAAAATAAAAGTTTAAGCCTAAGATGGAAAGTTTATTGCTGGAGCTCCTTAAATTTTGAAATGCAAACACTGAACAGTATTGTGGATTTATTCCTCTTTTACCTCACAGCATCAGCAACCTGGGGAAAATAAAGATTTCTGATGACGCTTTGCATCACACCAATAAATAAATAAAAGGATGAATAATGTCAACCACTCACACTAGTAAATTGGCCAGAGGAAGACAAATGTTTCTAGGCTTCTGCATTACTCACTTAAGGCATGTTGCCATGTGGAAATCGGCATCTCAAGCAGTATTAGTGATTAAACAATGGAGCACCTGTGTACAGTAACACATTACACTTGTCTAATGGCTTCAGTTATGTAGCCTTTGTTTATATGATTGCACAGTGAAATCACTGGGTTAGATATGGGTATGACTGCAATTCTGGGTACCGTTACTTAAATGTAAGTGCATGGCATCCTCAAGCAACTACCTTCCTGGGGTCCCTCTTTAAACAATTTTTTTTTGTGTTCAGCAATGTCTGGGTCTGTGAGATACCTTTTTCATTTTCTGCAGGGTCTTGGAATAATGCCAATGCATTATTTTTTTTAAAAAAATGTTTAGGGGTACAGTGGTACCTCTAGTTATGGACTCGATCCATTCCGGGGTGTCATTCACACCTCGAAAAGTCTGCAACTAGAGACTTTAGCATTGGCTAAAAGTTTTTAAAAAGAAGAAGCAGTGGAATGCTTTGTCCCAGCTCCTACCAACCTAGCAACTTGAAAGCATACCAATGTGAGTAGATAAAAGGTACCGCTATGGCGGGAAGGCATTTCTGTGTGGTCTGGCACTCGTCATGGTGTCCTGTTTCACCAGAAGTGATGCTGGCCCCATGACCTGGAAAGCTGTCTGCAGACAAATGCCAGCTCCTTCAGCCTGAAGGAAGATGAATGCCACATCCAATAGTCACATTTGATTGGACTTAACCGTCCAGGGGTCCTTTACCTTTTACCTTTAGTTGGGGATGGTGAAAACTCATCCAACAGCATCTGGAGGACCACAAATTCCATACCCTTAGTTTATAAAGTTGAAAATGTTGAGAAGGTAGGGTGGTTGCTGAGATTTCTCTCTCCCCCCCTCCTTCTCTCCCTCTCCCTCTCCCTCCCTCCCTCTCTCCCTCTCCCTCTCTCCCTCTCCCTCTCTCTCTCTCTCTCTCTCTCTCTCTCACACACACACACACACACACACACACACAATTAAATCACTGGAGACTCACCAAAACACCAAGGCTGAGCCCTATGAGTTTATTCTGAGTTTACGTGTTGATGAGTTGGTGGGATTTCAGTGCAATGGAATTTTAGCCTTTTCCTCTGTGAATGCTTTGGTTGCTTTCCTTTGACTATTCCTTAGCACACCTCAACTTTTCTTCTGTTTTCTTGGACAGCCAATGTTCATTGAAATCTTGAGGAGCATGTGAAATGATCATCAGGATGCTCTAACACTTGCTGGGACTCTGACCATCATGTGCTGAAAAACCTTTGAAAAGTAGGTCGAAACATGATATTGTGAGTCATGATCTTGAGAAGAAGACTCAACCGGGACCGCTTCTTAAGAAAGAAGGCAGAACAATCCTCTTGAAAGCAGAGCAGAGGACTCTGGGGTATTCCCTCTGGGGTTCCATTGATCATTAAAATCCCTATGAAGAGCTTTGGGGTATGTATTATCTGTGTAGAACAGTGTGTGAAAAGTTCTGCAGTACGATCCTTCATCCTTAATAATATGCGTCACTGGTCCTGAGGTTCAAATCCTAAATATACTTAATTGGAAACATGCCCCACTGATGGCAATAGGGCCTACTTCCAAGTAAATTTCCACATGATTAGACTGTTAATGCCATTTCCTAAACTGGCTAGAAAAGGGAAGAAAAAGAAAGAAGATTCAGCACATTGCTAGAGGTCACATACTGTTGAGTGCTGTGCAATAAGTAATGCTTAGAATGAAAAATTCTTCAATGTTTGTACTAAGCCTCCAAACTTCATTAAGGGGGAAATCCTATGTCAAGATGATGGTGGTGGTGATGATGATGACTGATATAACAGCAGGTATATAAGATCCACTGGAATGAAAAGTTTAGGCTGTAGTGGATCAGCTGAGTGAATCCAAAAGCAGCCAAGCTCAGCCAGAGATTCCCCAACCACAGCTCAGCCAAAGATGCACAGACATAACTGGGTCAAAGCTGACTGACCCAATGCTGGTGTCAGCCCCCCCATGGGTGTTTTGGGTGGGTGGATAGGTGGGATGAGGACCAGTGGGGAGGGTGGATTTGGGTTGTATCCTAATCCCATCCAATTTTGTTGCAAGACCTGGTTATCTGGTGCAGAACACTGTTTTAAAAGCTTGTTTTCCTTCTGATGCTGAATGGGTTTGGTGTAACTATATGCTTAATTTACACTGGCTTGCTTCATGCCAGTTTCTTGTACATAGGAATGCTCCCTAAATCATTAAATTAGTTCAACTAAAGCTTTAATGGTAGAATTAGTGGAGATCAGTTTTAATCAGGAAGGACATTTTTTAATTGGTAAGGCTGAACATTTGTTTGCTTTTGGAGGCTATTTTGGTTCTTGTGTGCTGCTGCAAAGGGGGATGAGCAATGAATGTAGCTTCTGTTTCTTTAAACAGCCTTCAGAATACATCCAAGATGCATATTGCAAAATTTTAGTATCGGTCAACTGCATTTTAGTTTAATTAAGCAATAGTTTAAATGGGGATACCTGAATGCGGGTGGCGCTGTGGGTTAAACCACTGAGCCTAGGACTTGCCGATCAGAAGGTCGGCGGTTTGAATCCTCGTGACGGGGTGAACTCCCGTTGTTCGGTTCCAGCTCCTGCCCACCTAGCAGTTTGAAAGCACGTCAAAGTGCAAGTAGATAAATAGGTATTGCTCCGGCGGGAAGGTAAATGGCGTTTCCGTGTGCTGCTCTGGTTCTCCAGAAGCGGCTTAGTCATGCTGGCCACATGACTTGGAAGCTCCCTCGGCCAGTAAAGTGAGATGAGCGTCGCAACCCCAGAGTCGACCGCAACCGGACCTAATAGTCAGGGGTCCCTTTACCTTTACCTGAACCTTCGCTAAGAAATTTTGCTGGGCTTTGGCTTTCATCAGAATCCCTCAGGTGTTCTGCCTGTTCAGAGATGTCAAAATTTGCCTTGGCATTCTAGGTAAAGGCAAAAATAAAATAAAAATCCCCCAAGCACCAAACCGCACACCCCTCTACAATTGATAGACAAGCCTCGTTTTCACTCCTACCTCATGTTCTATACTCCAAGGACATAAGAGCTCTCCCACCTCTATAAACTCAGTAATGGTGTACAGGCTCCATGTGATTCACAATTACATAGCACAGTAAGTACGTTTATAACCATTCTGCATTGCAAAGGCAAATTGCATGGAATCAATGAATGGGGCTAAGTTGTTGCTGCCTAATCCTGGCTCTGTTGTCTAATGGAGAAAGATGTCTCCTCACAACATCCCTACGGCTTTTGTTTCTTGGTCTTATCTCTGTCTGACAAGATGCTATCGATTTGTCAGTTCTTCATGATGAACTGCTATTGAGCAGTAGTGCAGACAGAGTCACTTTCCCCACCCACCTCTTTGAGAGGAAGGAGCCCTATAACTGAGGAAAACAGATTGGGGAAAGAATGGAGCTTCTGTCTGGTGTGAAGGCTTTCTCCTTAACTGTGTGCTTCAAAAAAAAAAAATTAAATCCTTCTGTTCAGCATTGCACTTTCCTGTTTCTGCTTCAAATATTGAGCAATTTTAGCGGAGATATTTGCAAAATAGTAGGACTTGTGGTCTAAAGCTGACTTGCAATACATATCACACACACAAACACACAGAGAGAGAGATAATTGGGGTTTCCCCCCTGCTAAGGGTAGGGATAACTTGTTAAACATTCCTAAACTTAGTTAATCATCTGTTTTTCAGGTTAATATGTTAAATATAAGCAATTGGAGGGCCACTGTTTTAAGATGGGAACCTCCTATACCATGGAAGATCTTCGCCCTGTTTAGAACCCTGAAAAGCCAGGGTTCAAAAATATGCAGGGAGTATTCACAAATATAGGAGAATCTCCCAAGATTGCAAATTCTGTGTTAGGACTGAAGAAGAGGAGATTTCCTCTTGGAGAAAAGATGGATTCCTGAAACCTGAGGAAAAGATATATGCTATTCGCTGTCTTTACCATAAAGGGAGAGGAGACTCATTGCACCACTGCTGCTGATGACATTCATAGGACCAACAGAGCAGAAAGCTATCCAAACGAGTGCGGGAAATAGTTCTTTAATGCAACACTGCTCAATGACTCCCAGCGTATTTTGAGCCGAAATAATGCTTCACTTGAGAAACATTGCAAAGGAAAATCTGCCTATACATCTTCCCAAAAGAGCCATATTTCAACATATCTAATGGAAAAGCATGTCTACAGTTCATTAATTCACAATAATGTTCCCTGATGGGGAGCTATTTTAACTTGGAGTGCATTGGGACCACTAAATAATGTATTAAAATTTTAATACATATTATTTATTAAGGTTTTGGTAGCACCCTTTGCCACAACAGTCAGGGTGGTGTACAGCAAAAGCAAATGTGAAACCTAATAAAATAATTAACAACGATTCACATAGAATTTGTTGTTGTTTAGTCGTTTAGTCGTGTCCGACTCTTCGTGACCCCATGGACCATAACACGCCAGACACTCCTGTCTTCCACTGCCTCCTGCAGTTTGGTCAGATTCATGTTCGTAGCTTCGAGAACACTGTCCAACCATCTCGTCCTCTGTCGTCCCCTTCTCCTAGTGACCTCAATCTTTCCCAACATCAGGGTCTTTTCCAGGGAGTCTTCTCTTCTCATGAGGTGGCCAAAGTATTGGAGCCTCAGCTTCACGATCTGTCCTTCCAGTGAGCACTCAGGGCTGATTTCCTTAAGAATGGATAGGTTTGATCTTCTTGCAGTCCATGGGACTCTCAAGAGTCTCCTCCAGCACCATAATTCAAAAGCATCAATTCTTCGGCGATCAGCCTTCTTTATGGTCCAGCTCTCACTTCCATACATCACTACTGGGACAACCATAGCTTTAACTATACGGACCTTTGTAGGCAAGGTGATTTCTCTGCTTTTTAAGATGCTGTCTCGGTTTGTCATTGCTTTTCTCCCAAGAAGCAGGCGTCTTTTAATTTCGTGACTGCTGTCACCATCTGCAGTGATCAAGGAGCCCAAGAAAGTAAAATCTCTCACTTCCTCCATTTCTTCCCCTTCTATTTGCCAGGAGGTGATGGGACCAGTGGCCATGATCTTGGTTTTTTTGATGTTGAGCTTCAGACCATATTTTGCACTCTCCTCTTTCACCCTCATTAAAAGGTTCTTTAATTCCTCCTCACTTTCTGCCATCAAGGTTGTGTCATCTGCATATCTGAGGTTGTTGATATTTCTTCCGGCAATCTTAATTCCGTCTTGGGATTCATCTAGTCCAGCCTTTCGCATGATGAATTCTGCATATAAGTTAAATAAGCAGGGAGACAATATACAACCTTGTCGTACTCCTTTCCCAGTTTTGAACCAATCGGTTGTTCCATATCCAGTTCTAACTGTAGCTTCTTGTCCCACATAGAGATTTCTCAGGAGACAGATGAGGTGATCAGGCACTCCCATTTCTTTAAGAACTTGCCATAGTTTGCTGTGGTCGACACAGTCAAAGGCTTTTGCATAGTCAATGAAGCAGAAGTAGACGTTTTTCTGGAACTCTCTAGCTTTCTCCATAATCCAGCGCATGTTTGCTATTTGGTCTCTGGTTCCTTTGCCCCTTTGAAATCCAGCTTGCACTTCTGGGAGTTCTCGGTCCACATACTGCCTAAGCCTGCCTTGTAGAATTTTAAGCATAACCTTGCTAGCGTGTGAAATGAGCGCAATTGTGCGGTAGTTGGAGCATTCTTTGGCACTGCCCTTCTTTGGAATTGGGATGTAGACTGATCTTCTCCAATCCTCTGGCCATTGCTGAGTTTTCCAAACTTGCTGGCATATTGGGTGTAGCACCTTAACGGCATCATCTTTTAAAATTTTAAATAGTTCAGCTGGAATATCATCACTTCCACTGGCCTTGTTATTAGCAGTGCTTTCTAAGGCCCATTTGACTTCACTCTCCAAGATGTCTGGCTCAATGTCAGCAACCACACTACCTGGGGTGTGGTATCCATATCTTTCTGGTATAATTCCTCTGTGTATTCTTGCCACCTCTTCTTGATGTCTTCTGCTTCTGTTAGGTCCTTACCACTTTTGTCCTTTATTATGGTAATCTTTGTACGAAATGTTCCTTTCATATCTCCAATTTTCTTGAACAGATCTCTGGTTTTCCCCATTCTATTGTTTTCCTCTATTTCTTTGCATTCCTCGTTTAAGAAGGCCCTCTTGTCTCTCCTTGCTGTTTTTTTTTTGGAAATCTGCATTCAGTTTCCTGTATCTTTCCCTATCTCCCTTGCATTTTGCTTGCCTCCTCTCCCCCACTATTTGTAAGGCCTCGTTGGACAGCTATTTTGCTTTCTTGCATTTCCTTTTCCTTGGGATGGTTTTTGTTGCTGCCTCCTGTATAATGTTACGAGCCTCCATCCATAGTTCTTCAGGCACTCTGTCCACCAAATCTAAATCCTTAAACCTGTTCCTCACTTCCACTGTGTAATCATAAGGGATTTGATTTAGATTGTATCTTACTGACCCAGTGGTTTTTCCTACTTTCTTCAGTTTAAGCTGGAATTTTGCTATAAGAAGCTGATGATCTGAGCCACAGTCAGCTCCAGGTCTTGTTTTTGCTGACTGTATAGAGCTTCTCCATCTTTGGCTGCAGAGAATATAATCAATCTGAGATAGTAGATCATGGAAGAATGGTATTCAGGAGAGGAATTGATTCTTTTCTGGAATATACATTTGGATTTTTTTAAAAAAAATATTTCCAAAGGCTTTTTTTGTAATATTTTATTCACCCTTTTCTCAGAGTAGTACATTTTCATGCATATGGTTATAATTAGTTGCTTATAATTGAACAATTTGTTTTGGGTTCTTCATTTGTAGCATGCTATTGTTTTGCATGCTGCAAAATGGTATGAATCAAAACACAAGCACTCTTAGCTGGCAAAGAATGAGCTTTTTCTTTTCACTCCTTTGCTGTATGCAAGTGCAAACAAGTTCACAGATTATATTTTTTTGCAGGATTCACGGTACATCATTTCATGCTGAAATGCCACAGGACATGAAGTCTTTTAGTAAACACTTTAAGGCAAAATTCAGGCATTTAAGCATCTGGTAGCTCTCATACAGCCTGATCTGTCCATCCTTCTAGTTTGCCATGAATTCTTTCCGTCTGCCCTAAAATGACATTTGAAAAAAGGTACTTGTTAATTTTGAATGTCAGTTGAAAAATGACAGACCTCTCTGGTGGAACAGAAGTGCTTTGAACCTAAAAAGGTTCACAAAGTACTGAAAAAGTCAAATATAGTTAAATGGAGCCTCGATGATACAGAAATGAATTAAGTGTTTTGCTTTTCAAACGGGTGAAAGAAAACATTTCTTAAAATGTTCAAGCACTGAAAGGAACCCTGAATGGGATGCAATTAGGATTGCCATATCCCATACCCCCATATCTGGTCAGTCTAATCAGCATATTATGTAAATCATTTGCTATTTATTCAAATCATCCAGAGCATTGAGAAATTAAATATAGTAAGAAGTCTACAACTAAAAACATATGCACATTTTGCTAAGAGTAAGTCCAACTGAACTCAAAAATACCAACTTCAAAGTAGACATGTATGGTATTGTGTGGTTGGACCAATAAAGTAACCAGCTCATTTATTATAACTCACAAATTTTACAGTATCTTTAATTATTTCTCCTTCCTTTTCTTAGGCATGAGAATCCCTTTCTAATATTTGTCAATTTTTTGTCAGTGTTCAGCACTCTGTTGTTATGTTTATCTCTAATATTGGTACCCCTCCCCCCCCAAAAAATCCTAAACTTTATGCCAACTGTTTTAAACCTATTATTACAGTGGTACCTCTGGTTAAGAACTTAATTTGTTCCGGAGGTCCATTCTTAACCTGAAACTGTTCTTAACCTGAAACACCACTTTAGCTAATGGGGTCTCCTGCTGCTGCCGCACCGCTGGAACACAATTTGTGTTCTCATCCTGAAGCAAAGTTCTTAACCTGAGGTACTATTTCTGGGTTAGCGGAGTTTGTAACCTGAAGCGTTTGTAACCTGAAGAGTTTGTAACCCAAGGTACCACTGTATTATTATTATTATTATTATTATTATTATTATTATTATTATTATTATGGAGTAATTTAGAAGAGGGGGATTTAGGAGGGTACAAAAACCATTTGGTACTCATGTAGCTGAAATCTACACGTTTGCTAAGATCAGATTCCTTGGGATGTGTTCTGGAAGAAAAAATTGTGCATTATCCTGTTTGTGTGTTTTATTGTCTGGTGTTCTTCTTTCCATAAATATATTTGCTGCTGAATTGTCTGTTTAAATTTTTCAGCTATTGAGCCTCCTTTAAAATTGCTTCCCCATTCATGGAAATACTGCTTTTAGTAGCTCAGTTATATAACAGAAAAGAAAATAAAGGTTAAGCACAGAAACACAACATGGGCTATTTGAATATATATATATATATATATATATATATATATATATATATATATGTCTGGAATATTGTAAAACACACATACGGTAGCTGGTATTGAACAGTCCTACATGTACATGCGTGCGTACACACATGCACACACACACACACACACACACACACACACACACACAGAAC
Source organism: Zootoca vivipara (assembly GCF_965207765.1). Lineage (NCBI taxonomy): Eukaryota > Metazoa > Chordata > Lepidosauria > Squamata > Lacertidae > Zootoca > Zootoca vivipara. Next base: position 17,522,888 of record NC_142587.1, on the reverse strand, counting down.
TGCTTCTTATTATGGCACACCTGAAGTACATCGTGATGTTGTGATGTTGTTTTTTGCAAAATATTACAGAGAAAGGAGAAATGAATAGAAAACTAATATTGCGGCACAGGAAATTTATTATCACTTTTTTCTTCTTTGCAGAAGATCAATATTATCTGGAGAGAGATAATGGAGGAAATTTTGCATTCCATTTGAATAGTAAAGTATATGGCATTTTAGAGAGAGAGAGAAAATGTGCCAAATGATAAGGATAGTTACAGTAGAAGGGAAATAATCTTCTACACGTAGTGGGGAAAAGACAGTAGCTAAACCTTACATACTAAGCCTTGGCAACAGAGAGAGAAGAAAATATTCTCCCTGGGATGAAGAACAATGGATCTCCTCCTAGTCACTGTCATTTCTGCCCGTAGTAGTCCAAATACAGCATTGCCACAGGGGATTCTGGGGAGAAAAGTGGTCAGAATCATCTTCATCATTGGCACAAGAGTCTCTCTCTCTCTCTCTCTCTCTCTCTCTCTCTCTCTCACACACACACACAATCTTTCAAGAATTTATCGCTGCAAGGAAAATAACTGAAATCCCCTCTCCATATCTGTAGTCTGTGGTATCTTGTTTACTTTTGAGTGAACATGTCTACGATCAGGGCTTTTCCCCCCCAGCTGGAACTTGCTGGAACTGAGTTCCGGCACCTCTCAGGTGGGCAGCAGTGCAATTATAGGAGAACAAGGGAGGAATTCATGGTGAGTTCCAGCACCTCTTTTTCTAGAAAAATTGCACTGTCTGTGATAACATAGGAAGTTACTGCAATTCTGAGTCAGCCCATTAGTCAGCTTAGCTCACTTTTGTCAACACTTGAGTGGTGGTGGTTCTCCAAGTTTTTCAGCAAAGGGATATCCCCAGACCTACCCAGAGATTCTGGGATTTTACCTGGGACCTTTGCATGAAAAGCAGGTGCACTTTCCCATTTTATTATTATTTCTCCCTTCCAAATAATCTAGAAGTCAGTCTCAGCTGCATGGAATGAGTGTAACTATGTGAAAATTGCACCGCAGAATTGGCAACCACCAGACAGCACCCTTCACCCCCACTTAAAAATTGCCCCTCAGCTGCAAGGAATGAGTGTGACTATGTGAAAATTGCACCGCAGAATTGGCAACCACCAGACAGCACCCTTCACCCCCACTTAAAAATTGCCCCTTCCCAAATGCCCCCATGTCATGGCATTTGTGTCATAGTTTTGGAGAAGATAATACAGTGATACCTTGGTTTACAACCATAATCTGTTCTGGAGATCCGGTTGTAAACCAAAACAGGTTGTAACCCAAGGCACACTTTCGCCAATGGGGCCTCCCAAAAAATTTTTTTAAATGGTTGTAATCCAAAAAAAAAAAGAAGGTTGTAATAATAATAAGGGGGACACACACTTCAAGGTTTGACTATACAGTGGTACCTCAGTTTACAAACACAATTGGTTCCGGAAGTCCGTACTTAACCTGAAGCGTACTTAACCTGAAGCAAACTTTCCCTTTGAAAGTAATGGAAAGTGGATTAATTCGTTCCAGACAGTCTGTGGAGTACTTAAACTGAAAATACTCAAACCGAGGCGTACTTAAACCGAGGTATCACTGTATGTTGTTCTGCCCTAAGTGACAGTACAAATGTATCCGCTGTATGGAGGAGTCAATTTGCCAGTGATTGTCCCAGCACAAGTGGCTTGCATCTGGCTCAAACTAATAGATGTTGGTCTCAAGAAGCTCCTCAATTTTATATGATTTCATGTCAGAGAGAAGCCACACTATTGCATTTTCAGCATTGGTCAAAGTATGCTTAACATTCTCCACTCGGAGATATATTTTCTCTTGTGTGGCTAATTAGTTGGCTTTGTATGCTTTCCCTCTGACCTTGCTATTGTTTCTTTTCCCACATAATCTTCTTCAGCAACTCCCATATCCAGAGGCATTTCCCCTGACATTTATTTGCTTTTTTGAAGTTGTTTGCTTCATTTATCATTAAGCCATTGTGTTTAAAAAAGGAGGCAAACAGCATCATTTCATATGTGACCCTGTGCTAGACCTTGTGATTCAGTGGCAGTTCAAAGTGTGTGGTTTTTATTTCAGCCACCTGAACAGAGTGAAAACCTTTTTTTAAAAAACAACAACAACACATTGTAGTGTTTTTATAGCTGCAAAAGGAGGAATATTTCGGAAACTGCTGCTAAGATGCAAAGCTGGGTGTTTCTTAAGATACCCACTTAGTCTAAAGAATACTTTCCCCATAGAAAATGCACTGGATGACGTTACACTAACATTACAGATAGAGGAGAATATATATTTTTTGTCCACGTTTTAAATAAATTGAACTAATTAGTACCTCTGATTTTAAAATCATAGACCGAACTTAACTATCCTCCAGTGTTTGCAATTCTCTGAATCTTGTGGTGCAAATTCAGGTAGTTAACCGTGTTGGTCTCGCACAGTCGAAATATATATAAAAAATAATTTTTCTTGTGGTGCAGTTCTCATTTCAAAAACGAATGAACGTGCATTTTAGAAAACCATCTTTAAAAAAATACGTAAAATATCTCATAAAATATCTCAAAGGGGTTTTACAGTAAAAATATCAACAATTTAAAACAAGTTTGTATGTAGAAACTATTTTTTAATATATCTATATCTATCTATCTATCTATCTATCTATCTATCTATCTATCTATCTATCTATCTAATGCATGTATACAAGCAATTCAATCCAAAAGAAACAAATGAAAACGTCTGTATCAGTGCAGATACAGATTGGAATAAAATATCCACTTGTATGTCAGAAAGGCACACATACACGCTTTATTTGAAAGATTTATGTCTTGCTTTTCCACCTCCACAAATGAGTTGTTGAAAGCAGATTACAAATAAAGAGGAAACGTAGAACCAGCAATCGCCAAATCATTAAAACTTAAAATAGGGGCCAAAATACAAAAAAAAAAAAACAGCATTAAGAATAAATGCCAACGTTTCCTTGGGGCTCATGTACAGTTCTACTTGAGCTGTGTCTAAAAATAAGCAACTGATGGAATCCTATGCTGACATAATTACCGTATTTTTTCCTGTCTATAAGACGCCCCCATGTATAAGATGTCCCCTATTTTGGGGGACTCCAATTTAAGAAAATGAGGGGAGATGGCCATCGTGTATATATAAGAAGCCCCCAAATTTTGGACATTATTTTTTAGGGGAAAGAACCTAGTCTTATACACAGGAAAATACGGTATGCAGGAAAAAGGATTGTGATGTGTACCTCTGTTCCCAATGAAGCAGAAGCAGGAACAAGTTATAGACCAGGGGGAAGAGACACTCGCAATGGACGGAAGAAAGCTATCAATGTTTTCGTGAATGAAATGTGCTTGGGTGGGAAGGTGGGAAACAAAGGAAGCTGAAATGATCAGGGCAGCTGAAGCTTTCGATAGAGGTTGCTGCTTTGCGGCCTTGCTAAAAATAAGCAAGTGCCAAATGTGACTGCTGGTTAATTATGGCATATCTGAAAGCCTGCTAGAGGTTGCTGGCATTGTGGGAATTGCAGGATGTGGCAAAGGGCCAGGGGAGCCATTTCTGGCTGCTAAAAGCCATTTAGGAACTCTGGAAGCTGCCAGCACAAGAGATTATGTAAAGACAGCTGTGGCCATGATTCCTGCAAATATCTACCTCAGTTCCCGATGCCACTCAGGTCAGTTGGAGAGACTATTCTGGGATGCAGCAGTCCTACTTAGGAAAAACATGTTTAATGCCAAATAATACACAGTGAATTCAAGCATTTGTGAATCTGGGCTTGTTTCAATCAGGACTGTTGGGCTTAATTTCCCCAAATATTGCAACATTTAGATGTGGCTTGAAGGGTCATGCACGCTAAGTTGAGGAACCCACTGAATCTTTGAGTTAAAAATGATTTAGCTTAAATGTTTAGCAAATGAATCAGCTTTGATGATGCTGTAGATTGCAGGCATATTGCATTTTCTAGAAGAACACGATTGTGTTCAAATAAGGGACTCCATTTAGTGGTGGCCACATGTGATTGTAATGGGCAGGGCATTATTCTTATTCTTATTATATTTCTTACTCACTCTACACCAGGCATCCCCAAACTTTGGCCCTCCAGGTGTTCTGGACTACAATTCCTATCATCCCCGGCCACTGGTCCTGTTAGCTAGGGATCTTGGGAATTGTAGGCCAAAACATCTGGAGGGCCACAGTTTGGGGATGCCTGCTCTACACCATAGGGTCCCAAATTGGGTTACAACAATATATATATACATATGCACAGGACTTTTTTAAACCCAAAACTTACTGGAACTCAGGTTCCGGCACTTCTGTGGTGGACACGATTGCCATTACAGTGGACCCTTGGGTTACTTTCGGGTAGTGTAACTTTCGTGTTGCAAATGCGGCCAACCCAGAAGTGTATACTTCTGGGTTTCGCCGCATGCGCATGCTAAGAAGCGCTCTATTGCGCCGTGTGCGTGCGCAGAAACAGCACCTTTAGATGTGGACTTTTGGGGGATACGTACGGACAAATTAAGTTCGCATCCAGAGGGTCCACTGTATAAGAGAGCAAGGGAGTTCATTGTGAATTCCAGCATGCACACACACACACACACACACACACACACACACACACACACACATATATATATCACTGCATATGTACATTAGAATTGGTTAAAACAATTTAGTGAGGGTCACATGCAATTATTCTGGCCAGCTCACAACTCCTATGCCGTGATTGATCTTCTGCCCTCAGTATGCCTAGGGACCCATTCATTCTCCCAAGCTTTATTGGGGGGAAAAGAAACCTTTTAAAAAACAAAACCTTAGGTTCCCCCCCTCTACACACCCACTGCAACCTCAAACCTTTTAATGAGAAGCTGTGAAAAAGCTTCAAGTTACTGTATCTCCCTGCTTGCCAGCTCCATTATCACATTCTCAATTGAAACAAACAAACAAACAAACAAACAAACAAAAATACTGTCAGGAAAGAGGAGGTGGTAACTGCCAACAGGTCCATACTAGAGACAGAAAGAGGCTTGCTGGAAATGGTGCTCTTAATTAAGCTCAGGGGCAAACATTCCTGCTGGGGAGGATCTTGAACTGAATGAGGAGGTAGAGGAAGCGATAAACCCAAGGCTTCCCAGCAAGCAACAATGCTCCTTGAAGTGTTGAGAAGTTCACCTCCATTTAAAGACTAGGCTCCTCTTGTTCTCTTTCCAGTGAGCCTTGCATATCTCTGAATTTCCCTTCTTCTTTTCACCTGTGTGAGGATAAGTTCATGCGAAGCAGGAGAGCAGAGGTTACTGCATAGTGAAGGGTGAGCCCCATTTTGAGTGGGACCCAAGCTTGAAGACTCTTACCGAGGTAAAGCCTTCTGTACTGAGGGAGCTTGTATTGCTATGGATGAATTCATGATACCAGCAGTTCTACAGTGGTACCTCGGGTTACAAACACCCCCCCGGTTACAAACACTGCAGGTTACAGACTCCACTAACCTGGAAGTAGTACCTCGGGTTAAGAACTTTGCCTCAGGATGAGAACAGAAATCATGCAGTGGTGGTGTGACGGCAGCAGGAGGCCCCGTTAGCTAAAGTGGTACCTTAGGTTAAAAATGGTTTCAGGTTAAGAACGGACCTCTGGAACGAATTAAGTTTATAACCAGAGGTACCACTGTATATGCTAACTATTGTGATAAAACAGAGGAGAAAGGACTTACGGAAATGAAAGTGTTTGGCCTGTGATAAGATTCAGACCATCATGCCATCAAGTTTATTTAGTTTTGCTTGCTAGACACCTCATATAAAGGTAAAGGTAAAGGACCCCTGGACGGTTAAGTCCAGTCAAAGGCAACTATGGGGTCGCAGCGCTCATCTCGCTTTCAGCACATGGAAACAGTGTCTACCTTCCCACCACAGCATTACTTATTTATCCACTTGCACTGGCATGCATTTGAACTGCTAGGGGAGCTCACCCTGTTGCAGGGATTCAAACCACCAAGCCCAAGAGACTCAGTGGTTTAGACCACAGTGCCACACGCGTCCCTCATATACAAGTTCTTTAGACACTATGCAAATAAATTAAAAGCATGACAATAATATATATAAAAAATCACCATGATGATAAAAACATCCAACCCAGCATAAGGCCGAATGCAAATGGCCAATTCATAAAACAACAACAACAACAACAACAACAACAACAACAACAACAACAACAACAATGCAAATCACAGGATAGAATAATAAACACAAAATTCAGGAGCTAAAGCTGTCAGCCATACCATCGGGACTAAAATGGCTTGGAGAAACAGAAAAGTTAGCCTTACATCTAAAGGACAACACAGTGTGGGTGCCAGGCAGGGGCATGATCTAGGAAGGAAGGGCAAAGTCCCCCCCCCATTTCTAAGGAGGGGACCGCCCCCCTCAATATTCTGTGGCCTGCAGAGCCTTACGGGCCTTCCCACGACTAGTGGAAGGCTGCACCAGTGGTGTTTGGAGACACCGCAGGGACTGGAACATGTGGAGTGAAGTCTTACTGGCCTGCACAGTGTCTCCCAATGCTGCAATGTCTCCCAATGCATGGCCTAGCAGAAGGCTGCACTGTGGTGCCAGGGAAGCTTTTCTGAAGAGGTCATTTCATAGCCGCTGGTCCACCACAAAAAGGGTCATCTAATGGCCTCTTTCTCAACCTGCCCTTAATGGTCCTTCCTTCCTTCCTTCCTTCCTTCCTTCCTTCCTTCCTTCCTTCCTTCCTTCCTTCCTTCCTTCCTTCCTTTTGACAAAGTAATAAACATAAATAAATAAGAATAAAAATGTATACCCCACCACCGAGAACTATTCCACTTTCTAGCTATAATAATTCATGCAGCTGTCAATAAATTTGTGAGCAAGTCCTTCATAGCCTGTGGTCCATTCCAACCTTGCTGAGATGCCGGGGATTGAACCAGGACTCTTGTGCATGTACAAAGCATCCATTCTTCTACCACGGAGTTATGTAGAGTTGACCATTGTGATTGAGAGATACATAAAGGGAAGCAAGAGTGCTCTTAACATACATAGCATTTCACCCCCAATTTCATATTAAATCTATTGAAGAGCAGCCAAAGCGAGGCTTGTGGGAATTTCACACTAGTGAAATCCCTTGCCTTTCCCCCATGAGTATATCTCATGCAGGGAGGAAATGACCCTGAGGTTTTAGGAATATGCCCTTAGCTTCAGCACAGCATGTTGTAAATTCAAGCGGCACTGACTGAGTTTCATGTGCAGTATTTTTGTTTAATCAAGGCCCTGTCTTACAATGAAATATGAGCCACTGCTGCTTGATAAGCTAACACGGAGGTGGTGCAAGGCCACAGCGCCAAGAAGTGCTCAGACCTCCGGCACAAAGATTCAAAGCTTACTCACATTAACAACTTCCCTGTTTCCGAGAACTGAAAAGTAGATTTTTAACTTAACAGGAAACTGACGGCGCACATCTTTAGTGTCAGAAACCTGTGAATTAGCGTGTCAGGGTCAAACAATGGTGCTGGAACACCTCAACACCTGGCAATTCAGAACTTTATACCACAAAATGATAGACCATGGCCTCCTTCAAATTCACATAGATTTATGTGTGATTGGTAGTTTTCAGGGAACGTTACGACTACCACATTCTGAAAACATTGCTGATGATTCAAAAACAACAGCAACTGTGTTTTCACAAGACAGCAATCTTGTATATCAGGGGTCAGCAAACTTTTTCAGCAGGGGGCTGGTCCACTGTCCCTCAGACCTTGAGGGGGGGCGGAATATTTTTTTTGGGGGGGAGGAACAAATTCCTATGCCCCACAAATAACCCAGAGATGCATTTTAAATAAAAGTGCACATTCTATTCATGCAAAAACACGCTGATTCCCGGACTGTCTGCGGGCCGGATTTAGAAGGCGATTGAAGTAGACCAGACCCTCCAAGTGCCCCTATTTTCCAAGGGACAGTCCCAAATTTACAGAAGCCATCCCAGTTTCTGGTCCCGGAATGTCTTGCTTTGCCTTAAAGGTAAAGGTAAAGGACCCCTGAAAGTTAAGTCCAGTCACGAACGACTCTGGGGTTGTGGCGTTCATCTCGTTTTACTGGATGAGGGAGCCAGTGCTTGTCCATAGACAGTTTTTCTGGGTCATGTGGCCAGCATGACTAAGCCACTTCTGGCAAACCAGAGCAGCGCACGGAAACGCCATTTACCTCCCCGCCGGAGTGGTCCCTATTTATCTACTTGCACTTTGATGTGCTTTCGAACTGCTAGGTTGGCAGGAGCTGGGACCAAGCAACGGGAGCTCACCCCGTCACGGGGATTTGAACCGTCAACCTATTTTCATTGAAGAAATGTTGGAGGGTATGGTAGACCACAAACTTGACATGAGTCAACAGTGTGATGCAGCAGCTAAAAAAACCCCAATGCAATTCTGGGTTGCATCAATAGGAGTATAGCATCTAGAGCAAGGGAACTAATAGTACCACTGTATTCTGCTCTGGTCAGACCTCACCTGGAGTACTGTGTCCAGTTCTGGGCACCACAGTTCAAGAAGGATACTGACAAGCTGGAACGTGTCCAGAGAAGGGCAACCAAAATGGTCAAAGGCCTGGAAATGATGCCTTATGAGGAACGGCTTAGGGAGCTGGGTATGTTTAGCCTGGGGAAGAGAAGGTTAATGGGTGATATGATAGCCATGTTCAAATATATAAAAGGATGTCATATAGAGGAGGGAGAAAGGTTTTTTTCTGCTGCTCCAGAGAAGCGGACATGGAGCAATGGATTCAAGCTACAAGAAAGAAGATTCCACCTAAACATTAGGAAGAACTTCCAAAATTTAATGAATATAAGAAAAAAATGTGGAAAACGCCAACCTCTTAGCAGACAGGTGAAGGACTCATAAAGATAAAAAAATAAGGAATAAAAGACATAAAAAGGTATACAAAAGAATACCTTTCTTTTGGGGGGGTAGGGTGATTAGGTGGATGGGGATTTTTCTCTTTTATTTCTCTTCCCTTTTTTTGTATCTGCAATTGTGGTTGGATGATACTGTGCTAAAAAGGTATGAACTTTTTTTTCCTTCTTATTTTAAGCAAATTTTGTATTAATGTATTATTGTATTATGGAAATTTAAATAATAATTTAATTTTTTTAAAAATAAACATTAGGAAGAAACTTCCTGACAGTAAGAGCTGTTTGACAGTGGTATTTGCTGCCAAGGAGTGTGGTGGAATCTCCTTCTTTGGAGGTCTTTAAGCGGAGGCTTGACAGCCATCTGTCAAGAATGCTTGATGGTGTTTCCTGCTTGCCAGGGGGTTGGACTGGATGGCCCTTGTGGTCTCTTCCAACTCTATGATTCTATGGTAAACTAGGTTGAGGAGCACCAGCCCAAAGCTACCCAGTGAATGAAGATTTGTACCTGGGTCTCCCCAGTCTGAACACTAACACCACACTCACTTTGGCCGTGTACACACACTAGTTTAAAGTGATTGGATGCATATTAGATATGAATGATGTTCACCTGATGTTATCCTCATCCAAGTGGCAGTCTGCCCTAGTTTAACTCACATTCTCCTGACCCATGGATAATGTGATAAGGGGTTGGATCCAGTGTAAAATTGTGTGTTGCCCCACTGTGAACGTAGTTAAGCACATTGTGTTGGGGGTCAGTTTAACCTGTGTGGTGAAGTTTTGCTGGATACCATCTAACACCTTGCCCCTTACTTCCTACAGTGAGGTGCCCTCCAGTGGGCTGCTGCTGGTGTCTGGCACAAACAATGGAAATGTAAAACAAAACAAAACAAAAAAATGTGCTGCTTTTCTGGTATATTTGTGGGGTGGGGTGGAATGATGTGCATCCCTGATTACATTCTGGTTAGCTATGGGCATGTAAATATTACTAGATCAGGACATATATTTCCAGATTTGACTTACCAAGACCCACTTTAACTATTAATAAATGTTGAATGAAAAGAAAAGTATTTGTTGCATTCCTGTTAGTGTTTTTAAAAATGTATCCTATACTGACTGCCAACTTGTTGACACATGATTACAATCAACCACACTTACTTCCACATTTTCTAGTCTTGTATTCTCAGCACAGTGTTCTCTTCTGATAACATTTCCTTTATCATATCCAGAAAGCAACTTACATTATCTTTGTATTGCTATAATCAACTAACTTACACGTCTGTTCCTTAAGGCAATCTGAAGACCATACTAAATAATTATGTGCAGTACATATATCCAGTGAGGGCAGGGAAAGTAATTTTCTTGTTATCCTGTTGGAAACATGAATAGTAACAAGTAAGGCCAATGTTGCCCTTCTTATCTCTGTCTAAGAGCTATAATAAGCAAGTACAGCTGTACATTTATATGTTTTTTTGGGTTTATTTGTTCTATAGATTGAATTGGCCTTTACATTTCCAGAGAACCACTGACTTAAACTATATAGGTATTGATTTTACATATAAGGAGTACGGTTTGAGTATAGTTGCATAAGCAGTATCTATTGACTTCATTTTGCATCATTTGAGTAACTAAAGTCTGTTGGTAATTTTGTTTCACATCATATGAAACTAACTTTCTTTCTTCCTCTTTCAACAAATATCTGGCACACCTCTCTTCATTTATCACCCCCTTTTGCATAATTCAATTAAATCATCACCTTACAGACTTGTCCCTGGTGGAAAGTGGATTTTCGGCAGATCCCTTCTCTTTGCTTACAGACAGAAATTGTCCAAAATAAGATAAAAACATGAATAAACTTGGAAACCAGCTATTTTGAAGGGAGGCAGGAGATTAAAAGAATACATTTCCCCCTCCTCCATGTGGTCACCATAAAACTGTAACTAAATATCATTCACTCTCTGAAGATTTGGATAACATTTGTTTTTGTTCTTTACAGAACTTTGGGCTGAAGGATTCTTTCTCTCTTCTCTCTCCTCCTCTCCCTCCCTCTGTCACATACAGAAGGTGTTAGGATTGTCTTCTAATTCTGCCATCCCATAGCATACTGCAATCACCAAGGTAATATCACAAAGGCAACTATCTGCACCCAAACAATAAATGTCCATAGAAATGGCAAATATAGTTTCTTTCCAAATTTCAACATTAGAGTTCGCAGGATTCATGTAATTACATGTAGCTGTGTTTCTGGACTTTCCATCGCTATGTCTTTAAATTTGTGAGCCCTACCCATGTTTCCTAAGGAGGTTTAACAAACTGAATGACATCGTCCTCTTTCTATCCTCCTCCTGATGGAAACATGCAGATGGGGATAGGTAAACTTCTATAGAGATTTTTTTTGTTTAAGATGGGATTGGAGGTATATGTATGCGTGAATAGACTAGTTATTGTCTCACCTTTATTCTTGTAGATATACCCCTGCTTTAAGTCATTTGCATACTGTCTTCTCTTGTACATTATTTACTACAAAGGTATATCTTTATTGTGCATTCTCAATGTATTTTTAATTTAAATTTTCCTTATTCTACTTGTTAATTCATTGAAATTCTGTTACAATTGATTTTGACAGCTCGATTGACTAAGCTCTATAGCGACGAAACATCTGATTACCAGAATGACGTCCAAGCACTGAACCACTGGTACAGGTATATCACAAGTGGGCTCTTTGTTACTGTGTTTGAAATTGTTCAAGATAAAATCTGTTTTGGAAAGAGAAGAAATGAGCACTGAACCACTGATATATTACAAGTCGACTCTTTATTTACTGCATTAGCAATTATTTAAGATAAAACATATTTTGGAAAGAAACAACTTTCCCCATTTTTATGGATGCTTATTGTTCATTTACCAATAGTTGCCTTGATGGTATTATCTTGTGTCAATTGCAGTAGTCATTGTATCACCACCCTGTTCATTGTTTGATGGTTATCCCATAACATAGGCAACTGCAAAACCTCAATAAAAGTGTCCGTATGTGGTGGATTGAATTTACCTTCCAAAGTTTCCTAGCATTTGAAGTTAACCATGGCTATCTTCTCGCATCATAAGTATGGATGAAGGATAGCCATGCTCTCCTAAAACAAATACTTAATTTAACTTAAATTTATGTTGTGCCTTGTCATCCACTGAGCTATTGCATTAGGTCTTGATAGTATTGATCCCCTCTGCCAGCCGGCATATGCAGGGTACAGCTGTTCTTTGGGGGCTTCAGACATATTTCTGAGTAGATGAAATCTGATGAGAAAGTCTGGAGAATATAAAGGGGAGTCCCAGTTCTGTCATTCATATGTTTTTATTGGTTTGATGGTCCTTTGCTCATACACTTTAGAAAAAAAAGAGGTAATGCCTATCACACACACACAAAAATCACCTTCATATCATCTTAACAATACTTTATTCAAATGCATTGTCTTCATCCCACAACAGCTACATAATCTTTGATTCAAGCCTCCATCAGAGCAGCTATTTACTACTATAATATATGGCTGATGATCATTTCCTTTTTATCAGCCATTCCAAGACTTCAGGCTATACAGAAATGCTGCTGCTTGAAATTAGACTAGCACACGATTAAATCAGAGCAAGATTAAATCTCAGTGGTATGGCTTTGTGTGATCTCCATGACTACCTATCAAATGATGTACTGACATTAAACTTTTACTGCAGATCTGTGAAGCTCTCTCTGGGAACTCTGCTTTCAATATTATGATGGACAAAAATAAGGTGTCAATGCAGACTCAGTTGTCACACTTCCAAGTTCATGCCATCTCGATTTAATGAGAATATTTCTTTCTATGGTCTCTAACCTAAAGAAGCCACTAATTGTTCTACCATACCCTGACACCCTGAATTCAATCCATTTTAGGTGTACTTTTCTTCCCTTTAACAGGGGTGGCCAACTCCCAAGAGACTGTGATCTACTCACAGAGTTAAAAAAGTGGCAGTGATCTATCCCCTTTTGGGGGGTTCAGGTCAAAGTTGTTGAGCTTTTCTTAGGAAGGAGGAAGGCCCATTTTTTTGGGGGGTGGTTTCGGGTGAAAGTTGTTGAGTTTTTTCAGGGAAGGGGTAAAACGTTGAGCTTTTTTTTAGGGGAGCCACAATTGTTCTGCTTCTTTGGGGGGAGCCGATGATCTACCAGTGATCTACCACAGATCACGATCTACCTGTTGGATATGCCTGCTTTATAATATATAGTAAATAGATGATTTATGTCATAAACACAGTGCAAATCCATCAGCAAGCCTTTGAAAGAATGGAACATCATGAATAGTACCATGCACTTTAAACTTTTTATTAAATATATTAATGAGGACATCTATGTATTACTGAAGTGATACTGCTACGTGTTACACACACGTCACCGGTAGTCATTCTTTGCAGAAAGGTTAAGCAGAGTTGTTATCAAATTTTACCCAGTGTGAAATTCTGAGTCAAATTTTGAGGTTTTCCTCAGACGAAGCAAGTGAGGAATTTTGAGAGAAGCAAAACCGGTTTTGACGAGACAACAGAAATTTCTCAAGTATATGGGGGAGGGGCGGTGAAGAGCAAAATTTCAATGTATACTTGGGGGTTCCTGCTTGGATCAAATACCCATGGGATTTCCAGGAAAACAATAAAGAATGATGCTAAGATCTTGCTGAAATGGCTAAATTGACATTAAAACTAAGAAGAAGAGATGATAATGAATTTAAAGAAGAACGGAATGACTTCATTGCATATATGCAAAAGCATTGTACACAGGTCAATACATTGACAGGATTTTGAAGTACTTGTAATGTGATTATGAATAAGATAATAAGTAAAAATAATGACTTTCAGATTACAGAGGACATGTGGTGTGAAGAAACACAGTGTAACCAAGGAAGGGTTTAGGGCAGTGTTGGCCAAATCTGGCCCTCCAGCGGTTTTTGGACTACAACTCCCATCATCCCTAGCTAACAGGACCAGTGGTCAGGGATGATAGGAATTGTAGTCCAAAAACCGCTGGAGGGCCAAATTTGGCCATCACTGGTTTAGAGGGAAGCCGGGTTTTTAAATATTTGGACATGAATAAATATTGTTACTGTATAAGTTTGTTATTTTTGGAAAATTAATAAAATATTATTATTATTTTTAAAAAAGAACGCTGCTAAGATATGAGAAATAGCTTCCATATCAGAGCTTATATTTGAAATATTGGACCAGATCCCCCAAGTGTCCCTATATTCCAGGGAAAGTCCCAAATTTACAGAAGCCACCCTGGTTTTTTGTTTGATCCTAGAATGTCCTACTTTTCCTTAGGATGTCCCTATTTTCTCCAGAGAAATGTTGGAGGGTATGGAATAGGATGTCCATATTTTCATTGGAGAAATGTTGGAGGGTATAATAATTATGCACCATTTGTGATCCTGATCTGCATATGCAACTGCATCTGACAGATTTCTATATGTCACACTTGTAGATGTGCATACATCAAGGGAATAAGGCCAGCAGTGTGCAGGATCCTGGATATGAGGCCATCAGTATGGGTGTTTTCTCCTTGCTTGTATGGAATAGGTAAGCCATGTCTTTATAAGGGTAATGTGTTGTTGAATAACAGGTGAAGCTAGATTGAGGACGATCCAACAATTAGTGGTTTATTTGCAGGAAATAGGGGGAGGTGAGGTGAGAGAATAACATGTGACTATGAACTAGCAACAATAATCTCATCCTGCCTCCCCCTCACTCTCCTATTGTAAGAGGTTTCACCTCCCTTCATAATTCCAGGTAGGTACATCAGCATTGCAATGTGGATTGACTGTGAAGTATCTTAAAGTCATATTGCCTCGTCCTACAATAGCTGCATTATGTTTTCTGCAAGGTCAAAATTGAGAGAATTTCAATTATATGTGACTACGGTGAAATGTACCTTTTTATCTGAAGTTGAGATTTCAAAGGAGAGAAGTGATCTCTCAAGCATCAAGACCAATCCCATGGAGATGATTTGAAATGCAAGATGAAAGAAGGCCATAGTATTCTGCTGCTGTCAGTGGGAAGACAATGAGAAGAAAATGTATCTGTGGCCCTTGAAGTTGGTTAATTCACTTCTTTCTAATATACTAGAGTTGGGGACTCAAACAAGTCCTTTCATCCCTTCTGCTTCTGTTCTCTGAAGTGTATGTGTTTAACGGGGATTTTTCAGCAACTCAATGTAGCCCCTTTCCGTTTGTTCCATGAATACTATAACTCATTGTAACTGATCATCCACCTCTCCTTACTGCACAATGTGCCTTAATTTCTCTACATTCCTTATAAGCACTAACGTAGCTCAGGTTAACAGCTAACCAGACCACAAAATTAGAAATAGGAATCCAAATGAGAAAAGGTACAATTCAAAAAACAACTGAAAGTACATCCTAGTACAATAACTTTGATACCAAAGGTTCCAGCCACTATGGGATTATGTTTAGAATGTAAGAGACGCCCTAAATCACTTCTCTCCATGTTGCCTCTTGCTGTACTTCACATGGGCTGTGTCTTTCAGCCCTTGTCTTAATGCTCATGTCTGTGACCTCCTGCAACGTCATTAGTGGTTATATAAATGCATGTGTGTGCGTACACACACACACTTGTCCTATCACATCAGCAAATGTTTAGTCCTATGGAAGTCCTGATCCTCTTAGGAAGGCTTTTTGCTGGCATTTGGTGCACGGAAAACATTTGATAGTCTGTTCACCTCTCATAAGCAGACTAATCAGACAGACCCAAATTTCTAGGAAACCTAGACCATCACTCTTCCCATAGAAGACTCACAAACCTGTGTTTGTTTGTTTGTTTGTTTTTCCTCTGTCCTAAAGCTTTGGCACTTAGGAGGTTCATGAGCATTCCATGTCACCACAGCAATTCAATCAATACAGTGGTACCTTGGTTTAAGTACACAATTGGTTCCGGAAGTCTGTACTTAACCTGAAGTGTACTTAACCTGAAGCAAACTTTCCCATTGAAAGTAATGGAAAGTGGGTTAATCCGTTCCAGCCAGGTCCGCGGAGTACTCAACTTGAAGTGTGCTTAACCCGAAGTATGAGTGTACAGTGGTACCTCTACTTACGAATGACTCGACCTACAAATGTTTCTACTTATGAATGGAGCTCCTCCGCCATCTTGGATGCTGTTTAGATGGGATTTTTTCTGCTTACAGATTTTTAGATAGTGTTGCTTCAACTTACGAATTTTTTCTCCCAATGCATTCCTATGGGATTTGACTTACAATTTTTTTCGACTTACAAATGTGCATTCGGAACGCATTAAATTTGTAAGTAGAGATACCACTGTAATTGGTTCCGGAAGTCTGTACTTAACCTGAAGCGTACTTAACCTGAAGCGAACTTTCCCATTGAAAGCAATGGGAAGTGGATTAATCTGTTCCAGACGGGTCCGCAGAGTACTTAAACTGAAAGTACTCAAACCGAAGCGTACTTAAACTGAGGTATGACTGTGTTTGGCTAATGGACTCGTTTCACTAACGTTCAGAAACCAATACTTCAGCTCTTTATAGTGGGAGTGAGCATTACTGTCTTGGAAAATATTCAATAGGGTGAGTTCTGGGGTGGGTTCCAATACCTGTTTAGTTGTTTTACATATTTCTTGTAGGACTGCTGTCCAAAAGGTTTGGATTCAGGGTCAATCCCACCACATATGGAGATACGTGCCTGTAGAGGAGCAGCCTCTCCAGAAACCATGAAAATATTAATAAAAATATTATTGTTGTTATTTAAAGAAAGGGAAGGGATGACAACTTATTTTACATTTGTGTGCATATTACTATCTGTTCTATATGTGTGTGCTTATATTTGTTAATTTCACCCGACATAGTATCTCTATTACCACAATAACTGCCTATAGATTGAATCTGTTATCACATGGGGCAGAGAAAGAAGAGACAAGAACAGTAGCTGTTTTGGCCGCTGGAAGGCTTACAGCACTGTCATACGTGGCAGAAATAAGTTGCCTTGTTGTACCATTTCTGCATCAATAATTTGGTGGGGAAATTCACAGTGAAACACAGACTGGTCATTCCCCTTTTGCTCCAGCAAGCATGAATAGCACTGCCACACAAAGCTGTGATTTTAAATGTCTAGATATACCATGTGGCAGGAGCATCTGCAAGTTTCCATGCATATGTGTCAAATCTGCCTGAGGCAGCACGCCCATGGGGATGGCAATGGACTGGAATATCTTTCTGAAGTGCTGAAAAGACTTTACTTTTCCCTTTGATTTCTGTGTCCAGGATTAAGGCCAGTTTAAGTTTTTGCAAGGTTTACATTTCTACAAATTGGGACCTGCATAATGCTCTGTGTTTCTTTCCATTCCATTGGGCTGTTTGTGGAGGTGTTCTGCTATAGTGTGTGTGTGTGTGTGTGTGTGTGTGTGTGTGTGTGTGTGTGTGTGTGTAATCTTGATGTCTGCTCCCTACCCCAGAAGCCCACTGTTGTTTCCCTCTTATAGCTAAGTGGTGCCATTCTGCCAAAAATTAATGACCATCTTCCCTCTGAAGGCTGGAATAGCTATCTATGATTTCTTTTCTTTTCTTTTCTTTTCTTTTCTTTTCTTTTCTTTTCTTTTTCTTTTCTTTTCTTTTCTTTTCTTTTCTCTTCTCTTCTCTTCTCTTCTTTTCTTTTCTTTTCTTTTCTTTTCTCTTCTTTTCTTTTCTCTTCTTTTCTTTTCTTTTCTTGGGATGTTCTCAAAACATAGCCATGAATTATGTGGGTCAGATGCAATAGAACTCAGGCATGAATTAGCTTCAAGCATAATTTAGTTTGAAGCCTAGTCTCAAACTTTCAGTAGCTCAACACTAGGGACGGGGTCTTTGTGGTTCTTCAGATGCTGCTGGACTCCAACTCCTGGGGTTGATGGAAGATGGAGTCCAGAAACATTGATTTGCCAGCCCTACACTACTCCATCCCTCTTTTTTTGGTCTTGCTCCTAATTTCTCTTCCATATAATTTATGCTTTGAAGTGAATCCCAAGAAGTCTGTGTGTTGCACAATCAATACTTTCATAATAATAAACTCAAACCTTGCCAGCCCTTTTATTCAGTTCCAGTAAATGGCACCTCATTTATAGCCTCCAGGGATGGTGTTTTACAGCCTAATCCACTGTAGCGTTGAGTCAAAATAATATATTTTAAGCTGATTTTGATCACCAACAGTGCACATTTTGTGATGGGAAAGGCAAGCAAAATGATCAAACAGTTGGAGTACCTTCCCTACAAGGAAAGTCTTAAGCACTGAATTTTTGTTTTATCTTTCGTGTGGGTAACTAAAGGGACATGTGATAGAGAGTTCGTTAAATTATAACTGGTGTGGAGACAATGAATCTATTCTTTTTCCTCCCTCCTGCACAGCACTGTATCAACAATCAGCTGTCAAATTATATTGACTAGCCGTAGCTTCAGGATAGATAAAATAAAGTACATCCTAGTGCAATGCATAATTAACTTACATAATTCACTGGCACAAGATGTGATAGGATGCCCAGTTACATGGAAAGGAGATAAACTCTGTACTTGCCGCCAATGGATGACAGGGCCCACCTCCCTTGCCCTATTCTACTGGTCCCAGAGGACTCATATGACAACTTCTTCTGGCAAAGCCCATGGAGGAGAAGGCTATTAATTGTGCTAACCATGCAAACTATGTTTTACCTCCATTGAGAGAGGCAGTATGTATGCCTGTGAATGACAGCTGATGGGAATCACAAGTGGGAAGAGTGCTGCTGTGCTCAGGTCCTTTCTGTGGGGGCTTCCCATAGACATGTGTTGGACCACTGCAAGAGCAGGATATTGCACTAGATGCCAATGGCTTCCCAAAGGCATCTGCTCGACCACTTTGAGAACAGGATGCTGGACAGAGCTGGGTAGCATCAGCACATCGAAGTCACCATACCTCAAATCCCTGAATGACTTCTCTCTCAATGGGTTCATATAGATGTTGAATGACGTTTGGGACAAAATGGTTCCCTGATCTTCTCTGAGATGGACCCCATAGATAGGAGTGGAACATACGTAACACAATGACTCTGACTCTCAGCCAACAGAGATGTTCCGGGATGATACCACGTTTGATAGTAACAAGCCCCACTGGGAAACTAAGCAGAGTGATCAAGGCTGATTGTGTCCCCAAACTGGATGTGAACCCAGACTGAAATAGATCTAGATGATCAGTATCCTCCACGAGAGTCTGATGCTGAAGTGCAGCCACCCTCTTTAGCACCTTGTCCCTTGGGATTGGCTGGATACATGAAGGTATTACAGACAGTTCTAACTGGGACATTCACACCACAGCTCCTGGCGTTGCGAGTCAACCTGTTAAAAACTTTCCATACCTTCTGACTTCACTCAGCCTGAGAAGGGACTGCTTTGCAACTAGACCTTCAGCCTGCCAACTTTGGATTTCTGCTTGCTTGCTTATTGAACTCCTGCCCCCAGATACTTGCCCGCCCTCTGTCCTGAGCACCTGAATTATCCCTAGAGTATTGCATCTTTTTTATATGCAGTATTCATGGGGACTGATTTATTGACTGGAACTTTTGGAAGTAAAAGCTTCTCATAACCTGCCTTCTTCTTAAAAGCATTCAAATTACATGAGATGCTATTTTCTACATCTCCTGGGCCTTTGTCGTTGGAGTTTCCAGCAAAAGGCAATGAATTACCTAACAGAGAATTCACCTGTGCTGTCAAACCTTCTGCAGGAGATAAAAGAATTACATGCTTCCAATTTTTTATGCAGCTCATAACAATTGCTGACAGGTGACCTTCTGCGGCTGACTCTGGGCAGCACCTTTTTATTTTATCAGAGGACATGAAGGAGCTCGCCAGCCCATCCAAAGATTTTCAGTGAACCACAAAACCTCTAGGTCACTCCATTTATGACTGCCTCAAAGAGATACATACAAGATGTAAGGAGAATTGCTTTGAAATGTGCATGCAGGGTTGAAAGAGTTTTAGGGAGGGAACACAAATGGGAGGAGGGAACTGAGGGCAGATGTACCGCACACACAAAAAGTTACTGGCAAATGATGTTCCGCAACATTAAGAAGCTGAGATCATAAAAAGGGTCTGTCAATTGGGCTATAAGAGAGAAAGGAGTAATGTGTGCCTCGAGTTTCTAGCAGTCTTTTTTAGAACACCTTGACTTGTGAACAGAGAGTGTTGCTGCTATAAAATGGGCACTTCAAAAGGCATCTCTCAGCCTATTAGTGCTCATGAGAACTCTTAGAAGACCAGCTTCAGCAAAAAAAATCTTGTACATCAAATGGACCAGAGCTTTAAACAAGGGTGATTTCCTTGCAGAATTGGATGTAATATGCCATGATCTGTGGCTGTCTCCAGCTCATTTGTCTGAAGCCTTTGCTTCTTCCTAATTGCATGCATGTGTTAATTTATGTACACTCTTATTAGCAAGTTGCGTAATGCAGATGTTGAGGTACACACAAACACACACAAAAGAGCGCCCAATGTTGTGACCCTATTTCTCATAACCTGGTTCCAGCAAGGTTCTGTTTAGGACACTGCCCTATGCCAGACATGCTCAGCACTGGGGAAGGTCTGGGGTGGGGTGCAATGGTGGACACCAAGGGTGGTAGCATGACCCACTTGCCTCCCCCATAGAAACATTGTCCTGTGTTTTAGTAGAAGATTAAACAAATCTGTAAGACTGTTTCTGGTCCTGTTTCTGAAGACAAGTTCTATTGTGGGAGTCTTTGTACCTATATTCCAGCTCTTTGAAAAGAAAGAGTAGGGCTGACTGAGGAAATCACTTGGCATGAAGCTCACCCTCAGTTGATTCTTTTGTAATGGGGGGCTGGAAGGTTCCCTTTTTGACACCTGAAGGCTTAATTAGATATCTACCTGCAGCTGCTAAATTAAGTATTGTTCAGTGTTGAAAATCACCTACAGTGCCAACATCAACCCACTGGCTGTATAGATTTTGGTATTTTGCAATCGCAGGCAAGTCAATAGAACAAACTTGGCTGGCTGAAGAATAGAAAAAAAAGAGAGAGGATAAAATGCTCTTAAAGCTTGGCTCTTATACATTTCATTTTTGATGCTCACACTCATACATGCACAAAGAGTTCTAAATAAAGTTCTAAAAGGCATTTATTTACTGTGTTCAACTGCATATGCTTATATTAAATTCACTTTACAACTGTGCCGGTTGAGTGGGATGTTAGTTTAAAGGGGAAGGTGGGCGGGAAGTCAAAATGATTCTGACAGCAGTACTATGCATAAGCTTTATTGGCTTTTCTTATTGTTGTGCTGAAAAAGATTTTATCTTCTCATTCTATTGTCTTGTGGTTGTATCTGCTGTTTGAAACCTGGCTTTCCCTCCCCAATAATATTCAAATCAAAAAGTGGCGGGGGAGGTTGAATTATTATTGAGCAGTAAACGATGACCATGTAGCAGCAGGGCACATGTCTCCTACACGGAAAAATCTCGGTTTAATCCTTGATGTTTTCAGATAAAGGGGAAAAGGCCTCTTCCCAGGTCTCTGCTAGTCAGAAAAATATCACTGGACTCACATCATGAAGCATCTTAACCCCAATCTTCTGCTGAAAGGCTATTAGAGTGGCTTAGTTATAATAAATAAAAACAAGGCAGTCCCTAGCCACTATCTTAAAAAAAGATAATGATAACACAAAAGGAAAAGGGAGGAAGGGAAACCAGCATTTTTAACAATACATAGCAGTTCCACTAATGGCCTTCTAGAATGGAAAGAGTTCAGAGGCAGGACGAGCCAATTGTGGCTATTGTATCAGCAGAGCCAATGGTGTGTCCGTGATTTCCTTCTCTTACTCCACTGCAGCCTGATGAAATAGCTGGGAGACAGTTTTCAGAGGAACTTGCTGGTTCAGGAAAGGCCCGGCTTCCCATCTCTTCCTTTGCTGCTTCCTGGTGGAGTGGCTGCTTCCAGGGGACACCTGAGAGAGAAGATTCCCCCATGATTCTTTAAAGGGAGATCAAGCAGTAGCCCAAGTTAAGGTTTAACGTAATCCAGCAAAATTGTCAAAGGGCAATTTTGTGCACAGGTGATCCCAGGTTCAGTCCTAGAACTTCCAGGTAAACGTGGGGAAAACTGGAGGTTGGCTGCCTTTTCCTGTAGATCCAGGGCTGGCAACAGATGATGATGATGATGATGATGATGACTACAAGTCCCTTGCCAGCAAGACCAGCGATATGGAGTGATGGATGCTTTAGTCCACAACCTCTGGAGAGCACCACATTGGTGACCCCTTGTGTAGACTATACTGAGCTAGATGGGCCACTGGTCTGATTGTCTATAAAAGCAGCTTTATATAATTCCTTGAAAGGACAGAAGCACAGCTGATCCCTTCCCCAAACTCTCCCCCACTTACTTCAATAGCTCTGCAAGTGCAAAGGGACATTCATAGGGAGATTTCCCCTCCACTGAAGTGACTGGAGAAGCTCATTCATTCAAGAATTCTGGCCCTAGTGTGATACTTCTTGGGTTCAGTCAAATGAAATGCATTCAAATCAACCCGACAGTGTGTTAAATTGACCAAATTGCCTTTTATGCAGTAAGCAGCTGAGTAGCTGTGGTTTATATGATTCTCTCCCCACCCCAATAACTGGCTAATAAACAGAGTGGAAGGAGATATATCAGAATATGAATCCTGTATTTTATTTTAGCCTTCTTGTAGAAAACTTATTTCAGGACCATGTAACCAAAATCACGCATTGAACAATTACTCATGTCAGTGGTCATTATCTGCCAAGTGGAACTGATGAGGGCAGCCTGGAAAGAGAATTATTGCTGTGCCTTCAAAACTAATTATTTCATATTAGGAGTGCTTCCTAGAAATGGTTATAAAACATAGTAGGGAAAGGTAATCAAGCATATTGATAATACAGTGCCACAGTCCTTTCATGCCAAAGGACAACAATGACCGCTCCCCACATTAACTAGGGGGGGGGCTTTTGCGTGGTTGTGCGCAGACCCCCCCCCCCCGGGACTACGAGACTTCCAGAAAGGTAGCTGGCTTTGCCCCCCCCCCCAATCTGGATACCTGGAGGTTCGCACCTAGCCTCGGCAATTAGCCAATCCCGGCTGGGGGGGTGTTGCCAAGGGGCTTGGCCAGGTAGAGTTAGGACTGCCCCACGCTCACAATAGAGGGTATAACTTACCTGTTAGTTCTCAGCTGGCTCCAGAACTTCCCCCACCCTGCCCTCCCTCAGTTTATGCCTTCTTTTGCAGTTTGACCTTCTTCTTTACAGCTATGCGGGCGCTGCTGTGGTCTTTGATGGTTGCCGTTGAGGGACCGGGAATGAATATCCCTGCATTGGCAGCTTTCGCCTTCCCCATAGCAAAAGGTCACAACTTTGGTGGTTTTTAGGCCTTGAGAGGAATCCTTTAGTCTCTCTTCCCTCTATGGGGTGGGGGGTGAAGCGGTGACCCATGCCCCCCCCCTGCTGCGGTGATCCCAGGGTTCCCCATTAAAGGGGTATTTTGAGGGGAGGCATTGGCCACATGCCAATAGGTTGTCATTGTTCTCCACTGTGACAGTGGCAAAATGGGGGGGGGCTCTCTGCTTGAACAGACATTATCCAGAGCCAGCCCAATCCCCACTCATTCTGGATAACCCTGATGTTCCCCAGCTCCCTGGCCGGGGACTGGGAGGGATAAAAGCCCAAAGCCTAAGCCAAGGTCTTCCTACACCTGAAAATTTAATAAAGTTGTGGCCAGTTTTAATCCCATAACACGTTGTCGGGTATCATTATTCCACCCAGGGGTCGCCTGGGTTTGGGGGGTCTCCGCCTGTCCGCGCAAATGTGAAAGGCTACACAACATTGCATGTTGTTTGAGTGGTTGAATCATAGTGCATGATCCTGAGAATAAACACAATTCACTTCAAGAAACATTAAGTACCCCACAGCATCCATATCTGAGAGGTGGTTTTCACAGTGATGGGTAAAAGGTGCATAAAATATCTCAGGCAGAAATGACCCTCAATTTCAATTCCAAGAGCTGGTCTACTCATACAGGCAAATTAGATAGTGGACTGAGCCTGCAGACCTGGATTTAAGCCCTATTGAACTTGTTGGGACTTAGCTTCTGGTTAGACATGTGTAGGACTGAATTATGAGCTGGTAGAATTTTGGCCTGTACCACTTCAGCGGGAGGCTGTCTTAGGTGGAAAAAGTCTGCTGTGCTCTAACAATTCAGGACACCACCACCTCATTCTAATGCACCGATAGACAAGTCCCAAACAGGGATAGGGGAGAAATTCAGTTCAGTTCACATTTAAAGCTGGACATACCAATTTCAGACAAACAATATGAGAACCAAAACATGGCCAGCCTTTGAAATTCACATATACCTGGACTTTGTGATGCAGTTCTGCAAGTAACCAATGTTTACAGAAATGCATCCAATTAGTTAAAAGTGTGTGTAAAAATGAATATATTAGTGAAAATGAAATGCATTAGGAAAAAATACTTCCAAAAAATGTGTTCACTAGTTGAAACTGCCTAGAAAAAATTGTTCATTGGGTGAAATTTGCAAAATTCTTGCTGAATAATTTTCATGAGGATTTTTTTTAAAAAAAAAAAAGAACTGAATTTAATACTGGAAGAATGAGAGACTGAAAGAACTGAAACTGACAGGTCTTTTACATCCCTAGTACCTACATCATATCTCCTTCATTTGATATAGTTAAGGAGTCTTGCTGTTCAGAGCATACCTTTAGCTTTTGCCTGACTCAGTCATCAATTCGCTGAGTGACAAGTAATGGGTGATTAAGGCAGATCACTTTAGCAATTTAGATAGCTGACTCACAGCCTAAAACAGAAGGAGAGGAGGAGGCTGGGAAGTGGCGAGTGTTGAGTTTGGCAACAATAGACTTATAATGATAGTTTGCACAATAAATAAAAGGACCCAAATTATATCCAAATATGTCTTTCTTTGTTAGTTAAATTAAGTCCTGGTTGTTCACCTTAAAGGGTTCTCAGGACAGTACCTGCATTGCATGAATAAGTTTTCCAGTCATGTACAAAAATGTACATAGTAAATGCTACAGCTCACCAGTAAACTTCAGATTCAACTGCTGTTTTCAGATTCTTATAGGTGAACAATCAATTCTAAGTCCTTTAGGGGAAAACTTTCTTCTCAGCTTCAACAATGAAGTGCGCTAGCGTTTCTGAATTTTTTCATGTTAGACATAATACTTCCAACTTGATGCATCTTCTTTTAGTGGAAAATTACTTCCTACAAGATATACATAATTCTCTGCATCATCCTGTAACTGCGTGATATGAAAAGACATCAAAACAAAATTATTCACACTTACTGGGTCCCAAATGTGCTTCAGTAAACAAAGCAAGCTGTCTAAAGTACTATTGTAACTCTACTAGCCCAAGGAAAGAAATCTCGCACAACAGTTCTTCTCTGGACCCTTCCGGACAACCTTTTTATTGTGCATTCCTAATGATCTGCACACATGATTGTATCTAGGAAGTTATGGGCAATCTCCACTTTCAATATTTTTCGCACCTTCAAAGGTTTCAGGGCAGGCATACCTGCTTTCTTTGCAATCAGTGATTGTCTCCTAGCTTCCTGTCGAAATTGTCAAGCTTTTTATGCCACAAACATTCCAGTTCACGGTATGTTGTGCTATAGTATAAGGGCTTATTCACACTTATCTTTCCTTCGCTCTTAGCTAAAATGTATAGAATGAGTGATAAAGCATGCTGGAAATGTAAAGAGAGAGAGATGGTGAATTTTATCGTATGTGGTGGACATGCGATAAGGTAAAAAGATTTTGGGAGGTGTTATATAACGAACTGAAAAAGATGTTTAAATATACCTTCCCCAAAAAAACCGGAAGCATTTTTGTTGGGAATAATAGGAGGAGAGATTAGAAAAGAAGATCAAGTATTGTTTATGTATGCGACAACCGCGGCTAGGACATTGTCAGCCCAAAAATGGAAATTACAGGAAGTACCTACAATCGATGAGTGGCAGATGAAAATGATGGATTATGCTGAATTAGCTAGACTGATTTGCAAGATCCGAGACCAAGGAGAGGCGAAGTTTCAAAAGGACTGGAGTAAATATGTGGACTATATGGAGAAAAACTGTAGATCTTTAAAGACACTTGCAGGATTGAAATAAATCCTACGAATTGACAAAAAAAGTTAAAAAGGAACTGCAAAAATGGAAGGGAGGGGGGGAAGTCACAGCTCGGCAGAGCAAGATGTAAGAGGAAAATATAAGATGTTTTGTATAAAAGATTGGGTTTTTTATTTTAAATTTGTTAAATTGGAAAACTGAATAAAATTTATTATAAAAAAATATATATCTTTCCTTCGCTCTTTCCAGGCACAGTCTGCACTTTAACTGTCCAAGCACCTGTTGTTGTTGTTGTTGTTGTTTTGCTTCCCCACAAAAACCTGCTCTTTAAAGCTAAAGTGCAGTAATGAGCACTCACACTTTACATTGTAGGTGCCCTTTGCAGGATCGCGTGCGGTGCTACAGTTCCCAGGGAACTTAATGGCAAACAGGGACTGGCCTGCCTCTCAGTGTTATTATTTGGAGGTTCACACCCAGCCTCAGCAGTCAAGTTTCAGTGCTGGGAGGTGGGGCCGGTCCCATTTATATATAGGGGGTGGAGCCGACAGTAGCCAGGCAGTCAGCTCAGGAGATTCCCCCACCCTCCCCTCCCTTACTTTAAAGTTTTCTTTTTGCAGGTTAGCTTTTTATTCCTGTTTAGCAGGCGCTGCTGCGGTATTTGACTGGTTGCTGTTGAAGGACCGAGAAGAAATTTCCCTGCATTGGCAGGTTTTGTCTTCCCTGTAGCAATTCGTCACAACTTTGGTGGTTTATGGCTTTGAGTGGAATCCTTTTAGTCTTTTCTTCCCTATATTGGGGGGGGGGGCTGAAGTGGTGACTCACCCCCTTGTGGTGTTGATTCCAGTGTGGTGTAGTGGTTAAGAGCGGTGGACTCGTAATCTGGTGAACCGGGTTTGATTCCCCGCTCCTCCACATGCAGCTGCTGGGTGACCTTGGGCTAGTCACACTTCTCTGAAGTCTCTCAGCCTCACTCACCTCACAGAGTGCTTGTTGTGGGGGAGGAAGGGAATGGAGATTGTTAGCCACTTTGAGACTCCTTAGGGTAGTGATAAAGCGGGATATCAAATCCAAACTACTACTACTCCTCCTCCTCCTCTTCTTCTTCTTCTTCTTCTTCTTCTTCTTCTTCTTCTTCTTCTTCTTCTTCTTCTTCTTCTTCTTCTTCTTCTTCTTCTTCTTTCCCCTCTTAAAAGGAGTTATATAATGGGTGTCACTGGCCATACACCGAAAGGCTGTCAGTGAACTACCCTGCATGTTCACTACCCTGATGTTCCCCAGTTCCCCCGGCTGGGGGGGCTGGGAGGGGTACACGCCCAAGGCCTAAACTAAGGTCTTCCTACATTCGGAAGTTTAATAAAGTTGTGGCCTAATTTAATTACATAACACATTGTCAGAGTCTTTATTCCTTTCTTATGATCCCTGGGGGCTGGGGCTGCCGCGGCCTGGTCACGCAAACAGCAATCCACAGAAAACCCCAATTGTCATTTGCTCTGAGTGAGCGCTAAAGCGCGGACTTTTGTGGAGAAAGCTCTGCAGCAAGCGCAAGTGCGCGCACACACACTTGGACACAGAGCTTTAAAGTGTGGAAGTGTGCCTGGAAAGAGTGGTGCAAAAGCTAAGTGTGGATAAGCCCCAAGGATGTCTTTACTTTAAATTCAGTAGTCCTCCTTCCCCTCCCTTCATCACTTGTTAATGATGTCTGAAAAGAGAGAGGCACCCCCCCCCCTTATAAGTCTAAATAAGTATGGATGTATTTATACTAACTTTGATTAAGGATCATTTTAATTGCATTGCTTGAGGGGGAAAAATGAAGTCAAACATAATTTATTAGCCAGCAGTCTGCAGACAATTAGCCATGCAAGGTGTGTTAAGTTGTGAGAGATTTTAATAAGCATTGATATCTCAAAATTAAATAATTTAGCACCTTTAATGTCATGAAGTAAAAATATTCTGTACAGTTTTTGTGGATGTGGGGCTATATTTTAGCAGGCATCTTTAGTAGTAACACTAATGTGGAGCAGAGTTGCTAAATCTTGGCTTTCTCTCACACAGCTAAAGTGCATACCCATGAACTTATCCCAAATGTAGGTAGCAAATCCAAGCAGAACTCCTTTGACCCACTGGAATTGATGGGATTTACAGTATTTCCAAGTTGATATGGTTACATTGTGTGCATTTTTTTTTCATTGTTTATTGCGATTTGGATAGAAGCAGACATGGAGCAATGGATTCAAACTACAAGAAAGAAGATTCCACCTACCTAAACATTAGGAAGAACTTCCTGACAGTAAGAGCTGTTCAGCAGTGGAATTTGCTGCCAAGGAGTGTGGTGGAGTCTCCTTCTTTGGAGGTTTTTAAGCAGAGGCTTGAGAGCCATATGTCAAGAATGCTTTGATGGTGTTTCCTGCTTGGCAGGGGGTTGGACTCGATGGCCCTTGTGGTCTCTTCCAACCCTATGATTCTATGATTCTAGTGTGTGTTCCCTATGTCCCATGCTGTATAACAGGAAAGCACAATTCCTACATGGACACTGCTTTGATGGCTGTAACATCTAATAGAAACTGTGAATTAGCTATCACAAAGCAAACACAAAATGTGCCATAACAATTGTATGCTATTTGGCTGAAAAAGTGACCTACAAGAGCTGACATTAAAAAAAAAAAATGAATAAATTAGTAGACCTTAGAGGATGTTGCTGGGCTATAATTAAGTCAATGCTATACATGTTTGTTCAGATGTAATATTATATATCATATCATATCATATATCTGATGTTTTGCAAACATACTTTAGAAACTACTGGCTTCCTCTTTGTAAATCCAAAAGTACTGTGAGTTGATCTGAATTCATTTCCCTTTGACAAATATACATTTGTCTGTCTTTTCAAATACCTCAGACCCTTACCCAAATCCTCAAACATATGCATGATTTATGTTACCTTAAAACTTAGTGAATCACCTTGTTTTTTCCCATTCAACATCTGCTGTCCTTTGCTCTTCTACAGTCAAGGGATAACCTCCCTTTACACCTTGGCCCAAGCCCTACACACACTCAGGCAATTTGAAGCAATGGTGGCACATTTCCCTACCACACATAATAATCCGGATTATCTCTTTTGATTCATATCAATGTTTTGAACGTCATACATCTCTAAGATATTAAGCTCTGTAAATATCATTGCATAGAGCTGCTCTGACAGGTTTAGAAATCTGTTGTAGAAGAGCAAATTAATTAAAGAGTATATGTGGTGAATGAAACAGTGGATGCATATGGCTAAAAGGCAAAGCCACCCTTTCATTTACCTTCCAAAGCCAAATTAAACAACAATAAGATAGACTTTCTGCTCCTGTTCTCTTCTCTGCTCCTATTTTCTGTTATATTTCCCGATCCTGTTCTGTTTCTGTTCCTTCATTCCCCCATTGCTAATACGGCCATTGAAAATGTAGTTTCTCTAACATCGAGATGTCGCTACACATTGCAGCCTCCTCTCATCTTATGTTATTGACACACTCAAAAAACCACTTTTTTGATTTTCCAGCCATTATCTTATAAGACACACAGGGGGACAAAGTGTCCTGATCTGTTGTGTGATGGACTCTGACCCAACCACACCAAAAGCAAGATTATGAAACCACAAAATATATGGTAGCGCAAAAATTGTACTGCTTCAAATAACTTAGCTTCCTATGAATCCCACTGCATTAAACAAAGCCCCATTCACACACAAGCTTCTACCAGAGGTTGGCATGTCCTTTCCTGCATATAATCTCACATCACGAATCTGGATAGAGTCACATTTTCTCTGCTGCACTCTCCTCTGTTTTATTGCGCTGTATTTTAGAATACAATAGGGTGGAATCCAATGTTAGTCATACTCAGAACAGACCCATTGAAATAACTGAATTTAAGCTAGTTGAGCCTATTACGTTCAGTGGGTGGTGTCCAACAAGCACCTCCTATCAGTGCAAGAATTTCCATTTGCACAATCGGACTGTCCAGTTTTGGCACCCCCAGCAGACACCCCACAGCCTCCCCAAACCTGCATCCTTTGCTGCTACAGCAGCAGTGGAAGCAGAGAGTTTATATTTTGTTCTGCAAGACTTGACTGAAGTATGGAAAACTCACATCTCTTCACTTTGAATTGCTCCTGAAAACCAATCAATTTGGTAGGCTGGCTGCTTTGGTGAAGTATAGTATTAGAATGCCAGCAAATGTTATGACATCCAGGAAGCAATCCAAACCCAAAAATCTGCTGAGATGAACAGACTATGGAATGGGCAGATCTCTAGTTGAGTCAGCTGAGCCTGGACTCATGGAGCTAAGACCTCATCCTGGCTCAGCCAGAGTTGTTCTGGCATTAGCCCTCGACTGCAGCTCAGCCAGACCTAAGTCAGCTGAACTGAGGGCAGCTTAAATCCCCCCCCAAAAAAAAAGAAGTGGGAAGGGTGGGGACAGGGCAGAAGGAGGAATAATAATAATAATAATAATAATAATAATAATAATAATAATAATAATAATAATAATAAATTATTTATACCCCACCCATCTGGTTGGGCTTCCCCAGACACTCTGGGCAGCTTCCAACAGAAATATTAAAATACAATAATTTATTAAACATTAAAAGCTTCCCTAAACAGGGCTGCCTTCAGATGTCCTCTAAAAGTCTGGTAGTTGTTTTTCTCTTTGACATCTGGTGGGAGGGGGTTCCACAGGGCGGGTGCCACTACCGAGGAGGCCCTCTGCCTGGTTTCCTGTATTTCCTGCAAAAATGCAATGCAGCACTTATCCCAGATAAGTATCAGATGTACTAAGGTGCTACTGAATAATAATAATAATAATAATGATAATAATAATAATAATAATAATAATAATAATAATAATAATAATTCATTCAACACCATCCCACCAATCACAACAAGTCTTCCGTAACGTGATAAGAACTATGCATCAAACACCCAGGAACTAATAATAATAATAATAATAATAATAATAATAATAATAATAATAATATATTTATACCCCACCCATCTGGCTGGGTTTCCCCAGCCACTCTGGGCGGCTTCCAACCGAATATTAAAAACAGTACAGCATCAAACATTAAAAACTTCCCTAAACAGGGCCGCCTTCAGTTGTCTTCTAAAAGTAAAATAGTTGCTTATTGCCTTGACATCTGCTGGGAGGGTGTTCCACAGGGCGGATGCCACTATCGAGAAGGCCCTCTGTCTGGTTCCCTGTAACCTCACTTCTCGCAATGAGGGAACTGCCAGAAGGCCCTCGGTTCTGGATCTCAGTGTCCAGGCTGAATGATGGGGGTGGAGACGCTCCTTCAGGTATATACAGGACCGAGGCCGTTTAGGGCTTCAAAGGTCAGTACAAACACTTTGAATTGTGCTCGGAAACGTACTGGGAGCCAGTGTAGATCTCACAGGACTGGTGCTATGTGGTCCCAGCGGCCACTCTCAGTCACCAGTCTAGCTGCTGCATTCTGGATTAGTTGTAGTTTCCGGGTCACCTTCAAAGGTAGCCCCACGTAGAGCGCATTGCAGTAGTCCAAGCGGGAGATAACCAGAGCATGCACCACTCTGGCGAGACAGTCTGTGGGCAGGTAGGGTCTCAGCCTGCATACCAGATGGAGCTGGTAGACAGCCGCCCTGGACACAGAATGCTGAAGTTCTGGTGGGAGTCGTGGTACCCAGGGCTGCTGGATTTTTCTGTCCACATGACTTCATTCATCTGTCCATTCTCTCTCTCTTTCATTCAATTTAGTCACTTCCATTCTTAGCAGGGCGCTTCACATTGATAGTAGACCACCAATAATGACAACATCATTAGCATTTTTATTTGAAAAGTTTGTGCCACTGACACGCAGTGTCCTGCGATCTTCCCGAAACCTAGTCGCTGCGGCACTGAAGTTGCTCTCTTCAATTGACTTATGGTAGACCGTCACGCCTGTCTGCACTCTGCTAATAGGAATTTGCAGCGCATGGAGGTCAGAAGCCATAGTGTCAACTCGTGGTATTGCTCTTTATGCACTGCTTGCTCGAGAGCAAGATAAATGAGTACTTGCATCATAATCTCGCCTCGCTGTCAAGGCTGTTCCTGATCTCAGGGTCCAGGAATGTGCTAGTTGGAGGGATATCATTGGTGCAGCTTGCTTGATGGCAATCAAGTGGTTCTGATTGTGGATGTTTCAGCTGAGATCCTTTCCTCAATGCCATAGTTCCTATAGCTGTAGTCATTCATTCACAATAACTCAATAAAGCATTTCCTTTTTTATATACTATATAATTTTTATTATTTTTTGCACAAATTTTCCAACATATCAACTCCAAAACAACATGACAAATCTTTGGCTATCACAGCCTACGACTTCCTTCAACCCCTTCTAATAGTTCACCAAATTTCTTTCTAGTTTATTTTATTACTATGCTTAAGTCCAAGCCTTCATCAACTAATCTTGTTCCTTTTCACAATAATTTGTAAAATCTTTCTTACAAAACTTATTGTAACCCTACAAGCGATGTTAAATAAACTCTATAAGCATTTCCACCCCTTTCAGAAGCATCAGCGACGAATAGATCTGAATCAAAAACACATTGATTTACCAAGCAATCTAAACTACATAATGAACATTAAAAACCTTCTCCTTCCAAAAAGGTTGAAAACAAACCGCAAACCACCCCTATTGCAATATAGCTCCATCCTATCCATTCTCCTGTGTTAAATATTATTCTGTGTAGCTATGCATCCATTTCTGCACTGCACACATTTTTCTTGTTCGATGATTTGCATTTTAGCTCCCCCCCCCTTATGTACCTTTGTTTTCCCATGTTCATGGCTGAATATTCATAATACACAAAGGGATTATTCCAGGTCTGGTGTGTGTGTTAGGAATCCTACAATGCTTTGTATTTGTATGGTAGGTGGAGTGTTTATATTGCAACTGGGAATATATTCTGAATTGATAGGATTTTGGTGTAATATATGGCCCTGTGAGCTTTTCAGCAATTCAATGCAATACAAGCTGTTTATAAGCAACTGACTCCACTCATCATTGAAAGAGTCTGATGGGGTAATTTTAAATACTGGAAGCTAACTTTATATTGCTACAAATGTAGTTTTAATGCAGATTATTAGGACACTTAAATATTATATCTATGGAAAGTTGGTATGTTATTGCCATTGATGTTCAACAACGCAACCTTAATGCTCTTCTCGCTGGTATCTTTCCTTTGTGCATCATATCTCTTAGCAACTATTTAAACATTCACAGAGTACTTTGGAAGAGAAACAGTTACTATCTGTCAGTCTATTTATCTATCTGTCTCCCCATCTGTAATTATAATACTAGCTTACCTTGAAGGAATGATACCTTGCTTACTAAAGTAATATGTGCTTAGAAAATGGGTGCTTAGAAAAGTAAGATAAATATTGTAGTTTTTATTTCCCCCCTTTTATGATGATGGAATCAAAAGGGCACTTCAGAAGAAAGAAAAGCCTCATGCTTTTCGTACAGTTAATAAACAACAACAACAGACATTTTAAATCATATGAATTGTTTGACACGTCTGTGGACTTCTAGAGCTGCTGGTCCAAAGCTTCATTCAACACCATCCCACCAATCACAAGTCTTCCGTAACGTGATAAGAACTATGCATTAAACACCCAGGAACTATTAATAAGAATAAGAATAAGAGTAATTTATTATTTATACCCCGCCCATCTGGCTGCGTTTCCCCAGCCACTCTGGGCGGCTTCCAACAGAAATATTGTTGTTGTTGTTGTTGTTTAGTCGTTTAGTCGTGTCCGACTCTTCGTGACCCCATGGACCATAGCACGCCAGGCACTCCTGTCTTGCACTGCCTCCCGCAGTTTGGTCAAACTCATGTTCGTAGCTTCGAGAACACTGTCCAACCATCTCGTCCTCTGTCGTCCCCTTCTCCTAGTGCCCTTCATCTTTCCCAACATCAGGGTCTTTTCCAAGGATTCTTCTCTTCTCATGAGGTGGCCAAAGTATTGGAGCCTCAGCTTCACGATCTGTCCTTCCAGGGAGCACTCAGGGCTGATTTCCTTCAGAATGGATAGGTTTGATCTTCTTGCAGTCCATGGGACTCTCAAGAGTCTCCTCCAGCACCATAATTCAAAAGCATCAATTCTTTGACGATCAGCCTTCTTTATGGTCCAGCTCTCACTTCCATACATCACTACTGGGAAAACCATAGCTTTAACTATACGGACCTTTGTCGGCAAAGTGATGTCTCTGCTTTTTAAGATGCTGTCTAGGTTTGTCATTGCTTTTCTCCCAAGAAGCAGGCGTCTTTTAATTTCATGACTGCTGTCACCATCTGCAGTGATCAAGGAGCCCAAGAAAGTAAAATCTCTCACTGCCTCCATTTCTTCCCCTTCTATTTGCCAGGAGGTGATGGGACCAGTGGCCATGATCTTGGTTTTTTTGATGTTGAGCTTCAGACCATATTTTGCGCTCTCCTCTTTCACCCTCATTAAAAGGTTCTTTAATTCCTCCTCGCTTTCTGCCATCAAGGTTGTGTCATCTGCATATCTGAGGTTGTTGATATTTCTTCCGGCAATCTTAATTCCGGCTTGGGATTCATCTAGTCCAGCCTTTCGCATGATGAATTCTGCATATAAGTTAAATAAGCAGGGAGACAATATACAACCTTGTCGTACTCCTTTCCCAATTTTGAACCAATCAGTTGTTCCATATCCAGTTCTAACTGTAGCTTATAAAACTGTAGCTCTAATATTTCTGTAACAGAAATATTAGAATACACTAATTTCTTAAAGATTAAAAGCTTCCCTAAACAGGGCTGCCTTCAGATGTCCTCTAAAAGTCTGGTAGTTATTTTTCTTTTCGACATCTGGTGGGAGGGCATTCCACAGGGCGGGTGCCACTACCGAGAAGGCCCTCTGCCTGGTTCTATTTGCTTCTTACATTTGGGTCATGTACCATTATGATGTCTTTAATAATGATAATAATAATAATAGAGAGCAAACTGTCATGGTTTCCATAGCAACCACAGCACTGGAGTATACACGAAGTTTGAGGACATGTGAAGACAATGGCTGAATGCTCTTTGCACCATTGTGTTTGAACTTGGGTTACAAATACGAAAACAAAGCATTGAGGCACTATACAGAAGATGTAGTTCATTGAAATCCTAGTCATGGGAGAGGAATGTTTTTGTAGGAAAATTTATACAAAAGGCTCTGAAGCCATGCAGTATTTCTGGTACTTTGTATGAAAAGTATGAACCTGCCGCTATGACAACCACATTTACTAGAGAGTTGTTGTTGTTGTTGTTGTTGTTGTTGTTGTTGTTTAGTCGTTCAGTCGTGTCCGACTCTTCGTGACCCCATGGAGCATAGCACGACAGGCACTCCTGTCTTCCACTGCCTCCCACAGTTTGGTCAAACTCATGTTGGTAGCTTCAAGAACACTGTCCAACCATCTCATCTTCTGTCGTCCCCTTCTCCTTGTGCCCTCAATCTTTCCCAACATCAGGGTCTTTTCCAAGGAGTCTTCTCTTCTCATGAGGTGGCCAAAGTATTGGAGCCTCAGCTTCACGATCTGTCCTTCCAGTGAGCTACTAGAGAGTAGGAGCCACTAAAACCAATGAGACTTATTTCCAAATAGACACAGATAATGGATTGCACTGCTCCTATTTGAGCCTGAGAACTCCAGACTGCATTTTAGGAATAGACCTGAGAAGAGAGTTCAGGAGCTAATCATGAAGATGGTAAACAAACTGAGGCTTTCTTGCTGAGCCTGTAAAGTAGGAGAAAAATGAAAATTCTGTGCAGTTCTATTTTTCTAGAAAAAGAGGTGCCGGAACTCACAAGGAATGCCTCTCTCATTCTCTTAGAATGTCAATGGTGCCCACCTGAGAGGTACCAGAACATACCCGAGAAGTGCCAGAACTGAGTTCTGGTGAGTTCCGACTAAAAAAAGCCCTGATTATATGGACTATTATTTGGCTCAATGACAGTTGCAACACTAGGCCCTTTACACTAATAATAATTTCTGCCTTTATTCTTTGAGTATAAAATTACAGTGATAACTCATGTTATGTACTTAATCCGTTGCGGAGGTCCGTTCATAACAGGAAACCGCTCATAACATGAAGCACGCTTTCTCTAATGACATTTCCCGCTGCCACCGCACTGCCGGAGTGTGACTTTTGCTCGCATCCTGGGGCAAAGGTTGCAACAAGGGGCATCTACTTGCAGGTTAGTGGAGCGCGTAATCCACAGCATTCATAAGGGGGGGCGATACGTAACACAGTGTTTCTGTTGCACACATTTCCTTTTCCGGCAAGCAATCACAAAATGCAATTTTTTTATCTCTTGCCTGCTCAACCTGCCTAGCACACGCTTGAATGTGTGAACTGACCCCATTGCAAAGTGTTGTCTTTGCAAGCCAAAAGTTCTGCATTTTGTGTCTGACTAGTGATAGCTAATTCACAGTCCCTACTTGATGTTGCAGCCATCAAAGCAGTCTCTCTCTCTCTCTCTCTCTCTCTCTCTCTCTCTCTCTCTCTCTCTCTCTCTGTGTGTGTGTGTGTGTGTGTGTGTGTATGTGCGGACCAGCCTCAACTCTCAGCATGAAAAGAAGGGCCAATTCACTTCAGGGATGTTTGAGATATACTGTTTATTTGTTTATTTTCTGAATTCTGATGTGAGCTGATGGAATCTGCACTTCCTGGAATCACCTGTTGATTGGAACATGGCTTTCCTTCAGATTTCACTCTTCTCTGAATTTCACCATACAGTCGCCTGGAACAGAAATGTGCTTTATGTGATCCACGAGAACAGCAAAATAACCAGACTGTACAATGGTGACGGGATAAAATCAGGCCAAATCTTTATTGACAGCAGCAGGCAGGGCAGGGGTTGCTATGGCATTAGGTCCCAGGATCAGTTCATCATTCCCCAAGCCCCATATTGATGGAATTGATCTGCTGGGTTTGGATCACTCCAAAGCTGTTCCATGGGAGTCAGTCTCTGTTGAGTCTTGCCATGGTGCAAAGAAGGTCTCACTGGAAGACCAGGGTGCAGATTCCAACCAGGCAGATACCGAACCCATGCTTGGGTTTGCCGTTGTCAATCCTCCCCTCAGGACCCTTATGGGGGGGGGTATACTATGTTATTTCCACCCTCATATAAACAAAGGAAAGCCATAATTTGACTGAGGGAAAGGCAGAGGAGGAAGAGGAGGAGGAGGAGGAGGAGGAGGAGGAGGAGGGGGGAGGAACCAAGTGCCAATCATGTTGGGGGGGGATTCATTTCTGACCCTGTCAACCAGTGACCCAAAATTGCTTAGTGAAGGCTCTAACCCGAGGGTGGGAGGACACGAAGCTCTCAAAGCAAAATGGCTGTGAGTTCCAGGGGAAGCAGCCTTATATAGGCTTTCCCCTCCCCTCTGCAGCAAGGGCTCATGGGACAGCTTTTTCCATGAGCCCATCACACAGAGAAGATACTGGGCAAAACCTTGCCCAGTATTTTGCTGCCATCTATGGGATACAGCGCTGCCAGGCAAAGGCGTCATGTGCTTATTGGGCATGGAACAAGGCTTATAAAATGGAATACATTTTGAATTGTGTATATTATGATAAAATACATAAATGTATATACAACTGCATACTTAAATATGTTATTAGATACAACGGTTATACAGGCTTTAAACAAAAAAAATGAATGCGGAATTATGACAAAAAATATGAAAGAATACATATGAGAAGCACAAAAAGTGGCCCACTCTTATTTCTCATATCCCTGTAGATTACTCAGTTTTTAATCGCTTGGTTATGCAATACTTGATGAAGTGTTGGATCCATTGGAAATGTGTTGCACTTGACATTGAAGGTGCTTGGTTTTTGAAGGAAGAAATGGATTAGATCACCATGTGTGCTACAAGAATCACTCCCTCTTCTTTTCACTAGTTCTTGATTCAGGCCAGGAACAACAACAACAGTTTTTTTTTGTTTAATGTCATACATGTTCCACCCATATGTCTGTATTTTTAAAAGTAATTTTCACCCACCATTTCTCCCCTAATATGGGATAGTCCACCCCAACTACTTCTGAAGTGTGTTAGTCAATTGAAGCAAAAACAAGTCTGTGGCAAAAGGAAAAGGAAAAGAAAAGGATCTTGTGGTACCTTATAGACTAGCCAGTTTATTATGACATAGACATTTGTGGGCTAGAGGCTGCTTCCTCACAGGAATATATAAACTGTCCCGGACTCATCATCTGTGGCCTTTCTTTGTGTGCCCTACTCCACATGAAATCTCGAGGGTGGCAACCTGAGAACAGGCCTTCTCTGTAGTGGCCCCTGTGGGGATTAGTGCTTGCTGAGGACTCCGGTGCATTGGGGGTTAAACTATCCCTCCCATGATAGGCAGTTCTCCAGGAGGTGGAACTAGACTGTGTTTAAAAACAAAAGAGGGATAACCATTAGGGGGGAGTCGGTTGGGGAAGGTGGATAGGGAGTGTGGGGAGTGAGGAGGTTAGGTTTGGAGGGATGAAAAGCTATATTAAGCCTGTGTCCTATAATGAGAGGAATGCGCTATAAGTTAGCAGTGAAATCCATGTTCACAAGTTAATAAATAAAGTTGAAAATGTGCCAAACGCTAATTGACTCCAGCAGTGTGTCAGTTCCTACAGTTGTGTGACTAAGAAGAGAACCAAACTTCCCTGGGGTCAGGAAAGGAAGCTAGTTCAAAGTACTTTTGACATACTAAGGGCTGGTCCAGGGCAGTCTCGAGCAGGTCGGGTGCCCTGGCGCTGAGGCGTGGAGATCGCTCCGGCGCCCCCGCCCTTGCAGCGCGCAGCACCCCACCTGCCAGCCCGATGCCCTAGCACCCCGCGCCACCAGGACTATACCTAGAGCCAGCCCTGGGCTGGTCAGTGAAGCCAAGAAAACCACCAAGTTGCCTGAGGGAAAGGCTAACCAGAGCAGTAGGGATCCACGAGAGGGAAACCCCACTGGTGGTAAGGTGGTGAGGGGCTTTAGATAAAGTGCCCTGAGGTAACCTAAAGCCAAGCCCTATCTTTTGTGAAACTGGAGGTTTTCATCCCGCTTTTGCTGAAAGAACAGTGGGAACTACTGTCTGGGTGTTAGAGACCCGTTGTCCCTTCACAGCCTCCCTTTATGAAATGCTCTTCCCAGGGAGGTTTGCCTGGCGCCTTCATTATATACCTCCATTATATAAGAGGAATCTATTGTTTATTTAGTGGATGGTCTGGGGTTTATTTAGTGGTTGGTCTGAGGTTTCTTTCATTGAATTTCTGTTTCAATTTGAAGTTGGTAAGATGCATAAAAATCTTGTTGAATTTGAGCTACAGTTGTGGGGCTGTTCCTTGCTATTTTCATATCACAATTCCTTACAATATTTCATCAGCCCGTGAGAGCATTTCGGTATGCTACTTATGGCAATGACTACTTCATTTAGCGGGCTGCTGTTTCCTGTGCCAAAAAAGAAGAAAGAAAACACCCATCTGCTTTTAGATGAGGGCCAATATGTACCGATAAGACTAAGAGACAGAGGCATTAAGCTAGGCGATGGAGTGTGTGGAATATGCAGGCTTACCCTGCGTTCTATTTTATAATAATAAATTGCTTTCGACTAACAATAGCTAATGTGTTAGAAACATGATTCTAAATGAAGTCATAATTAGTTTCTTTAAAAAGTAATAACAAAGCCCTGTAGGCATCCCAGGGATAACAGATGTGTAATGCTCTCAGAAATGAAGAAGCCTTATGAGTAGGTCATTCAAACACAATGAATCTTCTGTAATTCTTGATGGAGTATAGTTAACACAGCGATCCAAAGGGGGAGGGGGAGGCAGTTGTAATGCCAGGGTATATGTGAGGGCAGACCAGCACCGTTCTTTCCAGACTGTTTTATTTTGGGTTAAGGGGGTGAATGTCAGATTCTTATGTGCAAGCCAGCTCATGACTGCTGTATTTTTCCACCTGTTTGGGGGGACATCTCAGGAAATAGGCATGCCCCTGTTTTGGCTCTACCAACATCAGAGCTCCAACACTGCTAAAGCAGCAGAGAGGACTGCTCACCTTTTCCAGTGGGAGGCATTGTGGCATCTGGGACCCAATAGTGCTCCAGTGCGGGGGCAAAGATCTACACCTCCTTAGCATGTATCCCCGGCCGTGCCACCAGTGCTGGGTGGGGCCACGCCCAGCATGGTCCCGTTGGCCAATCAGCACTGGTAATGGGCATGGGTGCGGGAGATTTAACTGCGGCCTTCCTCTCTCACTCCTTTGCCACATCTCCCTACCCACCCACCCTCTTTTTATGCGTTGTTCGTTTATGACCTTGCTATGGACAACTGTCAGCCGCCGTATTGTTGGGGCCAGGTAGGATTTTTTTCCACTTGGCATATTGGCACCAGCCATTTGGTTTTCGCCTGCCTTGTAGCAATCATCACAACTTTGTAAGGTTAGGCCAGGCATCCCCAAACTACGGCCATCCAGATGTTTTGGCCTACAACTCCCATGATCCCTAGCTAACAGGACCAGTGGTCAGGGAAGATGGGAATTGTAGTCCAAAACATCTGGAGGGCCGAAGTTTGGGGATGCCTGGGTTAGGCATTGGGTAAGCCTTTGCTAAAGCAGCAGAGAGTGGCCTTGTAGGGTTGGATATACCACTCAGAGGACCTTTCTCTCTCTGCACTGTCTGAAAGGTGGACATGAAACATCCTTTGGATCCTGGGGTGACCTCCTAGGCAACCAAGGGATTGCAGCCCAAGTTTTGTGTTTCACAAGGCAAATATTGATGCCATGAAAAATTATGCTTCTTGGCAGCCATTAGAGCTACGGTAAACTGTCAAACAAACAAACAAACATACCATGTATTTTCCAGTGGCAGCTTTGTAAGTTTGAAAACAAAAAGCTGATAAACAATGTTGTCAATTTGGAACATGGTTATTCTTTGGATTTCACACTTCTCTGAATTTTGTAGTGCAGTTCTTGGCTCAAAAAATGAACCCAAATGTGTATTTTAGAATTTAAGAATACCTTATAAATGCAGATTTGCAAGGAAAGATGTTTCATAATAGGTATTTTTTTGATAAAATAAATAGATTCCAAATATTATTTTTCAAGATTTTTATAGATGATAGATTGATATCAGTAGACCAATAGATCAATCAAGGGAGCAATCATATATACAAATAGCTGGCATAAAGCAAGCTGATATAAATTAAGCCAGTGTAAAGTTACACCAGATCGGAACTCTGTTCAGCAGTGGAGCTACTGCTGCTGTGCAGACCTAAGCTTGGCAGAGGTAAAATAAGCCGTAATGTTTGAGTTGTTGTTGTTTAGTCGTTTAGTCGTGTCCGACTATTCATGACCCCATGGACCAGAGCACGTTAGGCACTCTTGTCTTCCACTGCCTCCCACAGTTTGGTCAGACTCATGTTGGTAGCTTCGAGAACACTGTCCAACCACCTCGTCCTCTGTTGTCCCCATTCCTTGTGTCCTCCATCTTTCCCAACATCAGGGTCTTTTCCAGGGAGTCTTCTCTTCTCATGAGGTGGCCAAAGTATTGGAGCCTCAGCTTCA
Organism: Zootoca vivipara; assembly: GCF_965207765.1. Taxonomy (NCBI): domain Eukaryota; kingdom Metazoa; phylum Chordata; class Lepidosauria; order Squamata; family Lacertidae; genus Zootoca; species Zootoca vivipara. Next base: position 17,481,173 of record NC_142587.1, on the reverse strand, counting down.
GGATCTGTCCTTCCAGGGAGCACTCAGGGCTGATTTCCTTCAGAATGGATAGGTTTGATCTTCTTGCAGTCCATGGGAATCTCAAGAATCTCCTCCAGCACCATAATTCAAAAGCACCAATTCTTCGGCGATCAGCCTTCTTTATGGTCCAGCTCTCACTTCCATACATCACTACTGGGAAAACCATAGCTCTAACTATATGGACCTTTGTTGGCAATGTTTGAATTATATCACCCTTTTTGCCAGCTTACCTTACAGTGGGCTGTCAGGTCATGTGATAGAGCTGAAGAGGCTTAGAAACCCATCTAAGTTCCTCCTCTGTGGCCTGGCCCCCACCACAACCCTCTTTAAGGGCTTAAACTGTCAGTCAGCTGGGTGATGAGGGAGATTCACTAGCATATCTTCAATTGAGCCAAGGATGAGGAGTTAAGCGAGCATAGTCCAGGTCAACTGGAGATCTGCTGGATCCTAACTTTGCTCACCCTGGGAGTTCTTGCTATAAGATTTCTCTCTAAAACAGGTGGGACAGAACAGACTTATGAACGAGCATACTGGAAATTGGCACAGACCAGAAAGAGACTGATTTGTCCATCCGTACTACTGATAATCTTTTTATCTTCGAGCCTTTCAGAAATCTATTGAGGCAACGAGTCCAGCCATTCCCCAGCCCTTCCCACCTAAGCAGCTTGTAGCTAAACATATTTCTAATTCACTGGAGGCATCGTTTAGGGGAGACAAAGGGAAACAGCAAAAGTATGAACTGCAGAGCCGTAAAACGTTTCCTGTGCTTTGACTGCAAAGGAAAGAAGGTAGCCTGCCATTTCATTCTCTCATTCCAAGTATCATGAAAAGCTAGCACTTCAGGAGATCTTTGAGTTGGAAGCAATGGCAGTGCTGGTAGCAAACATAAGGTTTCTCTAGGAACTGCTTCCATGCAGGTGATTTGAATAGCAACCCAGAAGATTTGCTTATCTATTCCATTTGTAAATGTACAGATATACCATCATTTATATACTGCAATATCAGGGTGGTTTACAGCAATGAAACATCATTAAACAAACAAACAAAAACCTTAGAAGATGTACAAGTAGCACAAAGATGGTATTGCTTCTAGTGATAGATGAACTGTCATTAGTTTTCTTTGAAATTGCATATGACATTTTTTTCCTAATCAATCAGAAAACAATGCTTCTTTTTCTGAACTCTTGCTGTGAGACTCCTGTTTATGTCATTGGGAGGGCAATGGAGTATAAAACACATGCCCCAAATCCTCATACGCTCCCAAACCTGCCCCTTTTCTCTCCCAAAACTTAACCAGGATTGATGGCACTAGAAAGGACTTTGTGTGAGTCCTCCATTTCTTTTTCCCTCCCTGGCCCCTAAAATGATGCAAAGGCAACATCTGGGCACCTGAACTGAACTCCTACTGTGGACATTAGGTGACCACATCAGGTGACCTGGAAACCAAATCTCTCAGGGCTGCTTGCGCCACAGATACAGCTGGGACGTGAAGTACCTGGAAGGTGGAAGACAAAATATTACTTTGTTCTCATTGCTGATTATAATTTTGGCTTTTTAACTGTTGAGGAGACGCCATTAGTCTGAGAAGCAGTATGTTGCATCTGGTTCTGTGCTCTGTTAAGCTCTGAATTTATGCTCCCTTCTCATGGCTATCCTTCTTCTTCACAAATTACGTGGTAATGGTAGCTAACAGAAACAATGATCAATAGGCCAGATCATTTTCAAGCTCCATGATTGCCTCAGGCTCTGAAACACTGCAGTTAGCCATTTCATAAAAAGGAAGTAGCCTCCCTTAAGTCATTATTAAATGATGAATTATTAATCTTTGTTATTCAGGCATTGATCTTAAGTATACATGGTACATTCTCATCTACTTTGGCAGCAAGTAGTCTTAGTGGTGGGGGAATTCTGATGGATTCATGATTTATGCACATAGCTAAGTCTTTCTTCCCTTTGCAGCTCCCCTTTCCAACCTCTGTTATTGTGTGTCAGTATGATTAGATGCAATTTGCACCAAAACATACCATTGCAAGAAAGAATAAAGAGCTCGAGAGGAAAACGGCATAGACTAATCTTGTGCAGCTTTGCAAATCAAATGACCTTCAGATCACTCCATTAGTGATGGAATGATCGTAAAATTAAAAGGTGTCTACATTTATGGAAAATGTATCCCTAACTTTAAAGAAATTATTCTTTATGATTTGGTTCAATGCCCCTTTTTAATGATGCAAGTAAGATAGCTAACAACGGGCTGCAGGTTCTCTCTTTGTTCACTGGAGAAAAGGGTTTAGAGGTGAAATGTTGGTTTACATGAAAATGCCTACAGCGACACAGCTGAAACCTTTGCTGTGATCTTTTGCAATCAAACTTGGTTAGCTATAATTGGCTTATGAGCATGCTGCTTTTACCCTCAAGTGGAGGTGAATTTGCCACACCCAAACTGCCCTGGGAAGAAGACTCTTATACTGTTGAATTATATTGGAAACAGGGGAGGAAACAATTTAGGTAGCAATCCTACAGGAAGATGCACTGGGATACTGTGGATTTCCAGCTCAGCTGGCTGATTCCTGGTTTAGTACACAACAAAGGAATACAGAGAATAGAACCTCATCAAACACAACTCTGTATGCAAGATAGAAGAATATTGTGCACAGTTTACTAGGAGCTAAGAGCCTATGTAAGACAGGTAATGATCCTATTATGAGCACTAAATCACCTGTTTACCATTGTATTACTACTATACCTGGATCGACCTGAAGAAGGGACGCAAAATTGAGACATATCCAGTTGTCTCATTATCAGCCCTATCAACATGATTTACTACAAGATTTAGCAAATAAGATTGGCACTCTGGTCTTCATTACACCACAACTGAATTTCTGAACTCTTGAACTCAGTGCATTGCACAGCCAAGTGTAAGACTGTATAGATCTTTTTTAAAGATCCTTCAGACTATATGCCTGGAGTTTGTATTATTTTGTGTCACAATACGTATCCCATTGAGAGATTTAGTGCACATGATTTCTGGTTTAGCCAGATTCAGCCAGTGTTAAGTTCCCAACCCCAGCTCAGGTGAAGATATGTCATTCAGCCTGGACACTGAAATCCAGCTCCGAGGGCCTTCTGGCGGTTCCCTCACTACAAGAAGTGAGGTAACAGCGAACCTGGCGGAGGGCCTTCTCACTAGTAGCACTCACCCTGCTGAATCCCCTCCCCTTTAGAGGACATCTGAAGGCATCCTTGTATAGTGAAGTTTTTAATGTTTAATGTTTTATTATGTTTTTGTATATGCAGGAAGCCACCCGGAGTGACTGGGGCAACCCAGTCAGATGGGCAGAGTACAAATAATGAAATCATCATCGTCGTCGTCGTCGTCATGCTGGTATAACTCAGTCATCTGGGGCTTAGCACTCAGTCAAAATGGGGACTTTCAGGGTGTGGCATGACAAGACTAAAGAGGGAAGACTTAGGCTGTATGTTAATTCCATTCATTTTGGTCACTTGACCCAGCAATCTGGGAGCGAGCACTATTAGAAACATTTGTTTTCCCTCTGCCAGCCTTAGCCAGAGCAGTCCCAAACAAGGTTTGGATCTGGGTTAACTTTATGCCAGCTTAATTTACACCAGCTTGCTTTATGCCAACTCCTTGTGTATAGGATTTCTTCCTTAATTTTGTTTCTCCATGATTGATGAGATCCATCCCTCCTCCTGCCCAGGAGGTTATTCTTTGCACTGGTGAATTCAACACATCACTTTGCTTGTGATAAAGAAGGCTGCCTCATGAAGGTGTTAATGAGGTGTGTCATATCTAAAAATATAAAGCTAATGAAAATATTCCCACATACATAATAACTCTTTTCCTACCAAATCTTTTAAATACACTTATGCAAACGCCCACACAAGGTTGTAGTCATTTTATTTACCATGGCAACGTGGTACGCTGCTATATAGCAGTGGTTCCCAAATGAAGCTACTCGAAAGTACACTTGAAATATTCAAGCACTCATTGGACAGAGAATCTAAAGCAATACATCTCATATTACATATTCACTCCATATTTTTAGAGGGCAATCCTATGACAAGATCCATCAGGATGAGCAGTTTAGGATGCAGCATTCTCCTAGCTCATCCTCCTATCTCGTTCTTTCCAGCATTCTCAGCTGGCCTCAGCTAGCATTAAGCTCCCAACCTCAGTTCGGCCAAAGATACGCTGGCATAGCTTCCTCAACCCAGCTTACCTGAGGCTCAGCCACCACTGGCAATTTTTTTAACCCTGCCTTTCAGCCTAGTGAGCATGAAATGTTCTCAGTTATGCTAACATTTTGGGGAAAACTCTACAGAACTGTGTGTGTTATGGTTCTCAATAATTGCAGGTAAACGATAAATTTGTAATGCTTTGACCATTCTTAACTCCCTGTTTGGAAATGAAACATTTTGTGGGGTTAGATATAGTCTCATGTTGACTGACATTATTATTTATTTATTTATTTATACCCCGCCCATCTGGCTGGGTTTCCCCCACCACTCTGGGCGGCTTCCAACAAATACCAGAATACATTAAAATATCACAGATTAAAAACTTCCCTAAACAGGGCTGCCTTTAGGTGTTTTCTAAATGTTGTTTATCTCCTTGACCTCCGATGGGAGGGCATTCCACAGGGCAGGCGCCACTACGGAAAAGGCCCTCTGCCTGGGTCCCCAGCCACTCTGGGCGGCTTCCAACCGAATATTAAAAACAGTACAGCACCAAACATTAAAGACTTCCCTAAACAGGGCTGCCTTCAGTTGTCTTCTAAAAGTAAAATAGTTGCTTATTGCCTTGACATCTGCTGGGAGGGTGTTCCACAGGGCGGGTGCCACTACCAAGAAGGCCCTCTGTCTGGTTCCCTGTAACCTCACTTCTCGCAATGAGGGAACTGGCAGAAGGCCCTCGGTGCTGGATCTCAGTGTCCAGGCTGAATGATGGGGGTGGAGACGCTCCTTCAGGTATACAGGACCGAGGCCGTTTAGGGCTTTAAAGGTCAGTACCAACACTTTGAATTGTGCTCCGAAACGTACTGGGAGCCAGTGTAGATCTCGTAGGACCAGTGTTACGTGGTCCGGCGGCCACTCCAAGTCACTAGTCTAGCTGCCGCATTCTGGATTAATTGCAGTTTCCGGGTCACCTTCAAAGGTAGCCCCACGTAGAGCTCATTGTAGTAGTCCAAGCGGGAGATAACTAGAGCATGCACCACTCTGGTGAGACAGTCTGCGGGCAGGTAGGGTCTCAGCCTGCGTACCAGATGGAACTGATAGACATAATTTCAGAGACTACGCATATGTCCTGTGCCATTTCTGGACACTGCAATCCAAACCCTTGGCTGAGGAGCTTCTGGGTTTAACAGAGCGGTCGGGCTACCTGCAATTACCAAGAATGGAAGGCTGAAAGAACAAGGTGTTGGGATCTCAATGTGCTGCAGACAGCGTGATAGAGCAAATCTAAGGTTCCTGATGCCATGCTTGCACCCCATTGATGTCCCTGTGCCACATTGCCCTGCTCTCAGCAGTGATAGCCAGCATTTGGAAGCCAGGCATGCAAGCCCATACTAACTTTGCCTCCCTGCCATGGGTGAGGCCAGAAAAAGGCACTGAATAAGAGCAGGGGCACTTCACACTCTGTCTCTCCCAGGCCCTTCCCTCCTCTGCTACTCCTCTGATTATTGGGCTATTAGGCTTTCTCCTAAGCTTAGGCAAGAGGGTGGGTTCCATCAGCATTGTGGAAAGGGATGGGAAGGTATAAACTGTCCCTCTCTCTTACCGTAAGTCTCCTTTGTGCTGCTCAGCTGACTGGAACAGCTGAGAGTGGTTAAAAGGGAGATGGACTTCAAGAACAGGGTTCATTTAAAAGAAGTGAAGGATATAATATTAGTTAATGTTCAATTAGTTAATATGCCCCCCATACCTTCTTTCTTTCTTTCTTTCTTTCTTTCTTTCTTTCTTTCTTTCTTTCTTTCTGGGAGGATATGTTTTGGGCCATGTAAACTGAGGATTTAGGCATTCTGGGAAGAGATGACTGCACACTTCTGAACAAGAAATAGAAAAAAGGGCATGTTTCTTCAATACATCTACCATTTTTTTCCTCCTGCAGTTTGTTTTTTTTAAAAAAAAATCTTTATCTAAACTTGTGACTTTGAAGTATTTATAATTTCAAATAGATTTATTTTTAAAAGCGAATAAAAAAAATGCAAGGATGAAACGCAGTTGTTTGACAGTGTCATTATACAGAATAAATAAGACTGATTCTGAGCTTTAAAAAATAAAATAAAAATGATAATAATCTGGGCAGGAGCTAGTCAAAGTTGAACACTTGAAAGTGTTATTGATTTCAATGGAACAAATTTAACCAAGTGCTTGACTTTCCTACTGAATCAATGGGACTTCAGAGCAGTTGGCTGAGACATATTATATCCTTTGTATTTCCTAAAGAGTACAAAATCATTCTTCTTGGTGATATCTTATTATTATTTCTTTGGAACAGAGGAGTTCAGCAATCATACAGGCGCATAAGGTAATACAATAGCAGTGCATCCTTCAATTGCAGTCCTTTTTTCCTGTCCTACATATACAATTATATGTTGTTGTACTATACTGTATTATATTCTATAATAATGATATCTTTTAGATAACACTCCATCCTTGAAGTAATGGGTTGCATCAACCAACCATAGCTACACATTCAAATACTATAAAATCACTCACATTTACTTGAAAGTAATATTGATTGGGGCAACCAAAATAATAAAAGTCAGACAGAAGAACAGAAATATTCGGCTTTATCAGCACTCAGCTATTTGCCTATAGGTGTTTCATGACCCTGAGCCAAAAACATTTAGAGACTGCACTCTCCAGCTGCAGCAGCTAAGAGGAGGAGTCTAGCACCCTCACCAGTCCTTCCCATATAGGTTTCTCCACCTTTGATCCTGCATTCCATCCATTTAAACCCAGGGAAATAAAACTGACATTTGACTGAGTGATCAGGAAATCTCCTGGGGCATGTTTCTCAACCAGGTCACTACAAGAGCCTTTACCTCTGAGAGACAGCTTGGTAACTGCCAAACAAGTTGCAAGTCCTTCAACATAGTTAGATTCAGCACAGAGGGAGGGAGCTTCCAGAAGGACTCTTCTGGCTAGGCTATCAAACCTTAGCACTTGTGACTTGATGCAAAGGCAACTGGTATTTTAACTTAGTTCCAGGATTGCTAAAAAGGGACGCGGGTGGCACTGTAGTCTAAACCATTGAGCCTTGGGCTTGCCAATCAAAAGGTTGGCGGTTTGAATCCCTGTGATGGGGTGAGCTCCCATTGTTTGGTCCCAGCTCCTGCCAACCCAGCAGTTTGAAAGCATGCCAAAGTGCAAGTAGATTAGTAGCTACCGCTCCAGTGAGAAAGTAAACGGTGTTTCCGTGTGCTGCTCTGGTGTCAGTGTTCTATTGTGCCAGAAGTGGCTTAGTCATGCTGGCCACATGACCCTGAAAAACTGTCTGCGGAGCGGACAAATGCCAGCTCCCTCAGCCTGTAAAGCGAGATGAGCACCACAACCCCAGAGTTGTTCGCTACTGGACTTAACTGTCAGGGGTCCCTTTACCTTTACCAGGATTGCTAGCCATGGTCCTGAACATGTGCCAGTGATTTCTTGACCAGTACCTGCAGTACTGTCCAGGGTCCTGAACCTCCTTCGCTCCATGTTAGCTCCTGCTAACTGCCATACTTCTTGTCCACTTCTCAGAATCATCACCTCCCTTGAAAGGTTGGGACCAATCTGTACTACTACTTTAAACAGCCATGGCTTCCCTCAAAAAAATCCTGGGAGCTGTAGTTTGTTAAAGGTGCTAAGACTTGTTAGGAGACTCCCATTCCCTTGACACAGCTGCAATTCTCAGAATTCCCCGGGAAGAGGGAATGACTTTAAACCAGGCATGGCCAAACCTGGCCCTCCAGATGTCTTGGGACTACAACTCCCATCATCCCCAGCTAACAGGACCAGTGGTAAGGGATGATGGAAATTGTAATCCCAAAACATCTGGAGTTGGGGCATGCTTGCTTTAAACCATTCTGGGAAGTGTAACACTGTAAGGTGAATGGGGCCTCTAGACAACTCTCAGTACCTTTATCAAATCACAGGTCCCAGGATTATTTGGAGGAAATCACTGTTCAAAGTGGTTTGATACTGCATTAAAGTGTGGATGGGGGCCAAGACAGGATGGTATGTAGAGATAGGAAGAAAGGAGGTTCATTATTCTCACTGTAGCATTCTAGTTGGCATGTTTGTATCATATTTACATAATTACATAATTCTTCCCCAAACATATTGTAAGTATTTATGCAAAAACACTTTAAATTTGATAATGGCATTGCCTCAAAACCTCAAATGACTTACTCCAGAGGACATTCTCTGGAATCAACTCGGCAGGTAAGTATTTTAATTCTTTGCATCTTGCTCCAGACTACAATCATGCACTTACAGGTGACAAAGGCACTTAGCATATTGATTGCTTTTCCTTCCTTCCAATAACAGTAAAACTTACCAGCCTCTTTTAGAACACTTCTAGGAGTTTTGGAGTGAATCATTAAGCATTTTATATGTGAATGTCAAAAAGCATAAGAAGTATACAAAAGTAATAAAGAGAATAGCCCTATTGCAATCTGGGGATACCCTCTTTGGTGTAACGGGTCAGTTTGTCTGGCTGTTAACCAGAAGCTGGTGGTTCAAGCCCACCCAGGAATGGCTGTGGGCAGGATTCCGGCATTGCAGGTGTTTGGACTAGATGACTCTCAAGGTCCACTCCAACTCTATGATTCTTTTACTTATTTATTTCCCCATTTAACATCTTGATTTGTCTCCCTTGGTTGTCTTTTATCATCTAACCTAATTTCCAAGCTCTTATAACACTCTTAAAAAAGTGTAAATTACTTCTTTGCACTTGTCATTATGGAAAGTATCATAGATTTGGATTCCGTTTCGTAGGACAAATTACACACCTTAAGATCTGGTGAGAGAGAGAATGTTTGGTTGTTTTGCTTAGTGGTGTAACATTTGGGGTGGGTCAGCTATGCTGCAATTTTGATGTAATATATGTTGTGTACTATAGTCAAAGTGGAAATCAATGGCCTATTCTGAGTGCAACTTACAGTGGAACCTCGGTTTATGAACGCGATCCATTCCACGGAGGTGTTCATAAACGGAGACGTTCGCTCCACGAAGGCATGCTTCTGCACGTGCACAAAGCGCCGATAGAGCGCTTCTGGGCACAAATGCGCTGCGCAGATCGCATCTGCGCATGCGCGAGCTGCGCAGATCGCGTCTGCACATCCGACGCTGTGGACCCTGGATGTAAACACTTCTGGGTCCGTGGCATTCGTAAATGGAGGCGTTTGTAAATGGGACTGTTTGTAAACCGAGGTACCACTGTAGTTGAATATCACCCTGGCGTATCTGTTCACAAACTGCATCCATGCCTAACTACTTATTTCCTAGTGTGGCATGACTTAGGGAGTAATCCCATAGCAATATTTGCCCAGATGAGAAGGTGAGGATCCAGCAGATCTCCATATGAGCTGGGAGACTCCCACTGCAGCCAGGCTATGATAGCTGAATGCTCTGAACATGTGTAAGATTGTTTTGTTAGTGTGGGATCTTATGATATGACTATTTAATTTCAAAAATTGCAGGATGAGAATGGAATCTGGCAAAAAATATACATATTAATAAGCCCCCAGTTTACTATTTTTAATGAAAAGGTAAAGAGGATTTACTGTGTGAAGGGAATACCTGAAGTGTGAGCAGACAGAAGCATTTATCTCTCTGTTGATGACCCTCATGAAACAGCATCAGGATAATCTAATGCATTGATCTGTGTGATAAGTTATCCTGTGATGCAATATTGTTACAGTCCATTTTTATGAGCATGATTTATGTGAAAAACAATGAAACTTTCACTTACTCTTCTAACATTTGGAAGGAAAAGATCACATCCTATATTTCTTTTTAATGTTAATTCTCTGTGCTCCATATTTTATCTGTTGCTTATTTATCCAGTCTCTTGGTTTATATCCCCGCCCCCTGCATCCCCCCCTATTTTTTTTAAATGTGTTTTTTTCTTAATAGCAAGTTTTGCCTGGATACACCTATATGCAAAGGTCTATATTTTATGTCTTAGCATTTTTAAAATAAATAAATAAATCATATAATTTGGTGCCTCTATATTAATCATAGCACTTATAGTAATGTTTAATGAGCAGAATGTCCATAAGAATCTAATTCCATTTGAAATGGAGAAGAAATTAGAATTGGAATCACATAATTGGGTTGCTAAAAGTTTCCCTGAAAATGTATGCTTGCTTTACATGGCATTTAGATTTAGGATTCTGACCTTGGGGGTCCCTTCCAACTATGGTTCTATAGTCAGAGGCCCCAATCAAGCTCAAGGTAGCCATCTGCTAAGGATCCACGGGATCTCTGGATCAGCTGTTGTTAAATCCCCAGCCTCAGCTCAACCAAATATATGCCGTTGTAACTTGCTCATCCCTGCTTAGCTGAGGCTCAGAGTGCTGAGTCAAGGTTGGGGCATTCTGGAAGGATAGTGAGACCAGTGCCAGTGTGGGGTGGGACTTAGGTTGGATTCAAAGCCCATTCAGCTTGGTCATGTGACCTAGCAAGCCAACATAATACCGGCTTGTTTTCCCTCTGCCAGGCTTTGTCAGAACAGCAGCAGCTGCCCCTCTGCTGTACAGGGTTTGGATCTGGCACAACTTTACACTGGCTTAACTTACACTGACTTGCTTCATGCCAGCTTCTTGTGCATAAGATTGCTCACCCACCCTTCCCCTTGTCATGTGCCTAAAAAACACTGACCCAAGAGCTTTTCTGCTTATCCTGTGGTTTGTAGGCAAAGGTCACAGCAATTTTCATTTCTGTTCCACCTCTTTCCCCAGGGAAAACTCACTGTTTACCACTGAATCAGAGCAAACGTCAATCTGCAGAAATTTGCATTTCTTCTGATTTAGCAGGAGGACATGTGGATGGCCCACAGCTATGGTCATGAATTTCAATGTATCTACTGGGATAGCTATGCTTGGAGAGCATGAGACTCTCAATCTCTGGGTTGTAGGTTTGAGCCCCACGTTGGGCAAAAGATTCCTGCATTGCAGAGGGTTGGATTAGATGACCCTCGTGGTCCCTTTCAACTCTGTAAATCTACGATTATGCGCTTGAATGCAATCCCAGACCTTTAGTGTGGGTGCACTTTTCCTACAAAACTCCTTCATATTACATAAAAGCATGACTATTTTTCAAGGGGACCTCGCAGGAACTCAGAAATATAGCACTACTGTATATACCGTACCAGGCAAGTGCCATTCCCATTGTCTTTTCAGCATTGTTGAAAAACTTCCTTTTCCAAAAAGCCTTTTAAGTGGAGATCTTTAGTCTAGCCTGTATCTACATCTGGATCAGATTCAAAATTGTTTTTTAGATATGAGATTATTTTTAATTGTGTTTATATGTGGAATTGCTTTCTCATGTTTGGTGCATGAAATTGTTCTTTGTTGTATTTTTGATCATTGATGTTTTTTTCACAGTGAAATCGCTTCAAGGCACTTGATAGGAAGCAATTTATGAATGGGACAGACACACACACAATCAAGCAAGAATTGCTTGGCATTTGTCCAGGACTTACCAATTCAAGAAGCTACGATTCTCTAATTAGCCCTTTGTCCCTTCCATTTGTCACAATAATCAAAAAGGCAAGATAAGTCTTGGCAGCCTGCTGTGCTGACAAAACAGCCGACTTGAATTCAAAAGGGTTGGTGAGGCTGCAGTGGCTTCCCAGCAGCCGTCATGGTGCATCAGAAAGTTGAAGTGGTAAGTGAAAATGATGTCTTGGGGAATGTTAAAGGGAAAGCCAGGAAGGGAGTAACAGGCTGCTTCTCGGTGAAAGAAGTGTTTTGTCCAGCATGCTAAAATGAGCTACTTGTTGGTGAGAAAGCATTGCTGGAACAAGGCCAGGGTTTTCAGGCTGCACAATTTTCTGAGCACCTCTGCTGATGCTGCATATATCCTTTGGTGGTTCTGGGTAGTCATCCTGCACAATTTCATATTAAGAAGAGAGGGCAACATTTTATGCATCTTATTATTGCAGTGAATAAGGGAAAGACCTCCATGCTTTGAATAGTCTTTAGGCCTGATCTGTAGAGGTAGTCAACTACTTCTGTATTACAACCAGATGTAATGATGCCTATCAGCCTGTATAGTTGTTTTATTTTTTTAAAAAACAATATTTTAGACTAATTAATGGGTGATGTGTCTATTGATAGCTATTATCCATAACACTGAAATGAAATCTCCACTTCCAGAGGCAGACTACCCCCCCCCCCGAATGCCAGAATAGGAGGGCAAGTAGCAGGAAAGAGCTGTTGCCTGTATCATACTTTGTTCATGGGATTCCTGGTGGGTTTGCTGATCTAAAATAGTTACTATTTTTTTCATGCTTCTTTTCAGAGTTAAAACTTGTATTGGATCTTTCTCCTGTAGTCATTCCCCGAACCTACGATACAATGCAAAGAAGAGAAGTAGAGTATGTTCTTTGGACAGCACTCCTGGTAGTTCCGTTACTGTAAAAATCTCATGAAATTCAAGAGATTATTGAATAATAGAATGCCATAAAGCTCAGAAACGAACAGTAGTGTGGCAATGCAAGGTATACCCACTATTTATAGATAACGGTGGCTTGACTCTATTTGGTCATCACTGGTTTATAGGCAGTGAATCAGGTTCACTACCCATAATTTACTATTAAACATTTTGTGTTTATATTATTTTGAAGTTGCTGACATGATTCCCAAGAGATGGGAGAAATTGCTTTCCCTTGATTTTTGCTCTTCTCCTTATATTAGTTATAGAACAATGCAATGCACATTTCATTCTCAGACAGGCAGGCATGAGATCATAGCCTTAGATTGTGAGTCCATTTTGGAATAAAAACCTATCTGTGACTTTGGAAGTCCACATGGTGGACTTGCACATCATTACTGATTGTTTAAGAGGGGGAAACACCAGCGTTTGAGTATACCCACTGCGATTAATGGACTTAAATCCAATGGTTTGAATGGGTCTACTGTCTAATGTGGCCTATAACATTTATCAGGCTTTTGAACAGTGATGACTGTTTTTGGAACCTGTTACGTTCTGCTGTGTGGCTGTTACTGAACTGTGAGACATTTTATAGTAGTTTCTGCTACTGTTTCTTTAATAGGCTCAATAGACTCTCAGTTCTGAATGTTCAGAGTGTTATATTTTAAAAGCAAGACCTGCAACAAGATTTCAGGCTTGTATCTAATGTAGCACTATGCAAGCAGTCCACTTCCATAAGGATTTCTGCTTTTGCAACAAAATGTGTTCCTCCTCTTCTCCTCCTGTGATCTGTTCTAGAAGTCACCCCTCCAGAGAAAATTGTGAGGAAGGTGTGGTATGGAGGAGGAGGAGGAGGAGGAGGAGGAGGAGGAGGAGGAGGAGGAGGAGGAGGGGAAAGTCCCATTGCACAAGCAGAAAGACTTGCATTGATGTGACATGGTAGATTAATATTGCCCTATGCCACTCCATTCCCTTCCCTCTAGTTTCTCTTCCCCATCCCCACCAATCAGCCGGCCTTCTGTGGCTACTCAGAAGACTCAACCCCCATTGTAGTAGCCTCCCTCACCATTTATTGAAGGTCATTTCTGTTGGTTCAAAGAAAAAAAATGGGTATATAGAAACAAGATCCAAGTTTGAGGCAAGCACTATTTGGTGTGAGAATCCCAGCAGAGATTTCAAATCACAAAATATGCAGCAAAGTAAAAGCATGGAAATTAGACTGCTATAAATTTAAAATCTGCCCTTCTAAGTTCCCCCTAAAGTTACCCAATTCCCCTATCATAAAAAGACCACACATTTGGTAAGTTAAAAATTGTTTACTTACAAACATTCCAAAGGTCAGATTCACGTGCTTTCCCATACAGCATTTTTTAAAAGCTGCACAGGCAGTAAAACTTTGCTTAGACACAGTGGTGAAAGTTCCTAAATTATTGGTATAGGAACTCAATAATGGCTTGTGAGAACCATGCAACTAAACTGGAGCAACCAGCTTAACCTCTTCACATGCTGAAGACTGGGGGAAAACAATAGGTTTAGTGACCCGTTTCCTCCCAAGATAAGGACATAGCTAAGCCTGACAGGACAGCTTCCTCAATTATATTTACCCATTTGGGCTTTAATTAGATTTAAGCATGTTGGTCATATGAGGCTGGTTATCCACAATTTCCCCTAGAGATCATTGTCCTCCCCATGCCTGTTGATAACACCATCTTGTGAGTGGGTAGTTCTATGTTGGCTATGTTCAGACTGGCACTCTCCCCTTGAAGACTAGAATGTGTGAGTGTGAGTGTTTGTTTTAAGCTGCCTCAAAGTTTGCAAAGTGGCAGAATGTAGGTCTGTTAAATGTGCCATCCTATATTGAAATCAGATTGTTGTGACCTCTGAATTGTGAGGATAAGATGGGCCAGGCATTAGAATAAGCAATGGTCGGCTTGGGTCTTCTGTTCTTCAAGATACTGTATGTTTTATATTGTTGTACGTGGGAGAAAGGAGTTTTCTTTGTTGTAGAAAATCACTCCCTTACTAGACCCTCAAAGGTGTATCAATTGGCTTCTTTATCAAATAAATATAGTACAAACTTGTCTAGAAATGCAATATTTAATAATGTAGATAATTGTACTGGAAATATATCAAGCACATGGGAAATTTAAAGGGCCAGTTCTATTTCTATTAAACAATTAGAATAGGAGGAGGGTTGCCTTTATTGTTTTTATGGAGAAAAATGAATGTTTCTCTTGGGAGAAATATTTCATGTCTTATCCCATGCCTCTCTTCTCTGAAGAGTAATCTTTACTTTAGTGTGAAGATCATTTATCTAGAGAGATTCCTTAAAAGAGAACAGATCAAAAATTAGGAGTTATTTGCCAACACAATTTATCTATTTATGGAGCTAGCTGTTTGGAAGCAAGATTGCATTTCGTCAGTGCTTTATCTAATTGATTGAAACCTGGTTGGATTAGAAGAAATGTGCATTTATTTATAGGCGCCTTCATGAGACACTCTTGGTTTAAAAAATAGAAGTTGATGATGGTAAGTGAGAAATAGGGTCGCAGCCTGGAGATTCCATCAACATTTTAAATATACACCACTCAATTGAAAGGAACAGCACCAATCTTTCATTGCTGAGTGGCTGGCTGCAGCAACCAGTGCGGTATTTCTGGGATTAGAAACAACAATTTGCAGGTCATGTGAAACATGCTAGAGTCAAAACACCCCTCCTCCTAAAAAATGAAGGACTTCATCATATGCAGTTATTTCTGTGGCAAGACTGAAGCAGGTTGTGATCTAACTAACAGGGCCGGCTCTAGGGGTAGGCTGGGTGGCACCAGGGCACCAGGGCACCAGGCTGTCAGGGGGGCGCCGCGCAGCAGAGCCACGCAGAAGCCCACCAGCCACAACAAGAAATGGGGTGGGGCGGGGGTGCCGGAGCGATCTCCGCACCACGGCGCCAGGGCGCCTGACATGCTTGAGACGGCCCTGCTAACTAATGTCAGATGTGCATTCAAGATGTGCAGAACAAGTTAGATTTGGTCCCTGCACAGAACCACATGACGAATGGCCACAGTGACCAAGCCAGTAGATTAGAGTCTACTGACACCTATAAAAGGCTTTCTTGCTGTTTTGAATATAGAACCAGTGAATCAAAGCCTTAGTTTCCTTTTGGGTTAGGAATGGAAAACCAATCATTTTATTTCAGCACGGTTTTCCATGTTCCTACCCGATGTTCTTGGTTTTCATAGAATGTTAACAGAGTGTCTTGAATAATATTGCTTTCCCTATAAATGCCTGCACATTCAGGTTTTTTTAATAATAATAATAATAATAATAATAATAATAATTTATTATTTATACCCCGCCCATCTGGCCGGGTTCCCCCAGCCACTCTGGGCAGCTTCCAAAAAAAACAGAAATTCTAAAATACAGAAATCCATCAAACATTAAAAGCTTCCCTAAACAGGGCTGCCTTGAGATGCCTTCTGAAGGTCTGGTAATTGTTCTCTTTGACCTCTAGTGGGAGGGCATTCCACAGGGTGGGTGCCACTACCGAGAAGGCCCTCTGCCTGGTTCCCTGTAACTTGGCTTCTCGTAATGAGGGAACCGCCAGAAGGCCCTCGGAGCTGGACCTCAGTGTCCGGGCAGAACGATGGGGGTGGAGACGCTCCTTCAGGTATACCGGACCGAGGCCGTTTAAAAAATGAAATAAAATAAAAATAATCTAAAATAATCTGAAGAGTTGGCCTATGCATGTTGGCATTTTTTATGTGCAATGCTTCCAGTAATTTGAGCCTTGTTTGTCATTTTAAATGGTAATTGTACATTATTTAGCTGAAGGATGACGTAGTGACGGGGTTCCATATCTTGCACTCTAGCTCCCAACAGCCCCAACCAGCATGGACAATGACCTGGGATGGTGAGAGTTGCAGTCCAACATCATCTGGAGGGGCAAAGCTCTCCTGTCCTTAAAAAAAAAAGCAAAAAAAGCTGCAGAACAATAATGAAATTTGTGCATGTTGGGTTCTTCTTGTTGGCTTGTGTCCAATGCAGTGCTTTCCCACCACCACAAGGCTTTATGGGATTCCCTCCCCCTTCTCAGCCATGTGCCCCCAAATCTATTCTCAGATTCCCCCTAACCCTCTGGAACAGAAGTCTCTTTGTGCAAACATTAATCCTTACACTGTTGGAATGGTTACCTACCAGTATATTGGATGCAAGCATTTTACTGCAGATTGCTACTGCTGCTAATGATAATACTGTACCTGATTTATAGACCATGTTTTGGGTCAATTGCCTTCTCAAAGCAGTGTTCACATTTCATAAAAGCAATCATCTTAAAGCATTTAGAACAACAATACCCCACATACTAACCAGCTTTTCACACAAAACATCATGGCAAAATGGGGGAAATTGTGTGCGGTGAACATCTTAATGGACTACTAGGGCTTCCTAGAATCATACAATTGTATAGTTGGAAGGGACACAAGCCCAACCCTGCGCAATGGCATCCATCTTCTGTTTAAAGGCCTCCAGTAAAAGAGAGCCCACTACCCTCTGAGGATTTAGTGTGCCTCAAGGCAATAGGGCATTAAATAAAACCTGGCTTCTTTATGAATCACAGTTCAAATGCAAACTTTTGTAAAGATTAGTTTAGATTGAGAAGGGACCCAGAAGAAAGAAGGGGGAAAGAGTAGAGAAAAACATTTGAGAATGGCTCCTATAGATTCAATGCATCTATCACTGAAGTATAGCCCCTACTTTTCTGAGCTGAGCTTCTTCCCGATGCCAAAATGCATAAAACCAGCTTCATTTGCCACTGTTCCAGTGAGAGCTCCAAATTGTATAAGTGCCACAGTAATGCTTAATCTCCCGCTAATATCCCTAAGTAAGAAGGAAGATGCTGGATATAGATCATCACTTATGCTGGCAAAAGTCTGGGGTGTTGCCAGCTGTTCAAAGATCCACGTTTATGTTGGTACTCTTTCTGATTAAATTGCGCACACAGGTTAGCTAATAAGTCTTTTGCTGTGAAATATCTCAGTCTGGCTTGGATCCAGAACACAAATATATATATACACAAAACGGCTTCCTCTATAACCTGAGCCAAATTGGCTGTTAAAGTTGAATAAGAAGAAGAAAAAGGAGAAGTATGTGGGGGGCTATATTTCTTTTGCTGCTCCACAACAGCAGGTCTCACTCCATTGGCGGTTGTAGAATGTGCACACAATGAGAATCTCTTGAAATACAAATCTGTACATTATTAACTTGTTAAGCGACTAACAAAACACCCATACTATGACATATAGTATAGCAAAAATCCAAGAAAAAGTAGTGGTGTAATGCTGTGTGTTCCTGGCTTCCTCAAGTTGTAAGAAATTCAAGTAGCATCTCAAGGATTCTGATTCCTTTGGGGTGGGCATTAATGCAGAAGGAGCAGGAAGGGATGAATTTGGTGGGCAGGAAGAGTGCTTAGCTCTTTTCTAACCTGCAAACTTTCTACTGCAAATGTTCCCTCCATTTTCCCACCAATGGAGGTCAATCCCCCACATTCTGAGTCAATTTTGGAGCAAAACTGGGGACAAGCTAAAAAGGCTTGTGCTGATTGTGTTGTTTGCTGGTTGGTTGTTGTTGTGGTGGTGGTGGTGGTGGTGGTGTGTATCTTCTTATATACGGTAAATAAAAAATGGGTGTCATAATGTTGCAGTTTGCATGGCTGCCAACAGGTGGCCGCACCAAGTCCAGCAGGATGACAGAGATATGGCTAAAGATCAGGATAAATGGACATAAATCTGACATCAGGAATCACAAGACAGAGAAACCAGTAGGAGAACACTTCAATCTCCCAGGACATTCTATACAAGATCTCAAAGTGGCTGTCTTATTACAAAAGAATTTCATAAATAGACTGGAAAGAGAAGTTGCTGAACTGCAACTCATTACCAAACTTGGAACCATGGAGAGACCTGGCCTAAACAAAGACATTGAATTCTTATTTCATTATACATGATAAAGCTATCTTTAGCCATCTCACCCCTTGCTTTTTACTGTAAGATAAATTGCAGTCATTAACAGTCATCAACGAGTTTCCATACCTATCAGTCAAACACCCATTCCCGCCCCCTGAGAATATCCCTCCCCACCCTCCCACTATATATAAGGGTCTGGAGACTTCTGTTTCAGTGCATCTGAAGAAGTGTGCATGCACACGAAAACTCATAACAATGACAAAATTAGTTGGTTTCTAAGGTGCTACTGGAAGAAAATATATATATTTTGTTTTGACTATGCCAGACCAACATGGCTACCTACCTGTAACTATACTAGTTTTATAACACTTTAATTGTAAAATGTTTCACAGCATGTCCCTTAATGTCTACGTTGAGAAATGTAACTTGGTAAAGGATTGCAAATTCTCTACCAAAGATCTCTAAAATAATTCCCTCCTCCTGTTCGCAGAACTGTAATAGCTTGGGAAGGTGGGAATGATGCCACACAGGATACATCTCGTCTTCCAGACAAGAAGCTGTATGTCTTAGCATATTTTCCTGATTCACAAATGTCTCTGGCTGTGGTGGTGGTTTTTCTACCTGTTACTTTACTACACATTTATATTATTTGCATTACTTCCTGTATTTGGCATCTCAGTTGGTGTTTACCTCAAACACAGTAATTACATTCTGTCTAACCCCCCCCTTCCTCTTTCTCTCTTTCTTTCTTGGGATTATCCTCTATACTTTGGATTTTCTTGAGCCTTATCTCACTTTCTCAACACTTCATAATTCAGAAAAAAGCCTTCATTTAGGTCACCCGCAATAAATAAACTCAACTTGTTTGCCTTATAACATTCCTGAAATATATTCTCTCTACTTGTCTGCTGCCTTGGTGCAATACAGCTCTTTTTTGTTTATTAAATGAAAAGGAATTAAAAGAAAGAATAGTGAGTGACTGAAGGGAACAATGAATTCCTATTCCAAATTAGAGGTAAGACACAGGAAATTTCTTTTTAAGTATAGTATTTCTTTTAATTTGTATTATCTCACTCTGTCTATACAGCCTATGAGCCGCTTTGTTGTTTTTTAACCACAGCAATGTACTGGATTAATGGTTTCAATATTTTTTGAAAACAACTCCTCAATGCATTTGGTTCCTGGAAGAGTATACTGCATAGAATTTTATATGTATGTTATCTTCTTTCCCCTTGTCCCAAATTTAATTTCCCTATTTTACTGTGTGCAGCATTTATTTGAACAAGAATACACCAAATCTGTATTGAGGCTAAGGATATTTCCAGACTGTCACCATTTTCAGGTGGGATCCAGTCTCATATCAACCACTTCAAGTTGTGCAATTAGAGTTGATTTGGTGGTCTTGTATAAAAAAACCTACTCAGTCAAAACCAAATTGGATTCTTTTAATTTTTTTCAATAAGGAAAGAGATGGGAAAACACACTGGAGAGTGTACGATAATGACTGCTCAATAAATAGCTGACTTGTTTTACCTCCCTACAAACAAATCTGGATAAATACTCAATAAACAGGTTGTCTAGAAGTGACCTGAGATATTTGTTCTGCAGTTTGGCAAACCATAGCATGTGGCATCCACATTATGGGTTACTAGCATATTCTTCTTCTCTTCTCCAGTGTGTCCAAAGGTTTCAAGCAAGAGTAATAAGCAATAAGGCTGTCCAAGTGAGCACTCTCACATGCATGTGGGTCAACCATTAGATGTCCCCAGCAGTGTTGGGTACAATCTAAAACCTGCATAGGTACTTCCCCACACAAACACATCTGAATGGTTTGCCTCAGCCACTCTGCCACATAGTCCATTCCACCGTAAGGAGGAGTGGAGTTTGTGGGCCCATGAGGCCGACACGTGGGGGGTTGGGGTGGTTGCCATTCCCCCAGCCCATTGGCTGGCTCCCGGCAGCGGCACTCCCTTGGCACCTCCAATCAGGACGTTCCAAGGGGGCGTGGCTTGCTGATTTAAGCAAGCCCGCGGCCGGGAATCTGCCTCTCCTCGTTTTACCTCCAGCTGCTTCATTTTCCCACCCACCCTCCCTTTAGGCAGGTCTCTCATTTGACATTGCTATGGACATCAGTCGGTCGCTGTTGAGGGGCCTGGTAGGAATTATTCCACTGGGCAAATTGGCTCCGGCCTGGTGGTTTTTGCCTACCTCGTAGCAACTCGTCACAACTTTGGTTTTGGCGGTAGGCATTGGATTATCTCTGAAAGGTTACAGATGGGGGGGAGGTTGCTGCCACCACCTCCCCCAAAATGCTGAAGGGTACTCCCTTAAGGAGTCCAGGGGCGTGGCCATGTCCGAAGCCATGGTAGGTGAGGGCCAAAAGGCACAACCCCTAGCGGTGGCCCCAGGATGAGTTCCTAGTTGATGTGCATCGCAGGGCTCATCCAATGGTGGTTAACCCTTCACAGACTGCCAGCAGAGCGGGCTAGGGTCGGATATAGACGGTTAGATCCAATGCCTATGCTAATACCTCTCTACATCCGTAATAAAAAAAGTTGTGGCCTTCTATGCCCATTAACCTTATGCAATGTGTCCTGTGTCATTATTCATTCTGGGGAGGCATTGGGGTTCGCCACACAATTAACATTCCATCTTTTTTGAGTTTGGGTGCCAACTCCATGGTTTCATAGCCAGCCATATTCTTTTCTTCTTCACCTGCCCAGGCATGCTCAGCACATTGATCCTGGGATGCTAACACAAGATATTGCAAGACTCCATTTACCTACAGTAATGTTGAGCAGATCTTGCCTCCCAAGCAAGGCAGAGAGCTTAAAAGCTTGTTATCACTGCGTAACCCCAAGCAGACGTCCTGCAAAATGAGATTTAAGCTCTCTACTTCCCTTGTATTTAACTTGCGGCATTCCAACCAGCCTGCCTTCAATCGCTTATGGTTGAAATTATGCAAGTTAAATGTAGGTAAAACCCGATTGTACTGTATGTCACTGTTTTAAATGTTTTTAGGCATCCTTGTATTTTTTTAAAAAAATGTTTTTCTATGTTTTCTATGTTTCTGTTTTTAAAAAGAAAAAATAATATTATTGTTTTAACATTTTGGTGTTTCTGGCCTGGGCTCCATTTGGAGGAGGACTGGGACAGAAATTTAAGTGATGATGGTGATGATGTAATTATTTAAAAGCTAGTGAATGGTTGAATTCATAGGAAGGTACTGTGCATGTTCATGAAAATTTTCAAAGCGGAGATTTTCACACACCTCTTATTTGCTTTCTCCCCCCCCCTCCTGCTAATTCATTCCCTGATCTCTGCCTGCCCCATCACTGCAACTTCTAGTAGTTACTTATTTCAAGAGAAATTTTTTCTGAACTACCATAACTCCTTTAAATTACAGCTGTCTTTTCTTAGCTCCCTTCAGCTCCCTAGAAACTCTTTTTTAAAAATGAAGATATATATTTTTATTTTTTTCCCTTAGTCACAGCTTCACTTTCTGTGCTATTTTTGTTTTGTCACCTCCCTCCCCCGAAAAAAATAATTTCCAGACAAATTTTATTCACATCCTTTGAAGCCATTCTCCTGCTGTGCTTTTCCTGACACATTTTAAAAAGTGTATATTTCCATACTTCAATATTGATTGAAAAAGTTCTTATACAAACAACCTAATAGCATTTTCATAATGTGCTTTAATGTAAGGGCTATAAGCCCCAGGAAGTAATTATGCTCCTCTAAGGAGGTGAATGATGGGATGTCATGAACATTCATCTCCACAGGTGAAAAAGGAGGTCTGTATGAAAACGACTCCCTGATGTAGTGGTGGAAAGCTCCGCCACTGAAGCTCTACTACTGGTAGTAAGGTAAAGGACCCCTGGACAGTTAAGTCCAGTCAAAGGCGACTGTGCGGTTGCGGCACTCATCTTGCTTTTCAGGCTGAGGGAGCCGGCCTTTTTCCACACACAGCTTTAAACCTCTTCTGGCGCATGGAGGACTGTGATGTGCAGGCCCATCTTAACCACATCGAGCGCCGTGGGGCAAAGGTCCCTCCCTCCACCACCCGACTCACCGCAGACTCAGAGGAGGGACATGGCATGGGCAGGGCGGGCTCAGGGGCGTCGCAGTGGGCGGGCTGGGCTGCCTGGTCGTCCTCCGGGGTGCTGCCTCCTCCTCCGGTGTGGAGGCCTCTGCTGGGGGGGGGAGGTGGTGCCGTGCAGCGCCCGGCCTCTCGTCCTTCTCATGCCCCTGACCCGCCAGGCCGAGGCCGGTACTCGAACCTGTGGTGGGCAGGAGGGAGGGAGGCAAGGAGCAGGGCAAGTGGGAGGGCGGCCGGGAGGGCGGCGTCGGCGTCTGAAGGGCGGCCCATCGAGAGGCGCGCCGGACACCCTGTTGTGAAAGGGCGACACCACTACGCAGCCAATCACCGTGCCCGGCCGGCATGGGAGGGGTGGGACCAGGCCGGCCAGGCCAGGAGAGAGAAAGGGCACTCTGTGCAAGCTCAGGAGCCCCCTTGCCCCTCCACTGCATGTCTGGCGGGCCGCTGCCGAGCCGTGGCCCCTGGACCACTTCCCTGGCGTCCTCCAGCGCTCTCCAGCGCCCTCCAGCGCCCGGTGCCGTGGTTCACCGAGCCACTAGCCTCTATGGCTAGGACGGGCCTGGTGATGTGTGCCAAAGCACACAGAAATGCCGTTTACCTTCCCATCACAGGGGAACCTGTTTATCTACCTGCACTGGTGTGCTTTCGAACTGCTAGGTTGGCAGAAGCTGGGACAGAGCAATGGGAACTCACCCTATCACTTGGATTTGAGCTGCTGACCTTCTGATTGGCAAGACCAAGAGGCTCAGTCCCACCTATGCTGGTAGTACTTCAATGGTAGTAAAGCAATAAATGGGGGCTGTATCTGCTGAACCCAAAGAGCCTATTTCCTCCTCACAAGCCTCCAGAAAGTGTGAACCGGTTCGGAGCATGTCAGGGTACTGGGATGGCCTTCGGCCCTTCAGATCCCAGAAACATCCTCAACATACTCATATTTTGTCCCTATTGTTCCTTGGGCCAGGGCACTGGATCCTTCAGCAACAAAAGGAAAGAGCAATCCGACATCTGATTTCTCTTGTCAGTGTTGGAGCTGCCCCAGAGGCCATGGGATCACACCCTGAATTAAGTGATTAATCATATTTTTAATTACCAACATTTCTGTTGGTTTGTCAGTGGAGCCCAAGTATAATTGAGAAATATTCCGTATGTATGCTTAGTGTATTTTGGTTCTGTTGGCACTTTAGCAAGGAATGCAAAAATGATAATACTGGGGGTGCCTTTCTTTCAAAACTGTTATTAATTGAGAAAGTACATTTATTCCACTTTATCAAAAAAAAGGACACTGGGGATTTTATAATGTGCAAATATATTTAAATTTAATCCATTGCATTCCATTCAGATGGTTCAAAGACAGATGGTGAGACAGCTACCAGTTCTTAAAGTGGCTGACAGCTGCTCTTATCAAGCATCCTTCATTTTGTCTGCTAATAACCAACCCATGCTGAAAATGATAGGTAAACTGAGTTTAACCACACATAACAATGGACCGTAAATATGATGCTATTTCATTATTATTTTCTAGGTTATTCTGCTTTGTTTCCAGATTATTCTACATGCCATAATCTGATTCTTAGAACAAGGTAGGCTTTTTACAGCCTCATTTCAGCTGTTTTGAAGAGCTATTCAGTACACATCAGATCATAGTTTGAGGATCATAGAAAAGAATCATAGAGTTGGAAGAGACCACAAGAGCCATCCAGTCCAGCTCCCTGCCAAGCAGGAAACACCATCAAAGCATTCCTGACAGATGGCTGTCAAGCCTCCGCTTAAAGACCTCCAAAGAAGGAGACTCCACCACACTCCTTGGCAGCAAATTCCACTGCCGAACAGCTCTTACTGTCAGGAAGTTCTTCCTAATGTTTAGGTGGAATCTTCTTTCTTGTAGTTTGAATCCTTTGCTCCATGTCCGCTTCTCTGGAGCAGCAGAAAACAACCTTTCTCCCTCCTCTATATGACATCCTTTTCTATATTTGAACATGGCTATCATATCACCCCTTAACCTTCTCTTCTACAGGCTAAACATACCCAGCTCCCTAAGCCGTTCCTCATAAGGCATTGTTTCCAGGCCTTTGACCATTGAAGGATGTTGGTGTTGAAGTCCAAATCTTGTCCATACAGCAGGAACATCTGTAGGCATTGTTGTACAAGAGCTTGTCTCCTGTAGGGGTAACTTTCTAGGGATCTATTGAAGGGAATCAGGTATTTATAATTATGTGTGCTGCGGGGAGGATGTTCTGAGCTTCGTGGCTCCCTTGAACAGACTTCTGCTGCCTGAGTTATGAAATGCTTGGTCTCTGATACAGGTTTTCTGGGATTGTTACTAACTCCATTGCCTTCTGCTTCAGAG
Source organism: Zootoca vivipara (assembly GCF_965207765.1). Lineage (NCBI taxonomy): Eukaryota > Metazoa > Chordata > Lepidosauria > Squamata > Lacertidae > Zootoca > Zootoca vivipara. The sequence goes on along the minus strand of NC_142587.1, from coordinate 17,456,080 downwards.
TCACGTTTTCAGGCTGGGTTCAAAAGACCAGGCATCTGTGCCGTTTGTCTTCCAGCTGCCATAAACATTTGGTGTCTGTTTGCCCAAAAGGGCATTCTGCATTCCTCTCTGGCAACATCCTCCCAAAGTGCCTTTGATGTAGATCTACTATCTTTCACAGGTTCCTGTGTGTGTTTTACTGCTTTTACAATTTCCTGCTCCTGCTCCTGTTCACATGCTTTGTAGTGTTAATCAGGGAAATGTGAGAAGGGGATAGGATTTCAGGATAGTCTCTGTTAATTATTCACTGTACTAGAATCTTATTGGAGCATTTGAATCCTGGGTTGCCACCTTGATTATAATAAAAATAGCCTGGAGAGGGAGGAGGGATTATTCATTCTCTTCCTTCTCTCTCTCAGGGCTGCTTGCTGGTCAAGAGCTCTGTTCCTTTGTCTTTATTTCCATGTGGCTCTGCTACAGTCTCCCTTTGACATGTCTATCACACAAATGCCTGTCCCTGCTTGTGGGCCACATTCCTATACGGATACAGTGGTACCTCTGGTTAAGAACTTAATTCGTTCTGGAGGTCCGTTCTTAACCTGAAACTGTTCTTAACCTGAGGTACCACTTTAGCTAGTGGGGCCTCCCGCTGCCACCGCACCACCGCCACACGATTTCTGTTCTCATCCTGAAGCAAAGTTATTAACTCAAGATACTATTTATGGGTTAGCGGAGTCTGTAACCTGAATTGTCTGTAACCTGAAGCGTCTGTAACCCGAGGTACCACTGTACTAGCAATCTTTTCACAACTTTTTTACAAGAAAGGGAAGGGTGGAGTAATATTTATGGGCTTGTTTCTCCAGCACAGTCATTTTGCATATTGTTAGGCAGTAGCAATACATTGCGGATGGTGTTCCAGTTGATCTACTGGAATCAGTTTTATGGAACCCAAATAATTTAGCTGAAACCAGATATTTTATGGTTTTCTCTAGCTCTTTTTGTATCCTCCAGATAGTCCAAATATTTTTTTTTTAAAAAAGAGAGAGCAGGAGCTTGATTAAGAGCATTCACTGCATCTCCCTCCAAATGAACTTCTGCACAATGGAATATTTTGCCAGTCATTAATCAATATACTGAAAGGGCATCATATGTAGTCACATTCCGTTTTCCATCTGCTTTCTAAACATTACACTGCAAAAGAATGCAGATTGCCTATCTAATTTACATTTTTTGCAGTGTTATTTTCTGTTTGCAACTGGACCATTACCCCTTTTCATCGTTTCATGTAATGCAACTGCTCCATTGGAAAATATTACTTCATTGTGAGGAAAAATATTAATTTGTATTGTTATTTTGGAATAATAGATATCCTTTCGCATGCCTGTTATTTTGGCAAGCATGCCAGGTTTGAAAACAGTAAAAGGCAGTATATTAATCTGCACCATGAACATTTATTGAAAAATTAGTTAATAATCTGTGCAGCAAAATTGTGAAACTGACATTGATCAATGGTGAATTTCAGTTCACATTGTCAAGTTAGCCTAATCCTCAGACTTTACACAAATCGGCAAGTCAACAGATTTAGTAATAATAATATTATAATAATTTATTATTTATTATTTATACCCCGCCCATCTGGCCGGGTTCCCCCAGCCACTCTGGACAGCTTCCAACAAAATATTAAAATACAGAAATCCATCAAACATTAAAAGCTTCCCTAAACAGGGCTGCCTTGAGATGCCTTTTAAAGGTCTGGTAATTATTATTCTCTTTGACCTCTGGTGGGAGGCCATTCCACAGGGTGGGTGCCACTACCGAGAAGGCCCTCTGCCTGGTCCCCTGTAACTTGGCTTCTTGTAGCGAGGGAACCGCCAGAAGGCCCTCGCGCTGGACCTCAGCGCTGGACTGCAGAACAATGGGGGAGGAGACGCTCCTTCAGGTATACTGGACCGAGGCCGTTTAGCGCTTTAAAGGTCAGCACCAACACTTTGAATTGTGCTCGGAAACGTACTGGGAGCCAATGTAGGTCTTTCAGGACTGGTGTTATGTGGTCTCAGTGGCCGCTCCCAGTCACCAGTCTAGCTGCCGCATTCTGGGTTAGTTGTAGTTTCTGGGTCACCTTCAAAGGTAGCCCCATGTAGAGCGCATTGCAGTAGTCCAAGCGAGAGATAACTCGCTTGTGCTCTGTAGAAACTACCTCAATAGGCCCTAAAGTGTGAAATACCACTTCCTTATGCTTGCTAACTTGCTTCACTTATGAGGCACAAATTAAGGATACTGATTGCCAAGAAAAGAAAATGGCTCCATCCAATAACATTTCGTGTTTATGACAGATCTCTTTGCATCTGATATTAACAGTCTGCAAACACAGTGCCTCTATTTTAGGAATTCAATTTCATTGAAGCTTGTCCCTTCAGAATGCAGGACCCTTCCAGAATGATGGATCTTCTACAGGGTAGGTGCTGTCAAATCTGTAGCCATGCCTGAATACACTTTGGTAATTTATTTCCTGCTTTCTTTGTGCTAATGTAATGAGCTACATCATAGCTGAGGCTCAGGAAGATGTAGAAGCTGTCGTTCTTATCAGCATGGTACATATCAGCGTAACAAAAAATAAACCAAGTCTAAGCTCTCTTTTTTTTAAAAAAAGTCTTTTGAGAAAAGCCCAAAGGTTCTAATCATACATTTTGTTATATTTAACAAAACATAAAACTGGGGGGAAAACTATTTATGCTAACCTGTGCATACTAAACTGGCTCCCCACCCCCACCCCCTAATGAGCCAAAGTTTTTTTCTGATTTGGTTGAAAGCCCAATAGATATTGTGCCATTTTCTTTTTCTTTTTGTGGACACAAACATGCATTTAGTGGCTAGCTTTTGGGGAATGCTAATCTGTTTATCTGATCTGAGGGTTTAAGGTATTCTCTCTCTCTCTCTCTCTCTCTCTCTCTCTCTCTCTCTCTCTCTCTCTCTCTCTCTCTCTCTCTCCATTTTCATAGCATTACATTTCACATTTAAGAAATTTGTAGCATTCAAACAGCTATAGCTATAATGCCACACCTTGACCTTGCATGTTGTGGACGAAGGGCAATGGGATTAAATGGTTTGTTAGGAAATGCTGTATGATTTCATTTCCATGCAGATTTGGTAGGCAACAGAAGACACACTTTTGGGGTTTGACAAACATGATTGATCTGATAAACATTATGTTCATTTATATAAGCCAGATTATGCACAGCTGACGAAGCCCGGTTGGGCGAAACAAGGAATTATCCTGGAATTATCCTGAATTTCTGCATGTGCCATACTTTCATGTTTTTCATCTGATACCTACTTACAAGGAACACTAGAATTCTCAAAAGCATTGACACGTGGAACACCACAAGATTGATATAAACATTCCTCATTGTAGTTATTGCTAATATAAGAAATGAATAGACTGTATTACCTGAGCAATCCGCTGCACTTTAATCTCTCAGAATATGCTCTGCTCATATGATAAATTGCTCTATGGAATTATATATTGTGATATAATATGTCGAATTGTGTGTTTTTTTCTTAAAAAAATAGAAGTTATACTGTTACATACAGCCTGTTACGTCGTGTGTGTCGTTACCTGATCTGATAAAATGGCAAAGTGTGATTTGCAACCAACATATGTTTTAAGATGCTTTCTTTCTTATCTCCCAAAGTTCTGCTTGGGCATGTTGAGGATTCACTGTCACACATAGCCCCATGTGCACTGTGATCAATAATGTTGAAATGTACAAAAGTGGACAGTGGCTAGTTAACAAGGCAGTGAAGTGTGTCATGTGATCAGTTGATGGCATGTGTGAGGGATGGCAGGGCAGGGCAGGGCAGGGCAGGGCAGGGCAGGCAGCTCAGGGAGCATTTGATGACTGAGGTTGAAGAAGAAGCAAGCCCTCATTTTTTGCTGAAGAGCTTTCCTCCTTTGTGGGACATATCACATTTTTGGCCTGGACAGTGATTTGGTTTGGAAAAGAAATTTCACTACTCTGATTTGACACACCTGGTAAGCTGCTATATCCCTCAGTGTTGTGGAATCACTCCAATTTACACACCCACCCTATGGCTATGTTTTAGAAGATCCTAATCACGAATCTCCCACATTACATCTCACTGCTTCTTTTGCTTAAAGGTCCTTCTGTCCATAAGCATTTTCAAAACATCCCGCCTCCCATCCACACACCATATCTAGGATGTTAGGGTGTAGCGGGTGTTTTCAAAACCATTACGAATATGAATGGTCTTGGTGTCTTGGGGTTATGAAATCAGACAAAAGCTGCCCCATCCAAACTCTGCTTAATGGTGTTGTCTCCAAATATAATCACAGGTAAGTTGTTAATTAGGGGCAAACCCCACCCACCTGATCTCAGTTTGGAAATAGATTTGGCATATTAATTTCATAAGCGTCGCTCACTCACACCCTCCAAAACAAACAAACAAACCCATAAACACACAGAGAGAATGATAAAGAAATTCTTCTATTTAACATGGCATTGATGCCAAGGACATGGACTGCCTTGGGAAACTACATTTTCCAAACTTCCTAGCACCTGGGACACTTCTGTAGAAGTTTTCTGAGTTCAAGAGATGGAGGCTTCATTTGAGCCTCCTCTACTCATGCCTCTTGTTCTTACACCTCCATCACCAGCGCAGGTACGTGAAGAGCAGTCTTTCATCATCAAAACTAACCTTAAGTGGAAATGAATTCAATGGCTGCAGCAATTGCCTTGTATCAAAGGTAAGCATTATAGGTGCATGATGTTATAAGCCTGGAAAATGTGAAGTTGTTGCATCAGAAAGGAGAAATACCAGTAAGGTGGTTTTTTTTTCCTTTTAAGAAATGCATCTTGACTTCAAATAGGACAAATTGCTAAAGCATCCATATATAATCACAGGCAGCAAGAACTCAAGAGAGGTGGTCATCACATTGGGTAAATCTTTGAATCTTCAGGTGCAGAACATTAAATATGACTCTGAGGTTAGCTATGTATTTTTAACTGGAATGTTGGGTAAGCGGCCAATTACATTGGCACCTATTTTCTTTCATAGCTAAAATATTTAAATTGATATTTAGATTGGCACAATTGCAGGAGATTTTAACTCAATTTGTGGGGTGGGGGGACTATGGTAGTTTGGGAAAAAATCAATTTGTTCTCATAGAAGCTACGGTAATAAAAGTATTGCTTCCTAATTAAATATATATAATTTGCTTGATGCATGGAGGAAATTGAAACATAGAACCAGAGAACCTGGGAGGGGGCAATTAAAAAAACACACAGCTATGTTCTAGGTTTGATTATGTGCTGATATCTGACTCTCTGGTCCCAGAGCTGATATTGACACCCATTCATCAACACACGGTAGCCAATCATTCAATGGTGGAAAATTCTTTAAGGGTGCATTACCATGAGATCTGAACTCTGATTTGGAGACTGTGCCCTGTTTTATTATTTAGGCAAATTTCCACTTATCTTATTATGAGATGCAATGAAATTAACAATCTGAGAGATATTTATGGCCAAAAGACTTAAATAAAATATGGTCTCCCCAATTAACAGCAATTAGTACAAGATATTGATAAACTGGAGGCTAAACACAAATTGACTGGATTTAATAGGGCCTATTCTGAATTAATCAAGAAAATGAAAAACAAATTGGAAACATTGGGAGGAATTCAATGTAGCACTATCATGGCCATTATGTTAGTGCAAACATTTCTGTCTGCCAAACTAAATCATATCCCCTCTCCTCCTGGCATGTGATGCTGTGGGGGTTCTCTTGACCTCCAAAAAGCCAATTTGTGGGGCATAGAGGGGGAGAAGAGGGAATGAAAGTTGTTCTAGCAGGGCTTAATTTCAGTCATTTTCTTAAGCAAGTTAAATGGGAGAAGTGCCATTGCACCAAGGAGTCCTTATCATATGACAGCTAACAGGGCACCAATATACAGGAGTAGATGCTGTGCTAGAGGCACTTATTATCAGCTCTGGTGGAAGTGTCTTCCAATAAAGCAGTTCCAGGAGATGTTCAAGGAAATCAGTAATATTATTCAAGAACCTCTACAATGTACTCCATACATTTTTTTAAAAAAAAAAAATCAAATCTCTATTTGAACAGAAAGCACATCAGTTTAATCTAAGGACCTTATAATATTTTTACTGGTTGCTGCAAGAAAGACTATTGCCCAAAGATGGGAAACATTGCGTAGGATGAAATTTGTAACTTGGTATAGTACTGTGTGAAATATTGACATTTTAGGAGAGAAAACACTCAGAATTTGCAATCTCTACAGGGAATTGATACTTTGGATGTTATTTTAATTTTCTTATATATTCTGCAAACCTTCTTCAACAGTTGCGTGCGGTATCCTTGGAAATTTGAAATGCATAACTAAAATTCAATATAGATTACTTCTGATTATGTATCCATGGGATAGAACTGTATGCATGTAATTGGTTTATGTCCCACTCTATCTTTTTTGTGGTTTTGCTGTAGGGTATATTTCCTTTGTTTTGTTTCCTTATGCATAAACACTTGATTAATATATTTATTTTAATTAGTGCACACAATTAGTGCACACAATTAGTTGCAAACTTACACATTGATGCTAGGGGTCAGATTCAGTTTGGACCTCAGTGTGATGTTTTATAGGACAGCCCAAAATTGCTTGATTTGGCTCATGGGTTGAAACCCACCTCATTCCCCCAAGCTCATTCACTATTGGGAAATCAACAATAACTTCTCCCCTTTTGACAGAAGTGGATGAAATTTGCATGCATAGTAGAGCCTTCAGGGTGGATAAAACCTGTCAAATTACAGGCATATAAGTCATTGACCTATCATGCAGTATTTGGTCATTTCTGACATTTTATTTTTATTTTAAAAGGAACAATTTCAAACAAATAGAGATCTGTATGACTTCTTTTTTTTTTTTACTAGGCGCTTACAAGCTTAAATTTGTTGTTTTAATTTATTAGCCATCCTATGCTGGTTGTAACAATTAAAACACCTTGTTAAAAAGAGTCCAAACAGTCCAAACATAACTCTCCCCTCCCTATTCTAGAATCCCCTTTAAGTGTAGTAGAGGCATCCCGCTTGAAAACATTTCAGAGGCTGTGACAAGAGGAAGAGAATAATATTACTAGAACTGTTGGAAAAGATCTGGACTATGTTGGATTAAAATGATTGGGAAGAACTTGGAAATTTTATTAGAATGGCAGCAATTATCGATATTCAGAACCCTCATAATTTGAAGCATGGGGAAGCAATTTTTTAATAATTTGGCATAATATTTGGTTTAATAGATATATATTTGTATAATTTGGAATAATTGGTTTGATATGATTGATTTGTAAGTGAAAATTTAATAAACATTTGATTATTATTGTTTAAAGTGTAGTAGAGGCAAGTGTCTCATTCTTGCAAAACTGCTTCCTCCCTCAAAGCACTGGAACTGGAAAACACTTCGCCTGATTAAAAACTAGACCTGCCAGTCACAAAGGAGCTACCCCTTCTCTCCCGTTCCTGGCATTTTCCTTAAGCTAATGAAGCAAATTTGGTTCTTGCAAGGCTGCTTCCTCTCCCAACTCTCCCCACATTGCAAAGACACCATGAAATAGTTCGGGAGTCTCTGCTTTGATTCATGCAGCCTCACACAGATCCCCCTCTCACCTTGGACGAGACCAAAATCCCTCTGAGTTACCGCATGTCACTTCTGAACTTGGGACTTCTCTTGAATCCAGTACACCTCCCCAACATATCACAATGAAGCAAAGCTGTCATATAGCATTGCCATGGCAACTATCTCAAACTTAATTAGTACAATGTTGTAAAATAATGTGCAATGCTTAATATATAGTGGCATAGATGTGTACTGGCACATGAAGTACCTAATCTTTAAAGTGTAAATTTAGGAGCTGAACCAGGTCTTCGGGTTTCCGCCCAGTGCTTTTATGTGATGAATCCAAGATACTGTGATTTGTTTGTTTATTTGAAAAACTTTTGCTTATGGAGCAGCATAAAACCAGGCAATGACCGAAAGTGTTCTTACCCAAAGGATAAGCCTTCCAAGAGAAGGAGGAAATGATGTTAAGAACAAAGGACAAGAGCGAAAACATAGACACGGTGTCACGGTTAAGAAAGTCATCGTCAGAAGCCATTTGTCATCCACCGAGAATGTGAAATCTGAATACATCATTGGCGTGACTCAGCGGGGGACCTTCATATAGTGGATGTTTGAAATGTGCATGACAAATGGTGGTATTTTAATGGCAGCTCCAATGACAGGGATATCAAGCAAGAGAGACACTTTTTATGATAACTTCAACAAATATGTTCTCTAAATAAGAAGCAACAATGATGAAAGTTGTTTCTATAACAACAGACAGAGCCTCAGCTATGTTTGGTTCTAAGGCATCCTGGCTCATCATCGTCAACAAGTGAAGTAAGGGAAAGTGATAGACGTGACACATGTTAAAAGGTGGGCGGTGAAGACTGTTGACTCCATTCAAGTCATAAAGCTTCAGCATCAACTTTCCTAAATGCCTCACATGAACCAGAGGCAGCCTGCACAAAGAGGTGTTTCTGGTATTTGCGGCGAGGCAATATGTTTAAAGAAAAACAGAGGTGTTTCTAGTGTCACAAGTTAGGCTACTTTAGACTCCAGAGGATGGCCTTACTGGGGGTGGGTAGGATCTTTAGATGGTTTTATGCCCTGGTTCACTTCCTCCAAAATGTAGTATAGTCAAACGTCAGTTCCCAAAAGCCTCCGTTTTTTAACGTTTCAGCTCCCAAACACTGAAAACCTGGAAGTAACTGTTCCGGTTTTTGAACGGTTTTTGGAAGCCGAATGTGCTACACAGCCTTCATTTTGAGTTTCCCTATTGTATTGAGGCTTCCACTTTCAGTTTTCAGTTATCAACCATTTCATTCTGCAGCTTCTGGGACAGCTTCAAGGGCAGCCCCACGTAGAGCAAATTACAGTAGTCCAGCCTGGAGGTGACCGTCACATGGATCACTGTGGACAGATCAGGGCGGGAAAGGCAAGGGACCAACTGTTTGATGTGAAAACATTCTGATTCCCAGACCGTCTGCGGGCTGGACTTAGAAGGCGATTGGGCCGGATCCGGCCCCCGGTCCTTAGTTTGCCTACCCATGAGCTACTGTGATGGAGGAGGCAAGGCCAGGAAACATGCTTCCTCCTTTTATTTATCATGCCTGAAGAGGGAAATTTTGAGGGCTTCTGAGTCTAGAAATATTTAGAACTCTAAATAAATAAGATGCATGTACATCACTTGATGCCTAACCATTTGATTACATTTCGTTCATTGTTATTCCTCCTTTTAGCTGAGGGTAGCAAACATGGCTCTCACTATCTTTATTTTATGTTCAGAATAATCCTGTGCAACAGGTTAGTCTGAGAGAGAGCCCCATGTCAACTAGCAAGCTTCATGGGTGAGTGAACATTTGATCTCTGATTTACGTCTAACATGCTTTCTACAACATCTGGCTTGTTTGACGACTGGCTTGTTTGATGACTAATAATGGATTATTAAAACTGTCTCCAATGGAAATTATGTCAAATTGATGTGTAACCTCAGGCTATGCTGTTTGATCTGCAATTGCTTTTTTTTAACAGGTGCAAGTAATCATTTTGGGCAATTTTAGATGTAACATTAAAATAGGTTTTAGTTTTGTGTATGGAAAGCAGCCTGAGACATGGTGTAGTTATGAGTAGATTAGAAGATTTCACTTCTATTTTTAAACTAACCAGAGTTTCTTGTTACATAAAAACTACTTTTGTATAGGTGTTTCTATGTTCTTTTTCTTTAGATTAGTTTGGTTTTTAGTGTATGCTATGTTGAAAACTTTTAATAAAAATATTTGCACACACACAAAGGTAAAGGTACAGGTAAAGGATCCTGGATGGTTAAGTCCAGTCAAAGGTGACTATGGGGTTGCGGTGCTCATCTCGCTTTCAGGCCAAGGGAGCCGGCGTTTGTCGACGGACAGCTTTCCGAGTCATGTGGCCAGCATGACTAAACTGCTTGTGGTGCAACGGGACACCAGAGTGCATGGAAATGCTGTTTACCTTCCTGCTGCAGTGGTACCTATTTATCTACTTGCACTGGTGTGTTTTTGAACCTCTAGGTTGGCAGAAGCTGGGACAGAGCAACAGGAGCTCAACCCGTTGTGGGGATTCGAACCACCAACCTTCTGATCAGCAAGCCCAAGAGGCTCAGTGGTTTAGACAACAGCACCACGAGTAATCAACAAGTCCTGGAAAGCTGTCTGTGGACAAACACTGACTCCCTGAAAAGCAAGATGAGCGCCACAACCCCATAGTCACCTTTGGCTGGAGCTCACCATCCAGGGGTCCTTTACCTTTTGACTGTGCAGAAGGTCCAAAGTTCAATCCCTGCCATCTCCATGGATAACTTATAAAGACTCCTGCCTGAAACCCTAGAGAGGAAATACTAGTCAGTGTAGATAGTACTGACATAGATGGGTCAGTATAAGGCACCTTCAGGAGCACCCCAGAAAGTTACTCAAAAGGAATTTGTCCCTTGGACTGAAAATGGTTCCCTGATGTACATGGTCTTTTGTATTTGCCCTGTGTGACCACACCTCTCTCTCATACTAGGAGCTCAATGCAGACACACTCATCCATGCAGACATAAAATACACACATAAAGACACTTCTAAAGGATTTATTGCCCTCGAATGGTTAGAGAACTCTTCATGAAAAGCCCTTTGGTGCTTTGCATATCAAATTGCATGTCATATTGCAAAGCTCAAACATTTTTACAAAGGAATAAAATATGACCCAATAGGAAGTATTGACTTACCTCTATTTTTCCTCCAGTTCAAAACATAATTAATATACTCACTGAAGTCCAATTTATTTTAATGGCTGGCTTCTTCAGTTGCAGTAAGTGATCAGAGCGGATTGACTTCAAATAATCTTAGTTCTTATCCAACTAATGTTGTGTGATAGTTTTATATTGCCTCAGAGTTATTCATTTGTTTAGATTTAGGTTGGTTGCCATGGTTATATCCCAGGAGGAAGAACAAAGTGTTCCCCCCAGTTCTGTTTGATGAGCATGGACAAGTATTTTAAACAATTAACTTAAAATCTAATATTTAAGTCCCTCGGTTAAGCATATTGCTCACCCCACCAATAATGTGAATTGGTTTTAGTCAATTCTGACAAAAATGATAGGCAAACCCATCAAGCTGCAGAGTCTGAATTAAGGGGGTACCATAGGTATCTGTTGGAATGCCTCTCCCCATACAAACCAGCCCACATACTGAGGTTCGTGGGGGCTTCCAGTACCACCAATGGGCATAGGTTGTCGAGTGGAGATCTGGAGTAGATCCTTATCTGTAGTGGCACAACAGTTATGAATCATCTCACCTTAGAGACACAGATGACCACAACACCAATGGGATTCAATCACAATGTGAAAAACCACAGAGTCATGTTCCTCTCTCTCTCTCTCTCTCTCTCTCTCTCTCTCTCTCTCTCTCTCTCTCTCTCTCTCTCTCTCTCTCTCTCTCTGCTTTAATGGGGGTGGGGAGAAGAAAAGCTGCCATTCTACATCATTTCTACACATTCATAATTTTTTTAAAAAGGCAGTAAGCCAAGTCCTCACTTTCTGTTTGCCAAAAAGCTGAGCTTGGCAGAAGCAAATTATGCAGAGGGAGTAGAAAGTCAAATAATGAAGATGGCAAGAAAGAGGAAGACAACTGGAAGACGGGAAGGTGAAGAATAAGAAGTTCCTTTCAGGTTTATAGAAAAGCTTACAAAATAAAAGAAGATTCTGGACCACACCTCTTGCATTGCACAGTATTCCACTGGTATGCCTAAAAATATTAGCAACCCAAGCAAATAGCTTGATTTGTTATATGATCAAGTTGGCCTCCTTTTCCATCTCTCATCTGCTCCAAATCCAGAAATATTTGCTCGGGATTTAAGCATTGATTATTAGGCAAACATGTGATGTTCTTCTCTGACTCAGATTTTAATATGCAATGGATAAGAACCCAATCCCTGGCCCTCTTCCTTATCAACCACATCTTTCCAATGCCTTTCATCCACCCACATTCTCTTCTGTTGGCTTATGCCTTCTGCAAACCAGGATACATAATGGAGAGGACACTGTATAGCTCCAATATAAAAAAGGAGAACTTTGACAGAATCTCTGGTATTGTTACAAATATGGGGTTAAGGAGCCTTTTGTTCATGACTCAGATTTGTGAAGGAGTGAACCTGGATAGATTTTTATACTTGTTGATAATGGAAGAGTGCACCTTCTGGAGTGAAGTCAAACGGCTGGAGAAGGCCTTCTGTGTCTTTGGAGACTGATATGGAAGAGGCATGTTTTGTTACAGCTGGGGCAGATTAAGGTGTCTGGTTGTGCTAATGGAGGTATACCACTGTATTTCTTCTTTCTGTGCTCCTTTCTTCAAATATATTCTCAAGGCAGTTCAGAAAAAATATAAAACAATTTAAATGTAAATATGATCAGTTTCTATGACAATCTTTAAGGATTGATTATAATTAACTGATACTCAAAGGAAGCACACTGAAATCAATGGACTTGACTTAAGTTCATTTGTTTCAGTGGGTCTACTCTAAGTCTGTGAATAGTAACCCCTGTGAAAAACTAGATACTGGACTGAAATCCTAAAGAAGAAGGCAGTTTTTAAAAAACAAAAACAAAAACAACAGAAACAGAAACAATAACAATGAGATGGTGTCTTATTTGTTTAAGTCCTATACTACCACACCAAGGCAGTGTATAGTACTAGACTTTAAATGAATCTACCACCAAAACATTTGTCCACAGTCTTTGACAGCCAAAGAACATTGAAACAAGAGCAGGGAAGATGAATGGTTAGAATAACCCAGCTGCCCTTTGTTTGACAGTAAACATCATTTCCATTAAAAATCAAAGCCTCCAAAGGAAATGGAATACAATTCCTGCTGCAGAGAATTTCTGAAAAGCGAGGGTGTTGTCAGGAAACTGCCCAGACATAAAGAACATCTTACTCATAATTTCTGATCCCCATGGCTGAAATCTTCGATCAGTTGATGTCTCAGACGTTATGTGATTTATTTCAATAAATCACTGATTTCATTCTTGCTGTTCCTAGTATCTATCTATCTATCTATCTATCATCTATCTATCTATCATCTATCTATCCAGCAAATTCTCAGGTAAAATGTTTAAAGTATTAATGCAAATAGGTTTTTAAGCTGGGTTCAGCTATATTTCATAAACCCTTATATTTCTTTTATTTAGTATTACACTTATATCCCATCTTTCTTCCAAAGAGCTCAAGGTGGTGTGCATGATTCTCTACATCTTCATTTTGAACTCCAGTCTTCCAGGGTTTTTTTAGTTGTCTTTGCGAACAACTACAGATTTCAGTTTATTTATATCATGGACCACTGCTCTGTGAGATACTTTGTTTTCAGGAACAGTATGAAATTTATTTATTTATTTATTTTAGAACATTGGCCATGTTTGCTGGAATTCAAATTAACAGAGATGGGTTGAAATAGAATTGATGAAAAGGGAAAGGGGAATGTGATGTACTGCACAAATGAAAGGTTCCAAGTTTGATTTGAATGAGAGTAGCAAGAGGGGTTTTTTGTTGTTGTTTTTTTACTGGTAGTTTAAAAGCAAGGAACAACCAATAGGCTTTTTTTTGCAGGGGAAGGGGGTCTAAATTAAGTCACTGGAACTAAACTTTAGTGGGGGCTTGAACTGAGTTTTTTGTGTGTGTTGGGACTGTGAGTTCTGTTCTGGTACTGGAAACAAATCCTTGGCTTGAGCACATGCTCAAAGCCACCCTCCCTTTATTCAAATTCCCATGATCAATTGTTTTTCAGCCAGCTCTGGTTGCTGGAGCTCTAACTTGTTGAAAACAAACAAACAAACAACACCTCCCCCCCCAAAAAAACCCAAAACATGTTCCACCACCCTGAATTTTGCATGGTTCTGGACTGGAACAACTCCAAGTACTTTGGAAATACAATATGCAGGGCAGGGGGTTATTTTGAAAGATAGATTTTTGAGAAATGTGTCATCTCAATCTAATGATAAGCCATCTATTTTCAGTATATCTCTGGATACTAGGTGCTGGGAACTAAAAAAAAATGGAGAAGGGGTATTATTTTCAGTTATGAGCTTCCAGTGGTGCCTTACTAGCTGCTGTTGGAAACAAAATGCTCAGTTAGATACCCCTTAGGTTGATCGAGCAAAGCAATTATTTTCCCTCCACACCTAAGTTGATGACATTGAATGTTGCTCCATATGGGGAACCCATGAGGGCTGGAGGGTAAATCCACTGGCTTATAAGGGCAAGGTTGCCCTAAATGTAAGGTCATATTAACCATGTTTTACTCAGAGTAGATCCACTAAAATTAATAACCATGACTAAGTTAGAGCCTTAATTTCAATAGGTTTGCTATGAGCAAAACTTAGTAGAATACAACCCATAGCTTCACTTCTTGTTGATTGATTGGTTATTGGTATTTTGTATTTAACATTGTGTTTTGCTGTTAGCCACCTTGAAACCGTTTGTTGGATTCAATAAACAATTTATATTAAACTGTATACAATACCTTGTTGCCATGTGCCATAATTTTCTTATAGAGTCTCACCAACCACAATAGAGTCACACCAATGGATATTGGAGAGTATTGTTGGCATCTGTCTGTCTCAAGAGACAATGGAGTGCTCCTTGAGCGGTGAAGTCAAACTACTGTGTTAGCAGCACCAAAGTGACCTCTCTGGGGTGCAAGCCTGGGCAGTGTGTATGGAGGTCCTAGGCTTCCCAGATGACAAGTCTTGTCCTCACTGATGTCGTCCAAAGGAGAGTATTATATAATACTAGATACTATATTGGAAAATAGGGACATGGTTGGTGCTGTGGTCTAAACCACTGAGCCTCTTGGGCTTGCTGATCGGAAGGCCGGTGGTTCGAATCCCTGTGACGGGGTGAGCTCCCATTGATTGGTCCCAGCTCCTGCCAACCTAGCGGTTCGAAAGCATACCTGTGCAAGTAGATGAATAGGTACTGATGTGGCAGGAAGGTAAACGGTGTTTCTGTGCACTCTAGTTTCTGTCACGGTGTTCTGTTGCACCAGAAGCGGTTTAGTCATGCTGGCAACGTGACTCGGAAAGCTGTCTGTCGACAAACACCGGCTCCCTTGGCCTGAAAGTGAGATGAGCACCGCAACCCCAAAGTCACCTTTGACTGGACTTAACTGTTCATGGGTCCTTTACCTTTTACCTTTACTATATTGGAAAGTATTATGTAATAGTATATTGAGAAATTAGAGGTTAAATAATAAATAATCATACACATGTGTAGATCTGACCTTTTCCTACATTGAGACCTCAGTTCTCCCTCTGGCCTTTTGGTCTCCCACCTTGAGTGTGAACTGAACATGTTGAACTTTGCTTCCTTCCACATATCCTGTGTCAATATCACAGTCAAAGACTTTTTCTTTCGTAGGCTCTTATGTCAATTTCACAGGCACGTTCCTCAAAGTAGAGAACTAACTACAAGCTTTCCCTGACCTTCTCAACCAAACTGTTTACCCTCTGTGAAGTTGGGTGGGCAGTGACTTGTAACTAAGTATCCTTCCTCCAAGTTGCTTAGTACTCATACCATATCTTTTACTTAAACACTTGACAATCTTAGCATTGTGATGCTTGAATGGGCTGCAAAATTAGACAGAGCTGCTTAATGTTGGGGTGGGAAAGCTGTGAACTTCAAGTTGTTCTTAGACTCCAACTCCCAGCAGTGTGACCAATGGTAAAGGGTTATGGCAGTTGTGGTCAAGCAACATTTGACTTAAAGCATATATATGTTTTTGCTAGCTGGCGCTCTACTATAAATTCCTTAAATTAGTAGTCCTCGCCCTCCACTTCTCTCCTTTAGGATAGACTTGCTGCCAGGAATTCAATTACTCACTTCTCTAAGGACATGAGGACATGCACAGTCAACTCTCCAAAGGCTTACACATAGCTCAGTCAGCAGAAAACAATAATTGTCACCCAGGTCAAGCTTCTGTCAATACTAGTTTCAACAGCACTGTTATGTGTTTTGTGTATATCACCAGATTTCTCCATGTTTAGAACTGAAAAATAAAAGAATATGAGAAAGGGGTAGGAGCATATTCTATACGAAGTTAAGCTAAAGCAGGAGGGTAGGGTATGTGGCCCTCCATAAGTTTCTGAACTACAACTCCCATCATCCTTGACCACTGGCTATACTAGTTGGAATTGATGGAAGATGTAGTTCAACAAAATCTAGGGGGCCACAGGTTCCCCATCCTCGGGTGAAGTATTTGGGGCCTTTTCAGTTTAGGAAGAAAAATGACTGCTGGGACACATGAATCAGGCTTATAAAATTATGGGTAACATGCAGAGAGTGGAGGAATATTTTTGCCTCTCCTGAACCTGTGGCCAATTAATTTTGTTAAATGACTGAACAATATTATGACAAAGTGCTTCTTTATTTAACACGTAATTAACTTACGGAATGCAATAAAAATAACACCTTTTTATTTATTTCAGTAGCCTGCCCCCTAATCACTGTGACTGGAGTGCCCTGAGAAAATAATTCACTGTGATTAAAATATATATCTGTTGATCAGAAATGAAAGATTCCTTGTACCTCTCCAGCCCCTCCCTTCACACCTCCCCCTCCACTTGAGATCAGGACCTTTCCCTAATCAGCTTGGTTTCTTATATATCTATATATATATATAATACACACACACACACAGTGGAACCTTGGTTTACAACTACCTCTGTTTATGAACGCCTCTGTTTACGAACACCGTGAACCCGGAAGTGTTTACATCCGGGTTCCGCGGTGTCAGATGCGCAGATCGCTTCTGCATAGCTCATGCATGCACAGAAGTGATCTGCGCAGCGCGTGTGTGCGTGCGCAGAAGTGCTCTATCAGCGCTTCACGCATGCGCAAAAGCATGCCTTCGGGGAGCGAATGCCTCCGTTTACAAATGCCTCCGTGGAATGGATTGCGTTTGTAAACTGAGGTTCCACACTGTGTGTGTGTGTGTGTGTGTGTGTGTGTGTGTGTGTATGCATGCATGCATGCATGCATGCAATCACTCTGTTTTAATGGCAAAATGCACCTGAGTGCACAGAAAGAGGGCTCATCCACTTTCCCATTTCGTGCAACAATTTCTAGGCAAAAGTCCATGATTTGTAGGCACATTTTTTGTTTGCTTTTGTTTTGGCCTGCTGCTTTCCCCAGGAAAACCCACTGTTTACCATTGAATTGGAACAGATGCCCGTCAGGTTCTCACCGGATTGATGTTTGTTCCATTTCAGAGTTTTCCCAGGGGAAGGGATGGGGCATAACCCATTCGGACCCATGCCTACAAATCACAGACCAATGCCTAGAAATGGAACACAAATGGAAGTGTGGATGAGCCCAAACCCAAGTCTTTAATGTCCCTGATTCCCACAGATGACACAGTCTGACCCAAGTATGTTAAAATAGCATCTCTTAACCATATAATTTAGGCTGCACTTAAGAGGTGATACACTTCCCTTGTTGAACATAACAAGAACAGTGATGGATCAACCCAAAGACCTATCTAGGACGCCATCCTGTTTCTCAGTGGCCAATCAGATGTTTATGGGAAGTCACCACACAAGATGTGGGTGCAATAACACTCTCCCACTATCATTGCCCAGCAAGGGCTACTCAGAGGCAGGCTTCTGTCGTATTCAGTGAGTATAACTAGGATCCAACAATCATTGTTGTCATATTATGATTTTGTTTTAATTTATATCCCCTTTTTTAAAAAAATACATTAAAATAAATCCGCAACAAAAACAAAACAAAACAACCTAAACGAGGGAAAATACAATGAAAAAGCAGACTATAACAAGCCTATTAATCTAGTAAATGGTCCATTTTGAGGAGTGCTCAACCTACAGCCCCAGGGCTTAATACAGCACTCAGCTGAATGTTATATGCAGCCCATGTTCTGATTTCAAAAACTACAGTATGTGCAAGTGATCAGTTCAGACCTCTGGCACAGACCTCTGTGCCTTTCCCATCACCCAGTTAGGGAGAAAGAGGGAGGGAGAGACAAAAAAGTAAGAAACTTGAGTGGCAGAAAGAGAGATGAGGACCTACTTTTGCCTCTGCCCCCCCCCCCCCCGTCCCTGGCTTCAGCCCCACCTACATCTGGCATGTGGTGCCTGATAAGTTTACCTTCAAGGAAATGTGGTTCTCAAGAGCAATAAAGTTGCTCATCAAAATGGCCAAAGCTTAAAACAAGGTTTCCCAAACTCGGATCCCCAGCTGTTTTGGACTACAACTCCCATTATCCCTAGCTTGGAAGGACCAGCAGTCATGGATGATGGGAATTGTAGTCCAAAACAGCTAGAGACCCGAGTTTGGAAAACTCTGGCTTAAAAGATCAAGCACGATAGGCCTCTGTAAAGAAGACACCCCCGAGAAGTCTTTATTGCTCAAAGCCATCATCTAAACTTCAGGTGGCCCTCCAGATATTAACTAAACATATGGGCAGGTTCATGTAGGACATGGGAGGAGAACTTCAGGTCTAGAAGGCTGAATATGTAGATTTGGAAATAAATATTCCCTCCGCTAAGAAATAAAACCTGAGTGTTTTGTTTTGATTTTTGGAAATCATCTTTTAACCCCCGCCCACGCCTCAAAAAAGCACTTTGTTTCCGAGTTTTCTTCTGCATTTTTTTTAAAAAAACCAATGGTTTCAAGTAAAGTGCTTCTTTTTGATTCAAAGCGCGTTTGAACTACATTTAGTTTACTGAAGTACAAATTGATTCCTGCATTTTGATGCTTTTCTTATAAAAAGAAGGGGGAGAAAACCTTGTGAAACATACAGAACACAAAGGAAAAGAAGAAAGCAAAAGTCCACCACCTTGGATTATGCCTCCTGAATCCAGGAACAAGTAATTTACCTGTGGATTGTAAACCAAACCTCCATCACTGAAAAGACATTATATATAGATATAGATATAGACACACGCATGCTAGAGATTAGTCTGTGTATCTAGTTCATAATATTTTAACAATTTAAGCATTGACCCTCCTTAATTTACAATAAACCCAATCCTAATACCACAATAAATGAGGAATACTCACAAATTATTATTATTATTATTATTATTATTATTATTATTATTATTCCATCAATAGTATCCTCTTCCATTAATTATTTTTCCATTGTGTATTGAGTCCCTGACAGTTTAAATTAGAAATGCTTCTGTAAGATCTAGGATAATATCTGGGACTGTGCATAGGGTAACATGCCAGCAATGTGGTTATTTTTATGACTAATCCTGAAATAGCATCAACAGAGATTAGTTTGACTGAAAAACACAGTGAAATGTCAGAATATAAAATTAATGCTCTGAAATCAGAATGGATGACTCTGTAATTAAATGGTAAGTAATCCCTGAATGGTTGAGTCCAGTCAAAAACAACTATGGGGTGTGGCGCTCATCTCAGTTCAGGCCGAAGGAGCCGACATTTATCCACAGCTTTCCAAGTCATGTGGCCAGCATGACTAAACCGCTTCTGGCACAACGCAACACCATGACGGAAGCTAGAGCGCACAGAAACACTGTTTACCTTCTCACCGCAGGGGTACCTGTTTATCTACTTGCACTAGTGTGCTTTCAAACTTTCTAGGTTGGCAGAAGCTGGGGCAGAGGAACGGGAGCTCACCTTGTCACGTGGATTCAAACTACCAACCTTTCAATCAGCAAGCCCAAGAGGAGCTGTGGTTTAGACCACAGCGCCACCCACCTCCTTGGATGACTCTGAATATATGAAGAAGATGTATAGACAGATATATAGGGGCGATGCTATGGAATGGTCCACCAGGACAAGCAACTCAGCACAACCAAAGATATGCCATCAAAACTTCCTTACCCCACCTCAACCAGGGCTGAGCCGGCTGAGTTGAGATCAGTGTAAGTTCAAAAAAGGGGCATTTCAGGGATGCGGTAGAGGCATGACCAAAGTGGGGAGGCATAGGGTTAGCCTGGATCCTAGGTCAGCTCAGTCACATGACCTGGAAACCCAGGATAGAATGCTATTTTAAATATGAATATTCGGGGAGGGGGTGTTGAGTGTATATTGGGAAATATTTTCAGTAAAATACTGATAGGATTTTTTATGAGGACTGACCCGGAAAAGATGGAAAAGAATGATGAAGTGAGAGAAACCAAAATTGACAGATTGGCCTATCCCATATAGAGATGTAAGTGTTGTGTCATATGCAGGTAAGGTTGCAATGCTCACCTCCTTTCTCCCAATACCTACACATAAATCATTTACTATGTTACTCCAGAGAGATATCCTATTAAGAAAAAAAAGAGAGTTAATAAGGGAAAACTATAATGGAACAAAATGGTTGCTGAGTTCGATTTGTAATATTTGATTGTCTCCACAAATGACAGATCCTCTGGGATATATAAAAGAAAAATGGGAGAGAGATCTGCAGTCAACAATTATATACAATCAGTAGAAATTTAGTTCCAGTAATGGAACTAAATATGCTACTCTGTGCAGAGTGAAATTGAATTGATACAGAGTTATTTTAAAATAGTTTCCAGTCTCATAAAGATGAAATATCACATGTGGGGGAGGAACCATGTTGTTGGAAATGTGGAGCTATTAGTGCAAAACATTACTACTATGGGTGCAAGATCCAGTGTGGAAATGAGGATTAAATATGACTTCATATGCTATGCCTATGAATCCTTTAATACTGCTACTGAAATTATTTAAAGCTCACCATGAGAGCTATGCTCTGCCTCCACATTCGGAGGCAGTATACTTCTGAATTCAAGCTTAACATGAGTGAACAGTGTGATACAGTAGCAAAAAAAAAAAGAGCAAAAGCTATTCTAGGCTGCATTTACAGAGGTATAGTGTCCTAGTCAAGGGAAGTAATAGTACCACTCTATTCTACATTGGTCAGACCACATCTGAAATACTGTTTCCAGTTCTGGACACCACAATTTAAGGAGAATATTAACAAGGTGGTACGTGTGTAGAGGAGTGCAACAAAATGATCAAGGATCTGGAAACCAGGCCTTATGAGGAACAGTTGAAGGAGCTGGGTATGTTTAGCATGGATAAGAGGAGATTGAAAGGAAATATGGTAGCCACCTTCAAATATCCCAAGGCCTGTCACATGGAAGATGGAACAAGATTGTTTTTCTTTCCTGCTCTGGAGGGAAGGAAACAAACCAATAGCTTTAAGTTACAAGAAAGGAGATTCCAACTAAACATCAGGAAGAAATTTATGACAGTAAGAGCTATTTGACAGTGGAAGAGTCTCCCTCGGGAGATTCTGGGCTCTCCTTCCTTGGAGGGTTTCAAGCAGAGGTTGGATGGCCATCTGTCATGGATGTTTTAGCTGAGATTCTTGCATTGCAGGAGGTTGGATTAGATGACCCTTGGGGTCCCTTCCAACTCTACAATTCTATGATTCTATGAATACCAGTTGCCAAGAATTGTAGGTGGGCAATGCATCTGGTTGGATCACTTTGAGAACAAAATTCCCTTTCTGAAGGCATGAACACTGCCAAAGTTGAGAAGGATAAGTGCAATGGTTATCCTACAAGCACAACCGTTACAGTTTTGTGGTGTGTGAAAAATGAATCACCTAATCTTCACAATGTATGGTGCATAATTGGTCTGAAAAACTGTGGGCAAAAGATGACACAAAATGGGCTGATCCAGCAAGCTTTTCTTCTCCTTCAAACATACACTGGAGGTAGATACAGTTTGATCTGCGTGTTTGTTTAATGCATGGGAACACTGCCTTCGGACAATGTACCCCAAATTATTGTTTGTTCACATTCAGCAGCAAAATATGGGCTCTTTCTCTGCTAGAACAACAACAACAACAACAACAACAACAACAACAACAACAGTGCTTGCACACAGTGGTTCAAAGTGTAGACCTATGCCAAGAAACATGGCACAATGGAAGTATGGACAAGCCCTTATTTGTGGCTGGAAGGAAGCTAGATATATTGCATCCACGGTTTGGAGTTACTGAGGCTGTTCAAGTTCCTCTTCATGTTCTGGAATTGAGGTTTGTTGCTGTCAATTGTAAAGTGATGGTTTCACATATGGTACAGTATATAGTGTGGGACCCAGGTGGCGCTGTGGTTAAACCACTGAGCCAAGGGCTTGCTGATCAGAAGGTCGGCGGTTCGAATCCCTGTGACGGGGTGAGCTCCCGTTGCTTGGTCCCAGCTCCTGCCAACCTAGCAGTTCGAAAGCACGTCAAAATGCAAGTAGATAACTAGGAACCGCGACAGCGGGAAGGTAAACGGCGTTTCCATGTGCTGCTCTGGTTTGCCAGAATCAGCTTTGTCATGCTGGCCACATGACCTGGAAGCTATACGCCGGCTCCCTCGGCCAATAATGCGAGATGAGCGCACAACCCCAGAGTCGGTCACGACTGGACCTAATGGTCAGGGGTCCCTTTACCTTTACCTTTACAGTATATAGTATACCAAACTGTTGCAATTAGTTGTCCTCTATTATGACTATGCAAATGTTATTCAAATAAGCAGGGAACTTTTGATTTACTAAAAGGGTAGACCTTTTGTGGTGCAATGTATTGAGTTCTCCAGCTTTTGATCCTTTGAATAACCTATAACAATAAAACATGATGTTCATTTTATGTGCAGGCACTTAGGACTGGAAGGATCTGTGTAGCTGCCTTTTACTTGCATCCTGTGTTCCTTCATTTATAGCTCCACAAGTCATCCAGCAACCCTGGAAGCGGACCAAATAATGCCAAAAGCAAGTGCTGAAATGAAAATGTAAATATAAGGAGCTGATGTGAGATGAATCATTCTCTTCTTCTATGGCAGTTGCTACCTGAAGATGCAGTTTTTTATATCTACATATATTACACCATACCTTTATTACCTCCACACATGCAAATTCTGATAGCTGCTGGATTATGACAGCCCAAAAGGATTAGGACAATTGTGGTAATAAACAGCATGGATCTGGCAATCACATATTTCTCTCTGGCAACTGCATTCTCAAAGAAAGCCTTAGGAGCCTAGGCATTTGATGTTTAGTGTCCACATGATAACATGACTTTGAGGGTCTGATATGAGAGGAAGGGATTACACACACACACACACACACACACACACACACACACACACACACCAACCTTACTTTTTCTAATCACCCAGTCCCACTCCACATCTTCCAAGAACATAAGCTAAATACACATGTGGGAGAGGGAGACTTGGGGGCAAGCCCTAAGCCCAACCAATGCACGTTCGATATGGGGTGTGAATTCACCCAGTGTACACTGCATGTCCGTATCCTCTCTCTACATAAGGAGAGACCCTCCTTCTTTTCTCCAAAGGATTTTAACACACAAACAATATAAATACACTTTCAGTTTATATACTTGGAGGGTCTGTTCACACCTGAGCACTTTGAACATGTGAAGAAGACTTCAGCCACCAAAAATCATTTTGAAAAGATTCCGGAATTAAACAAGGGGGACATGGATTTCATTCCCTGATCAGTCATGAATCTCCCTGGCTTACATATGACCAGTAACTTTCTCTTAACCTACTTTGTAGGTTACTTCTATTGAGTGTGTGTTTTTCAATAGAGGTCCCAAAGCATTGTCAGATACTAATAGTGAACTCATTTTCTAAGTATGGATCCTTATGCTGCCGGGGGGGGGGGGAGGAATGGTGCAATCAGCAAGCTTGAGGAACTCCCAAGGTTTGCAGAAGGGGAAAACAACAACCAGAGGGAGGGACTATAAGGAGGGTGGAATCCACTAAAATCCACACAACGGGGACTGAGTATGCTGGGTCATCCCAGAATTCTGAATGATTATACCCTCTTTGGGAGTTCACACTGATGTGATTGAAATCAAGGTTCGAAGTCACATGGGGAGCCTACAAAAGTAGAGAAAGCTCTTTGCTTCATATCTTCCACCTCCAATGTGTGGAGAGTGGTGGATGGTCTGGGCAATGCAACAGTAATTGTAATCTCATTAGGGTAAACACCCAAGTAGGGCTAATTGGATGAGGATGGAATGAAAAACCAGTGAGAAAGGTAATGGAACATAGTATCCTGGGAAAGTATAACACTTTGCTGAATGTTTCAGTTGCACCATTTAAGAGTGAAATTGAGTGAAAAGAGGGTCCTACCGTGCCTGATGTCTGGAGTACTCTTTCAAAAGAGGTCCTCTTACCCCCATTTCTAGAGCCTTTCAGTAATCAGATAAAATGTTTCCTTGTTTCTCTTGGTGTAAACTAGGATTACCGTAGGGGCGCAGGTGGCGCTGTGGGTTAAACCACAGAGCCTAGGGCTTGCTGATCAGAAGGTCGGCGGTTCGAATCCCTGCGACGGGTTGAGCTCCCGTTGCTCTGTCCCAGCTCCTGCCAACCTAGCAGTTCGAAAGCACATTAAAGTGCAAGTAGATAAATAGGTACCGCTCCAAGCGGGAAGGTAAACGGCATTTCTGTGCGCTGCTCTGGACCTGGAAGCTGTACGCCGAAACCCCAGAGTCGGTCACAACTGGACCTAATGGTCAGGGGTCCCTTTACCTTTACATTACTAGGATTACTGCAGCCATTTTACTCTTTTTTGTTATTTGATATTATTGGTTGCACTTTAGAATAATTTAATAGTGAGTTTCTTGTTTTTACTTCACTTTCGCCGATTTATTGTTGCATACCTAAGATACCTAAAAGAACAATATTTGTAATGATAACAACAATGTATGAAAATTTGTTCAATAATCTCACGAGTGCTTCATGCACAAGTTCCAATTTAATCTAATTCCATGTGATCAAATATTTCCCCAGCCTTGAAAGAAGTGAGCTATTGAAAACCTGTCAAGTAATACATTTTTTTTAAAAAAAATGATTCCACAATAGCTAAAAATACATTGACCTAATTGACATTTTAGAAACACCTTCTATTAGTTCCATCATTTTGGAAAGACAGATAAGGTTTGCTATATTGGATGAGCAGTGGATCTTATTCCATTAATCTTGCAGCTGATAATTTAAAATTGCCCATTAGACATCATGCAGCTGTCTTCTATTGATTGTGGGTTGCTTCTAGAAATGAGTTAGTTTTTTTAAAAATAAATACAAAAGGTAAAAATCACCACCCCTCTTCCACCACCCTTAAATAAAAGCAGATCAACCTAACCAGAATATATAAGACAGTATTTATCATGTTTTGGTAACCTGGTAAGTCTAATGGGCATTGTCTACTTTGAGTGGTAGAAACTTTCCAAAGTATCCTGCAGAGGTCTTTCCTATGACCTGCTATTCAAATTCCTATTAAGTGGAGAAAGCAGGAATTCAAGCTGGGACCATTCATAAGAAAATCATGCACCCCTGAGCTCAGATATATTAGAAGTCAAGTTGCAAAATGCCCTGAATTCTCACTGCACTCACTGCAGTTGTCTATAAGTATTGTTACTATCACGGTCTATAAATACAATCTACGAAGCATATGTGTGGATTAAAACAGGATATATAATGGGCATCTTATGACTATTTCTGAAGCTTTAATTAATGGAATACAAGCAAAACTGGAATGCTTAGCAGCTTATACAAAGTGTCAGGGATGATTATGCGACTTGTAATTCAACAACCTCAGAAATATCAACAACCTCGGATATGCAGATGACACAACCTTGATGGCAGAAAGTGAGGAGGAATTAAAGAACCTTTTAATGAGGGTGAAAGAGGAGAGCGCAAAATATGGTCTGAAGCTCAACATCAAAAAACCCAAGATCATGGCCACTGGTCCCATCACCTCCTGGCAAATAGAAGGGGAAGAAATGGAGGCAGTGAGAGATTTTACTTTCTTGGGCTCCTTGATCACTGCAGATGGTGACAGGAGTCACGAAATTAAAAGACGCCTGCTTCTTGGGAGAAAAGCAATCACAAACCTAGACAGCATCTTAAAAAGCAGAGACATCACCTTGCCGACAAAGGTCAGTATAGTTAAATCTATGGTTTTCCCAGTAGTGATGTATGGAAGTGAGAGCTGGACCATAAAGAAGGCTGATCGCCGAAGAATTGATGCTTTTGAATTATGGTGCTGGAGGAGACTCTTGAGAGTCCCATGGACTGCAAGAAGATCAAACCTATCCATTCTGAAGGAAATCAGCCCTGAGTGCTCACTGGAAGGAGAGATCCTGAAGCTGAGGCTCCAATACTTTGACCACCTCATGAGAAGAGAAGACTCCCTGGAAAAGACTCTGATGTTGGGAAAGATTGAGGGCACTAGGAGAAGGAGACGACAGAGGATGAGATGGTTAGACAGTGTTCTCGAAGCTACGAACATGAGTTTGACCAAACTGTGTGAGGCAGTGGAAGACAGGAGTGCCTGGCGTGCTCTGGTCCATGGGGTCACGAAGAGTCGGACATGACTAAATGACTAAACAACAACAACAACAATTCAACAACATGAGGAGGGCTACTGGTTCTCCATCCCTGAAAAACATAAACAAAGACATGCCACAAGTATTATGTTCCTGAGAACCCAAGAATACCTAAAATCAACAAGTCTTGCCCACTTGCACACAGAAGGGTTATTTCTGTGTGTCTGCAGTGCCTCTTATTTCATGACCTACAGTAGCTTAAATATACACTACTGGACCTTAAGATGTCCGCATTATTGTTAACACCTGCATTCTGTTGTTCTGCTTACACAACCATATCCGATTGTGTTTTTCGTGCTTTGAAGTATGTCATTCTGTCTCACCTTGTTCATATGCCCTTCTCCTCTCCACCTCCCATGTGCTCATTTTTGATAGTGCCCCACTTATGGGTTGAGTGCTGCTATTATTAAGCACAGCCAAATTAAATTTCAATTAAGCTGTGCCCCATTAAACTTAGGGAATTTAAACAAGTCAGATGAAATTAATTAAACGAAGCCAAATGAACGGGAGTCCAAATAGAGCTGAAGCACCTTGCAAAGCATTCAGAAACGGAAAATCTGGCTAGATGTGATGCAAACGGGATGTTGGATATAATTTGGAAAATGATAAACCCTTTAATTGGCCAGTTCTGGTTGCTAGGCTGCTTCATCACCCCAATCTTTAGATCTAATATGAGGATTTTAAAGAACTGGCCCTGTCTCCCATCCCCCAATTGTTAATATTCCCATGAGACCTAAGCTAGCTCTCGGTGGGTCAATAAAATTGTGTCTGAGCTGTACCACTTCAAGCTGCAGCTGACAATTCAAATGATGTATGCTCCTCTAAACTAAAGCAAAATCCCAACACTTAGATGCTGTACAGAAAGCTAGCAAGAACGCAAATGCTACAATTAATTATAGATGCCCACCCCTCCTAATATTCTGAATCCTTGAGACCATAGAGAGGGCATCCTGTATGTGAAATTCCTTCCTAAGGCAGGGTTACCTGGCACCATATATGACGTCTTTCTTGCACCAAAATGAGACCATTTTATTTGCCCAGGTCTTCCAGGAAGGCATCTGGTGATGCCTATAGCCATTGCTCTCATGGGTTTTACTGATTCTTTTGCTTTGATCTCTTTCTTTATTAGGTTGGTTTAATTTTCAGCATTAGCACCTACATGTGTTATCTGGGTAATGGGAGCTCACTCTGTGTATGGAACAAGAAGTGCTACCAGACCCTGCTCTGGTCGTAAAGTGACTCCCTATCTCCTGATTGCAGTAAAGAGATATATTGGGCTTGACAGAACAGGATTGCTGTGAGGTCACACAAGTCCAAACAGGAAGCCTTCAGCACTTTGTGGTGCCTTGGTGATCCAAACATTCTTTAAAGAAATAATCCTGTGGACAAACATCTGGTGTTTTTAAAAATACTGTAATGTTTTTAAGGACATCATGATTCTATAACACTAGGGTAGAATGCTGGAAGGGAGAGCAAACAGCAAAGCATTGTGAGGGTGTGGAGAAAGAACTGTGTTGTGACTGAGAGGGCAATCGTGCAATCAGAGGGGCAAATTTGGTAGTGCTTGCCAGTTCTAGCGCTTATGGGGAGAAAGCAGCTTTGTGAGAACAAAGTTTTTGTTCTGTACTTAAGAAACACATCCAGATGGGGAGGAGAAAGAGAGAACCCCTATCTGGTTGGCAGAGTGGCGCTGTGGTCTAAACCACTGAGCCTCTTGGGCTTGCCAATCAGAAGGTCAGCAGTTTGAATCTGCACAATGGAGTGAGCTCCTGTTGCTCTGTCCAAGCTTCTGCCAACCTAGCAGTTTGAAAACTCACTAGTACAAGCAGATAAATAGGTACCACTGCAGCGGGAAGGTAAACGGTGTTTCCGTGCTCTCTGGTTTCTGTCATGGTGTTATGTTGTGTCAGAAGCTGTTTAGTCAGGCTGGCCACATGACCCGGAAAGCTGTCAATGGACAAACGCAGGCTCCCTCGGCCTGAAGCGAGATGAGTGCCGCACCCCATAGTCGCCTTTGACTGGACTTAACCCTCCAGGGTCCTTTACCTAGCTTGTAAGCAGAGGCGATTATTGTATGTGGTAAGTATATTCATTTTAGTTCTTCCCCTCCCCAAAGCAACTTTAAAGCCTCAAGATCTATTTGTCTGCAATTTCTCAGCTTTCTTACCAAGGGAGACCTCCTTGTGTCCACAATTTTTCAGACCAATTGTCCACAAAGCACTAGGGAGATTAAGTGATTCATTTTTCACACACCACAAAACTGTAATGGCTGTGCTTGTAGGATAACCATTGCAGCTCTTCTTCTCAAATTTGGTCATGTTCATGCTTTCAGAAGTGGCAGCCTTCCCTGAAAATTTCTACCCCTTTCCTGTAAAAATCAGATGAAATGATGTAATAGGGCCTGCTTCATACACTCACATCAGCACAGCATGGTGAATGCCCAATTCTTTGTGTATGTTTTGAGGGACACAAATGTATGAATGATCCAGGTTATTCTGAACATTTTAACTTATGGGCTTATATCAATGATGACACATTTAGGTATATATGGAAATCTTGTCTGAATGGAAGGTACCACATGATATTGTTGTGGTCATCTAGCGATGAAGATACATCAACTTTTAATGTCAAGTAAATTTATTTATCACTAAGGATTTCTTTTTAAATAGTCAGATAATGTTCCGATTAAGTCTTAAATATGAGGTTGTGCTTATATATCTAATTGGTTTACATTTGGGCAAACATTTCCATATGCATATCATATCCAGGGGCCTTTTTCTTTTCTTTTTGAAAAGGAGAATAGTCCTGGAATTAAACAAACCACTCTAAATATGACTTCATGTATTAGGTCTTATAGCGCTGCTGGTAGCTCACACACTAATTGTGTGCAGGGGCTGAATCGGTGCCAGTTCTGGTTGCAGTCTCATTAGCATATTCATAAGTCACGGCCTCATGCAGGTGCCAGAATGCTGAGAATATCCGCCCTCACCCCTCCCCTCAGGTGGGCGAGGTTTGCGACACCGTGCGGGGCTTACCTGGCTGGTGACGCCTACCTGGCTGCGTCGGGCCTATGACCTGCCACCCGGCCAGTAAAGACAAAGGGCACCTGGCCGGTGGGGGCGGGAGTAAGGCCAAAGAAAAGGGACAGGAGCACCGTGGGGAAGCCTCTTTGTCCTTCTTCCTGTTCCAGTCAAGGCTCTCTCCTGGATCGTCGCTGGATTCCACAGGGCTTGAGGTAGGCCTCCTTGTCCTTATGAGGGTTTTTTGGTTACTTTAATTGTCCTGAGAGGACTGTGTCTTGCCCCCCCCCCAGCCGAACTGAGGGCCTTGCAGCCCTGGGGATTGGGAGGGTTACGATGGGAAGCCCTGGATCGGGATCGGCGGTGTCTGCGGCCGCGGCTTGGGGCCCGGGCGACATGGGGGTTGCGCCGCTTCGCGCCCCCCCCTGTTGTTTTTGCTAGGAGGCCTCAGCCTCGCTGCATGGGGGGTGCCTGCTGCTTCGTCCGGCTCCCCCCCCCAGCATCGTTTTTTGGGCCTGCTACCGGGCCGCATGGGGGGGTGCCTGCCACTTCGCGCGGCCTCCTCCCCCCCCGAGCGTCTTTTCGCCGGGAGGCCTCCCTTTCGCGGGGGCCTCCTGGCTGCCGAAATGCGGCCGCGGCTTGGTGCCGGGCCGCACGGGGGGGTGCCTGCCGCTTCGCGCGGCCTCCGCTCCCCCCCCGGAGCGTTGTTTCGCCGGGAGGCCTCCCTATCGCGGGGGCCTCCTGGCTGCCAAAATGCGGCCGCGGCTTGGTGCCGGGCCGCATGGGGGGGTGCCTGCCGCTTCGCGCGGCCTCCTCTCTCTCCCCCCCCGGAGCGTTGTTTAGCCGGGAGGCCTCCCTTTCGCGGGGGCCTCCTGGCTGCCAAATGCGGCCGCGGCTTGGTGCCGGGCCGCATGGGGGGTGCCTGCCGCTTTGCGCGGCCTCCCCCCCCCACGGATCGTCTTTAGCCGGGAGGCCTCCCTTTCGCGGGGGCCTCCTGGCTGCCAAATGCGGCCGCGGCTTGGTGCCGGGCCGCATGGGGGGGTGCCTGCCGCTTTGCGCGGCCTCCCCCCCCCCACGGAGCGTCTTTCGCCGGGAGGCCTCCCTATCGCGGGGGCCTCCTGGCTGCCGAAATGCGGCCGCGGCTTGGTGCCGGGCCGCACGGGGGGGTGCCTGCCGCTTCGCGCGGCCTCCTCTCCCCCCCCCCCCGAGCGTTGTTTAGCCGGGAGGCCTCCCTTTCGCGGGGGCCTCCTGGCTGCCAAATGCGGCCGCGGCTTGGTGCCGGGCCGCATGGGGGGGGTGCCTGCCGCTTTGCGCGGCCTCCTCCCCCCCCCACGGAGCGTCTTTCGCCGGGAGGCCTCCCTATCGCGGGGGCCTCCCGGCTGCCGAAATGCGGCCGCGGCTTGGTGCCGGGCCGCACGGGGGGGTGCCTGCCGCTTCGCGCGGCCTCCTCTCCCCCCCCCGGAGCGTTGTTTCGCCGGGAGGCCTCCCTTTCGCGGGGGCCTCCTGGCTGCCAAAATGCGGCCGCGGCTTGGTGCCGGGCCGCATGGGGGGGTGCCTGCCGCTTCGCGGGGCCTCCTCCCCCCCGAGCATCGTCTCGCCGGGAGGCCTCCCTTTCGCGGGGCCTCCTGGCTACCGAAATGTGGCTGCGGCTTGATCACCACTGAGCTGATGTCCAGGGGTTAAGAGTCTCGGAGGGTAGGCTCTTCAGGAGCGCTGTTTCTTTCGCCGGGAGGCCTCGACCGTCGCCGGGGGCCCCTGGCCGCAACCAAAGGAAAAAACAAATAACAAACAAACAAACAAACAAGCAGCACAGGGCAGCAGTGCAATTGGCGATAAAACAGAAGGTGGTTGTTCATGCCCACCCAGGGGCAGAGGTGGGCAGGATTCCGGAATTGCAGGGGGTTGGGCTAGATGACCCCCAGGGTTCCTTCCAACCTTACAATTCTCATTAGCAAGGAGTGAAACCGATGGGAATACAGGCAAAATCCGAAGAGCCCAACGACCTTTTCCAAGAAGCAACCTTTCCAACGTTGCATCATGGCGGTGCTAGGGCCGGTTGGGATGTCCTTCCCGGGTCCAAAAAGGGCATGTGGCGTTTATTGTGATTCACTTGGCATGAATTAACCTTTTTTATTCTCTTCACACAGTTTAGCGTGCGTGCGCGCAGTTAGGTTGGCTGGTTCTGTCCTGAGTAGGTGATCGGTCAGACAAATAGCTAATCATATCACATACCATTTGAAAAAGAGAGAGAGAGAGAGAGAGAGAGAGAGAGAGAGAGGTTTATAAACAAACAAATAATTCAAGTTTGTTTAGAGCAGCTTAGACGCCCCTTTATCCTTTAGGTTGCAGGTCATGGCCAACGGAAGAGAGGAGAGTTCCCCCCCTCGTCCAGCTGAGTGCGCCTCCAGGGCCTCAGCAAGGGGCACTCCTAGCAACGCGGTTAAAGCAGCCAAGAAAATTAAAAAAAGGGCGTTATCGTCAGGCAGGAAGGTCCCTCCCATGAAATTAGTACTCCCTAAGAAAAAGGTTAGAGTAGATCAATTGGACGGTCCCTCCACCTCGGAGGCTAGGCTCTACCGGGCCTCCCCTAAGGTGATAAGATGTGTGTCACCACCTGAGTTGGTTTCAGAGAGCGATGCTTCATGGGCCAGTGTCGACGAGCTGCAGGAATTAAGGCGAAAAAACCGTATCCTGCAGCGTCGGCTGGATAAGGCTAGGGATAGGTCTGGATCCCCTCATAGACGCTCGCGCGTAGGGAGGCGTAAGCACAGGCGCAGGTCACCGGTTTCCAGCTCGACGGACAGCTCCTCCAGCCCCGATTTGCGCAGGACACGACGCGGGAAGAAGAGGTCGCGCAGTTCTAGGAAGCATGGGCGCAGGCGCCAGAGGGATTCTTCGGATTCCTCCGACTTGTCGGGTACGTATGACTCCTCCAGCGGTGAGTCTGATGAGGAGCGTTGCAAGGGCTTCTGGGTCACAAATAGCAAGGCTCCCGGATTGCCGAGCTGGATCTGGGAACGGCGCACACGGCGTCACCGCCGCGCCTTTGGGGCCAAGGAGCCGTGTGGTGAAGATGGATTGGATGCAAAAGGGAAGGTACGGGCATCCAACTTTAAGCGGGCAGATCAGCCACCCGGTATTAGGCTAAAAAAGAAGCTGCGCAACAGCATATTAAATGGGGAATTCGTCGATATGTTTTCTCTCCTTTCACCAGCATATGTCTGTAGCTCAAAATACAAGCCAAAATTACAAAAAAAGAAGGATAAGGTCGAGGTGGACAGGACCTTTGATAATTGGCTAGTCGCCTATGCTTCTTATATGGGGTTAGTGGCTGCCGCTTACCCCGACCGGGCTTGGCATCTGGCTAATTACTTGGGGATCATCCTGAAGGCCAGGAAGATGGCCTCATGCAGGTGCCAGAATGCTGAGAAATGTTTTGTGACTACTCAGCTCCGCTATAGAAGAAACTCCTAAATAACCCTTTGCTTTTTTAAAAAAAAGCCATTATGCACCATAAAACAAAACTGTTTAATGCTGTAAAGTGGACGGCAGACATTTCAGCAATTATACTGCAAAGAAATGAAACAATTTCAGCCTATCCACACACACACACACACACACACACACACACACACACGCACACCATCCACTCCTGCACATACTTCACAGGGGCAAGGAGACAGAATATTCAAATTCTAGCCAGGATCAATGAACTGTTCCTTGTTATCAAGCCTATTCCAATTCAGCCAATGGGTGTGTGTGTGTGTGTTTTGCTAAGGGGATGATGCTGATGTGAGGATGATTGCCTGATTGTTACCGGATTAGGCAAATGCGGATTGGAATCCATGGAAAACAATGGGCAGAGAGGGGGGATGAGTCTCACTGAAATAACTCCAAACAAACAAATGTCCTTAGTGACTCTAATAAATGCAAAGCAAATGCATGTGCTCAGCAGGCCTCTGCCAGTAGGAGTGCCAGGATCTGTCTGGAACAATCTATCCTTTTGGTGGAGATGCGAGAATCAGGAGGCCTCTTGAAGAGGAAAGAGAAAGTGCCTTGCAATACAAAGGGAACTGAGTCAAATAATGCTAAGGTGATGCTCCCCACTTCTCTTTTTTTATACTCAAAGAGAGACAGTTAGATAACGTCCTCCCTAACAAGAGTCTTGTCAATAAAAGAGCATGATTTTAGCACCAGTTGCAGTAAGGGACCCAGGTGGTGCTGTGGGTTAAACCACAGAGCCTAGGGCTTGCCGATCAGAAGGTCGGCGGTTCGAATCCCCGCAATGGGGTGAGCTCCCGTTGCTTGGTCCCTGCTCCTGCCAACCTAGCAGTTCGAAAGCACTTCAAAGTGCAAGTAGATAAATAGGTACCACTTCAGCAGGAAAGTAAACAGCATTTCCGTGTGCTGCTCTGGTTTGCTTTGTCCAGGTCATGTGGCTTTGTCATGCTGGCCACATGACCTGGAAGCTGTATGCCAGCTCCCTCGGCCAATAACGCGAGATGAGCGCTGCAACCCCAGAGTCGGTCATGAATGGTCAGGGGTCCCTTTACCTTTACCTATATTGCAATTAAAAGGAAATTTGTTCAAATAATGCTAAGGAGATTTCCCTCATATATATATTTAACAGAGAAAGAAGCATTAAGTAGTATTTAGCTAAGTTTTACTCAGATTAGAGCCCCTGAAATTAATAAATACAACTATTTTTTCGTTTCCATCTTGATTTCTAGGAACAGGTCTTTCTTTCACCCTGCCTCTTTCCCCAGAAAAACCTTTGGCTTACTGCTGAATCAGAACAAATGTCAATCTGCAGGAAGCCCCCATCAGTTTTTCTGGGAAAAGTGACAGGACAAAAGGAAAATATCTCAGATCCATTAGAAATCACAAGACAAAGGAAAGTTTAGATTATCCCCAAATTAGTATCACTAATTTTAATAGGTCTACTAAGAGTAAAATGTGAACATCACCCATTATTCCAGCAGTTGCTTTGCCAATAAAAATGCAGACCCTCCAAGTGCCCCTATTTTCCAGGTACAGTCCCGGATGTACAGAAGCCATCCCGGTTTTTGATTTGATCCTTGAATATCATGCTTTTCCTCAGGACATCCCTATTTTCATGGGATAAATGTTGGAGGGTATGGAGTTATCTGACCCTGAGCCTTCTGAAGTTTTTAAATCTTGAATGAGTTATTATGTTTTTATATATGTTAGAAGCCACCCAAAGTGGCTGGAGTATAGAAATAATAATAATAATAATAATAATAATAATAATAATAATAATAATAATAATAAATAATAGAATAGGACATCACAGTTTTCATTGGAGAAATGTAGGAGTGTATGAAGAATGTCAGGATTTTAATGCCAAAGTCTTCAAGAGGAAAGGACCATAGTTCACAGGAATACATAGCTGTCAACTTTCGGATTTGAAAATAAGGGATCAGCAGCCTCACCTGTCCTGGGGACAGTCTACGGTATATCTAACAATCAAGGATAGCAGTGGGAAACGGCACTGGAATAAGGGAATTTCCAGCAAAAAAAGGGGAAAGTTGGCAGCTGTGGCTTAGATTAAGGGAGTTTCCCGCAAAAAAATGGAGGGTTGGCAGCTATGCAGGAATAGACCATGTTTCTTGCATGCAGAAGCTCCTTGATTCAATTCCCAGCATCTCCAAATACAGTAGGTCTGAGAAAGACTTCTGTCTGAAACCCTTGAGAGCCAACACCAATCAGTGTTGATAATGTAAGGTTACCAGATGTCCCTGTTTCCCGGGGACAGTCCCCGGATTTACAAATCAGTCCCCTGACAAAAATGATCTATTTAATAGGAAGTTGAAAAGTGTCCCTGGATTCATTGAAAAAAATCTGGTAACCTTATGATAATGCTATTTCTATTGCTACATATAATCATTTGCCCAAGTACGAAAGGGTCATTCGTTCGTTGTGCAAGGATGCTTGGAGAGCAATTCAAAGAGTGGCATTTGGGGGGAAGGAGTTCCCAATGCATGCAGAAATGATAACCCTGGAAAATTCAGAGGGACACACACACACACACACGATAACACTGAGAACAAATTGCACCTGGGCAGTCTTCTTTGCCAATGTGTATGAAATATATGCAGTACTCAAGGTCACATTGACTATATCTACTCTGGGATGAGTAGAGGATGAACAGCTCTTTGAAAATGTCATCAATGTATTATGTATAAAATGGATCTGTATTTCATTTCAATGTCAGCCATGCATGTCTCTTTTGTTCCTTTGCTTTTCTTTATCAACAAAGCATACGGATTCTGTTTTTCACTGGGCATGGAAATTCAATTTCTGTTTTTCCCAAGTTTTTTTTTCCTTTTTTTGAAAAAATTGCATGTGTATTTTGTTTGGGGTGTGGGGGTATTTTCTGTCAGAAGGGCACCCTTCTGTGAGAGCACAAGGTCCTGTGTTGTTTGGTCCTTTAGAAATGCACATTTTTGCTCCTTGTTCTGCATAGGAACACCCCAGGTAAGAGGATGGGCAAGAAATATTGTGTGGTGAAGGATGAGATTCAAGCCCTTGCTCGTCCATTCCAGCTTTCAAGCTACCTCACAACATTGTTGCACTCATAATAGAAAGTTAAGAAAGTGCAAGAAAATACTGTACTGCAGTGTGAAAGGTTGTTGTTCAGGGTCCCAGCATAGCTGCCAAGTCTCCCGTTTTTCCCGGGAAACCCCCGTTTTTAAAACCGTTTCCCGCTGTCATCCCGAATGGCGAAATATCCTGTAATTCCCCCAGATTTCTTCCAGTGCCTCCATGTCTGGGCACCGGAAATCGGGCAGCGCCTGCACTGGAAGTCGCTTCTACGCACATGCTGATCCTGTATTTTTTCTAACTGGGACTATTATTATTATTATTATTATTATTATTATTATTATTATTATTATTATTGGTAGGAGCTAGGGGAGAGCAATGGGAGCTCACCCCGTCGCACACACTCAAACTTCTGACCTTCTGATTGGCAACCCCAAGAGGCTCAGTGGTTTAGATCACTCCCAAATGTCATCTTAGAGGATATTCCCAACATGAAACTACTGTATATGTAAAGGGCAGGTAGGAGTCAAACAGGTTAAGTGCCACTGGTATAGGTTTCACAGAATGAGTAAGATACAAATGATACCTGTGCCTGTCATTTCTAAAAACTGTAAAAATTTCAGTGAGTTGCTTTATGTTTGCAGTATTCCTTCTCTCAAACACTTTGCAAGCTGACTTAGGTACCAGACATCCAATCAAACAAGTCAATTAATGCCCCTGCTCTTTTTGCATGGTGCATTTAATATGGGACTCACCTTGTTTACATCTCAATTAATGTACTGTTCATCTTCATAATGGTAGGTTTGCACAGAAACATAGAAATGGCCATTGTGGTTGCTTGCCAGAAAGGTGGTATTTCAAGTTAGTCATTCCCACAAATAAATGTGGCATATGGCAAAAAAAATGAAAGGCACAAATACAGGATTGGAGACACCTGGCTTGAGAGCAGTACATGTGAAAAGGATCTAGGAGTCTTGGTAGACCACGAACTTGACATGAGTCAACAGTGTGATGCAGCAGCTAAAAAAGCCAATGCAATTCTGGTATAGCATCTAGATCAAGGGAAGTAATAGTATCTCTGTATTCTGTTCTGGTCAGACCTCACCTGGAGTACTGTGTCCAGTTCTGGGCACCACAGTTCAAGAAGGATACTGACAAGCTGGAACGTGTCCAGAAGAGGGCAACCAAAATGGTCAAAGGTCTGGACACGATGCCTTATGAGGAACGGCTTAGGGAGCTGGGTATGTTTAGCCTGGAGAAGAGAAGGTTAAGGGGTGATATGATAGCCATGTTCAAATATATAAAAGGATGTCATATTGAGGAGGGAGAAAGGTTGCTTTCTGCTGCTCCAGAGAAGCGGACACGGAGCAATGGATTCAAACTACAAGAAAGAAGATTCCACCTAAACATTAGGAAGAACTTCCTGACAATAAGAGCTGTTCGACAGTGGAATTTGCTACCAAGGAGTGTGGTGGAGTCTCCTTCTTTGGAGGTCTTTAAGCAGAGGCTTGACAGGCATATGTCAAGAATGCTTTGATGGTGTTTCCTGCTTGGCAGGGGGTTGGACTGGATGGCCCTTGTGGTCTCTTCCAACTCTATGATTCTATTTCCGGGGTCCTATGTACTTAATCACTTTCAAGCAAACAATAGCTACAACATCAGAGAATCAATTTAATTAGAATTTGTGTGGCTTAAAACTGTCACACAGTTTCTTCAAGGAATACCAGAAGAAAAGATGCTGTTCACTGGCATTTTTAACTGAAGTGTAATTGGATGCTCTATGTGTATCCTGAATTGCATTGCGGCCTGCCTTTGTGATAAGGTGGGCTATAAATGAGAGGCAGCAAAGTGCCAGGAAGAATAAATGGCTTAAGTTATCCCCCCGCCCCACAAGCACACACAAACCTACTGTTCTCTGGCATACCTAAATTGCAATTAAAATGAGCTTGGGGGGGGGGGGTTTGGGGGTTGGTGGGGGGGCAGGACTAAAAAGCAAGAGAAGGAGAATGAACGGCCTTTTTACTCTTGCCATATTAAGGGTGAAAGCTCTGCATTTTCCTGGTCTAGTAATCACCTTTCGTGGGCACAGACCATGCAATAAAAACTGCTTTAGGAGAGCAAATATTGAATTTTCCTGGGGATTTTATAGAATTGTGCCATGACACCCGCACAGTTCACACAGGAGGGTGGTGTGTCGGAGGGAGAGGGAGCTGAATTCCCCCAAGCCATGCTTCATCTCCCCTGCCCTCTAAATGGTGCTGCCGTTGAAAATGCTGAAATTTTCTCTAGCAACCTGACCTGCTCAAATCACTGTATTTCATGAACAGATAGGAGGCAGAAATAATTACGGAAGTAAGCCAGTTCATAAAGTGTGTGTTGTTTACCCATAATGTTTCAAATGACATAACCTTTGGAAGATCTGCCCCCCCGACTAAGCCCTTTGACTACATACCCTTTGGAGATGAGGTAGAAATTGAGCAAAAACCCATTATCAGTAAGGCCAGTGTCATTACAGAGGAGTGTGGCCTGACCGCAAAACTGATGAGAAGCAGTTTAGGAGGAACCTAACGTTGAATACCAGGTAAGGTGGAGGGAGGGCTCTGCACCTAGAGCAAAAAACTTGGGGTGAATAAGGGTTTTCAAGGATTGTGGTTGTATGAAGAAGTGGTGAGATACTCAGGTGGCAGAAGATGGCAGAAGGGTGATGGTTGGAGAATAAACAGCCAAGATGCTTTTTATTGTCTTCATGAGGTGTGTGCTCATGTATATTCTCTCACAGACTCTTTTGGACTCGATCCAGTAATGTATTACTGAATAAAGTGGGACTAATGAGGAATTTGGTGTGAACCTTCATACTGAACCCCCAACAAGATTTTCTCCCACAATGTTTCTAGCTTTCCTAAAGATGGGCTACAGCAGGCATCCCCAAACTGCGGCCTTCCTTCCGGATGTTTTGGCCTACAACTCCCATGATCCCTAGCTAACAGGACCAGTGGTCGGGGATGATGGGAATTGTAGTCCAAAACATCTGGAGGACCGCAGTTTGGGGATGCCTGGGCTATAGGCTAGCAAACTAGCTGAGTAAAACAACTAATAACTCATTGATCTAATAAACATCCTGGTTTAAGGTAAATGTTACAAAGTTACCTCATGTTGGCCCAAGCTACAGAAACCTGGGGAACAGGAAGCTAAGGACTCAACTATACATCTGCAAATAAAACATTTTAAGTGGGTTTTAAGTGCATTGTACAAATGTGACACTAGATGGCGATGGTGAGCTAATAGCAAATTCAATATATATATTTAAAACATTTTTTTTTAAAAAAAGGCATTTTCACAGAGTTTTTTAAATATGTTTCTCAATTCCAGGTATGTTTGATGCCCTAACTCACATGCCGTGTGATCAGCAATCATGTGCAATGAAACAAACTGTGGATATAACTTACTGTTGATACACCCATACTTTCCTTTCACCTTTTAGTCCCAAATTCAGAAGAGGTCGATGGAGTGTCTTGAAACAGCCAAGTCACCATGTGTTTTCATTGTCCTGTATTGGCTTATGAAGGGTCCGAGCCTTACCGTGTGCTAGGGGAATCCTCTTATGAGCTGACCAATACCTGGGTGTAGCTTACGCCAGTAATTGGCAGGATGGGTTACAAAGAGGAAGTGGACC
The DNA here is from genome assembly GCF_965207765.1 of Zootoca vivipara. Taxonomy (NCBI): domain Eukaryota; kingdom Metazoa; phylum Chordata; class Lepidosauria; order Squamata; family Lacertidae; genus Zootoca; species Zootoca vivipara. The sequence goes on along the minus strand of NC_142587.1, from coordinate 17,416,290 downwards.
CTTCATTGTTCTTATGTTATACTACAGAGGAGGTTTTGTGGTTGCTACAGCAATATCGAATGACAGGATTTGGGATTAAACTTGGAGAATAAGAGAAAAAAATATTTATTCACTACCTTGTCAGGATTTCCACCAGTGACCTGTTTCTCCGAAAATAAGACATACCCATAAAATAAGAAAGAGAGAAGATAATAATACAGAAAGGGACAGCTACATTTTCTAATGAATTTCTCTCTCTCTCTCCATTTTCCCAATCCAAAACATTTTCCCTGTTATCTCTTGCGCAGAGTACTGAACTGTAAAATTCAAATTTCCATGGATTGCACAGATGCATGAAATCGCTCTCAGCTCCTGTCTGACAGCTAGAGCCTGCCTCTGGCCAGTTTTCATCTTCCCTTCCCTTCCCTTCCCTCAGGAGGAACACTTTATTTGGGAGGAAGGGAGAGAGGGGCTCTTTGGGCACAATAAGGATAGAACTACTACATACTTTCATTTCATTTCATTTCATTTCATTCATTTATTTATTTGCAATTCCCTTCTATTACTAACTTCAATTACTTAAAACAAAAATCATTCCAGTAGCACCTTAGAAACCAACTAAGTTTGTCATAGGTATGAGCTTTCATGTGCATACACACTTCTTCAGATACACTGAAACAGAATTTAACAGCTGTGTGTGAAATTCAGACCCACCCACACGGTATTTCCTTGGCCTTCCTGACCTCACTTACTTAACTCTTCCCAATATCAAACACCCAAGGCAGGTTGTGATAGCATCACCTCAGTGTGTCGAAAACTTTCTCACTGGCCTTCTCTTACACCAAGGGTGAGAATCCTCATGCCCAGTGGACCAAATGTGGCCCTCCAGTAGGGTTGACATATTTCGAAAAGTTAAAATCCAGACACAAATGTGGGTTTTTAGTTGTTGAGCTTTATTTGCAAAAAGTTTTAAAAAAATGAGTTTTTGAGCTATTTTTAAGGAAATTCACCCAGATCTACACCTCCGAGATGGGCTGCCATGCTTCCAGATTTTCCCAGGCATTTCAGTGATTTCCCCGGCATTCCTGTATACCTGAAGGAGCATCTCCACCCCCATAGTTCAGCCCAGACACTAATATCCAGCACTGGGGCCCTTCTGACAGTTCCCTCGCTGTGAGAAGTGAAGATACAGGGAATCAAGCAGGGGGCCTTCTCGGTAGTGGTGCCCACCCTATGGAACTCCCTCCCATCAGAAGTCAACTATATAACCTTTAGAGGACATCTTAAGGCAGCCCTGTGTTTTTATATACGTTGGAAGCTGCCTAGAGTGGCTGGGGTAACCCAGCCAGATGAATTATTATTATTATTATTATTATCATCATCATCATCATCATCATCATCATCATTTCTAACTGGCCCTTGTGTCTCTTTCTCATGCCACACCCATTTGCCAGAAACACGTCCCTCAGTTGCCCTGCTCAAATGCTACTGACTGCATTGAAAGTGTTGTTGAACTGATGGAGAGTTGCCTGATGGAGAGTTGGGGTGTCTGTGTACAAATCTCTGACTCTGGCATGCCTGCAATGTCCTGCTCACATTTGTCCCTGATCCAACTACCAGTGGCATGTGGAAGCTGCACTATCTGTAAGTTTATGTAGCTAACCCCCAGGTTGGTTTGGCTGGCACCTTTAGGCACCAGGCAAAAACGTTCCTCTTTAACCAGGCCTGGGACTAATTGACATCAATTGCCCTTTTAAAAATGTGTTGGGGAGCGAGGGAATTATTGGGTTGTTCTTGTTTTTACTATTTTGTATTTTTATATTGTGATTTCATGTTATGCATCATCCCGAGACCTGTGGGTATAGGGTGGTATGCAAATGTTAACAGCAGCAGCAGCGGCAGCAACAACAACAACAACAACAACAAGCAGCTAACCCTTCTTGGATGTGTTGTGAATATCCTGTGACATCACAAGACACAACAACAGCTCAGTCAAGAGCTGGAGGGTTGGGCTTGCTGGCAAGAGGCCAAATCTAGTTTATTAACCTACAGTATTAATTGCCTGATATTTTATATTGGATGAATTTGAGGAATTGGCATGGACATGCTCAGATTTGGCTTACATAGATCATGATCGTTTCATGCATTTTGGGGATTCCTTCTTCATCACGGCTACAGGGAAGGCCCAGGAGCTCTCCTCCTTTCTCAGGTTTCGAGGCGGTGTTGTGAATTCAGATCTGTGTGGATTTCACAGGGACTTGCTAATAATGGCAATATTGATTACTTTCAAAATGCTGAACTCTCTGAAAATAAATGAGGCGGACAAGTATTCACAGATGCACGGATGCAAGTCAGAAATAATGAAGCTCTAGCTAAACAAAAAAAAAACACTCCTGGAACATGAGCACATTAAGTGGAAGTTTCCCTGTCCAAAAAAAAGAGCAGCGGAAGGTGGCACACCTTAACTAGAGATCTGTGTGGGGAGACAAGCTTCCACTAATTCAGTGGATGTCAACACTGTTGGCACATTGAGCAGGCACACTCAAATCAGCTGCAAGTACATATATCAGGGATGCTGACTTGGGCCCCAGACTATGGGTGCCCAGCAGCACCTGGGAGCCTCGGAAGTCACCCACAACCCCCAGGGCTCCCTGTAGTTGGCACCAGTGCCATCTAGAGGCATACATTGTTGTATTGAGGTTAAGCTGGGTCCACATTGCCTGCTGCTTTGGGTGAAGCATTTAGAACGGGTGTTAGCCACCCTAAAAAGGTGGCTAAGGAACCCTGGATGGTTAAGTCCAGTCAAAGGCAACTATGGGGTTGCGGCGCTCAACTCGCTTTCAGGCTGAAGGATCCAGCGTTTGTCCACAGACAGCTTTCTGGGTCATGTGACCAGCATGACTAAACTGCTTCTGCCGCAATGGAACACCGTGACGGAAGCCAGAGCACACGGAAACACCACCGCAGTGGTACCTATTTATCTACTTGCACAGGCATGGTTTCACTCTGCTAGGTTGGCAGGAGCTGGGACAGAGCAACAGGCACTCACCCCATCGTGGGGATTCAAACTGCCAACCTTCTGATTGGCAAGCCCAAGGGGCTCAGTGGTTTTGACACAGCACCACCCTAAGTCTGGCTTTGCAGAAATCTTTTGCACATGTATTCTTAACCAGATTAGGAATGATGTGTGCAAATTGTGTGAGTTGTCCCTCTTCCTGATCCACATGACAGCTTTTCTCAAAAAGCGATAGCTGTGCCTATCAGCTTTTTTTGTTTGTTTGGCAGGGATAAGAGTAGGAAGATGACTTCCCTCTCTCAACTCTTCCCTTAGGTGCATTGCTGCACCTTGAAAATGACTCTATGCACATAGCTCTAGTTGCTCTACAGTATATGAACAGCAGAACTTGGATCAGTGACCCCAATATCTTTCCCAGGCACAGGATGTTGGCATGAATTAATTTGTGTTGAATGATATCAATGAAGTTTTTTTTAAAAAAAAGAAATGAGTTTCTAATGACAAATACCAACCAAAGAGGACATACGGTAGCTGAATATCCTAGAAAATATCAACCACTCAGTTTCAAAATGGTTATTTTCCTTCCTTGCAAAACTGCTTTTGATCTTAATACACTGGCACAATGGAAACTCTGAAACCAAAATAATTCAAACCAAAATCACACCATATATTTGAAGCACTGTGATATCACAGCCAGGGCCGTCTTAAGTATATTTGGCACCCTGGCGCCGGGATGTGATGGATCCCTCCGGCGCCCCTGCCCCGTTTCTGCAGCGGGCGGGTGGGTGTAGCTGTGCAGCGCCCCCCTGGCGGGCGGCTGCCCGGATGCCCTGCACCACCCAGCCTGGCCGTAGGGCTGGCCCTGATCACAGTTGTGGTTTCCCCCCAAGAATTCTGGCAGCTGTGGTTTGTTAAGGGTGCTGAGAGTTGTTAGGAGACCGTCTAGTCACCTGACAGAGCTACAATTCTCAGAATGGTTTAGCAGTCAACCCCTCTTCACAGGAAACTCTGGCAATGGTAGGTTTCTGAAGGGAATAAAGATCTCCTAACAACTCTCTGCACCCTTAACAAACTACAGTTCCCAGAATTATTTGGGGGAAGCCACAACTGTTTAAAGTGTTATCGCAGTGCTTCAAATATGGTGTAAATGTGGCCTAAGAAACAGACAGACAGAACGGTACCATACCCTCCAACATTTCTCTGATGAAAATAGAGATGTTCTATTCCATAATAATCAGTTGCCCCTGCCACTCTAGACAGCTTCCAACATACAGTGGTACCTCAATATCTGAATGCCTCGACTTCCGAAGGTTTCGACTTCCGAAGTCAGCAAACCCGGAAGTTTTTACGCCATGCGCATGTTCTGCGCCTGTGCAGAAGCAGCGTGCGAAGTAAGCACATACGCAGCAGCACAAAATCGCGCTTCACGCATGTGCAAAATGGACGCTTCGACATCCGAAGGTTTTGACTTATGAAGAGCGCCACGGAACGGATCGCCTTCGTAAGTCGAGGTACCACTGTATATAAAGGTAAAGGGACCCCTGACCATTAGGTCCATTCGTGACCGACTGGGGTTGCGGCGCTCATCTCGCGTTATTGGTTGAGGGAGCTGGCATACAGCTTCCAGGTCATGTGGCCCGCATGACAAAGCCGCTTCTGGCGAACCAGAGCAGCACACGGAAACGCCATTTACCTTTCCACTGTAGCAGTACCTATTGATCTACTTGCACTTTGACATGCTTTCGAACTGCTAGGTTGGCAGGAGCAGGGACCGAGCAACAGGAGCTCACCCCGTTGCGGGGATTCGAACCGCTGACCTTCTGATCGGCAAGCCCTAGGTTTAACCCACAGCACCACCCGCATCCCACTCCAACATATATAAAACACAATAAAACATCAAACATTAAAAAACTTCCCTATACAGGGCTGCCTTCAGATTTCTTCTAAAGGTGGTATAGTTACTTATCTCCTTGACTTGGGGGTCGCATAACTCCATACCCTCCAATGAAAATTGGGACATCTACCATACCCTCCAACATTTTTCTGCTGAAAATAGGGACATCCTAAGGAAAAGGGGGAACATTCTGGAATGACAGAAACCAGAATGGCTTCTGTAAATACGGGACTGTCCCTGGAAAATAGGGACACTTGGAGGGTCTGTGGTACTGATTGCACATATTTCGGTGCTAAAATTCCTGATCCTGGACACATTGTATCCAGCACTTTTAATCATCTGTTTGGAAGGGAGATCTAAATTCACTCCTCTCCTCCCCTCTCCTTGTTCCCTCCAAAGAGGTGACTGACAACATTGTATTGTATTCAATCGGGGCTGTGCACTACTTTTCCAGATGAATGCATCTTTCTAACAGCGCAACCCTAGACTTGCCAGGTTGTTGAACTTGAATATTAAAGTGATAAATGCCGAGGAAATTGTTACCAGCAGCGAGGCAGATTTGTGTGTGTGCTCTCGTATTACGGTTCGTCAGATGTCAGACGTAGATAGAAAGTGGGAGGCTTGTAAATGCTGCCTGAGGCACTTGAGCACCCAATTCTTATTAAAGTTAACTAGAACTAACTATCCAATGCTGCTTCGTTGCTTAGGAATGAGTTCAAGAAAACCACAGTGGGAATGAAAGCATTTTGGGTGGGTGGAAAGCATCCAACAAAACAGTGAAGTAGGCATGAATGGATTAAAAACCCAAGACACCCCTATCGCTAGCTACATTAGCTTCAAAGTAACTCCCAGTTACTTCCCAGAATGCTTGTGATTATCAGAAAATAATAATAATAAAGTTGTAGCTCCTGTAATGGCATCATCACTTTGCATATTAAGCAGCTGCCTCCTTTCACTCTGGATCTAGCCACACATTAAATTTCCCATAGTATTGTTCCTCCAGCTGTTCCTCAGGGGCCAATATCTCCCTGCCCTGCTGCCACTTAGCTAGACTGAATCTCCTTGGGAACATCTTTGGCTGCTCCCTGTCGTGTACATGGGTCCAGCCTACCAAGCAGCAAGGGGTGGATCCTTTGGGGCTGGGAGACTTCTTTGGTTTGAATGCTGGCCAGCAGGCATAGGATGGAGTGGCCAGTGATCCCCTTGGTCCCAATTCTATGTGGGCCAGCGATGAAAGACATAGATGCATATGAAGCCTTTAAGCCAAGGTGAGCAACCATTGGAAGCTTCAGCCGCTGTTTTCATCCTGCTTATTATTCCCACAGGTATAGGGTTAGGTTATGAGCTGTTCTAGATACAGTTGAGGAATTGGTGGGTCAGGTATCTTCATTATGGCCCGTGAAGGCAATGTATCTGATCTAGCTTCTCTCTGGAACATTGAGAAGAATGAAAAGGGAGGCTAGACCCAACCAACCACCTCTACTTGGAGTGTTCTCACCGTGATCATGTAAGCCCACCAGTCAAGGAAGCGGCCCAGGGGATATTATGGAGCAGGCCCTGCTTAGTTCAACATATCTACAATGTTTTCAGTCTTTACTCTGATGTTGTTGTCAGGACTTTTTTCCAGCTGGAACTCACTGGAATTCAGTTCCGGCTCCTCTCAGGTGGGTGTCATTGCCATTCCAAGAGAATGAGGGTTTGTGATAAGTTCTGGCACCCCTTTTTTCTAGAAAAATAGCACTGGTTGTTACCAACCAATCCAACATCAAAAATGGACCATTGTATGTGTTCCTGGGCAAGCCAGATTATCATTTGCAGGGTCCAGCAATACCTTTCTGTATGTGCCATATACAAACACATGCATATGACTAATGAGGATTCTCACATCAGAAGTCAATTATTACAAACTGGTAGGTGTACACCTAAATGCCACCTGGAGTGTCAGTTTGTAGGATGTCAGCTCACGATTAACTGTGAAATAGGTCACCCATTTTGACATCAGTCTAATATGCCTACATTTACAGAGGAGCGTGACAAATGCTAAAAGAGCTAGCAGATAAGGGCAGATGTCAAAGTATCAAGAGTCTGATGATAAATTATGAATTCCAGATTATTTGCAATAAAACTCTTTAGTTATCCAAACTTCATTGTTACCTGGATTTATGGTATATATTTCCTACGCAGTTCAATGCTAACTTTACCTTATTTATAGGGAGAGAGAGAGAGTGTACAAGTATTTTAACAATTTGCCTCTGATCGAACGCATTTGTACCCTGAATCTTTTTTCATTGGATGATGTAGGATACAACACACTAGACAACACTGGGATGTTTGTGCATTTGATGTTTTAATATTTGATGCTTTGGTGTGTTCCTTTGTTAGCTTCTCCCAGGAGCTGGGATAGCTCAGCTGGTAGAGGATGAGGCTCTTAGTCTCAGGATCATCGGTTCAAGCCCCTTGTTGGGCAAAAGATTCCTGCATTTCAGGAGGTTGACCTAAACGACCCTTTGGGTCCCTTCCAACTCTATGATTCTTTGATTCTATATTTTGTTGGATGGGTGGGGTACAATAAATGGTGGTGATGATGATGATGATGATGATGATATAAAACATTTTAGACAAGACTAGATTAGATTAACTAAAATCAATTCCAGATGACCTATTTATTGAGCACTCATCCTGATTTGTTTCCACAAAGTTCAAGGGGAGGTTAGACAATGTCAGCTGCTTCTTGGGCACTCCAAGTAGAGGTGGCTGGTTGGGTCTATCCATCCATTTGGAGGCAGGCTAGTTTGCCTTGCAGCAAGCAGACGCTGCCCCACACTTTCAACTGCTTTCTCTGATCATTTTCTCGTTTGGGGGGGCAAACACATTTCAGACAGTCAAATCAGCTTTAATTACACAGCCTGAATCTGCCAATATGTGATCGAATCCCACCTGAAAATAGTGACATTTCATTGTGAGACTGGAAATAAAGAGGCAACACATAACTTTTGGATTTAACTAGGGCCACTTTATTAACTGCAGCTTGAGAAATTCTGAACTGCATAAGGGAAAGGAGACCATCTGCGGGGAACATTAAATCCTCTAACAGGATCCTAAACCTGATGTGAATGGGTGAGCCTATTCAGCAGGAGTAAAAAGGTAACAGAAATTCCACCTCTTTCCCTCTGTCACACCCCTTCAGGTGAGGAGGTAGGTCTTCCTGACTCACGCCACCTTGGAGTGTCACAAATCCAAATGAGTTCCCAGATATTTGACAGATATTTGACTTCCCAGATATTTGACAATACAGTTCTTAGTTAAATCTCTTGTTCTTTTAAACTTTTATGGCATTTTATTCCCCTGGACACGTGTTGTAAGAACATTCAATTAGTATATTGATTGTTAAATGCAGTATAAATTGTTTTTTATAGCTTATGTAGAGAATTATGCAGAAATTCTGGTTTAATATGCTGACGGTTAGCTGTAATAAACAGTGATTGATTGATTGATTGAATGAGTGTCACAGGTTAACCTCAAAAGTGACCCATACCTTGCACCACGGGCCTCCCAGTTCTGTGCACAAGTCTGTAGAATCACTAATTATTTAGCTCCCACCACTAACAGCTGCTACCCAACTCTATTGTATGAGGTGGATGATTTTTTCTCCTCTGATAGCCAACTGCATAAGAGGACAAAAGAATTCTACTTGGCCCTAACTATGATGGTCAGCTAATATCACACTGTATACCAGGAGAGTGTGTGATGTCTACAGAGAAGGAAGAGTTGGACAGGAAGGCCTTATGTACACACACACACACACACACACACACACACACACTCCTCAGAGCTGGTGGCTGCTTAGTGGTACACCGGAAGTGGTTTCTTGTCAGGCTTCAGCAAGAAACCACTTCCGGTGTACCACTTCTAGGTCACCTACCAGAAACGTGCTCCTACCCAGACTCCTTTTTTGAGCTGAGCAAAAGAAGCAGTACTCTTGAAGCACCCTATGTTGCCATACTATTATTACTTTTTAATACGTTGTTGTTGTTGTTGTTGTTGTTGTTGTTGTTGTTGTTGTTGTTGTTAAAAGTTGTCAAGCAAAATACTTGTCGAGCAAAACTAGCTCTTCCCTAGTTTTATCCAACAGTGGGTAGAGTTGGACAGATATTGTTATCTTATCTTTCCTGTCCTTTTTTCACTAGGTGACTGAAAATCAAGAGCTAGGTGTCGCTTCTGATGAGCTGGGAGCGCTGCCAGTATTTCTATGGGTATAGATGCTCATATTTTCCATTGTGTAGATTATGTTATTCATAAACTGGGTGTTCCATGTGAGTTCTTGCCCATTTGAAGGTCCCCAATATCACCTCTTTTAAAAGGGAATAGATATTGCATTGGCTGCCTGCTTTCCCTTGATTGGGTGTTGTTGTTGACGATGGTGGCGGTGAATCATCTTCCACATATGTCTGAAGGGAATGTGCGAAATAAAATAAAAACAGTTCAAAAATGGCTAAAAATAGCAGTAGGTTAATATAAAAAACAATACAAAATCAACAACTATGGCAGACACCTATTGATCTATTGGCATGGAACATCCTATTCAGCTGTGTAATAGATTCACCTTTTGCTGCTTTAATCCAGGCCTAGTTGAAGGGGTCCATCACAACTCATACTCATTTGCCAAGGCAGGCAATTGGAGCTTATCAAACAAACATTGGTCTGTGACACCTCCTCCACTTCTGAAACAAACTTGTTCCACCTTCACGGAACTGTAAGAATTGGCTGACTGCAAGAAATCTGAAGGCAGGAAAACAATGTTATTATAAAAGAATAATATTGATGGAGAAAAATAATCCTTTAGGAATGATGCCCTTGAATATTTTTTCCTGAATAATTTTCGTGTATTCAAACCCTGACAAATCTCCCGCTTTGTGCTTCTCTTCAGCACCTGGCAAATTATCATTCCTATGTTTTGCATACTTGCCACAAATGATTTGGTGGTGCAGTTGTGTAACATAATCAGGTTGGTCTATTAAAATTCACCTTCTGACAGTTCTCAGCTTCTTTATTTAGTTCTGTGGAGACATTTTGTTAGAGAAATATGGGACTGCTTCTGGAATTCCCACAGGCATTTGGTTGGCCACTGTGAGAACAGGATGCTGGACCAGCTGGGCCATTGGCCTGATCCAGCAGGTTCTTTCTTATGCTCTTAAACTTTCCCCCATACCTTTTTTGAAGGGAGATACAAGCTCTCCTTTGCTAACTTCAGCTAAGCCCTTCTGGCTGCATCTTTGTAAGACATCTGAGGATATGAATTGTGAATTTTCAATACAGAGAAAGACCTCAGTCAGCTGCCCCCAGCCTGCTGGTCTCCAGATGTTTTTTCCTGTGCAGGCTTTGGATTTACGGGAGCTGCAGTTGAAACATCTGGAGGGCACCTGGATGGAGAAGACAGACCGAGAATAAATTAAGGGATTTGATTAGTGACTTATATTCATGTTTATGGCATCTTGTTTTTGTTTCCGTGTCCCTTTGTCTCTCCATTCACTTTCCCCATTTTAGACTGTGAGCCTCCAGGACAGGGAGCTGTCTGTTTTTATTTCATATAGAAATAACTGTTTCTTATAGATAATGACGAGAAGGGAGAAGATATGCCTACATTCTAACCATCATCTGCAACAAACGAGAAGAAAATTGCTACATTTCTAGGTCACCTAAAGGTAGCGATGGAGGAAGCTCCTTTCCCCCTATTTATTCTCATTCGTAGAAGCCTTTACAGATTTCAGAATTCTGGGCATGAGCCAATCGAGAGAGAAACGTATTTAAATGTCATTGATTTCAGTGAGAGAAGCCTGAATGTGCAGAAGGCTGCAAACCTTTGCACACCTTGTTGGTGGCAAGCCAAGCTGTCAGACATCGGCTGTGTACAGATTATTGGCTTAAAATGCAGTTAGGTCATTCTTTTTCCCAATTCAGGTCGAGATTGGGGAAACCACATCAAAACGAAGCCTTTCACAAGAAATTAAGGATAGTTAACAGGAACGATACAGATTGTGACTAACGTCCCAAATGCAGAGTGTGTTCACAGCTTCACTTGTGAGGAAATATACCCAGGAGTTAGACTGCACATTTCTCTCACTGAAATTAATCAATCTTAGGTATGGCTCAGAATAGCAGCCAAACTGCTTTTTGACATGCATATTTACACAGAAGTAATATTTACTGAATTCAATGGGGCTCACTTCCAGGTAGGTGTGCATAGGATTCCAGCACCTGTTATTCCACCCACCCCACATAAAACATCACACATGTAAATCACATGTTGGTTACAATTATTGCATTATAAGGGAGTTTCCCACATGCAGGTATACCACTTGATTTCTCATTACCTAATTATTTAATGCTTGATGTCGTGCAGCTGAATGCGCGAACTGACTCCGAAGATCGATCTGTGGTGGCTCATTCACACATGCAAGTCACAAACATTTGATGCTGCAGTCATCAAGCGATGAATATGCATGAGCAAATTATCTCATAGAGTTGTTTGCACTCTCTGTGCAAACAGTATCTTGTTGATTGGGAGGAAAACTTCCCTGTGATAACCTTTACTGATAAATTAAACAGGATTGAATTGGCAGACTGGGAGCTGAAGCATAACAGGTGTGATGGTGGAAGCACAAAAATGCCCATGAATAATAATGTATCCCATTTTTATTTCATTGCTTGTTTACTAATTGTATAACCCACCTTTCTTCCCAAAGGAACCCGGGGCTTCAAGGAACTCAAGTCCATGTACATCAGGGGGACGAGGGAGTCTCAGGTCCAGTGGCCAAATGAGGCCCTCCAAGATTCTGCATCTGACCCGCAGAACTTTTCCTAGGCTAAACCAATCACTACCCCTGATTTGTACCCCAAGTGTTTTGTCTGGATAGAATCTGTCCTTAAACTCTGAAACAGTGATACCTTGGTTCCCAAATGGCTTAGTTGCCGAACAAATCTGCTCCCAGATGCTGCAGACCCTGAAGTGAGTGTTCCAGCTTGGAAACATTTTTCGGAAGCCGAACATCCGACGCGGCTTCCGCTTGAGTGCAGGAAGCTCCTGCAGCCAATCGGAAGCCACGCCTTGGTTTTTGAACAGTTTCGGGAGTAAAACAGACTTCCAGAACAGATTAAGTTCAAGAACTAAGGTACCACTGTATTGCCTATTGGTTGTTAGGAGTAAGTGTATGTAAGAACTGGCCTACTGTCCAAAATAATAATAAAAAATATCATTGGTTTGTGGTCTGTGAACTAGTGGGACTAGCCTAGACCCCTAAATGTTCTGGGCAGGACCATTCCATTCACCTGCTTAGCCTATGTCTCCAGACTCTGTGTATGTGTTTGTGCCTGCCTGCCTGCCTGCCTGCCTGCCTGCCTGCCTGCCTGCCTGCCTGCCTGCCTGCCTGCCTGCCTGCCTCTCTCTCTCTCTCTCTCTCTCTCTCTCTCTCTCTCTCTCTCTCTCTCTCTCTCTCTCTCTCTCTCTCTCTCTCTCTCTCTCCTTTGTGTGTGTCTGATTATGTCTGTAAAGACTGCAAAACTGTACGGCCCTGCAATGCACAAGCAGGAAGCAGCTGCTCGAAGCCCCATTCTCCTTTCTTTTTTTAAGAAAGAGTGATCGGAAAGCTTGAAGTGCCTATGGAGTAGGAGTGGGAGACAAGAATTATCCACCAATGCTGTCATATCTTTCAGCTTGACATCTTGTGTAATTTATGCTTAAGGGATATTCTTGGCAATACATACTATCTCCTTTGGTGTTGCGACTGTTCTGTGCATGCTTAAGGTCCCGAATGGCTCTCTTCTTCCAGAAAGAAGTGTGTGCACCATTCGTGCTTGTCTCAATGTGAGTAGAATTGTGGTCTTCTCCCATGGAGCTCACAATCCAGTACAAAACACGTGGGATGTAAAGCTAGGTGCAGTCAAGTCACAACAGTTCCTAGAGTGACCACATGGAGGGACACCTGAGCAGGTCAGCAGCAAAACTTCGTGCCACTGATCTGGGAGGGATTTCCTCTGTTTGTAACTGAAGTGGGTGTTACCTGGCCAGGTAAAGTCACTGGCCAGTGGCCATTTCACTCTCTTTCGATTTGGACTTCAAGCAAGCAACATCTAAGGAAGAGATCTCTCCAGCCAAGAGAGCAATGAATCTGCTTTCCCCTATGGAGCAAATTCAGCATGTAAATACTTTTTATCTAAGTAAAATAAAAAAAAATTCCTTCAGTAGCACCTTAAAGACCAACTAAGTTTTTATTTTGGTATGAGCTTTCGTGTGCATGCACACTTCTTCAGATATCTGAAGAAGTGTGCATGCACACGAAAGCTCATACCAAAATAAAAACTTAGTTGGTCTTTAAGGTGCTACTGAAGGAATTTTTTTTTATTTTACTTCGATCCAGACCAACACGGCTACCTACCTGTAACCAGAACTTTTTATCTAAGCTAGTCTGCCTCTTGAGTTGTGCTGTGTCTCAGGAAGTCTGTAAGTAAACTATTTTCATACTTTTAAAGAGCATTGTGTCGTGTATTTTCTTTTAAGAGGCTTAAAGGGGAAAATCCAGGAAACATATATATTATTCTATAGGCTTCAGCAAGCCTGAGCAACCGTTTTTGCTGTGCATTAAAGGGGAATGAAAACTCTCCTAAGTTTGGAGCTTGTTAACACAAGCTGGGATAGGATATATTAAACTATATCTCCTCATCCACATTCCTGAACATTCCCACAAAACAAGGTGTGTTTTAACCCATTATTGCAATCTTGAGCTTGTATATGGGTTTGTGAGGCTACTCAGTGTTCATAGCCCTTTTGAAATGCAAGTTCAAATGATAAAATATTGGGACATACAGTCTTGTCAAAGGAGCATTTTTGAGTCACACTGATTCAATGTGTTCAGTTTGAGCACATACTTGATTTACTCTCCCCTCAAAAGCAGTGGGACTTAAAATGTGTCTGTAGCTGGCTGCACCTGGAATGGGGGTTGTTTTTCTTCTGTCCCTTAAACAGCAAGTACCACGAAGCAAGCAACAACAAAGCCATCAAACACCAGGCTAAAGTAGCTACTAACATACCATCATAAATGGCATTCATAGAGTGTTCCTAATTATATGTTACTAACATCTTTTCTAATTCACAATTATAATGATAAAATATGTTTCCATCTAGCATGCCTTTGATGAAGCAGGGCTAATTGACAGTCTGAAAACAGTGCGATAAAATCCATACTTCTTTTTCTGAATTGCTGAAAATGTAATTTAGTTGCCAGCTATATAGAGCTGTATATACAAGAACCACTGTGATCCACCAGCCTCTTAAGATGGGATGCTGGTATTCAACCTCTGCTAGGCTATTAATAATGAGTTGAAGAGACATTGCATCCCATAAACCATAAAAGTGCTAAGATAAGATGGAATAAGATAGACCTTCAAACACCATAGTCTCCAGCAATGATGTAAGGGTTCATGATGTATCCTGTATCCTGAAACTCAAGCTTAAGTCTACCTCACCATATTGTGCTTGCCCTTTTATGTTGCTGAAGCATGGATCCAAGCACTTGATAATATCTGCACTTGGTATTTGGTGAAGTTTTCATTCCTATTTTTGAAGGGCAATATCCCCAAAATTGAGTCGTTTTATAATCTGAGGATAGTCTGCTCACCTGCACGGATTAGATAAAAAGTCTTATTCAAGGTGTTTCTGGACACAGCTTTATACCTGTCTGTACTCATGAGTCCCTTAGCTCTGCTGAGGTTGCTCTGCACCAACTTCACCTGTTTCTGACAATGACAGGCCTTGCCACAGTGACAGATGCCTTAGTTCCATCTAGATTGAATTATTGCAAAATGCTCAATATGGAGCTATCTTGAAAAATCTTTGGAAACTTCAATTGTCCCCAGAATGCAAGGATGGGTGGTGGTTGGTGTTCACATGGAGGAGCATATGACACCTGTCATGCAATGATCACACTGGCACCAGTTTGTTTCTAGGCAGAATGTTGGTGATTACCTTTAAAGCTCTGAAAAAGCCCAGGATATTTTAGGGACCACCTTGTCCATATCAACCTAACTTTGCCCTGCATTCTAACACACATACCCTTACATCACACAGAATCATAGAACTGTAGAGCTAGAAGGGACCGCAAGGATCATCTGGTGCAACCCTCTGTCCAATGTGGGGCTCAAACCTACAACCCTGAGATTATGAGTCTCGTGCTCTACCATCTGAGCTAGGCTAGTTCTTGTTTGCTTTTTCCAGGCATGATCTGTGCTCCATGTCCACACAGCCTTCCTTTTCTCCTCCAGAGCTTGAAAACACACCCTTTAAAGCTCAATCCAATTTGGCATTTGCTCCAGGCGGGTTTTTGCAGGGAAACCCCACACTTGGATATGAAGCTTTTAAGCACAGCTCTGTCCCTAGAAAGAATGGGGCAAAAGGTAAGTGTGGTTAAGTTAAGCACTACATCTCAGCTATGGCAGAGGCTTGGCTGATGGGAAACAGAGAAAGGGCTTAATTTTGGGACACTTTGCCCCAGGAAGCTCAGTTGCCTGCTTACAGTTGGCATTCTAAATGCACATACTAGAAAGTGAGCCACATTTAGAGTAGCAAGACTTGCATCTTGGTTAAGTTGCAATGGGCCAACATAGCCTTTTGACTGAAGTTATTTATTTATTTGCTGCTGCTTTTGCTACCACTACAGTATTGTTCCACTGCATTAAGTGCATGAAAGACCAGGTGCGCAGCCTGGGAGTCATTTTGGACTCACAGCTGTCCATGGAGGCGCAGGTCAATTCTGTGTCTAGGGCAGCTGTCTATCAGCTCCATCTGGTACGCAGGCTCAGACCCTACCTGCCTGCAGACTGTCTAGCCAGAGTGGTGCATGCTCTAGTTATCTCCTGCTTGGACTACTGCAATGCGCTCTACTTGGGGCTACCTTTGAAGGTGACTCGGAAACTACAACTAATCCAGAATGCAGCAGCTAGACTGGTGACTGGGAGCGGCCGCCGAGACCACATAACACCGGTCTTGAAAGATCTACATTGGCTCCCAGTACGTTTCCGAGCACAATTCAAAGTGTTGGTGCTGACCTTTAAAGCCCTAAATGGCCTCGGTCCAGATTACCTGAAGGAGCATCTCCACCTCCATCATTCTGCCTGGACACTGAGGTCCAGCACCGAGGGCCTTCTGGCAGTTCCCTCGTTGCGAGAAGCCAAGTTGCAGGGAACTAGGCAGAGGGCCTTCTCGGTGGTGGTGCCTGCCCTGTGGAACGCCCTCCCAACAGATGTCAAAAAGGAAAACAACTACCAGACTTTTAGAAGACATCTGAAGGCAGCCCTGTTCAGGGAGGCTTTTAATGTTTAATAGATTATTGTGTTTTATTTTTCTGTTGGAAGCCACCAACAGAAGGGGAGACCCGGCCAGATGGGCAGGGGTATAAATAATTTATTATTATTATTATTATTATTATTATTATTATTATTATTATTATTATTATTAAAATTTCCAGTTCTTACTTAATTTATTTGTATATGATCCAGTGCAATTCCCTATAAAATAAGTTCATATTTAAATAAGTGCTGTGCATCAGATGCCATTGAGCCACTCTCATGTAGATGGGATCACAGTCTATATGATCCTACCTATATTTTAGCAGCTATCAATTAATTTATTAGTAACTGTGTGTTACTCTGAAGGTATGCTTGCTTGTTTCACAATGAGGTGGGTGCGCCCCAATGAGGTTTAGCTAGATGTCTCTGCCATGCCCGTCAATGATTGACTCCTCCTCCTTTTGCAGTGGTGGAAGCATTTCCATGCAGATATACACATTTTTGCATGAGTTTTGACTAATGCACACAGTTTTGCAAGCACCATTGACTTCAGTATGATTTACTTCTGAATAAATAAGCTCAGGATTCCACTGCAATGTCTCAATTCCCACAGTAATATCTGAGCCTAGTAAAGCACCCCAAGATAGTATTTCCCTGTTATTTCTGCATGCTAGACATCTTCTGAATGCACTCCCATGTGGTTAGATCTGGCTGAGATTTGCAACATTTGCATCTTGGAGGCCAATCGTTGCTTCAGGTCAAACTACAGTAAGAAATGCAAGGGTCTGTGTGTTGAATAATGAGAACTTGTTTATCTGGGTCATTGCAATGCTCTGGAAAGCTCTACAGGTCAGTTCTAAAGGGCTTAAAGTTTTATTAGGCCATCAAGACTGCAATCTTCAGCACAATTACTTGGAAGTGCTTTCTACTGAAACCAATGGAACAGATGGCTGTTTCACATATGCATGATCATCGCTTGATTTCACTACAGTAATTCGCTATGTGTAATGACTGGCAACTGGATGTGTGAAACTGATTCCACTGCAAAATTCAGTATGGGATGTGACAGTTCTCTCCATGGTGTTATGCAAGGAATCACAGAGAGTGGCGGTCATTATGGGATGGTACAAACTTACAAGGTAACACTTGGCAGTGGAGCAGGGCCATGCGTGTCCACCTGTCCACCTGTCCAGTATCTAGTTCCAACCAATGTACTTGTGTGGGCATCCCATCTGCATAACACACACACACACACACACACACACACACACACACACACACACACAGGAAGTTCAATGTCTGTCATATAGAGCAGCACATTCCATATACAACATAAAACCTGGAAATCAGTGTGCAAACGAGACACCCAGTCAACTACATCTGGTGGGCCTATGGGCAGCCAGGCATTGCCAGTGGCAGGAAGTGGTTAAGCAGAATTCTGAAATCATCCAAGGAGCCCCTGGGCGGATCCAAATGATAGGAAGCCAGTGTAACTTATACTGGGGTGGATTATGGTGGTGTAGCTATCCCCGATTCCAAACTCGTTTCAGGAGTGGAGCTACTGCTAACTAAGTTGGCCTGAGCCTAGCAGAGGGGAAATAAGCCCTTAAAATAAAACCACCCTTTTTACCACTGTAACTCCTGCTGGGCTACTAGGTCATGTGACCAAGCTGAATGAAGTTTGGAATGGGGTAGGTCTCCTCCTGCCTCATATCTTTGTGGGGGACTTATTCCAGCCTCAGATGAGTCAGAGGACTTATGCTGGTAAGAGCTGGAATGAAGGCCTTCAGCCTGCATAGCATAGCCCTGACTGAACCCAGTCTTAGCTGGCTCAACCAGAGATCCACCTATTTAAAAGTCCACTCATCTTGGTGAATCTTGGGTTTGGGTTGCAGGTGAACCCAGGACACATATACAGCAATCAAGTGCGGACAGAGTCTGTGAAGGGCATGCATGTAGGAATGAATAGAGCTTTTCTTCCAAGTAAATACAGTGAGGTTTACAAAGCATTTAAATGAAGCATCCATTCAGCATGATAAGGGAAGATCAGCCCCTGGTCCCAAATATAACATTTCCAGTTTATAACACTGCATTTCATTCTGGCACTGCCAAATTGATCCTCATCTCCCTTTTTGCTCCACTCCCCATGCGTGTCTGATCTTTTTACTTGGCTAGTGTCAGGTTTGGGCTTCATCAGGCTCCTGCCTTGCCCCATTGCTGACCACCATAGACCCTGGACTTTTCCTTGCTGTTGCTGCCTGTTCACTTGCCCTCTCTAAACCAGTGAGCACCAAAAGGAGGTGTATTAGCCTCACTTGCCTACCTTTTCCCCTCTTAGTGAACAGTGCTGTTAACTGGATAAAAAAAGGACACAAAAAGGACACAAGAGAGGGTATGGATTTGCATATGCTAATTTGATTGAAAGGTGTACCTTTAGAAACAATGATTCAAATTACAATGCAGTACGTCTTGCCCTAGTGGGGAAGACTGCAACCAAGTGACCAGTTTTCAGTCTTCTCTGTCAAGGTACTGCTAACTAGCAGTTCAAAAGCACGTCAAAGTGCAGGTAGATAAATAGGCGGGAAGGTAAATGGCATTTCTGTGCACTGCTGTGGTTTGCAGAAGCAGATTAGTCATGCTGGTCACATGACCCGGAGCTCTACGCCAGCCCCCTTGGTCAATAAAGCATGACAACCCCAGAGTTGTCTGCAACTGGAGCTAACGGTCAGGGGTCCCTTTACCTTTATAAAAGGGAAGGGAAAGTACTTTTCAGCTCAACGTCTAAATCCTGAGCTTGTCTCTCAATGCAGCACGTCTCATCCCAGATGGATGAGATGCAAATGCAACATGTTGCAGAATGTCAAAAGACACCTGTACAGAAATAACAGAAATACATTGTGGCCTAATCCCTTCTTGCCTCAGTGACTCACATTTGGAAAACAGCCACGATAATATCCCTCTCCTGTCTGCAAGACACATTTCTATTTCAGTCACAGTCTTTCTTTTCTCCTTAGCGCAGGTTCACGACCTTGTAGCCTGTGCATTTTCTAAGCAATGTACCATTTAAAATCCTTGACATTAAAAAAGTAGTTATTTTATAAAGACTATGTGTATGTGCTTAGAAATATAAAGCGCATGAATTAGTTATTCAATGTTGGGTTTATGGAGGAGGATAAGGTAGAAACAGGGGTGCACAGGTGCAGGGCAGAAGGAGGAATTCTGGGCTCATTTGTCCCTCATGGAAGCACATTTCATGGCAACAGCAAAAGCAATATTACAGTGGTACTTCGGTTTATGAACACAATTGGTTCCAGATGTCTGTTCATAAACTGAAGCAAACTTTCCCATTGAAATAATGGAAAGTGGATTAATCTGTTCTAGACGGGTCCGCGGAGTACTCAACCCGAAGCGTACTTAACCCGAAGCGTACTTAACCGCCTCTCCCGGTATGACCCACAGAGGACATTACGGTCCACAAATAATAACATATTGGAGATCCCGAGTCACAAGGTGGCTAGGCTGGCCTCGACCAGGACCAGGGCCTTCTCAGTACTGGCCCCGACCTGGTGGAACGCTCTGTCTCAGGAGACTAGGGCCCTGCGGGATTTGTCATCTTTTCGTAGGGCCTGCAAGACAGAGCTGTTTCGTTTTGCCTTCGGACTGACGCAGTCTGACCCCACGGTTACCCTCCCCTAAGGTTTTATTTATAATGGTTTTATCTTATTCGTAGATTTTTAATTTTAAAATTGAATTTTAACATTGTATTATTCTGTTGTTTTAACTGAATTGTTTCTTTTATATTTGTGTTGATATTATTTGTTGTTAGCCGCCCTGAGCCCGGTCTTGACTGGGAAGGGCGGGGTATAAATAAAAATTATTATTATTATTATTAATTGGTTCCGGAAGTCTGTTGATAAACTGAAGCGTTCATAAACTGAAGCAAACTTTCCCATTGAAAGTATTGGAAAGTGAATTAATCCGTTCCAGATGGGTCCGCGGCGTTCGTAATCCGAAAATTCATAAACCGAGGTTCCACTGTAGTGGAATTCTCAGAAAGTCACATTTACAGCAAAAGCTTACTGCCAAAATGAGCATGGGTCTCGGTTTGTATGACCACCAGTAGCAAATCTTAATAGACTAGGCACACGTGGCTGATTTCTTAAATCAAATGAGTCTCTTCCTGATCTACACAGAAGACAGTAGCAAATCATGAGTTGGAGCAGAGACATGACCTCCTGGCAGGTGGGTCACTGCTGCTTACCTGGATAAGGAAGCACTCTGCGGGTGCTTTTGCACCATGCCTCCCTGTCGCCTCTCCTCTCCCCCTCCTGGTAAGGAGCAGTGACTCACCTGCCAGGTCAGACAAGTGCCTCCACCTCACACCACCATCTGCTATTGACAAGAGATTTATAAGCAGCCCACTCATCACATGCGATGTAACAGTGGCCATACCCCGGGAATAGCTTTGACTGGCCAGCTAAAACAGGTGAGGGTAGCTGATGGCTCTCAAGCCCTTGGTGAGTCGGGGACTTCTCCTGCATGTGAAGAAAGACTCCAGCAGATTGAGCAGATGAGACCAATAGTGGGTCAAGAAGGCAGTTTCCCCACATGCTGTAGACAGGGAAGGGAGGGGCAGATGGAGCTTGTCAACCTGGGAACAAAATGGCCAAGATTGCCACTTAAATGGTAAACCATTAACTATGGTTTTGCCATGCTGTGTGAATGTGGCCAGTGTCACTCGTCATGCTCGTTAGTTTACCACTGCTTAAACTGAGAGAGCCTATTCTCCCTTTCTAAATGCATTCTACTAACATGTGCATATGCATAGCACATGCAAGATAGGATTTTTGTACCCACTGCAGGTTGAAGCAGGAAAACATGATTCTCAACACCATCTAAATGCAATTAGCTGGGGAAGATGAATTGTTGGCTAATATTGGAGCATTTCCAGGTGGAGCCAAACAGAAACCTGCCACTTGAGAGACCCTCTGGGCTTCCCTTCCCCTGAATTCTTCCCCCGCTCTAGGCAACCAACGTTCTACAACCTCCTTCCCTCTCTATAAACATACCCAGCTGGCCTCTGGCACCGAAGCACATCTTCCCTTTGAAGGAGTTCTCCATTCATCCCTCCTCCTCAGAGATGAAATCTGAAGTCTTTAATCAAACAAAAGTGTCATTGAAATCAGCTGGAGGTTTGCTCAGTCAAGCAGTGCATTACTTGCTAACGAAGTTCTGGAGTTCAGAAAAAGATGGCGTCTGCATTCGCTCAGCTCTGGTGCATCAGACTCACAGAGTCAGGTTTGACTTTCTGACGGATCATGCTAGAAGTAGAGGCTGTGCTAGTGGCACTAGAAGAATAAAGGGAACTAATAAAGAAAGGAAAAACCTAAGCCCGCAAATATGTTTTCAAATAGCTTTTTGTTGTTGTTGTTTAGTCGTTTAGTCGTGTCCGACTCTTCGTGACCCCATGGACCATAGCATGCCAGGCACTCCTGTCTTGCACTGCCTCCCGCAGTTTGGTCAAACTCATGTTCGTAGCTTCGAGAACACTGTCCAACCACCTTGTCCTCTGTCGTCCCCTTCTCCTTGTGCCCTCAATCTTTCCCAACATCAGGGTCTTTTCCAGGGAGTCTTCTCTTCTCATGAGGTGGCCAAAGTATTGGAGCCTCAGCTTCACGATCTGTCCTTCCAGGGAGCACTCAGGGCTGATTTCCTTAAGAATGGATAGGTTTGATCTTCTAGCAGTCCATGGGACTCTCAAGAGTCTCCTCCACCACCATAATTCAAAAGCATCAATTCTTCGGCGATCAGCCTTCTTTATGGTCCAGCTCTCACTTCCATACATCACTACTGGGAAAACCATAGCTTTAACTATACGGACCTTTGTAGGCAAGGTGATGTCTCTGCTTTTTAAGATGCTGTCTAGGTTTGTCATTGCTTTTCTCCCAAGAAGCAGGCGTCTTTTAATTTTGTGACTGCTGTCACCATCTGCAGTGATCAAGGAGCCCAAGAAAGTAAAATCTCTCACTGCCTCCATTTCTTCCCCTTCTATTTGCCAGGAGGTGATGGGACCAGTGGCCATGATCTTGGTTTTTTTGATGATGAGCTTCAGATCATATTTTGCGCTCTCCTCTTTCACCCTCATTAAAAGGTTCTTTAATTCCTCTTCGCTTTCTGCCATCAAGGTTGTGTCATCTGCATATCTGAGACACGAAATAGCTTTAGACAACCACAATAGAATGCCCCTAGATCATGATTCCCAAGATGATGGAGAGTAGGAGAGGGGAAGGCAGGTTTGCAGGCATTTGGAATCAGATGGAAATAGGGATGTATGGACCTATGCCTTCAAATGAATGTAGATATGTGTCTGCTGTGATTTCATTACCTCTACATCCTGAGATATACTGTGTTTAAGAATGCAAGAAGCTCTCCTGCACTTTGTCAAACCATTGATCCATCTAGCTCTGTATAGTCTGTGAAGACTGGCAGTGGCTCTTCAGGATTCCAGACAGAGGTCTCTCCTAGATCCACCTGGAGATGTCAAGTATTAAATCTAGGACCTTCTGCATGCAAAGCAGGTGGCCTGCAACCAAGGTATGGCCTATCACATAAAAATTGCATACACCTGTGGAAGCTGTGTGTAACACACACAGAGACAGAAATAATAGTTCTGCACAACCCCAGGTTGGCCATGATCTAGGAACATACCATTGAGGGCACCAGCTGTATGAACTGGCCAAGGCTTTCCTTGGCGTTCTGGGAATTGCTACATTCCAAATTATGATCTATCTTTCACTCTGCAATATACATCTTAAAATAGGACTCAGTATGAAATGGCTTAGCTTGTTCTGTTTGCTACATCCTGAATGCTGCCAGCATAGGGATAAGATTTGGGACACATTTTAGGACATATTTCAACTGTGTTTTGAAACACGGAGGACTATGATTCTCATTCTAGTGGAATCCGCTTCTTTGTAACTGACAGGAGGAATCAATACATTCAGTCACTCAAATTCATAAGGTCTCTGAACAGCAAACCTGAGATACAACCCTGTTTGGACATTTCTTCTTGTTGTTGTTGAAGCAGGAATAAGCTGTTTACATCCATTGAATACATATCTATACACAGAGATATATACTACAGTCACAAAACCAAAACATCATTTGCTTTCATGAGGCGGAGGTGGGGGATTACTACTGGGATAAATTTCCATTTCCATCTTCCCCGTCCCCTTCCCCTAGTCAAAACAGAGAAATAACATGTTCTTTTACTGGTGAGTGGGCTAGAAAGAAGTCAGAAGATTTCAGAGAGGTTGAAAGACTCACCAGCCACTGATCATGATCATGCCTCAAAATGCTTTTCTTTTTAAAATGCATAAAAAGAAAAGAGAAAACTCTGCCCTTGGCCACCACATCTATAAATACGGTAAGCCAACCCTCATATCCTGAAATCCACAGAAATTTCTCCTGGCCTATGCCATTCTTTGGCACATTTTCTTTTTTTCCCCCTTTCCTCCCAGCGTATGGTCAGTGCTCAGTGAAATATCAGCCCAGCCTTTTGTTTTGACTTCCCACTAAATGCATATAATCATGATATAAGTGTTGGAGAACATTTCAACTAAACAGTGCTAATTTAGAAAGATTTTATTCTGCAAGGCAGCCAGAATAACCCTCTCCTTGTTCCTGTGAAGTACAGTATTTTATTTTTTCCTCATCTCCACTGCCTCCTTCTGGTGCATATCTCCTCTCACTCTCTCTTTCCCCCTATTTCCAGACAACTGTTGCCTGGTTAAACCCCAGAAAGTTCTCTAGCATACTATAAAATGGAAAATTTTCACGATAAAGTAGAAGTGGAATTTAACTCAGGCATAATCCACTGCTTTATGGAAATGGGTTCCTTCTTTCTAAGACATAAATTCCCCAACAGATACCCCATTTAGGGTCAAACTACATATGAATAAGCACCATAGCTGCCAAGTTATCCCTTTTTTTAAAGGGATTTTCCCTTATGCTGAATAGGCTTCCTCGCGAGAAAAGGGAAAACTTGGCAGCTATGATAAGCACAGGGGTACCATTGATATGAATGTTGCCATGTCACATTCTCCTCCTACACTGGAATGTGCCTTACCATATACTCAGTGTCTTTATATTATTATGGGAATTACACACACACACACACACACACACACACACACACACACACACACTATACGTCAGCATTAGCTAGTAATATGAAATGGGGATGGAGAGGAATGAAAAGTGTACTGATGTCAGAATACAATTTTTATATCAAAGAACAACTTAGTGTGATTACTATTCAAACCCAGGACACCTGGAAGATTGCTTCTTCCTATACCATTCTACCCTTCCCCTAAGATCAGAAGCACAAGACTCTTCTCTGTCCCATCTAGCATGGAGGCATGGTCGACAGCAGCAAGAGATAGGGTCTTCTCAGTGGCTGCACCAGTATTTTGGAACACCTTCCTCAGTGAACTGTGGGCGGTCCCATCTGGATCTCTTGTACTATTTTTATTCCAGCAGGCTGCTGTCTGCGATGTAAAGGTCATATTTCATTTACACTCTCTGCCTTTGTTTTATTTCATTTCACAGTATTGTTGTAAGCTACCCTGAGTACCACTACCACAGGCACTCAATGGGCAGACACAAATTTCCATATAGATATGGAAACTTTAAATATAACGTCACACTCCATCTTACGGAGGTGGAGGGGAGCCTTGATAGCAGACTGTCTTCTTAGGCAGAAGACCTGTGTTCCATTAGGACCTGTATTCAGTCCTCAGTCTCTACAACCTATGAATGCAGACACCCCAAGCTACAGAACTGTCAGGGTAGAATATCTCTGTGCCACTTGCTGATGAACAGAGATAAAACTTTTCCTCTTAGCAGATGGATGGCTATGATTGTCAATGGGTGACAGAGCTGACCATGTGTTTAGCAATGTGTGAATGTTGCAAAACTGCCATATGTGCAGTCCTAGAGGCTGGATATGAATGATTCCCCTGCCACGTACGCAAGAGCCTTCTGTGCTTGTATTATGGAGAATTTGTGTTTGGAAAGCAGTTGCTATGCAATGCATTATTGTCTTCCATTATTAGACTGGGGCCAGATAATCCACTATTTCATGGAATCGTGGAGTTGGAAGGGACCCCAAGGGCCATCTAGTCCAACCCTCTGCAATGCATGAATCTCAGCTAAAGCATCCATGCCAGTTAACCATCCAACCTATGCTTACAAACCTCCAAGGAAGGAGAGTCCACAGCCTCCCAAGGAAAACCATTCCACTGTCGAAGAGCTCTTACTGTCAGAAACGTTTTCTGTATGTTTAGTCAGAATCTCCTTTCTTGTAACTTGAAACCATTGGTTTGAGTCCAGTCTCCAGAGCAAGAGAAAACAAGCTTGTTCCCTCTTCCATGTGACAGGCCTTTGAGATTTTTCTTTTCACTGTTATGATTTCTTTCTGAAGCCTTCTCCATGACTTTGATTCAGTACTTCACAGTGACCCTGAAAATAGGACCTTTTTTATTATCCACCTTCAACTGAGTCCTTCATTCAAGGAACCAAGAATCATCTATTGTTCTTCTCTAAAGGCTGACCAATACAGAAGCTATTATTTTGTCTGCAGAAGAGGAACTGTTATACATCTCATGGGTTCTGTGCTTTTGAGCAAACAGAGCTTTCTTAACAATTGTCCTCATCCAGCTGTTCCTTATATACTATATACTATATAGTATACCATTCATAGAAGAGAAGAGAAGAGTTTGGATTTGATATCCTGCTTTATCACTACCCTAAGGAGTCTCAAACTGGCTAACAATCTCCTTTCCCTTCCTCCCCCACAACAAACACTCTGTGAGGTGAGTGGGGCTGAGAGATTTCAGAGAAGTGTGACTAGCCCAAGGTCACCCAGCAGCTGCATGTGGAGGAGCGGAGATGCGAACCCGGTTCACCAGATTATGAGCCAACCGCTCTTAACCACTACAACACACTGGCTCTCATACTGTACCTTTCACTTCAATACAGGGGTGGATAACTTGTGGCCCTCCAGATGTTGGTGAACTGCACATAATCCCTTACCATTGGGCACCTTGCTTTGGGCTGATGGGAGTTTATACTTAGCAGGCTTATGTCCTCCTCCCCCTCCTCCCCTTCCCTCCTCTTGTGTAGACAACTCCTTTCCATTTTGGATCTCATTGTGGTTTATTTAGTTAGCATCATTTTTATCCTGCTTTTCTGCTCCCATTGTGTTAAAAACAGAGTGCTAAAGGTGGCTAGAAACATTTTTTTTTTAAAAAAAAGCAAAACAGTAATATAAAGACACAAAAATGCATGCATAAAAGAGACAGTGGAACAGGCTTTTTTTTTTTACGGAGTCAGCATAGACAGTTGGTGTTGTGTGTGTGCCAGCTTTTCTGCCATCTGTAATTACCACTATATCACAGTTTGCAAATACAGTTAGAAGCAGGCTTGCAGTGATGGTTAGAGCAAACTATGGTTTGCACAAACCCTGATTTTACATGCAATGCTAGTTAGCTCTGAAAAGGAATAATGTCTATACAAGATTCAAAGAGCCTGTGGGACAGCTGAAATTGCCCGTTAATGAATGATTCAGTAACCAAGCAGGATGTAGCTTATATATATATATATATATATATATATATATATATATATATATATGGAAATTCTGATCTTGAAGACATTTCATATGCACATCAGAACATTTATGAGGCTCAAGAAAGACAGTACCAAATGGGTACTTTGATCATCAAATCAATAGCTTTTTCTCCATAAACTTCAATGGGGTAAGAATTGGAGACATGGAGTGCTTTAAATTAGAATCTCAAAAGAAGGTCTGATATTTAATAAGCAGGTAGTTTTGAAAAGAAAGGGAATGGGCAGAATTCCACTGCTCCCCTTGAGAGAAACAGAAAGGTGTATATAAAGGCATCTGAAGTTAGATTTTGCACCAGCTAGGTCTGGAAATTAGTTTCAGAAGTTCATATTTTCCATTTACTCTAATCCCCTTATCCCTTCAACTAAAGTCACTGGGTTTTTTATTATTATTTTAAAAAAAGTATAAATGAAACTTTTGGAGATATATATATATATATATATATATATATATATATATATATATATATATATATATAGCATATACTAGAAACTTGGCATTCATGGACCATTCCCAAAATGTAGTGATTTTCTTTATTTCATTAGAACTTTAAAAAAGTAATTAACATACCTACTGAGGAACAAGAACAACCCCAAAAAGATTTTCTAGAGTAATAGCATTAATATTTCAATAGTCTGAAAGAGATGATTAAGGAAGGCTGAGGCTTTTACATATTTAAGGGCTTCGAGACAAAAGACCTTGTTTTCTCATCAGTTATGAGTGCATAATTAAAACAAATAACTATGTTAATTTCATTCATTATTTAACCCACATACTTTGCCAACCTGCCTTTTTAAACTGCCCGGGGGAGGTGGCGAGGATATTTTGGCTGACTCAGAAAAAAGAACTACAGCTGTTGACATTTGATTGCCTTAATTACTGATCTTCTGAGAAGGGCCATATGACAGACTCATGACATGTAGGGCTACTGCAGAATCTGGTTGGGACAAGGGTGAAGTAGGGTTGCCAGACTCAATAGAGGACAGGACTTCTGTGCCTTTAATTGCCCTGCTCTCTTTTGAGTCTGGAAACCTTAAATAGAAACCAGCAGACCCTTTGTTTAATTGCCACCCCCGGCAATAGGAAAGGAGCTGCCTTGGGGGGCGGCACAGCTCTCCGCTCCCCCTGCGTGCATTGCCCTCTCCGGGCATTGGCTGCTGTTTCCTTCTTTGCAATGCGCCCCCCCCCACCGCTCTCCCTTGCTGCCCCTGCCGAGAGAGGGGCGTTGAGGGCGGGGGAGCCGCTGCCGCCGCTGTAGGGTCACAGCTGGGAGGGGGGCTCGCTCGCTCGGCTGCGCTGTGCTGCGCTGCGCCACCCCACCTTTCCCATCTTTTGCTCTGTTGCGATGGGGAGGCAGTGGTGGCAGCTTCTTCTTCTTTGAGGGTCTCAGCTTGGCAGGGGGGTCTCCTGTATCCTCTCAGGCCACGGGGGGATGGCCCCCCAGGACTAGCAGACCTCTGAACTCCTTCCCCATCCCAGATATATAGGGTGGGAACTGGCAAGGCTTCGGGGGGACCTGGAGGAGGGAAAGCGGGGCCCAAAGGGGTTTTTCAGGGGGGTGGCTAACCGTAAATGGATGGGAGCGGTGTTTTCAGAGCAGGGCCGTCTTAAGCATACCTGGCGCCCTGGCACCGTGGTGTGACGGATCCCTCTGGTGCCCCCACCCTGCCCCGTTTCCCGGCACGGTGGGCGCAGCTCACTGCACGGCTATCACCTGGAGGGCGGCCCTGGGCCAGGGGGTGCTGCCCTCCCCCTGTTGCGATGCCCCTGCGCGTGGCGGAGGCGGCCCCAGGCCCGCACGCCTCCGGAAAGCAGCCTGAAGCTGATGAACAGCTGAGAGGCGCGCTTGGGGCGGCCTCCGCCGTGCCTCTCAGTGGGCACAGCGGCGCCCCTGGTGGCCTGGCACCCCACGCCACCGGACCCGGGCCTAGAGACGGCCCTGCTTCAGAGCAGGGGAATTTCGTGTGAGAGAGTTTAGGGTGTTCAATTAGCGGCTGCAGCAGCCGCCGCCGCCGAGTCGTCGGGCCCGCTGGCCCTGTAGCCCCGCCCACATTCCCACTTTGTGGCCCCTCCCCCCGTGCCTTGGCCCCGCCCCTGAACGACCATGGCTTGCCCCCCCCCCTAGTTTTGATCCTGGGTATGCCCCTGTGGGAGAGCTTGGTGGTTTGTGGATGGAAAGTGATGACATGAGGTTGGTCATGGACAGAGCCTGAAAGAATCTGGAGCCTATTGAGGTTTCACACTCCAGTAGTGGTTTACCTGACAGAAAACAGAGCAGTGTTTGAATGCTGGGCATATCAGGGGAGCATGGCATCTTTAGCAACTGATTTAGAGCAAATCCATAATTTGCTCTAGAGATAATTAGGCTCCACTCCTCCTATCCTGTCTGCCAGGAGCAAAACCCATTTTGGAACTTAGTTTTGAGTAGACATGCTGAGGTTTCCACTGTAAATAACAAAACCAGAAAAGGCTACCATCTCTCACTTCTCTGCTCCCCATAGTTTGAATCACTTGCAAATCTAGGGATGAGGAAGGAATCTGGTGAACTCAGTTTCTGAAGGGGAATCGCCTGATCCAATCCACCCAGACAAATGTGCAGATCAGATCAGCAGTCTGCTCCAGTATATGAAAGTTGCCACATTTCCTAGTAAGCATACATATCTTATAATGAGGTGGTTTGAGGGTGTTCTTCTCTTGGTTGTTTTTCAAAAGTAATTACAACCACCAGAGACACCACCTTGTGAGGGCAATTGGGCAGCCAAGGTTACATGTGTGACATAATGACATCACAACGTCATATGTGTGACATCAGGATGTGGCTCTTCCTCTGTCTCCTCTTGCCACCAACACCACCGGGAGGCTACTTTGACCCTCCTTCCCCTCCATGGTAGGAGGAGGAGAAGGAGTTTGCCACTGAAGCTGCAACACACTGTGGTCAGCTCTGTGTTTCACCTTCCAAATTTTTTGGACACGGGGGGTGGCTCCTACCCTCAAAATATAAGGGGGTCAAAAGAGTTCAGCCCCCAGGAGCAGGTGCCCCTGAAAGTCACCTAATAGCAGCTAGCCAGCCTGAGCAGCTCCTGCCATTGCATATATCAAAAGCAAAGTAGTTGCAGCAAGTCTCCTTGGGAATGATGGGACTTGTTGAAGTCCCATCATTCTTAGGGGGGGGGGGTTGTATGGGGAACAACTTGGCTGCCCTTATAACTCACATTATACGCCATATCTCCATGTATATATCCAGATAGATAGATTATATACTTCCATGTAATGGTTGTTATGTTACGCTTACAGTGTATTTATTTCAAAAACGTAATATAATGTGTTGTTCTTATTTTATTTAATGGCACATGAACCACCTTGAGTGTCATGTGGCAGGCAGGCATAAAAATCAGACTTGTGATCTGTTAGAAAGATCTTTACCACAGGCTGTACTATTTAGTCACACTGCACTATTTGCAGATGAGTACACATCCATCCCAGTGATCCACAGTTGTGTAAGGATCATCCTTTCCAGATCAGCATTTGTGCTTCATTCATTTTTGACTGGATGGGAAGGATCAGCTCAAATGTGTGACCCATTCTCAATTGACCGGGACTATGCTCGGCGCTGAATTATGGTGCTGGAGGAGACTCTTGAGAATCCCATGGACTGCAAGAAGATCAAACCTATCAATTCTTAAGGAAATCAGCCCTGAGTGCACCCTGGAAGGACAGGTCGTGAAGCTGAGGCTCCAATACTTTGGCCACCTCATGAGAAGAGAAGAATCCTTGGAAAAGACCCTGATGTTGGGAAAGATTGAGGGCACTAGGAGAAGGGGACGACAGAGGACGAGATGGTTGGACAGTGTTCTCGAAGCTACGAACATGAGTTTGACCAAACTGCGGGAGGCAGTGGAAGACAGGAGTGCCTGGCGTGCTCTGGTCCATGGGGTCACGAAGAGTCGGACACGACTAAACGACTAAACAACAACAACATGCTCACTGGAAGGACAGATCCTGAAGCTGAGGCCCCAATACTTTGGCCACCTCATGAGAAGAGAAGACTCCCTGGAAAAGCCCCCGATGTTAGGAAAGATTGAGGACACAAGGAGAAGGGGATGACAGAGGACAAGGTGGTTGGACAGTGTTCTCAAAGCTACCAACATGAGTCTGACCAAACTGTGGGAGGCAGGGAAGACAGGAGTGCCTGGCGTGCTCTGGTCCATGGGGTCACGAAGAGTCGGACATGACTAAATGACTAAACAACAACAAATATATCCAAAGAGTTCAGATAATGGATGCTCACTCTTGCCAGGTGGGTTTTAGTTTCTGCCCCTTGCCCTCCGCTGCCATCCCATGTTTTCTGGACATTTGGGAATTCCCCAACTGGAGCAATCTCAGGGCAGGACTTCCCATCTGAACCCAATTTCAAATGGGCCAATCTGAGGCCACACTGGATGTGCAGTGGTCTGCTGGCTGGAAATGCTTTATTTCCCTCCATTGCTCTGAAGCACCGTAAACCTGAGCACTTTTTTTTTTTTGAAAACTTTGAGGACTTAATTCCTCCCTGTCCCAAAGCTAAACTTGTTTTGAATACAAGATAGTGGCTGAAACCTTTCAAATACTCATTTCAGCATTTCCCCAATACATACATTACAGAGATGTTAAGAAGTGACAGGTTAACTTTTTCTCTCAATTACACTTGGGTTATTCTGTAATTAAATACAAATGAATGGGGTGATAATTGCCCACAACAGTATTAGACTCAATAACAAAGGGTAGCTTGATCCACAGCAATTGGCGAGGAAACATCAAGGTGCCTGCCAGCTGTGGCAGGATTCCTTCCACAGTTCAGCTGATAATTTGACACCCCCAATTTATAGGATCAGTTTTCACTTTAAAGAGAAAGAGAGAAAGTGCACATTCAAACAGCAAAGGAAAGTGTTGTAGAAGCAGATAATTCTAGCTTGCTAAACTGCAGTGTGTCCTCATGACAGCTCTATGTGGGAGTAATTTCTCCCCAGACACTCACCAGCTGGTGATGCATGTTGCAAACAGGTTACCTGGGTACCTTGAAACCATGTGCAACTTGCCAGGAGATCAGCAAGCAGTAACTCACTATATCAAAGTGGGCTTTGTTTCAGCTGGTATTCAAAACTCCACCCGCACATATTAGCATTTTTGAAGTCTGCATATAATGAAGGAGCAGCTGCTAAACCTAAAAGACAAGGCATCCTACAATAAACTTGACAACCACAACAATGCACCATGCTTGCCTATGATGCTTTGCTACATGAGTAGCCAACATGACGCTCTCCAGTTATTGCTAGACTACAACTCCCATCATACCTGGCCATGGGTCATGCTGAGTGGGGGCAGACGGGAGCCTGACAACGTCTGGAGTACACCATGTTACCTTCCCCCAGTTTTACAGTGTAACAACAAGGTAGCAAGTCCCTCACCTGATACATTTACAATCTAAAATTCAACTCGGGAGGCACAACAGAATGAGGGAACACAGAGGCGAAGATAAAACACCCAGCTCATTCCATCAATCTCCAGCTACTTGCATCAACCTATTAATCCCCAAGATACTATTGTACTGCTTTGGGTGTATTTGCTTAAATTGGTCTATATTGCCACATTGCCTATGTTTATACAGTGGTGCCTCAACTTACGAATTTAATCCGTTCCAAAGGCACCTTCTTAGGTCGAAAAATTCATAGGTCGGAAAGCGCCATTGGAAATGCGATTTCCCATAAGAATGCATTGGAAACGGAAAAATTCGTTAAGTCGAAGCAACCCCATCTAAAAATTCGTAAGTTGAAAAAACCCTATCTGAAACTGCCGCAGTTTCCTTTCAGATATCGAGACATTCGTAAGCATGCGGCCATTTGCCCCACTTGTAAGTCGAAAAATACGTCGGTTGTTGAGTCGTTCGTAAGTCGAGGTACCACTGCACAGTGTTCAGTGTTGGCAAACGTTTGAAAAATATATTTGGGTATATAAAAATTATTGTGGGGAAAGAGTTAAAAATTCAAGAAGATAACATAATATTAAATTATACTATAACCAAATCTATGTTGTGAAATTTTGGGCTCACACAAGGTGCTGCTGAACTTTGAAAGACTGAAGTCTTCCCTGGTTTGCATACTGTCAAGCATACTTCATCTGACAACACAGGGGCATTTAACATCATCTGGGATCTACATTAAAATCCCCCCTCCCTGCATTGTAAATCTCACTGGGGGACACCAACATGCTGTTCTCCAGACATTGTCAGACTCCCCCCAAAAATGACCCCCCCCCCCAACACTGGATGAAGGATAAGAGAGGAAGAACGAGAAACTAAAATTGACAGATTTGTTCATCCTGAATCACAGCTTAGGCTAAGAATTTTTATTTCTCCTGCTTGTCTGAGGCAATACTGAGCTACTGTATATAGCCCAGATGTGAAGCCCAGAAAATGGCAGTTTTCTATGTACCATGCCAATCATCTTCACTTTTTGGTCTTTTCCCCACTTAATTTGCTCCAGATTTTTGTACACTTAAATGTTTCTGTCTTTTGGAAAAAAAATAAACTAATAACAATTACAGTGGTACCTCTACTTACGAATTTAATGTGTTCCGAACACACATTTGTAAGTTGAAAAAATCTGTAAGTCGAATCCCATAGGAATGCATTGGGAGAAAAAATTCATAAGTAGAAGCAACCCTATCTAAAAATTCGTAAGTAGAAAAAATCCTATCTAAACCGCACCCAATATGGCGGATGGAGCTCCATTCGTAAGTAGAAACATTCGTAAGTAGAAACATTCGTAAGTAGAGGTACCACTGTACTATGATTGATATAAGTATGGTATTGAAGTTGAACAAATTTAGTGAACTCATGTTTGAAATGTCTTACACACACATTCATTGGTAATGTCTTACATTATGATGTATGCTTCTGTTAAATAGTTTTCTCAACTTGGTGGGGGAGAGGACACCCTCCGCTTCATAGTTTCCAGAAACCTATCTCCATAATGTAATTTATTTTCTACATGTCCATTTAACAATTCAGAGAAATTGCTAAAATTTATATACCATAGTAGTTCAGAGATTATTTTTTTTCCAGGTTTATGCAATCACTGACAAATGGCTTGTTCCGCAAATTATACAATACAGCTCAAGCTTGCAAACTCTGCTTGCTGCTGGTTGGCAAACTCAGAGGGAAGTTAATGAACTGAAACTATTTTACCATTTGGGAGAATAACTCCATGAGAATGTTAATAAAAGTACAGAAACCTACAAGCACAATTGCATGATGACAAAAATGATATTCAAGCAAAGTGGTTGACTCATAGCGTAAAAAACCCCACCAAGAAACTGTGGAAAGTAATTAAAACTTGCTATTTGTGAAGGAATGAGATCCATTTGGAATGGAAATTTGAATTATTTTTGTTCATGGCAAATCAACACTCTTCATAGAACATAATGAAAAGGGAAGTATGGAATTCCCTGTGGGATTTAATCAAATGTAAAGCACAAATGTGATTTCAATTCCATTCATGTAAATTCTAGAGATTGATTTGAATGGGATATGCAAACACCACAGCTGTATTCACTGAGAGTCTTCCTCTGTTTGTTCAGAACTGTAAGAAAAGGCTGTCCATTCACTATTATTCAGAAGAGTTAGTTGAGATAGGAGAGGCTTTGGAATCTCACTCAACGAGTATCACTTTCAAAGCAACAACTTTTTTAAAAAAACAGCAATTCCTTGGCTACTTGGTAATTAAATGTTGCCTTTGCCTAGTCAGGGAGTACCGTTAACAGGTGGTCTCTGAGTCAGGAAGCAATCCTCTCCAGATTTTTGGTCTACAGCTCCTATCATCCCCACAGGTGCCCACCTCACCATTTTTGCCACCACTGAAGAAGGAACACATAGCTACTGGTCTCCCCTGCCCCTAGGAAGGAAAGAGACCACCAGCAAAGCCTTGGGGAACACCTCTCTCTCGCCTAAATTTGGCGAGGGGGGGAGCATTCAGAAAACTCTTGAGGAGTATGCCCACCCCCTGCAAAGTGACAAGGCTTTGCAAGGATTCATGCTGCCTCCCCCCCCCCCCCAGCACAAGGGTGGCAGTGGGGCACAGGTGCCAAAATGTATTGATCTATCCCTGTCCCCTTGTCTTCCCTCTCCACTATGCCACTGTTAAGTGGCAGCGAGTTGTATCCAATGTTAGTCCTAAAGCAAATCCACTAAAATGAATGGACATGATTAATTTGGGACCATTAATTAGAATGGGTCTGCTGATAAGGAAAGGGATGAAATTTGATTCAGCTCACACATCAGTCATTGAACCTGCCTAGTTCACATTCTACTAAATAATATGTGAATCGAAACACCACCATCCTTTGAAATTTGCACTTCTCTGTGGCACATACAGCAGTTGAAATTCGCACTGAAATGATGGTGAATTTTCATGTAGACTTCTTCTTCTTTAGTTGCAAACTGTTACGGAAATGTAGAAAATGTATAATGGGGATGGGTAAATAGATAGAGAAACTGGAATTCACAAATTTGCCCATCCCTAACTCTAAGTAGAATTTGCTTGAATTAAAGAAAGAAAAAGAAATGGTGGTCCTGAAAGCCAGATGCCAAGGGCAATGAGAAAGAGTCCTGCTTGCGAGCATCCCAGCAATTTCTAGCTAGACACTGGGGGATACTGGGCTAGATGCAGCATTGGTCCATTCAGAAGGACTCTTACGTTCCTACTAAATATTATCAGGACCCTTACCAATACTTTCTGCTTTAGCCCCTCCAAATTTCACCCCCACTTTTCACATCTTCAGAAACTGACTGTTGAAGATGTTGGCATATCATCTCTTTCCCCTCTGTATGGCTGGCCAATGTGTAATAAGAGGTCTGTTCTGCAATTCTGACAAGGTGCTACAACGTTAATAGAGTCGAAATGGAAACCGAATCCTTTTCATTATTGCCTATCATCACAAATTCCTTGCTGTTGACACAACATTTCCACAAATCCAAATTCTTACTGAAAGCAGCAAAATTATGTGCCTGAAGTTACAGCTTTCGTATATGAGTTGTTCATACATGGATTCTGGATTTTGCATCTCAGTGATGGAAGCATTTTTTAAATTGTAAAAAGTAGTAATAAATAATAATAAATTTTTATTTATACCCCGCCCTTCCCAGTTTAAGAACTGGGCTCAGGTGGCTAATAACAAATATAAAACATTGATTAAAATGTGACTTTTAAAAAACAGCTTAAAAACAGCATAAAATACAACATAAATGCAGCATCAATGTCAATAACATTCAAAAATTTAGGGTCATTTTTTTTTGGGGGGGGGACCAGTTCAGTAAACATCAAGTGATCACCAGGGCTAACTGGCTAAGTTGGTCCTGCTAGGGCCAGCAGGAGACCAGGGAAGAGTTTAAATGTGGGGTCCCAGAAGGGTTTCTTCATAGAAAAGGAAAGGGAAAAGGGAATGGAGGATCAGGCTAATTCAAATTGAAGACCAGGCGGAATAGCCCTGCAGAAGGAGATCAAGTCCTGCAGGGCCCTAGTCTCATGGGACAGAGCATTCCACCAGGTCAGAGCCATGACTGAAAAAGCCCTGGCCCTGGTGGAGGATAATCTGGCTTCTTTAGGGCCCAGGACCCATAAACTATTATTAATCATGGACCTTGGGGGTCCTCTGCGGGACATACCAGGAGAGGTGGTCCCATAAATACGAGGGTCCTAGGCTGCATAGGGCTTTAAAGGTCAAAACCAGCACCTTAAACTTGACCTGATACTCCCCTGGGAGCCAGTGCAGCTGGAATAGCACTGGGTGAATATGGTCCCATGGCAAGGACCCCGTGAGGAGCCTCGCTGCAGCATTCTGCACCCGCTGGAGTTTCTGGGGCAGTTTCAAGGGCAGCCCCGCATAGAGCGAGTTGCAGTAGTCAAGCCTGGAGGTGACCGTCACATGGATCACTGTGGCCAGGTTGGGGCAGGAAAGGTAAGGGACCAAAGTAGGAGGGTTCCTCAAACAAGAGCTGAATCAAAGCTATGCAATAAGATAATAATCAATACACGGGATGAAATCTAATTCACCGTCTTGGTGCAATGCAGTGAGTGAGCATATGAAGTTGCCTTGTATATTTATTCAGACCATTGGTCCACCGAGCAGGATAATGAATGATAACTGGCACCAGCAGTGATTCTTCAGTGCCCAAACAAAGATCTTTCTCAGCACAGTTACTAGACACCATTCCTCTGGAGAAGCCAAATATGTACCTAACTTAGAATCGTAGCAAAGCATCTACATGAAATCCTTTTCAAGACCAAGTCCATAGATGGCAGGATACAAGGAAGCTCCACATAGTGGGTATGTCTTCCCCACTTAGATGGTCCTGTAGGCCACATATGCTCATTGCCAATCCTCCTCTGCTATACCTACAAGCATCCAACAATCTGTTTATCCCCAGCCCCCTGTGTATAGGTCTACTTTGATCCAACAAGTCTGGAGAGGGCTAGTCGGTGGGCTCTTGGTCACTAGTTAGGTACAAGACTGTCTATGGAGCTAATGCTAATTTTTGTGGACTTCCATGCCCAGCAGGGAACTCTGAAACTCCCAATTTACTCTTAGACAAGTGAGATCAAGCCTTTCCTTGTCCTGCGGCTATGGACACAATCATGCCTAAAATCTCCCCCATACCCGGGTGCATTTTTCAAATTTATAATTTGACTGAAAATCTTAAAGTGGCTGGAACGAACATTTCCTTTTTATTATTTCCAAGTGACTCCCTTCTGCTCACTCAGCTGCATTAAAAGCATTCAGAAGTAATGCATCTCATACCAAAAATATCCATCCTTAGCATCATTTATGAAAACAGGCTCTGATTTAGATCTATGGAACTGCCTTATGAGACCATTTCACATATTACAAAGCAGCACATTTTCTCACATTACACTCAGAATGAATCCTTTCTCCTTCTACAGTTCATCTAGGGCAAATCAAATCTCTGGTGGCTTCCCCCCCCCCCTTGCTGGGATTCAGAAGGTTCATTTACTAACCTTATTTGTAACCCCTCCCTTTCTCACAGTGAGTTGGCTTCAGCTGAAAGGCAATAACTGAACGCAGTGATCCTCAACAATGAGCCTGAATTTGAACACCAGGTCTCCCTAGGTCAGAGATGGGGAAGCTGTGGCTCTTTAAATGTGGTTGGACTCCCATTTCCATCAACCCAAGCTCCACCCAGCATGGCCAATGGCCTTCGATAATGGAAGTTGTAGTCCAACAAATTTGGAAGGGCCAAAAGTTTCCTCTTCCTGACTTAGGCAACTCTACCTATTACAACACATTGATGCTGCACATAGCAGTGTGCTGTTGGTGCATAATAGCGTATTATGGCAGGAGAAAAATAATGGTCAGACTCAGCCCACAAGCCATAATTTTGTCCAGCATTCATCACTGATTCCTCAGATTAAAATCCAGTTCCGAGACAACCGCAATGACCCTGCCCATGGTGTGTCAGAAGTGGAACACCAATGCTCCAAGTTTTCCACTTTGGTATATAAACAAAATGCTTCAAAACTCAGATAGACCCAATGCTTAGTATCAAGCTAAGAGGGACATTGGGACATGAATCCCAGCACTCCATATGTCAAATGTCAAAGGCAGCTTGATAGTAGACACCTATACACATCCTATTGAGTTCAGTGAGACTGAATGAATGCAGAATCCAATGAACTGCTTCCACTAGTGAATTTTGGCTGTGCAACAGAACTACCACTCCCTTCTCTCACACAGTGCGTGTGCACAGCAGCCTAAACCTGCTCTTCAGTTTTCCCTGACCCTCCATAGCTCCTATGGGGAGAGCAGAGTGGGCACACTGGGAGAAGCAAAGGAGAAATTGAACTCCATGGGATCTTGCAGCACAATCCTGTACACATCTGCCCAGAACTAAGTCCCATTTAGCTCAGTACAGCTTATTCCCTAGTAAATGACTGTGGTATTAAATTACAGGTAGGTCGCCGTGTTGGTCTGCCGTAGTCGAAACAAAAGAAAACAATTCCTTCCAGTAGCACCTTAGAGACCAACTAAGTTTGTCATTGGTATGAGCTTTCATGGGCATGCACACTTCTTCAGATACCTTCAAAGTGTGCATGCAAACAAAAGCTCATACCAATGACAGACTAAGTTGGTCTCTAAGGTGCTACTGGAAGGAATTGTTTTATTTATTTATTTTAAATTATTATTATTCTACCCATTCTCTGCTTTGCAAAACATTTTGCCTCATGAAGACTTCTGGAGAACATGAAAGCTTTCCATTATTTTGTGACATTTTGGTTGTCCCTAAGAAAGGTATTGCGGATATCTTATATAAGAAGTCTACTATGCTACCACCTTTTTAGCACATTTCCCCCCTCGCAGGCACTTTTATTTTATCCACTTGGTAAAAGAGAAATAGTGAGTTATTTAGAATCAGTGTTGATGCTAGACCTAGCACAGTTTAGCCTAGAGCACTGTATTAGCCTCTCAAAGGGACCAACTTTGAGCAAAGAATTGTCAGCATATATAAGTGCTCTGCTCCACTGTGATATGCCCATAACATGGACAAGTGCCACTCATTCAAGGCTTACACTGCTGATGGAGCCACTCTTTTCATGAGGAAACAGCATAAATGGAAGGTTGCAGTTTGAACTGAGCTGGTTTACAGCTGCCCAGAAACATATTGAGGCTCAAATAAATGGTACACAAATGGATGAAGAACCTCCCACCCATCTTGAATATGCCTGGACATAGAGGATGGAATTAAATGTTGCACTATTACAATTGTTCTGCTTGCCAGATGGAAGGATCTCCCCCTATCCACCCCTATACACTGTTCTGGGGGGTTCTCCCAAGCCCACAGAGCTGATTGGAGAGAGCACAGAGGGCACAGGGGGTGGAGAGGGAAGAACAGCCCAGTTGCACGAATGGGACTCATTGAACTTGCCTAGGCCAGTACAACTGTTATTTGGAAGCGGCCCAATGTAAGCAAAGTTTTAAGTCCCTTTTATTTTAATGTTAGATAAACCAGCAATAGAAACACAGGGAACTACTTTGGACCAACCCAGATCATTGGTTCATCTAGCTCAGTAATGCCTACTTTGACTCAACATGGCTCTCCAGAGTTTCAGGCAACATACATTCCCAGTCCTACCCGGGGGTGCCAAAGATTGAACCTAGAACTTTCTGCATACAAAGCAGATGCTCTACCACTAAACAGTGGCCCTTCTCCAAATAGGATATGACCAGTTCATCAATTGGCACCATATGGAATAGGTCTACATATGGAGCACCCATAGTGCCCAAAATCATATACATAGGTCAGCATGGCTACTTATATAGGCCACATATGAAGGCACTGTTTCACACAAGTTGTGCCTCCATGTGATGCCCTTTGGCTGATCCATGCTTCCCAGTAAGTGATCACATTGAGAATAAGATTACTACAGGCATAATGTCTGAGATTCCACCGACAGAGCAGAAAGTATAAGATCCATTGATGATAGTGGCCCCTGCTTTGGCAATAATGTGAGAAAATCAAACACGATTGCTTGTTGCAAATACTTGCGGGGGTGGGGTGGCATAGAAAAGCCTGAGGATCATCATTCCATCTCAAGTCTGGCTGTTGTTGTTGTTTTTACACACTTGCATTCTCAAGACATAAAACAATAACTGTAGCAAGTGGCAGCTTGACCTTCCTTCATCCTTTCTCAGCATAACATTGTGGGCCACATGCCCCATTTCAGCTGATCCAATTCTAATGCTGAGCAGAGGGAATACAAGAAAAGCCTGATCATCAGACTGACTCCATTAAACCCAATTCCGACTCTCAGACAGAAGAAAGATTAATCTAAGAGATAAGGGAGGGAAAAGCTATTCTAGCTTGGATAACCAACATGTTACCCTCCAAATGTTGTTGGACTACGATTCCCATCAGCCCCAAGTAGCACAACCAATGGTCCATGATGATGGGAGTTATGATTCAACAATATCTGGTGGGCACCATATTGACTACTCATGCCTTTGAAGGTAACTACTGAAGCACCCTGGGAAACTGGGTGGAGGAAGCTACTGAAGTAGGGTCAGGGAGACTGATGTGGTGGATCTACTGCTGTGATGCAGGTCCTGCTAGCTTGCCCTGGTCAGGGCAGAAGGTAAAGGAAGTTTCTTCCCATTTTTCAGTACACCAGCTCCTGTAGATGAGAGATCCGAGGTTCTTTGGAAAATCCACACAGACAGGGTTTTGGATCATGTGGATCCAAATCTGCCAACACCCCAACCAAAAATGCCACATTTTGCAGATTTGTTACTTCTGCCACTGTTGAGAGAACTAGGGTGGGGGATAGCCTACAACTGGTGCCACATCTCTCTTCTGATGTAGGCTGGTGAAGACGCAACTAAGCATGATCCTACCACCCCAGTCAACAACATCAATGTGTGCATTAAGACTGCACTCTTAGTCGCATATTAAAAATTGAAACAGATTTGCAAATCCTTGCTTTGCCTGATTACCAAACAAATTAAAAACATACCGAAGATGTTTTGATGTTTTTAGGAAGACTGAACCTGAAGTGATACCGTGCACAGGAATTTAGCCTGGGTCTTCTCCAAGGCAAAGATTGGGAATCTGTAGCCCTCCAAATGCTGTTGCACCACAACTCCCATCACCCCTGACCAATGGCCTTGCTTCTAGGGCTAGTAGGAGCTGGAGTCCAATAACATACAGAGGTGCACAGGTTCCACATCTCACTGTAAGGCCAAGTTTACAAGTAAAACTGGTATTCCAGCTGGCCCTGCAAGCCCCACCTATGTGGGGGCCTCTCTCCTTCTATGGACATGTAACAGAATAGTTCAGGCTAGGTAAAACCACTACGGGGGAACTGCTTGAAAATGAAGAGTGTCCTGAAAGCTGATAAAATTAACATGAAGCACAAGGGTGCTTCTTCATCAAAGAGACTAGTCAGATGGAATGGCAACAGCCGGCCAGTATTTTAACCAACGAGGCTCAGTTTGGTGAGCTCTCATTAAGCATTTTGGCATTAATGAAGTCTATCTGGACCAAGGTTTAAAGAAAACAAGATGATTTATTTCTTGTTTGGGAGAAGAGTTTGGCCAGTGCTGATTTTTCTTTTCAAGTTAGCTATTTATTTCAATCCCTAAAACACAACATACCGGTATTCACAATATTTTACTTCCACACTGCGTCCTTTCCCCCATCCATTCATCATAAAGCTCCAAATACCACCCATGCCAAACGGTTTCCAGTGCGATCATATTGTTGTTCGTTCCACAACCAAATATATAGAACCCATCCGTCATGTTGCTGCTATAAGCAGAATGCAACACTAAAGTAAGAATGTAGGATATGCACTGAAATAAGCTTGGACAGCAGCACACTTCTCAAAAAGGAACCTCTAATTCATATCTTAGTCAATTCAAATTGTAACATTGCACAGGATAAATCTCATTCAGCTTTCTAATAAATACGCATGTAAGATGCCCATATACATTCAAGCATACATTCCTATGGCAACAGATGAAGTTATGGCCTATTCTTAGCTCCACAGTATCACAGAAAATACTCCGTTTCAAGCTATGGAAGTAAATAAGCAATCTCTTTTTCCTCCTTGCTTTTGTACCTGGTATTACTGAAATCTCTTTTAAGTTTGATGAATTGAAGACTGATTCAACTGGAAGCAGCATCCTTCACGTAGCAAACACAATATTTATAGCTTCACGGTGGCCCTTAACACTTGAAACACAGAAGGCTGTGCAACATGTATGCATACATAAATGACTAATCAGGTTGTGGCACTTATATCGTATGTTCCCAGTTGCATAAATATTATGGAGGAAGTTATACTTTATCAGGATGAATAAAACATTTTGTGGGATTGAATAATTGATGTGAATGAGATCTATTGAAATATCTCCCTTCATTACTCATTTGCTGGAATTATTCCATATATCTGCCTCCTATTATAATTTTATACACGTACCACAGATGTGTTGACCATATATGGCAAAAGAAAAGAAAAATCATCTTGAGAAAAAAAAAATTATGGCATTTTGCAAGTTAGCCACCCATGAGTTTTGGTTCTTAGATTTTAACCTAAGTGCCCTTAAAAAAGAGTGTAAGAACTTCAAAAGTCAATTATAGAACAAGCAGATTCTGAACCACAGAAAGCTCTATTTTTCTCCTATTGGTAATCTATATAATAACTTGGTGCTGTTCATACTTCTTTTACTGAAAATAGCATATGCTACAGGATTATTAAAATACATTAACCTGTAAGTTTTTTATATAAAAAAATAACATATAATTAGAAGAGATGAACCCATGCTTATGATACTTCATTTCATTTTAGGCATAAAAGAGGAAGGGATAAATACAATGTAATGCTGTTGTCATGTAAAATTGCAAAGCAATTGGTACCCTGTTAAGTTTTATAGTTCATAAAATTGTATGGACTAGATCTTATAAGAACCTCCCTCCATAAGCTGTGTTATTATTTTTACCTCCACTTCTAGCTCTGCTGTATATTCATAATCGGTTTGGTTGCTAAAACTCTAAGGTTGCTAGACAGCCATAGAAACTATATTTAAAATAAGAAAATGATTTCTTCATTAATAAAATATTTTCTTATACAATGTTTTTTTAAAAAAAATCTGCGTAATTGATCTCTGGATTGGGTGAAGAAGGGGTGTTTGCAGA
Organism: Zootoca vivipara; assembly: GCF_965207765.1. NCBI lineage: Eukaryota > Metazoa > Chordata > Lepidosauria > Squamata > Lacertidae > Zootoca > Zootoca vivipara. Next base: position 17,372,633 of record NC_142587.1, on the reverse strand, counting down.
AGATTTTTTTTTTTTTTTGGAACAACTCACTGGAGCAAACTAATTACTATTTTTACCCCTCTCACCCACAGAATATTCTGGATCACAGTCCCCAAGTAATAAAAAAAAAAAATGGTGAAGGGTCTTTTTAAGTAGCCATAGTTTGTACAAAGCAGCAGGTATTTTTTTTATTACCAAAAAGTTATACAAACAATATGAAATAGCAAGACAAAGTTTAAGAAGTTCCCAAATGCTCTAGGTGTATCACTGAGTTCCCACCTCTGCAAAGGTCTTCCTACACTTCAGCTTAAGGTTTGTTTGTTTGTTTTCAAACTCAGCTTTGAGAACCTTGTTTGCCTCTCTCTGCCTTTCTCACCTTCCTCCCCCGCCCCCAAACCACCTATGCACAAAATGGACATATCATTATTAATGATTTGTGTTTTCTCTCTTCCCCTCTCTTTCCCTTTTAAACGCAGCATCCCCATCTGTTCTTTCTGAAGTTGTGCTTAGTCTCTTCCAGTGTTTTCCTCTTTAAAAGGATTCTCTGCCTGCAGAAAGCCAGGAGCAACGTGACTGAAATCTTTCATTTCTCCACTGGGACTTCAGCTGGGAAGCTGCAATTGATTTGCAGGGGACTTTCTGCCTCTGCTTGTATTATCTAGTTAAGGGCCAGCCTACTGTGCAAGGGAAATCAAAGTAGATGGAGTTGAAGTCAAATGGCAGAAAGAAGAGAGATTTATTACAAGTCTGGAAGGTGCAGATCTGGAGGGAGAGGGGCTTGGGTTAGGAAATTCCACCACCAATTAGTTTGAGGTGGCTTCAACTGCCCCCCCCCACCTCATCTCCATCCCTAACAGATGCTGGTGCCCAATTGCCACCAGCATCCTACCCTGCCAGTCATCGGGTTTAAAGAATTGTTGCCCAATGAAGTCTGGTCACCGTATCGTATTAATGAGAGAGATCTAAGGCAGAGTCAATTAAATCAAATTCCCACCCACCTCCCTAGTCTATCTGCAGTGTGCAGCCACAGCAGCAGTATTGGCACCAAAGGCATCCCCAGTATTAATAAAGGTTTTCAGTGCTGCATTCAAGGCAGGGGGAGGAAGGGGGAGGCAGCAAGAATTGCTGAGTGAAATTGACATGGTTTGGAACCAGAGAGAAACACACTGCAGCTTTCACATTGGAGTGAAAGCAAAGAGGCTTTTTTTTCATTTATCCACCCCAACTTTTTTTTAATAATGAAAAGGGTGGGAATCCCACTTGTGTTCAGAAAGTGATAAGGGGGGGAGTTTTAAAAAAATGGAATGACTCTAGCTTTGAAAACATTTTCACTTTAATACTGAAAAAATATGCCATTATAAAATCCTCGAATATAATTAATTAAGTCTCGCTTGCTTTCTCATCAGCTTAGATTTTTTTCTCCCTCCAGTTTTTAAGAGTGTGATTTACAAGAGCCCACACAAAAAAAATCTTACTCCCGTTCAACTTTGCAGCTTAAGCACTCAAGTGGCATTAATTGAACATGCTTAACTGCTTGGGATGTCTTTGTTTTTTAAAAAATAGTTTAACACTTTTAATCATCAGAGAAAATACTGAGGGCATTTTTTTTTTTTACATTCAGATGGAAAGGCATTATTGGAGATGTTAATTTCCAAAGGAAACTCAAAAATAACCAGAAGCAAACTGGCCCCCTCCTCCCTCCCCCAAACAGAGAGAAAATCCACCCAACAAAGTAATTCATTTTCCTACACCCCCAAACGCAAAACCTGAAACCCATGAGAGTATAGCCATGCAAACATGTCTTAAATAAAATCTTTACATTTTTCCTTGTTTGTTTCACAGTAAAAGGACGATCTCTACTGCCTAGCAATCACACAAAAATAATGGCAAAATGGCACTTTTTATTCTTATTATACTGTATTTTTTTATATAGAAAGTTTGATATGATGGAACTTATCAGGTAAGAGGGAGGACGAGGTGAACTGGACGCTGCTTCCATTGGGGGCTGAAGCGTCCCTGGGTGGTTTGTATCCATGCGAACCATGCAGCAACTTGGGTTTGTTTGTCTGTTTGTTTAGATCAGAGTCATTTATTTACAATACATTCATGCCTTCGTGCAACTGGACACTCTTGCTTTGCTTGCAATGGGGAGGGCGCCAGGGGGAGCCCTTGTCTCCCCAGCACACACATACACACACAGGGCCCATAGATCCACCTGGTCATAGGTCACCTTGCAGGAGAGTGTGTTCATATTTACTCTCTCTCTTTAACCCCTAAGTCGAGCCATCCTCTTTGACTGGATCTTTCTATCTTTCTTTCTTTCCTTGCCATTGACTATGCAGTGCACATTTTTACACCAAGCACAGCCTCAAGTTGAAGGCTTGGCCAAAGGGGGAGGGGAGCAGGCCTCCACTCACGCCATTTCTCCCCAGTTTGGTGAGTGGGTAGGTGTTTTTTTCACCAGAAGGTAGCTTTAAGGTGGGCAAAGTCCCATCCCATGTTGTGGTCCATTCACATCAGCGGACGAGACAGCAATGCACAGATCAGGGAAAGGGAGCTTTGAGCCACCGAAGGGAAGTTGAGGTTGCTAGCTGCTGAACTTGAACTGATTGCCCATAATATGATTTAAAATTTTAATGGTTTTTTGTTTTGTTTTGTTTTTGTATTTCCCCAGTCTGGTGTTTCAGTCTGATAGGGAGTGAGAGCCACAGTCATATACTCGATGGGCTCCATCTGCATTGTAGGGTCCATTATGCCAGTAGGATGAGTCACAGACTGTCTGTAAGGAGTTGATCTCCGAGGCTGAGGAGTTGGCATCCCTCCTCTTTGAGCGCTTCCGGTTCCTTAAGATAAAGACCAGCATGCCCACCACTGTGAATGCAGAGGTGACGAAGACCAGCAAAAGGCCAGGCACCAGCACTGAGATGGAGACCCTGCTAGTCTCCAGGTAGGAGTTGGAATGTGTCCCAGTCTCGGCCAAGCCAGTGCTGTTCTTATTGGAGGAAGTCAAGGTGGGCAAGACCTTGAGTTGAGGACAAATGGCCTCATTGGAGAGGGATTCAAAGTCCTCCTTGAAGAATTCTTCTGGAGTCTCACATCTCAAGTCACTCATCATCACCTTGGGTCGCAACATCTCCACCCACTGTTTGAAAGGGACAATGGGGCACTTACAGTCCCATGGGTTATCATGCAGGTCTATTTGGGTGATGGAGGTGAGCTGGTCCAGCACCCCTGCCACTGGCAGGTAAGGGAAATAATTGTTGTGGATGCTGAGTTTGGAGAGGGAGACCCCAGCAAAGACATCAACAGGGAGGGACCTCAGAAGGTTGTTATTCAAGATGAGAACCCTCAGCTTGGGCATGGCATTAAATGTCCCTGGCATGATGAGCTGGATGACATTAAATTCCATGTTTAGGTATTCCAGGTTCTGCAATCCATTGAACTTCTCCCGAGAGAGTGTGTCCAAATAGTTATTGTCCATGTAGAGCCACACCAGCTCCAAAAGGTTCTTGAAGGTGTTGTTCTCCATGGTGGCGATGTTGTTGTTGCCCAAGTCCAACAGGTTGAGTTTGCGGTAGTCCACAAAATGGGATTTTCGAATGGTGTGGATTTTGTTGCCCCTCAAGAAGAGCTCGTGCACGCTGGAGGGCTTGGGTTTCAAATCCACCAGGCTGCTGACGTTGCCATCGTTGCAATTCACCTTGAATCCTCCTGGGATCTGGTGGCAGACGCAGGTGGCAGGACAAGGTGTGCTGCTGGAGGACTTGCCTTTCACGTTGATGGTCGAGCCGGCAGCCGTAGGTCTAGTCTTAATCTGCCAGTTCACCGGGATTTTTGTACCCCCGTGAGGAGCAGAGCCCGGGGTGGCAGGGTCTTCCTTGCCATGGATCTTAAAGGGGGTCGGGATGGGCCCGGGATCGCACGTCTCCTCTTCTGCGGGAGGAGCAGCCAGGCTGGAATCCACTCGGTTTTTCCTGCACAGCTCCTGCTCCGTGGTCTCGTTTAGATCCTTGCCCTGCAGCCTCGTAGGGGCTTCACAAATCACCCGGCCGATCAGGGCGTTCTTGGGGATGTTCTCCAGCCATTCTTTCAACGAGAGCAGGTCGCACGTGCAGTCCCAAGGGTTATCCTCCAGCAGAATCTCAGCAATGCCCGGGATCTGCTCCAGTACGTCCTCGTAAGGCAAGGTTTTCAGGCGGTTGCCCCGCAGGTCCAGGTGGGTGATGGGCACGTACTGGAACACGTTGGCAGGCAAAACGCTGATGAGGTTGTCGTTTAAAATCAGCACCTCCAGCTTGTTTAAGTCCCGAAAGGCCCCCGGGTCAATATCCCTCAATAAATTAAAATCAGCCTGGAGGTATTCCAGATCGTCCAAGCCCAGGAAGGTCTGCTTGCGAAACGATTTGATCTTGTTGTTGTTGATGTGCAGCCGCTTCACCAGCTGCAGCCCCAGGAAAGCCCCCGGCACGATCTCGTGCAAGCCGTTGTTTTCCATGTGCAAGCTGACTGCATTGTAAAAGTTAGCGAACTCATTGGGGAAAAGGCGAGTGAGGGAATTGCCGTGCAGGAACAAATGGTAGAACTGGGAAGTGGGGGCCGAGAAGCGTTGCAGGCTGGTGAAGCCTTTCTTCTCGCAGTCGACGTGCAAGTCGCCCTCGATCTCGGTGCACAAGCAGATCTTCTCTTTGCAAACGTCCCCTGTAACATTCCCGGCAGCGAAACAAAGAGACGTCTCCAGCAGCAGAATCCAAAGCAGCATTTTTAAACCGAGCGAGTCATCCCCGAGCTGGAGCACACAGAGGAAACGGCAAGGCGGAAATTCTCCCCTCTCACGCCGTCAAGTTCCTTCCAGGCATGGAGTGTCCGAACCGATGCCAAAAAAGAAAAAAAAGAGGGGGAGGGGAGGGGGCAAAAGCCAGAAAAACAGAAAGAGAGAGAGAGATCGAGAGAGATCGTGCTGGGTAGGGAGGAATGAAATGGGGAGGGGAGAGAATCGGAGGATGGGGGGGGGCGCTGCCTGGTCTCCTCTTAGCCCTCTCTCCCCCCAAAAACACTGCAACAGCCCGGACTCCAGTCAGCGATCATATCCACAAACTATCCAGGCACGTACTGCGAGGCACAGGAAGGGGGGAAGTAGAAGACCCCCCTTCATAACCTCCACCCTCAGAGGGGGGCCCCCGCCCCCAAAGAAGAAGAAAGCGAAGTCGATCTCCGGCCGCCTCGGCGTTAAGGAACGATCTGGCTAGCAATTTGCAGCAGCAGCCGCTGCATAGGCAGGAGGAGCGCGGAGGAGCCGGGAGCGCAGCGGCAGGAGCGGCCCGTGTGCATGGCTTGGCTTCGGACTGACCTTGCTTTTTTCTCTCGTGCAAAGCCGGCCTCTGGGATCCCTGCTGCTGTTGCTGCCGTAGCCGCTGGATGCCCAGGAGACCCCTCTCTGGGTGCTGTCCAGTACCCCTTGGTGCTGAAATCACGCCCCAGCCTAACGACTGGCTGCCGAACCAATGGCGCTGCAAAAATTCTGCAATCGCTGCGTTTTTGGTCTGTCCATTTCTCCCCCTTACCGCGTTCCCTCTCTCTCTCTCTCTCTCTTTCGGCTTCTCCTGTCTTCCCCTGCGCTCGCGCTCTCTCCTCCCCCCCTCTCCCGTCTTCCGAGCTGCACAGTTACTCACTCATTCACGCACATAAGGCAGGAGTTGCTAAGAGGTTCTGCTCTTTCCAGCCTGGTGCACTCGGAAAGATCTGACACCCTCTGCTGAGCCGCAGTGGCAAAAATCCATCTGCTGAGGGAATGCTGAAGAAAGAGGGGGCGCAGAGAGACGGGGTGGGGAGAGAGGAGCGGGGAGAGATGTAGAAAGAAAGAAAGAGAAAGAAAGAAAAATCAATCCAGGTCCAGGGCAAGCGTCAAAGAAATTCTGGCGTGCGAGCCGTCAATCGCTTCTAAGGGCTCCTTTCTAAATGGATTCTTTCATGTCTGCCTTTTAATACTGGAAAGTTGAACATTTCCTGTTTCGCTCTCCATCTCCCCGCCAGGCGGGCGTCACACCTGGATCCGATGTTCTTTCTCTCTGGGAAAGGGCAGGGGAGAGCCAGAGAGAGCCTCCGCTATCCTCCCAGCGTGGCTTGACTCGAATTAGTGTCGGGGTGTCAAGCGACTAGAGATCGGAGGTAATTATGCTGCTCGCCATTTTTCCAATGCATTTCTTCCTCCCTCCCTGCAGCAGAGAGGTTGTCACGCTGCATTTGGCATCTTTGTGGCGTCTCTCCTTCTTTCTTTCTCCGTCACCCTCTTCCTTTTCTTTTTTTTTGGAGGGGCTGTTGCTGTGGAGCAATATTTCACAGAGATTCCGACTTCCTTCCTGCACCTTAGGACCCTCTTCCCTTTTGGTCTAGAAGGGAAAGGGGAAAAATGATTTCGACCCCACAACTGACTTCTATGGATGTTGCTGCTGTCCCCTTTCGCACTTTAAAAATAAAAATAAAAAATCACCTTGCTTACCTTATAGAATTCTGCCCGAAGTAGCGTCTTGCCTGTGTGTTGGTGTGAAAATACATATATTTTTAAAAGACTTTAAAAGTGTTTCCGGGGCTTGTTCAAACCAGGGGTGTTTGCATAAATCTGGAGAATTCTTTAAATATATATATATGATGTCCTCAATTAAATAACCAGTTGCATCTCTGATGGTGCATAGAGGAATCCCAGTTCCCGAATCGCTTTGCGCCAAAGGAGACCCGGGGCTGCTGTGCTAACATGTCTTCCCGTCCGCGGCTGGATCCTCTCCCGGGTTTTGCGCATCTGCCGTCCCATAATTGCGTTGGCTCCATTGGTGAACTTTGCATCCAACTGGCAGGACCGGTGCGGTGGCGGTGGTGATGGAGATGCAGAGAATCCGAAAGATGGGGTGGGGAGATGCAGGGTCTGTGGATGAGGAAAGGCTCAGGGAGCCATCAGAATCCTTCCTCCCTGTCGAGCTGAGCCTTTCTGAGCGGTACTTCAAGTCAGACGCCCACCACCCTTTAGCTCACCAGAATGCATTTTCCAATAGGACTGCCTGACACCATTCCAAACTAGAGTCGATGTGGGAGGAAACATGAAATTGGGAATGACAAGGAGACTGGCAAGAGTTCCCCTCCCCCACCCCCTGCAAATAAACAAGCCGTTCCCCCTCCTCCCCCCCCCAAAAAATAAAGAAAACCAGGCAAAGGAGGGATCACTGCATGTAAATGAGACCATTAAAGCAGCTTTAAATAAAGAGAAGAGAATCTGGCGCCGCGGTAAGGCCGTCGAGTCGTTTTCTTTGCTCGCCATAATTTATCTGACTTCGTTTCAGCGCTCTCGAGTCTGGATAAGGGTTTGGGGCTTGGTATGTGTTTTTTTTTAAGGGGGTGGGAGGGTATATTTACTTTTCCAGAGAGGTTTACACAAAAGACGCTCTGGGAACCTATGGAAAGCTTATACTGTAGAGGTGTAAAATGGGTGGGGTGAGTGGGAAGCCTGAATGCAGGGGGCAGAAAGGGAGATGGGAGCCAAGAGGGCTTTAAACATGCACCACACAAACAGAGGCCGGGGGGGGGGGAGGAATCATTTGCCTGAGCTAAATCCCTGAGCTATTTGACTTTGCTCTAGCAGTCTTGCTGGTGGGCTTTGCTACAATGCTGAGACCAGGGAAACAGCATGAGGTTCCCTAGAGTCATAGAATTGTAGAGTTGGAAGGGACCTTGGTGGTCATCTAGCCCAACCCTCTGCAATGCAGGAATTTCAAGTAAAGCATCCATGACAGAAAAGAGATTTGACTGCCTTCATTATGGAATCATGGGACCTCGTTTAGGTGGCTTTAAAAACAGCCAACCTCGGGGAGGACTATCAACAGCAGTTTGCTTTTAGCCATGATGATCAAAGGAAGCCCACCTAAATATATCTACACACACCTGTTTAAACAGGACAAACTATGCATCTGATGAAGTAGATAGGAGTCCACAAAAGGTTATGCAATACTGATGTGTAGTGTACTAGCCTCGGGATGAAAATATTAATAAAAGGTTTGACCATTCTGTTTATACTCCAGATACAAACTCGCAGAGACATCTGGTTGACCAAAATATTGGAAACAAAGAGGGATATTCAGTGTTATACATATCTCAATAGAGATCAATGAACAAGTGGATCCTCGTCTGTTCTAGCAAATATATTCTTATTCTCAGCTCTGGCTGAACTGGAAATAGAGGTTGTGATCAAATCCATCCTAAGTTGGGCAGAATTATGTCTGAATCCCATAGAAATCAACAGGACACATTAGACATGACTTAACTCCCTTTGATTTCAATGGAAGCCTAGTTCAGTTTTCTTAGTCTGGATCCAACCCTTTATATGCAGGTGCCAGGTAGCCAGTTTGGAAGAATCCTTAATATATAAAAGGAACCTGCTCAAAATAACTTCAAGAAGGTGATCAAATTTGACCAAGAACGAGCACTGCTTTCCTTCCAAACTCAGAATTAACTTTGCTGCCAGAATGAATTTCCGTAGCTCCATAAAATGCCATTGTTATAACAATTCTGGACTACCGAAAATTAGCAGTTGTGATCAATATACAATATAGTGCTGCACTTTTACTAATTTGACCTTTTTGCTGAGTAAATTCCTTTCCCTGTCTTGACACATTTGACGCTGGAAACCAGAAGGGCAATGAGGCAGCCAACAAGTTATAGAACAGAATATTAAATTGATCAAAGCATTTTCAGCACAGCACCCTTAGTGGGCACGTGGTAGGTAAAAATTCATGCTGCCCTTTTCTCACATAAGTATTAATACATTGAGATTTCTCAATTTAAAAGGTGCAGTAATGTGACAAGGAACTGCAGACAGGCATAGATCTAGTACTTTTTCCACAGAACACTGGTTTCTTTTTAAAACTTGCATAACACTTTTCTACCTGGGCTGTTCAGCTGGAGGCAAAGCAAGCAGCTGAGTACAGTCTGGGAAAAGATTTGTTTTTCACTTAAGAAATGTGCATAGCTCATTCTGATCTAGACAATAGTATGAGGTTTTATGGGCAAGGTGGAACTCTATCTTGCCCTTTAAGGGAGGTGGGACAAGGCTTTAGAAGTGGTGGCGCCCAGGCTGAAGAATTAAGCGCTGGTGGAAATCTAGTTTAAATCTATTCTCTCTGCCTTCTAGCATGAAATAAGGGCCATATTTCTAAATCATCAGTCCAAGCCCTGGTCCTCAGTGATGGGGCTGGTGGAGCGATCGAGCCACTTCCAATTCCACAGCTAACCTGCTTGCACTAGCCAGGGCAAAAGGTGAGGGGACAGTCAGCTCCCAGGCTGACACAGTGCTGAGATCAAAATTTGACTCACTGCCATTATGTGATGGCAGCAGAATCAGCACAGCATCCAGCTCCACCCCTTCCCCACCTCCAGATTTGGGAACATGGTAGCTCCTATAGAGGTCTTTACTGTAGATAAATTAACCTGGCCCAGCTTCAGGTGGGTAGCTCCAAGGATTGTCACGAGTTTGCTGTTTCCAAAGAAGATCCACCCACAAACAAGATACTGTCCTATTGGGGGGCAGATTTCCAGCAGTAGGAATGATAGAGGGGAAAATAAAAGCATTATTTAATATTAATAATATCACTGTGGTTGGAACAAAATAATAATAATAATAATCCTTCCAGTAGCCGCTTAGAGACCAACTAAGTTTGTCATAGGTATGAGCTTTCGTGTGCATGCACACTTCTTCAGATATACTGAACCAGAAGTCACCAGAACCTTATATATAGTGTATATAGTGAGAGGGTGGGGAGGGGTATTATTCAGAAGGGTGGTGGGAATGGGTGATTGGCTGATAGGTGTGGTAAACCTGTTGACGACTGTTAATGACTGCAATTGGTCTTACAGGAAAAAGCAAGAGGTGAGATGGCTAAAAATAGCTTTATCATGTGTAATGAGATAAGAATCCAATGTCTCTATTCAGACCAGGTCTCTCCATGGTTTTAAGTTTGGTAATAAGTTTCTCCAGTAGGAGAACACTTCAGTCTCCCAGGATATTCTATACAAGACCTCAAAGTAGCTGTCATATTACAAAAGAATTTCAGAAATAGACTGGAAAGAGAAGTTGCTGAATTGCAACTTATTGCAATTCAGCCCCCGGGGGTAGTTTGCCTACCCATGGTCTATGCTATCCCTGCAACTCTCATTAAGCGAAGTCTAGCTCCTCCTCTCAAGCACTGTGATTGGATGGTGTTGGATGAGCGCGATCATGTTAGCATCCCTCCACATTCTCTCTCCTCCTCTCCCCACCCTGGTGGTCTCCTAATATGGTGCTGGAGACACTCTGCCTGGCTTTCTGGGAGACTGCTTTGGGGCACAGATCTGTAAAAATCTCTGTAAATTGATTCTGGAAATCTAGATCTGTTATGTAGTCATTTGTAGCTCCTTCGGGATACAAATTGTCCCTATTTGGCCAAATTTGGCGTACAGCCTTATATAACATATATTACGGAAAGTGGCTCACATTTAGTATTGGTTAGAACACTGACCTTAATTTTAATTAGTTCAAGCTGCAGACAAGGAAAAGAGAGGAAAGGGAGAATAAATGGCCTGGATTGCTGCTTTATTAATCAAGCAGGGGTTTGATCTTATCCACCACTGCAGTTTCAGGAGTTCTCTTCAACTTAGTTCTATCGGGGTGGATTCAGATTACTTTTTTCTCATATTCTAATGTGACCTTTGTACAGGCACTGCGTGAAATTGCTTCTCTCCAGACAGTTCTACTGCATGATGGGTCCCAGTGCCACAATGCTTTTCACAAGATTAAAAAAAGAATTCCAATACCATGAGGACCTATCTGCCAAAGTCACAGTATGATGGGAAAGCAAATGATTTTCTGAATCCACCCTTACCTTCAGCTGGAGAGCTGAGTCGTGCATTGATTCTCTAGTAATCCCTATAAAATGTGTTCAATATAGAAAAGTGCAGTTTCTAATAAAGAGGACCTGCGGTTCTTTAGCTTTGCTTCAGAGGCACTGTTGTTATGTGGAGGAACTCCCAGGTAATGACTTCATTTCGTAAATGTCAGTTGAAACATGGCCATCAGTAAGAGTTACATGGGCAGCAATCTTAACATGTACTCATATTGGTAGGGACCCACCACAGATAGAATCATAGAATTGTAGAGCTGGAAGGGATCCCCAGGGACATCTAGTCCAACTGCAATGCAGAAATCTCAGCTGAAGCTTCCATGACAGCTGAAGCTTCCTGCTTAAAATAGGGCAGGAATATATATTGGGAGATGCGTCTATGTCATCCAGGACTTAAAGGTAAAGGTAAAGGGACCCCTGACCATTAGGTCCAGTCGTGACCGACTCTGGGGTTGTGCGCTCATCTCGCATTATTGGCCAAGGGAGCCGGCGTATCGCTTCCAGGTCATGTGGCCAGCATGACAAAGCCGCTTCTGGCAAACCAGAGCAGCACATGGAAATGCTGTTTACCTTCCCGCTGTAGCGGTTCCTATTTATCTGCTTGCATTTTGACGTGCTTTCGAACTGCTAGGTTGGCAGGAGCTGGGACCAAGCAATGGGAGCTCACCCCGTCACAGGGATTCGAACCGCCGACCTTCTGATCAGCAAGCCCTAGGCTCAGTGGTTTAACCCACAGCGCCACCTGGGTCCCTCCATCCAGGACTTAGCAAAAGATTTGATAAGACTCTATGAGTAGCACATGTCTTCCTTGTAGGAGGCAGCAAATAAATACATCTTTAGTATGGGGCCTGTCAGATTGCCTCTGATGGCAAGAGACCCTCTGGGACTCTGAGGATTCTGAAGAACAACCCAAAGAGAGGGAACATTAGGATACCATATACGTATACCCCAGGGTACCTGGAGGAAGGGCTCAGTAGTACAGCATCTGCTTTGTATTTAATTCCCAGCATCTCTAGGTACGACTGGAAAATGCCTACTCTCTGAAACTCTGGAGAGCTACTGCCAGTCCATGTAGGCAAACCTGAACTCAGTATAAGGCAGCTTCCTACCTATATTCCTATGTAGGGATGCCATATTTCAACCAGTAGAAACCTGGACAAAAAAGTTGTTGAGCTTTTTAGGAAAAATCACTTTTGAAAATGCCGTTTTTGAGCAATTTTTATGGGAAAACGGCAAAAACGGCACTGCCAACATGGGCTTCCTAGACATTTGCCCGATTTTTGCCCGGACACTGCTTTTGGCTGCAGTATTCCATATATGTCCAGGAAAATCTGATGTAAATGTCGAGTATCTGGCTAATACTACCCTTTATTGCAGGAAGAGTATCTGTGCCCACTTTTTCTGCCACCAAATGATAGTTCTCTGCCTGCTCGGTATATTAAGAGACTTAGAAATTCTGCAACCTTAAGTTATAAGGCTTAAATAGCATAACCAGAGGCAAAACTGGAATAAATAATGGTTAATGTTCTCAATCACCTGCATTTCAACAATCTGATGAAGAATAGCTAGATGAGCAGCTATTCTTGTCATGATTTACATTTTCAATGGGTACAAAATATGTGTTTAGGTACTCACAGGAAATAAGTGGCAGGAAATCTATTTATCTATATAAATCCTTTTTGTGTACACTCACACAAAAGTATGAAAACTCGTGTGTGCAGTGTATGCATTTTAATCATTAGATATGTTATGTATTTCAATATAGGCCCAGACCCCATAAGGCAAGCAGATGCTGTTCTCAGTGCAACAGGAATTGGGAAATTTCATGCTTGACGAAGGGTTTGTTTACTAGTCGTAATTCTTGTTGAGTTTTCAAAAGTAGAAGAGTTTTGTCTTTTTGGTAATCTGATTTGCATCGGAATGTGCAATTTAGATTTTATTATCACTCTATTGAGGTTATGGAAATCAATCCCTTTTGTGGGAAATTAATTTCATATGAATGCATATTTTTAAGTGGGAGAAGCTGAACTGTGAATTAAGGCTATTAAACTGCTCTCGTACAAACGGAATGACAAGGGTGGTGTCAAGAATAAGCTTCTGTTGCTAAGACTGTGTATTTCCTCAACTCTCAAACCCAAGCCTGTAGAGATTTATAATTTCCTTCTGTGACCTAGCTGCCATCAGAGAGCTGACAGAAAGCAGAACTAAAGAGCTTATTGCTTAAAATTCACTTTCAAAGGAGAGGTTACTAGCATTCTGTTGCCTGACCAGCCTACATAACAGGGCTGCCTAACCATTTTTCAGCCTGTATTCACCACTACTCAGCATTCTGAGGATGGTATAGTCAGCCCTTGCCAGAGGCTCACCTGAATCAAGGGAGAATTGACACCACTTTGCTCATAAAATCTGATGGCCAGGATGGGACAATTAGCATCAATATCAGGCCTTGGGCTAGGCAGAGAGCCTTAATCCTTTGTGCCTACTTTATTCTTCTCTTTTTTGTTGCTGCCACCAAAACCAGTGACCAGAAACACCTCCTTGAGGGAGTGAAAAAGGCCTCCAGGCCAAAGGTGAGTGATCCTTGGAGGAGGCAACAGTATAAAGGAATCATCCAGGTTGTGGGATTCTGGAGAGCTTTCTGGTCTGGACCCTAATATGCCCTGGTATGCTATTGTCTTTTTCTGCCACCCCTCAAATGTATATATTTTTTCTTTAAAAAATTCATCTGCCTCACCCCATATTTCCAAATGCCAAAGCCAAATCCTGATGACAACATAAGCTTCAATTGCATGATTAATATCTCTTATTTATTTGGATGCTAAATCCCATCACAGCTCTTAACACCACAGGTGTTAACATTACCACAAACACAGGCAGTGTTAAATAATGTTGCATGACATGTGTGAAATGCCTGCTGATCCAAAAGGTTGTAGCACATCACTTGTCAATCATAAAATGCTCTTAATATGATCTACCATCAAAGGCAAGTTTTCTCAAAAATTGAAGGGGGCAGGGAAGAAGGAAATGTGCAGGGGAACCTCCTTCCTTCCCCATTGACTGTTTGCTTATGAGGCATTCATATTAAAATATATGCCAGTGGAGAAAAGGGGAGTGGATTCTTGTGCTTGTAAACTATTATACAAGGAACTTCATGGGACAAGGATGGGAAACCTTGAATTATTTCCTCTCTCCTTTGTTGAAGTAAGAATAGCAAAATCACAGCTAGGAAGCTCAAATCATATATATAAATGACACCCTTCTTTGGATATTAAAGCAATGTCCAGACTTCAACATTCAAAAACTTTACTTGCAGAAACTTGTAGATGAATTGAAATATAACATTTACAGTCACATGCTTTTCTAAGCATGGGCTTATAGTCTCTTCTTCTAACTTCCAAACAAATGTATTTTCCTCTCTTTCCAGAGCTCAGAGCTCAGCCTTCTGCATCACAATTAGGCCACGCCTTGCAGCTCATATGAGAGATTTCTAATTTTACCTTCTCCTTCAGCTTTGGTTTCTTTCAAGCAGAGAAGAAGCACTCCAACACTCTATTCAACTTAGCAGTGTTCACAGTGGATTCTAAAAGACAGTCATCTTGCTTCACATAAAATGGAGTCTCTCCTTCACTAGATACCTTCCATGTGAGCAGCATTACCCAATAAACACTAGAGAACTCTCTAGAATTCAGTTCCCTGCTAATCAAATGTAAACATATAGTAATGCAAACAAGCATTTATAATTTCAGTGAATTAAAATACTATGCTTAACATTCTTCTGGTAAGAAATGGGTTTGTTCACAAATAGTCTAAAGGCCACAATCTTGTGCATACCTCATTGGGCTGTAGCTTAGTGGTGGAGCATCTGCTTTGCATGCAGAAGGTCGCAGGTTCAAGCCCTAGTATCTCCAGGCAGGGCTGGAAGGGAACACTGTGTAAAATCCTAGAGAACTGCTGTCACTTAATGGACAATGCCAAACACGATAGAAAACTGGTCTGGCTTGCTTCTTGTGTTCCAATGAGTAAGCCGCATTGAACTCAGCAGGACTTGCTTCTGAGTAAACTGACATAGGATTGAGCTGCATAATTTAAAGCCAAGCTACCTTTGTGGTTTATGGCCCACATTTTTTTCAGCTGCTCCTAGGACTCTTGAAACAGTTTTTATATTGATCTTTGCTCTTGATAGTAAGAGACAGCAACCAAAAAAAGGGTGTCACTGAAATGCAGTTTTAAATAATAGTTTGGGGGAGGTAGATTTAGTATTTGGTAGATTAAAAAACAAACAAACCACAGACACATCTATTTCATTTGAAAGGTAGGAGGATGCAACATGTGCTATATATTAAAAAGTCAGTGTGAAGTAAAGGCATTCAAAGTGATAGCCTGCAGTACTCCTGTAGACACACAAATCAAGAGCTTACACTAACGTTCTCCATATCATAAATGAAGGCAGCCAGCATAAACAAGTATACACAGAGATTAAAGATTTATACAACTGCTATATTGTGCCACTATTGGCCAAGCTAAGACTCCTGTTGAAAAGAAATACTCAAATGATTATTATGCCACTGAGTAAATAACATTTGCAAAAGGGTCAAAATGAACCAACATCTTCAGACAAAATCATTTTTTAAAAAATTAAATAAATAATATGTAGCTTTCTGGCTCTGAACAACAGGAGAAGAACATTCCAATCTGTAAATAGGAACGAACTGCTTCCCTCTGTTCTGTTCCTCTATAGCTCTGGCATGTCAGTAACCTTTTATTTCAGTAAGCTTTTAATTTCATTCCATTTGAGTTCTCATAGGTAATCCAGATTTTTTAAACAAATGCCAATCCCTCTGCCACACACACACACACACACACACACACACACCTGGGAGGAGAGGAAAGTTTAAGGCAGGCATCCCCAAACTGCGGCCCTCCAGATGTTTTGGCCTACAACTCCCATGATCCCTAGCTAACAGGACCAGTGGTCGGGGAAGATGGGAATTGTAGTCCAAAACATCTGGAGGGCCGAAGTTTGGGGGTGCCTGGTTTAAGGCATCATTTCCATTAAAAAAACAAAACAAAACAAGCACATGTATTGTGGCTTAAATCGCTGTGATCCACCCCAAGTTCAGGTGTGAAGAGCGGTGGGATATAGAGCCATCAGATAAATAAGGTACCCAACCCTGATCTGTACCGTTGTGTTCAGCATCTGGGAGATTTTAGCAGATGTAGCTGAGTGATGAAATGGGCTTCCGATACTACCCCAAAACTGCATAATCTGGTGTGTGACTGTACCTTCATACAATAAATACCATAGAGTCGACTCTAGCTCCTCCCCTAATCACTTGCCTGCAGTTAACGTAATTACTCATCACTTTGATCAATCTGTACAGAGTGCACAGATTTCATTTCTCATACAATAAACTTCTGAAGATGCTATTGGAAAATAAAAAAAAAGAAATCTAGGTCATACAGTGAAAGCTCTTGAGGCTTCACTCGGCAACTCATTTTGAGAGTTGAAAAACTATGATGAGTTGTTTTCTAAGTCACCGTCTCCTTTTAAAATCTATTGCAATTTTGTCTGTAATATTCAGGCAAGAGTCTCAGGTTCTAAGAAAACCTGTTTGTAGTATGTATTAATACGCCTTAGGTCTTACATGTAGTTTGCAAGCCATATGTCAGCCATGCCATTGCTCTCCTGTTCTAAAAGAAAGTGAAACTTTCTCTTGCTTTTGATGAAATCCTGTGCAGCATCTGACAAGTGAAAAATGATACGGCCCCTTCCTTCTGAAATAGGTTCCTATCTCCAACTCAAAGAGGATTGAATGTTAGGAGAAACACATCTTTCTCATAACCTCCATGAACCTAGTAACCTTACACTGCAGGAGCAAAAGCTGTTCAACAGTGGGTTTCCCTCAGGAGGTTGCGAACTCTACTCCTTTGGAGGTTTTTAAGCAGAGGTGGGATGGTCATCTGTCATGGATGCTTTAGCTGAGATTCCTGCATTGCAGGGGTTTGGACTAGATGACCCTTGGGGTCCTTTCCAACTCTACAATTCCATGATCCTATGTTTCTTTTCTCTTTGCATTGAATTGAATTGCCTTTGGATTTAAATGAACGGTGTGTAATAATGGAATTATTCTCCACCCCCATCGTTCTGCCCGAACACCGAGGTCCAGTGCCAAGGGCCTTCTGGCAGTTCCCTCGCTGCGAGAAGCCAAGTTACAGGGAACCTGGAAGAGGGCCTTCTCGGTAGTGGTACCCGCCCTGTGGAATGCCCTCCCACCAGGTGTCAAAGAGAAAAACAACTACCAGACTTTTAGAAGACATCTGCAGGCAGCCCTGTTTAGGGAAGCTTTTAATGTTTGACGGACTATTGTATTTTAATATTTTGTTGAAAGCCGCCCAGAGTGGCTGGGGAAACCCAGCCAGATGGGTGGGGTATAAATAATAAATTTATTTATTTATTTAGTAAATTTCCATCACAGGAATTTGAGGGAAGCCAAAATGGGGTGGAATAGAAACAGTGTTGCATGCAAAGAACACAGACTGAAATAGATATTGATGCCTTCTTATATTCCTACACACAGTCAACACAACCTGACCTGCTTGCTCCCTCCTCCAAGTGCACCAGACATATGGGACTCTCCAATAAGCTGGAATCAAGTCATGCTATTTGCATTTACATGCAAAAACTATTTGAGTTTCAGTGTACTGTCTCTAGAATCTAGATCCTCAAAGTGAACAAATGTGGGTGGGTTTTTTTTGTTTTTGGCTAGGGGGGATTTAAGAAGAATCTGAGCTGAAATCACTCCAAACTGTCATCTTTATTTTTTGAAAAACAAGTCTGAATTTCTTGCCAGGGACTTTCTGAAAAAGTGCTGTGCCTTCTCCTGCAATGTGTTGAGTGGTTTTGTACAATTCAGCTTGCCCAATGTCAGAGTGACACTTCAAGCAGGACAACCCAGTCTGTCAAATTAGAAAATGACATTTCCAACTCCCTGTTCCTGGCTATTGTAAAGTCTATGCCAGGGTAATAATATGAGGCTTTATGCCTCAACTGGTGGCTTTCTGGCTAGCCCTCAAATTCCTTCCCAGCACCTTCTCCCTGTTTTCTCTCTCCATCCCGCCCCTACCCCATCTAATCAATTATAATAGATTCTAAAATCTCACTGACAACAGTGAGGGCAGGCTTTGGTCTTTAAAATTTCAGCAATGCCCTGTGTGAGGCCTCACCTCTCACCTTCCATTTTGCATGTAGACTACGCCATAGCTGTGGTGCCCTGCAGTGCCCCCTCTGCTTGGCGCCCAGCCTGGGGAAACCGGTTACACTATCCTAAATCCTCCTCTGCTAACAGCTATGTCTCCCCACTGCAAGGAGGAGAAATGGCAAGTTTTATCTGGCTACAGGCTTGGCTCCTAGTCATTCCTCACTGACAAGGTGACCAATACCCTAATCCTTCATCCACACAGAAAGGAAGCACAGAGGGAGGACCCACATTGGCTATGCCTGTCCTGATATCTCTATCTCTATCTCTATCTCTATCTCTATCTCTATCTCTATCTCTATCTATCTCTATCTCTATCTCTATCTCTATCTCTATCTCTATCTCTATCTCTATCATCTCTATCTCTATCTCTATCTCTATCTCTATCTCTATCTCTATCTCTATCTCTATCTCTATCTCTATCATCTCTATCTCTATCTCTATCTCTATCTCTATCTCTATCTCTATCTCTATCTCTATCTCTATCATCTCTATCTCTATCTCTATCTCTTTAAAAGGTTCCTGTCCCTCCTTTATTCAGCATTTTCCTATGCCCTCATTGCTCATAAAGTATTATCCACAACCCTCCAGAGAGGTTTGGCGAGGAAAGAGCCATAGATGGCTGCAGGGAGATGGCACATTTTTCTTATGAGAATTTCCTTAAATGAACATCCAAGTCTGAGAGCTGTTTAGCATATTCAATCTTGAGAGCCTCACCATCTCCTTTGGAGTCAGTTTTGCACGATGATAATTTAAGAACCTATTTCTCTGACTTGAGAGCAGTCTTCACTTAATTGATCTCAAGATGTGTTGGCGATATTCTGAACGAGCAGATTACAACCATGTTTGGTGAACAGGTTCAGTAATAACATGTTCTCGGCAACAATTGCTTTGATTGATGGAAAAAATGGTTAACTGTTATCCTTTGATGACATTCAGAATTAATTCTATGTGTGTGAAAGTTTAGAAAGCATCTAAACAAATAGGCTTACATACTATGAATAGATCTATGAATAGAATAAAGTTTATGAAAGGGGACTTCCTGCCCCACCCTCCTTCCTGCAGGGCGCTATGGGGTGGAGGCAACTCACATTTGCAAAGCACAGGGTAATCGTGCCCTCTCTTTCCTACCTACATAATTGATTTCTAAAAAACAGGGTGGACAATCCTGTACAGAATAAAATGCATAGCTGCCAAGTTATCCCTTTTTTAAGGGATTTTCCCTTATGCTGAATAGGCTTCCTCGCGAGAAAAGGGAAAACTTGGCAGCTATGTAAAATGTCATTCAGCTGTTCTTCTGTATATATATAATTTTCTACACCTAGATAATTTTCTTGTAAATACCATCCTTGCTCATCCATGTCATTTATTCTCTCTTTGTATTTGGAATACAGATAACATGGGGTTATCTAGCCAAGTCATACTCAGAGAAGAATATTGAAATCAATGAAGTTAGTCATGACTAACTTAATTTCATTGATTTCAGTGAGTCTACTCCAAGTATAACATTGATGAATACAACCAAATATGCTTGCCAGGGTGCTGTCAGTGGCTCCCGGATGGTTGCCCAGGAAATTATGAAGACAAGGAAAAGTTTCTTACAGTCCTTTTTTTATTTCAGACTTTTCAAAGAGAAGATAATGGTGTTGTCCCAAGTGAATCTCCACCCCCTTCTTTCCCACTTCCTAATTTATCATCATCATCATCATCATCATCTCCTTGACGGGTGCTGCTAAGTGACTTCTGTCTTCAAGCTCTTTGCTCTCCTACTTTTAAGGCTCGCTGGGTTCTGGGAGATGGTGGGTCTGGGGTGCTTTCTAGTGACAACGTGTCAGCCAGCTGCTGCCATAGCTGCCAAGTTATCCCTTTTTTAAAAGGGATTTTCCCTTATGCTGAATAGGCTTCCTCGTGAGAAAAGGGAAAACTTGGCAGCTATGGCTGCTGCTCTGGCTCTGCCTACTCCTCTTCTCCCATTATTTCCCAACTTTCCCCCTCATCTGCCCCTGAGCTGTGACCTCCCACAAACCACTGTTGTATATCTATACTGTCTTCCTCTTCCTCCTCCCTGGAAGAGCCGGGATGGGGAGGCAGTTTCCACCACTCCTCCTCTTCTGCCGAGCCCCTGACATCACCCCCCTTTCCAGTGTCCTCCTCCTCTTCCCAGTTCCTGCCATCACTACCTTTTATGGTACTCCCATGAATAATAATTTTACTTATGAGATTTAACACAGGATCAATATTGCCTCAAGTTTCCAATGGCTGAAATACCTAAATGCAAAACAAGAAACTGACTTGTGGAATATTGGAATGCTGAAGACGTCTTTCCACCATGTCAATGAATGTAATTTTCACTCAGGCCTCTTTGCTTCCTGCTCCTCCTCTTTTATTTTATTTTATTTTATTTTTAAAAATTTTTATATTAAGAACTTTATTCAAAAAATTTCAAAAAATACAAAAACACATATACAAATCAAATAAAGACAAAAATACATTTAAAGTTAAAAGTTAAAAGTGGAAAGAAGAAGAAAAAGAAAAAAAACAACCTTAGCGGATGACATCATAGTAATGCTAGAGGACCCTATTGATTCGATAAGTAAATTCAAACAAAAATTGAAAGAATATGGGGAAGTTTCCGGATTCAAGGTGAATGTTAACAAAACAAAATTAATGGTCAAAAATATAAGGAAGGAAGAGGCAGAGGAATTAGAAAAATTGGCAGGGTGGAAAATAATTAATAAAGTAAAATATTTAGGCATAAATGTAACCCCCAATAATATTAATTTATTTGATGATAACTATTCGAAATTATGGAAGGAGATAAATGAGGACCTAGAGAGATGGGGAAAGCTAAATTTATCAATATCAGGAAGGATTGCGGCAATAAAAATGGCGATCTTGCCGAGGGTCTTATTCTTGTTCCAAATGCTCCCAATAATAGGTAAGAAAAGTACCTTTGAGGAATGGAGGAAAATTATAAGCAGATTTGTTTGGGCGGGGGGGAAACCCAGGATACAATACAGACTGCTAACAGAAGCAAGAGAGAGAGGGGGATGGGGGGTCCCTGACCTAAGGTTATACTATGTGGCGGCCAGCTTTGGCTGGATAAAAGATTGGCTGACTCTAAAAGACCAAGAACTCCTTGAATTGGAGGGATTCAGAAACACTAAAGGGTGGCATGCCTATCTGTTGTTGGAAAAGAAAGGTAGCCAAAGAGAATTCACAGACCATATATTCAAAAAATCATTATATCAAACATGGATTGAATTTAAAGATTGGGTGGAACCACAAAGTGCATGGTGGGCGTCCCCAGTGGAAATGATGGCTACAGGCACTTGTGGAGGAAGGGGGAGGTGGCCAACCTATCAAGAATTATTAATAAAAGAAAATGATCAATGGTACTTGAAAACATACGAAAAGATCAAAGAATACTGCCAAAGTTGGCTACACTATGGACAGGTCCAAAGTATTTTTAAAACACACAAGGAGAATGGTTTTCCGGAGAAAGAGTCCAAACTCCAAGAATTGATAATTAAAGAGGGGGGGAAACCATTGGGGAAGATGTATAAATTCCTATTAGAAGAGGAATTAAAAGATGAATTGACCAAGAGTGTCATGATAAAATGGGCTATGGATATCGGGAAGACGATTTCTGTAAACCAATGGGAGAAATTATGGAGAGTGGACTCTAAGTTTACAGCATGTATGTCTATCAGGGAGAATATATTAAAAATGTTCCACAGGTGGTATGCCACCCCGGAAAAAATCGCCAAATTTTACAAAGTAGGGGACGGCAAATGTTGGAAATGTAAAAAGAAAATTGGAACTTTCTACCATTGCTGGTGGACTTGCCCAGAGGTGGCCAACTTTTGGAATAAAATTTATGAAAAGATTAAAAAAATGCTAAAATGTACCTTTGAAAAGACCCCGGAATTATTTTTGTTAAGTCTCATTCCCTCTAACATTCCAAAAGATAGAGTGAATATTCTATTATATGCATGTGCCGCAGCTAGGATTCAGATGGCAATGAAATGGAAGGGAGATGCATTACCTACAATCCAAGAATGGCAGGAAAAATTACTCGAATATTTGAAGATGGCGAAATTGACAGCTATAATTAGAGACGTACCCAGGCAGAGAATCATGAATGAATGGAGATATGTACAGGATTATATGGATAAAGAGAATTTAGAATGTAATTTAATGATGTGCTTAGAGTAAAGAAACTACAAGGGGAGAATTCATCATAATGTGAATTTATTAGTTATGAATTGTGTATAGATTTAATTTAGAATTCAGCAATGGATAAGTAATATATCTAGGAACGCGTGTTACAAATAATAGGAATCAATTTTTATCTTCTTTTTCCTTTTTTTTTCCTTCCCTTTTTTCTTCTCTTCTTTTTTTCTTTTTTCTTTCTTTCCCGTACCGTAGAACCTAGGCATTTTTATGTATAGGTTTGTTTCCTGCTCCTCCTCTTTTAAAGGATCATTTTTGTTTAACAGTATAAATGGTACACGGTGAGGACCAATGTTGCTAGGAAACCTAACATCTGAATCCACTGTCCTACCATGACAACCACAGCAACAAAATGTAGCCTTATACTTTGGAACTGTACACATTCTGTGCTTTCCATTCACCTTAATATTTGCAGAAGTTTCAAAAATGAATACAAATCCAAAGTTTTCATGGCACTGAGTAAATATCACACAATTCTGGGAATCATTTTCACCCCCTCTCCGTCTCTATAGCCCTCAACTTTTCCTTAATAGATTTCTGCTTCATCCACAAAAGACAAGAACAACATTATGCTACCGTTTATAGAAAATGTTTTGTTAATGATCCTGAATGAATACAAATGCTGTTAGTTCAGGTTCCAGATTCAGTATAGTATGCAAATACTTAACTGAAACCGGTATATATCCATTTACTGAAGCATACAGGAGAAAAACACTGCTTATTAATAACCAGATACTGAACTGTAAAGCATATGGCCTTATCAAAATTAAGCTGGGGAATTCTGAATAATTATTTGAATGAAGAAAACAAGCAGAACTTAATCAAACTAGTCAGGAATATTCAGAGTCCAACGGATGCTAATGGGTACCTAAATATAGATGATATAGGAGACAGGGGGAATTTGAAATCTTATCCAGCATTATTGCTGCTGCTGTTATTGATGCCTCACCTTTCCCCCTGGGAGTACTGGCAATTGTGCCAGGAATAAACTCTCCAAATTCTCCAGTGGTGGTATTTCCCAGTCCTGAGATAATGGAATTCAACAATGAGGAAGCTGTTCTAGAACCCCAAACTACCCTCAGGCCCAACCACTACAGTCAAGAATGTCAAGAATGATGGGTGTTATAGTAGTTGCCACCCAAGAATAACAGAGGGTCCAAGGCTTATCTACCCCTATGATCATACCTGCCAAGTTGCTGTCGGAGAAATAACCCTAACCGGGCCAGAAGTGGCAGACCGGAAGTAGCACCGCCGCCATTTTGGAACTGGGTGGAGCATGCTCAGAAGTGACTTTTGATGCTGCTTTGCCCAGTTCCAAAATGGCCGCTGTGCCAGAAGTCACACTGCAGCCATTTTGGAACTGGGCAAAGCAGCATCAAAAGTCGCTTCTGAGCAGGCTCTGCCCAGTTCCAAAATGGCCGCTGCGCCAGAATAAACCGGGGGGAAACAAAAATAATTCGTTTTTTCAGCTAGGAACAGCTGGAAAAACGGGGATTTCCCGGGGAATACAGGAGATTTGGCAGCTATGCCTATGATAGCAGGGGTTGAACCAAGGATCTTCTACATGCAAAGCACAGGCTTAGTCAAAGTGTTATGGCAAAGCTGCTCAACTGTGAGCTTAACCCAGCAATATTTCAGTTTCTCCCAATGAACATCACTTTCCAAAGCCCCTATCTGTTCCATATGAACAATACAGTGCAGCAAACATTAGCCTTGTGAAGGGACAATTTTCATCAGGAAAATTTAGGCAAATGGGTTCAATCCTACATATTTATTTACAAATTAGAGAGCACTTTTAATCAAAATGTTTCCAAAAGCAGCTTACAAAAAAATCTCTAAGTAGATGTCTTTCCCGCCACGTTGGGCTGCTATGAAATGTTTCAAGAACTCTGGGATATCCAGTAATGTACAAAACATGATGGCTAGGACCACTCTTAGGAACGGAATAATCAGGAGTTTTATGTTAAAAGAGGTCTTTGTAAAAGGACTTTAAAAAAGAAACGAAAAGAAAGGTGTGATGTTCTTCCAAGCCAGGAAGGCTGCAAACATTTCTTTCTCTCATTATATGTGAAAGACTAAACAATTGGATGGTTATTTGGCAAAGTTATTGCTGTTAACTTGTCACAAAAGGAAGACTGTTTGCAGAGGCTTCGACTGTTTCATAAATCTGGGGGTGTTATCTATATAGCAAACACCTACAAGTTGAAGCCTTTTGTTTTGTTTTGTTAAGTGGACAGCATCAGTAGAGAGCAAAGCCTGTATTCTGAATCATAGTTCACATTCAAGGTCAGCTTTCAACTTAAGCTCTAAAGTCATTTCTCCAACATCACACTGCATACACATATAACAATAATTACAGTGTACGTGCAGTCAAAAGAAGCCTCTCCTGTTCTGGGCTCAGCATGAGACACAGGCATTATTTTGACACTTGAAAAGAAAGAAAGAAAGGGGGGGTTAAAATAAACCATTTGTTTGCCAGCTATGTTTCCATCACTGTTACTGTCACTACAGGGCTAATAAAGAGAGAGAGAGGGGAAGATATAAATATTGTGATACCAGGTAGGTATGCTAAATCAATCAAACACTATGGATGGGGCTAGTCCTATCCACACTAGTGTGTTCTATGCTACCCATTGCTTGATCTCTATTTGGTGGTTTTTTTGAGATAGAGACATAGGTTGCCTCGAGATTGTCAGGTGTGGTTTTTTTTTTTTGTGGGGTGATGAATTCAGGTGCATTTTGTAAATATAGGTTAGCACAATTAAAATGGATTAAAGCTCTGTTGCCCTAGAGCAAGAAATCCAGGTTGGTTGGTTGGTTGGTTTTTAAATCTGTTTATATCCAGTTTTGGGGAAATTATATATATATATATATATATATATATATATATATATATATATATATATATTCTCTCTCTCTCTCTCTCTCTCTCTCTCTCTCTCTCTCTCTCTCTCTCTCTCTCTCTCTCTCTCTTTCACACTGCATCAGTTCAGGTGATTCCATAGGGGCAATACAGGGAAGGGATTATTATTATTATTCCCCAGCCATCATCCTTTTGCTACAGCCACTCTGGGCAGCTTCCAGGATATATAAAAAATATGATAAAACATTAAAGATTATAAATTTCCCTATACAGGGTTGCCTTCAGATGCCCTCTAAAGGTGTCATAGTTACTTATTTCCTTGGCTCGGGGTTCACATAACACCATACCCTCCGATGAAAATAGGGATGTCCTAAGGAAAAGTGGGACATTCTGGGGTCAAATCAGAAACTGAGATGGCTTTTGTAAATCTGGAATTGTCCCTGGAAAATGGGGACACTTGGAGGGTCTGCGGTACTGATTGTACATGTTTTGGTGCTAAAATTCCTGCTAAAATTAGTTACTTAGCTTCTTGGCACCTGCTTGGCTGCTGGAGTTGCTGGAAGGAGGCAGAAGACTCTGTGCAGGCAACTTGCTGTCCTGACTTGCTGTCCCTCAAGGCAACCAGTATGGACTTTTCTTCAGGGTTTATTCCCAGCGCCTTTCTCACGAATGAGTATAGCTTCAAGGCAGTGATGGTTTAGAATCAGAGTTTTCTTTCTCTTAGACAGGCTAACTTCCCGGACTGATGAGCTGCATATGCCCTTCATTTCCCTCTACAGCACATGCAGAAATTGCCGTCTTGTCTGTTGGACCCACCACCATTCTCGTCCATTCAATCTGCCAGACAAATGTGGGGAGGCTGCCTCAAGCAGTCCCTGATGTTGTCTGTGCCTGCCACCCTCACACTCTTCTAACAGCCATACAACTCTCATATTGTTTCCCTTCTTGTGATATATTTAAAGAGTTTGTTTAAGGTTTTTAGCAATATGTTACTCACATACTTGTTTCTGTTTGTTTGTTGTCAACTTACAGGTGTTTTCCAGCTCAGTGGTGGAGCATCTGCCTAGAAGATTCTAGGTTTAATCTGCAGCATCTCCAAGGCAGGACTTGGAGAGACCCCCACCATCTGAAATCTTGGAGAGCTGCTACCATTCCCTGACCTAGATGGACCATTTCAGAAAAAAAGTCAACTTCCTGTGTTCCCATGACATGCCTCAGAAATAAATTGGTTTATTCAGGGTACCAAAGCCTGTACCCAAGGCTTTTGTTTTTCAGCCAGAACCAGGGCCGTCTCTAGGCCCGGGTCCGGTGGTGCATGGCAGCAGGGCGCCAGGCCACCAGGAGCACCGCTGCGTCCGCTGAGAGGCGCGGTGTAGGCCGCCCCAGGCATGCCTCTCAGCTGTTCAGCGGCTTCAGGATGCTCTCCAACGGCCAGGATGGGTTGTGCAGGGCTCTGGCCCTCCAGGCGGCAGCCGCGCTGTGCCCGCCCGCCCACCGCGCTGAAAAACGGGGCGGGGCAGGGGCGCCAGAGGGATCCATCGCACCACGGCGCCAGGGCTCTAGGTATGCTTAAGACGGCCCTGGCCAGAACTTGCCAGAACTCAGTTCTGGCACCTCTCAGCTGGACATCATTGCCATTCTAAGATGATGAGAGAGATGTTTATGGCGAGTCCCAACACCTCTTTTTCTAGAAAAATAGCACTAGTAAAGGATCTGCTTTGCATACAGAAGCTCACAGGATCAATCCATGGCATCTCTATGCAGGACTAGGAATGTATCCTGCATGGGTACCAGAAGAGTAAAGCTCAGGGGCCCACACACCCCTTGAAAGATCACCGCTCCTAAGCTTTAAGATGGAATCTCCTGAAGATTGGCAAGGAGTCTTCTAGCAGCAGCAAATAGAAGGTGTTATCTGGAGATCAGCTTTTCAAGCTCCGCCCTTCCATGCTCTGGTTCTGCAGCTTCAGTAGCACTTTGAGACATCTACTTGGACCTCTGTCTCATCTTTCTCCTTTTGCGCTTCAGCCTGCACATTCGCTTCTTTCACCACTTAGCTCTCAAGGCTGTGGCCGGATGGCGACGGATAGACCTCACCGGTCACCACAGAGCAGCTCCGGCACAAGATGGCGATGACGGCAGCAGAGGAAAGGCCGCACAGGTACCAACTCCCTGGAGCCCTGGGTGCCCAAACACCCAGAAAATTCCCCATGAAGGGGCTGGGCACCCACAAATTTCAGTGCCAGGGCCATGCACACTGTATGGCACCCACAACCCCAGGCACCCATGGTCATGGGGCCAAGCTGACACGCCTGTTACCCTGTCTTAAATGGTACACAGCTCCTGCCAGTCAGTGAACTTAGCTTTGAACTAGATAGACCAATGGCTTGCTCTGATATAAGGAAGCTTCCTAGGTTCCTATCCATTTCCAGCTCAGGCAATTCAGAACTCTGCAATGTACAAGCATTGAAGAACAAACTGAAGCAGAATAAATGCAGAACTAATGCATTATGGTTGTGTCAACAGCTTGTTTCAGCATACACCCTCAATAAAACACCCATCTGGAGGAAACCTTTAGAGAGTTGTAAAATACTGATATGATGATCAGACACCTTATGAACTATCTGTATTAGATTGAACCTCCCAAATGCCCCCACTCCCTTTCCTGTCCCTTCCGTTAGCTCTGGGTGTTGCTGAGCAAATTACCTGCCTTTTGGTTATGGTTTTTTGTCATGTTCAACTTTTATGTGAGAACTCAGAGAATTTAAATACGTAAAATGAAATGATGGCAAACAGCATTCTCTGACTCACATCTTGAGCTCATGAGGAGTGAAATGAACTTCTCTACACCTTTACTACCTAGCAGCTCCAACCATAAGAAACATATTCATTTGGATGTTAAGATCCATGTGATTATACAACAAAGCTTCCTTACATGTAAGAGTACGTTCAATCACAACCTAATTCCAGGTTGCTTGCAACATAATGTACAAGACGGCAATGAAGAACGCCAGCCTGATTATGCATGTTGAATGTTTTGCTGCCCTCAACAGGACACCTTAGTACATACAATTTGATATCTCATTTGTTTTTGCTTGTTTTTTAATCCTGCTTGAGTACACTGAGAAAGATAACAAACCATATAACTCTGATGTATCACCCAGCAATACCACACAGGTGGATTTTTCATAATATGAATATGATCCTTTTATGTATAGATTGTGTGTGTGTACTGTGTATGTATATTGGGGGGGGGGGGCGATTGGTTCATGATCTGTCTTATATAAGCAATAAAAAATCCTATCTGGCAGTATAACAAAGCAGCAGAGTTTTAAATATCCACTCTAAATATTAACGCGTTCATAATATAAAGCAATTTTTTCCCTATACTGTAAAAAGTGATCTATCATTCCTGGCTTTGAAATTAATAAATACATTAAACGCAACAGCTTTGAGCCAGAGCTATAAGGGAATTAGAACTGGTCAGCAGCCATATATCGTGGCCAGTTTATGTGTCCAAGAGGTCAAACTGGGAACTGCAAGTAGATCACACTAATTCACACTACAGATGGGGCACAGCATGTCTACATATTTCTTTTATCTTAAAACAAAGAATGCCTGAGCATATGAAAAACAGCACATCAAAAAGAATAGTTAAGTATTGCTTTCGCCCTGGCATGCCATTTTATGTGCTGGGGAGACAGGATGAAGTCTGATGTCTGAAATCTGAAATTAGATAGCTGCCAAAGTTATTTCTGAAGGCTGCCAGCCAATGGAAGGTGTTACTCATTAGCACTGGTAGGGTTCGAATGCAGGGAGGTCAACAGTAGGTGGAACTAGAGCAAATGGCTAGCAGTGTTACAGCCCATGAGAGGTGGAGCCTGTTGGAGATTCGTTCCCCGTTTTGGCATTCATGAGATTGTTGTCTATCACATGACAGTGTATGTTTACATTCCACAGAGTGGGAAGTGACGAAGACAGGATGTTTGTGTTACCGTGTTTCCTGAAGTGGGACTATTGTCCTTTGTTCTTTTCTCTTTGCTGTCTGATGCTAGAGAGGGAGGGAGCCATGTTGCAGTGCTCCATGTGTTTATATGTAAATAAAATAGATTAGCCAAATGCTGAGCTACTGAGTTCTGTTACAGACTGCATGAACTCTGCGGATCCGTAAGTGTGCTGATGTCAGATGGCATCAGTCGCTGTGATGTTTGGGCTGGAGAAGGCTTTTGAAGCTCCCGAACGATCGAGCAGGAGGGAGGGAACATGCCAGTCGGGCATGTGTTCTCTGCCAGGGTCCTACTTGCGAGTAAGAGATCCTAACAGAGCCAACTAATTCTGCTTTTGTCTCCATCATCCTCCCAGCTGAGTTCTACAAAGGCAACATGGATGAGGAGGAGGAGGGGACTGAGACCCAGCGAGACACCCTAGACTGACTGTAAGTAAGAAGGGGCTGGCTGAAGGCAGTGTCCCACTAGCCCTAATGGACCAGTCCCCATTGAAATTAATCCAGAGCTCCCAAATGGATTCGTTATCAGAATCTTGCTCAGAGGCTCCATTATGTCCCTAATGCCATCTTAAGTGCTTTGACCTTCTGTACCCAACCAAGCATGAATCAGATTCTCCCTGCTGTCCCCAACCCACCTGCTCCATACTCAACAGAATCATATATGGAGGGGCACACCAGACACAGAAGTCTCTCCGGAACCCATTATTTTCAAAATCTGGCTCCCCAAATACAGCGGTCCTATAGGTGGAGCCTGTTTTAACTCTATAATGTCTATGTCACCCATTGAACCATGTGGCATCACAAGTCATTGGGCATTAGCTGTGGTTTAGCATCCTTGAGCCCAGGACAATTACAGCATGGCATTAATCTTGTCTTTTTGTGACACCCTGAAAGCAAGTGTGCAGCACAAATGCCCTCCTCATTTATTCATTCACCATAGGACACATCCACCAACATGTTCCTAAGTTGGAGCAAGTCTTATGACCCACAGCTACTTCAAGAGCCTTCTCTCCTTCCATTAAAATACTGCCAGAGGGGGCCGCAGGGGAAATGGGGAGAGGAACTGAAGGTGGATGTGCTGGGTTGCTAGACAGGAGAGAAGCAAGAGTGATTAAAACATCACCACCTTAAAACTGAAGGCAGCAGATATTCTGCTCTGAAACCAGAAGGCACAAAGATAGGCTTCCCAGTCACTCCCCAGGGAACACAAGTGACCCCTGAGCTACAGAACGGACACTGCAGCTGTAATCGGTTTAAAAATAAGCATGGAAAACATTTGCCTCTTCCTTTTCCCTTCACCTTGTCTACTTCTTTTCGCTTAGCCGTCACTGGATTTGCTTGTCAGCCTCTAGAGGATATCTGAGCAAAAGCATCTGGCTTCATGGAGCGCTCCACGGGCATCTGTATAGCTTTTCTTCACTCGCCTCTGGGTCTATTATCTAAGCAGCTTTGGTGCTGCTTGCATCCTGTTCTCTGTGCTTAATTTCTTCCTTGCTGCAGCAATAACTGAGGACCTTCAACAAACCCATCATTACTTCCTTGGTCATTTATGGAATTATTCCAGAGAAATAAAAAACGCTTAAAAAAAGAAGAAGCCCTAATTAGCTATGGTGGTGTGGGTTTTTTATTTGTCTATCCTGAAACTGACAGATGAAAGGAATCTCTCTCTCTCTCTCTCTCTCTCTCTCTCTCCCCCCCCAACTTTTAGTTTAAGAAGAAATCTATGAAGGCAGTGCTTCTTGTATACTGATTGCTCAGAGTCAAAACACTGGATTGTTATTACCCTCTCATGCTGTAACAATAAGAGTGTGTTTGCACATTTTAATGCTTTACACACTAAAATAAATAAAAATCGGGGATAATTGTCAGAACAATCCTAATGGGGTGGTGGGATTCTGTGGTGGATCCACAGATGCAAAGCTGTGCTGGATCATGAAAGCCAAGGCAGGAAGTAGAGAGCACTGACATTTCACCCCCCCCCCCGCGCCCCACTTCATCAAGAGTGTTTTGTTTTAACCCCTTCCATTGACTCCAGTGGATGAGAATGTCAGCTGTGTCACTGATATTGTTTAGGGTCTTTTTTTCAGAGGTGGTACTCAAGGAGTGAGCAGGGTTAGCATCCGAGTGATATCTTCTGCCACCTCACCAACAGGCCCTGTTTGGCCGCACATTATTGGAAAAGAACAGCATCAGTGGGAAATTTCAACCACCCACAATGATGAGACTTTACCACCCTCTCTTCATGGTCAGAGAGGGAGGTCTGGAGCATCAATTGTCCTCTATCTGCTCTCCTTGGAAAGTTAGGGTTCTTCTTGCTGTACCATAATACCTTGCAAACCTTTGGATTTGGATTTGAGTTTGTTTTGTTTGTTTTAAAAAGAAAAACAAACAAATTTGTGTGATCTTGTGCATCCAAGGGCCTCCCATTAGACCATGATGATGCTGGTAGTAGTCGGGAAAATGCAAATACATGACCAACACTAAGATGTACCTAATGGCAAATAGCAGCTGGAGGGGAGGTTAGTTTCTCACAAGGAAATTGTTGCTCTTTGCTAAACTTCAAAGAAAAAGATCACAAATTTCTCATCATCATATCCTAGGCCCCAAGTCAGCCTTCCTCAGCCTGATGCCCTCCAGATATTATAACCAATGGCTATGCTAGCTGGGGCACCAGGCTGAGTGAGGTTGTCCTAAGTGATTTTATGTCTATATAATAAACCAAATATAGAGAGGTGTGGCAATAAGCAAATTAAATGCACTTCCTTAAGAGATCTCACCCCCTGTGCAACTTGATGCGTGGAGGGGTTTTTGTTCAGGTACTTAGGAAGCCGAAAAACAGTGTTCCCAAATATAGATAAATATGTCTTCATACATCTATCCTGAATTCTATGCACACAGTAAAGTGTGTGCATTTGGATGGGGCATGACACCCTGATGCTTTTTCATTCTACCCATATATCTGAAAAGAGCATTGATTGACACTGAAAGTCACCCATCTCCCCTGGAAGCCCTTCCTCTATTTTTGTGAATTGGCTGTGATCACATAAAGGCAAGGGAATTGCATTGCAATTATTCCTTGGGCAAAGACAAATCTTTCTAAAAACTAAAACTGTTAACTTCCTTGTGGAATTATGGATTTACAGGATTATATCTTACTGCATTTGTGATGCAATCTGAAGAATTAACACAAATCAAGCATGTAAGTGCTTTTTTGTGGGATTAGAGGAAAAACCCTATATTAGAATGAAATTATGCATTGACTTCAATTGGTCTCATTAAATAAACTCCTTTGTGCAAATAGCTCCACCTGATGCTTTCCCCAGGGAAAAAAGAGAGAAAAATAAGCAAGAGATTGAATTCTGCAGGAGCAAGCACAGCTCGAATTTAAAATATATAAAGTCAGCCAGTGATCCAGCCGTGTAGATAAACTGTATGTTTGTCTTAGAGAAATCATAAATGTTGGAGATCATGCCTTGATCTGACCCAACTTTTATACAAGTATAATAAAGAATAAGAAAGCTTTCATCTTCAATCTCTGCAAGACAGAAATGATGAGGACCACATGTGAAAAAAACCAAACACATCAGGCACATGAATGCTTCTAACAAAATCCATCAGCTCCCTCCAACATACAGAAAACAGATGCATGATAAATGGAATCACACCATGTAGGAGTTGATTTGCTACGCTGATGGCTCTTTAAAAGGATAAGTTAAGAAGGAATAAGAACATTCCCTCCCCCAAAGGTTTCAATTCTATAGTAGAGGGATAGGGAATCTTAAAACATGGGAGTCAAATGTGCCATCTTCATCTGCCCTAGCTGCAATAAAACATGCTTTCTCTCCCATAACTCTCTCTAAAGCCACAACAGGCACTGTAACTCTTCAATGATTTGACTTCATCCCTGAAGGTACACTTTTTCATTGTCTCCCAAGACAGACAGATGCCAATCAGATGTGGCACCTGAGAGCTTTCGCTAGATGGCTCCCAAGGCTCTCCCCAGGCCACACACCCTCCTGCTTCACACCCTCCTTTTAGTGTTGTCATATGTCTTCCTTTTCCAGGAAACACCCTCTTTTTCAGGTGTATGTAAAATGAGACTTGTCATAGCGGGAGTTGTGATCCATCATCTTGAGGCCTGCAGATTCCTCATAACTGATCCTAGGCCAAAACAAAACATAGAATCTTAAACAGACTGCTCAGCTAGGTCCCAAAGTGAGGTCATCAGTTTTCCCATACTAATACTACTGTTCCAGACAGTAGGCCTATGTCAGATAAGATTGGACACCATCCAGACTGTGTAGATAACATTTTGCCATTATTTTCAAGACTTTGTGAATATTGGACAACAGTTTTGGCAGGAACAGAGTGTTTTATTGTCTGATGTCCTTATATGTGCTCAGAAGTCACAAGGGGAGGGAAGACACGATTCTATCCAGCTCAATATATTTCACTACATGTTTAATTAAGTGTTGACCTAACTGTGCTTTAATTAAAAACAGAAGGTTAACTAAGTAAAACTAATTGTCAATTTGGAGTGTTGATATCAAGGCGGGTTTAACTTTGAGGCCCTTTCGTAGGGCAGGCTCTAGTTACCCTCCTCATTCAGCCATCTTGTTTCCTGCCGACTGTTATCTCCAAAGTCCCAGAAGCACTTATTGAGTAGAGAGAAGAGTGTTTAGAAACGACAGAGAAATTAATGCTTGGGGCCAAAAGTTGAGGATGTCATATTATACTGTGAAAATGAAGCTTTTGTAGGGAAAAGGATTTCTGTGGCTTGATTAAGGGAAGTCCCTCACAGCAACATTAAAATGAAAGGACTTGACAAAAAAATGTTAATCCCCAAAGGCTTCTAACAGTGTAATACTAAAATCAAATGTCATAATAAAGATATTAAAACACAATCGTGTCCATGAAAGATATATTGTAAGTAGGAGTCTCTATTGTTGCAACAAGTGGTCTGCAATACGTATTTTAGTGTCAGGTTGTTGCTAGTGGAGGTCTACAGTAGAAGGCTGGAGGGAGCTCTCTATCCGGACTCACACAACAGGACAGTGGGGTATAGATGGCTCCCTGTTCAAAATTTCAGCCAATCCATTCCAATCCCACTCCAGTTTTCCCCCGCTATCCCCTTCCCCCAAATAGTCAGTATTCCATATCTACTGAGCATCTTCAATCCACAATGGAATAATTTGAGTGGGAGAGGTTCTTTATCATCTTGCTTCTTCTAAATGCTTTTTTTGTTTTTACATCTCTGGTAGCCTCTGAGTGCCCCTGTAGCATTCTGATGCCTCTCCTTGGGGGTGGGTCACACCATTTTGGCTCCCTAAGCACTTCCAGCAACCAGAGACAGAGTTTCCATTCATGTGTTTGGAATAGGGATAAGTTCCAGAAGCATAACAACATAACTATGCTACATTCCTATAGTTCAGACTCCTCTGCTAAACATTTCCTTATCGCTGCCTTTCCTGCCCATCCCTAACATTTTCAAGGATGCTACTGAAGGATTTTTTATTATTATTATTTTTCAAGGGTGTATGTGAGAAGATGGTCTTTGAAATACTTTGGTTTTCATGCAAGTTTTGTACTTACCCTGTGCTTCCACTCATTGAGAAAGTTGATCCTATTAAATTGGTAAATTGCTATTTTCAGAAATAGAGGCATAGACTACACCCCCACGGGAAATGTACCAATTTGTACAAAACAATTAATTCCAACAAATATATTTTACCTTTTCACACATCTGCTCATTCCTATCTCTCCCCCCACCTTAGATTGTTTACACTATCCTTCATCTTTGACTACCTGATTCCCCTCATCCTTCATGTACTATTGCCTATCTTACATACTTTTCTTGAGAATTTTCATCATTGTAGAGTTCAGTGCTTAGCTTATTGTTGTGAGGTAGCTGGCATTAACCCTTAACCATTCCTCCAGCACTGCAACCTCCCCATCTGCCTACACTTCTAGATCTGAAAAGCCACATGGGAGAGGACCACTCACCTTTTCGGGTGGGCGGCAATGTGGCCAGGCATTGGGGTTCCTGAAGTGATCTGGTGGGGGGGCAGAGATTAAGGCCCCCCTCATCACCGTCCAGGCCACGTCACCAGTGCTGGGCAGGACCCCACCCAGGGATGGTTCTGCTGTCCAATCGGCGCCAGCAGGAGGAGTGGTTGTGGGAAACTTAAACCATGGCATGGCCGGTGAGACCTCCTCTCACGCCCTTTCTCCAGAGGTCACTGTGTGATGTTTTCTCACGAACTTTAATTAAGTCATGGGAAGCTGGGTATCAAAGTTAGTGCAATTCCTGATTTTGCTTTCAATGCAAATTCTTCCTTTCACCATACCTACCTACCTACCTACCTATGTCTACCTCTCAATTTTCCGCACATATTTCTTTGAAAAAGACTTCACTTTAGCTTTGAGAAAAATGAACAGCTGTCTGATGCACAATAGGAAGCCTCTCAGACCTTCCCATACTTACAGAAAAGCACAGGTCAGGAAGCACAGGTATCTAGGAAGGCTGCCAAGTGCAAACCACAGGTAATGCTCTTTGCAGGATGCAAGAAAGGATGCTCACAAACACCATTTTGTTACCACAAAAGCAAGGTAAGCACCGGGCCAACCAGAGGGGGTAAGGAACAACAGAGCTATTTGGCCGGGCGCAACATGCGATTCAAATGTAGACACTTGTTGATTCTTTGGCATTTGATAAGTTTAGCAAAATGTGACACACACACTCATCTTAGAGATGCTAATTTAAGCATGGTAAAAGATTTGGTTTCTTTAATATATATATATATATATATATATATATATATATATATATATATATATACAGTGGTGCCTCACTAGACGAATTTAATTTGTTCCACGGGTCACGAAAAATTCGTCTAGCGAATCCCATAGGAATGCATTGAATTTTTTTTTTTTTTTTGCCCATAGGAACACATTAATTGAATTTCAATGCATTCCTATGGGAAACCGCGATTCGCTAGACGATTTTTTTGTAAAACGAATTAGTCTAGTGAGGCTAGAAAAATCCTTTCGTTAAGTGAAAATTTCGTCTTACAGGGCGTTCGTTAAGCGAGGTACCACTGTATAATGAATAGAGATGTTTTCATTTTGAAGAGATAAAAATGTTCATAAATATTGATGAAAAATATATTGGTTCTGATGGCATAAGATTTGGCCATGATGAACATATCCTATCACATTAGCTGATTTCATAAGCAAACCACAACCAGTTTTCATAATGGCTAGGGGCCTCAAAAATCTGGAAGTGGCCCGGGCTTCTGTTGAACTATGAGAGGGTCTGTTAAGCACAACAAAAGCTCTCCATCCCATCCACGAGTATTTCAGAAACGTGTGTGTGTGTGTGTGTGTGCTTGCCATAAATAGATGGAGAATTGATAGGGAGGAAATGTTGTTGTTGTTGTTGTTGTTGTTGTTGTTGTTGTTGTTGTTGGCAAGGCACTAGTATCCACATGTGAGGCATCCAATTTTCAAATGGTGGGGTGGTATTGTTTCCATGTTTGCTTCATAATAGTGTACTCGCAGTGCCCAGTACACTGTTTCAGATGAGATAGATATGTAGGGAGATGGTAGATGAGAGATAGATGATAGATGATAGATTAGATAGATAGATAGATAGATAGATAGATAGATAGATAGATAGATAGATGATAGATATAGAAAGATAGATAGATAGATAGATAGATAGATAGATAGATAGATAGATAGATAGATAGACAGACATTAAGGTAAAGATAGAGTTTTATTCTCTGTGTATACTTAAGCACTTAATAACCTCACTGGATGGGTGCAAGACTGTTAAGCTCTGCATCTAAAAGTCTGTTTTATGTGGAGAGGGAGAGAAGAAACAGACTCAAGGTTCTTCAGCAGCATATTTCTTTAAAATATAAAAGGGCACAAATGTTGTTGTTCCCACACAGAAGCAGGTGATGTGCTTAGAAATACTAGCATGGACTTGCAGAACAAACTATCTTCTGTTTTCTAAGGAATCTAGTCTGGTTTATTAGCCTTAACCAAAACTGTGTGTGTGTGTGTGTGTGTGTGTGAGAGAGAGAGAGAGAGAGAGAGAGAGAGAGAGAGAGAGAGAGAGAGAGAGAGAGAGAGAGATCCAGTCTTGCATTAATGATTCTATAAACAAAACGGCATGACTTCCACCTACATTTTAATTTTGTTTCTGTGGGTGAGAAATGTTTGCATTCTTACACATTTCCCCTCTGTGTCATGAGAAAACCATAGTACTTCATTTCTTTATAGGTGCCTATAAAGAGAATCCATCGGAAAAAATGCTTTGGTATGGTACATTAACCTTTACAAAGGTTTAGGAAATGGCATTTGTTCAAATTTGGGTGATAATTCACTTACTATCAATTTCCAAGGCTTCACTGCCTCACATCTTCTGATGAACAGATTGCAATCTGTTGTTCTGTCAAGACGTTAGCAATGTTTATACTGTTGCCTTCTTCAACACAAGTCACAAAGAGCAGCCTGTTTTCTTCTCACGCTACATTGATTATCTTATACATTTTTGTTAAAAAAAATATAAATTTTCAAGGTAAGTGTTGTTTGTTTGAAGACAAATGACACATGAACAGTCTGGAATGTCAAGAAACTATCTTCACTCAGGCTCAAAGAGGAATCAACATGCTTAGTGGCACAGAATGCTGACATTATTGGAAGGGCGGAAATATAGAGAGAGGCAGGGATGGAATGGAGCATCCTGGGAAAGGGGGCACTGTTGGCTGGCCGGAACCCTGAATGGGAGCACTCCATGCTGTGGCATTTTGCAGCAATTCCCCCTTGTAAAAAGGGGCAAACTTTCTGTTTCTACTCAGTGCTGGGCCATGATTGCAGGCTATATGAAGTACAATTCAAATCCCCACTTCTAAAAAAAGAGTTTTGCTGCACCTTTCAGATGCTAATTCCTGCCTTCATCTATCCTTGACTCATGGTACCACCTTGGTCCTGTGGTTTGGAAGCTCCCTCCTTCCCACAATCTGTTTTAATAGGGTACAGCTGTCAATGGGTGTAGACTACTGTGAGACAGACAGGGCGGTGAGCACAGTTCATATATAAAGGCAAAGGGACCCCTGACCATTAGGTCCAGTCGTGACCAACTCTGGGGTTGCAGCGCTCATCTCACGTTATTGGCCGAAGGAGCCGGTGTACAGCTTCCAGGTCATGTGGCCAGCATGACAACGCCGCTTCTGGCGAACCAGAGCAGCACACAGAAACGCTGTTTACCTTCCCGCTGTAGTGGTACCTATTTATCTATTTGCACTTTGACGTGCTTTCGAACTGCTAGGTTGGCAGGAGCTGGGACCGAGCAACGGGAGTTCACCCCGTTGTGGGGATTCGAACCACCGACCTTATGATCAGCAAGCCCTAGGCTCTGTGGTTTAACCCACAGCGCCACCCGCATCCTAGTTCATATATAGGTAGTATCTAAATCAGTGTTTCCCAAACTTGAGTCTCCATCCCTGATCACTGATCTGGATAACTTGGGATGATGGGATTTGTAGTTCAAAAAGAGCTGGACTACAAATACTACAAGTTTGGGAAACACTGATCTAAATCAATACTAAGGCAGGAGTGAGCATGGCAATGAAGAATGTGGGGTTAAGGATGGAAGTGGTGCTAAATAGTGAAAGGGGAATAATTCCTTTGTGGAGAGCACACTGTACTGAGGATCTCTGCTTTTTTAAAAAATGTGGTTCCTTTGATTTAAAAAATGTGGCTGCCTGCAAGGAACATTCTTAGGTTATTAGCATAAATACCTAGTAATGCACAACGTTTCATGCATCTGATGAAATGGATGCCATTCCGTGCAAGTTCATTCCATATAAATAGGTCTGTAAGGTGCCACAATATTCTTTGTTTTTCTTATTCTTCAGCATTTAAATCATTCCATTCCCAATATCCAAAATGCAATTGTGTGGTTGCTATTTTATTTTTGTAGGTGGGTTTACAAACCAGTTTCTTTCTTTTATGCTAAAAGTGTGCTCTTACATGCACATTTTAACAACAACCAAAGAATATATTTAAAAAATAGTGTAATTATAGTTACATCCCTTCCTCTATAATTTTAGGGCTCATTTCCATCTGCAATAACTTTCTCCCAGAAGCTCATCAGATCTCATCACTGCTTGACGAGGAAACACACCAAAAGCCACAGAATTTTGAATAGAAGCTATTGAAGACTTTAGCTAATTACAGATACCCTGCTTGTATATCGCTGTGAGCTCAGAATGTTAATTTAGAGTGAAAAACTTTGGTTCCTATCTGTTGGCAAACAATGTAAAATCTTTTCATACTGTCTGGCTGACAATGAGTACCATGATTAATTGTTTCTGAAGAGCTGAAGTCAAAGATTGTCTGTTTATCTCAAATCTTAATTCAGGACTTTCCTTGGCATTCTATTTATCCATTTTGGGATGGGGAACAAATTCAATTTAGTTTACAGTCAATCCTTTACAAGACACACTTCTCTGAATATTGCAGTGCAGCTCACTAGCCAAGTGATGTATGCAAACAATTCATATACTAGGTCACATGCACATAAAATCTCCAAACGGTCAAGATTACGGGGACTCTGTACTTATGCAGGGTTTGTGTTTCCTTTGGAACAGGGGGCAACAAAGACTGCGGTGCCCTAATGGTATCTTCTTCTTCTTTGGCGATCACTCAGAGCCAAGAAAGATTGTCTTCCATTAACAAGGTTTTAACAATGAGTCCGTAAGTGACTGTGGAGGCCAATTCTGGACCCACACGCCCTTCCACAGTGGGGACATTGGTTCCAGGGCAGGAGTTGATCATGGTGTGGATTTGACAAGCATGCCTTCCTCTAAGCACATTTCTCCCTTTTGTCCTGAGTTCGAGTGTCTTCAAAGTCCATGACACCTTTGGTAAAGGCTGTTTTCCAACTGGAGCGCTCGCAGGCCAGTGTTTCCCAGTTGTCAGTATTTATACTACAGTTTTATTAGATTTGCCTTGAGACAGTCTTTAAACCTCTTTTGTTGACCACCATCATTACGCCTTCCATTTTTAAGTTCGTAATAGAGTAGTTGCTTTGGAAGACGATCATCAGGCATCCGCACAACATGACCAGTCCAACGAAGTTGATGTTGAAGAATCATTGCTTCAACACTAGTGATCTTTGCTTTATCCAGTACACTGATATTAGTTTGCCTGTCTTCCCAAGCAATGTGTAAGATTTTTCGGAGACACCGTTGATGGAATCTTTCAAGAAGTTGGAGGTGGTGTTTGTAAGTGGTCCATGTTTCACAAGCATACAGTAAGGTTGGTAGTAGAATAGCTTTGTGAACAAGCATTTTGGTTTCCCTGCAAATGTCCCGGTCCTCAAACACTCTGCACTTCAATTGGGAGAAAGCCGCACTTGCACAGCTCAGGCGATGCTGGGTTTTGGGGTCAATGTTGACCCTTGTGGAAAGATAACTGCCTAGGTAGGAGAAATGATCAACATTTTCCAACATTACACCATTGAGTTGGATATGGTTTATTTACACAGATATACAATCAGCGCACTCACAGTGGCCAACCAGATGACTGTGGGAAATCTGCAAGTGGGACCCAGACACAAGAGATCTTTTAATCTCCAGTGGTTTCCAGAAATAAATATTCAGAATCATTGCTGCCTTGGGTAGTGGAAGCACAGCATAGCCATCCATAGCTTGCAACCATGTGTAGCTTTGTGCTTCATGAATTCTTCTAATCCTCTTCGAAAGCCATCCATGTTGATGTCCATCACGGCCGTCTGTCACACTTTCTTCCAGAAGAAAGAATACCCCTTCAGTGGACAAAAGGATACAGGAGTATCATCCAGGACTCCTTCCAAGAAAATATGTAGACTCTGTTATATTTGAATAACCATACAGTCTGTCTATCTATCTATCTATCTATCTATCTATCTATCTATCTATATCTATAGATATATACTGATCAACAATCAAGTGCACATATATACAGACTTACACTCCTTGAACCTAATGTGTGAACAGCCTTCCAATGTGTGGCATTTGGGGAGGCAGGAACAGTAACCACAATCCTACCCATTCCTCCACACATTGGTTGAATGTATCGCAGAAGGTTCATCAAGAAGGCTAGTGAATGACGACGACAGCAGCATACATAATAATAATAAAAAAGCAATGATATAGGGCAGGATTCACCTAACAAGTCCCAGCAGCAGAAGCCCTGTACTAGGACATCCATTTGTGCAATGATACATCCTTCCTCTCCTCCTCCCATGCACCTCCGCAACCCCCATATTGGCATGGAGGGAAATGAGTATCCCCAAAACAACATGCAGAGAGGTGAGGGGAGAGAATCATGTTGCCTAGCAAGTTGCTGTGCTTATGCATTTGGAACATTTGTCCTGGTGTGACACTAAATTCCACCCAGAGCAAGTATCAATTTGTATTTGATATAAAGAACGTAATAGTCCATTGGTTATAAGATACTGAATATTAAATTCTGAAAGTCAAACAGTGTCATTGGTTCCTAGCTGCTATACCACTGGAGGGCCTTAAATATTTATTATCAAATATTTGACAGGTGCTGGATATGAGGAAGAAATCTCCATTGCGCTTCCTATTCCCTTCAGCAAACTTGCCTTCATACAGGACTGTGCAGTAATATGGTGTGAGCATTTCAGGAGAATGAAAGATGTCACCGGATCCACAAATAGGGAATACAGCCAGATAAATGGTCTGGAAATGATTTAAGCAAGTGGACTGAGTCAAGATTTTGGGCAGACAGATATTCCGTCCCTCACACAGAATTATTATTATTTTTCTGAGAAAACTAATTCCTTATAAATCACAGGTGCAAACCCTTAGTGAAATGAACCATATAAAATTCTCCCTTCTCCCAGGAGTGTGTGCAGTTCCTGTTCAATTTACTATCAGTCTAATTTGTTGTCACTAATTCTTCAACAAATTAGTCTTAGTATGCTAATCACTATTATTTTAAGGTAGCCGTTTATCCTCTCAGTTTATCCGCATTTGATTTGCCTTATAAAAAGCTTCTGCCACCTGTTTTTCTTTCCTTTAATAATGCAGCAAATCAAATTAACATTCCTTCAAAGAAGCCGATTTAATGGCAGAACAAAATTCCTTCAGTGCTTGAAGCACAAAACCTTTTAAATGGAGGCATATAAATAGTACAACTCTGGAGCACACTTTCCACCTAAAATATGACTGAGCTATAAATGCATGCTGTGAACCACAAATTAATTAAAATACTTTTCCATGATAGCTTGGAGAATTAGAAACATGATGTATAGCTAACGTGTAGGCAAAAGCTTTCTGGAAGAGCACACATTTTTAAATCTGAAGTTCCGAGTCCAATCCCTGGTGCTTTCAGTAAACAATCTGAAATGACGGAGCTGAAATTGATAGATATTTTGTACAAGGTACTATGGGAACAGAGGTAATATGGGAAGTTTTCTCACAACCATGTATGACTACTTGTTTATGGAGTCCATTTGGCTCTCATCAGATTAAGAGCAGTGTTTTTAGTGGAGATGCCAGGGATTGAATCTGGGAGTCCAATGATCTTCGATGTACAAAGCATGTCATCTGCCACCGAGCAATGGCTCCTTCCAAGCAGTGGTGGCTCATGGGAGAGGATTGGAGCAGCAGTAGGGTCATCCTGGCAGCATCACCAACAGCATTGCACTCGGTTTATGGATGGGGATGGGGCAAGATGAGGCAGTGGGATTATGTACTTGCAGGGCCATAACTACTGCCAACTTGGAGCTCCCTCAAATTTCCCACTGTTACCTCAACTGATGACCTCAGTGATACCACTGGGAGGACACATATGAACCAATAGAGGCCATCCTGGTGCTTTTAGGCTCGCCTCCCTCTTCCTGCTGAAAAAGGCTTAAAAGGAGCCTCTTGTGGCCAAATGAATGCTCTTTTCAAGCCGACAGTAACTGGGGTGTGGCAGGAGTGCATTGTGAGACCTGGCGGCAGAGGGTTGCAAAGGGGAATATGCCCTGAACAGCGAATTGGTTGGACAATTGCATCACAAAATTCAGATAAGTAAAAACTTGGAAGGATTGCTGCGCTTCAGTTCCCATTATCTTTTTGATCAATTCAGCTTTGAATGTGAAGTGAATCAAATTTCT
The DNA here is from genome assembly GCF_965207765.1 of Zootoca vivipara. Taxonomy (NCBI): domain Eukaryota; kingdom Metazoa; phylum Chordata; class Lepidosauria; order Squamata; family Lacertidae; genus Zootoca; species Zootoca vivipara. The sequence continues at coordinate 17,329,195 of NC_142587.1, read as the reverse complement.
CCCTTACATAGGAGACCATTTCAGTCTTTCTGATAAATACTTCGAGGTTAGAGCAGGATGAGGTGATCACCTCCCCACAAATGCAGTCTACATGTAGAGGGAATGCCTGAGAGACAAGATTCAAATCCCCGCTCAGCAACGAAGCTCCTTGGGCTGTCTCTCAGCCTAACCTACCTCAGAAGGTGGTTTGGGGGATTAAATGAGGGGGTACTCCTTAAAGAAAAAGGTGGGATATAAATGCAAGAAATAAGATAATAACAGTATGTTAGTGTAGTGCCTACCTGTATTGATGTCAAAAGGAAGTCTTTCCTACATGCTCTAGGAGTATGGAAGTGTGCAATTTTAAATCTCTGGAGGAGGAGGGGATAAATCTCCCCTCCATGCATTCTCCATTTCTGGTAATGTTCCCCCACCCACATTCCTGGGAAGCCTGTAATTAATACAAGTACTGTACTAAGGGAAGGTAGCTGCACATTAAACAAACTTTCAAAACAAGCATGCATGGAGTGTGGTTGTCATATGTCCTCTTTTTCCAGGACATGTCTATTTTTCATGCGTAGAGTTGTCTATAGTCGTCCATAGAGATCCATAGGTGAAAGCAGAAGTCGGCAAATGTGTCCTTTCTTTCTCGCTCTCTCTTCAAAATATGGCAACCCTATTTGTCTCGGCCTCACTTTTGGGGAACTAATGGCTTTCCTGTGCCTATTTCCAAACTACTAGCACCAAGTGCAGCGAATCAACGGATAAAATTGCCCCTCCACACCAGTCAGCCTGGCTGCCAGTTGGGGAGGCTTGCCTGTGCTTGAAAGACAATGTGATATATGAAGCAAAAATGAAAATTGGTAGGGGATATTCATCAAGCGGGTGGCGCTGTCTTCTAAACCACAGAGCCTAGGGCTTGCTGATCAGAAGGTCAGCGGTTTGAATCCCCGTGACGGGGTGAGCTCCTGTGGCTCGGTCCGAGCTCCTGCCAACCTAGCAGTTTGAAAGCACGTCAAAGTGCAAGTAGATAAATAGGTACCGCTACAGAGGGGAGGTAAACGGCGTTTCCGTGTCTTACTCTGGTTCGCCAGAAGCGGTTTAGTCATGCTGGCCACATGACCCGGAAGCTGTACGTCAGCTCCCTTGGCTAATAAAGCGAGATGAGCACCGCAACCCCAGAGTCGTCCGCGACTGGACCTAATGGTCAGGGGTCCCTTTACCTTTACCTTTATTCATCAAGCAGTACCTGCAATTCTCAGGTACTCCATTTTCATGGTAGGTCCGGGGGGGGGGGAGGTGGAAAGACAACATGCTCATGTTTACCAAAGCAGGTCTACAATCAGAATAGAAATATGAATGGAAGACGAAGCAACTCAGGGGATCTGCTTGGTATTTGCCTTTCTTTAATGGGCAACCATTAGCAGTTCCTTTTGTTGTGCCAAGCTACTATTAGCAATCTCAGCAGTAACTCTGGCACATTTCAGCTTGGCAAACAAATTCTCTTGCAATAGACTTAGCAGTCTCCATTTGGAATATAGCACAATGTGCAAGCCGCTGTAAGAGGCCACACACATTATGTTTATCTGTTGTGTGCTGCCTTTAATAACCCAAGGCAAATCAAATGCAGATAAACTGGCAAGTCCAAAGAATTTTAGTGAGGAGTAGGGTTTATTGGTTTCAGTTTACTCCCAACCCAAGCAGGTGTGCTTAGGATCATGGTTTAAGGACAGGGCTGAAGTATGATCTGTTTAGAATAACATTTACTTTCCATTTTGGCTAGACAAAGGGTTTTTCAGCCGGAACTCGCTGGAACTCAGTTCCAGTACCTTTCAGGTGGGTACCATTGCCATTAGAAGAGAATAAGGGAGGCGTTCATGGTGAGTTCCATTACCTCTTTTTCTAGAAAAATAGCCCTGGATAGACAAAACCAGGAGGAAAATTTTGTAGTGTTTGTGAGATGGGTCTTGGATTTCTGTCAAAAAAACCTAAGCCCTAGCTAGATTTATTTTCCGATCCTGTTTTCAGTACCATATTTATGATTGGCTATGGAATTCTATATGTATTCAGACCTCTGCAAATAGTGTGACATGCATGGGACAGGTTGGGTCATTCTCATCACCCTCTTATCTTAAATACCATTGATAACACATTCTCTGCAAAGTGAGGCATTGCGGAGGCCTCTGCTGTCACATGCCAAACAATCTACCCAGTTGCCGACACTTCTGGCAAGACAAAGTGAGACTCAACCCAGGGATAGGGACATTTTTGGACTTCAACTCCCATAAGCCCTGAGTGACATAGGCCAATGGCAGGACTATGGCAGTTGTAGTCCAACAACATCTAGAGGCCCACACTTTCCCAAGCATGTCATAGAGAGTTACAAGTGGAATCCAGTATAGGTTTCCAAAATTAATTCCTCACCCCCCAAAAAAAATCCATCACATTTTTTTTATTCAAGGGAGGAATTAACAAATCCAGTCCAATCTGTTTTAAAATGCAATTTGAGAACTTTCCTATTATCCAAAGAAGGCTGCAAAACCTGGGTAGAAAGGAGCAAGGCAAATCAGATGATAAATATCTCCTATATAACAGTTAAATGCTTCTCCTCCTCGCAACCCCCCACCCTCCATGAACATTTAGAAACTTGCAACTGGAACTCTGAAACACTTTCTGTTTCATACAAATTGTGTTGACCTGATGGCTCATTTATATGGAATATATAACAGACTCATACTGAAAACAGCCAGATTATTAAAATCTGATTTTTACATAACAGGCCCTGACAACAGAGCCCAAACGTTATTCCCGCTCTTGCACTAGCCTTGGAGTTCTTACCTTGCAGATGAATATTATTCATCTGGGGATTGATTAGGCTATGAGCAGTTATACTGACTAATAAATGATAAAGCAGTTTTTGTTGAGTTTGTAAGGTCTATCAAAGCTGCATTCTTAAGGGAGATTTAACAACAACAACAAAAAACCCACCAAGCAATAAAAAGGCAATCTTTTAATAAGATTGAGAGGTTTAGCTGGGAATTAAGTTAGAACATGACAGTATTAGATCCCTTAGTACTTTCAGCAGAAAGTAGATAATGCTATTTTCTGGAGGGCATCCATATATAGGATTTAGTAAATTTCCTTTAGACCTGCCAAACACTTGTCTCTTTCTTTCTGTTACTAAATTGCAGGTACTTTTTCCAACACGCCCCCCAGCAGTATCTGTTAATTCAAAGGGCAGCTGTACTGGAAAGCATGTGATTATTAGTGGCAATAAATTTCAGGAGAACAAATGGCTAAGGAGCAAAACCTAACACAAATCCAGAGTTGAGTCCCTAAGATGATTGGATGGTGCCTTGTACTCCTCCTTCCGGCAACTCTTGCAGCCAAGCTGGTGTCAAACGTATTGCTCTGCTTTCCTTTGGACCACATCAGCAGGACTAAGAGGGGAGTCTTGTCACCAGGGCATCCCAGGATGTCCATACACACTGCCCAGCCATGCATACCGTGGAAGTCACTTCAGTGCTGCTAATATAGTCGTTTGACTTCACTCCCTCATTTGCTTTCCAATGATGGCAGCTAACGGATTGAGGTTGAATCCTGACAAGACAGAAGTACTGTTTTTGAGGAACAGGAGGCAGGCAGGTGTGGAGGATTCCCTGGTCCTGAATGGGGTAACTGTGCCCCTGAAGGACCAGGTGCGCAGCCTGGGAGTCATTTTGGACTCACAGCTGTCCATGGAGGCACAGGTTAATTCTGTGTTCAGGGCAGCTGTCTATCAGCTCCATCTGGTACGCAGGCTGCGACCCCACCTGCCCGCAGACTGTCTCACCAGAGTGGTGCATGCTCTGGTTATCTCCTGCTTGGACTACTGCAATGCGCTCTATGTGGGGCTACCTTTGAAGGTGACCTGGAAACTGCAATTAATCCAGAATGAGGCAGCTAGACTAGTGACTGGGAGTGGCCGCCGGGACCACATAACACCGGTCCTGAGAGATCTACACTGGCTCCCAGTATGTTTCCAAGCACAGTTCAAAGTGTTGGTACTGACCTTTAAAGCCCTAAATGGACTCGGTCCTGTATATCTGAAGGAGCGTCTCCACCCCCATCATTCAGCCCGGACACTGAGATCCAGCGCCGAGGGCCTTCTGGCAGTTCCCTCACCGCGAGAGGTGAGGTTGCAGGGAACCACACAGAGGGCCTTCTCAGTAGTGGCACCCGCCCTGTGGAACGCCCTCCCAGCAGATGTCAAGACAATAAGCAATTATTTTACTTTTAGAAGACAACTGAAGGCGGCCCTGTTTAGGGAAGTTTTTAATGTTTGATGCTGTACTGCTTTTAATATTCGGTTGGAAGCTGCCCAGAGTGGCTGGGGAAACCCAGCCAGATGGGTGGGGTATAAATAATTATTATTATTATTATTATTATAATAATTATTATTATTATTCCATTGTTTTTTGAGACAGATGGATGCTAGCAGCATAGCTGTCAAGTTTTCCCTTTTCTCGCGAGGAAGCCTATTCAGCATAAGGGAATTTCCTTTTAAAAAAGGGAGAACTTGACAGCTATGGCTAGCAGTAATTGTACAAGATGGGGCAGTTGTAGAGAGCCAGTGAAGAGCCCTTTAAGATGAGTTGACCAATCTAGAACAGTGGAAGGAGGAGGAATAGCCTCATCTAGAATTAACTCATTAAGCTCCCTCTTACTCTCTTCCTTTTGGAGAAAATAATGAGTAATTTTACTCTGTCTCTTTCAGGATTCTAGGGAGCTGATTAAAAGGACTGGCATGATTCCTAGATCTTTGCAGTTCTTTCTAGTAAGTACCACAGTAATTATAGTTATTTGTTGGTGGTTTACTGAAGTCAGTTATCTCCAAATACGGCGGCCTTGAATTTACAAGTCAATGCCATCCAGCAGAAGAAAACATTTTGGAGACTTGCTGTAGCTGCCACTTGGTCTTGCCAGCAGTTCTAATAATTGGGGTGTTTCTCTTCCTTAATTTATAACTTATATCTTGTAAAATTTGACATATCCTTGTGTTTGGCACTGCCTGGCAAAGTGTTTAGCCCAGCCCACCTTCATGCAGCCTCACAGTTTAAGGGGAGTTAGAAAAATAAAATAATGAGATAAAATAATAAATTAAAACAACAAAACAAAGCACTAAAATGAGTTAAGAAGTAAAATGGAGAAGGGTAAAAAGAAGTGCTAAGGGTTTGTTATAGAGCCAAAACTTGCCTTAGAGTTGGCCTTAGAGCTTCAAGCACTCGGCAGCCATCTTGGTCATCGTCTCTCCAAAAAGGAAGGTCCAGTGAAGTTTATGGATAGCTTTGAATGGGAAAAAGAGCCAGGTTCAAGTCCAAACTCAGCTATGGGTGCTTTAACCCATGGGAAAAGGTGCCCCAGGTTTCAAAATTTTGGAAAATATGGATCTAGGGACATAGTAAGAGCTATAGAAGACTGAGGAAATTTGAGGAGAAGAAAGGGCTCAGGCAACAGTATCAGACCCATTATAAGGCATGATGCTACATTCTCAACTGGATTCTTCCAACGAAAATACTTTAGTGGAATTTGTGAATGTGCCTCATCTCCGAACAAGTGCACACCCACACTTCAACTTTTCCCATGATTTCTAGGCGTGGGTCCAAGAGGTTTTGTTCTTTTGCTCTGCCAGTTTTGCGTGGGGAAACTCGCCGCTTGCCACTGAATTGTAACAAACGCCACTTGGGTTTTCTACGGACTGATATTTGTTCCAATTCAGTCGTAAACAGTGGGTTTACTACCTGTGCCTAGAAATCATGAGACAAGTGGAATAAAAGATGGGAAAAGTGGAAAAGTGGTAAATTAAACATCACCTACAGTGGCTTCAAATTGGAAGAAATGGGGCTTGGTTAAGTAGTCTTTCTATATTATTTGTTCTTTTTCTTGCTTTTTTTATTGAAACCACCATGCACACATACACCATATTTTATTTTCAAGTAGTGGAAGTGTTGTCCTCTTAAAATAGCTTATATTGCAGTAATTAAGTCATGTATAAAAACAGGGTTATGAATTTTCAATTATTGAGTTATATTCCAGCAATATAATGCTATCCCCCCAAAAAATGACATTGTGTGAGGCAGGTGGAGGGTTTGAAGGAGACATATTAGATCATGGTCTCTCTGTGTGCTGTGTGTGTGTGTGTGTGTGTGTGTGTGTGTGTGTGTGTGTAGAGAGAGAGAGAGAGAGAGAGAGAGAGAGAGAGAGAGAGAGAGAGAGAGAGAGAGAGAGAGAAGACACTGCAGGCTGTACTCAGCAGGGGGTGGGATGTAAGTGACAATGATAGGTCGCTGTAATAGTAAGCCTTCTGTAGGTACCAGTAGATCACTGAAGCAATAATACTGTCAGTTTGAAATAAAGTACCTCTGGGAAACTAATGAGTGCCAACGTTTTGGATGCAATCATTTTCAAAAAGAAAACTGTAACAAAAATATTTTGTGTGTGTGCATGCACGGGCTTTACAGTGAATTCAGCTGTGGGTCAAGTCAAATAGGGAATATTCAGAGGGACTTGAGCATCAGAGATGTAAGGTGCAGACAGCCATTGATCACTACAAATTAGCTTAGATGGCCCTGAGCTGGAAGGCCAAATTGGCAGGAAATTTGTATTCCTGATTTTTTAACAATGGCAGCCAAAAAATGAACGCTTCGTTATACTGCTGAAATTAAGAACCTGTGGTGGTGGTGGATACAAACAGTCGTGGAAGGACTGTAAGCTCAGTTCAGTTCTGGTACTCAAAACAATTTCAGAATTGTCAGGTTTTTCTACAGGGGATTGACACCCCCAGCTTTTATTGCTCTCCAACCCTGCCTACCTGCCAACCCCACCCCCACCTTTGTCAACCCTTCCCTTTGCAACTTGCCCAAGCTTCTCTCCCTGCACACCTCCCCCAAGCTCCTCCTCCCTTTACATTTCACCTGCACATCCTATTCCCTTACAGCTGTCCCCCCCCCAAAAAAAAACCCGCGTCAAAGCCCCGGATGGAAAGGGCCCTTGACTGCTGGCAGACCCTCCAAGTGTCCCTATTTTCCAGAGATGTCCCAGAAATACAGTCATCCTTGGTTGAAGCAGCCTTGCCTCCTCCTTGCCCACTCTCCAGCAGCTGCTACAAGCTGCCCTAGGGAGGAGGCCAGTAGCAGCGGCCATAGAGCGGCTCTCTTACCACCGCTGCTGCTAAGCGCAAGCTCCAGCTCATCCTCCTCCCTGAGTTTGGCAGGGAAAACAGGGACATTCTGGGCTCAAATCAGAAGCCAGGATGGGTTTCGTAATTCCAGGACTGTCCCTGCAAAATCGGGACACTTGGAGGGTATGCAAAGAGGATTTGGTGACAAACCTGGAGGCTCCAGGGCCTGGCAGTGTGCCAGGGCAGCTGCTCTACTGGGCAGCAGCAGCTAGCATGCTAGGGTCCTGCTGTGCCACCACCCTCCCCAAAGCAAAGTGTCTGCTGCTACCGTAATTGGGTTGGAGCATGGACTGGGTTGTGGTGAGGTCAGGGCTGCCTGGGTGCAGTGAATCCAGCCCTCTCTCTCTCTTTTCCTCTTTTTTTTAAAAATAAATAAATAAAGTTTATTGATTTTTTTTTTCTTGCAACATATCAACTTTTCTTGCCATTGTTCTTTGGATGGTACTTCTCCAGTCTTCCAATTTTGTGCTATTAACATTCATGCTGCTGTTGTAGCATACATAAATAATGTCCGTTTTTCTTTCGGCAACTCTTGCCCCAGAATACCCAACAAAATACCCAACAAAAAAAAGCTTCTGGTTTTTTTTTTAACAAATGTTATTTTAAACATTTTCCCCCCAATTCATTGTATATCATTTCCCATTTTTTAAAAAAATAATCTTGCAATCCCACCACATATGGTAAAATGTTCCTTCCCCTTCTTTACATCTCCAACCGTTCTTTTGTTCTGTTTTATACATTTTTGCCAATTTTACTGGTGTGGTATACCGCTTACACATCATTTTCATGTAATTCTCTTTTAACAATATGCAATCCGTAAATTTCAAATTCACTTTCCATAACCTTATCCAATCCTCAAATTGTATATTATGACCTAGTTTAGAATTGTCGTCTATAATATCCAATATAGAATCCTTGGAAAAGACCCTGATGTTGGGAAAGATGGAGGGCACTAGGAGAAGGGGACGACAGAGGACGAGATGGTTGGACAGTGTTCTCGAAGCTACGAACATGAGTTTGACCAAAATGCGGGAGGCAGTGCAAGACAGGAGTGCCTGGCGTGCTATGGTCCATGGGGTCACGAAGAGTCGGACACGACTAAACGACTAAACAACAACAATATCCTTTTGGAATTTGGAAACTGTGTAAGTAAATCCTCTCTTGATGTCTTCTTTGAAGATTTCATTTAGTTGCCTGTAGTGCAACCAACTCTGAAGGTGTTCCGGGAATATAGCCCTCTCAATAGGGTGCCCACAAAGCCCTGGCCTCGCAGTCACCTGTCTCCCCTTATTCCAGTAAATACCAGTGGTGTCAATGGCCGCGTTAGGACATCACCTCAGGTGTTCCTGCTACTGGGGCATGAGTCTGACTATGCTGGTCACTGTTGCGATTTGAAATATCAAGGCTTACTGGGGGAAAGGAAGCGAGGGAGGGAAGACAGTTGTGTACTCTCAACAGCAGCTTGAATTACATCCTAGGATGATTTTCCACAGAAAAAATATATAGTTGTAATTATTTTCTTGGCTCGCATGTAATTCAGAGAGATACTTACTAGCTCTCTCTACAGGAGTTTCTGTAAGCTAAATACATCAATGGGCACAAATGTTGCTTCCCCACTGAGCTGAAGCTTCTCAAGCTGTGACTCTAACCAGGAAGTTGGTGGCAAGGAAATATAAGTGGTGCGTATTTGCTTTCCCTACCCAGTTTCTAGCTACCACTTTGTGTGAGATCTATAATTAACTGCAGAAAGGAGAAGGGAAAAGAAGAACTGTAACGCTGAACATTGGAAAAGGAAAGCTTGCACAAATTAGCAGTTCCCAAATTACCATAGTTTTATTCCTTTTTTTTTGTTCCAACAATTATTGAGGTCTTGGTTAATTAAACAAATCTTCTGTGCCACTGTGTTGCATGGAGATTAAGCAGCCAGTGTGTGTGTCAGATTGCAGCCACCATTTTTTTTTTTTAAAAAAACTGCACTACAAAAGAAATGATAGAAGAGAGGTTACTCTACATATACTACCATGTTGAATATGCAATTACTGGGTTTGTATGTTTTTGCCCACATACTGCATTATGCAGTTGTTGTTGTTGTTGTGGTGGTGGTGTGTGTGTGTGTGTGTGTGTGTGTGTGGTGTGTGTGTGTGTGTGTTTTAACGGAGCATTCCATAGGCAAAATGTAAGCTATTGGCAGATACAATTGTACCAATTCTCATTTTGCTTTATAGAAATTATGAAGGGTGGAGTGGGGTGAGGAATGATTCTGCTCCTAAAATTGGATTTCCACATTAATATTGAACATGGTAAAAGTCACCAGTGGTGTGTTGTGGTGAGTTTCCTAACATGCTACAGCAAAGTAAATGAACACATTATACTGTGGGTGGTGACAACATCCTCCAGTGTGTAATATTGGCAAGGGGGTAGAGGGAGAAATGCTTAGTAGAGGTGGGAGAATCTGTCGGTTTCAGTTCCCTCGGATTCCCATTTTTCCAATCTTATATTCAATTCTCCAAATTTCTGCAGAAATGTATGGGTTTATATATTTATATATTTTAAAAAATTCTCATGAAAATTCATCAGCATTTTGGTGTGGATTTCCCCTAGAAAAACACATTTCCCCATGCAAAAAAGTACACTTTTTTGCAAACAATTTCTGCTAATGTAATGCATTTTTGTGTGCCATGTTCTCTAATATATTTATTCTTATGCACACTTTCACCTAATATATGCATTTTTGTAGACACTGGTTGGAGACGTACATCACAAAAATTTGCTTAAGTTTGAATTTTGAAGGATACCTGGGTTTTGGTTCGCTTGTTGTCTTTGGGTCTTTGGCTGTCAGTGCAACTTCTTGGCAGCAGAATTGAGGCCAAGGCTGCCTGAGGTGACTCTTCCTCCACTTTTTGAATGGTGCCACAGGGTCTTCTCCAAGTGGATTGCTAATGCCCTTGCCTTCTGACAGATCTCTTCTGGTTGTTGCTACAGGAACCATGTCAATGCAACTTCTGGCAGCAGAATTGTGCCACAGGAACCATGACACGGGACACTTTAAAGTACAAAGCACTTGCTTAAACCTCTCCTGTCAAAATTACGGGGCATGCTCCACAGTCCTATTTGTTTAAAAAGGTAAAGGTAAAGGGGCCCCTGACCATCAGGTCCAGTCGTGTCCGACTCTGGGGTTGTGGCGCTCATCTCGCTCTATAGGCCGAGGGAGCCAGCGTTTGTCCGCAGACAGCTTCCGGGTCATGTGGCCAGCATGACAAAGCTGCTTCTGGTGAACCAGAGCAGCACACGGAAACACTGTTTACCTTCCCGCCGGAGCGGTCCCTATTTATCTACTTGCACTTTGATGTGCTTTCGAACTGCTAGGTGTGCAGGAGCTAGGACCGAGCAACAGGAACTCACCCCATTGCAGGGATTCGAACCGCCGACCTTCTGATCAGCAAGCCCTAGACTCTGTTGGTTTAACCCACAGCGCCACCTGGGTCCCTATTTATTTACTTGGAAGCAAATCCCTTTGCATCCTATGAGGTCCATGCAATTATATGATGCAATTCGAAGCACATTTACTGAGGAATAAAACTAACTGAACTAAGTGGAACTTACATTTGACTAAACCTGCCCTGGTAAATTCATTAACTTTCACTGTATCGTATCCTTGAATTTGAGACGTCAGCTTCTGTTTCTTGAGTCCAACCTTGGACAAGTTAGGGTTCTAAGGGCAATGATTGTTGTTGAAAGATTGATTCTTCACACCAAATGAAGTATGTTAGACTAATAGCTTGTTTGAAATTGCAATGTTTGGGACAATTGCATTCACAAGGACACCCAACTCAAGCCAGTACCATAATTTATGGCACTCATTCATGAACTTTCCTCATAAAGTTAACAATTGGGAGAAGGCTGAAAAGCCACAAGGATATCCATGGTAGCTGTAATTTCAATGAACTAGGTAGAAAATAATGGTCAGTATTTCAGAAATAGAGATTTTGTGGTTTCGGGTATGTCTCTCAAAACACCACATTTATTATAGAATAAGATAGTGATTTTACATGACACCAAAACTTCCAAAAAAGAAGATGAAATTACAAAAAAAAAAAACCTCACACATTGCATGCTTGAATTGCATGTAAATAAATATCCAGATCAAGGGGATTTAGACTAATACAAATATTCTATGGTTCTTTTCTGATATATGAAACATCTATGTAGATTTACTGCTTGACCAATTTGACCATATAACTACACAGAAGTGATCTTTAGTGCAAGCATTCCCCAAATGGGGTCTTCAGACCACCACCGGTGGTCCACAAACTTCAGACGGTTGGTCCAAGATGCAGCTGTGAATTTGTAGTTGAAGATGAGAAATGGCACGTCCATTCAATTAAATATTCATCCAGATCTTGTGTTGCACTTTTTGCCTCTTTTATTACATATATTGGATTTTATTGTTTTTCAGTTCAAACTCTATGGAAGACCAATTGTAATACAATATAAAAAGAAAACAAACAATATAAGTACAAATAAAAAACCATATAGCATCTAGCACATCACATTACAATTGCTACAACTGCAGGCCCACCAGTTTTAAAGGGGTCCATGCAAAGAAGTTTGTGAACCATTCTTTCAGTGAATATGAGTAACTTAGAAATGAATGGTATTATTAAGATTCATTGATTTTCTTGACATCTATGTGCATGTAACTTCCTCTTGATGGACACATTGCTTCCAATCCTGAGCTCCACATGAGTGTCAGAACATGCAAACACTTTCCTATTTGAGTGTTGTTAAATAGACAGGGGGCAATGGGATGTGCTGTGCACATGAAGATGACCCCTCAAGGGAAACAAAATAATAAAAAAATTCATTCCAGCAGCACCTTAAAGACCAACTAAGTTTTTATTTTGGCATGAGCTTTCATGTGCATGCACACGTCTTCAGATACTTCAGATATGGTATCTGAAGAAGTGTGCATGCACACGAAAGCTCATACCAAAATAAAAACTTAGTTGGTCTTTAAGGTGCTGCTGGAAGGATTTCCACCCCCCGACTACATCAGACCAACATGGCTACCTACCTGTAACTAGAACTATGGAAGGCACCACATTGAGCTGCAGGAAATGGAAGTCCATCAAGGTATCTGAAGAAGTGTGCATGCACACGAAAGCTCATACCCAAATAAAAACTTAGTTGGTCTTTAAGGTGCTGCTGGAAGGAATTTTTTTATTTTGTTTCGACTACGTCAGACCAACACGGCTACCTACCTGTAACTTAAGTAAGGGGTGAGTGTGGTGTCAGAATACTGCTGGACTCCATCTCCCAGCATTGGTGATGTTGGCAGGGGTTGAGAGTAACTGAAGGGCACCACATTGGCAACTTTGCTTTAAGTTAATAGGAGATATGTGGACACAGGAGCTCTGGTCACACATGCCATCATGTGCAAAGAATCACTGTATCTGGGAAAAGAGATGGAAATGTAACACACTCTGTTGGATCCAGGTCTGGATTACTGAAATGAGCAGAAGTACTTTTAGCCTCCCTCCAGTGATGCCCGCAAATGTTCTTCCATACAGTAGAATTATTGCCAATCACTCACTGGGAAAATATAATTACGATGAGGATTTTACTAGTTACCGAATGAACTTAGAATTTAGTCTTGGAAACATTTATTTTGAATTAGATTTTGTTATCATTTAACTTTTAAGAATGTTAGGATGACAGCCTTAAATGACGTTCTCTTGCCTTCTTTTCTAAAAGGCATCAGAAAGTGTGGGTAATGTTCCATTCTAAAGGCATGGCAGATTGAATTTCACCCCAGTTTCAACTGTCAAAGGAACCCTTTTTTCTTTATTTCCAGGTTGTCATCTGTACAAATCTTTCACATGGCTTAGAAAGTTTTGAACCATTCCAAACAATTATTTGGTGAATGATGGAAAGGCTTCTACAATAAATTGCTTTTATGGACTATCCATTCTAGAAATAAGTAGTTTAAAGTGCAGCTTTCAACAATTACCTAAAAGCAAGCATTTTTTCATGTAACCTGCTTTTTCTTCTTCAACATTTCTCAAGCCCAGTTCGTGACATTTTGCTGATAAGCCCAACTTATTTAACCACTAAGGTAAAAAAATAAAAGTAAAAAATCAGCCCAAGCACTTTTATGAATCATGGTTTCTTTTTTCTGAATTTGGTCAACAGTATAAGTTACTGTTTCTTAAAATTGTTTCAGTTTTGGTTTATCTCAACAATCAGTTGATACAGTTGAAGGCAGAGCATTAATTTTTTATTCATAATTTCAGTTATTAAAATATGCATAGAGCCATACAGAATATCGGAGTGATGCACAGCAAAAATCTGCAAGAACAGGAAAGGTGGGGAGGAAGCAGTAAACCTAAAGAGTGGTAGAGCCAGAACTACAAAGATTGCATGACTGGCGGGCTGCATTCCAACCAGTGGGATCTTCTAGCTGTACAAGCCTACGCCTACTTGCTAAACTGACCATCTGCTACCTGATCTGTGTGTCTTTTCCAGAATGCCTGCAAAATGCAAAAGGGAAGACGGATGCCTGCCAAGTCATTTCCTGTTTTAATTTTGTGCCTAAATATTTTCTGCAATAGCCTTTCAATTATTCATTTGAAATTAAACGCAACTAAACAGGCCGCTTCTCTTCATTTCTTGATGTTATGGATTTATTCCTAACTGTAATATTTCGTTTACTTTAGACGGGAGAACAAGTTCTATATCAGAGTGAACTTCAGCTTTTGAATATAAATAAATATGAACAGCTACAAAGCAGCTTATAATTTTAGAAAGGACATCAATAATTCAATCTCTGGGCTATTTTTATTCCCCCCCCCAAGGAAAATTAATGTTTGTGCACATGTCGGAATAGGTATTGGTTAATCAACTATCCCCCAAGTTTATATCCTGCATTCATGAGTAGGAAACCTTTTCTGTTGTTGTTGAGGGCCACATACCCTTAGATATAATCTGTGTTGGGGAGTATGCTGCCAGTGGGTAGAGCCAGAATTGAAAATTGGTGGATGATAATTCTTTCACCTCTTTTCCTTCTCTGCCGGCCCTTCACCCCCACCCACTTCTCTTTTACTTCTCACCCAGCAGGCTGTTTGTGTGGGATGTTACACATAGATAGCATTCAAGTACAACATTCCTAGAGTGGACATGAAAGGGGATCTTTGCTCCCAGAGCCGTATTTCCCATTGGTCTTAGTGGTTCATTCCGTCAGGGCGCCAGCCTCTCAGGGGCACCCTAGCTAGCGGGGGAGCTGTGCTGTTTTGCGGGCAACCTCCCCTTTCCCTGCACGCCCGCCAGCTGCACCCCGCCAACTATATGGCTGGCGGGCATGCAACTTCCTTCCCAAGCCTCCACAGGAGGAGAGCAATCCCTGCAGAGGCTTAGGATGGAAGCTGCCCTCCAAAGCCTCTGCATATGCTAAAGACAGCCCTGCTCCCAGTTGTTGTCCTCATCCTGCTTCCTAGCAAAGGGTGGCACATAGCCTTCCCGGGCTGCCTTCTTGGGTGCCCTGAAGCCGGAGAGCATGTCCGCCAGCACGTTTTCCTGCTTGATCGCCACCACCGATTGGTGATCAGGGCGGTGGGGGAGCCAGAGAACTAGGACAAACTCCCTCTACAAGTGACTAGAGGTGGGCGTGACCTTACCTGCCCAGGTACCAAAAGGGGCAATGCAGGCGCCACTCTCTCTCTTCTCCATCTTGCTTTTGTTGAGTGAGCAGCAGTGACTGCCTGTCTGCAGTCACTGGGACTCCCATATGGGGTAGTTCCACTTTTATATACTTTGTAATGTAAGTCTGCCTTCAGGGATCCATCTGAGAACTGAATGTCTGAGTAAACTTCTTTTATAATACTTTACACAAGGTTTGCTTGTGTCTATTCTTTTTAAGGGGTAAAAAAGGGGATTACCAGGAATCCTATATTGAGAAACTTAAGTTAGCTTGCAGCAAGCTAACCGCTGTGTGTTTAAAAGGGGAATGCACTCTGCTAAGTAAAGGAACTTGCTAACACAAGTTAGGAAGGATATTATTAAACAATATATCCTGTCCTGCCTCCCTGAACATTCCCACTGTCTGGAGACAGCTGCACATGTGCAAATACTCCACTCCACTTAAATTAAGCTTGAATAAAGTTTTTTGGGGCTTTGGGTGGAGGTGATCTCAATGGAGGGTTCAGCTAGGAAGGCAAGAATTAACCTTCCTTGCCCATCTTCAGTCTCAAGTAAGATCACACAAAAACACAAAAACACTATTTTAGAATGTGTTTCTCTCTCTCTCTCTCTCTCTCTCTCTCTCTCTCTCTCTCTCTCTCTCTCTCTCTCTCTCTCTCTCTCTCTCTCGGATATACTTGTTGCCCTGAGCTCCTTCAGAAGGAAAGCGGGATATAAATGTATTAAAGGGTTGCCAACTCATGAGTGTGTCAAGCTGTTTTTTTTGGGGTCCCACAATATCTTTGGCTGCCCCCACCTCAATGGAGGAGGCTGAGCACAGTGTGGCTTCAATAGCCGGCTCCTCCTCCTTCTGCCCTAGAAGGATGCTCAGCGCAAGAGAAGAGGAACTGCCTGCTATTGAAGCCATGCTGCACGTGGCTCCATACTTGTCCTTCTTCTGATGATGTGATGTCATGTGTGTGACATCACATGCACACGTCACAATGCAATGTCACACACGCGACACCAGACCATCTCAAACTTTGGCGCAACTTGGCGCCTCTGATGGATTAAATAAATGAACAGATAAATAAATAAAATTAATGTGTGCCAGTTAAATGAAAATGGGTGTTTGACATAGATGGATAGATAGATGATTAGATAGATAGATAGATGATTAGATAGCCCCTGGGGGTACCCCTAAACATTTTGTAAATCTAAGTTTGGGCTCATTGAGGGGCAGTACTTCGATATGAGTAGGAAAATGAGAGTACCCCTAAACATTTTTTTAAGTAAAAAGCACTGCATGCATGCATGCATACATACATACATACATACATACATACATACATACATACATACATACATAGGATGAGTCTGGAACTTTGAATTCCTATCCTTGTACAGTGTACACAAAATAAATAGGAAAGCCAATTGCACACAGTTGTGTAACTGCGATGCTGGAGTGACTCCAAGTCCCAGCGTAGAAGACAACTGTCTTGAAATGTACATAGTCTTAATTTTCATCTTTTGCAAAATCAGTGAGAGGAGAGGGACAGGAGGATTTTAAAAAGTGGGATCCAGCCTTGTGCACTTAGAAAGCCAAGCTCAGAGGCCTTTTAGAGACACTGTCCATTTTAGTCACCACAGCAGCAGATTTATTTTTATCCTCAGTGCTTTGTTCTAAGGGGAGCAGAGTGAGATTTCCCCTCCACTCACCTTTTTCCCTCTCCATTCTGAGTCGCCCCCTATATATATATATATATATATATATATATATATGCATGCCAGTAGCAGATGTTTCAAAATAATTTTTTTGCAAAATTATTAATAGTAAAAAAAATAAATTTAAAATTTAAAAATGAAGCAGTCATTGTTGATGTTGCACACAAGTGTTTTCATGGGGTGGGTGAAAGGAGGCAAATTGCTTACTAAAACATATTCAAAGTAGCCTGGGGAAGCTGGCTTCACATATGGTCCAGCACAGAGAATGAGGGGGAGGGGGAGAAGGAGGCAAGAGAATGAAATACCTAACAAGTACATTTTATCCTCTCAATTATAACTGGAAGTAGGTTGGCTGTGACTGCTCAGGGTAATTAATTACCTCCTTTGGATACCTGATGTGTCTAGGATCTGCTTTTTTATTGTTTATTCTACTGTGGTTTGCAATTCACAAATTAAAAAAGGAAACAGAAACATAGCCTTTTCCTGATTGGTAAAGCGTAATGAAATGCCGCAGAGCTGCTAAGCACCCTGGTCTTGGAAACAAATTGACTTGCAAGATTAAACACTAGGAGATAGCTTGGAGTTGCAAATTTGCATGGTTAATGTAAACACAGCCCCATGAGCTCACCAGTGTTTCTTTGAAGAATACCCGGTGTGGGGGGCTTTCCCCACTGGGAAAGTGGTCAAGTGTTGTGAAGTGATGGAGGTGGGGACTGGGAATGCCATAGAATTGTAACAGAGCCGAAAGGGATTCTGTCATTCGTACTATGCTGCTATCTAGAACAATGTGTGCACTAAACCTGCTGACGCTCCAGCCACTTTTTAACCTGGCAAGCCATGATCTAGTGCAGGTATTCACTGCACTAGAGGGGCAGAGCAAGAGACCTTTTCAGACTTCAGTGACAGCATGGAGATGGGGATGGGATTGCATGGCAGTCCTCTCTCCTAGTCACCAACCATTTACCTGAAGGACTCTCAAAGTTTTCCTACCCCTGTGAAAGCAACTTCCATGTTTCTGCCCCTTTCTCTAGGCCCCTGTGAATTTATTTAGGATGTTGGTGGGTGTGGGGGTTCTGCTTACCTTATTGTTGTGAGATGGTTGTGGTTGGTGGACATGAGGAACTAGGCTAGTCCTCTAAATAGGCTAGACTGGTGACTGGGAGCGGCCGCTGAGACCGCATAACACCTGTCTTGAAGATCTACATGCGCTCCCAGTACATTTCCGAGCACAATTCAAAGTGTTGGTGCTGACCTTTAAAGCCCTAAATGGCCTCGGTCCAGTATACCTGAAGGAGCGTCTCCACCCCCATCGTTCTGCCTGGACACTGAGGTCCAGTACTGAGGGCCTTCTGGCGGTTCCCTCATTGCGAGAAGCCAAGTTGCAGGGAACCAGGCAGCGGGCCTTCTTGGTAGTGGCACCTGCCCTGTGGAATGCCTCCCATCAGATGTCAAAGAGAAAAACAGCTACCAGATTTTTAGAAGACATCTGAAGGCAGCCCTGTTTAGGGAGGCTTTAAATGTTTACTCAATTATTTTATTTTATTTTTCTGTTGGAAGCTGCCCAGAGTGGCTGGGGAAATTATTATTATTATTAATGTTCCCAGTTAATTAAAGTATTAAAGTCTGGCACCACCTTCCCAAAGCCCAGGAAGCTTCTGCCCAGCTTTGGGAGGGAGACACGATGCTTAAACATCCAACATTGAGAGTCATGTGTGTGACATCCCCCTGCCCCTTCGCCCTTGCAAGCTGGCACCTCTGGCCCTAAATGTTCCCCTACGAAAAATTTCACAAGGCTGAAGAGGACACTGAGATGCTTGTACAGTGATAACTTTCTCCACTCAGTTCGCTAACCCAGTTGCTTATAACCACAAATTATTAGTCTTTCTTTACCGAAGGCTATCTCTAAGTGACTTATTCCCTTATGACATATTTAGCATGTCTACATGTCACAGCGATCTATGATACGGGAGGCCTTGATAAGAGATCCCAGCTGTGCTGACACTTATATTTTACCCCTTGATGCAATTGCATCAGTAGCTTTCTGCAAAGCCTGCTTCATGTTGAATGTCCTTTGCTGCCAAAGCTCAAGACAGTTTCCTTTGGGATCCCCAAACTCTTTACTAGTTCATTAGAGTGATAAGCCTCTGCTCAGTTCTAGCCAGCCGTGCGGTGAAACAGCCCTGTGCTGTCACAAGGATGAAGTACAGAATAGGCTGTGTCAGTGGCGGCGGCGGGGGGGGGGGGGGCTCAAGGACACAACAACAATGAATCTGATTTATTTTACAGTGTGATCTATTTGTATTCATCTGTAAATGTGTGCGATTCTGAAGGAGAGGAATAGGGAGGTTAGTGGATCATTTCATAATTAAAGGAGGAATAGATTTTTTAAAGTTCCCTGTCATCATGGAAGAGTGTTCCTGTTCATTGTGTTAATTTTGTTGTAGCACATAAACTGAATTATTACTGTATGGTGGGAAGTTTTATGTGTATTTGCTTTGCTGTCTTCCAATGTAGTCAACTGTCTTGGCTTTTGAGGACACATTGTATTACAATATGATGTAATTAAATACATCATATTGAAAAGGAGGGCTGCGTTATTTTTGGTGGATCCTGAAAATGATAAGGAAGAAAGTCCCTGTGGTTTTTTGGTAACACCACTCCAGTTTCTGAATGATGGGCAATTCCATGTATTTCCTTTCAATGAGGGAATAATAATAATAATAATAATAATAATAATAATAATAATAATAATTTATTATTTATACCCCGCCCATCTGGCTGGGTTTCCCCAGCCACTCTGGGCAGCTTCCAACCGAATATTAAAAACAGTACAGCATCAAACATTAAAAACTTCCCTAAACAGGGCTGCCTTCAGTTGTCTTCTAAAAGTAAAATAGTTGCTTATTGCCTTGACATCTGCTGGGAGGGCGTTCCACAGGGCGGGTGCCACTCCCGAGAAGGCCTTCTGTCTGGTTCCCTGTAACCTCACTTGTCTTGTCCTTCCATATACATTTCAGGAATGTGTATTCAGTTGGGAGTTTTTAGAGATGCTAGAGAGCCTCACACCACTTTGACTAAAATATTATTATCACCCTGAGATCTCTTCTGAAATTCAGGTCCCATCACACTCCCATGACATTACCATCAAACACAGTAGGTCCCAGACTTCTTGCACCATCCTTGCAATCTGTAGAAAGGACCGATTCATTCAAACTGGAGAAATCAAATCTTTACACCCCCATGGTGCCCAAAAAACTGGGGTGTGGAGATTTGATTTCTCCAGTTTGAACGAATGGGTCCTTTTTCTTTCTTTCTTTTTTTTACAGATTGCAAGGATGACGCAAGGCGGCTGAGACCTACTGTGTGGATGGTAATGTCAAGATGAAGTGTTTATCAAATGCATTCCAAATCGTTTTGCGATGATCAAATGTAAACATTTTGACATTCCACTCCATCAACCCATCTTGGAAACGCAGAAGCAACTGGCGTGCTGAGCACCCCACCTTGCACTCAATGCCCACCCAAGGAGCTGGTGATGCTCTCCACCTGTGCGAGGATCTCCCACTGATTCTGATAGGATTTTCTCCCACTGCCTCTCCCTGGAGAGTTGGGCTGCTTCCCATTCAACAACAACCAAGTCAGGCCTAACAGCCTCTTTCTATTACTCCGTTTTCTTTGTAATAAATAATGTAGACTATTGAACGGCATCCAATTTAGAATGTAAGTTAAGTGTCTGAAAGGCCAATAAACTGCAGAATAAACCCCCACTGTGTTATTTTATAGCAGTTTAATAATCTCCCTTTTGCTACTTCAGCCTTTTCTTCCCTTCCCCTTTTTTTCTTTCTTCCACCATCTGCCTTTCATTGTTTCTATCTTCCATTTGTTTTCAAAAAAATGGAGATGGCAAAACATGTGGCTTCTTTGTTTCATTAAAAAAATTGTACAAATTGTTCAGTAGTTTGCTTTATTTATTTAGGGGTTCTATGAAGACAGCCGTATGCTGAGGTTTCATCCTGTGTGCTTTGATTTGATCCTTTTTTTAAAGACTGCTGTTGCATTATTTAGAAGAGTCCTGCTGCATCAGACCAAAGGTCTAACTTATCTAGCATCTTGCCTCCCTCAGTGACCTACCATAATTGTGTTAGCATTATTTGTTTTCCATCATTTTATTGTGAGCTGCTTTGATTTTTAAATTAAAGCCATCTAAAATTAATGTGGAAATATTTTGCATACTATGAATTATTGTTGGAATTATATGTAACGTTGGTGATTATCAGTGATGGACATAATGCATAATAATGATCAACCAAATACACAGGTCTATGGGATCACTAGACTGACAAAGTATTTATTGTGACTCTCTCCATTTTGCTAATCTTATTTTTAATTCCCCCCCGTCTTTTGCTGTTTCAATAGTGTGTGTGTGTGTGTGTGTGTGTGTGTGTGTGTAACAATCGTGAAAGTGCGGGATCCACTTTTCTCCGTAACCGCTTGACCGATCGTCCTGAAATTTTGACACAATGATCCAGGCCACTCCCCGAGCATTGTTAGAAAAAAATAAATAAATATCACACCTCCGCAGGTACAAACCTCTTTTTCAACAAAGTAAAACAGCGCCCTCAAGTGGATTTCCTCCCACAGTACACCCCCTCCCTTCCTGTGAAATCTACACCGCACCCACAAACCCCGCCTCCACCACGAGATCCACCACTCACATCCATCCATCCGGCAGAGGTGTTGAAGACCAAACCAACTGAAAACAGGCCTTTTCCAGCAACAAGGCCCAACATTGCCAAGTGGAGGTAGGGGCCTGCCTGGGGGGGGATGGGGGGCCGAATAGGGGGCAGGGATACATAATGTGTCAGAACAGGGTGGGGGGAGACACAGGGATGAAACCTGCCCTCTCCACAGTATCTCACCTCGACTCAGGGAGACTCTGAGGCTCAGGGGGATCTGAGGGGGGGGGCTATTACCCTCCATTTCACAGACTAACGCACAGCAACGTGTGCAGGGCCAGCTAGATAACTGATAAAATGGAGAAATGTTGCAGTTTGAGGAGCTAATCAGATATGCTTAATTTCAGTGCATAGTATAGCATAGTAAAAGCCAACTGAGAAAAACAAGCCAGTCAAACATATCATTCTGTATGGCTGCACTTCTACTATACTTGTGTGGTGGTTAAGTCCTACTAAAATCAACACCTTTACCTCTTAGTAGACATGCACAAGTTTCCCATGCAAGAGCTTTTTGATACCTCTATCAAAACACTTTTAATAACCACTGAAATTCCTTTGCTTGGAGAGACAGCTTCAAATTCATACCCATCTATGCTGCAGGCATAATTCAATGGCAAGTTCAGGGCAAAGACAAAATTTCATCAGCAGACTGGTAGAGGCAATAGCAGCAGATTCTCACTGGGTTAGTTACCCTGAGGTAAGAATTCTTTAACTAGCTGTATTCCACAATCTTACATTGTAATGATACAAATGGAAAATACTTGTCCTGAGGGGTTTGGAAAGTTCCCCCTGAAACCTATCGCTGGGTGGGCCCAAAACAACATCAGCAACAACAACAACAACAAACAACAACAACAACAACAACAACAATGCAAAACCACCAAACAAACCTTGTATCACACACCAAAGTCTTTTCGTCATTTTTTAGTCATTGTTTAAATTCAGCATTTGATACAATGTTCACTACTCTCCAGAATGCAAAAACTGCAATATCTTTCCATGCCTCCTGTGTGGTTGTTCTTGTCAAATGATACAGTGAATCTTTTATTTGCTAATTGACTACATCTTTTGGCAGCAAAACCTGAATCCTATATTAGCTCATGTACTGCACTAAATAATTCACAAATCTAATCTGTTTAATACAAATGAGCAAATACTGATCCACTTTTTGTCTGATCGACAATGTGTTGTTTCATGTACTCACAATGCTCTGTCTACAATTAAAAGATGCTTGTGATTTTTACGCGTGAATTCCAGAAATGCAATTTTAAAAATCCCTAGAGTCTGTTGTTTTGCATTTTACTACAGTAAACACTTCCAGCAATACAAAACCTAAAATCCAGGGGAAATTGAGCAGAGGGTGTAATGCACAAGTCAGCCTACTTCAAGCCTGAGCCACTTTTGCATGTGTTCAGCTAGAGTCTATCCCAGGCATCCCCAAACTTTGGCTCTCCAGATGTTTTGGACTACAATTCCCATCTTCCCTGACCACTGGTCCTGTTAGCTAGGGATCATGGGAGTTGTAGGCCAAAACATCTGGAGGGCCACAGTTTGGGGATGCCTGGTCTATCCCATTCCATTTCTGCAACAATGTGCAAAAAAATGAAAATTTAAAATTCACAAAATACAAATACATTTTTTAAAAAACAAATTTTAAACATTTTCTCAAAATACGCACTGCCAGATGTGTTTGCTCTCAATATACCTATTTCCAGGTGTATTTCTGACAAAATATAAATTTAAAATGCATTTTGAATCTTACGTTTGTCCCTTTACCCTTATATTTCAGACGGAGAAAGGACTATGAATGTAACTACTTTGTAGTGGTCACACATACTCAGACTTGCTTATGGCCCCTATACTAGATGAATGTTTGGTGGCTGGTGATGGAGTGTGGAATTAAAATTACTGACCACCATGTGCATTGAGAGTCCACAATAAAGGTGGGCATAAAGCTCCTTGGATTACAGCCAGGGTGGGAGTCTCTGTAATACCCCAGGCGAGAGGTGGGATGATCCCCCTGAATGTTTGAAGGCTGTGCCTGTGATCCAACCCATTAGATATATCCATATTATCCATCATATCTGTTACACAACAAGTGTTATAATAATTCTGCTGTTTTCATCTGCTTACAGTGGTCTCCTAAATAAATTATATTTCCCCCCATTCTTTCTTGATTTTTTCTTCTTCTTGGTTCCTGAGCTTTCCGGTCAGCTTTGCCATTTCGGCAGAGTCCATCAGCTTAGTTTGCCATTCCTCTCTGGCCGGGACTCTTTCTTCTTCCCATCTCTGGGCTAGAAGCATCCGTGTGGCTGTTGTCGCATGGTTAATCTTTTCTGCTGCTTTGGAATGTGGGTACCTACAATTCCGAATAAAAAAGTTTATTTTAAACATTTTATTATTCTCTCTCCCGATACATTTTAAGCTGTTACATTTGGTTAGCTTATTAGTATTGCATTATGCAATGTTGCTGTAAGGGCAGATTTCTATTATTCTGCTCTGGTGAGACCTCACCTGGAGTACTATGTCCAGTTCTGGGCACCACAGTTCAAAAAGGATACTGACAAGCCGGAACGTGTCCAGAAGTGGGCAACCAAAATGATCAGAGGCCTGGAAATGATGCCTTATGAGGAACGGCTTAGGGAGCTGGGTATGTTTAGTCTGGAGAAGAGAAGGTTAAGGGGTGATATGATAGCCATGTCCCTATTTTTTATTTTATTTTAGATATATCTAATATCTTACTTCTGCCTTGAATCTGACTGAACCAGTGGCTAATCTTATTCCTTTTAGAAAAAAGCCCTGTGTGCTTCATCAGTGAATGCAAAAATGAGGGCAGGATTGGCGACTGAGGAGAACATGCGTGCCTTACAGCCAAGTGCTCATCTGGCTCAGAGATTCATACCATACAACCAACAGAGGAATGATTTGATTAAAGCTAGCTTCTTGTTAACCCTGTTACGGAGTACCCAGCCACATCGTAACTCTTGTTTAGAACCAGGGGGGGTAGTTGGGGAAGCAAACAGATTCATATAGTAGCTTCTTTGTGTGTAGATGCAGGCACACCCACACATAAACACCAGCTGCCTGTAAGCACAAAATTATAACAAAATGGCAAGGGACATTGCCATTGCCATTGGATTGAAACAGGGCATTTCTGACTAGGAATGATTAACCGACCCGGACGATTTGTGACCCACTAAGCCAAAAAGAGCCCACTAGCCATATATCGTTGTCAGCCAGTGTTTGACCCCCCCACTCCCTTATTTACATCAGAAACAGGTGGCAAACAAGGGAAGGCTTATCAAGCCCTTGAAAAATTGCTATATATAGCTGGTAGGAAGCATTCCACTTGGTGGCTCACAAACTGCAGAGGCTCAATTTGCAAACTTGTAGGCCTACGGACAACCTCTGAGAATGAAAATCTAGTTGCGTTCCCAAATCTCACTGGCATTGTTAAAATGTTCTTCCTTTTCAATCTCTCAGTGCAAAAATCCGTGGAGCAAAGAATTCTTACTATACTGATAGTATTGGTCACATTGTTTGTAAGATAGAACGGACATTTTTGCAACCTGCTTTAATTGGGTGAATGAACTGAATTTGAATGTTGTGACAAAACAGATAGTGATTTGGTTCAGTGACTCTTACCTGTGTGACCTTGCCCAGTAACTATTGCACTTCATCACATAATACACCACCTTGAGCTTTTTGGAGGGAGGGTGCAATAAACAAATATCTACATATAGGACTTTTTCAACACTATATAAGGATTCTTGTGGTCTTTCAACAAAAAGCCATCCTAGGAGTTGTACAATACAGGCTCACCCCCATGCAACTCGGTTGTAGCTCTGTATCAGGGGTGGCCTGTCCCATTTCACTCTCTGAGACAAATCAGCAAGTTGCCACCACATCCCACTCCCTGCCTTCTGCAGCCTCACTTACCAGGGTCATGTGGTTGCGACCGTGGCTTCTGGGTTTCACTGAGATCTCATGAGAGGTCCTTAAGATCTTGTTGGAACACAGAAGCCACAGCCACTTCTCCTTGCTTCTCCGATGGCAGTGGTGGAGGTGGTCAGGGCCTCCTGGAGAAGTATAGAGAAGCAACGTCATTGGTGAGATCTCACAAAAGTTCTGTGAGATCTTGCCAGAAGCTACTGCCACTGCTTCTCTTCAGTTCTCTGGCGGTGGCAGGAGGCCTGAGTGGAGCATTTATGAGGGCACTACCCCCATGGGATTCTGCCACCCAAGGCAGCTGCCTCAGTCCACCTCATGGGTAGTTCTGCCCTGCTCTGTTGCTTTGAGCCAATGTGTACCTTCCGCACAATCAAATGGCAAAAGTTTGGTTAGATCAGTGCATTACACTGTGTTTTCCCCTGTTATCAGCTACTGCTAGGGAAATTCCAACTGCTGCTTTGTAACTCTAACTAGGCCAGCAGGCATAGGAGCCAACTCCTAGGGGTTGTGGGAGCTTTGGCCTACACACACACACACACACACACACACACACACACACACACACACGGAGGCAGGGCCCCCACAAAGTTGATGGGCATTGCCATTCAAATGGTGTGTGTGCATCATGTGATCAATTATGTGGGCCAGTGTACCTGGGCTCCCACAATATTTCATTCAAGTTGGCATCCCTGCCCATAGCTGACAAGTATCCCGTTTTCACCGGAAACCCCCTTTTTCCCTACCGTTTCCCAGCGGTCTCCCATATAGTTTTTTATCCCGTTATTCTCCCTTAAATCCGCTTCTGCTGGTGGCCATTTTTCTGGTGCCACTTTGCACCAGAAAATGGCGGCGCCGGCACCGGAAGTTGCTTCTACGCGTGTCCAGAAATGCGTAGATGCAACTTCCGGTGGTGCTTTGCCCTTCTATGGGCACCAGAAAATGGCGGCGGAGGCACCAGAAGTCGCTTTTACGTGTTTCCGGTCATGCGTAGAAGCAATTTCTGGTGCCCATAGAAGGGCATAGAAGGGCAAAGCACCACCGGAAGTTGCGTCTACACCGGTCCTAAGAGACCTACATTGGCTCCCAGTACGTTTCCGAGCACAATTCAAAGTGTTGGTGCTGACCTTTAAAGCCCTAAATGGCTTCGGTCCTATATACCTGAAGGAGCATATCCACCCCCCATTGTTCAGCCCGGGCACTGAGATCCAGCGCCGAGGGCCTTCTGGCGGTTCCCTCACTGCAAGAAGCAAAGCTACAGGGAACCAGGCAGAGGGCCTTCTTGGTAGTGGCGCCTGCCCTGTGGAACGCCCTTCCATCGGAGGTCAAGGAGATAAACAACTACCTGACATTTAGAAAACACCTAAAGGCAGCCCTGTTTAGGGAAGTTTTTAATCTGTGATATTTAATGTATTTTTGTATTTGTTGGAAGCCACCCAGAGTGACGGGGAAAACCCAGCCAGATGGGCGGGGTATAAATAATAAATAATAATCATAATAATAACTTCCGGTGTTGCGGGCTGCCGATCTCGGATTTTTCCATCCAGGACTTGGCAGGTATGTCCCTGCCAGCAGGCCAGCATTTCAGAAAGGAAGCAGCTGCTGTTTCCAGAGCTACCATTGCTGGAGTGATGCTCCAGCTTGGATGAATACTTTTTTTTTTTTCAGTTCCTTTCGGATTACACCCAATATGTCACCCTGCAAATAAAACAAGTAGTTTTTATTTACATGCAAAAAAAATGTGTTCCTAGACAAAACTCAATTTAATCCCTGACTTGAAAATGTAGGTACACAATGTAGCAGATCTGATCTATCCGTTCAGCTCTGTGAGGTGCTCGAGGCAGGCTCCTGGGAGCACCTTGTTAAGATTTCTGTGCCAGAAGGTTAGGATGTGTTTCTGTGCTTGTGATGGATTCACCCTTTTCCCTTGACACTGCACAATCATTCCTGTCAGATTAGCCGTCCTAAGAGTATTCTAGACTGGTGAGACAGCCGGAAATCACTGACACATATGAATGCCCTAGAAAGCCCTATAATGTACTCAAGTGTCAATCCCTAAGTTGCATGAACAAGTTCCCAGAGCAGCGCTGCATTTATGCACAAATCAATTTGGAGATATATATTTTTTGGGACAACAAAATATAAGCCTCTCTGTCAAAGCACATGTCTGTCGGAAAGACAATGGCCTTTCATAGATTTGTCTTGGCTTATTTAAAAGACTACCTGGTGCTGTTCCCTCAATTCTAGGGTAGACTAAAAAGGCACCTCATTTCCAAATATTAATGATGAACTTCTGACAGCCACCAAATGAAGAAAGGTAGCAAGTGCTACTTATTAAAACATTAGCAGCCCCATGCTGAGTGCTCTTCTTTTCAGGTAAGCCAGTTACCTAGTAAAGATGTGCAGTGGCTCTGTGGGGGGCTGAATAATGAGGTGAATTGGGGAGATTTGGGGTGCTTTATCCCCTCCCCAAACTGAAATATGATGTCAGTAAAACATCCTCAGTACGATTGGGGCCCCACAATGCCTCCTGTAACTCTTTTGTTTCCAGTGCTATTTTCTTCTAGAAAAAGAGGTACTGGAACTCACC
The DNA here is from genome assembly GCF_965207765.1 of Zootoca vivipara. Classification (NCBI taxonomy): domain Eukaryota; kingdom Metazoa; phylum Chordata; class Lepidosauria; order Squamata; family Lacertidae; genus Zootoca; species Zootoca vivipara. Next base: position 17,301,324 of record NC_142587.1, on the reverse strand, counting down.
TTGTTCTCTTATAATGGCAATGGATCCCACCTGAGAGGTGCCAGAACTGAGTTACTGTGAGTTCTGGCTGAAAAAAGACCTGGTTGTTTCTATACTTTTCTGTCCCTTATAACTTTATGTTTTTCTATATCCCTATTTTTTCTAGGACCATGAGTTTTGCAATAAGTGAGGCATACCTGCCAAGTTCCTGCCGGAAAAATAAGGGATTGGCAGACTGGAAGTAACGCTGCCACTATTTTGGAACTGGGTGGAGCATGCTCAGAAGCGACTTTTGATGCTGCTCTGCCCAGTCCAAAATGGCCACCACGGCGGAAGTTGCGCTGCGGCCATTTTGAAACTGGGCCGAGCAGCATCAAAAGTCACTTCTGAGCATGCTCCACCCAGTTCCAAAATGGCCACCGTGCCAGAACGCTTCTGCGCATGTCCAGAGACTTCAGACATGCACAGAAGGAGCCTCCCCCAGCCGGTAAGTAAACCGGGGGAAAATAATAATACGTTTTTCCAGCTGGGAACGGCTGGAAAAACGGGGGTTTCCCAGGGAATACGGGAGACTTGGCAGCTATGAAGTGAGGCTGCCAAAAATGTTGCCTTCAGAGTGTTAGAGAGATCTGGAACTGTGTGTGTGTATGTGTGCGTGTTAAGACCAGCAGCCCATAATGTTTTTTTAAAAGAGAATGTTTCATTAAAACAAAAAATTCTACTTTGCTCCACTTTGATGAAAACAAAACAAAACAAGCTACTTAGAACTCCTCAGGCAACTTTCTAGATAGCCCTTACAATGTGAGACCACAAAAAAAACATTTGACAGTCTAGTGTGGTGTTAAGTTTCCTTTAAAAATGTCAAAGTGAAAATACACACTTACTGGGTCACCTCTCCAATCCTATACACAAGGAGCTGGCACAAAGCATGCTTAATTTAAGCTTGTGTGAAGTTACACCATATCCAAACTGCTCAGCAGAGGGAAAGCAAGTTTTTAAAATAGTGTTTGAGTGAAACCACTGCTTTTGCTGGCTGAACATATGCCACAATGCCAGGTCATGCAACCAAGCTGACTGGGCTCAGGATCCAGCCTAGGTTTCCCCTCTCTGGTCCCACCCCCTCCACATGGCTTTTCTGGGTTTACACCAGTTAAAGATCCTTTGGACTCAGCTCTGCTGACTGGAAGACGTAAGTTGTGTGGGATGGAATACTGGGGCAGACAAGTCACAACAGTTCCCAGAGTGTCCACAAAAGGGAACTCACCTAGAGGAACACCTGACTAAGTTCAGTTTCCTGTTCCTCTACACATGCAAATGAGATGGGAAAGGTGGCAGATAAATTCACTGGCCGGTAGCCATTTCCCTCTCTTGGACCACATACTTCAGAGAAGCAAGATCTTAGCGTTAGAGTCTCTCTCGGCTTCCTGCCAAGAGAGAGACTAAATGTAGCCTTACATTACTAAGTAGTCTCCACATGTATATAAATGCAACTTTTCTAAGCAAACCTGCCTTTCTGAGATTATGCTGTTAACTCAGGATGTCATGTGAGTAAACTCTATCTTATTTTAAGACTATTGTGTTGTGTATTTCTTTTAAGAGGGATAAAGGGGATTTGCCAGGAAGTATAATATTGTTGTATAGGTCTTAACAAACCTAAACACTCACGTTTTGCTGTGCACAAAAGGGGAATGTCACTCTGCTGATATTGGAAGCTTGATAACACAAGCTAGGATAGGATCTATCTAATAATATATCCTAATCCACATCCCTAACATTCCCACAAGTTGGTGTATCTCCAGCTGAGCAAATGGTGAGGGAAGTAAATCAAATTGTTTGAGAGCCACTGGATTCTAACCCACCCATCCCAGTGGTTCTTGTTATAGGTTTGCTCTCCTGATCATTGCATGATAAGAAGGAGCATAAGACAAGTCTTCACTTCTTCCTCCCATGGAATATCTTCAACTAATATTAAATATTGGCTTTGGAGCAAAGTACATCTCTTTTACTTACTCTGTAAGTGGGTAGAGTGGGATTCCTAGTATTTTAGCCAGCCCATGCCCCAGAGGGGAAACTACTGTAGAGGTGCATCTGAAATTTGATAAACATCATGCCCCCTGCAAAAGGCTTCCAATTCTTGGAGAAAATGAAGATGTTACAGACTTTTCCTTTATTTTTTTTAAAAAATCAAACTTTAAAGGTGTCCTGTTCAAGTCCTGGACATACCTACCTGTAATTGTGCAGGCTTCATCCACTCTGGAAGTACCGTGTTTCTCATATTATAAGTCATGTCTTATATTAATTTTTTCTTCAAAAAAACACGACATGGCTTATTTTTGAGGGATGTCTTATTTTTTAATAAAGTGCACGCGGGCGCTGTTTGCCGGGCTTGTCAAGCCCAGCAAGGAGCGCCCGCCGATCTTTGGTGACAGGCGGGGGTGGGGGGAGAGCGGAGAACGATCTCCGCTTCTCCCCCACCCTCGCCTGTCACACAGCACAGGGCCGAAGATCGGCGGGCGCTGTTTGCCGGGCTTGTCAAGCCCAGCAAACAGCGCCTGCCGATCTTTGGTGACAGGCGGGGGTGGGGGGAGAGCGGAGAACGATCTCCGCTTCCCCCCCACCCCCGCCTGTCACACAGGACAGGTCCGAAGATCGGCGGGCGCTGTTTGCCGGGTTTGTCAAGCCCAGCAAGGAGCGCCCGCCGATCTTTGGTGACAGGCGGGGGTGGGGGGAGAGCGGAGAACGATCTCCGCTTCCCCCCCACCCCCGCCTGTCACACAGGACAGGTCCGAAGATCGGCGGGCGCTGTTTGCCGGGCTTGTCAAGCCCAGCAAGGAGCGCCCGCCGATCTTTGGTGACAGGCGGGGGTGGGGGGAGAGCGGAGAACGATCTCCGCTTCCCCCCCCACCCCCGCCTGTCACACAGCACAGGGCCGAAGATCGGCGGGCGCTGTTTGCCGGGCTTGTCAAGCCCAGCAAACAGCGCCCGCCGATCTTTGGTGACAGGCGGGGGTGGGGGGAGAGCGGAGAACGATCTCCGCTTCCCCCCCCACCCCCGCCTGTCACACAGGACAGGTCCAAAGAACGGCGGGCGCTGTTTGCCGGGCTTGTCAAGCCCAGCAAGGAGCGCCCGCCGATCTTTGGTGACAGGCGGGGGTGGGGGGAGAGCGGAGAACGATCTCCGCTTCCCCCCCCACCCCCGCCTGTCACACAGGACAGGTCCAAAGAACGGCGGGCGCTGTTTGCCGGGCTTGTCAAGCCCAGCAAGGAGCGCCCACCGATCTTTGGTGACAGGCGGGGGTGGGGGGAGAGCGGAGAACGATCTCCGCTTCCCCCCCCACCCCCGCCTGTCACACAGGACAGGTCCGAAGATCGGCGGGCGCTGTTTGCCGGGCTTGTCAAGCCCAGCAAGGAGCGCCCGCCGATCTTTGGTGACAGGCGGGGGTGGGGGGAGAGCGGAGAACGATCTCCGCTTCCCCCCCACCCCCGCCTGTCACACAGGACAGGTCCGAAGATCGGTGGGCGCTGTTTGCCGGGCTTGTCAAGCCCAGCAAACAGCGCCCGCCGATCTTTGGTGACAGGCGGGGGTGGCGGGAGAGCGGAGCACGATCTCCGCTTCCCCCCCACCCCCGCCTGTCACACAGGACCGGTCCAAAGATCGGCGGGCGCTGTTTGCCGGGCTTGTCAAGCCCAGCAAGGAGCGCCCGCCGATCTTTGGTGACAGGCGGGGGTGGGGGGAGAGCGGAGAACGATCTCCGCTTCCCCCCCACCCCCGCCTGTCACACAGGACAGGTCCGAAGATCGGCGGGCGCTGTTTGCCGGGCTTGTCAAGCCCAGCAAACAGCGCCCGCCGATCTTTGGTGACAGGCGGGGGTGGGGGGAGAGCGGAGAACGATCTCCGCTTCCCCCCCACCCCCGCCTGTCACACAGGACAGGTCCGAAGATCGGCGGGCGCTGTTTGCCGGGCTTGTCAAGCCCAGCAAGGAGCGCCCGACGATCTTTGGTGACAGGCGGGGGTGGGGGGAGAGCGGAGAACGATCTCCGCTTCCCCCCCACCCCCGCCTGTCACACAGGACAGGTCCGAAGATCGGCGGGCGCTGTTTGCCGGGCTTGTCAAGCCCAGCAAACAGCGCCCGCCGATCTTTGGTGACAGGCGGGCGTGGGGGGAGAGCGGAGAACGATCTCCGCTTCCCCCCCCACCCCCGCCTGTCACACAGGACAGGTCCGAAGATCGGCGGGCGCTGTTTCCCGGGCTTGTGAAGCCCAGCAAGGAGCGCCCGCCGATCTTTGGTGACAGGCGGGGGTGGGGGGAGAGCGGAGAACGATCTCCGCTTCCCCCCACCCCTGCCTGTCACACAGCACAGGTCCGAAGATCGGCGGGCGCTGTTTCCCGGGCTTGTCAAGCCCAGCAAGGAGCGCCCGCCGATCTTCGGCTCTGTCCCCCGATGCGCGACGGCTCGGGGAAGCAGGCAGGGAGCTCCTGCTGGGTCCCGCGCCTTCGCCTCTCGCTCAGTCGGGGCTACACGACATGGCTTATTTTCGGGGTATGTCTTATTTTTCACCAACCCTTAGAAATCCTGTCATGGCTTATTTTTTGGGGATGCCTTAAAATATGAGAAACACGGTACTGCTGTGCCTGCAAGTTTCATCCACTTTGGCCAAAGCAGGGAGGGAAGTTATAGTCATTTTGATGATCCTCTGTTATAGTGAATTGGGAACACAGATATTCATTTAACCAAGAGTAGCTCAGAACTCAAATAATAGCTCAAAGCAAAGTGAACATGGAGCAATTCAGAAATGGGTCAGATTTTTAAAAAATAAACACAGCTGTAGATAGAAAAATATCAACATCATCATTCAGTTCAGAGAAAACAGTAGCCTCTCTCACATGTAACAGAAGCTGTTCCTTATCTTGTAGGATTCCCAACAAGATACCTGCAGTGGTGTTTTTGCAATATGTAAATTTAATTAAATTGAGTTGATTAATTGGTTAAAAGCCAGGCAGTTAATCAATTTTAAAATCCCTAATCAGCTGACAGCCATAGTTTACTGCTCAACGAATTAGGCATAGCAAACTGGGGTCAAGCCAATGTCAAGTTACATCCAATCAGCCAGACAACCTTCAGGACTGGTGCTGGGGCAATATTAACTGAAGAAAAGGGGGAGAGGTGTGTGGCACCATGATTCCATGATTACTATTTTTTTTTAAAAAAAAAAACTTTTCATAAAAACTTTTATTGTTTTTATTTTTATTGGATTTTTAAGACAGAAATAAATAACATTTAATTGACTGTCTTTTTGTCCAAACTTGGATGTCAAGAAATCTCTGCATGCACCTTTACTTTGCTGTATGTTCTATAGTTTTAAATCTCTGCTGGGGTTCTTTCAGCAGAGGACTTGCCCCAAACCTGGATCCAGACATCCAGGGAATTCTCATTTTATTCTTTAATAATAATATCAAAAATACAGACAAATGGTTCCCCAATAGCATAACATCACTGACATTGGGAGATGGAAAGGGGCTGACAGCAGGAAGTTATAGGACTCACACGGATTGGAAATGAAGCAGTTTGCCTGCCCTGGGGTCTTTGCAGGTCCAAACAGAACTGAAAGAGGGATCATCTACCTATTTTCCAGGGACATTCCCAGATTTCAGAAGCCCTCCTGTTTCTGATTTGATCCTGGAATCTACCACGTTTCATTAGGACATGCCTATAGGTGGGGATGGGAGAGCCGATTGTTCTTCTCTGGCTTAATTTTTTAAAATCTGAAAAATTGGGGTGTTTTTGTGTGTGCAAAACTCACATCTCAGGGTGTGCCTGTGTGGGTGGGTGCTGCAAGTCCTGGAGTTTAAGATAGTGAGGAGGTCAGTACATGCAAACACACTAACAGGAATGCTGGAATAGCTCCACTTGTATGTTTGCATCATGTTGATCTCTCAGCTACCTTCCTGCTTTCCCTTCTTCCCAGCTACCAAGAGTGACTTAACTGCTGGTAATCCTAGCTTTAACACCCATGTCCCACACAACTGCTTCGGTGTAATAGTAATAGTAATAGTAATTAATAATGAAAAACAAAAATGCAAACAGCAACTTGAAACCCCACCGCAATTGCACGCTTGTTTTTGTAGCACTTGACTGTCTCTATTTAAAACAGATGTAAACAGGCCAGGATTAGCCAGCAGATGGTTTTAGGAACACTGTGGGAAATATTTCACTTCTGTTTTTATACTTTTTTTAAAATAGTGCATTTGTGACACTTGGTAGGGACACTTACCTGGTTTGTAAAATGGCAGAGAGCCCAGCTGGTTAAACATCACATCTGAAAAATTTCCTCTAGCATCGGATTTCAAAAATACCATGGAATGATGGATAGTAGATCAGATGCAAATCATGGGGATGAAAGAGTTAAGGCTACATTCTCAGAAAATGCTACAAGGTAATTGGCCTAATTAATGATAGAGATCACTGCAGCAATACCAAATATACCTTCATATATTGCAGGACTTCTGTTTCTTATTCCAAGCAGCATCTGCCTAGCACTTAATTGCACACTATTTTTCATTCTTGGACAAGGTACTAAAAAAAAACTATCTGGCACATACAAACCTCTCCTTTCAAACATCAGCTATGCGTAGCACTTGATTTTTTCTTTCTTTTTTCTTTTAAAAAAACATTTGTTTATGTATTTAGTGGTTCTTGATTTTATCTGTTAGCTGCCTTGAATCACATCTGGGGGGAAAGGTGGAATAATAATAATAATAATAATAATAATAATAATAATAATAATAATAATAATAATAATATAGCAGTACTGACAATTGACATGCAGTTTCCACATTTAATGTATAATACTGATAATGCCAACCATAATAGTTGGTTAGACAAATTAGAAAGAGCCAAAGCCAGGGAGCCAAAAAGGAAAACAGGTCATTTGCAGATCAGAGAAAGAAAGTGAAACTGTTATGCACAAAGCTTGGATCATAGAACAATAGGCAGGTAGGATCCTAGAATGCAACAACTGATTGGCTTGCAGGAGAAGACTGATCAGGCTTCAGGAGGAAGTTAATCAGCCTATTAGGCTGGTAGGATCGTAGAATGCAACAATTGATTAGCCTGCAGGAGAAGACCAATCAGGCTCCAGGAGGGAAGCTGAATCAGCCAATCAGATGGGACTCACTGTGTAAATAAAGTATATAAAAGCCTGAGGTTTTGGGGGGATTTCTTTTTTAATTTTTTTTTAAAAGATTTTTATTGAAGTACGAGAATTAATACATACATTATATTCTCTCCTTCCAATTTTTAATTTCCCGTACCATTTTTCCTTTCCCTTCCCACCCCCTCTCCCACCCATAATCCATTGGAAGGGTTCAAACAGTTGTCCTCAGCCACAGGCACAGTGTCTTTAATTTCCACTGGATGTCTTCTGGTCCAGTAGTTGTTATCCATTGAAGATAGGGGTTCCATCTGGTCCTTATCACAGTAGACTTGGTCTTGGGGGGGGGGGAATTCAATCACTGTTTTACAAGCTGCAATAAAGAGCATGAAATCACTGCAGGACTCTGAGTATATTTCAGCAGCACTGGCTAACTTACAGTTAGTTTCTTTACTAAAGAAGCAGAACAGAGAAACTTCTAAGGGTTGCTCCTGTCTGGATGAAGCAGTTGCCCAGACTGGTTTGTTACTCCCCCTCTACTCCCTATCCCTTTGTGTCAGGCCTCTGACTCTGTCTATGGTGAGCAGCAAGAGACCCTCTTTGTGTTTGCCTGGCTCTCTGCTTGGCAATATGCAACTGATGCCTCATTCTAGGATGGGTGGTGCTTTCAGGTTATAAGCAGAGAAGCTGGCAGAGTGGGGCACCTGCCTGTTTCATCCTCCTCCAAGCCTCCAGTACTCTCCAACTCTTCCCCTCTGGGGTGTGGTGTGGCTGGTTTCCCACCACCAGGATCCAGGATCTCTATCCTCTCCCTCTGTGCTTTCCCGGGGGGGGGGGGTTCTTAGTCAGGCAGCTTCCGCCACTTCTCAAGCAGCCAATCCCTGTCACCAGGGCATAATGTATTCAGGAGAGTGTTATGTATCATCAAGAGGAAGGCGCTCAGAGGTTGAAGAACTGGCTGGCAATGATATTTATTGAGAGGCTTGAATTAGTAACCCCTGCTGCCAGTTTGCTGTTGGCAGTGACTGAACTAGAAATCATAAGCCTGAGAACTTCCTGGTATGGTAAGTGAAAAGGGTCCTTTACAGCGCTAGAGGAATTTGGTAAGTCAAGAGGCAGAGAGATTAGATTCAGTTCACATTTAAGTTCACAAAGTTACCCAAATCTGCACTTTTTGGGGGCGGGGGGGATGTAATGTGCAAAAAATCAAATACTAGGTGGGAGGTGGGAGATAGCACCAGATTTAGGCGTTGCACAAGTCTGCCACTGTTAACGCATTCAAATTCCCGTAATCAAGTGTGCATCAATCAAGTATAGAGCAATTAAGTGTTGAGCATGCATGTGTGAACAAGGTCATAGTGACTGGCAGCTGTATGTGTGAACTTATTAAAAAATTTTTAAAAAGCATTATGTTGGAAATGGTAGGGAGACTCAAAGGAACCTCATCACCTGTTCTCCCTCTTATGCAATCCTCTATGCGAAGAAGAAGAAGAAGAAGAAGAAGAAGAAGAAGAAGAAGAAGAAGAAGAAGAAGAAGAAGAAGAAGAGGAGGAGGAGGAGGAGGAGGAGGAGGAGGAGGAGGAGGAGGAGGAGTTTGGATTTGATCTCCCACTTTATCACTACCCTAAGGAGTCTCAAAGCAGCTAACGTTCTGCTTTCCCTTCCTCCCCCACAACAAACACTCTGTGAGGTGAGTGGGGCTGAGAGACTTCAAAGAAGTGTAACTAGCCCAAGGTCACCCAGCAGCTGCATGTGGAGGAGCGGAGATGCGAACTCGGTTCACCAGAGTACGAGTCCACTGCTCTTAACAACTACACCACACTGGCTTGAGTGCTCAAGATCCCAGATTCTCCGTGAGTCCCTATTTTCCAGGGAGGTCCCTGATTTATAGAAGCCATCCCAGTTTCTGATTTGATCCTGGAATGTCCCACTTTTTCTTTGTTGTTGTTTAGTCGTTTAGTCGTGTCTGACTCTTCGTGACCCCATGGACCATAGCACGCCAGGCACTCCTGTCTTGCACTGCCTCCCGCAGTTTGGTCAAACTCATGTTCGTAGCTTCGAGAACACTGTCCAACCATCTTGTCCTCTGTTGTTCCCTTCTCCTAGTGCCCTCAATCTTTCCCAACATCAGGGTCTTTTCCAAGGATTCTTCTCTTCTCATGAGGTGGCCAAAGTATTGGAGCCTCAGCTTCACGATCTGTCCTTCCAGGGAGCACTCAGGGCTGATTTCCTTAAGAATGGATAGGTTTGATCTTCTTGCAGTCCATGGGACTCTCAAGAGTCTCCTCCAGCACCATAATTCAAAAGCATCAATTCTTCAGCGATCAGCCTTCTTTATGGTGCAGCTCTCACTTCCATACATCACTACTGGGAAAACCATAGCTTTAACTATACGGACCTTTGTCGGCAAGGTGATGTCTCTGCTTTTTCTTAGGATGTCCCTATTTTCATTGGAGAAACGTTGGAGGGTATGAGATCCTGTCTCACAGGGAGAACCTTTCTGTGTGTATGTTAGAATGCAGAGGCATACCTGGGCTCATTTGTTCCCTTGGCAAGGAGATGTGCTCCCCCCATCCCATGGACAGTACAGGAGCAGCCCGGGGAGTGTGTGGGTCAGCAGGCAGGCTCCTAGTCACTACAAACCAGAGTGGAGAGGCATTATTTTTGTGCCCCCTGGGCCTGAGTCCTTGGCAGAGGCCAACCTGCTCAACCCCTAGGTATGCATCTGACAAGTAGGGTCCTTGGTGATACATGCCAAATGGGCAGATTATGGGGGATGGAGTCACCACAGCACTGGTGGTGTTCAATGATATGGCTGCCAGGCGCAAGCCTGCTCCCTCTTCAATGTGTGAGTGTTGTTTGTGTGAAACATCTCCCCCCCCCCAAAAAATGGGCATTTTGTCTGTCATATTGGCTCATTCACAAACACTTCTCTGGTGGCAAGATTCATGTGTGAAAGATGCCGCATGATGTTGTAGTCTTAAACTGGAATGTGGAAATGTAAACCAACCCTTGGAGAACAGAAAATATAGCAGGCTTTCTGGAAATTGATGTCGAACAAAACACTGTAGCAGACAGAATAGAGAACACAGCTGCATAAATGGAATTTATTTGACAGTGATTGGGACATGGGCTACAAATATAGTGTGGTTTAGATGTGGGTTTCATTCTTTCAGCAATGAAATCAATGTGCTTTCCCCCTTTTGCTATTTTCGTCTTTAAAAGGGAAAGGGGGAGGGGGAGAGAGTGCCATTATGCATCTTCAGAAAAGATTTTATAGAGCAGTCTACATTTTGTGATCATGGTGCTCTACCATCACTGCACAGATTCAAAAATTATATTTCTGTACCCCCCCCCAAAAAAGAGAATGGGTTCTTCAATCCCTAGAAATGTTCTGCTTCGTTCTTTGCAAGCACCCTTGCCTTTGTAAATCAAAAAAAAGGAAGAAGAAAAATGATGAGAGCATAGAGGGAAAGTAATAATGGGCTAAGAATTGTGAAAATAGTCTGTGGACTAAGGAAATGAAAAAAAAAATCTGACAGGATGGGGAGGTGTACAGAAATTCTGTATAATGCATCTAGGCTTTGAAAGCAAGAGCGAGGGAAAAGAAAAAAAAATATCCCATGATTTTCCACTGGTTAATATACCACGCCTCCCACTGATTTCAATAGCAGGACAAATTAGCTGTATCTTTCTTTCTGCAATTTAAGATTGTGCACTGCATGTAAGTCTTGAATTAACTCTTCTTAGCCAAGTATGCTTAAAATCCTGAAAATGAAGCACAACGAAACAAATCATGAAAGGCATTTACATTATCTATGTATGAGCTCCTTTGGCTCAGGCAAGGAACTGCATGAGTCTGGAAAAAAGCAACACAGCAAACTAGCCCCCAAATGTCCTAAAATAGCCCATATGCACTAGATTGAGCCTGAACATGTACTAGCCATTAGCCAGTTGAAGGAGGTGACTAGTATAATTAGGCTTCAACAGAAGGTACTATGGTCTGCTACTTATTCCTTCTGTCAACTGAAGACAGCAGTGAGCGTGGCATGGGAATAAGAAGTGAGAAAGACTGAGAGGGAGACAGTGGTGGTGTAAATCAATGGCAGAAATTTGAGTAAAACAGGAATGGAGGGAACTGAAAGGAAAAAAGACAGTTTAAAGAAAGGCAGAGGTTTGAGTAAAGTGCCTTTGTACAATGGAATATTTGAGGAGACCACATCCTTTATCTCTCTTAGAGGAGTTATCTAAGGAATGGAAGAGGGCAAATACTGAGTACGATGAGAAGAGAGAAACTCTGAAAGGAAAAGAAAGAGTAGCTGTTTTAAACAATGACAGAAATCTGAGTAAAGTCAGGGTGGTGAAATACTAAGAAGAATATAGTGGTTTTCAACAGCAGCAGAGATTTGCATATAGCAGGGATGGAGAAAAATTAAGAGGGGGGGTGGCAATTTTAAACAATTTTCCTCTCAGTGTTCCTCTGCCTCTCCTGCACCCAACCCTCTGCTGTTGTTTGAATGCAACAAGTAGGGAGGGGGGCTTAAGAAAATGGTTGTTTTACATTTCCCCCTCTTACATTCCTCAGCTGCCTGCTGGGAAAGAGATCAAGGATGCGGGGCCCTCCAATATTGCACAGTACCTTCCCACAGTGTATTTTACTCCTGGTCCCATGTGTTGTCTTCAACATGAAATCCCAGATTCCATGCAACAATTTGGAAGAGATATTTTATAAACAAGAAGACACCTGTATATGTTCAACGTCCATCGGATGAACTTAACCTTATCTAACTGAACACGGTAACTGATGGGCTTGCTCTTTTCGTCTTAAAGATGCAGTAAGATATAGCAGCATGGGATGTCTGCACAAAGCAGGTACAGAATAGGAGAGAGGAGAAGGCATGGGAATCGGGGTGGTCTGCATGCATGAGAGAGTTGGAAAGAGGAGGAAAGAGGAGGTAGGAAAAGGGGGTGAGGGTGATAATGGTGCATATGTGTGCAAAGAATTGTGTGCGCACAGTGGGGGTACAGAATAGGAGATATAAGGCATGGAAATGGGGGTGAGCTGTGCGCAGCAGAGAGCTGAGAAAAATAAAAGAGGAGGGTGGGGGGAAGGGAGTGAAAATGGGGGTGCATATGCGATTGCAACAAAGGGATTGGGAAGCATGGGAAGGGTTGAAAATGAAAGAAGGAGCATGAAAGGGTCTGAAGAATACAAAGGGGATGATGACTTCATAATTGGATAGGAGGGGAAAAGAGCCCTTAACAGTTTCAATATGCGGGAGGAGGAAGATGCTGGAAGTTACTATGAGGGTGGACTGTGTGCAAGGAGGGTTGCACAAAAGGAGGTGGTGAACCTGAAAATAGGGGGGCCAACTAGTGTTGCTGAACAGAATAGAGAAGTGGCTTCAGAAATAGGGCTGGGAAGGTGCAAAACGAGCTTAGTAGTTGCATGAGGTGTGAAGAGGAAGCTCTAAGGGTTAACGTGGGAGGAATGGAAGCAGCGTTGTTTAAATTGTTTAAAATATATATTGCCCAGAGAGCTACATCCATAATGGATGACATGCCTTGTTCGATGGAGGAAGCGAAAGGCAGCCCAGCCCAGAAGGGCAGGCTCTTCTGATCTTCTTGCAAGGGCTGCAATGCAAGAGTAGCCAAAGGGGAATGCAGGCGAATTCTCTGGGACCTGTAAAAACAGCTCTCTAAAATGTGCAAAAATGAAAGTTGTTCCACTCGGTTCAACGCCGTCCGGACAAATAACACCAAGATCTGGCTATTATAGGATCTAATTTTGTTTTCGTTCCTCAAAACGGAAACAAACAATCCAACGGATCTGCTCCCCTGAATAAAACATGTATCAGATCTGACATCCCACAACTACAGCGCTGCAGAGTTTAGGGATAAGAGAAGGAAATTGGGAACTATTATCAGTAGAAGAGGCACAGTTGTGCACATATCAGTTTGCATCAGCTTCTTTCCCGTTTCTAGGACAAACTTATGCCTGAAGCTGAGCCATGCAGTGTTCTTAGACTAGCCAATTAGAGGAGCTAGTTGTGTATAAATGAATGACATTTTTAAAGAACAGACGTCCTGAATTAATGTAGAATTCCATTAAGAATAATGTAACTTCCATGTTGAAGTTGGGACAGAGAGTTTTGCTTCCACTTGTTTTGCCCGGACACATTTCCATTTGTTGACATACCTTGGCCATGCTGATTCGGCAACAAAGTTTTATCCAAAGCAACATCTGAAACAAAATTGGGATTGTGTTTGTATGTCTTCACTGTCATGTAGAGAATCACAGGCATTCTCTCAAAATAGGTTCAATGTAATGAAATTCCTTGGTGAGATCCAACGCATCGCTCAGTAGTCACTGGGTATGTGAAATGTCCAACATGTAAAGTTCACAGAGAATTTGGAGCTCACTTGTTCAATGAAATACCAGAGGAACTTCAGAGCAGTTGCTGAATTTCACAGGAATATTCCATAAAGTTTCTAAGGTTCCCATCAGATTTTACCCAGTGGGAAACTTGAAGCAAACTTGATTGCTCCTCCTTTGAAGAAATGTTGGAGGAATCTAGAGGGAAGTTAAAAGGGTTCTTCTGACAATGGTTTTGTGTACCACACACTCGGTGTGGAGAACAGGATTATTCTTTGAAGAGGAACAGATATTGTTGCTCCTCCACCCCACAGCTCCTGCAATGGAGGTGATTTTGTAAGATCATTTCTCATGCCTTGCGAGAGAGGGAGAGAAGAAACAGGCAGGCAGGCAGGACATGGCCTCATGGCCAACCCTCAATGGTAGAGCATCAGGGGTTGCATGCAGGACCCCTTCTTGAAACCCTGGAGAGCCGTTGCCAATCAGTGTAGACAATACTAAGGTAGATGTGCCAATGGTCCCACTTGGTGAAGGAGCTTTCTATGTTCCTAACTATGGACTATATGTGGTAAGCACAAGAACTGTGGCTCCAGGACTAAGGACTGACCCTCATTGCAGCTCTTGGGCTCAGAATAGCTAGCTACCCTGGGTGTATATCTTTAACGCAAGTATAGTACCTTAACGAATGACAACTGCTATATTAAAGCTTCTTAACCCAGATATAATATTTTGCTCCAAAATGCTAACTTCTGCGCATCCTGGTCCATCTTTTGATTTATTGGAATCACTTTTGAAAAATTATTCAACCAGGCCTTTGGTTTATTAATATTCTGCAGTCTTTTAAATGTGTCTGTGGGATGGGAGTATATTTTTTGCTGTTTTGTTTTTAATTATTTACCTGTTTTTATCCTGTATTTTATTCTGCGAACTGCCCTGAAAAGGGCACATTCTTTATGTGGCGAAATTGGCTTAAATCCTTTGATTTACTTTTCTATTTTACTATATTCAAATTCAAGACACAGAGAGTGCAGGATGGGTAAAAGATGACTACCTGTTGTGTTCAGTGGCACATCATTGTCATGCCTAATGAAATATGCTCCTGAGTCTTCTTCAGAGATCTGTCATGAATACACCACCTTCTTATGTTTAAATTTGCAGTGTCTGCTCCTATTCTCATGGCATTTATCATGCAATGTCCTCTGCCATCTGTTATTACTGACCATGTATACAGTGAAATAATAAAAACTGCAGGTGGTATGAAATTGTACAGGGCAATCAAGTCAATTCAGGCTGCGTACAATTCATAGAAGAAGCTTGGAACATTAGCATGCCTCAAAATTTTGCTGTAGTAGTTAAAGTTTTGGACAACGCTGGGAGCCCAGCACTCAAATCCTTGCTCAGCTGTGATGACCTTGGGGCAGTCACTGTCTCTCAGCCTAACCTACCTCACAGGGTTGCTGTGAGGATAAAATGGGGAGGAAGAGAACCATGTATGATACCTTGAGCTCCTTGGAGTAAAGGTGGAAATGTTAGAAAACTGAAGGGAGGAGGCTGGTTACTGGTCTGAAAATATAAGATGTTGTTGCATTGGCAGGAAAGGTATGGTCAGCAACTTAGATGGGAGATTAATGGGAGCTCCATGTAAAAACACAAAATCTTACATCTAAGACCAGTGCTTTTTTAAGGGGGTGACGCAGGGGTACACATAACCCTAAACATTTTGTGAATCTAAGTTTGGCCTCATTGAATGGCAGTATTTCAGTACGAGTAGGAAAATGAGAGTACCCCAAACATTTTTTGTTGGGGGGGAAGCACTGTGTAAGACAATGTAGGATTGGTGTGTGTGTGTGTGTGTGTGTGTGTGTGTGTGTGTGTGTGTGTGTAACATTCTGTGTAATAATTAAACCCATTATACTTTCTCCCTACTTTGCTAATGCTATGTCTGGTTTCCCAGATCTGTCAAGACTGACTTTCAGCCACTGTGAGAAGGGCGTTTAAAATATTGTTGTGCAGAAATTAGACCTGCAATTTCTCAAAAAGTTTTCTTCTCCTGTGAAGGAGATTTCATTTTTTCTGCCATGTCCTCAGAGCACTTAAGAATTTCTTTAGAATTTCAGTTGGTGTGAGATTTCAAGCTTACCATATTGTAGTGAGGTGGCCGAGGGTAGTGTATGCCCCCCTTTCTTCCCAATAAAGCACTCTGCAGCTTCCCTGGTTTTCCATGGGCCAAGTTTCACAGGTGGGCAGGGCATTTTGAAAGGAGGTGACCTTTGAAGTCCATTTGCAAGTGGTTTCAATATAAATGCCTGCAAACAGACTTCAAAGGTGATGTTTCTCAGCACCCATCATCTGATTGGACATTGCATAGACTGATTAATTAATGTTCTTGCTCTTTGATTGTTCATAACTGTCCAACTCTTTGGCACTGATATCAGGAGTAAACACAAAGTGGACATGGCAGTAAATATACTTGTGCACAAAATCTATCATTTATATCCGTGTGCAGGAATCTCTGGCCCATGGACCAGATGCGCCCCCTGGATGCTCCCCAAACAACCCTCATGGTCTTTCGTACTTGGTCTTGACCATATCTCCTTAAGTTCCATACAAGTGACATATTTCAGGTGCTTGGGGCCAACCCTAAAGAGAGAACATAAGGGCTTTAACCTCCACCTACGTTATCCCCATCTGGATCACATCCCCCACGCCTGGAATTTGCATTGCCAGAATGGGCTCTATCCATTTTAATTTCAAGCCAATGGTAATTGCATTTAATAAGGTAACATCTCATTGTTGATAAGCTTTGGGGAAAGGCATTGAAATGCAAAGCTCAGAGATGGTATTTCACATTTAAAGTTCATGTTCCTTGAAGGTTTTTTGTTCCTGTTGTTGTTATGAAATGTTATGCCGCATTATATTGCTTGGATGAATCCCATTCTCTATTAAGATTCAATCTCTCTTGGCTTGGCAAGATGTTGTGGCAGATAGGAACGGTAAAAATCTGATGGAGGGCTTTTGCATGTAAGCATAGCTCTTTGAATATATCAACGCATATGCATTTATCACTTGGTCTTCCCAGCTCTTGCATTGAATAGACTTATAAGAACGACAATGAATCTGACTGCGGCACTGTATGTATTGTTGCCCAAGTTCATATTTAATAAGTAAAGCACCCAGGTACTTGCTGTTTTTTTGTGTGTGATGGGGGCATTTTATTATTTCGCTAACGTGACATCAACTTTGCCAGTGACTATTTCAGACACAGAACAATGTTGGCTACTCCTGTGAGAGGAGGGTAAGAAAGCAGCTGTATAGCAACAGTCTGAAGGCACAGAAGATCAGGGATGGGAAACTTCTTCCAACCTGTGGGCAACTTTCCAAAGGCCACGCACTGGTGGTGTTGGGCAGGGATAGAGACAGAAGTGGAAAGGACAATCGATGTTAATTAATTAATTAATTAATTAAACCACCCCACCCATCTGGCTGGGTTTCCCAAGCTTCTCTCAGCAGCTTACAGCACATATTAAAGCATAATAAGACATCAAACTACTTCCCGATACAGGGCTGCCTTCAGATGCCTTCTGACAGTTTTGTAGTTCTTTATCTCCTTGACATCTGATGGGAGGGCATTCCACAGGGAGGGCGCCACTACCGAGAAGGCCCTCTGCTTGGTTCCCTGTAACTCCACTTCTCGCAGCGAGGGAACTGCCAGAAGGCCCTCAGAGCTGGACCTCAGTGTCCAGGCTGAACAATCAGGGTGGAGATGCTCCTCCAGGTATACTGGGTCGAGGCCATTTAGGACTTTAAAGGCCAGCACCAACACTTTGAATTGTGCTCGGAAATGTACCGGGAAGCAGGCAAATCATAAGCACATCTCTTTCAAACTTTCCTCAAAATAGGAATGCAGGGTGATGCCAGAAAACACATTCCTATGTCTTCTATTTATGAACTCTGATGTACAAATGAAGAGTGTCCCTGCAGCTGAAAGTGCAAGGAATTGAATGTAAAACATTTAAAAGCATATAGAATTTTAGGGTAAAGTTTCCGTCAAACTGTTTCATGTTGATTAGCTGCAAGAGGCTATTGTCAGAAAAACATGGGAGCTATTCTAAACATAAGGTGGGTTGCGAATGCTGTATGTTGTCATGGAGATCCATGAGCCTCTTTGTACAAAAATCTTTGCTATGAGGTGGTCAAGTAGAGAAAATAACCCTCTAACAAGAAATCTGTTTCTAGGAGAGTTAATGCCAGATAATTGTTTAGGTCTAGAGAAATGTGTGCTCATTAAGTCTGGCACTCCTGTACAGATCCTGTTGGGTTTTTTCCTATAAAGAGTTAACTTCACTTGCGCCATGTGATTTACTGCTGCCTCATCCCTGACAGAGGTGGCTGAGGAGGAGAGCTAAGGTGGGCAGAATTTTACCCCCCCCCCCCAGAATAGGCACAAGAAGTGGTAACTGGTCAGTTGGGCTCCTGGGGAACAAGAGGCCAAATTGCCAGCAAGAGGCCCACAGCTGACCACCAGAATACCAGCGTGGCTGTGGCCTGGATACAAAACCACCTACCTTAGAAGGTGAACAGACTTATCTTCCTTTTGAAATATATAGATCCCACAATTCACCTTTCAGGGAATATGAAAGAGGTGATTCCCTCAATTTCACCACTTGCTCAGTACTCTGGGGGCTGGACAGGGGCAAATGAAGGCTAACCGACACCCGGGGTGGGGCAAACTGCTGGCGTCGCTACATACGCTGCATGCCTTATACAGTGCATGCGTGCGACACCGCACATGCATTGTACGCAGTGGCGGAGCTTCATGCTCTGGCACCGGGGGCAAGGGCAGGTCTGGCGCCCATTCTGGGGGCGGGGCACGACTCCTGGAGGGGTGGGGCGCACATTCAGGGGGCGGGGCTCACCTCCTGGAGGGGCGGGGCACACATTCCAGGGCCGTGGCGCACCTCCCGGGGGCATGGCGTGCCTCCCGGAGGGGCGTGGCGTACATTCCAGGGGTGGGGCGCGAGTTTTGGGAGCGGGTGCCCACGATGGTAGCCCTTGGAGCCCGCCGCTCAGGGTGGCCTGCCCCCACTGCCCCTATTTTCCTACGCCCCTGGTTGTACGTAGTGGTTTGCCACCAGCGCCACTCAAATGCCATACAGACGGTGGAAGGATTCTCTGCTCACGGCTGCAGCTGCGAATGGAGGATCCTTCACATGCGGCTGTGGCAGCACGATGGCTGCTCATGCTGCTGCGCCCGGGGGAGGCAGGGTGAGCACCCCACGGGGTGCCTTTTTGCCACCCCCTCCCCAGACATGGCATCCAGGAATCTTTCGAGAAGTTTGTAAGTGGTCCATGTTTCACAAACATACAGTAAGGTTGGTAGTACAATAGCTTTGTAAACAAGCATTTTGGTTTCCCTGCGAATGTCACTCAAACACTCTGCACTTCAATGGGGAGAAAGCTGCACTTGCATAACTCAGATGATGCTGTATTTTGGCATCAATGTCAGCCCTTGTGGAAAGTTTGTTGTTGTTTTTTTTAAGCACAAAACATCCTGGTAAGTGGCAACAAGTTCAGTGTCACGAGGCTGGCTGGGCAGCACTGTTCCACTGCTCCTGGGCCAGAGCACTTTGTGGAACCAATTCCAGATTCTGCAATTTTGGAGCTGTGGGAATGGATTCATTCTGCATCCAGCCAAAAACATTCTGAAATTCAAACCAAGCTGTTGATAAAATGAAATCAACAACCTTCCTAGATCAGAACCCTAGCATTTGCACAACTTGAAGAGATGATAGCTATGAGAAAAGGGAGAATCACGAGGGTTGTGTTAGCAGGAAACCAAATAAGGGCAAGCATAACTTTAAGGGAAGTGAAAGAAGCTGTGATAGCAAGAAATTTGCTCCAAGGTCTAATATGGGTCAGCTTCAGAGACAGACAATAAAATGGAGATGAAATAGCCACAGATATACACTGCCATACTCAGTTTATGCTCTGGGGACAGTGATCTCTCCATTCCTTTGGTTCATCACAGATTGTTTAAAAAATCTCAATTTCAGAAGCAACAAACTAAAGTGCTATTATTTTTTAGGATGAGAGGCTATGAAAGCTAAAAAAAGAAAGGACCTTTCAGCTTCTGAGTGTGTTCAGTGACGATGGAGTTTATATGAAATTGCCAAAGGGAGAGGGGAGATATTCTCCTAAACAATTGAATGAGAGATACTTGACAAAAGCCAGCTAGCACAACAATTCTGAGCCAAGAGGAAGTAAAAGTAATTCAGCTGGACAAGGCTTCTAAAACGGCAATTGGAGAAAATGGCTAGTAAATGGAAAGACAGATGCTCCTCTGGGTAGGGAAATGATTCAGGAATTGCAACTGAGAAAACGTTTGCCACACTGAAGCTAAGTGAGCAATGAAGAAACAAATGAATATGTATGAAAACAATACACGGGGGTTCATTCTAAGCACTGTGCGTGTTATGGATTGCTATGGTGCACTCAGGTCACCCCCGGAGACGTGCCACCAGGAGCGCACCACCACCACCCTACCCCCTGTTGCGACGTCACTGATTCCCTGCCCTCTCTTCTGTCCCACCCACTACCCTTGCAATCTCTACATCTGATCTGGAATTTCTCATAACCATCAAGAGCAGATTTAAGGGTGGCATGGGGAGAGGAGGAAACAGGAAAGTTCCATGGTGCAGCTAAAAGTCCTTGTTTTTAATGAATGATGCTTTAATGTATTTAAAATCTTTTGTTGGAAGCCACCCAGAGTGTCTGGGGAAACCCAACCAGATGGGTGGGGTATAAATAAACAACAACAACAACAACAACAACAACAACAACAACAACAACAACAATTCTACCAGAACTGTTCTATTGGATAACACCCAAATCATTTCCAATAATAATAATAATAATAATAATAATAATAATAATAATAATAATACCCTGCCCATCTAGCTTGGTTTCCCCAGCCACTCTGGGCAGCTTACAGCACATAAAAAATTGCAAAACATTAGACATTAAAAATTTCCTGATACAGGGTTGTCTTCTGACTATCTCAAAGTCAGATAGTTGTTTATTTTCTTGACATCTGATGTGAGGGTGTTCCACAGGGCGGATGTTTCCTTATACCCAGTTGTTATTTATAGAACCACAAAATTGCAGAGCTGGAAGGGACCCCAAGATCCATTTTCACAGTTTTGGCGCCTTCTCTCTCATGCCCACCTCTCCTTCCGGCCTTATACCACTTTTGCTCTTTGAATATACCAACACATATGCATGTATCCCTGGGGCTTCCAAGCTCTTGCGTTGAATAGGCTTATAATAACTGCAATGCATCTGACTGTGGCACTGTATGTATTGGTGTCCAAGTTCACATTTAATAAGTAAAGCACCCGAGGTACTTGCTGTTTTTTTTGGGGGGTGGGGGGCATTTTAGGCTCTGGCCCACTCAACCTGCCCTGTAATAATCTGGAGCTCTCTTAACCTTTTTGTTAAAGCCTTGGGCGAATCTGGTGCCCAACCCTAGTTTCTAGTGACGCCAGTCAACCCCGAGCAAGAATATGCATGCTTGGTGGATGGAAAAGAGGCAGGTTTCCATTCCTAGGGTAGTGTGCTGGTGAATGGATAATTCAAAATATTCTGCCTACTTCCCTTGCAGCAGCTGGCAGTGTGTGCTGGCAGGAGGGGTGGCTTCCTTCACAGTTTGCCCAGATACATTGGAACTGTTCCCTACTCTGGGAAAATGAGGAAAGGTTATTATGCAAATCAAAAAATAGCAAGGAAAGGGGAAACCCTATACTTAGGTGTGAGAGACAGCATGTGTGTCTGAGTCCCAGATGCCTCAAGTTATAAAGGGAAATCCATGAGGAATGTGGTAGCTGTGCTAATGTCCTAATAAAAAATGGCCCCAAATCACAGACTCTGCCCTTTACCCTAAGGCACTTTTCCCTTTTGGTTGCTGTTTCTGCATCATAAAAAGTATTATAACTGTGACCTGCTATTCCTAGTTTTGCTCTCAAAGTCAGAACCTTCTCTTGCATATAGGGCATGAATCCAAAGAGATGATTTAGGTCTTGCCAGGGGTCTGCTACGGTAGTGCCAAGGAGGATTTATGATTTCTATTTTCTTTGAAGAGTGGACCGCCATGCTGAATCACAAACTGCTTTTGAGAAATATCTAAGTCTCCTCCCCCCCTCCAAACAATTGGCTTTGTAGGGATAACTCTTATGAAGCCCTGTTAGACATAAGGAAATGCTTCCATGAAGAACAGTCTCTTGGGATACCGACCATAGCCTAAAAGATGATATAGTTGATATCAAGTTGGCCAACAGTTTTCATAGAGAATAAGGCTATCAATGGCTACTAGTCATGATGCTGATGTTCTTCCTCCACTGCTGGAGAATGTATGTCTCTGAATACCAATTGCTGGGGATTGCAGATGGGAAAAAAGAGGGGCTTACTTCTGAGTATATATAGTTCTTCTGTAAGAGCCTGGAGAAGATCAGAACCTAACTATTGCAACATAGAACTCATGTGTCAACACTTGACACTGGTTCCAGTGTTTGGTTCCAATAATGCAACAGAGAATTGATGATCTGCCATCTGCCATTGCATAAATTGAACAAACAACTGCATAAATGTTAGAGAATATATCGGAAACTCACAGTGCAAATGCAATTCTGTACAAACTATTTCAAACTGAACCACCACCGAGGATATGAAAAACACCTTTGGAGATACAAAATATGCTTCAATATTTCTGCCACAGCTCTCCAGACATAGGGACGAAACCTGCTATTCTTTTGATTTTCATTGGCAGATTAATATTGTACTGGGGTTTTCACATTTAGTGAAAACTGATATGGATTTCCTAATGTGATATGGATTTCCTAATGTGAAGAGGGGTCAAACCCAGCATGAAAGAAAACTGGAGGAAAGGAAAACATAGTGAGGGGGGAAACCCTACAGCGTGACAGATTTGAAGAACTACCAGGGAGAGAGACAATTTAGTAGAGATTTCCTATCAAGCACTCGTACGGCACAGCTTTGGATAATTTGCCTTTGCCTCTCAAAGATTTACAGTGAGTTTCTGAATCACTCAAAAAAGAAAAGAAGCATGGTGCAGAAAAAAAGAGAGAAAGGAAATTAGAAAGGAAGAGTGGTTTACTCTTCCCTTCCCTTCCTTTTGGCAAAGGTGAGAATGAAGGAAGTAGATAGCCTTCGGCTATAGATAAAATCATCAGTAACCTACCCTCGCAAGAACAGCTGCCAAACAGGTCCTGGCAGCGACAGTGGGCAAAGCATAGTCATCCTTGCAGGGACAACATTCCTAACAAAGTAAGCAGTTACACAGAGCCCCAGACATGAGCTGATAACATAGAATCAGAGAATCAGAAAATCTTCATAAAGTATACGTGTATGTTAAGTTTGTCTTAAGCAAGAACTGAATCTTATTTCTCCGCACTTCATCAAGTTCAAATTATTGGCAAAATATTCTCTCATATTAAAGAAAGGGGTTGGGTTGGAGGAGACCATGGGGGGCCATCTAATTAAACCTGCCAAGCAGGAAACACCATCAGAGTAACGTGGCTGTTAAGCCTCTGCTTGGAGACCTATAAGGAAAGCCTCCATTACTTGCTGGCAAATTCCACTGCCAAACAGCTCTCATTGTAAGGGGGTTCTTCCTGATGATTGGGTGGAATCTTCTTTCTTGTGGTTTGAATCCATTGCTTTGTGCCCACTTCTCTGGAGTAGCAGAGAGCAACCCTTCACCCTCCTCTATGTGGTATCCCCTCAACCTTCTCTTTTCCAGGCTGAGCATGCCCAGGCCCCCTGAGCTGTTCCTCAAAAGGCATTCCTTAAAGATAGGAAAGGAATGCTTGTCAGGCTACATTTCTGGGGCCTCCGGCTTGCCCAACGTGGCAGTCCAAGGCTGGAATGTATCAACGTGGCACTCCAGAACAGGGGAGTTGGGCTGTCCCACCCCACAGGAGCAAGAGTATATAATGTAGCTACAAACTCAACACAGTGTGCTGCTGTGAATGATCACGCATCACCTTTTTGCTCTGCTTGCATTGCAAAAATAAAAGGCTCTTTTCTCTGAAGCACCCGGTGTCGTTTGACTCCTTTCCTCCTCCACAGGGCGAGCTGAACTGGGCTCAGGCTGGCAGCCTACAAGAAGACACTTTAGCAAACACTCGAAGAATATGATGTTCATCTTATCAGGAATCCATTTTTTGTATTGCCCACATGCCATTCTGATAACTCATTTTTTTAAAAGGATCCCACACAACTGGAAGATGTACTAAAGAAGGGGGAGCAAACCAAGTTGCTGGAGTTACTATTCATTTTTATTTATTATTGCTTCTGTAGAACAGAGGGCTAGATAATTGAGGCTTTTTAGCATAGGGGAAAAGAGATTACGGAGATGATATGTGACAATTATACAATTATCAATGGTGGTGCTGTTGATAGGGAGAATTTTTTTCCCCTTTCCCATATTCCAACACTCAGGGTAACTCAGAGGATAACTCAAATTAGCTCACAAGTGAGATCTTCAACATTAATGCTACCATGTTGGAGTGTTTCTACTGCAATGCGCTCTACGTGGGGTTACCATTGAAGGTGACGCGAAAACTACAACTAATCCAGAATGCTGCAGCTGAGACTTGTGACTGGGGGCAACCGCCGAGACCATATAACACCAGTCCTGAAAGACCTACATTGGCTCCCAGTATGTTTCCAGGCACAATTCAAAGTGTTGGTGCTCACCTTTAAAGCCCTAAACGGCCTTGGCCCAGTATACCTGAAGGAGCATCTCCATCCCCATCATTCTGCCCGGACAATGAGGTCCAGCCGAGAGGGCCTTCTGGCAGTATCCTCACTGCAAGAAGCAAAGCTACAGGGAACTTCTCAGTAGTGAGAGGGCCTTCTCAGTGGTGGCACCTGCCCTGTGGAACGCCCTCCCATCAGATGTCAAAGAGATAAACAACTACCTGACATTTAGAAAACCTCTGAAGGCAGCCCTGTTTAGGGAAGCTTTTAATGTGTGACATTTTAATGTATTTTTAATCTTTGTTGGAAGCCACCCAGAGTGGCTGGGGAAACCCAGCCAGATGGGGGGTTGTACAAATAAATTATTATTATTATTATTATTATTATTATTATTATTATTATTCTGTGCAGTGGTCCAGCCAGCCAGCTTGTTCAGGATACTCGATTCCATCCGTCTCCCACCTTTAATTTAGGGTCCTTTTTCTAAAGTTGCCTTTGTTTTGCTTTGCAGTTCTGCAAACCGAGGTGTTTCCCCAACCCCCTCCAATTTGTGGGTGGTGACATTTTTTAGTAAATAAGTTATTATGCCATTTGGTTGAGCCCATCATTTGCAGCCATGACTAATGGGGAGCAGGGGAGATTTTTACACTTCTTGTCATGCTGTGGCTTTGATGAAATCCCACCCCTCAAAAAACTGCTGTTCTAGAGGAAAGAAAGCTGCAGGTTATTTTATTCCCATCTCCCTCCTTTCCTGAATCTCTCCCTCCATCTCTCCTGTCTCCCTGCCCCGCCCCCAAACTTCTGTGGTTTATGTGGGAACTCTGCCAACATGTGGATGGGGCTACAGCTGTGGGCCTTTTTCTCCCTACTAGAGAGAAAGCATAATTTTCATGGTGAGAGGCAAGGATTTCCTGATACAGGTGGAAAACCCTCTTCTCCACTTGGTGAGTGTCTCTAATCTCTAATCCACAATGGGAGGTACGTGAAAATCTCTCTGCTTTGTAAAATAATTCTGACCTCTTAGACTATATTTCAGAAATGATGAATGTCATTTGAAGTGCACAAATCTATTTTAAAAATAAAACATTGGTGCTCTTTTCTATCAGTACTAGTAGATTATTCTTCCAAATTACCTCAAAAATCCTAGATGCTGGAGCTTTGAATAATTAAAAAGCACAGGAACAGGGATGATGAATACTATTAATTTATAACCACAATGCTTTTCTCTTTCTGACTGTGAGTTGCAAGAGAATGCTGTGAAACTTGGTGTTTTACAACACCATTTCCTAGCAAATTCATGCATATTGCCTTTGCCTTTGTGCTCATATCACTGGGCTATGCTTTACTTAGAGCTAGTTCATGCAGAGATCTAGTGTGATCTTGCACATAAAGGGAATTGGATTTAGATGAGAGGAATCCCTGATCGTTCCAAAATCTCACTTGTTCTAGTCACTGTCTCTTGGCAGCCTACATAAAAAAGTGAGGATAAAATGGGATAACCCCAGGTTGATGTTCCTTGGATGTAGGATTGGATATGACAAACAGAAATATAGGTGCATTTCTTCCAGGCTGGTGCTTATGCCTCTGCAGTAATGTTTGAGACAGTAGAGGGATTTTAGGAAAAGTTCACATAAAAGTGCCAAAGCCATGCTGGAAACGTAATCAAAAGGATGGGGAAATATACCATATGTGGTGGCTGTGTGAAAGAGTGAAAATATTCTAGGAATCAAAATGCAATGAAATGAAAAGAATGTTAAAATATACCTTCCCGAAAAAACCGGAGGCCTTTCTGTTGGGGCTGATGGGGAGTGAAATTAAGAAAAAATGACCAAAGGTTATTCATGTACGCCACCACTGCTGCCAGAATAGTACTAGCCCAAAGGTGGAAAACAACAGAAATTCCAACAGTAGATGAGTGGAGGGCTAAATTGATGGAATATTCAGAACTGGCAAGGTTGACGGGAAGAATAAGGGAACAAGAAGATCAGAGGTTCCAAAAGGAATGGAGCAAATTCGTAGATTACTTAAAGGAACATTGTAAAAATGTGAAAACACTAGGAGGATTAACATGAAAACTGCAACATAAAAGACAGAAAGGCATGTCTCAAAAATTAATGAGAACTACTTAAGGGAAAAGACAGGGATAAAAGAAAGAAAGTGAATAAAAGTTGAGAAGAAAATGGAAAACCAAGGAGAGGAAGGAAGGAAGCCAGGTTCGCCAGGAATGTATTATTGGAATGTATTATTAGGACAAATACGGTACGTGTACAGACTTGTTTAACTACTTTTGGAATTTTTGTGATACCTTTCTTTGGATGTTTTGTTTTGTATATGGAAAAACAATAAAAATGAATTTGGGAAAAAAGAGAGCCTTCTTTAAGGTTTCCATCATATACTGAAGAAGCAAGCCACTCTTCAATCTAAGGTAAAAAGCAGCTTGCCTCTTCTTCATTGTAAGCAGCTGCACTGACCTTATGCTGCCTTGCTATGTGGGCAAATGAGCCCATGCAACTCTGTTGGACTTCAGCCAACAGATGCTAGATGCAGCAGCGAAGTTTTAATTTAGAAACCTTTGCAAATGCCTTATCCTGCAGTGCTTGAAAAGGTAGAAACGAGGCGGCAGACAAAGAATGAGCAAACCTGAATAGCAGTCACTTAAAATAACATTCAGAACCATGATTTTAACTGCTGCTCTCCACTCAGATACTCAAGCTGTGCCAGTCCTGATTCAAATAAGCATGTCTCTCTGCTCTAATCCCACTTTTAAAATGTCTTCAGAAAAACTCTTGGGAACACATTATTAATGAGTAACACATTCATATGCCACCGTCTGGCCCCAGCAGTCTTGTTTTCAGCAAATGCTGAAAAATATGATACCTTCTCATCCTTATCCCATGTACTAAATAAAACCAAACCCATTCTCAAAGTATGGGTCCTTACAGATAAAAAGTACACCTTCCACACACAAGGTTTCAGGGAACCCAAAGGTTTTCAGAAGTATGAACAACAAGAAGAAGAAAATTCGGGGGGGGGCATAGCTGCCAAGTTTTCCCTTTTCTCGCGAGGAAGCCTATTCAGCATAAGGGAAAATCCCTTAAAAAAAGGGATAACTTGGCAGCTATGGGGGGGTAATGCAGAACCCTAAATAATCAAATGAGGACGGAGCGTGCTCAGTGGGCATGAAATGCTGATTGACAGGTGTTGTTGAGAATGGAATGTAGCACGTGGAAGGTCAATGCAGGCAAAGTGTATGATTGTTTCACACACTTTGCATGAGAGCCTTCTGAAGGCCTTCTTAGCAGCATGGCAACACATATTTCTGTAAGTTGCTTTCAGCCTTTTTGTGAGAAGTGACTAATAAATTAAGTTAAATAAATATCCACACGTCAAGTGTTGTCCGGCAGAGCAGAAGCTGGGCCTTATCTGTTTCTTAGTGGTCCTGCTCTTACACCTTTAACAGATGTCTGGTATACATACATCAAGCCATGCATCTTTCCTATCGGGGAGAGGGGGAGAGAGAGAGAGGGAGGGAGGGAGGGAGGGAGGGAGAGAGAGAGAGAGAGAGAGAGAGAGAGAGAGAGAGAGAGAGAGAGAGAGATCTTTTCTTCTAGAAAAAAGGTGCCAGTACTGTACTCACCATGAAGTTGATACAGTAAGTGCCACACTTTAAACCAGAACTAGTAAACATGTATGTTACACTGCTCTGAAAGATAGGGGAAGAACCAGCAAAAACAGTGGCAAGCCTGCAGAGGAGAGGGTCTTCTTTTACCCATTTCAAATTGCAACGTTGTGTAAAGATCTGGGATCCATTCCATACCATTTTGGGTGGAAGCAGTTGCCCTAGGCCACACACATGAAAGGACCTCATCAACACTGACAGTGTTCTTGAACAAAGAAAGAAATATGACATTCATACAGAAAGGAGGGTCACAAATGAACACACAGCTCCCAGAATTCTCACAATGCAAGCCTATATACAGTATCTCTCAGCAAGCCTCACTGAATTGACCTCCTCTCAACTAAGGCTACAATCTTAACCAACAATTTGT
Source organism: Zootoca vivipara (assembly GCF_965207765.1). Taxonomy (NCBI): domain Eukaryota; kingdom Metazoa; phylum Chordata; class Lepidosauria; order Squamata; family Lacertidae; genus Zootoca; species Zootoca vivipara. The sequence goes on along the minus strand of NC_142587.1, from coordinate 17,272,993 downwards.
TCACTGGGGGGTTAGACTGTGTGGAGGTCTAAGCTGCTCTCCTGTCAGCCACCACTGATGAAGTGACCCCAAAGAAGGTCCTGAAATGGTGTGTTCCAGATGTTGCCTTAAGATGGGTTCCTTAAGTTGTGCCCAGGCAGGGACAAAGATAGTCAAAATGACACCGAGGGTTGAATTCAGAGAAAGAGTTTATTATCTCTTTATAGAGAGACCCTTGGCGATCCTTCACCCAAGAGCAAAGAAAGACAGTTTGCATAGATTCTTATACGCTTCTTGGGCTCCTTCCCCCTCCTCAGGAATCCACTCTGTAAGTGTGCGCACGTAAGAGGGTCATAGGTTACGAATACACATACAGGAAGATGCGTGTCATGTTCTTTGTCATAAACACATGCTACTCAGCAATGCTACCCCGGTACCAGCCTCAAGCAGCCTTGAGTGTGGGGGCTTGAGTTCCTGTCTATATTGACTGGTCTTGTGCCTGATATTTGTGTCATCTCCTGGTGTAGACCTTGAGCATCTCCTGATGCAGACCTTCTACTTTCTGGCAAGGCCATCCTGTCTAGCTGTTGAATGTTTTCATTACACTTTGACACAGTGGCACTGAAACACACAGAGGCAATGTAAAGCACCCAGGAATATTGGGGGGGGGGGCTAAGCCATACAGTCAGAATTATACAATGCAAACTATATGATCAGATTTAGCTGAATAAAACAATTAGCAATTCTCTCTCTACACAGAGGAGGGGAGGGAAGTGGCTAAGTCAAGCTAGGATCTGCTGGATCCTTAACAGGACTCCCTAAGAACTGTCCTTTGAGCCAGCTCCAGGAACAATTTTCTCCCCACCACTGGCTTCAGCCTGAGCCACAGCAATGAGGACTGTAGGTGCAATGGTGGTTCTGTTGCTCCATACAGACTTCCTGATGAGGGATGGGGAGGAGGTTTTGACTGGGCTCTGAGTATGTGAATATGGGCATGGAGCTTCGGAACCAATGGACCTGCTGGAATAACACACATTTTCACATTCAGGAGAACAGCAGAAAAACAAAATAAAAAGCAAGGATGAATGCAAACAAAATTATCATGCATGGATGCAGGTTCTTAAGCTTTCCTTCCAAAATCCCGTTACACTTAAGTATTTCGGATTTGAGTAGCTTTAGTCCCATTGAAACAAGTGGAGCAAAATTAGCTTAATTCTAAGTACTCCAACTTAAGTCAGCTGAAGATCAGGCTGCAAAATGGCTCTCCTCAAATATCTTATTTCCATTTAATTAGAACCAAAGTGATTTTACTGCAGCTGTACTCAAGAGGAATAGTAGATTTTCACTTGCAAAAGCAAGTGGGCAGTGCATAAAAGAGCAAGTAATCAGCAAACAGAGTATTGGGACACAACATTAGCTCTATGGAAGAAAGAACAGCCCAGTTTGCAGCTTAGTTAGAAAGAAAACAAATGTGAAAACATACAATAGCTAGCTTCCAATTTAGAAAGATAAAGTATAATTTACATCCATAATTTGTTTCATATTAATTGGGAATTAAGCCAATCAAGATACATGTACAATACAGGTTGGGGAAGATTACCTTGCTGTGGGCAGTTTTTTGAAGAAAGGGGGGGCACCTAATAGTTCCAAGACTTTGGCAACTGATGGCTCTCCAGGTGTTCCTAGGATCATAGAATTGCAGGAACCTCAATCAAGGCATCCATGACAGATGGCCATCCAATCTCTGCTTTAAAAGCTCTAACGAAGGAGAGACCACAGCCTTCCAAGGGAGTCTGTTCCACTGTTGAACAGCTCTTATTGTCAGAAAGTTTTTCCTGATGTTTAGTCAGAACCTCCTTTCTCGTAACTTGTATCCATTGGTTCACATCCTACCTTCTGGAGCGAGAGAAAACAAGCTTGCTCCATCTTCCACGTGACAGCCTTTCAGCTATTTGAAGATGGCTATCATATCTCCTCTCGGTCTCCTCTTTTCCAAGATAGACATATCCAAGTCCCTCAAGCATTCCTCATAAGGTGCGGTTTCCAGATCCTTGATCATCTTCCTTTGCACACATCCCAGCTTCTTAATAGACTTCTTAAATTGTGGTACCCAAAAAAACCATACTCCAGATGTGATCTGACCAAAGCAGAATAGAGTGGGACTATCACTTTCCTTGACTGGGACTCTATACTAGAATAGCATTAGCTTTTTTGCTGCTGTATTGTGGTCTGCTAAGACCTCTAGAGCATTTCCACATGTACTACTAGCAAGCCACGTGTCCCCCATCTTATATTTGTGGAGCTGGCTATTCCTGCCCAAGTACAGAACCGTACATTTTCCCCTATTGAAACCCATCCACTCCTCCACCTTTCCACATCAGTTTGTCCCTAAGAAGTCCTCGTGAAAATTCATCAATATTTTGTGTGAATTTCTCCTAATATACAAATGCTTGTGTGCCATTTTGCCCAATATACACATTTTTGCAAAGCAGTTTTTCCTAAGATCGTGTCATGTCTTCATTTCCTTCTCCCACACCCTGCTCACAGGGGCACACTGCACCTCGGCCTTGAAATGAAATTCTTCCCAATGCCTAGCATGAAGTAAGTCATTTGCCTGTAAACAACACAGAGGACTGCTGAGTTGGGTGTCATAGGGGAGCAAAAGGCAATACGAGTGTATGGAACAAGTAGTAATGCTGCCTTTGTCAATATGAGAAATGGTATCACTGTTAACCTGCTGATGTGCACCAAAGTCAGATTTGCTTAAAACTTAATTCATTTTTAGTTCTGTCTAGGTCATTCAGTATACAACCTTTCCTGTTGACAAAGGAACCAGTTCTGCTAATTCCCAGAGCATCAGTTGGGGAAAAAATATTTCTCCAAAATTCCAGTTCGGATCTATTTGATTAAGTGAAGCAGAGAAACTAGAGTAAGCACAAGCATTGCTTTTATCCTGGAAGACATCCAGGTTTTGGGCAACCAGAATTGTTTAAAACTATTCAGCATATTTCTCAGCTAATCTCCCCTTTTTTCTTTTCATCAGGACAAGTGAACAAAGGCCATGTAAAACTTTCATTGTGGAATTGGATGCTTATTGGTTGGGTGAATGCAGTTATTTCCCATGTAATTTTTGGTGGCACAGTACCAAATCAACAGTGTTAAATGGCTGGGGAGGGGGTGTCGTGACAAGACCAAAAGCAACTAGTTGTGCTAAGCCTTTGAAAAAAATGCTGTATGCATTTACTATGAAGTTGGGAAATGCAGGCAGCCAACAGCATCCTTTCTTGTCCAGTCTGTGTTACTAAAAGCAGTCCCACACGACTGAGCAATGCCATGGCTGCTGTTGACTTAATTCATCTTGGCTTTATACTGGGGAAATTAACAGTGGCTTTTCTCCAAGTGCCAATGGGATTCTACAATTAACATCCAGCTCTGTTTAGTAGCACACATTCTTCATTCTTTACTGCCGGCTTGCTGCAACCCACTGATCTTAAAAACAACAACACAACAATAATTACAAGTGAGGGCAGAAGATGGAACCTGCACAGAATGGTGATTTCATCTGCTATGTAATCTCGCTTCTGGACGCAAGTGCAGAGGGAAGACGTTATTTGCATTCATTTAGGTATCCATTTCCACACTTAGCAAAGTGTGTGGCAATAAATACCAACTGGCTTTGTCAGATGTTTCCGAAGGTTGAGTGCTTGTCAAATGTGGGTGATAGAATTTGCTTCTTTCTGCTTCTAGGTTTACTGATACAGTGGTACCTTGATTGTTGAACTTAATCTTCCGGGAGTCTGTTCGGCTTCCAATTGACCGCAGGAGCTTACTGCACTCAATCGGAAGCTGCGGAAACTGTGTCGGTGTTCACCTTCCATAGAACATTCGAAAACCAGAACACTTACTTCCAGGTGTTTGTTGTTCGGGAACCAAAATGCACAAGTACCAAGGCATTTGAGAACCAAGGTACCATAAAACTGTACAGTGCAATTTTGCAATATCATCTGCAGCTGCTATTGGTGCATCTCTATGCACTGCTTTTCCAATGAAATTATTACAGTATCTTCCAGGGAGTCTGGCTGGATTATGTTTCCTGTTGGCTTGTTCTTGGCTAGACAGTGCTGCATGTGTCTATCAGGGGCAAAGAGTGAATGAGATGGTGCAGCGAATCCATATTGCTTAAGTATGATTTAAAATCTATTTCAGGTCTGGCTCCAGAAGAAATCACAAATCTGGAAAACAGTGACACATCTGCATTCATCTCCATCGTCACCTTGTCTTTCAGATTAACCATCACTTATTGACGTGCTGAACTACAATTTATCAATTTCACTTTCTTCTATTGGTAACCAGAATTGTACAGCATTTGTCACAATGCATTGCTTTATGAATATAGAAAGTTGTTTTAATTAACGTCCTTCCGTCAACATATCTCCTTTTTCACTTCCTGAAGGAAAACATGGTGAGTGAAGTTCTGAACAATTCATTGATCTTGCATCAAAATGGGCTGATATTTTAGATGAAAGCTTCCTTCATCTTCATCATGTTCCTATGATGTCCCTTAGATTTTTGACTAGAATGGCTATTCTCAACATTTTCCTTTCATATCCCTTACACTTTGACTGGAATGACTATTCTCAACATGTTCTCTGACACAACAGCTATCCTTGTTGGTTTTGGATTTGTGAGGAAGAACTGTGATCTCCCATTGAGAGCTATCCCTACAAGTCAACAAGGGCTGAATTCAATTAAGTCATGATAGCAGATTCCTGCATTGCAGGGGGTTGGACTAGATGACCCCCCTTTGTACCTTCCAATTCTATGATTCTGTGATTGTTCACTCCCCATTTCCCTTGCATGGAGTGCTCAACAAAATGGAACTGATGGAGTAAATAGTGTATCCCTGATACTTACATCATATGAGACTAGTTCTGACAAATCTATGGCAAACAGCAATTGTTAAAGGCTTGATGAGCTGTTAGATTAGGATCTCAATTTGATGTCCTGACTGATCGCAGAAAGAGCACCAGTATTCTCAAGAATATAGGTATATTCTTATGTGACTTGGAATAAAGGTTCATTTTCTTCCTTCTGATTTTTTTTTTTTAAAAATGTTTCATAGCTTCAAAAGTGTCATTTCCTTCTGTGTGGATACGAGTAAGGAATGTGCTTCCATCATTGCTCACAGCCAGAATATCTTGCAGTTTTCATATGCCTGGCAACATATTTTTTTCACTGATCCAAGGTTTTCTAAAGTGAATTTATCTTGAAGCAGACTATAAAGTGCTGACACAGTTATGATGTGGGCTTCTATTGCCCTTTGAATGTGCTTCCCTTCCAGCATCTGTCTGGTAGTTGCTAGCCCATACAAATGACATTCCACCCACAATTCTGGAACAATCACTCACTTGTCTGCGAGAACCAATCATTGTAATTGAGAAATGGTGATGTGCAGTTTGTCTGCTTTAAGAATCCATTCTTATTATTTTTGTTGACCTTTCCAAGCCATCTGGCTTCAATGGTTCATAGAGTGTGCTAATGGCTGCATCTCTTGCAGTGTTCAGTTATGCGAATGCAAGTTGTGTTGACCTATCAATAGCTGGAATCAGGGCCAACAATCAAAGTCTAATAGTATTTTCTCTCTGTTAAGTACATTATAACTAGACCATGCAAAAGAAGCTTGCAGTGTTGGGGTGCCAGGCTCCATGGTGTCTAGCCCAATACCGACTTCATCCAATTGTCCAGTACATGAGATGTAGCATTGAAATCTTAACCCTGTCAATTCCCATGTTTGTGGGGTTAAGACTGCAGCCTAAGTGTCTCTTACACCCCCCCAACCAAATCTGCAATCTCTAGATCAGAAATGATGTTTACAATAATGGCAAGATATCATTCAGATTGTTGTTGTTGTTGTTGTTTAGTCATTTAGTCATGTCTGACTCTTCGTGACCCCCTGGACCAGAGCATGCCAGGCACTCCTGTCTTCCACTGCCTCCCACAGTTTGGTCAAACTCATGTTAGTAGCTTCGAGAACACTGTCCAACCGCTTCATCCTCTGCTGTCCCCTTCTCCTTGTGCCCTCAATCTTTCCCAGCATCAGGGTCTTTTCCAGGGAGTCTTCTCTTCTCATGAGGTGGCCAAAGTATCGGAGCCTCAGCTTCAGTATCTGTCCTTCCAGTGAGCACTCAGGGCTGATTTCCTTCAGAATGGATAGGTTTGATCGGAAAGGAGATCGAGGAGAAAGAGAAAGAACTGGAGAGAAACCCAAAAGATATTAACGTGGTAAGACAGATTAAAATATTACAAAATGAATTATCAGCTCTGATAGGAAACGAATTAGAGAAAAAAATAAAGTGGCTAAAGCAAAGAACGTTTGAGTCCGGGGGGAAAGTAGGCCGGCTATTAGCCTGGCAATTAAGGAAAAAACAAGAAATTAGCTTAATTTCAAATATTAAGGATGGGAATAAAAATTGGACCAATGGGGAGGATATTAAAAAATGCTTTGTAAATTATTATAGAAAATTGTATAAGAAAGAAGATATAAGTCAGGGGAAATTGGAAAAGTATTTTGAAAAGTCAAATTTGACCAAGATAAAAGAGGAGGAAAAATTAGTATTAAACAATCCTATAACAGAACAAGAAATAATAGGGGCTATAAATAAGCTGAAATTAGGAAAATCCCCGGGCCCAGATGGCCTGACAGGCCAACATTACAAAATCTTTAGAGAGGAAATAATAAGATCGTATCAGAGATTGCTTAATGAAATTTTGGAAAAGGGTTTGCTCCCTAAAACGTGGCAAGAAACATACATAGTCCTGATCCCGAAAGATGAGATGAAAAAAGATGTGGTGGGTAATTTCCGCCCTATTTCCCTTCTTAACACGGATTATAAAATTTTTGCAACAATCCTGGCAGAGAGATTAAAAGGGATCCTAAATAGGCTAATTGGGAGGGAACAGCAGGGATTTTTACCAAAAAGGAAAATGTCAAATAATATGAGATTTTTGTTAAATGCCATTGAATATTTAGAATGGAATCCCAGCCAGAAAGCAGCTTTTGTCTTCCTCGATGCAGAAAAAGCATTCGATAATTTGAATTGGGTATTTCTAAAAAAAGTAATGGGGAAAATTGGAATTGGGGGTAAATTTTTAAATGGGATAAATGCAATTTACAATAAACAAACGGCAAGGTTAATTATAAACGGAGATACAACAGAAGAATTCGAAATAGGAAGAGGCACAAGACAAGGGTGCCCCCTCTCCCCGCTACTGTTTATTCTATCAATAGAGAGTTTAATAATTGAGATAAAAGAGAATAAGGATATTAGAGGTCTAAGGGTCAAAAATAGTTTATTCAAACTCCGAGCTTTTGCGGACGACATTATGATTATAGTAGAGGATCCGAGCTTTTCAATACCTAATCTCAAGACGAAATTGAAAGAATATGGGGAAGTAGCAGGATTTAAGGTAAATAAAGAAAAAACTAAAATGATTGTGAAAAATATAAAGGGGAAAGAATTGGAGAAATTGGAAACAGATATAGGGTGGGAAATAGCTAAAAGTGTAAAATATTTGGGAATAGTAGTTTCGGCAAACAATGTTAATTTATATGAAAATAATTATTTGAGAATGTGGAAGCAGATTAAAGGAGATTTGGAAAGATGGGGTAATTTGAATTTAACAATGATGGGAAGAATTGCGACCATAAAAATGTCAATTTTACCAAAATTTCTGTTTTTATTTCAGATGTTACCAATCATAGAGAAAAATGAGGTATTTGAAGAGTGGAGGAGGGAGTTAAGTAAATTTATCTGGAACAACAAAAAACCCAGGATCCAATACAAACTCTTAACAGATAGTAAAGAAAGGGGCGGGTGGGGGGTACCGGATTTAAAAATATATTATGCAGCAGCAAATTTATGTTGGGTGAGAGATTGGATTACTTTGGAAGATAGGGAATTATTGGATATTGAGGGTTTTAGAAATAATTACGGATGGCATGAGTATCTTATGAATGAAAGGGAGAAGAAGTATAGAGAACTTACGGACCATGTGGTGAAAAAATCACTATTTAAGGTTTGGGAGGAGAACAAAAGGATTTTGGAACCTAAGATTCCCTGGTGGTTATCGCCAACTGAGATAACATCTGTGAAGGGAGGAATGAGGAAGGGAAGATGGATAACATATCGTGAACTGATTGAAAATAAGGAGGGGCAATATGTATTGAAATCGTACGACCAGATAAAAGAAGATTGCACAAGCTGGCTCCAATACAATCAAATACAAAGTATATTCCAAAAACATAAATTAATTGGTTTCCAAGAGAAAAAAATCAAAATTACAAGAAATACTATTGGATAAAGAAGATAAACATTTGACTAATCTATATAAATATTTGCTAGAATGGAACCTTAAAGACGAGGTGGTTAAGTGTAATATGGTTAAATGGGCACAAGACGTAGGGAGAACAATTTACAGTGTACAGTGGGATAAACTGTGGACCGAAAGCCTAAGATTTACAGCGTGTACATCATTAAAAGAAAACATAATGAAAATGGCCTATAGATGGCACTTAACACCGGAGAAAATAGGGAGGATCTACAAATCGGAATCGAACAAATGTTGGAAGTGTCACAAAAATATAGGTACATATATGCATTGCTGGTGGTGGTGTGAAGGTGTGCAGGATTTCTGGAATAAAATATATGAGAAAATGAAGAGCATGTTAAAATTAACCTTCGCAAAATCACCAGAGATATTTTTACTAAGCATGATCCCAGACAGTGTGCCCAAAGATAAGAGATGTATTTTGTTGTATGGGAGTGCAGCGGCCCGGACACTGTTAGCACAAAAATGGAAGGGTGAGGAACTGCCAGGGGTGGAGGATTGGCAAAGTAAGATGGTGGAATATATGAATTTGGCCAAAATGACGGCAGCAATTAGGAATGTCCCTAGACAGAAGATCCAAAACGAATGGCAATTAGTCGAAGAGTACTTCAAAAAGGAAGGTATTAAGACAGAGTTGGTGATTTGCTTAATCTAAAGAATGCATGAAGAGAGTGAATAATTAAAGATAAGGAAGTGAGGTTTTATTTTTAGAGAATTAGGAGGAAACAAGTAGAGGAGGTAGGACAAGTAAGCGCTAAGTCAACAATCGGAAGCATTTTTTTATAAATTATTTTTTAAATGTTGGATTTTTCTCTTTTTCTCTCTCTCCCTCTTTTTTTCTCTCTTTTTTTTCCCTTTTTTTTCTTTTCTTTTTTTTTTCTTCTTTCTTTCTTTCTTTTTTCCTCTCCCTGCCCCTTCTCCGCACTTTTGCCCATATGTTTTTTGCCCTTTTCGCCCTTTTTCCTCCTTCTTTTTGGGCTCACCCGACTCTACCATGATTATGAATTTTTATTTATGGATGAACTTAATCTAAGGATGAGGTGGGGTGAGGCTAATCTTTGTATATTATATCTTTACTATCACTTTATTATAAGTTTTTTGTTCCTTTTTTTGAATTATTACCTTTATCACTCATGATTTGTTATGATTTTGTATTATTTCTTCATTATTTATATCTATATTTTGTTTAAGTATGTATGAATTTAAAGAAATTGTATTTTAACATGAACTTTAATAAAGTTGACATTTAAAAAAAAAAAAAAGGTTTGATCTTCTTGCAGTCCATGGGACTCTCAAGAGTCTCCTCCAGCTCACCATAATTCAATAGCATCAATTCTTCAGCAATCGGCCTTCTTTATGGTCCAGCTCATACTTCCATACATCACTACTGGGAAAACCATAGCTATACGGACCTTTGTCAACAAGGTGATGTCTCTGCTTTTTAAGATGCTGTCTAGGTTTGTCAGCATTTTAATTTAATTTTAACCATTTATTAAAAAGAAGAAGAGGAAACTAGTCTGACAGCAATGGTAGAGGGATGTGGGTACATGCCTAATGCTATAGTCACCTATTGTCAGCCTTTGGGGAATCCGATTCCCCCCACGATAGGCTGCCTGGTATAAATAAACAAGGAGAGTTCTTATCCAGCTTTTTCCCTCTTCAGCCTCTGGCCCATGATCTCCCACAAACCACTGTAGTAAATTTATACTCTCTTCCTCTTCTCTGGAAGGTTCAGGAGGAGCGGGAGGCGGTCTCCACCATTCCTCCTCTGATGTCCAGTCCCTGACACCTTTGCAGAATGCTCATAGAATAAATAATGTTTCACAGTCAATAATACTGATTTTTCGCACCAAAATTCTTACACGCTATTCCACTTTGTTTTTTAGCATTTGAAGCTATAAAACCTGCACTTTAGCATAATACAGCATGTCGTTTAATGAAACATATCATCATGGAACAAAAAAAGTGTCTCCACTCAGCCAAGGTTGTGTCTCTCCCACCATGCAAATCTGTAATCTCATGACCTTACAAAGAAATTGATACCACTGCCATGTTTGTATCACACAAACTATCCCCCCCCCCCGCATTTGCTGACAGACTATGAGGTCTGAAAACACAGCAAGTGCAATTATGCCTGACCTTTGGGAAGAGAGAGAGAGACTGCAAAGGCAGATATGCAAATCTTTAAAATATTCCTCCTTTATTCATAAAGGTAGAAGGGCAGACTGCAATTTACCTTCACGCTTGCACATTAAGTTCACACAAACAATGCAATTAGTCCTTCAGGTACATGGCTGTGAGGAGAAACTTTAATACAAGGATAGCCAATGTGGTGCTCTCCAGAAGTTTTTAGATTATGAATCCCATCAACCCCAGCCAGCATAGCTAAAGGTCAGGAATAATGGGTGTTACATTCAGAAACATCTGGAACCTACCATATTAGCAAGCCATAGGTACCAAATCCCAGATTGAAAAATCCGGGATCGGCAGCGGCATGGCACAGGAAGTCGCGCTGCGGCCATTTTGGAACTGGGCAGAGCAGCACCGGAAGTTGCTTCTACACATGCTCTGCCCATTTCCGAAATGGCCGCAGCACCAGAAATCGCTTCTGCGCATGTCCAGAGACTCCAGACATGCGCAGAAGGAGCCTCCCCGGGCCAGTAAGAATCTGGGGGATTTACGGGGTTTTTAAAAATCCGGGCTGCCAGCAGGAAACGGCTGGGAAAATGGGGGTTTCCCGGGGAATACAGGAGAGTTGGTAGCTATGTAGTAAACACTGCTTCTTAAGAGACATCAGTTTACTTGGAGATAGCTCCAGTCATTCTTATACACATGACATCTTGAAAGAAAGCATGGAAAGAAAATGACTGCATTTCTCTCCATGTAAGCAGCCAGTGCACACTCAAATGTCTTACGTGCCAGTAGATGATGATGATGATTTTCTTCATTTCATTTCTTTCTTTCTTTTAATGCATACTGCTTTTCTTCTTTGGTATAATGAAGGTAGTTTACAATCCATTAGAAATGAGAAGGCATACAACAAAAAATGCATCGCTGTAATAATTCAGAATGTAACATTTTGACCGCAAAATTGCAAGAAAATATTAGCAAATTATCAGCAAACCATAAAATAAAATTGCAAACAGCTGAGGCAGCTCCTGCAAAACTGCAATGCACAATATGGAAGAGGGCATGCAATGGAACAGGGATAGGGAACCTGTGACCCTCCAAATGTTGTTGGATTCAAACTCCTGTCATTACTAATTACTAATTTCTTCATCCTTTCTTTTCAAAAAAAAAGATTTATGTGCCTCTGACCATTCTCAGTGCCCATCTTTTCCCCCCTTTTTGTCTACATCCTTCTGAAAGCTCAGCCCTTAGAAATGGATATACCGGTAGTACTCCAGATGAGGCCTCGTGCTGCATCACTTTCTTTATTACGGTCACCGACCAGCACAGTAATTTGCATTACATCATTAATGTTTAAAATATTTATAAAAAAACAAAGAGAAAACAAAAACCCCAACTTTTTAAAATAAACTAAAGTAACATCTAAAAGGGATCAATCAACCTTTGATCCTTATTTTTATACTAATTATTTACTTTGTGCTATAAATTAGGATGGAATCTGTCTGGCTCTATTCAGAAGTAAGTACTTCCTGTGTAGGCGCACCGAATTCTGATAGCGTTTGCACAGAATCTTGCCACCGTAGCGGTGACCTTTGGATTAGAGTCTGAAAGTAGCTATTTAATAATAATAATAATAATAATAATAATAATAATTTTTATTTATACACCACCCTCCCCAGTCAAAACCAGGCTCAGGGTGGCTAACACCAATAAAATTACAATAAAACATAAAAAGCAATTAATTAAAATACAGGTTAAAATACAATATTAAAATTTAAAATGCAGCCTCATTTTAAGTAGTCCATAAATCCAAAACATGAGGGAGGAAAACACAGGGGTCAGACTAAGTCCAACCCACCAAAGGCCAGGTGGAACAGCTCTGTCTTGCAGACCCTGTGGAAAGATGACAAATCCCGCAGGGCCCTGGTCTCCTGTGAAAGAGCGTTCCACCAAGTTGGGGCCAATACTGAAAAGGCCCTGGCCCTAGTAGAGGCCAATCTAGCCACCTTATGGCCACCTTATTTATGACCACCTTATTTAATGTGCAATTCTTCAGATCGTCCAGGAAATCCGTCAAATATCTTTAGGGTAGATTCATTTCGGAGGACTCTGTAAAAGGAACAACGGGGAAAAAACATGGACGGTGGTCTCTATTTCTCCAGAACTGCACGGACAGAGTCTGTCTTCTTGGGGAACTTGTCTAAACTTCCCATATAAAACCGCTGACGACAGCGTATGAAACCTGGCCAGAGTAAACGCCCTTCTGTGTGATGGTATCTCTAAATGGGTTAGATAATCAGCTGGAAGCGACAGATATCTTCGGTCTTCCGATATCGGGAAAGATGGAACCCTTTTTTAAATCATTCTGCCTCTCAATGTCAATTGTTCTCTGTTTGACTATATTTTTGGCTATATTGTAATTCAAGGAGATGAGGTGAGTTTGTTGAAGGCCTATAATTTGTAACTTATTTTCAATGGCTCTAATCCATGGCGAACGATAGTTTTCTTTCAGTATCAGCGGGACAAGGCCCTGAGGATTGTGTCATCATTTCAGCCATAGATTGCACACCTGTATCCAGATTTTTGCTGCATCTATTTCTCCTCATAACTTGGAAACTGTGGTACTATAAATACCATATTAGCATTTTCATTTTCATTTTTTGCTAATCATATTAAAATCGTATTAGCATTTTTGCAGCTGCTGAACATTGTGGCTTGGCTCGTGACTGACCACAGTCCAAATAACCTTTTCACATATACTACTGCTGAGTCAGATATGCCTCATCTTATAACCTGGGTCCTTGATTTGCAGAATTTTGTGTCTCTTGCAGTCCTTTTACTAGTTTCAACACAATTTTCCATTTTACATTCAATGTTTTTTATTTTTATTTTATCCCTGTCTTATGAGGTGTTAAGATGGACTGTGTCGTCATCCTTCTCCTTGGCAGGTACTGATGGGAATTGTAGTTCACAATATTTGGAAGGCGCCACATTAGCTGCCCCTACCAGTTAAGCTGTCCCTCCCAGGGAAAAGCTGTTTGGATACCTAGATTTGGACAACCTGACGAATTCAATTAGAGGATATTCGAACAAGAAATTTCAACTTAATTGGGTCAAATTCGGGGAGTATATGAAAAAACAGTGTCCCACGGTAAAGTCCTGGGTTCATTTTTAGTTCTTATATTGAATAACATAGATTGATTCAAATATGATAAGGATGATAATTGATGTATTCCTATTTATAAATCATTTTAAGGTGTATATTGGTGGATATATGGGGAAGCAGTAATGGTATATAGCATCTAAGGAACCTGAGAGAGAGATGAGGGGAAGTCAACTAGGAGGGATGGAAATTAAGTTAATTTAATTTGTGGATATTGCTAATCTGAGATTTATTTTCTATTATGATTTGTATTTTGCAAGTGTATGGATGAGTTTTATGTTTGTATTTTTTAATCAGATTTTCAATAAAGTTCATTTTTTTAAAAAAAAAATAAGCTGTCCCTCCCAGTTTTGTGTCACATGCAAGTTTGACAAGCATCCCCTCAATATCCTTGTAACGCAGGCATGTCAAACCTGCGGCCCTCCAGATGTTTTGGACTACAATTCCCATCTTCCCCAACCACGGGTCCTGCTAGCTAGGGATCATGGGAGTTGTAGGCCAAAACATCTGGAGGGCCGCAGGTTTGACATGCCTGTTGTAACGGATTAGCCCTAGTATGGAAGATTCATTACACCCAGGATTAGAAAGAGTTAATCCATCTCCAACTTAACGGACAGCGCATCTTTTGGAGGCGGGACGGTTCCCGGTTCAAAAGAGTAGGGGAAAGCCATTTGGGGGGAGAGAGTGGATGGGTGTGGGGACTAAAGGAGGGAAGGAGGAGGGTGTGAAGTGAGGTTAGTGTTGGTTTAGGTTAGGCTTAGATTATTTTGGAGTTAAAGTTTGACAGGGTTAGCGTACAACTGTAACTAAGTTTGTAACCTTATGAATCGTTAAGAAAAGAAGAAGAAAAAACTATGTTCTCAAGAAAATAAAATTCATCTTTGTTGTGCCCAGGAGAATCGTCTCAGTTGTTCCAGCAGCGTATAAAAACTCAGAGGTGGAGACTCAGAAGAGGGTAAAACTTACCTCTGGGAAAAGGGGAATAGTTTGTGTCCTAGAGTCACACAAAAGGGGCATTAGGGTGAAAACCTAGAGTGCCACAAATTTGCCAAGGTGAAAAGGCAAACTGATACAGTGGAGATCCTGGCTGAGGGGGTGGGGGAGACCCTTTACTGTAGGCAAGAGGTTGTTCATTTAAGTAGCCCTGAGATCAGGCCACGAAAGCTGGAATTAGACTCTCATTACTAAGAAGCCCAGAAGTAGTGAGGGGTTTATTTTAAGGCGAAAGGAGTGGAGTGGGGGTTTGCTCCATCCCCTGGACCTCCTCGTCTCATAATTTATTGACAGCATCAGAGTTTCGTTGCAACCCTCATATAAGTTCCTGATAAAATGTTGAAGAATTGAAGACACTCAGTTCAAAAGCTCTCTCCAGTTTGATGCAGATCCATCGATAGGGGTTTTCAACCAGCTGTGAAGCCGGCTGACTTCACTATCTTCTAAATCACAGTTATCCAGGAAGATGAGGTAGGTTTTCACAGGATCGAAACACCTTCGATTGTCACCATCATCCTGTTTAGCAGCCTTCGGGCATGCCATTCATTTATGCAAGTGTCTGAGGTTGAAATGCTTGGCCCACCCATCTCGTAAAGTGATCGGAGGAAGACAAGGCTTTTGGCATAACAAGTTGTTCTCATTGTTGTTTTTAAGTAAGATTTGTTTCAACTTCAACATATGCAAATATATTTAGCAGATGGGGCAGTGGCCTATCTTGGCTGGATGCCAGAACTCTGATTTGTTTTATTATTTGGGGTTTCTCTTTTTCCACTTTGTAGAACTGAAGTCATTTCAGCATCTGCTGCTGTTAATACGTGAGAATTTGAATGATCTGTACAGAGCAATGATTGCACACCTAAAGATATCTTGCTGTGCCAGCTACAGAATGGGCCAGAATTAACCAGAGGAACTGAGACACCATTGACATTTATACTGCCTCCTTTGGCTGATGAAATCCTGATTCAGGTGTTGTAGTGAAGAGGAAGAATAAGTTGTAATGCATATGAGAGAATGGGGAGTGAAGAGACAGATGGTGATGATTTTACTATTTCTACCCTGCTGATCTGACTGGGTTGCCCCAGCCACTCTGGGCAGCTTCCAACATATATTAAAACATACTAAAATATTAAACATTTAAAAACTTCCCTGCACAGGCCTGCCTTCAGATGGCTCAGAGGTTGGATAACTCCATACCTCCCAACATTTCTTCAGTGAAAACAGAGACGTCCTACTGTACCCACCAACATTTCTCCGATGAAAGTAGGGCATAGCTGCCAAGTCTCTCGTATTCCCCGGGAAACCCCATTTTCCCAGGTGTTCCCAGCCGAAAAAAATGGAGTTTTTTGTTTCCCCCCAGTTTATTCTGGCGTGGCGGCCATTTTGGAACTGGGCAGAGCATGCTCAGAAGCGACTTTTGATGCTGCTCTGCCCAGTTCCAAAATGGCTGCAGCGCGACTTCTGGTGCGGTGGCCATTTTGGAACTGGGCAGAGCAGCATCAAAAGTCTTCTGAGCATGCTCCGCCCATTTCCAAAATGGCGGCAGCGCTACTTCTGGTCTGCTACTTCCGGTAGGACCCCTTATTTTTCAGGCAGGAACTTGGCAGGTATGAAGTAGGGATGCCCTAAGGAAAAGTGGGACAAAATTGTCAAAAATATTTGCAGAGCTCTGAGTTCAAGCAGAAGTATAACATGTTTGTGGGACAGGAAAATGTGTGTGGCTTTGACACACTGGGGAAACAGGTGTTCTGCAAACAGGAATACTTTTTTTTTCTTAAAAGGTTTTAAGCTTTCAAAGTACAAAGAGGAAAAAGAATGAAAATGGTCATCTCATAACCAAGCAACAGTAACAATCTTCAAGAAGCTACCAGCACATACTGTATAAATCTGCAAGGGCATAAACAATGCTCTAATCCACAGCATTCCAATATAAAACAGAGTGACAATATCCTCATTAAAAGTAACAGGTAAATAGCAGAAGTAATGAAATTCAGATTTGTAACAATGCTGCCGGTAATGTATATTTTAGTTCTGCTTGATTGGTGTATATAATAAAGTTCCACCATTTAGCAGATGAGGTTGGGTTGTTCACAAATGTTTGCATGAACAGTTGACCTGAGGAATGTATGCCAGAGATGGTGAATCTGTGGCTCTCCAAATGTTGTTGGACTCCCATCTGTCCTAACCAACATGGCCAATGGCTAGCGAAGACTGAAGTTGTAGTCCAACAACATCAGGATGGCCACAGGCTTGGTACCCCTGAGCTCAAAGCTGTTGCTCATGCCAAAGACAATTCTCATTTCTATATTAACATATTTTTAAAATATGAATCCCTAGCCTTGAAAATGATGCATACAGGATTCGGAATAAAATTTCCTTTCCATTTAAAGAACCATTCAGACTTCAAGCTGAAATCCCCACTTGGATGCTCATTTCTCAGCTCAAAGAAAACACACCATTTATTCCTTGGAGATGTGGCTCAGAAATAGCGCGGGGAATAAAAAGCGAGGAAAATATTGAGGGCCACCCTGGGGCTTAATTAAATGTACACCTATTATCTCTGCCTCTTTAATTTCAAGGCAACCTGCTACATTCAAGCTTCTCCTAAATGGGTTTTATTTGTAGCCAGCAGTGCATGTTTGCTTTTAAATGACCATAGCTCATTTTCTGTGTTGCTTCCTTTCTTATATCATTTGAAGCCTCCCTATTAATATTTCAAAGCTTCTCTTATCTGCTTAGTTAAAAACTCTAGTCATTTACCATTTTAGTTACTTCCTCCCTCCACCCTCAACATAGCTGCTGTTTTCCTCTGGTTTTACTTTTCTGTTCCCGGTTCACTGGGTAAGCAAGACAAGAGTAGAAGTCAACAGAAGCTGTGCTCATTCCAGCTCCGTTTCTATGTTCAGCACTTGCATAATGGCAGCTTTCTTCCACTTTCCTTGCCCTATTAAAGGTTGGCTCAGGGGTGGCTTACAAATACAAGTTCATCGTTTTAAGGATGGCAGGATTAAATCAAATGACTGCCAGACCCTTGTTAAAGAGTCTCAGGGTTTAGTAGTTGAGCAGTGGAATTCCCCCAGAGACCCAAACCTCCTACATTAATTGAGAAGACCTATTGAATCCCTTGCTCCTTTTAAACAGGAAGTATGGATGCAACCTGTGGTTATTTGAAATTCTGCAGCATCACTACCACCCAGAACATGTTCACATCCAGATAAAGTTGAACTGGTACCATCTACAGGTGGACCTGTAGATATTGGCATTGGCCACTGTCAGGGACTGGGCAGAGGAGGAATGGTGGAGACCGTCTCTCCATCCAGACCCTTCCAGGGAAGAGAAAGAGGAAGACAGTATAGATCAGGCATCGCCAAACTGCAGCCCTCCAGATGTTTTGGCCTACAACTCCCATGATCCCTAGCTAACAGGACCAGTGGTCAGGGAAGATGGGAATTGTAGTCCAAAACATCTGGAGGTCCGAAGTTTGGGGGTGCCTGGTATAGATTTACAACAGGGGGTTGAGGAAGGTCGCAACTCAGAGGCAGATGAGGGGAGAAGTTGGGAAATCATGGGAAAGCCTGAGCAACAGCCAGCTGACACATTGTCACTAGAAAGCATTCCAGACCCTCCATCTCCCAGAACCCGGTGAGCCTTAAAAGTAGGGGAGCAAAGAGCTCAAAGACAGAGGGCACCTAGCAGCAGCCGTGGAGGAGATGATGACAATGACAAATGAGGAAGTGGGAGAGACGGGAGGTGGAGATTCACTTGGGACAATGCCATTATCCAAGATGTTGGGTTCTATAGCCTCTCTCTGTAAATATTGAACTAAAAAGGAACTGTAAGAAACTTTTTGTTGTCTTTATAATTTCCTGGGCAACCAGCTGGGAGCCACTGACCTCTCACACAATGGACGTTCTGTGTAAGTAAAGCCTGTCTTGCACATGCAACCTATTGAAGCAGTAGATGCTGAGGTACTAGAAGGGACTACAACCCTTGAGACAGTTATATCGCCCATCAGTCAATGGTCTTTGTGTCCCTACATGCTATTAAGCTGTTGCTTACAGTGATAGAGAAACTGGTGATGTTGAGATTGGGGAAGCATGTCCCCCCATTTGCAAGGAGAAGGGATAAAAAAAATTGGGGGTGGGGGTCTGCTATGGTCATCCTACTGATTTCTAAATATCTCAGGGGAGAGTGAAAACCCAGACACTAATAGACACAGGGAGATTTGTTGTCATCCCTGTTTAAACCACTCTTCATTTTCTTTCCACCCTGATAAAAGCAGTCCCCCCTAGGGCTGCCCAATCATCATCTTCTCCTGATCACCGCTGGCCCTTCCATCCCAAGTGGAACACCCTCCTATCAGATGTCAAGGAAATAAACAACTACCTGACTTTTAGAAGACATCTGAAGGCAGCCCTGTTTAGGGAAGTTTTTAATGTTTGGTGTTCCATTGTGTTTAATTCTGTTGGGAGACACCCAGAGTGGTTGGGGGAAACAGCCAGATGGGTGGGGTATAAATAATAATGTGTTGTTGTTGTTGTTGTTGTTGTTGTTGTTGTTGTTGTTGTATCTTTTTTTCATTTGTTTACAGGTAAAAGAACCACCCCACATCAAAGCAGCTGGACAGGCTATAGTTTATGGAATGCTTGGAAATAATTTTAGAAGCAAGAAGCAAAAAGACCCTCATTTGGGCTTAAGAGAGTGAAATATGTTGCACTGGACTTTGTATATATGTATGATATCACTTGTAATAGTTGCCTTGATGAAAGTAAAGATTCATCTTCAAAGTTTCATGTGGGGCATCTACTTCATCAGTAGGGCTTCTTGGGTGAAACTGCTGCATCACTCTGCATGACTTACAAAAATAGCCAACATTATATCAGTTTTATAAAACTTCAGTCTGATCTACCTTCTTGCTGCTATGATGTTTGAGAGTGTTAGATTCAAGAGCAGAACTGTACCCTGAGGATGTAGTGCAGGCACCCACAAACTGCGGCCCTCCAGATGTTTTGGCCTACAACTCCCATGATCCCTAGCTAACAGGACCAGTGGTCAGGGATGATGGGAATTGTAGTCCAAAACATCTGGAGGGCCACAGTTTGGGGGTGCCTGATGTAGTGCAATGTCCATTGCACTTGAGGAGCTCATTTTGGTTGCATGAAGTGGTAACCCCTCGCAGCGAATGAATATCTGTTTCTCTCAGTTTCTCCTTTCCCTAATCTTAAATTCCACTCTCCAACATTTCCACATCAGTTTGTAATATACATTTTTTAAAGGTCCTCAAGAAAATTCATCATTATTTTAGTGTGAGTTTCTCCTGATAATACAAGTTTTTCTGCCGCCACCCCCACCCCACCCCCGCCAAACATAGTTCACCTATGTGGTCTGTTTCCACTAATACATGCATATATATTTTTTGTACATATTAGTTGGTTAGAGAACTACAGTGCAAAATCCAGAGGAATGCATTTTGAAGGATAGATGTGATTCAGTTCACTTAGTGTTCTGGAAAGTGCAAAACCAAATTGCATTTCTGCCTTACCCCAAATGTTCCCCATTTGGGATCTCCCTCCAGCTCTCCCCGCAATTGAAGATCAGCAACTTTCATTTGTCTTGATAGTATATGATTCATGCTTCAGCAAAATAAGAGGTAGCACCATTTTTTTAATTTCTTGTCTGTGCAGCTCCAGAATTAGGTTTCCTCTTCAAGCTACTTGGCTAATTAGAAAAATGAGTCATATTCATCTTCATTTATTTCCTGGAAGTCAATGTCATGAGATATTGAAATTCACATTACTGAGAACCAGGCTAATATTATGCATGAAGGATGTTTGGACTGGAGTTAATAAGTGAAAACTGCCAAAAGTGAGCTTAATTTTTTGTTATAATGTGCAGTAATTAATGATCAGTGTTTTCATAACACTGAGCTGAACTTAATGTGATTTTACACTGCAGCAGGTATCCTCAAGCCCACTGCCTTGGAAGGGACATAAATGAGCTACTCTGGAGTAAGCAATGTGAGGTCTACAGCCTGGAAAAACTGTTTGGATTGAACATCTTCTCATGTAAATAGCAAGCCCTGGCTTTTACTCGCGACATAAAACTGGCACTCTGCTATATAGCTATAAACACAAAGAGCAGATGTCTGATTTAAAGCAATCCTGTAACACCATGCCATAGCAGAGACAAGGGAGCTTAAGGAAATGACAGCACTGTCGGTTCTGCTAGCATGCCCTAATAAGAGCTGGCAACTTCACAGTGTGTGTCATTATAGACTGTCATCATGAAAGATTATGAGAGATAGCAAGTTGGCAGGATTACAGCATACACAATCTCTCCCATTTAATCTATCCTCTCCATTGGTAGCAGGGAACAGAACTGCAGAGCTTCACCTGTTAGAAATGGCCAAAAAGTAATGTAAAAGTAAAGGACTAGGTCTAGTCAAAAGCGACTATGCCGTGTGACGCTCATCTCCATCTTTTCAGGCCAAGGAAGCCAGTGTTTGTCCACAGACAGCTTTCTGGGTACATGGCCACCGTGACTAAACTGCTTCTGGCACAATGGGACACTGTGATGAGTGCCAGAGCACACGGAAGTGTCAATTACCTTCCTGCTATAGTGGTACCTATTTATCTACATGCACTGGTGTGCTTTCGAAATGCTAGGTTGGCAGAAGCTGGGACAGCAATGGGAGCTCACCCCTTCGCACGGATTCAAATTGCCAACCTTCTGATCGGCAAGACCCATTGGCTCAGTAGTTAAGACCACAGCACCACCTGCATCCACTTCGGTGGAGACTGTGGGCCTCACTAGTTTGACAACTGGGCCCATTGCACCAGAGATCCAAAGTCTACAGCATTGGCTTTGTAACATCAGGCCTTGAGTCTTGAGCGAATTGTGAGATGGTGGGTTGAGGGAGGTCAGGTCAGACAGGGCTTCAATATGTATCCCCCCCCTCAAAAAAAAACTATACTGAATGAAGTGGCATTTGGAGAGATTTGTTCAGGCATAGGCAAACTTGGCCCTCCAGCTGTTTTGGGACTACAACTCCCATCATCCCTGACAACTGGTCTTGTTACCTAAGGATGATGGGTGTTGTAGTTCCAAAACATCTGGAGGGACGAGTCTGCCTATCATGCCTGCCAAGTTTCCAGCTGAAAAATGCGGGATCAGCAGCGGCGCGGCACCAGAAGTTGCGTAGAAGCAACTTCTGGGGCCACTCTGACCATGTGTGGGCACCGGAAATAGGACAGAGCGGCACCGGAAGTCGCTTTTACACATGCCCGGTGGCCATCTTGGTGGTGGCCGCATGGCAACGGCCACCTTGGTGGCAGCCGCCATGCGGCCACCACCAAGATGGCCGTCGGGCATGTGTAATAATGACTTCCGGTGCCACTCTGCCCTATTTCCGGTGCCCTCACATGGGCAGAGCAGCACCCAAAATGGAGGCTCCCTGGCAGGTAGGAATTCCGGGGGATTTCTGGGATTTTTCTCCATTTGGGAGAACAGAGGGGAACAGATTAAAATCTGGGGGTTTCCCGTGAAAAACGGGATATTTGGCAGCTAAGCTGCCTATGCCTGGATTAGCTGAAGGTTGAGCCCACGTGGGACACCCTCGCCCCTGTGGAAAACCTCTGGGTAAGGCTTACTTGCTGGTCTCAGCATCTGCTCTGCATTTCTTTGGGTAGAGAAATCACTTTCTCCTTCATCCCTTTTTATTTTTGCATCCGCCTTACCCAGATGAAGATGCTGTGAAGGGGTCAGTGCTGGTCAGTGGGAACTATATTCATCTACAAGGGTTATGCTGATTGTGGTTGTGCTCTCCTGCGGCCACAACAGAGCTGAAAGATCCCATCACTCCTTCCACAGATCTTCCTTGGACAAACCTCCTCCATTGCATCTCACCAGCCAACAGTGTTTAGTGCAGAGTGTCATTCTCTTTGTTATTTGCCCTCCAGGTGAACAGCTGGCAGACACAGTCCCTTTGCAGTTGACAGAGTGACACAAAGGCCAAAGAAGAGAGGAAGGCGAGTGGCTGAAGGCAGCCTATATAACTTAGCAGGAACTATTCTTATAGCAGTTCCCTCCTCTGACCAGACCTGGACTGCAAAGCACAAAGCTGCATCCCAGGTTCAAGACCTGCTGAAGATTCAAGGATGGAGTCTATCCTCATACTTAGCTGTTGTCTCTTCCCATATCGGCCCCGAGCTATTTGAGGCCTGGCCTCTATGCCTCATTTTAGGAAGTTACAGTATTGGCTGTGAAGGAACAGGGCCTTTATTTCTGTTGGGTAAATATTGGGGTTCAAAACCCAGTGCCTAGTGGGTTCAGCCTGAATGGCCAATACAATCAAGATTCCAGACATCAACAAAACAGGACATCTCTTTCTTCTTCTTCTTCTAAATCATTTTTTATAAGATTTTACAATAAAAAAGAATTCAAATACACAACCATATACCGAGATTACTATGAATCTCAGGACTTCCCCCACCCCCTCCCTGGGGTCCCATTTTTTTAAAAAATAAAACTGCATCTTCTTCCATACACTATTATATTTATCCATATTTTTTCACAGTAATTGTTACCCTACAAGTAAAATCAAAATCCTGCCAATGTTTCCATCTGCTTACAGTGGTCTTTTAAATAATTTATAAATTTTCCCCATTCTTTTATAAAGCTTTTATCCTCTTGGTTCCTGAGTTTTCCAGTCAACTTTGCCAAAAACAGGACATTTCTTGAGGCATTGCAAGGCCTATGGGACGCAACCTCACTCAGCAAGTAACTGCAAGGTGCCACAATGAATATGAAAAATGCACATGCATTTATATGCTTACAAGCAAAGGGGAAGTTATGTGCATATATGGCAGTAATTTCTTCTACTTTCTCCTACTGGTTTAATCACAGGGGGAAAAATAACTTTCTTATCTTTCCCTCATTTGTGCTCACCATTTTTTAGCAACAGCTCCTGCAAACGTGTTGCTCAATCCTTCTCCCATGGTTCTCTTGCAAACACAACCTATAATTTATACAACACTACTATACCCCTGGGAGTATGCAATAGCCCATGGGTCGGCCAACTAAAATCCATGGGCCGGATCAGGTCCAATTGCCTTCAGGATCCGGCCTGTGGACTGTCCGTTGATCGGCCTGGGGATTCTGTTCATTTGGGCTGCACCGTTTTTTCCCCTGCGCCATTCCATCCCCCCTCTCCCTCACACACACCATGATGATGCCTTCTCCCTCCCTCCTCTTGGCTTCTCCCCGCCCTGCCTAGAGGAGGAAGGGGGCTGGGTTGAGCTGGCTGAGCACCATTTTAAGCAGCCCCTCTCCGGAGCCAGCCCTTTTGTGCTGCTCATCTTTCCTCAGCTGCTGCCACCTCTCCTGTGGGCCAGAGAGCAGAGCGGACGAGCTCACTCTGCCTACCCACGAGAAGCAGCAGCAGCAGCGGTGGTGGTGGTGGTGGCAGCCCCAGGGAAGGTAAGCGCAGTGGCTGGGGATGGGGGATGGGGATAACTACTTGCACCCCTCACCTCTTCTTCCAGCCCCCCCCCCCGTGCCACTACTCCAGCCCCTCCAGGTCTGAGGGACAGTGGACCAGCCTGCGGCTTAAAAAAAAAATTGTCGACCGCTGCAGTAGACTATTTAGAGAGGCAGAAAGGTGATTTTGTCTTATGCAATGGTGGCAAAAGATTATTCTGTTTGTTTTTCACAGAGGGACTAAGTATTATGGTTTGTTCGTTTAATTAGAAGGTATAGAAGCACATAGTATTTTAAATTGTCCTGGGCCAAAATCTTTCATCCAGTTTCTCAAAAGTTTTCTTCCCCTGTGAAAGAGCCATCCGTTTTTCTGCCACATTCAGGGCACTTGAGGATTTCAGCAGATGCTGGGTTTGAGCTTAATTTACTATTGCGAGGTGGCTGAGGATTGTATTTGTGCTGGACTTCTACAGAAGCACAGGTACTTCTGAAGGCTGAAGAGTGTGGACCACTAGAGAAACTCTTTGTAGAATGAAAGGGCACTCACAAACACCCCTCAGTAAGGATGGAGGGGGGAAATCTAGGTTCAGCTTGCATTTAAAGGTAAAGCTACCCAATTTACACTTACTGAAACAATACACAAATTGTATATCTCCTGAGAAATTTGCGCTTCTCCGAATTTTGCAACACAGTTCTCCAACCAAGTAATATGTGCAAAAATCTAATATGTGCATGAAAGTGCATACAGTATATTAGTGAAAATAACACACATGAATGGAGTATAGGGGAAACCACTTTGGAAAACTGTGTGATGTGCAAAATATGTGTATATTAGGAGAAATTCATGCTGACATGCTGGTGAACTTTAGTGAGGACTTTATTTTTGAAAATTGCAAATAGAGGTGGAAATGAAGTGAATTTAAGATTAGAAGAATGAGAAATGGAGGAAAAACTGGAATTCATGAGACTTGACAGATTTACCCACCTGGTTCTTGGTCACCTGAAAAGCAAAGTAAACATGGCAAAAATAAAGCAAAATCTGCAATCCACCCATGAGAATTTAATCCTTCCCCCCCTCCCCTTTTGATAATATTTCAACAGCAGCTACTTTTCTTATGAATTGAAGTAGAGTGGCTAAAACAATGTACAGCACTCATTTCCACCGTAGCCCTAAATTTAAATATTTATTTCATTGTGATTTTGATGAATTTGTAGGGTGCTTTAAGTACAAGGAAAAAAATCACCTTTACAATGGATAAAATATATAAATTGCTTTTTAACCACTTGGCTCACCTGCAGAAACTTAGTTTTTCTTTTCTCTCCTCCCCACACCCCAGCACCTTTTTTTTGTAAAAAAAAAAGGGGGGGGAATATAGCACAACTATAACAGGTGGTGACCAAAATGGAAAACGGTAAAACAGCGTTTGGTGTTATTATTTTACATTCATAAATGCAGGAGGGCTTTGAGGAAGCTCTTCAGTGACTGCCTGGGTGTTAGAGTTAGCACACCTAAATGGACATTCAGATGCACTTATGTCCCCTAGCTCTTCTCAAAACTACTTTTCACTCGGGGAAATGTAACTTGTTTACTTATAATGAAACCGCAAAGCTTTCCCCATGCTAGATAAATGGCACTTGGTTTCTATTTTCAAAAGAGCCTTTATGAAAAAGACTTTTTGGGAAAGATCTGTCTATAGCTTACTGTGCACTTTAAAGTACCTTAGCCTCAGTGACAGATATTGATTTCAAAGGATGGAAATCTTCTGCATGTTTCAAACAAGTGAAAGTATAAAGGAGGGGGGGGGGAGGAAGACAACTGGCAGCTATCTATAGAGAACAGAACAAAGTGAGTGACCTTGGGAAATGAGCCCGTAAGAACACAAATATTAAGAAATTCCCTGGTCAGCTACAAAAATAATGAAAATTGGGGTAAGACATGGACTGGATACATGCCAGATTAAGCTAAGTAATATTACCAATTAGAGCATTACTCAAGCTTGTCACTTGTATCCAGAGCTGAGCAGCCAAAAATGTTAAAAGTTCACAAATGATACCAGTAGTTCTGTGCGTCAAAATGTCATGTTGTCCATATGTTTGGAGCTTTCTTAATTAGCATCATGAAATTAAGGCTCTGCTTATTTGTAGAAACACTATGCATGCCTATTAGGATACATGACATTATGACCATATTTAATTAACCAAGCAATAGGAATTTTAAACAAAAACTAGACCCAACTGAGGGTAGAAAACAAAAGTTTCCAGTTAAAATTATTTCACAAACATTTTCTCATTCCTCGGGGAATAAGAACTCCACAGGGTCCTGTATGGAACAAGGACTTTTGGAGGGGAAAACAGCTTTGGGTGTTAATGTAAAATTACTGCCGTGCCAAAAATGTACCCCATGTTCCCCCTCAACCATTCTCCATTAATTAATGAACAATGCTATTGCTATTGAAAATTATGAAAGGGGAGAGAATTGTTCAGTGAAATTCTCATGAGTGGGGTGCAGAATTTTAAATGTACTTTTCAGGTACTTAGTTACTTTCCAGGAGGCCCAAGGGTTTCTATGAGTGTCAGGGCCGTCTCTAGGCCTGGGCTGGGTGGCGCAATGCGCTAGGGTGCCTGGCCACCAGGGGCGCTGCTGCGCCCGCTAGACAGCTGGTGTCTCTCCAGAGGTGTCCTTCCCATACAGGCTAGTGGCTCCCTCCGCCCCAGGCTAAATTTTGGGAAAGGGAGGGGCCGCCAGAGGGACCTTTGCGCCATGGCGCTGGATGTGCTTAAGACGGCCCTGATTACTGTCCTTTCTTTCATTCCACAAATCATCTCACCAGTGGCCTGCACTCTGCAGCCTCCCTGGGTGCCTCTGCTTCAGTTAAAGCCCAGGAGAAGACACCATAAAGTAATTTCTCCCATGGGGCATTATTCGGTCAGAAAGTGTGGGGATGAGGTAGAAAAACTGAAGCCTTTTTTTTCTGGACACTGGTGAAGCTTGAGAAAGTGAAGAACAGACTTTCTTAAGAAGCACTAGAAAGCTAGGAAACAGCTTTATACCAAGTCAGATCAATGGTCCATCTAGGTTAGTACTGTCCACACTGACTGTTATCGGCTCTCCAGGATTCCAGGTAGGGTTCTCTCAAAGCCCTAAAATGCCAGAGATGAAACCTGGGCCCATCTTCATATAGAGCACTGAGCTACATATAGATTTCCTAAATTGATCAGTCCCTTATAAAGGATCCAATACCTGGAAAGGCAATGGCGATCACAAGAAGACTCAACGAAGCCCCCCAAATCAAACTCTGCCCACATACTAGTCCAAAAGCATCCTGGCCTCCTGTTGATGTTCAGTTTTATCTGGCTCCTGGCAGGAGTGGGGGGATTTTGTGGCTGTGCCTGTAACATGTAATTAAATCAGGTGAAACTTTTCACTGCACAGTGACAAACATTACCACCTGCTAATCGGTTTATGGGAGACTCCCCCAAGCACACCCGCTCTTTTCAGCATTGTCAGGGGTTCTTGTGGCACAGAAAAGAGGATGTATCAGATGCTTGGGCGCATTTTGCTCTGTGCAGTCTAGCTTAGAAGTCTAAAATGGAAGGGGGCATGGGGGAGAGGAGGCATAGCAAAAGAAAAGAAAAGAAAATTACAAAAAAGGAAGTACTACCGTATGTCAAAGTAGGTATTCGCTGTGTGAAAGCAGAACGTACCTTCTTGCTATCCTGCCTGAAGCCCTAACATCCACTCTTCAAACTTCTTTTGTACTCTGTTATTTATATAAACTATATAGTTAGGAAAAGTTTGCTCTCCTCTCCGGTTTCTTATGGAACTTCTCACTGCAGGGAGCCTACTGTGCATGAGGCAAAGCTTCCCACCGTTGAGTACCAAGGCACACACACAAGTTCTGCCTTGCCAGGCTTCTTACTTGTGTGTTTTCCACTCCCCTGCCCTTGTTAGTCTCTGTTCGCTGCACTTATTTGCTCCGAGCTCTCTTTTTAGTGCGTCTTGCATGCAACAATGGGGTCAGCCAACAGAAATAGAGCATCTTCCACTGAAGAAGGAAGGCTTTGGGAATCAACTCTCTAGCAATGGGATACACTGATCGCAATGGAGGTGCCTCAGTGTTCCTGGCATATCGAAAAGACAGGCGTTGCGATCCAACTATTACCCGAAGGATCACACTTCCAATAGTTGCTGAGCTTTGTGCCTGCTTCAGAACTGTCTTGCCTGATCATAGCCTAAGGCACCAACTAGAGCTCCTCTACTGGTGTTAAAAACCCGCTCTGACAGGCACACTAAGATTGATGTAAAAGGACCAAAGGGCTATATTGATTCCCATTTTTAAAGGCATCATATGGCTGCTAGAGGGGCAAATTGCAAGAATTGACCTCTTGACTGAGTCAGGGTGGTAACAAGCAGAAGAGCTACACTGCACCATACCCAGGGAAGGAAATAAAGGACAACCATCATGGTTATTCCTTCTGCACAGCAGGTGAAACTCAAAAGGATCCGATCCCCTCTTGTTTTCTTCTCCATGACCCAAACATTGCTTGCCAGTGGAAATGATGTGAAAATTGAGATTTGGTAGAGGAGTCGCTTTGTAAGGAGGACTGAAGAGATTACTTGGGGGAAGAAGAGTTAAGGCTCTGTACAGTCTACTACAGGATAAATGGATTATGTGTCAGCTTTGTACGCAGTCAGGGGTCAACTGGTGCCAGAATCAAAAGCAAAAATGAAATTTTCTGTATCTATATTTTGGAAAGTTTTGTTTGTCTCTTCTCTATGCATTCAGTTACCTCTTCAGATACCGTAAGCAAATTTGGTGAGATGGTTCCTGAGAAAGAGGAGCAGGTTTTGATCCATGTTTGGATACCTTCAGGTGCCATTTTGAATCAAGATTGACTTGTTCACCTCTTAAGATAGCATAACTGCCATGATCCTGCTGAAGGAATCATCTTTAGAGGAGGACCTGACTCATCAAAGCAAACATTACTGAGTAGCAGGCTGTGTCAATGGACAGTGAAACGCAGCAGAGAGATTGAGAGCTGTCATGGGGCAGGACGTTTTAATCTCCTCCACAAGACAAGACACAGAGCGCCCCTGCACAGAATCAGAGGGGGAGTCACCACTGAGTCTGGGGAAGTACTGGTGTCTCATTTTACAATCATGTCACTCAATATTTAAAATAACTTGGTTTCCCCCACCCCCCACCCCCCAGACCAGGCATAAGTGACAAAATAAAAGGCAACAGTTCACCACCAATGGATACTTATTATTTTAGATTCAACCCTTTACATAACCCAACATACAATGTGGCTGCCGCGACCACAGAACACCGGTCCAGAAAGACCTACATTAGCTCCCAGAATGTTTCCAAGCACAATTCAAAGTGCTGGTGCTGACTGACCTTGAAAGCCCTAAACAGCCTCGGCCCAGTATACCTGAAGGAGATTCTCCATCCCCATCGTTCATCCCGGGCACTGAGGTCCAACTCAAGGACCTGTGACAGTTCCCTCACTGTGAGAAGGGAAGTTACAGGGAACTAGGCAGAGGGCCTTCTCGGTAGTGGAATGTCCTCCCATCAGATGTCAAGGAAATAAACAACCATCTGACTTTTAGAAGCCATCTGAAGGCAGCCCTGTTTAGAGAAGTTTTTAATGTTTGATGTTTGATTGTATTTTTAATATTCTGTTGGGAGCCACCCAGAGTGGCTGTGGAAACCCAGTCAGATGGATGGGGTATAAATAAATTATTATTATTATTATTATTATTATTATTATTATTATACCTACACCAAACCCTGTTCTGGTAAACACATGTTAAAGTGTGATTTCTCCACAAAACATGAAGGGTTTTGAAGAACTTGTCATAATTGTCATAATTTCATTCCAAAAAGGCAGCCAAAGTTTAGGCACCACCTCCCCCCCCCCTGTCTTTTCCTTCACAATAACAGCAACAACAAAAGCAATGCTGCTGCCTCAAGCTGTGGTGGAACAGCCTGGCTGAGTTCCATCTTCATCTTTAATAGAATGTCCCAATGGGAATGATGCTGTCTCATGCATTGTTCCTGTTGTGGCATTCAGCTCCAAATTAAGATTGGATGCTGCTGGGCTGCTCCACTAGTGCTGAAACAGCAGCAGTGTTTTTTATCGTCAAAACAAAACAAAACGCAAGAAGGATAGAGCTATCAGTGGTAATGATGGCTGTATGAAGCCTGCAGTATGCCTCTGGATATCAGTTGCTGGGAGGAACCTGGATTGGAGAAGGCTACTGCACTCGTATGATGCTTGGCGGCCTCTCATTGGCATTTGATTGGCTATTGTGGAAACAGAGTTTTGTATATTGTGCCCAAGAGTATCCTACCCGTGTTCTCCTCTCTGCTGCATGGGATAACATATGAACCAGACCTTTGGATTTAGTAAGTACAGCACTTAAATCTATGTAACAGTATGTGAGATCTGTTTATTTCTGTAGGTTAGAGAGAGGAGGCAAGAGCTTTAAAGCAGACTAAACAGTATATACAAAAGGGTTTAACAACCTATATTCCACACTATGCTGCTGGTTAACTCTGAGAGTGTTTTTCACTCTGCTGGAGGCTCTCCCCCCCCCCCGTTGGAGTGTGCACAAAGCCCCATGTTTTGAATCAAGGTCCCCAGCAGATTCTTTTGTTAATTATCCACACGTGGATCAGATCTATTTTCCACCTCCACAAATTCCTCTTTGTCAAATATTTATGGAGTTATGCTTACATAAAATTCAAGCCAGGCAAACCCAATTTTCCAGCCATTTGTCTTGTACTTGAAAAGTCCAATGTCTCCAGATACCAGAAAGAATGACTCATTCTTTCTACTACTAGATTCCACCTGCTTCACCCTGAGACCGGCACTTGCCTCCCTCCCCGCAGGCCTGGAGATACTGAGATATTGGACGATAAAAGCTGTGGCATTTTTATGTCTCAAAAAGCTATTTTAGGCCACATTTGAAGCTTTTTACAGCTCCCTCTGGGTCTATTGAGTTGGATTCAAGCTAAGACATGAGACTTTACCAGAGGAAAATTCCCAAATGGAACCTTTCTCTTTTTTTTTCTCAAACCAAACCCATTTATGAAATCCTCATATCTCACTTTTGCTAGTTCCTGCCTCTCTTTCTCCATATAGCCCACCTGACAACAAGGCACTTTGCAGTTAGCCATAGTATAAGCCAAAGTGAAAGAGAAATCAAAAGAAAACTATAAAGGGCCTTTTTATATTACTTCATCAGCTATGTGCCCTCAACGGCATTTTTGCTGGCCAGGTTTAATTCAAATGCATCAGACCTCCTTTGGGGGAGGTTCTCGGGCATGGTGGAAGGAGAAAGAATTTGCCTATGTGAAGACCATCTGGTGGAAACTCTTACACATTTGGTTCCTAAATGTAAAATATATGCTGTTCTCTGCCAGGAATTCCTAGATCAACTCTGCATCCCCAATTGGAAAGCAGAGTTGGAGGTCATACATTTTCTATTACTGGGGAATGATCAGGAGGTCACCAAGTTAGTGGCTAAATATCTTTATTTGGTTTTTTGTCATCAAAACACATTGCAGAGAGAGATGTGACAATAGACTGCTTTGCCTCTTTTCTTTGGGCAAATGTTTTGTGCCACTGGGGAGGTGGTAATTCTTATTGATTTGTCATGGATGTTTGTATGTGATGCCAATAAAAGGTTTGATGATGATGTGCCCTCAACAGGGATCAGGATGGAGGAGTCCGCCGCAGGAATTGAATAATTCCCCCTTCCCAATTTGATTCCCTTATTGTTTTTCACCATGCTGCATTCTGCTTCTGAACAGAGGAGTGGGACAGGTAAATTGAACTTTTAAAGTGTCCCACAAATGAGACAGAAAACAGAAGACACCTTCACGGGAAAATAAAGTCTTTGAGAAAATGGAGGGCTAGATAAATCATAGAAACATAGAACAGTGGAGTTGGGAGGGACCCTGAGGATAAACTACTTCAGGGGTCAGCAAACTTTTTCAGCAAGGGGCTGGACCACTGTGCCTCAGACCTTGTGGGGAGGTTGGATTATATATATATATATATATATATATATATATATATATATATATATATGGGGAATGAACAAATTCCTATGCCCCACAAATAACCCAGAGATGCATTTTAAATAAAAGCACACTATATACACACACACACACACACACACACACACACACACACACACCAGGCAGGACCCACAAATAACCCAGAGAAGCATTTTTTTAAAAAGGACACATTCTACTAATGTAAAAACATGCTAATTCCCGGATCGTCCACGGTCCAGATTTAGAAGGCGATTGGGTCGGATCCGGCCCCTGGGCCTTCGTTTGCCTACCCATAATCTAGTTCAACCTCCTGCAATGCAGGAATCTCAACTAAAGCATTGACTTACCTCATTGTCATGAGATGGCTGAGGGCAGTGGCGAAGCTGCATGCTCCACTACCGGTGGTGTAGAGCAGACGGGGCATGGCACGCATCCTGGGGACGTGGCACGTCACCCACAGGGACGTGACACGCATCCCAGGGGCATGGCATGCCACCCGCAGGGGCGAGGTGCACATTCTGGGGCGTGGCGCACCGTCTGTTGGGGCGTGGCGCCAGGCCTGCGCATGTCCAGGGGGCCATCGCAATGGCACCCTACCGGAATAGTGGTGCAGGAGGCAGGCCTCTCCCTCCACATTCCCGTTCCTCCACCAGTGGCTGAGGGTGGTGTGTGTGTGTGTGTGTGTGTGTGTGTGTGTGTGTGTGTGTGTGTTTTCAAATGCTCTGCAACCTCCTCAGCTGCCCATACTTCCTGAGCTGAAAAAGATGCTGGGGAGGTGTTCCCTCACGACATATGGACATTAGTTGGGGAGGTGAAGAGGCTTGCCCACCCAATTCCTGAGAATAGGGCACACAGTAACTTCCCTATGCGGCTTGGGACCCTCGTACCTATGGGACCGCCTCTCCTGGTATACCCTGCGGAGGACCTTAAGGTTCACAAACAACAATATTCTGGAGATCCCGAGCCACAAGGTGGCAAGATTGGCCTCAACTAGGGCCAGGGCCTTTTCAGTATTGGCCCCAACCATAGCTGCCAAGTTATCCCTTTTTTACAGGGATTTTCCCTTATGCTGAATAGGCTTCCTCGCGAGAAAAGTGAAAACTTGGCAGCTATGGCCCCAACTTGGTGGAACACTCTCTCACAGGAGACCAGGGCCCTGCAAGAAAGAGCTGTTCCACCTGGCCTTTGGGTTGGATTCAGTCTGACCCCTGTGTTTTCCTCCCTCATGGTTTGGATTTATAGACTACTTAAAATGAGGTTGCTTTTTAAATTTTAATATTGTATTTTAATCCGTATTTTAATTAATTGTTTTATTTTCTTTTATGTTTTATTGTAATTTTATTGGTGTTAGCCGCCCTGAGCCAGGTTTTGACTGGGGAGGGTGGGGTTTAAATAAAAATTATTATTATTATTATTATTATTATTATTATTATTATTATTATTAATTGCCAGGACTGAGGGAAGCATAAATTTGAAGTCCTGTTTCCAAGAAACATGAGAGCTTTAGTTTCACGTTCAATATAAAGATATTTTTTTAAAATAAAGAAAATCCACTTTTCTTCTTCTTCTTTAAATTGATGCATATTCAAAATTGGCTGAAAGGACTTTCTGGAATTTTCTGAGAGCAGCGATTTGGCGGTTCACACTCCCCATAAAACACTCCCGCTGCCTTTGCCTCTCCTTGGTTTGCATGTTCTAGGCGTTGTGAAATTGGAAAATTATTATTCAAATTGAGCACTGCACTTAAACTGGCTTATGCACATTGACTCCAATGACATAAAAAATGGTTAAGTGCAGTGTAATGGCAGAAGGTGAGTGTGCGCAGATACAGGGCATTGGGTATGAATATCAATTTTCTGTTTAGATGCCTGTGGCTGTAATTCAGGAAGAAAAATATGCAAGCAGACATAAAGCCAGAGATTTTGAACAGGCTAACAGTCTGATTAGAAAGGCAGGCACCTTGGCAGGGGTGTCTGAGTGCTCACCCCACCCCACCCCCACCCTGCTTTCCCTGCAAAAACCCATTCCCTGACTTTCTCAGCAATCCGCAAAAGACCCACATTGCTGTTTGTTTTGATTCAGAGTTAAAGAGCATGTTTTCCTGCAGAAAGCAGAGATGGGGGCAGGAGGAGAAAGTGCTCCAACACAGAACAGACACGTGCAGAACTGCACCTTGAAAGCACAAAAGGTAAGTGTGGATGAGCCCTCTGAGTCTCCTTTGTGGTCCTAAACATATATGTAAATTGCTTCCTTCTCTTCAGTGGAAGAGGCTGAACCATGTCCAGACCCTCCAAAGGTGTCAGGTGGCAAAGGAAACAACCCCCACGGCAGGTTGCCAGGAACAAATAAGACAAGGAAAAATCCTTACCATCTACTATTGATTTGATATTTCCTAGCTTTCCCCCTCATCTGCCTCTGAGCTGTGACCTCCCTCAAACCCCTGTTGTAATTCTGAACTGTCTTCCTCTTCTCTGGAAGGCTGGGGAGGTCAGGCTGGGGAGGCGGTCTCCACCATTCCTCCTCCGCTCAGTCCCTGACGAAAGGTCCCTGTTTTCCAGGAACAGTTCTGGATTTGCAGAAGCCAACCCAGTTTCTGATTTGATCCCAGAATGTCCCGCTTTCCCTTATTTTCATCAGAGAAATGTTGGAGGGTACGGAGTTATCTGACCCCTGAGCCATCTGAAGGCAGGCCTGTATAGGGACATGTTTTAAATGTTTAATTCTTTATTATGTTTTAATATATGTTGGAAGCCTCCCAGAGTGGCTGGAGCAACGCGTTAGATGGGTGGGGTATTATTAGTAGTAGCAATGTTGTTGTTATTGTTGAATAAAGGTAAAGGGACCCCTGACCATTAGGTCCAGTCGTGACCGACTCTAGGGTTGCGGCACTCATCTCGCTTTACTGGCTGAGGGAGCTGGCGTAAAGCTTCCAGGTCATGTGGCCAGCATGACCAAGCCGCTTCTGGCGAACCAGAACAGCACATGGAAACACCATTTACCTTCCCGCCAGAGCAGTACCTATTTATGTACTTGCACTTTGAGGTGCTTTCGAACTACTAGTTTGGCAGGAGCTCCAAGCAACAGGAGCTCACCCCATTGCGGGGATTCGAACCGCTGACCTTCTGATTGGCAAGCCCTAGGCTCTGTGGTTTAACCCACAGAAATGTCAAAGAGTATGTAAGTAAGATGCAAGTGGTCATGTCCTAAGAATCCAGGAGCTCATGATGGCAAGCATCAAACTGTGTATTGCATGGAAGTGACATGGATCACCTTCTTGTTATCCTGAAAAGCAGCCATGCACCCTCCAACATTTCAAATAAAATGCATGCATGTTTTCAAATAAAATGCATGCAAAATATCTATTTAACTGTGAACTTTTGTTTGTGTGTGTTTAAAAATACAGATTAATTAATAGGGCAGAAAGGACACTTACAAAACTAGCATGGGGCAGTAGGGAACAGAGAGAGGGTTCAGAAGAAAATGATGAGAATAGTTTTTAAAAACTGGTAAAATTCTATGTGCCGCATTGTTCCTCACTCAGTGATTTCTATTTGTGGCCCCATCTATTCATCTTCCTTTATTGCACAAGCTATTGCAAGTCAAACCAAATGGGGAAGCTAATTGCTTTCCAGTTAATTCTACAAACTGTATGAGGGTTTTGGTGGGATTGTCACTGCATTTGCTTGCAACTTGCTACTAACTGTGAAGTGCAGTGCATGGGATTTGGTGCCAGCTAAGGACTTTTCAATTCCAAAATTGTAATGTATGTCCTGATCACAATGTTCTGGGGAGGAAATCTTTTAAAATTTGATTGCACCAGGACACACTGAACAGTGTGTTGCAGATTGTTCAGACAAGGAAATTCATGTTTGATGGAAACACGGGAACAGTTAGGAGAACTTTGGGGAAGAGCTTTTAGAAGTCACAATTCAGAGTTAAATTGTGTTCCCTATCTATCTATCATCTATCTATCTATCTATCTATCTATCTATCTATCTATCTATCTATCTATCATCTATCTATCATTTATCTATCTATCTCCAGAAACTGACACCTTCAGTCTGCATGGAAGGAGTCCATATCTTGCAGTATAGCCATTTCAAGAGGGGCTTGCCCCCCACAGCAGTGTAGCCCTGGAGTCCAAGGCATCTCTCCCAGCCAGCCTTCAGCCAGCCTGCCCAAGATGGATCCCAGACTTTCTTCCTTCTTCCCAGCAACCCTTGCTCAAGATACTCTCTTTTCCTATCCCCTCACACCCTTCCAAATCCTCAGCCTCTGTTCACACCTCAAGGCAAGGGAGGGGCAGTTCTCTGGCATTGCCAATGGCCCTCAGTGAACCTGTATTGTTTCTTAATGACCCCATCCATGTTCCAGGAGGAATCATGATCTAAACATGGAAAATTCATTTGCAAACTTGTTTATGCTCACAACAAGGATGAGAGCAACTACAAAAGTACCACACTGCAGTAATTTGTGTGGTGCCGTGCAGCTTTCATATATAATACAATTTGTTATGGCTTTGACTGTTCTCGCTCAGTTAAGTCTTGTGCAGCTTGAAAGATTCCTCAGACTTGGGAATATTCTCAAATGGTCTCTTATCAAAGGGCATCTGCACAAAAGCATACATACACTCCAGAATTTTGTAGTTCACTGTTTAGGATAATGGCTGCCTTGGTAACTTCTTCCCTCCCAGGAAAAATGTACAACTTATGTTCTGACCTTTATTGAAGTCACTCACATTATTCAGCTGAACCCCCGGTGTGACTCTGCGATATGAGCTGCCCTCCCAGTATCACTGAATAGGACTCTCGTGTGAGTCACATCCTGACATGTACTTCCCCAGGCAGTCTTTATGGTTTCCAGAGGTCCTCACTTTAATGTAAACTGTCTCTTTCAAGGGCCAGAAGTGCCAGTTGACAGGACTGTTTACACCTTCGCCTATTTATAGAGCATTTCGAGCCTTATGGTTTTGATTTTATTTCATCTTGCCAGGGTGAATCAAGCCAAACGCTATACAGTACAGAGAAAGTGGGGATAATCTTTTTTAATGGAATTTTTACTTAGAGAAGGACTAGTGTGAAAAGGGTTTCTCTCTGCCACAGCATACAGCCGCCAGTTTCTGAAGATCCCATGATCATCCCTTTTGAACTGATGGGATGTGAGAGACTCTAAGATAGTACCACGGGTCAATTGCTAATGTGCCTTGGTTACTCAGAAACCATGCCAACGTGTTGGATGGAGTCTTCTCGCATGTAACCTCATAAGCAAGTCGTTTAAAATATTACAGTCATACCTCATGTTGCATCTGCTTCAGATTACGTGTTTTCGTGATGCATCCCACTCACACATGCGCATAATTGCTAAATCATGTTTTGCACATGCACAGAAGTGCTAAATCGTGCTGTGCACATGCGCAAACACGGTGCTTTGGGTTGCGTCAGTTCTGTGTTACGGACGGGCCTCCAGAACGGATCCCGTCCATAACACGAGGTTCCACTGTATAGTCACATATCTGTTCCTCTAATGTTTATGGGGTGAGTGACACACATACCAAAATGTCATTTTCTTTTGCGTGTAGAGGAATTCCATGCATACTCCATAGGAATTCATGCACCCAGGGGTGTCAACTTGAATAAAATATATTTTGGGGGGGGGTCACACATAATCAATCACAAGACATGGCACACACACACACACACACACACACACACACACACACACACCATTTGAATGGCAAAACCCATCAACTTGGGGGCGGGGCAGCCTGCTCAAACATTTTATTGGCGAGTGAAGGGATTTTGACCCCTAGGAGTTGGTTTCTATGTCTGTCCCTATGTGTAGTGCAGCACAGAATTAGTATTGTGTGGTACAGTGCAAATTTTAACGCTAGGACAACTGCACAGATAGATGGATGACGAGTATATACAATTATTACTACAAGAAATATTCTTTGAATCTATGTTCTCTTTGTGTGTGAGCAGTGGAAATATTTTAATTTTTGTAAGTGAAATGGAGAATATTTTAACTATACTAATAGTTTGTTTATTTCTTCGGCATGTTTGAAATATCCACAAAATCCATCTTTTTAATGTTGGAATAAAGATTGTGGGAAAAGACCACCATATCAAAAGTAACCTACTTATTATTTTTAATAAGTGAATTTAAAAAAAAAAAAAAAAAAACTAAAGAGTTGAAGTCTCCAGACAATAAAATGGATGTCATAAACTATTTCAAAGGAACACCAAAGGATGTCTCCTCCTCTGCTCAACATTTTCAGCTAGAAATATAGAAATTATTCACCACAAGAAGCATCCACAGCAGGTTCAGCCATTGCTATAATTCATCATGGAGGACTTCTAATTACAGAACAGGGCTTCAAAAATCATTTGATTTTGTATCCTTCCTCCAAGGAACTCATAATTTATCTGGCTGAGAGGATAACTGACCCAAATGAGCCACTCAAGAACTAGAATGACTTCCATGGATATTGGACCCTATGATCCAATATTTTATCTTATATACCATACAGGTTGAATTTTATGAATTTATAGAAGATACTTGCTTATTTTTCATCTACTCTGTAAAGTTTTCTGGATAGGGAAGGTAAGTAAAGAAATGCTTGCTTCTGACTCCAACTGTCTACAGTTCTGAAAAAAAGAAAGAAATTTGACCGTATTTATAACAGTTAATTTTAAACACTCTGGTTTTACCGGAGTGGGGGGGTGGGTTGAATCAAAATTGAATTTCATCATATAGTTTCCAATCTACCAAATTTGCTTTGAAACTTTGGATGCTACTTGGAGTGCACGAATACCTGAGTATGACAGTTTGACAGGTTAGTGAGTCAGCAATCTAAGGGGTGGCAGGCCTTGCATCTTGCATCAGCTGGCGAAATGAGTGATTTGTAAGAAGATAATTACTGCATTTATTAAATGCATGTGCTGTCTATGCAAAACATGCTTCTAGGCTATGTCTAAACCACTGAGCCTCTTGGGCTTGCTGATCAGAAGGTTGGCGGTTCGAATCTCCACAATGGGGTGAGCTCCTGTTGCTCTGTCCCAACTCCTGCCAACCTAGCAGTTTGAAAGCATACCAGTGCAAGTAGATAAATAGGTACTGCTGTGGCGGGAAGGTAAACGACGTTTCCATGCACTCTGATTGGCCTGAAAGCAAGATGAGCGCCGCAACCCCATAGTCTCCTTTGACTGGACATAACTGTACACTGGTTAAATATAATTAGCAGGCACTGGTTTGATGAAGAAGAGTGGTGGGTGGTGCCACCTGCCCTAGAGCCCCCCAGAGATGACACAGAAGATGACTTAGACCCTGGATGGTGGTGGTGGGACACTGAAAAGCAATCTCCGGAAGGGACAAGCTGGGAGGTGCTGGAAGCAGGAGGTTTGAGCGATCAAGGGAGGGGGGATCAGAAGAAGGAAGCCCTTCCAGGTCAGGGTTAGAGACTGAGAGTCACAGTGTGAACACAGACTCAGACAGAGAGGAGTCAGAGGTTGCCCTTGCTATCCTGCAGCCGGATAGTCCTCCCTCTCTGACACCCCACTCTAGGAGAGTCCTGAATGTTGCTGAGCAATGGGCCAGAAAGGCCCAAAGGAGGAATGGGGGGCACCCTCACAAGGATCACCAAAAGGCTCCCTCCCTCCAAATTTCAGCAGGCAGAGACATTCTAAGGAGAGTCCTGGCAATGCTCTTAAAGCCTTGTTTGCCAGTGGATAGAAAAAAATCACTTCAGAAACGACTCCAATCAACCCAAAGGGGCTGGTGATACTGTCTAAAGGTTTCTTTGTCACGTTTTCCAGTGGGTGGAAAGCTAGAAAGGTTTTCTCTGCAGACTTCTTCTGCCTCTCATTTTTCCCTTTGACTTCCAATTACAACTCAAAGGGGTTTGAGGACATCTCACATATCTTACACACATCTTATGTGCTGAAATATTGAAAAGGGATGTACATGTCTCTTTCCTATGGGGTAGGATATATGAGCATAGCTGCCAAGTCTCCCGTTTTTCACGGGAAACCCCCGTATTTTGTTACCATTTCCCGTTGTTATTCCGAATTGATTATATCCCGTAAATATCCCATAAAGCTCCTGCTGGCGGCCATGTCCCCGCTCCTGGCTGTCTGCACACGTCTGGACATGCACAGAAGCGATTTCTGGTGTCCAGACATGCAGACACAGGTGCGCCGGCGCTGGAAGTCGCTTCTACGCATGTCTGGACATGCATAGAAGCGACTTCCGGCACCCCGGCGCCACGTAGAAGCGACTTTCAGTGCTGCACCGCCACTGATCCTGGATTTTTCAATCTGGGAGTTGGAGGGTATGTATATGAGCTCCAGAAATTGATACTGTTCAATGTCTTAGCATGCAAGTTTCTCCTTTGGCCAGATTCACTGGCACACTTAACCTATTGTTTCCTCTTTAATTTCCAAAGCTGCCTTTGTTTGTGAATTGAATCTGAATCCATTCAGTCTGTGGCTTTTGGGCTTAAAGGCCATCAATAGAAGCTAGATATACCTTTGTTCTGAAACACACCGCAATTCCCATAAGCGCATGGCATTCATTAGTTAAACCAGTTGGCAGTCCCAACCTTTGTTTTTACAATGTGCTAAGCACTTAATAATATGATGCGACCCACTTGAACTGAATAGATATGTGTGTGTTTGTGAGAGACCAACACTGCCCCCATTAGGAGGACACTCACCAGGAATCCTTATAAAGCAGGGGTGTCAAACTCAAATTCATCGGGGGCCGCATCAGCAATTTGGTCACCCTCAAAGGGCCGGTTGTATCTGTAGGACTATGTGTCCACTCTTTATTATCATAAATTATTGTCACTGCATCCAATTATTACTGTTTTTTGTAATAATGTAAGTAATAACTAGCTCTGAAAGCAGAAACATAGTCAGAATAATGGCAAGTAGATATTCAAATGTACAATTATGAAATTGAGCAGCGGCGGCCTCAGAGGAGGATTGCCTCCCACATCCTAAATGGAGGCGCCGGCCCTGGCTACACGGGCCACATGACGAGGTCTGGCGGGCCGGATTTGGCCCGCAGGCCTTGTGTTTGACACCCGTGTTCTAAAGCCTAGAAACAACAGAAGGTTTTACCTATCGGTAATTATGAAAAAAGATGTCAGGAGTAGAAGAGCTAAAGATGATGGACTGAATGGTGGGAAAGTGATATTTCACCCAAAAGAGGTGGGAAAGATGACTTGTGACATAGTTCACCACCACCACCACTGAATCAAGAGTGGTCATCCGTGATGAGCTCACTCTCCACATCGTTGGGGGATGTTCTGCATACAAGTATGGAAGGTTGAGAAAATGAGGTGAAAATTTGTGGCAAATACTTGTAAGAAATAAAGCATAAGAGTTAGCTGCTTGTAAGAAATAAAGCATAAGAGTTAGCTGCTAGAGTCAGCTCTGAGTTCTACAACAAAAACATCAGGGCATGTTTTATTAACTCCAGGATATCTTCAGACATTCAATGCTCTTCAAAACTGCTCTAGAACAAATGTGGCCAACTTGTGGTCCTCCAGATGTTCTTGAACTACAAGTCTCATCATCCCGGACTATTGATGATGCTGACCCGGGCTGATGGTAGTGGAGTCCAACATCATCAGGAGGGTCCTAGGTTACCCACGCCTGCTCTGGACCACCCTTCCCCAACCTAACTTCCAGATATTTTGAACTACGTTTCCCATTCGCCCCAGCTAGCTTAAACAATCATAAGGAATGGTGGGACTTGTAGTCCAAAGATTTGGAGGTCAGGCTGGGAAAGGATGTTGTGGATTCATAGCTCTGCCATCTGTACTTGGGGATGCTGCATGGGTGAAAAACTGGAACAATAATCATCTGTAGATATAATT
Source organism: Zootoca vivipara (assembly GCF_965207765.1). Classification (NCBI taxonomy): domain Eukaryota; kingdom Metazoa; phylum Chordata; class Lepidosauria; order Squamata; family Lacertidae; genus Zootoca; species Zootoca vivipara. The sequence continues at coordinate 17,230,911 of NC_142587.1, read as the reverse complement.
ACTTAAAAATATGTAATTACTGCAATGCGCTCTATGTGGGGCGACCTTTGAAGGTGACCTGGAAACTGCAACTAATCCAGAATGTGGCAGCTAGACTGGTGACTGGGAGTGGCCACCGAGATCATATAACACTGGTCCTGAAAGACCTACACTGGCTCCCAGTATGTTTCCAAGCACAATTCAAAGTGTTGGTGCTGACCTTTAAAGCCCTAAATGGCCTCTGCCCAGTGTACCTGAAGGAGCGTCTCCACCCCCATCATTCAGCCCAGACACTGAGGTCCAGCTCCAAGGGCCTTCTGACAGTTCCCTCACGGCAAGAAGTGAGGTTACAGGGAACCAGGCAGAGGGCCTTCTCGGTAGTGGCACCCACCCTGTGGAATGCCCTCCCAGCAGATGTCATGAAAATAAACAGCTATCTGACTTTTTGAAGACATCTGAAGGCAGCCCTGTTTAGGGAAGTTTTTTTTAATGTTTGATGTTTTGTCACTTTACTATACTACTACTACTACTGCTGCTGCTGCTGCTGCTGCTGCTGCTGCTGCTGCTGCTTCTTGGGGTAGAAGAAATTATGCAAGCTACTGGAACTAGCACTGATCAACAAGAATAATACTTGCACCTTCCTATTAAAGGGGAAGACACACAAACCAGTAGTTGAAAATAGCTTTAGAAATGCAGTTGAATAAGATAAACTAAGGTGTATAGGAGCTGCAACAAAATTCATCATAGCCATTGCTGAAACTTTCAAGTCCTAGAGGAACCAGGAGGCCATAGCAAGCCAACTTCTCTTCTGATGTACCAGAAGCAAATAAGGTCACATTGTACTTGTAACAGGATGAAAGTCATGTGGGATTATACATTGAAATTTGATTCAGTTTTGCATGAAACTCTTGGAATGAATATGGCTCACACACTAATTGGTGGAGTCTCCTTCTTTGGATGTCTTTAAGCGGAGGCTTGACAGCCATCTGTCAGGAATGCTTTGATGGTGTTTCCTGCTTGGCAGGGGGTTGGACTGGATGGCCCTCGTGGTCTCTTCCAACTCTATGATTCTATTACTACTAACACTACTGGGTGACAATTTAAAATTCAGAATTAAAAACAGCTAAAACAGGTTACAGTCACCAAAACAGGGTGGGCCCTGAAGAACACAGAGTCACTTGGTTACCCTCAACAATAAATACTCTGCATATTACATTATCATTGTTGAGTACTGCTGATAATTTAAATAACATTTGGAAATTATATGTCCCCTAATACCAAAATGGCAATGTAAATTATGTATCCCCATTTGAACCTGCATCAAATAAGTAAGACAAGTTTGGGGCAATTGCACAGAACCTTATTTCCAACACAGTAAATATATGACATTGTGCTGATCTACTCCTTGCAAAGCATACCTGTAATATGGAGTATTTGAAATACAGACGCTTTCTGCAGCAATGTGGGTTAGTCTCTCCCTCCCACTCTCTCTTTCTCTCCCTCTCTCCATATACATAGAATGCTGAACTGTTAAATTGCCAGTGGGAATTTAAATAAATAAGTGCATAATGGTAAATTAAAATAATGAGACATTGGGAATACTCGAGGGAGTAAAATGTTTCATCTATCACAATTTGTTCTCCTTACTGAAAGCCATTATTTGTCTTATCACTATATAGCAGTATTAAGGGTAAAAAATATGACTCATACACATTTAGAAAGATACATGGAGCTTATTTTAAAGGGCCGTCTTCTTCCAGAGGAATAAAAATTACCAAAGGTCCAACAAGGAATGCAGGAGTTGCAGGAGGTACAGGAATAAGAGATGTAATATTCAGTCTCTCTCTCTCTCTGTGTGTGTGTGTGCGCACTGCAATAGAAACACTAAAGAGTGATAGTGCTGAACTGAATTTTGGTTTCCAATGCATATATATATATATATATATATGCAATTTTTGAGGTTGTGTTCATAAAAGGATCTTCGGTGGCCAGAATCCTTCCTCTCTATCATATGCTATTTTATGCCTGTTCACAACCATGGTTTCCCCAATGAGCTGCTCCTAGGGTACCATGTTTTTACTTCAATGGACTCATTCGCTGCATGATCCCAGCCAATCAGAGATCACCTAATGAATAAAAGATATATGTATAGAGATAGCCATAGCTAGTGTTATAGATCAGTGGTGGCAAACCTTTTAGAAACCGAGTGCCCAAACCGCGACCCAAAACCCACTTATTTATTGCAAAGTGCCAACATGAAAATTTACCGTATCCCCCCCCCCGGGGTATAACACACCCCCATGTTATGGGGGAGATGGCCCGGAGTATAGATATAGAATCATAGAATAAAATTGTAGAGTTGGAAGGGACCCTGAGGGTCATCAAGTCCAACTTCCTGCAGTGCAGCTGTCCTGTATGGAGATCAAACTTGCTGCCTTGGCATTATCAGTACCATTCTTTAACCAACTGAGATATAGAAATAATTTTGAATACATAGGTTGCCTTTCAGGCTAAAGTCCTTCCAGTGATGATCTTAGGGTGCCATGTGACAGAAATATAACTGGTCATGTGATAATATCATTCAGGGCACAAAGAAGCTCTCCCATTGCCCTCACTGCGTGGAATAAGAAGAAATACTTTCCTAATACCCAGGGAACTGGGCTAACCCCTCTTGCCCTTCTATGTCAGTTTCTTTGCCTGCCACCATTGTGCAACAATATGTTCATTATAATCCAGCTTTAATTGTCTGTTGTTGTTGTTTAGTCGTTTAGCCGTGTCTGACTCTTCGTGACCCCATGGACCAGGCACTCCTGTCTTGCACTGCCTCCCGCAGTTTGGTCAAACTCATGTTCGTAGCTTCGAGAACACTGTCCAACCATCTCATCCTCTGCCGTCCCCTTCTCCTAGTGCCCTGAATCTTTCCCAACATCAGGGTCTTTTCCAGGAAGTCTTCTCTTCTCATGAGGTGGCCAAAGTATTCATGGATCAATGCCTTGTCGTGGCGAAGGGGCTTGAATAACTCAGAGAAGCTATGAGCCATGCCGTGCAGGACAGCCCAAGACGGACAGGTCATAGTGGAGAGTTTTGACTAAACGTGATCCACCTGGAGAAGGAATTGACAAGCCACTCCAGTATCCCTGCCAAGAAAACTCCATGGACATAGACAACAGGCATATAATTGCCTGTAGTAACACTCAAGTAGTTGGGGAAAATATGGATAGGAATGAGCAATGTGATGATCACCCAAGCACACATGCCATTGAATACAATGCAGTGTGGGTAGGGAGAAAAACAAACTTCATTCATTCAGATATGCACCTTGTTGCAGGTGTTGGTACATCTGATTACATTCCTTTCAATGGGGTGAGAATCTGAATAGGCATCTGAATACTCATTGCTGTCTGCATGGTGTGCCATCGATTCAATTGTGCGCAGCTTTCTCAAGGTGAAGGAGAGTTAACATGATTCCATCCCCTTTTCCCACTAGCCCCTCTGTAACAAAGCGCATTATCTAATCAAAGATAATGCGGGTTGTGGAAGGGATGTAGAAATCCTCCTGGTTTGGGGTGGGTGCTGGGGTTCTGCAAGATAGTGTTGTTGGGGGGCGTGCGTGAATGAATGCGTAATTCTGATTGGCTAATGGGCCCCCTATTTATTCCTGGCATCTTTTGAATTTGGTCACTCGTGCTGGTTTTGAATCTCCCTCCCACCCGTCGCTTGTTTTAAGGTGTTAGCCTGACATTGCTTTGCCTTTCTAGGGGTTGCCTGTATTCAGGGGCCCAGTAGGAATTTTGCCATCTGGCTGATTGACCTTGCCATTTGGTTTTTGCCTACTGCTAAGCAAATTGTCACAACTTGTTAGGTTGGCGGTTAGGCTTTTGGTTAATTAATTTGTTGGAGGAGGGGTGTGGCATCTACATGCCGACCCTCTTCTTAACATTGCTCCATATAGAAGTATTCCGTTAAAGGAATCCTGGGGCTTTGTCTCTCGTCCTTATATCCCCGCCAAATGGTGGGGCTGGGGGGCCTCTTTACAGAGACTGAGTCTTGGGGAACACTCATGGACAAGAGGGGGGAATGCCTGGGCACAGCTACCTCCTCTCCCATTGGGTGTTTACTTGACTTCCCTTTACGCGTGGGGAAGTCGGAGCTGGTCCTGTCCAAATTGGACAGATGGTGATGGTCCTGACCCAAGTGGTCAGATTGAAATTGGTCCTGTCCCAAAGCGGGGGACAGATGGTTTAACCAAAAGCCTAAGCCAACACTCAACTAAATAATTGTAATTAAATTAAGTTGTGGCCAAAATAATGCCAAAAACCCAAACCAAAATTAAGTGTCCTGGTGTGAGTTATTTGGGGGGATTTGGGGCATCCTCGTCACGCAAGAGAGTTTCACATGCTTTTGCAGAAGTATGGGTAAAATTGCTGAAATGGAGGGGCACATCTGACAGCGGCAGGATATATTTATGAATCATGACCCCCCCCCCTTCATTTTGCCTCAGCACTGGGGCAGGGAGATGTAGGTATCCCGAGAGCCTCATTAAAATCAACAGGACATTGAAGCTTCTACTCCCTCTATCCTACATTTATGGCCATATATTTTGTTCAAAATGCTCCTAGTGAAAAAGGTGAACAAATTTAGTCAAACAGCAAGGAATTTTCTGGATGCTGTAGTCACACATCTATCACACCTCAGTTGTTATCTCTCCCCCCCCCCCGCCGATAATTTATACAGAACATGCAGGAGGGGGTGGAGGACCAAAAAAAGAAAAAGAAAATCCGATGCAGATTCCTTTATCAAAAAATCTTAGCTGAAAGCTAAGGAAGGGCCATCGAAAGGAGACCATTTTCTATAGACCATACAAAAGAGCTATTCAGAATCTTCAGCCAAGCAGGGAGAGAGAAATGAACAGACTAATACACATTTTCTTATTCTAAGTGTCTTGTTCAGTGTGAGAAGTGGAATGATGGCAATTTGTTACCATTGTCTCATGACACCAGCTACTCAAAAAATGTTAAAGGTTCTTCAAGGACACATCATGCGGCTCATTAGGGGCTTAAGTGTTGGGTTTTTAAAGAATGCAGCACACAGCTTTTCTTCTGGAAATGTAACCACTGCTGGCCAACCCTTCAGCTGTAAAATAATTTGCAATTCGCCACCACATGACTTTCCCTTTTAATAACCAATTTCATCCCGTCTTAAAACAGGAACCTTTGGAACCTAATTATCAGGTGGTCAGTGTTCACTTCTATAATATTTGCACATAAAGCTCTTATCCTTCTTCCTCCTCTTCCTACTTTACAACAAAACCAAAGATTCTCAGTTAACATACCTGACCAATTTAGCAGGCTTAAAGTCAATAGGTGGAGTGTTTTCATCTATCTCATGTTTCAGAATATCTTTTCTGTGCTGGATAACCTCTGAGATCTGTGTTATAATAATAATAGAAGGAGTTGTTTCAGGCATATCTAGGCTGCTTTGCTCTCATCCCTATGGATGGGTGAATTTTTCCATTTCTCAGGTTCTCATTTTTCAACTCTTAAGTTCAGTTCTATACATCAGTGGTTCCCAAATAGCTAAGTACTGCAAACACCCTGTGTTTCAAAAGTCAAGCCATGCACTCCCTACTTTTGAAAATTACGATTTCTCAAGGGTAGTTTTTGTTATATGAATGGTGCTACAGACCCCTGGGTGGGTTACGTGAACCCCCTGGGGTCTGCAGAACCAATTGGGAACCTTGGTTCTATATCAAGTTTACAATCTTTAATAAATGACTAAGTCACAAAGTGATGTGGAAATGTAGAAAATCTGCATTCACATTGCTGAAACCAGTGCTTTTTTTCTTTAAAAAAATGTTTAGGAGGACAGTACTATCATTTTGGCTCTAGAAAGTCACCATTTTATAGTTAAAATTGGGGGAAATAGATACAGTAAATAGGCAAAAGTACAAAAATTCATAAAATGTTTAGGGGTATGCATACCCCTGCACCCCGCCAGAAAAAAAATGCACTGGTTGAAACTAAATCATGGTTTGATGTGTTCATAAAAACAGACATGACTTCTGAATGCTCACAGTGCGGTTTTGCAGATTATCAGTGCAATCCTATTGTTTGGGGCTTGTGCTTATGGCTGGGAGAGATTCTGTTGTGGAGCAATAATCATGTCAATAGTGCTGACAGCTCACTGCAAATCAGGGTCAGAGGCTATCTCTCGATCAGTCTACCCCCTCCCTTTGACTCCAGTGGAAGGGAAAATATGTAAAGTGGAAGGGAAAATAAAAAATTGCTTTTATTATTGTTTTTTTTTGTCTTTTTTCTTTTTTATCATTTTTTCTGAAATTTTTTCTTTTTTTTAGTATAGATTTTTTCTTTCTGGGTGGTTGTCTCCCTGCTTTCTGCCCCTGGAGCTCCCTGGTGGCAGGAGGGGACTCTGGGGGGGTGGGGGAGGGGGGACATAAACTCAACCACAAAATGGACCATCTTCAACTGCCCGCCTGCATGGGATTCTCCTGTGGCAGGAGAGGGCCCATGGGAGGGGGGTGGAAAGAAGGTGGAAAACCTGTCTATGTAAGCGTCTTTCTTATATATATCTTTTTTGTAATCTGTAAAATTAATAAAAATTATTTCAAAAAAAAAAAGGGAAAATATGTCAACCCCAAAGTTTAGGGTGAGGCAGGTGACAACTAGTAGCCAGGGGTGCAAACTTGAATAAAAATATGGGGGCGAACAGGTAAGCCCCACCCCTCATAATGAATTGAATGGCAATGCCCATCAACTTTTGGGGCAGCCCCCTCAAATATTTTAAAGGCAAAGTTAAAGGGACCCCTGATCGTTAAGTCCAGTCACAGACGACTCTGGGGTCGCGGCACTCATCTCGTTTTACTGGTTGAGGGAGCTGGCGTACAGCTTCCAGGTCATGTGGCCAGCATGACTAAGCTGCTTCTTGTAAATATATTTTATTGATTTTCAATGAACAAAGAACAATCCAAACCAGAGTGCAGTGTATGGCAGCCTCATGAAAACATAGAAAATTTCAGCTTTTGCATATTTGATGGATTAAAGGTAAAGGTACCCCTGACCATTAGGTCCAGTAGTGGATGACTCATCTTGTTTTATAGGCCGAGGGAGCCAGCGTTTGTCCGCAGACAGTTTCCGGGTCATGTGGCCAGCATGATAAAGCCACTTCTGGTGAACCAGAGCAGCACACGGAAACACCGTTTAGCTTACCGCCAGAGCGGTACCTTTTTATCTACTTGCACTTTGGCGTGCTTTCGAACTGCTAGGTTGGCAGGAACAGGGACCGAGCAACGGGAGCTCACCCCATCACGGGGATTTGAACCACCGACCTTCTGATAGGCAAGCCCTAGGCTCTGTGGTTTAGACCACAGCACCACCCCCAAAGGAGGGCAAAGACGCCTTGGTCCCTAGGAATTGGCTTCTATGAAATAGCTTAGCATTATGCAGATCCAGATGCCCCTGGAATGCATTGTTTTGGGCTCCTAGTGGCAATAGAAGACTGCCAGCAGCATATTCATGTCACCAGAGCTTTCTGTGGGTTTCTAGGGAACGTCTGATGGCTTAAGTGCCTTCTTTTGTCTTTGGTGATCACTCGTGGCTGAATATGATTGTCTCCCGCACAGTGTGTCCGTAGGTGACTGTGGAGGCCATGCAGAAGTCCGAAAGGATCTCTGTATCTAAACTTGAGGATCAGATTCAGAATAAATAAGTACAAACCGGACCCCAACATAAAACCCCAGCTTCATACAGAATGGGGTTTGACTGACTATATCCAGGCAAGAGTTATAGGCAAACTCTGACTTACTGTGATATGACCATTGCAAAAGCCAATTACAGTGTTAAGGACTAAAAAAATAAGGAGGGTTTTGAAAGTAAAAAATCAGTATTATGTGGGGTACAAACTTGTTTAGAACACCATTATTTCTTCAAGCTACCCTTAAGATCTCAATTCTGCTCTTGACATAGATGGAAATATGGTATGTTCTAGGAACTCACGATTCCTCTGTCCCTATCGTGATCTTTCCATTATTTCCCATATTATTATTATATTCTTCATCCACCCATCCCAACCATCCCAAATTCCTCTCTTTCCTTCCCTACTAAAGCCACAATCCAATTTTAATCAAAATTCTCTCTACTGGTAAGCTACCAAAACTCAGAACTGACACCCTTGTAGGACAGCTTCATCCATCCGTAAGTTGTTTGTGCTTAGAAATCGCTTTGGTGCTATATATATATTTTTTTAAAAAAAGTAATGTTATCTAACACTGTAGATTAGAAGTAGCCGGTGACGCAATAGGTGGTATACACTGAACATTGAGATCTACCAGGCATGAGATGACTTTTTGCTAAAAATGGTTGACATTCTCGCCAAGGTTTACTGAAGCAGGCAAGGACAACATTACAGTAAACCGACATCACTGGACATGTTGCATGGACATTTCAAACACATCCCGAGGGTGCATTTCTGAGATAGCTTTGCGGGGAAGAAAAAGTCAATGTCAAAGTATTTGATGAGAATGCGAGCTGATTTGCCGACACCAGTCCCGGAGAGAGAATTTAAGCATAGGAAGAGTGAGGAGGAGGAAGAAGTAAAAACACCTACATTTCTGCACATACTGACTTGCATCCAATGAAGTCATTCCATTCATGCATGGTCTTTGTTAAGGGCTATATGAAGATGTCATGGAGGAGGTGATCTGATCCAGAAGAGGAGTGAGACGATCACAGGGAGTTGAAGCTAGAGTATCTTGTGGAAAGTCTCAATTGGATGGGGATGGTGGAATTGGGGTCACAAGAAGTGTCTGATGCCAAGAGAGAACTCAGAGCAGAGCCGTAGCTAGGTGATCTTCTTTAGCCGATTTTGCGCTCCTTCCATTGCCTGCGCCCCTGGTAGGGGCCCACCTCACCACCCCCTAGCTATGGCCCTGGCTCAGACACATTATTATTACAGGCTACTATGAGAACAGGGTGCTGGACTAGATGGGCCATTATTTTCATCCAGCTGGCTCTTCTTTATTCTTAATCATCCAATTCTTAATTCTTAATCATCCAACTGGCTTATTCTTAATTATTAGCAGAATTCCCATATAGGGAGACTTCTTAGGAAAACAGGAGCAGAAATTGCTCACTTGCTCATCACATATCCTAATAATAATAATAATAATAATAATAATAATAATAATAATAATAATAAATTATGGTCAGAGACCAATAATAATAATAATAATAATAATAATAATAATAATAATACCCCGCCCATCTGGCCGGCTTCCAACACACATTAAAATACATTAAAATATCACAGATTAAAAACTTCCCTAAACAGGGCTGCCTTTAGGTATTTTCTAAATGTCAGGTAGTTGTTTATCTCTCTGACCTCTGATGGAAGGGAGTTCCACAGGGCGGGTGCCACTACCGAGAAGGCCCTCTGCCTGGTTCTCTGTAGCTTTGCTTCTTGCAGGGAGGGAACCGCCAGAAGGCCCTCGGCGCTGGATCTCAGTGTCCGGGCTGAACAATGGGGGTGGGGACGCTCCTTCAGGTATACAGGACCGAGGCCGTTTAAGGCTTTAAAGGTCAGCACCAACACTTTGAATTGTGCTCGGAAACGTACTGGGAGCCACATAATGGCACTGCACTCCCAAAAGCAAAGCAGACATTTAAAACAATATACAGCAATGGCATACATGTTTAAAAATGCACTAAACGCGTAAACACATATAATCTTTAGGAAAAACTACCATAGAAAATTGACCCAGAGTCACCCACGGGTCCGAGTATGGGGATTTTCTTGACGGACTAATTTGTATCAGGGAATGGTCTGCGGCTACAGATCTGTAGACAGAATCTGGCGACCATCCGGGCATAGCTGCCAAGTTATCCCTTTTTTAAAGGGATTTTCCCTTATGCTGAATAGGCTTCCTCGCGAGAAAAGGGAAAACTTGGCAGCTATGCATCCGGGTCATCTTGTGATCTTTACCTAAAAGGAGGAGATTGAATTTGTTTGTTTTTTCCCCCGGGAGGTAAGCAAGCCTCTTCAGCAATTGGTCAATAGTATCTCTACGTGCCTCATTATAGAAAGGACATCTAAAAAATAGATGTTCAGGGCTTCCTATATCCCCCAATGGGCAGGCATAAAGTCTCTGGGCATATGGGACTTTTTAGAAGGATCCTTCCAGGACTGGGGTTGGCAGAGCCGATCTTCTGGCAAGTGTAAAGGCCCTTCTTGCATTTTTGGATACAAGAAAATAGAGATATGCTGCCGGTGCAGCAACATAGCTCTCGGTTTCTAGAATTTTGTAGTCGGGGCACCTTAGGCAGTCCTGTTGTCTCTCGGTGTCTATAATTCTTTGCCTGACCATAGCTTTGCCTGACCATAGCTATACTTACCTGGCAGGGGAGACACCTTGATCATCCCATATCCTGAATGTGAATCAATCCAGTGAATAAGATTGGGATTCACAATTGTGGTTTCAGTTGTCGGACTTGATGACCCCTCCACCACAACCAATTTGCATTGTGTTTGTTTTGCATTGAAAAGAACAGATCAGAACAATGTAATGATAATGTAATTGGCTATGCAGTTAACTATTTAAAATGTCACCATAGAAGATGGAGAAATGAACAATGTAGTTTTTACCGGAAGCCGAACTGCAGTGGAAAGGAAACAGCACTGAATATAATGGACATGGGGACGAATGGAAATTGATGCCTTCTTATATGCCAGAGGCAACCCCATTCAACAGAAGAAAATGTGCATGTAAAAGACAGGCTGCATTCCGTTTTCTCCAGGTGAAAGTAAGATCCAGAATGGGGAATATGGAGTGCCATATTCAGTCCTCTCCCTTCGTCCTCAGTCATCAATTATTAGTCATCGGTGTATCTGATGAAGTGTGCATGCACACGAAAGCTCATTCCAAAATAAAAACTTAGTTGGTCTTTAAGGTGCTACTGAAGGAATTTTTTTATTTTGTTTCGACTCAGACCAACACGGCTACCTACTTGTAACTACATCAATTATATAGTTTTTTTTCCTTCCATGGGCTATTGGCACAGGGCTAAAACATTAAATTCCAGCCTGCAACAGTGATTATTTAATCACCAACAGTTACTTCTACCTTTAATTGTATCGGGGGGGGGGGGAGGCAACACTGGATTCAGAATATTGAAAACAGGATGATCTAATAGCCAGGAGCAATCATATACTGTACTACGGGGAGGTGAGTGTAGTTGGGATTCTCTGGGGCTCATTTGGGCATAACCACTTTTTAAAAGCCAACATGATCTAGCTAAGCAAACTAAGCAACTTCTTATGTGCTATATGGGTGATACTATTTTCAGCAGAGCTCATCTTAAATAAAAGCCTTTTATTATAGAAAAGAAGCGAGAGAGGTACCATAAAATGAAGCAAAAGAGGGATTAATTAGGCTGATGTACTTCTTTGCCAGTGCCCTAAGGGAGAATTAGCAAGCAGGACTCAACAAACGTAGGTTCTGGAAGTCCTTTGTTCAGACCCTTTCAAAGAGATTAAGATGGTACTGATTGCAGGGTCCCCAAGACTCTCCAGGCTCTATCCCACAAGCAGCTATAGGAAAGAATCCAGCACAAAGAAAGAGGGAAAGGCATTAGAGAGCAAGTTATCAGACCTAGCTGTTCCTCAAAAACTGTGAGTCCATGTTCATGCATCTAAGCATGCTTCAGGATTATTATTAAAAAAAAAATGTGTGAATTATGAGGCAAACCGACCTAGTCTGCATCTCCTGGACAAATGTCTGGCTCTCAACACAATCACCTTTCAAATTTTGCTCTTCTCTGAATCTTGCAATGCAGTTCTCTGCTCAAAACATACCAAAATGTGTACAGTGGAACCTCAGTTTACAACTACCTCTGTTTATGAATGCCTCCGTTTATGAATGCCGCAGACCCGGAAGTGTTGACATCCGGGTTCCGCGGCGTCGGATGCGCAGATCGCTTCTGTGCAGCTCATGCATGCGCAGAAGCAATCTGCACAGCGTGCACATGTGCAGAAGCGCTCTTGGCGCTTCACGCAAGCACAAAAGTGTGCCTTCAGGGAGCAAAAGCCTCCATTTACGAACGCCTCCGTGGAACGGATTGCGTTCATGAACCGAGGTTCCACTGTATTTATGTATTCATTTCTGGTTCTTTCCTACCCTTCAACCATTTTTTAGGAAAGGCTTTCAGAGCTGGAGGAGGGGCCCTACCCATTTGCCATCTGGGACAGAGCCCTTTTCCCTTCTTTTCTTAACGGCCAATCACATTTCATTTGTTCTCTTAGTAAGGTTACCAGATGTCCCCCTTTCCTGGGGACAGTCCCCGGATTTACAAATCAGTCCCCATACAAAATCCATTGAAGTTGAAAAGTGTCCCCGGACAAACTGGAAAAAAATCTGGTAACCTTATCTTAATGGCCCATCACCCAGGCAACTAGCCAGTCTAGATTACCTTTTAACACTTGCCAGATCCAGAGAGATTAGAAGTCTGGCATAAGGTTACCAGATTTTTTTCAATGAATCCAGGGACACTTTAAATAAATAAATAAATAGTGCCCTTGCACTGCGATCCCCTACAGGCTTACTCAGGAGTAAGCGTTAGCAGAAACCCCTTCCTCCTGCTGCTGCCCTGCCCGCCTGTGGGCGTCTCCTGTGCAGGCATCAGCGGAATTTGAGAATACGACTGTGGGATGATCACAGAATCACAGATTTGGAAAGGACCTCTGAGGGGCATCTAGGCCAACCCCCTGCAATGGAGGTACCTCAACAAGAGTAGTCACAACTTAAAAGAACAAAAGGCTCCCCTGCTCCATTTACACCTATTGTGACACAGAAGGTACCCCCCCAAGCCCTATCCCACCAATCTCTCCCTTTTTATCAAAGGGAAGGGGAGGGAGGCAACCAAGCAGAGGTAGCCTCTTTTAATTTTTTTAAAAGGTTCATTTTAATTTTTTTAATGTTCATTTTTTAATAAGAAGGGAACAGGAGAGCTGTTTAGGGGGAACCAACATAAACACCCGCAAAATAAACATAAAACATTCCTCCCCTGTTATTTTTTGCTAGTGGCGGTGGGTGCAAGGGAATGATGTATAGTGTTGGGGAACCAAATGTGTGAAAAGACAAAGGGAGAACTGGGAAGAGTGAATGGGCAAGAAGGAAAAAATGGGGAGACAGACAATAACACAGAGAGAAAGAAGGGAAGGGGGGAAGGCAGTCCAATGTAGCTCACAAGCATGCAGAAAGGAGAAAAAGAGGGAAGACATTCCCCTCCCCCCCCTTTACTTTGAAGCAACAGCCTCTGTCTGGGAGAGTGAAGGGAAGACTCAAGGCAAGCATCCTGCTTCCTGCCGGCTTGGTAGCTCAGCTCACAAACAGGCAGAATGCAGCAAAGGGGGCTTTAATGCATGAAAAAGTGCTCCTTCTTCCTCATGAGCAAGCAGGAGAGACAAGGTAGCTTGCAAAGATGTCATGCAGGCAGCCTTGCCTCTCTGGATCAAGCAAGCAAGCAGGAGCGGGGCTGTTTGCAGAGCTGAGGGAGAGGGAGGTTTCTTTTTGCGTGTCAGCTGATAGGCGGCAGAGTTGCAGCAAAGCCCAGCTGCACCTCCGGCTCCCGAGGAGACCCTCTCTGGAGCTGTAGCGGATTATTGCTTCAGGCTCTGGGGAGGGTCTGGAAGTCCCCAGTCATATGATTGATCCGGGGACATTACACTAAATCTGGGGACATTCCGGGGATGGATTTTGTCTGGGGACAGATTGGTAAATCCGGGGGCTGTCCCTGGGAAGCCGGGGATGTCTGATAACCATAGTCTGGCACCCAGTTTAACACCCAAGGCCTTGATTAAATTCTAACACTTACTGGATCCAGGAATTTAGAGAGGTCTGGCACCCACAAACTCATAACACTCTGTTTGCTAGCTCCAAAATAGATTTTCCATACTTTCCCAATGCAAGCAAGTAATACTAGATTCTGTTAAAGACATAAGCAGAGTTTATATGCACTTTTCCCACTTTACAGAGGTGGCTTCTCATATTGAAGCAAGGCAATGAATTGCCTCCCCCTACTTAGATTCAGATCTGGGCCTCTTGACAGGCATGAAGGAATAGCCAATGTGCAAATGCTTCTGTTGTTGTCGGGTTTTTGTTTGTTTGTTTTGTTTTGTTTGGGGGGGCAGTTAAGAAGCACAGGTGAGTTTGTGTATGGTACCAGGCAAAGGTTGAGAACTGCAGTTACTCACCACAAAGGAAAGGAGAGTTTCTGGGGAAATGATAAAAATGAAATTGTACTCATTCCAATATTTTACATGTATATTACCAGGGAGACAAATGTCTTCTTCTGACAAATAGGTTTCTGTGACACTTAAAGTAGTGCTTGATTTATACCCACAAAAATAGTTTAAATGAATAAGTCATGTGCTTTCCTTATAAACCAAGGAAGAAGCATGGAACAATTCTTTTGTTGTTGTTTTTTAAAAAGTTAAATTAAAATAAAATAAATTGCTTGGAAAGTAACACACATGCCTTGTCAAACATTTTAAAGAACTGGGCAAGCCAAATCCTTCACCATGGATGTAGATTGGGTTTTTTAAAAAGGGATCAATTTTATAATGGTTTTATTGAATCTCTGGTATATTACTTCAGTGTCTTTTGTATATACCCCGTTAAGGAATCACAAAATAAATATTATGCCATGAAGGCTAGGGATCTCTTGCTGCCCAGGACTGATGTGCTGGGAGCCTGAGGGGCCCTGCCCTGCCTCTCTCCACCTAGCTTGGGGCAGAGCCTGACAGGCTCCATAAAGAACTGCTGCTGCTCGACAGAGAGGGCTCCTTTTTAAATATTGTTTTTATTTCTTATCTATGTCATTTTAAATTGTTGTTGATATTAATGTTGTACTTTTAGTTTTAGATTTTATGATTTATGTGGAATTGTTTTCCATTTGGTTGTGTACCTTTTGATGTGTTTTATTTATTGTTTATGACGTTTGTTATGTTGGTAATTTATGTAAATCTTGTCTTGTTGTAAGCCGCCGTGAGCATTCTTTTAACTATGGAAAGGCGGCATACAAATAAAATGAGGATGAATGATGATCTCTTGTATTATATAATCAGATGCTGCCGGACATTTCCGATGCCACTAGTCTAATACGAGAACCCTCAGGCAGACTGGGAGGAGCCCGTACTGTAATTCATTCCCCTATCTGTATTGTCATAATTTTAGGAGGGAAAATGTGTGTGGTGGGAAGAACTAAAACACTGGCTTCTTCTAAGGCCAAGACCTATTGTGTGACCCTAACAGCGCAGAAGAAGGAACCACCCTGAAGAGGTCCTCATGCCATTGCCTCAAGTGAAACCCAAGAAGAGGACCTAGAAAATGCCCAAGATCTTTACAAGAGGGCCATTCGAGTTGACAGCAAATGAGAGTGGAAATGGACTTTCTAAGCCAATGCATAGTATTTTGACATCCAGATAAGCGTGAGTACTTGGACATCCCATCAATCTTTTCTCTGAGGTATAAGATAACACATAATCACTGAAGTTACTAGTTCAGAAAGTCGTTACATTACATCGGGCTCTTTAAAGGCTGTTCTACTGTTGTACCTTTTTATACCACAAATATTGGCAAGAAACTAGCAAAAAAGGAGGAAAAGGGGAGAAAAAAAGGGGGGAGAGTTGAGTCATCATGCATCCGCTGAGTTTTCTGAACATTGTAATTTATTCAGTTTTTAGCCCACTACAAACTGAAGGGCAATTATCTTATCAGTATGTGTGTTTGCTAGTGCTTAACTATATTGTAGGGAGATTGACAGCTACCTCAAAACAATTTAAAGTTGAGCATTCGTTTGCAAGTCTCATTCCCTGAAAACACACAGACAATGCCGGATTATATCAGCAGGCAAAGAAGAAGGAATCCCGATTAGTTTAATCAAGCTACTTTTCTCTCTCTCTTTTAATCAGTGTGCTCAATATTTCCAGCTATACTTCTGGAGTAATTAGAAATGCCTAAAACCAGCTAAAGAGAAGATTAGTGGCAAGGTAGTAAGTTAAAGTGATGGATGTGGAACATTTGAGCAAAGTCTTAAAGAAAAATGAAAACCAGGCTTACCTAATAAAAATTGAAATAACAACAGTGGTTGTTCTTTCCCCCTCCTTCCCTTGCCTGAGGAGACCATTGCTCTGTAGTGGGTCACACTCTTCTCAGGTAGACAATGTCAGTTTCAACTTTAAACATCCCCAGCCAAATACATGTATTTGCATAACATGTAAAGGGGAAAATAACATTTGTGGCAGTGAAGAGCTGCTGCCAGTCAGAGTAGACATTACTGAGTTAGAATGGCAAATAATCTAATCTGCTTTAAAGTAACTTCAAATTCCTTAGTGTATTCATCATCAACACCGTCTGTATAGGCATTCCTGCACCTTCAGAGGTGTTGATGTTAGCTGCGTCCTAGCCCCCTCCCAAAATTAGGCTTGAAATAATAAGGGCTGAGATCATTATTTTTTGGGTGTGGGGAGCATTGGTTACAGATGGGAAGGGGAGAATTATTACACATATGGGGTACCCACTGCAGTTTATTAGGTCTGCAAATGTACCCATAGGTCAAAATGTCTGGTGATCCCTACCCACACATTCATTTACAAAATAATTTATTCTACTTCCAGAGCCATCAGTTTACTGGATAATGACCATCACCTCAGAATACTGTGTGTGTGTGTGTGTGTGTGTGTGTGTGTGTGTGTGTGTGTGTGTGTTCTGGAATTATTTTCCCATCTCAGAGTTGTTCAATTAGCTAGTCCCATCCTTGTTTTAGAGCAGGTGTGGGAAACCTGTGCCCCCCCACCAGATGTAATTTGACTTCAACTCCCATCAGCCCCAGCCAAAAGGACCAGTGATCATGGATAATGGGAGTTGTAGTCTGATGAAATTTGGAGAGCAACAGGTTCCGCAGAACTATGGCTGTGGTTTTATCAGGTGGGGTTCACACACCTGATAAAGAGCCAGTGTGGTGTAGTGGTTAAGAGAGGTAGACTCGTAATCTGGGGAACCGGGTTCAAATCTCCGTTCCTCCACATGCAGCTGCTGGGTGTCCTTGGGCTAGTCACACTTCTCTGAAGTCTCTCAGCCCCACTCACCTCACAGAGTGTTTGTTGTGAGGGCGGAAGGGAAAAGAGAATGTTAGCCGCGTTGAGACTCCTTAGGGTAGTGATAAAGCAGGATATCAAATCCAAACACCTTCTTCTTCTTCTTCTTCTTCTTCTTCTTCTTCTTCTTCTTCTTCTTCTTCTTCTTCTTCTTCTTCTTCTTCTTCTTCTTCTTCTCTTGCAAAATTTGACACAAAATTTGAGGTTTTTTATTGGGTGAAAGAACTAAAAGGTAAAAAGATAAAAGCCCCCTGGACAGTTAAGTACAGTCAAAGGCAACTATGGAGTATGGCACTCATCTTGCTGTCAGGCCGACGTTTGTCCAGAGACATCTTCTCGAGTCATGTGGCCAGCATGACTAAACCATGGCAATCTGAAGAAAACAAAAAGTATTTGAATGAGTCAAGCAAATTTCTCAAAGCATGTATGCATGTGTTATGCTTTCTAAGAATGAAAAGAACTTGATTTCATGTGTTCTTCTATGAAGCATGAAACTGCATTGAATAAATGCTCTTCTTTTTTTTTGTATTTTTTACCATGGTTGAAAGTTAAAACATAAAATTGGTCTGAAATCATTCAAAGGATTGTCAGTGTCTGCCTCATTGTGTATTCCTTTGAAAAACACCAGACGGAAACAGAACAGATGGGAAAATGGCATATTAACATACCTCAATGACCCATAAACACTAATGACTGACAGAAACCTCTGTTTTAGTCAACAAGAACCAAATATGGTGCAATAAAGTGTAGGAAGATGCTGGTGCACATTACAGATAAAACATTAGACGCTGATCAAGCAATTTGTTTATTCCACAGCTTGTAACACTAACCTTTTCTCAAAACACTAGAACAAGAGTCAGAATTCTTTTCATTTTTTTAAAAAAAATATTTTTAAAAAATAATGAGAATTTTTACAACTGCTCTTTTACAATGCAATATTGAAGATGTTTACTCCAATGTGAAGACCTCTGATGTCCACATACAGTAAATCTTCAAAGGGTTACTACAAAGGCAATAAGTCTGTTACACATGGGGCTTACACTTGAGTAGGCATGCACAAGATTGTGTGGTAAGAATCATAAAATTTCAAAACACAGAATGCTTGTATTTCTTTGGTGGTGAGAGAGGTTGGGGGTGGCCTAGGGTGTGGTTGGTGGTCTTTGGTTGGCTGTAGCGAGGTTTGTTTTTGTGTGGAGTGGGGTATGTGTGTGTGTGTGTGTGTGTGTGTGTGTGTGTGTGTGTGTGTGTGTTTGGATTAGGTAAAGGTAAAGGGGCCCCTGACCATCAGGTCCAGTCGTGTCCGACTCTGGGGTTGCGGCGCTCATCTCGCTCTATAGACCGAGGGAGCCGGCGTTTGTCCGCAGACAATGGAAATGGAAAACATTTTTATCTTGTAACACTGATTCAAAACACATTAACTTCTAATTGACTTGCGCCAAGGGAGAAACACACACACACACACACTTAGCACGATTCTCCCTTTCCAATATCCTGTTTCCATTTTACCTTGCAAGATGTGGAAGTGGGTGGGTGGGTGTCATTCTAAAACACGCAGCCAAAGCCCCAGATTAATATTCAGTACACAGTACTCCTTATAAATTCACTGAGATAAGTTTTTTAAAAAATAAATAAATAAATAAATCTAATGAGGTTCATTGATCAACCTAACATTTCAATGTTTCCCATCTTTCTTCATTTCTCTAAGGAAATCCTCAATGGGGTTTTAATGAATTGAGTTTTTCTTTTGCATTTTCTTAGCATATGTACACTTTGCTAAATGACTCTGGAACTAGCAAGCCCAAGTTGAAGGAAGCTTGGCTTGTCAGCGGATGACAAAGTGCTTTTGCTGTAGCCTTCACTTCCTCCAGGGCAAATTGGCTGCTCCCCCCGCAGAAGCTGCCACCACCCACAGAAGCACTTTCTGGCCTTGCTGTGTGGGTGCTTCCATTTTTTTCTGCACAGCCAAGATTTCAGCCACAGGTAGGTTACAGGCATTTGACCAGCCAATTACTGTACTGGGAATAGCTCAGACCGACAACAGAGCTAAAGCCCCCTTGTAACAGAACACTTCAATAGAGTTGCCACTATGCAGTGTGCTCTTTCCTACATCGTTGAGAAACCCTGGCCTACACAGCACAAACTATAGCTCATTCCCATGACAGCATTTCCCCCGTTTTTGAAGTGGATGATGCCAGCCCAGACAGGAACTACGAAAATGGACTCCTCAAAATGGGCTTATCCCATTACCCTGACCACACGGGCCCCACACTGAGAATGTGGCAAGACAGAGATGGAATATGGTAGACCAGAAGTTAGATACTGTTGCATTAATTATCTAAGGCAAAATATATGGTTTCAGGGTTCAATTTCAGTAGATATGAACTCAGAATCTGAAACTGGTGCTGTTTCATTGTTCTGTCTTTCAAAGACTATCACTTCTCCCACTGGATCCCCATTTCTAAAATTGCCAACTGTGGCACCCTCTTGTACCCTAAACACGTCATCTTCACTGGCTGTTAGGGGGTTGTCTTGTCTTGGTTGTCTTGGTTCAGCTGCTATGTTCTTATCCCTGACATCTACAGCAGTGTTTCTCAACCTTTTTTGGGCCAAGGCACACTTGTTCCATGAAAAAAATCACGAGGCACACCACCATTAAAAAAGTTAAAAAAATTAACTCTGTGCCGCCCTATATTGACTATATAATTATGACTGTAAGAAACACTTGCCAATTGCTGTGTTGGTTGCAATCTCCTGTAATAAGGCTTCACAAGCCGCTGATTTCTCTGCCAGCATAATCCTTTGCTCAGCAAGTTTCAGGTTGAGCTCATCCAGCCAGCTTCTTTAAGTTTGTCTAAAACCACCCTCCCGTGGTGGTGGCTGTTGAGAGCTGCGCTCGCCCCACGTCGTGACCCGGCCGGCTTCCTTTCCGGTGGCTCAGCGCTGATTATTGGCGGCCGCCAGGCACGTGACAATGCAAATCGCCCTTCTCGTCGCCGCACGTCGCGGCACACCAGCCAGCGTCTCGCGGCACACTAGTGTGCCACGGAACAGCGGTTGAGAAACGCTGATCTACAGCATGCCCAAGCTGATGAAGCGTTTTGCACTATATCCTCATTTCTGTCTCCAACCATATCAGCTCCCTTCAACCTCCAGGTAACACTGGCATGACCAGCTCACTGATTTGGCCGCCATCTAGAGGAGCAGAAAGTCACAGCCTCCTATGACCATTGAACATGTATGTGTTCATCCTTGTTGTGGCTACTTGTCGCCTTTGGTGTGGCTCTTAACAGAGCATTTCAAACAGTGACCATTTCTTGCATTTAATGGTACTTCCCTTTTGTCTCCCCCTCCCTCTTTGCTTTTGTTTCTTTCCTTATATGTGTTTTGTTGCTGTGTTTTGTTGTGACTAGAATGTAGGGATGGAAGAGCACATCCCGGCTCAGATCAGATTGGCTTGGAATCAGGCATGCTACTTCTCAAGTTATACCAGAAAATAGATTGTCTTACTTCTGAGCCAATTCAAATTGATTTCTGAACCATAGAAGAATTGCAATGCTCATTTGATATACCTATTGCATCTCTAACAAGCGCTGGAAATTCCACCTGGTTGGTGTTTTAGTTTTTGGTTTTTTTAGGTATGTCTTTCTCTTCCCCATTCTTTGGTTATTTGTTTGTCTAGAGTCTATGTTTCGTAGCGGAAAATTGCCAAGTTGAAATATTTAGATTTCTGTGAGAGGATATTTGCATATTAGCAGTAGGAGTAAGTTTTCCAGGATAGGTCATCCTAATTACATTGTTCAGAGGACTGTAAACACTGACCATATTTGCTGGGCTGATTAGTTTTCCCCCATGTACCCCAGGGGACTCCCATCGCTGCAGTGTTAATCAAACTCCCACTGGAAGCATGATGTGTAAAAAGCACATTGTACAGGAATGTAACAGCTCCCCATTTTGTATTCTGTTTGATTGAGAAAAGTCGTTGGCTTCTGTATAGTGGCTGTCCTGACCAGGAGGTTCAATGAACCAGCAAAGGAAGCTGCTACTTATGGATAAATGAACCCCAAAATTGTTGGTTGTGAGAGCACCGAGACACTATAAGAGAGCTGGAACACCGAATTTTAGAAAGCATGCCTGGAGCAGGAGAACGAAGCCATGAGTGAGGAGAGCAGAGGGATTCAGAAGCTGAACTGACAGCTGGATATGGCTAAATATTGGGTTGCTTAAGGAAATATCTAGTCTACGTTAGATTGATGTGTTTTTCCTGGTTATTTTTATATTAGGTCTTTTGCATAACTGTTCAAATGTTAGTACACACATACACAACCATGCATGGTTGTTGTTTTTTTTAAAAAAAGCCATGTAAACTATCATATTACAACAACCTTAAGTGAAAGACTGTCTGTCTATAATATCATCCACACTTGTTACTAGACTTCATTTAAACCCATTTTGGATTTTGTCCACCGAGGATGAGTGCCTGCTACAATCATAGATGGTCTAAGAAGGCTCTGCTGTACACAGATTTCTGAACTGTCTTCTGAAATAGGCCAAGATATTATACTTCTCCGCACTTTTGCTCCTTCACAGCTGGACTCACATCAACAATTGCAATTCATTTCAAAATTGAAGCCTTCCCACTTCCTCCAAGTGACTAATGGGCAAAATGTGTACATCCCTGATTCAATGCTGTGGAATTATCATGCTTTTAACATCAGTAACTAAAGCTCACTGGTCGCATAAAGTGATCCTAGGTTGAGCTGACCTGACTCTCCTTGGCAGGACTCTCCTGCAGTGGTTTTGTTTTCTCTGAGGGTCTCAATTGGAACAGTTTAGTGTTTAATGGATAAACCTGCTCACCTGTCTGGACCTGGTTGGATGAAGAGGAGAGCTGGGAGCCAGAAGTCCAACAGTCCCCCAGGAAGGGCTCGGACTGGCTGGATGAAGAAGGCTAGTATGAGCCTTCCTCTCAATACCGTAGCCCCCAGGGAGGGCTCTGAAAATGATACCTTGGGTCCCAGAGGTATCATTCTGAGGAGCAGTCAGCAGAAGGAGCTGATAGAAGCAAGAGACTTGAATGATCGGGGGGGGGGAGGTGTCAGGAGAAGGAGGGCTTTTCAGGACGGGATTAGAAGCTGTGAGTCACAGGTTGCATGGAAACAATCTCAGTCCTGTTGATTCTCCTCCCCTTATCTGCCAGCTCGAGGAGGGTCCTGCATATTGTTGAGCAATGTGCCAGACACGTCCAGAAGAGGAGCTCACTTCCTTGACACATCCTTTGTCTGCTTGGTTAGGATCCAGAGTGAAAAACATTGCTATGTTGCTGTTTTCTGCTAATAAAAAGCTAATTGCATCCTGTGCCTTCTGTGTATGTACCTGGCCTGTGGATGACCTGGCTTGTTGACAGCTCCTCGACATCATTCCTACACAGGGCATGGCCAGACAAACCATAGTGTAGTGTGGCATGGACAAACCTGCTTACTTCTCCACTGGGCATGGCCACAAGGAGATCAGAAGAATATTCTGAATTGACAAATGCAGTTAGTATTAGACTTCAGTGTTCAAGTCGTGGTCTAGATGAGTGTGACTTCTGGTCAGCTTGGATGGTTCTACTCTTACACTCTACAGTCTGGTTCATCTTTCACGCTGGACCAAACCATGGCTTAGTGTGAGTGTGCAGGGTCTCCAGAAAATTGTGGCTGCTTTGCTCCAGCTGCTTTCGCTGCTGGACATCACTAAGCTAAGCAATGGCTAGGCTTGGCACAGGGGTTGCAAACTTTTGGGGCCTGAGGACACATTTGCATACAGGAGCAACTATTGTGGGTACTATACACATACACACAAACACACTGCAATTAGGCACGCGTTGCAGGCTATAGGCTACAATATAATATATATTTTAAAAGAACTGATTTGCAACACTCACCGTCCTCCAGATTCCCCCCCAAAGAAATATTCATTCAAATGGAATCTCTCCCACTGTTTCCCTGTTGACCCAGCAAACTTTCCAAATTATAGTCTGATGTCTCACACCAATTATGCTTGTCAATTCCTGCACTTTTGCATTGCAGGGGAAATCAGAGGGAATCATGTAGGCAGCCGTTTTCTCATCTATATAGACTTCTGCCTACTGCCTTCAAGAAGAACCATTAAGGATTACATGCCCTTTCTATTGCCTCTTTAATACATTTTCCACCAGGGGTTGGTCTTACTCATGCTTATGAAGCATTATTTAGTATTAAGAATCTGAGCAGTTAAGAGTCATAATAATGGAATAAAATTTGTGCATGTTGGCTTCATTCCGAGAAGCTACTACACATGTTTGAGCCACACTAAGTCCCTGTCAGGGAAAAAGGTGGGGTATTAATGATGATGATGATGTGAATGGTCTATGAACACAGATGTGGCCAAACAGAACACCCAGCGTAACAATTCCTGCTTCTCCTCCATGCATAGACACATTGCAATGCCATTACATTTCTGTAACCTAAGACAACGTTGTACCGTTACAGGCTATGCAACACATTAGACTGTAGCAATGTCTCCATCTTAGCACAAAGTCAAGTACACCTTTTCATGTTTATGGATGTGGGCAGAGCAAACAAAGACCCATTTACATTGGGCTGGAAAGCAGTATGTGGATTATTAGGTAGAGGTTCTATCTGCCCACCTCCCTTAGCTCAGACAGCCTCCCACTGGCCACCACTGATGGAGTGATGCAAGCAAGCATCACTGCATCATAAGGGACTCTTCCTTCCACCCATTAAACATGTGAGTGGGCAGGAGGTCCTCTGGTGAGCCCCCAAATGGTGGATTCCAAGGGTTGAGAGAGGGTGGAGCTGAGTTAGCCCAGGAGCAGCTGGATCCTCAGCTGGTCTCACTGCCATCATGCAATAGCATGGGACCCAGATCAGACTCTATTACCCAGTTCCCCACCTTCCACCAATGCCACTGTGAGCAGCTGGCCTGCAAATGCAGTTATTGCCCTTCTACTTTGTGAAGTCCCACCAAGGTGGAGTGTGTGTGTTGGATTGCACACTTGTTGTTGTTGTTTAGTCGTTTAGTCGTGTCGGACTCTTCGTGACCCCATGGACCATAGCACACCAGGCACTCCTGTCTTGCACTGCCTCCCGCAGTTTGGTCAAACTCATGTTCGTAGCTTCGAGAACACTGTCCAACCATCTCGTCCTCTGTCGTCCCCTTCTCCTAGTGCCCTCAATCTTTCCCAACATCAGGGTCTTTTCCAGGGAGTCTTCTCTTCTCATGAGGTGGCCAAAGTATTGGAGGATCAATGCCTTGTCGTGGCGAAGGGGCTTGAATAACTCAGAGAAGCTATGAGCTATGCCATGCAGGGCCACCCAAGATGGACGGGTCATAGTGGAGAGTTTTGACTAAACGTGATCCACCTGGAGAAGGAACTGGCAAGCCACTCCAGTATCCCTGCCAAGAAAACTCCATGGACAAAGACAACAGGATTGCACACTTAGTGTATTTTTAATTTTATTTTTGGGTGCCCCCTGTGAAGTAAGTGAGGAACATCTTGTCCTTCCTTTTGACCCTTATGGATTCATTGAAATAGCAGGCTTCTGTTTTGAGTTGCAACTTGAGTTCCCATAGGGCTTGTGGTTGTGTCAGACTGTGCAATGTACCTTCCTTTAAACTGGGTGCTTGAAGGCTGCCCTTGTTTAGCATCAAGGGCTATTGGTCCTCAGAGTGGATTGCAGTATATTTAAAACCAAGCTTTATAGTTTCTCATTGTCTAGAATCCCGGCATTTTGGACCAACATACCATTGCCAATCCTCACCATTTCCTATGTGTTACCATCTGCTCTGTTCTATCAACTTTCCAAGGCATCCTATTGGGGATTTGTAATGTCGGCTGGTGCAGTTTGCTTGCTCCGGGCAGCTGCTGCCATTTTGGGATCCCCTGACAGTGCAGGAATTGCCCTGCTGACACAGAGACAAGCTCCATTGTAGAAGTTACCACAAAATAAGTTTTTTTTTTTTTTTGCCGTGTCACAGAGAACAAAAGGCCCGTGGTTAAGAGTGTGGGTTCTACAGATCTCTATATACAGTATCACATCCTGCCATAAGCTTGCTTTTGTCAGAGGTCTGATTCTAAGCGCTACTGGCTGAAGTGCATTTTTTAAACGTTGTAATCATCTGAAGATAAACAGATGGCTCCCATTCAAGCAGGGCAAAGGAGTGATTACACACATCTGCACAATACCAATAAACACTAATATATCCAGAAGCAATTGGAAGCCTTGTTCGTCATTACTTTGTTTTGGTTTTGCATTTGATTAATTTTACATAATGAGCATAATGACATACTGAGGAGATATGGTTATCTCCGATGGCTGCATTTTATTTATTTATTTATTTGAAACCGCTGCTTATGGAAAGTAAAGTATCCAATGTTTTTCATCCTTTAACCGACATATTTTCTTCCCCCCAGATTTTGTGTCAACTTGCATCTACCACTTCATAAAATGGCTGTCATATTAGCAGTTCCTATTCCTTGCAAAGACTGACCAACACCTGCCATGAAGGGTAAACTATGATCACACCTCATCTGGCTGACCCAGAAGTCCAACTCACAGATTAAAAATGGAATGATATTCCCCAGAGTCTTACTCTTACCTCCAAGTTTACATGCACTGGCATTATCTAAACTCCAAAAAGATGAGTTTCACACTTCTTCCATGCACAGAAAACAACTTTACCCTATGGACAGCTGTTGAGATTCAGCAACCAGCTGGATTCAATGGCTTCTTTCCAAAGCAAAACAAAAAACTCACTCCAAAACTTTGCCCACACAAACTTTTACAGCAATAAAATACACTGAAGATTTCTGTTCAGTACTGATTGTAGCAAATCTGACATTCTATGTAATAAGTCATCTTTTTCTCCCTCTTCTAGTGCTAGTCAGATTCTAAGGTCATATCTACAGTAAACTAGTGGAACAATTTTATCTCATCCTAAAAACCTGGGAACTATTTGTGTGTGGAGGTCCCCAAAACCACCCCTCAAATAACTTACACCACAGACAGGATTTTTGTTTTGGGTTTTCTGGCATGAATTTGGCCACAACTTTATTAAAATACAAATATAAGTGAGTGGTTGCGTAGGCATTGGTTATTCAACTGTCACCTAAGGACAGAACTAAACTAGCTTTGTCAACAAGGGGAAACCCTACAGGGAGAGACAGGGAGTCGGGTCCAATAGGCTCTCCCCTCTCCCCTCAGGCTCCCAGGGGCTCATGCATGTTGCTGGCCCCCGACCGGGGTTATGGACACTGCATAGAGCCCCTGTATTCCTGACCAGAATCTCCCCTAACTCAGGCATTAACACAAGGGGCCAACACAGTCAACAGACCCCATATACAACCAATAACCAATGCCTAACCGCCAACCTTACAAGTTGTGACTATTTGCTATGCAGTAGGCAAAAACCAGATGACACCAGCCAATCAGCCAAATGGACAAATCCCTACCAGCTCCCTGAATACAGGCAACCCCATGAGAGGCACAGCAAGGTCAACACAGAGGCCTAAAACCAGCGGAGGGAGGGTGGGGATCCGAAAACGCAGCCAAAGAGAAAGAGAAACCTCTCTCTTTGGCTTATGTACCCAGGGAGCTGACCCTTCAACTTGCAACATATAAATTTGCCCAACAACAGGCTGGGACCTATCCAACAGTGCCCCCACCTTTGCAACTCAGGAGTGGTTTGTTAAGCCCCCACCGCAAATTGTGTTCACCATGATGGTGAATGTGCAATGTCTTCGAAGGGAACTAAGAATTTTAAGCACAATTCGAGGAGTTGGGAATAGGAGACACAATGGCTAAACTGCTATTTTAGATTTACCTTAGATTTCAGAAGCCTAGACTATACTTTTTTATTTTATTTTCCTCCATGTCTGGTACATTTTATACACATATAAGCATATACAAATGTAACTTCAGAGATATTAGAGTCAGGGGAAGATAGCTCCCACACCAAAAGAAAACAAATCAAAAGGAGAAGTCGAATGCCACACAACATCTGTGAGCATTTTAAATCAATAGCAATGCATAAAGGAATTCTTGGAGCGTGAAGTCTGAAAACCATGGATGAAAAACAAGCAGGGCAAACTGGTCCTAGAAGAATGACTTCTAGGCACGAAACTCTGTCACTCGGAAAAATGCCTTCCCTACTCAACAACACCATCCAACCAGGGAAGTCTTACCTGATGTAAAGGCTGCATACTTCATCAAGCATAAACAGAAAATCACTATACCACACACAGAGTAATGCCAATGCCCAAACAGCCATGTGATAGAGAAACCTATCAAATGTATTTTCTGTGAAAAGGGTGCAACACATTCTGTTCATACTGGCTTTGGGGATGCTAATAATTTGGACAGGGTATAAGTTCAAAAAAGAAATACAGTATGGTCTAGATCAGTGTTTCCGAACTGGAGGCCATATGGTCCTCTGGGAAGCCCCAAGATATTCCAAGGGGGCCACAGGTGGAAAATGTATAAATGGGGGGTGGGTGGCAGAGCATATTTAACCTTGTTTCCTCTGCCATTTCCCCATACAGCTAGCCTTCAGTTTGAAGACCAAATCCTCTTTAGTGGCTGGGTATTTGGCAAAACTAGCAAACACACACACGAGAGAGAGAGAGAGAGAGAGAGAGAATTTCTACTTCAATTGGTACTGATTCCAGTGCTTTTATTTCATTTATTTATTTCAAAGATTCAGACATGTCCTACTACAAAGTTTCCAGAGCAGTTTCCAGAACCAAATAAAACACATAAATGACTCATTCTTGTTGCAGCGTCCACTTGTTTCCCCTGCATAAGGATGTTTCCATCTCACTTGAGCTTTAGAAAACAGCTTTTTTTTTTTTGCTCCACACCATATATAGTAGTATTTGCTATTCACTTCTGAGCTTTCGTGTGGAGATTTAAATAGTTGTCTATGTTTGTGGAGGTGTATGCACACGCACGGTAATTACTAAAAATAATTGAAAAACAGATTTCTATTTAGGTTTTGAAATTGGGAACGTTCATGGCAGATTGGCACAGCTGTCTTGCAATTAGGCCATTCTAGCATTTCTCATACCACACATTATTTACTTAAAATGCCTTAAAATCACCTAGCACATTATAAATTACTGTTGTGCCCCCTCCCAAAAAATATCTCCCGTGTCTTTCCCCTGCCAACTGTTTTCTATCGATTAATGAAATTGCATTTGAAAATTATCAAACGGAGGAGAGAGAAAATTCCAGCGAACTTTTCATGTGTAGGATTTTGTTGCTTTTACCTTATTTTTGAAGGTGGCTGGTGGATATTTGTGAATGTCCTTTCTCTCATTCTACATATCATCTCACAAGTGGCCTGCACTCTGCAGCCTTCCTTTACTAAGCCTTCTCAAACCTGGTTTGCTTATTTATTAAGTTTATAAATCTGCCCAGGGCAGACATCAGCTTCAGCCAGCATAACCAGAAAAATAGAGTAGGTCACAGTCCTTCAACACTGGGTTTCCAGACATTATTGGACTGCAGCTCTCGTCATCCCTGCCAACTTAGCCAATAGTCATGAATGATGGGATTTGTAGTCCTGACCCAGGGAAAAAAACAGTGTAGGCCAGAGTGTGGGCAGCAAAAGGAGACATGTCTGGTTTTGTTTTGTTTGCAGATACCTGGTACAGGGGAGCCATGCAAACATGCCCATAGCTTTGGGAAACAAATAAAGCTTTATAATTTAGCACAGTCCCTCAGGGTATTTACATGATCCTCCATGCTGAAAAAAGAAACTTACAAACCAAAAGATATTACAAGGAAAACAATACATCTCCAGGAATTGTTTATATTTATATTTCAATATAAAAGAATGGGAATTAAACTCTCTCTCTCTCTCTCTCTCTCTCTCTCTCTCTCTCTCTCTCTCTCCCTCCCTCCCTCCCTCCCTCCCTCCCATACACACACACACACACACACACACACACACACACACTTCTTGCTGGCTTCACAACTGTTGTGGGTGAATCTGACAATCTTGGTTTCAATTTTTCTCAGTTTAGGTTTAGTTCTCCAAATTTCCACATCATTTTGCTAACCTTTTTCCCAAATGAAAAAAAAAAAGGCCTGATAAAATTTTAGTGTGTATTTCTTCTAATGCGTGCATTTTCTCATGAAATTTTCGTTAAGTTACACATTTTTGCTAGCTATTCCTTTTTGTATGTTATTTTCACTCAAATATGCATTACTATGCACCCCTTAACCTGAAAATGCACTTTTGTATACATTTCTTGGCTGGAGAACCGCATTGCGAAATTCAGAGAAGTGTGAATTTCAAAGGAAGACACTGCTTCAAATTCACATATTGTTTTGAAAAACGCAAATTATGTAGGCTTGCCTTTATATGTGAGCCGAAAAACATTTCTCCCCCATGTCTAGTGCAAAACGGGGAACACATAGTAACAGTTATCTATAGATGACAGTGGGTTATGTTGTAACTTTTATTTTCATGGTTGTTGGGATATTTTTATCAGGGGGGAAATAGTGGTTTTGTCTACACTTGCCTGTAAAACAGACAAGTATCAGTTATCTGACAAGTAAGGTAAAAGTTGATGATAATTGATGCTGGCGCCCATAGAAATGTTGATTTTGATACAGTCACTCTCTGCCTTCATCAGTAATGCTCCTTGCTGCTCTGGACACATGAAATGTGTGGTGGCCATTATGAGGTCTCTCGTGTAATGATTAGGCTTTCCAGTGAACAGACAGAGAAGGGAGTTAAACTGGGTCGGAAGAGCAGAGGGGAAAATTGTACTTACTTTGATATTGCAGGTATGAACTGCAGAGGTCGGACACAGTCAGCTCGCTTAAAGAAGCCCTCATGCAAAGGATATACCGATTCTACAACCTGTAGCTCTGAGTCAGAAGAAATGGATGGCACCAAAAACCATTTACTAAATGGTTAAATGAAGCACTAAACATCAAACAATAAACAGGGCCACAACTAACTAACAAAATGCTGAAAGAAGATTCCTAAATTTTTTCTTCTTCCTCCTCCTCCTCCTCCTCCTCCTCCTCCTCCTCCTCCTCCTCCTCTTCTTCTTCTTCTTCTTCTTCTTCTTCTTCTTCTTCTTCTTCTTCTTCTTCTTCTTCTTCTTCTTCTTCTTCTTGTCTGGCCAAAAACACAAGCCACTTACACACCAAGCAACATGAAAGCTTGTCTCTTACCTGTCACTCATAGGTGTTATACAAATAATGAATAATGCAGTCTTGATTACTGTATGTGTGTGAGGGGGATAGAGAAAGAGACAACAACATTAATATTTGCTTGCATAACATGCATAAGTGAATGCATGCTTTATAGTTTCTGCATTGCAAAAAAATATGTGCCAGGTCATTTTTATTTCATTCTTCCGATTATGGAGAATATGCATTATCCAAATGTTAATGGTTTGCAACAGTCTACCCACTAGACTGAAGAGCTTATACATTCATAAACAAGTATCAAAATGGCCTCCAGGGGGAAGTGGGTGGGTGGTGATGTTCACTGAAGATTTTGGCAGTGAAAACATCCTTTCTCCTAGTGCCTTGTCATCATCTTGCCCTGACAAGTCCTTCCTACAAGTGTGTGAGCAATCTCATATTCTCACAAGCTAAGACTAAGGCTGTGTAATGTATAAGTGCCAAAAACAGGAGTGGGTGAAAGAAGCATCAAAATAACATTTTTGCAATGATGTAGCAGTTCCTGAATCACAGGAGAGAGGAAGTTATTCCAAACCAGGGAGGGCCAGAACTAGAACTGGCCAGCCCCTCCACTCAGGGATAGCTCAGTCGGTAAAGCATGAGACTCTTAATCTAAGGGTTGTGAGTTTGAGCCTGATGTTGGGCAAAATATTCTTGCATTGCACAGGGGTGGACTCAATGACCCTTGTGGTCCCTTCCAACTCTATGATTCTTTGAGAGGTGATGGAAATTCCCAGCTGCAGATTCTCTCTTTACTGTCATGGCTTAAATTCTTTTTTTTCCTGGTTTGAACTGTGCCTGCATCATATGGTGTCAGATGCAGGAAAGGTGGGTGTCTGGCAGATCAACCTCATGGGCCTACAGTTTGGAAGTTCCCCACCATTGCTCTCAACATGGCTAAATTTACGGGTGTTTACCAATAAGGAAATCCGGTTCCGATCCCAATTTGCCATTTTGTAAAACAGCCCTATTCCACTTGGACCAGCCTGAGGCTGCCTTTGTTCCCCCCGCCACACTCACTAGTAGGAAATCAGAAAATGGCTATAATTCCCCACCTTTGACAACGATATGTATCACTCATTGCATAGTCATCAATGGCCTTTATGTCGCCCCACAAGCACATATTGGAAAATGTAACCTATTTGTTCTTATTAAAGTAGACCCCAGTTCTTATGGTTCCCTAAAGGAAATTAACTCACTCTCTGACCAGATTTAGACACTCACCAATGTATGTGCATTCAGTTCATAGAATTGTAGAGTTGGAAGAGGGGTACCAAGGGTCATCTAGTCCAACCCCTTCCAATGCAGGAATCTCAACTAAAGCATCCATGACAGATGACCATCCAATGTCTGCTTTAAAACCTCCAGTGAAGGAGACTCCACAACCTACCCACCCCCAAGAGAATCCATTCCACTAACAGCTCTTACTGTCTCAGAAAGCTCTTCCTGATGTCCCCACCCCCACCCGTTTAACAGAAGTGAATAAAATTTGTGGGTCCAGTGAATTAAGCCTGCCAATTTTCAAGCAGATCCATGTAGGGGTTTTCATGAAGGGAAATGTTTGAGTTTAATTTCTTTAGTAAAAGAAAGTAAATAAAAAGTATATAACATTTTTTTATTATTTTCTGCTAGAATTGGTTGCAATTTACTGTCAAAACTCTCTTTTTGGGGAATTAAGCCTGCCAACTTTCAGAATGCTTACGTTTTTGAGGTGGGTGAAATACCAATTGCTATACCTCCCATTGCATTTTGTGGGCAATCAGTTTGACACGAGGGTGGTGCCCCTCAATAAGTCGGTAATAATAGGCCGAAAATGAGCAGCACAACTGGAGGCTGACCTGAGAGACGAGAGGGCTTAGCTGAGTGGCAGGGGGGAAATTAGCAAACCTAGAGGTACTCAGGGGAGAAAACTTTAATAAAATTACTAATAGTACTGGACAGCAAGAACTCAGTGCAATGAAATCACAGGTAAGACTGAAGAGAGAGGGATGAAACATTAAACAAGCAAACTGAAAATGAATAAAAAGCAACGCAAACAGTGGGGAGGAGGGGAGACTCTAACAGAAGTTTGCATAAATGAAGGGGGGGGAGAGAAAACAAATGCAATGAAAAATGCAATTATCAAAGTCGGTGTTGCTTGCTGGAAAACAGAAAGGAATTAGAATAGAAAGGGACTAAACTTTCAGCAGAACTGAGAGGAACCTGACTGAGCTTTCCTAAAAGTTTGCAGACATCTCTACCCCAAGTTGCTATGATTGGAATGCCCTAGGAAAATAATTTGCTGTGATTAACCTACACAAGAGATCACAACACTTCTCCACCCCTCCCCATTTGACTTCACAACATTTCCCTATTCAGCATAATTTTGCATTCCCCCCCCCCATAAACATTAAAAACTAAGTCTGTCACCACACAGCTCTCTATTGGGGATTTGTAGCACCGCATCACAATCCTATATTTGCCTGGTAAGGGTGGGTGAAGGGAGCAAAAGACAAAGCAGGTTGCCCAATACCAGCAGGGCAGTGGTCCAGGATCATGGAAGTCAAGGACCCATTATTACCATTTCTGCAGCTGGTTCACATCAAGTTGCCTGTCTCCAGCATCCTATAATTGTACAGTCACCATGAAAGGCAAGAAGAAGGTGACTGGAGTCTGGAGCCAATCAAAGTGAAAGGAGGTGAGTCAGCCACTGAGGATTGGCTCCTGGTGTCACTCTAGAGAAGGTGTATTGGGAGAGCACCAATGAGCTGCTGTTCTGTATGCTCTAAAGCCACTCATTTAGGAACACTGAAAACACACGGTGCTTCAGTTTCAGGAAAAGGATGCCCAAGCTTCTGTTGTGTGCAATGGAACTTCAAGGAAAACGCAACTCAAGTCATTGCAAAATAAGATATTGTGCACTCCAAATCTTTTGCTGATGTACATGCACAGAAAATAGTAGACCTAGCGCAAAGACTGAAAGGAAGCCTCCATTGATCCTTGTAATGCATCCCTAATTGTTACTATTGGATAGGTTGTATAATCTTAGACGGGGTGGGCATGGCTGCTACTTTCATGAAGGGACCCTGCACTTTGGAGCTTGCCACCACACTACTGCACAACCCCAGTGGCAGTGGGAGACACTGACAGAGGGAAAGTGGTGGTTTGAAACAATGGAAGAACTATGAGTAAAGGGATGGAGGGACACAGGGGGGGGGGGGATTGGTTTAAAGCCATAGCAGCAGTTTGAATAAAGCAGAGATGGAGAGAAACGGAGAGTTGGAAAGTGGTGATTAAAAAAAAAAAATTGGCAGAGATTTGAATAGAGTGAACAGCAGGTGTCATTGAGACCCAAGGAAATATTTTAACTATTTGTTTTATTGGAATCATATCTTGTTTGTGGTGAGCAGTGAAAGAATATGTAAGCCCACCTGGTCCAGAACCCTATTCCTACAGCAGAGGCCTATGGAAAGCACACAAGCAGGACATGAGCACAACATTGCTCTTCCCGCTTGTGATTCTCATAATTTCCTCATTTACTTTACTGTGGGTTAAACCACTGAGCCTAGGGCTTGCCAATCAGAAGGTCAGTGGTTTGAATCCCTGCGATGGGGTGAGCTCCCATTGCTCGGTCGCAGCTCCTGCCAACCTAGCAGTTCAAAAGCACATCAAAGTGCAAGTAGATAAATAGGTACTGCTACAGCAGGAAGGTAAACAGCGTTTCCGTGTGCTGCTCTGGTTCGCAAGAAGCGGCTTTGTCATGCTGGCCACATGACCCGGAAGCTGTACTCTGGCTCCCTTGGCCAATAACGTGAGATGAGCCGCAACCCGAGTCGATCATGACTGGACCTAATGGTCAGGGGTCCCTTTACCTTCACCTATACTTGTATTGACCCTCTTGTATTGACCCTATACTTTAT
Source organism: Zootoca vivipara (assembly GCF_965207765.1). Classification (NCBI taxonomy): domain Eukaryota; kingdom Metazoa; phylum Chordata; class Lepidosauria; order Squamata; family Lacertidae; genus Zootoca; species Zootoca vivipara. Next base: position 17,196,620 of record NC_142587.1, on the reverse strand, counting down.
TGACCCTCAGTTAATCAGGAAAGAGAAAAGGCAAAGGAGCTACCCTTTGCCCATCAGGGATGTTGAGATATTATTTTGAGCTGGTGGAAATCAATAGGAGAGATTAGTTTAATCCATACAGTGGTACCTCTGGTTATGAATGCTTCTTGTTACACACGCTTCAGGTTATGAGCTCCACTAACCCAGAAGAAATATCAACAACCTCAGATATGCAGATGACACAACCTTGATGGCAGAAAGTGAGGAGGAATTAAAGAACCTTTTAATGAGGGTGAAAGAGGAGAGCGCAAAATATGGTCTGAAGCTCAACATCAAAAAAATCAAGATCATGGCCACTGGTCCCATCACCTCCTGGCAAATAGAAGGGGAAGAAATGGAGGCAGTGAGAGATTTTACTTTCTTGGGCTCCTTGATCACTGCAGATGGTGACAGCAGTCACGGAATTAAAAGACGCCTGCTTCTTGGGAGAAAAGCAATGACAAACCTAGACAGCATCTTAAAAAGCAGAGACATCACCTTGCCTACAAAGGTCCGTATAGTTAAAGCTATGGTTTTCCCAGTAGTGATGTATGGAAGTGAGAGCTGGACCATAAAGAAGGCTGATCGCCGAAGAATTGATGCTTTTGAATTATGGTGCTGGAGGAGACTCTTGAGAGTCCCATGGACTGCAAGAAGATCAAACCTATCCATTCTTAAGGAAATCAGCCCTGAGTGCTCACTGGAAGGACAGATTGTGAAGCTGAGGCTCCAATACTTTGGCCACCTCATGAGAAGAGAAGAATCCTTGGAAAAGACCTTGATGTTGGGAAAGATGGAGGGCACTAGGAGAAGGGGACGACAGAGGACGAGATGGTTGGACAGTGTTCTCGAAGCTACGAACATGAGTTTGACCAAACTGCGGGAGGCAGTGCAAGACAGGAGTGCCTGGCGTGCTATGGTCCATGGGGTCACAAAGAGTCGGACACGACTAAACAACAACAACCCGGAAGTAGCTGCTTCTGGTTGCAAACTTTGCCACAGGATGCGAGCGGAAATCACGCGCTGGAGGCCCTATTCACGAAAGTGCACTTCAGGGTAAGAACGGTTTCCGGTTATGAACAGACCTCCGGAACAGATTCAGTTCGTAACCAGAGGTACCACTGTATAAGCAAGTATGGATATGGTATGTATTTACACACGCACGTCCTGACTTACATAATCATATACTAGTAGCAGGAGTCAACAAGTCACTTTGGGATTTGGGTGGGGTACAATTGAATGATACTGGTCTCTTTCAAACTTTTCCCCCCCAGAGTTGCAACAGGATACACTGCATGGATGCCATTCATACCTAATGAAGACACCATACCAACACCCACTGTTTTTAAAGCCCTTCTTGTCTGCCTCGTGTCACCATCATTTATTTCATCTCGTGTCAAGGAAGATCCTTTGGTGTCTGGAGTTGTTTCAGACTTGAAAAAGCCGCAAGGCTGCAGGGAATTCTCACAGTGCTCATTTCAAGAAGTGAATCCAAGAGTGGACTTGTCACCTGCACTGGCTCATTCATATTGTACAGGGTGTCTGAATAAGTCATCGATCCACGAGGCTGGAAAGAACATCAAGTCCCACCACACACACAAAAATCAGGATTTGCTGTCATTAAATGCAAATGCTCATTCGGCTTGCTCTTCGTTACTGGATGTGCCGGCTCTAATACCAGAGCAAGACCAACCTATCAATTAGACTAATTAGATAGTTGCCAATATCAGTGACTCTGCAGGGGCAAAAGAACAACCACAAAACGATGTCCCTTTTCTACACAGCATTAATTCTACATGTCTCACTGTCGTTTTATTGCTCGATTCAGGCACATCAGAAACACATGGTGCTCTAATGGGAAGGCCATGTTCTAAAAGCACTGGGGCAACAGAACAATTCATTTTTCCTTAACCTTCTAGGTTTCCCTTTTCTTTTTATTTTACTGCAAGCAGTAGGATGTCTCAATAGTTGAACTCCTTTAAGAGTCACAGAAGAAGACCAAAAAAACCCCCAAAGCATATAAAGATTTTAGAATTTAAAAAGCGTCTAAGTAATGGCCACCATGAACCCAGCTATATTGGCAAAGAAAAAACCGCTTTATATCTGAAGAAGTGTGCATGCACACGAAAGCTTATACCCAGAACAAACTTAGTTGGTCTCTAAGGTCCTACTGGACAATTTTTAAATTTTGACTGCGTCAGACCAACATGGATACCTACCTGAATCTTGTTTTATATATGTGTTGTTTATGCATTCTAACACTGTGACACCAGATGGCGATGTGGAGTTCCATTTTTGCTTACCCGATTTCTCATACAAAGTTTGCAACGCGTTTAACTGAAACACTTATTTGATGCGTCCATCCTATAATCTTACTAGAACTCCAAAACACACACCCCCGAATATATTTCAATCATAAAGTTGTAGAACTGTAGAGTTGGAAGGGCAAATCCTTCCTGAACAGGTCAAATCCCACCCATCTGGTCTAGACGACCGCTCACAAACAGTGCCTCAAACTTATCTGGTTCGAGTTCAAATTAATTGGCTCGCATCCTGTGCAGCATCACAGCGAGACATCTATCTAGTGAAGGAGAAACTCAGAGCTCTAAATCCATTAGCAAGAGGGGGGTAGCAGAAAGCTTGGGGGAGAACCTCTGGTTCTGCAGAATTATTTATTTATTTAAAACCTAAGGATGGGGAACAACTGCAGTAAGAAAGGCAGCTAAATAGTCAGGCTAGTTGTCAAAGGCTAGTTGTCAAAGCCCAGCTGGGTGACAGAAAACCATGGAAATTTCCTTATTTGTTCAATTATTTATTAAATGTATACCCCACACTTTCTCACAAAGGAATGTGGAAAATAACTAAGTATCCTAGAACACAGAATAGTTGGCTGGCCAGAACACTAAACATTTTATCACCAGCCTCACTTTTCTTTAATATTTGCCATTCCATATTTACTACAGTTAACAAAGCCAAACAATCCACCCCCAAATTAACATATACATCCCTACTTTGCAATCATATTAAGTACAAATGGTCCTTGCGAACTAAAATCTTTGTAGAATATGATGTGCGGTCTACCAATCTCTCTCTCTCTCTCTCTCTCCATTTTTTTTTTAAAAATAGTTCTGTTGCCTTAAATCTAGAATTGATCTATTCATGACAAAATACAAGGCAAAAGATATGAAATGTCAGATGGTCTTCCTCACAGAGCCTTGTCATGGGAACAGAAGTTTGGCAATAACTTCTAGAAAGAGATTGGACAAATTAAAGTGTTTCAGCTAAGTGTTTTGGAATGAGATCCTCTTTTTATGTTCACTTTGCAATACATGAGCAATAAATATTTTGTGTGCAAGCATCCTAGATATAATCTCTTCCACCTTAGGGGAGGAGATGTTGTGGGCCCACGAGGCCTTCATGTGGGGGGGCAATGGTTGCCATTCCCCCCCAGCCCATTGGTCAGTTTCCTGCTGCGGCCTGCCCTTGGCGCATCCAATTAGGATGCACTGGGGTGTGTGGCTCGCTGACTTAAGCGAGTACGCGGCAGGGAATCGGCCTCACTTACTTTGGACCCCCAGCTGCGGCTTCTGGTATGGGATTTCTACTGCTTCTGTTTTGGCACGAATCAAAAATAAGATTGACAGATAGATAGATAGATAGATAGATAGATAGATAGATAGATAGATAGATAATAGATAGATGATAGATAGATGAATATACAAATGTATGCCTTTGATAGCTATTTAGAGATAATATTTCTAGAACGGAAGTGTAAGTAAGTTGCATATCACATACAGTATTGAAAACCAAAGTCAAAATTGTCCTTAGATTTGAAGTAATAATAAACAATTTGTTTATATTGTGTCATTGTGCATTTTTGTAGTATGCTAAGATTAGCCTGTAATCAGTGAAAATTGGCCAAAGTCTTCACTTAACAAAGCTGCTATATGTAACAGTATACATTTTTTATCACTGGGTTATTACAGATGAAATTTAAAGCTTCCATGTCAGAGTCATCGCAATATTACCTTTTCATTATTAATAAAGATCTTTATGAATGTTCATAGATCTCTGGAGGCATTATTGCTCCATAGATAGAATACATAGATGTTAGATGAGCTGTCACACCTTCAAATGGTTAGCAAAATTATTTTCTCATTGTTTCATAGAAGGGTCATCTAGTTCAATGCAGGAATTGCAACTACACCATACATCCTCTGCTTATAAACCTCCAAGGAAATCATAATCACTAATATGAAAACCAGTCAGTAAAACAAGCAACTGATGCCACTTTTTTTTCTTATTTTTGGTTCATTAATGCATCTATGAATGAATATGTATTATTTTTAATGCCTTAATTTACCCCTCATAGTACTGATGATACCGAGAGAACAATATTGCACCTTTGAGTTGTTTGTTTAGGAACAGCTTTGAGTGGATCACTGGGCTGTACATTTCATTCTTCAGTTCTGCTGGATGAGCAATAATAATAATAATAATAATAATAATAATAATAATAATAATTTTTATTATTTATACCCCGCCCATCTGGCTGGGTTTCCCCAGCCACTCTGGGCGGCTTTACAGCACATAAAAATTACAAAACATTAAGCTCCCGTTGGTTGCTTCCATTAGAGTGAGACAAATGTTACTCTGTCAGTTTGACACTGACATCTCCCTTCAGTGTGTGTGTGTGTGTGGGGGTGATAACAGGAAGAAGCCCCCCAAATGGGGTGTTCTGGGGCAGGGGGAATGCAGGGTTGAACTGCCTAAGAATTCATTGGATCCACAATGAATTTCACAATAATGGCTGGCTGGCACTGGGCACAATTCGGAATGATAACCTATGTCAGCCTACAAACATCCTCCTTGCAAAATTTATTTATTTATTGAATTTATATACTGTCCAATACCCGGAGGTCTCAGGACGGTTCACAAAAGAGATCACAATATATAAAATCAAAATAAAAGAGCAATAACACAATGATACCCACCCCCCTCCAAAAAGAGCCACATTTTTTTAAAGGTATAGGATGTTGATCAGGTCAACCGAAGGCCTAGTTAAAAAGGAACATTTTTGTCAGATGCCTAAAGGTGTATAGTGAAGGCGCCAGGCGAACTTCCCTGGGGAGGAGGGCCAGTCCTAAGGTAAGGCTGGGTGGCACAATGCGCCAGGGCGCCGGGCCGCCAGGGGGGCGCCATGCTGCAGAACACGCACGCACGCCACGCTGAGAAACGGGGTGGGGGTTCCGGAGGGATCGTCGCAACACGGCGCCAGGGCGCCTGACATGCTTAAGACGGCCCTGCTGGGGAGAACATTCCACAGATGGAGCGGAGGCCTATTCTCGTGTAGCCACCCTCCGGACCTCTCGAGGAGGAGGCAAAGGAAGGAGGGCCTTAGAAGATGACCTCAGGGTCTGGGCAGGTTCATATGGAAAGAGGCAATCCTTGAGGTATTGCGGTCCTGAGCTGTTTAAATCTTCTCCCCCACCTGCTGCCACTGCAAAGATTGGTGGGATCTTGGGGAAGGGAGTAAAAAAATGCTTGGGGTGGACCAGAACCCTAAACTTGAAGTTAGTCAGTACTATTCAACTCAGTGGATTGGCCTTCTGTATAGAGATGTATAGGACTGCATTGCATCTCATTACTTTTACCTAGATTCGGGCCAACTGAAAGCAGTTGAAGTACCTGTTTTTCACAAACAGTAAAGAGAGCATCAAACATAGCTGTCAAGGTTTTTTCCCCTTTTTTTAAAGGGAAATTCCCTTATTCCGAATAGGATTCCTCATGAGAAAAGGGAAAACTTGACAGCTATGGTGTTAAACCAAGAGTGAGGTCAAAAATATATATTACAGAATAAGCTCCTCTGGCTTCAGTGGGTCTTCTTAATATTTGTGCAGCTTAAGAAGTCAGTTTCATGGATGATCATAGCAAAACATGGATTTCATATTGTTATTGTTGTCATTATTATTAATTAAATTTGTATGTCATCCAAGATCACAGGGCATCTCACAACATAAAAATACAAATGAGGAACCATCATAAAAACCATAAAAAAGAATATAAAACAAAACAAACAGAAAGGTAGGCGAGAATACTGACAAGATTTGCATTTCAGTCATTTCGAAAACCTGAGAGCTGAAAAAGATCAATTGTAAAAAATGCATTTTGTGAACAGAGTTTCCAAAGGATGTCTAGGTTCCCATAGGTATTCTCCTTCCTCAGAAGTGTGTATTTTTCAACCTTCAGGACACTGGGAATCATAGCATGGATCTCATATTCAAGTATTGGAAAGAAATTCATGTGCTGGGTATTCCAAAAGAGTGTGGAAAGTTTTGAATTTCAAAATATTCACCTTTCAGAGTCTCACTTAACACATATTTCAGAAGAAGCTATAGTTATAACTATTTAATTAATTAGTTTATTTTTAAAAAATATATATCAAGGGCCATGACTTATAGACAATGTGGCACAATAGTATGCAGTTCCTCAGCTGTGTAATTACAGCACTGAATGTAGTTCTAGCCCTTCATTCTCCTTCCTCCTTCATAACATCTGAATCAGGAGAGGCTGTGTAGTCCTTGGACCAATACCTGGATGCAGTAGAAGGATGGTTGACAGAAAACAAGCAAAGCTTGAATCCTGGAATGACAGAGGCACTGTGAGTGAGTGATTTATGTGTCCAATAAATTGCGTATCATGTGTGGGGTCCACTGTCTCTGTGTTTCTGAATTCAGCGTAGTTACTGGAAGCTCAGGTAACCTCAGTGGCTGAAAGCAGCTTTAACAGCTGCAACTGATATTACGGCTACGGCCAATCACGGAGCAAGAAAGCTTGGCCACAGTAGTCATTCGCTGCTTCAGTACTGGATTACAGCCATGCACTTTATGTGGGGCTTCCCTTAAACTTGACCAGGAAACGGCAGTTAGTGCAGAATGCTGCAGCACGATGCCTGGCAGGTGTGAGAACTTGTCATCACTTAACACCTCTGCTCAGAGATCTGCACTGGTTAATGATTTGCTATTGGGCCAAGTTCAAGGTGTTGCTGTTGGTATATAAAGCCCTTAACAGCTTGGGACCTGTTTACCTGGGGTGTTGTTGTTTAGTCGTTTAGGACTCTTCGTGACCCCATGGGCCATAGCATGCCAGGCACTCCTGTCTTCCACTACCTCCCGCAGTTTGGTCAGACTCATGTTGATAGCTTCGAGAACACTGTCCAACCATCTCGTCCTCTGTTGTCCCCTTCTCCTTGTGCCCTCAATCTTTCCCAACATCAGGGTCTTTTTCAGGGAGTCTTCTCTTCTTACGATGTTACCTGGAGTAAGATATCCTTATTCCATGCACGTCCACTGGCACAACAGTTACAGGTGTTACATAAAACTTGTTCAGATTTGTGAGAAAACAAACCCCTACCCACCAACATTCCTTTAATGGAAATAGTGACATTTCTCTCTCTCCTGCAACTAATCCTCCTGGACCTCGCATTTTCTGGTGCCCCCCCCCAGCATTTCCTATCTGAAGAAGGGTGAGTGCTACGAACACTAAGTAAAAAAGATAAAGGACCCCTGGATGGTTAAGTCTAGTCAAAGGTGACTAAGGGGTTGTGGCGCTCATCTCGCTTTCAGGCTGAGCGAGCCGTTTTTTGTCCACAGACAGCTTTCCAGGTCATGTAGCCAGCATGACTAAACCGTTTCTGGCACAACGGAACACCGTGACGGAAATCAAAGCACACAGAAACATCGTTTACCATCCCAGCACAGCGGTACCTATTCGTCTACTTGCACTGGTGTGCTTTTGAACTGCTAGGTTGGCAGGAGCTGGGACAAAGCAACAGGAGCTCACCCCATTGTGCAGATTTGAACTGCTAACCTTCTGATCAGCAAGCCTAAGCGGCTCAGTGGTTTAGACCACAGCTCCACTAAAACAACAGGACACACCCACCCTGAGAAAAAACCCTTAATCCTGATTTGATGGTAGATTTACAAAAAGAAAAACACACAGCAATAAATAAATTCTCCCCCTTTCTTCCCGCCCAGGGCAGCCTTGCCCTCTTCCTGCACCTCGGAGTTGGCTCATTGCACAAGGCTGAGCCTCAGTGGCTGCAACCTCTCCTCTTCCTTATCTGCACTCCAACAGCTGCTACAAGCTACCTAAGGGAGGAGGTTGGCAGCAGTGGCCATGCAGAGGCAATGGGATGCTCTCTCACTGCTTCCGCCTCAATCCTTGTTGTTGGGAGAAGTGCCGGTTCCTCCTCCTCCCCAAGCTAGGTGGCAGTGGCGGCGACGAGGAAAATAGGGACATTCTGGGATCAAATCAGAAATCAGGATGGCTTTTGTAATTCTGGGGCTGTCTTCAGAAAATCAAGACACTTGGAAGGTATGCAATCTTTTAGCGCAGCAGCACCCAAACTTTGAAACTCCATGACCATTGACGTGAGGTAGGTGCCTTCACTCTACTCTTTTTGGCACTGGATAAAATCATGATTTGTTTAGACAAGCTCACTGTGGGTTAAACCACAGAGTCTAGGGCTTGCTGATCAGAAGGTCGGTGGTTCGAATCCCTGCAACGGGGTGAGCTCCTGTTGCTCGGTCCCAGCGCCTGCCCACCTAGCAGTTCGAAAGCACATCAAAGTGCAAGTAGATAAATAGGTACCATTCCGGCGGGAAGGTAAACAGTGTTTCCGTTCGCTGCTTTGGTTCTCCAGAAGCAGCTTTGTCATACTGGCCACATGATGCGGAAGCTTCTGCGGACAAACACCGGCTCCCTTGGCCTATAGAGCGATATGAGTGCTGCAACCCCAGAGTCTTCCACGACTGGACCTGATGGTCAGGGGCCCCTTTACCCTTTACCCTTTACCCAGCCATGCAGAATGTTGGTGTGTGTCTTAATCTGGTTTTAAGCTCACCACTGATTTTCAATTAGTTTTTAATGTTTTAAATAGTTGTTTCAAACTTTTATCTTTGCTGATAATTTTACATTTCTTGTAAAACAGTTTGAGGGTTGTTTCCCTCCCCCAATCGAGCCAGATATAAACCTTGTGAAATAAAAATAAATAAATGCTGAAACAAGCGGGGTTGTCTAATTCTGAATGTTCACTATCTTACCACCACCACCGCCGCCTTAGGAATAATAATAATGGAAAGCTAAAAGAGAAACTCGTATTTGTGTGGAGGAGGGATGCCTCAAGTAGGAAGCTTTCAGATACATGTTCAGGAAAATTAGGCACTCATGACCACAAGGAGGGTTCTTGAATCAGCAACAATGCCAGCTGCAGTGCTAAATACCCACTTAGAACCAACTTACTAATGTGGGCAAGTCAGGTTCAGAATGCAAAAGTAGGCCAACAACAGCTGCCTCTTCCCTATTCCTTGCCCTCTTAAACGTCTCTACTTTTGCTTCTGTCAGCTTTCACGATATGTTTCTTCCAATCCAACCCCAAGGCTCTCTTTGCAGAGGGATTTCACATTCTTCTCGCTTTGGTAAAGGGGGCCAAGAATGATATTGCTCATAGTATATTGAGCTCATATACTGATATGTTTATAAAAAAGAAGGATAATGTTGTGAAAACCCCAATAAAGCATGGATGAGGAAAAGAAAGGAATAAATAAGAGGCTGTTTTACTGCTGCAGTGAGAAATAAGATAGCAGCTCTTGCCTGGGTTGACAAGGAATTTCAATGTTTTCTCAGCCTCGCACAACCTTGCAAACTACCAAGGGCATTCCAGCCTCTACATGGGATTCCTTCACCTATGTTGGTGGTCCTTCAACTCAGACATGCAAAGTGGCCACGCCAGGTCTATATGACCATGTCATACACTATGTGTGAACCAGAGGCATTACATGGGTGGAATATACATTGCCATCATCATTTCTTCATAGGAGACAACTCAGTAAATGCTCTTGCCATCAAGGAAAGTGTGGCAGTCACATATATGTCAATCACTTGGGAAGACAGGCAAACTAATGTCAGTGTACTGGAAGAAGCAAAGCTCACCAGTGGCAAAGCAATGACTCTTCAACATCAACATCGTTGGGCTGGTCATGTTCGGATGCCCAATTTTCATCTTCTAAAGCAGCTACTCTATTCCAAACTTTAAAAAGGTAAGTGCAATGCCAGTGGACAACAAATGAGGTTTAAAGATGCTCTCAAGGCAAATAAAAAATAATAATGTAGTTTTAACACTGGCAATTGGGAATCACTGGCCTGTGAGCACTCCAATTGGAGAACAGCCTTCACCCAAGACATCATGATCTTTGAAGAAGCACAAACTCAAGATGAAAGGGATCGTCACACCATTAAAATATCACACACTAAAAACTTCCCTAAACAGGGCTGCCTTTAGGTATTTTCTAAATATCAGGTGGGTTTTTCTCTCTTTGACCTCTGATGGGAGGGCATTCCACAGGGCGGGTGCCACTACCGAGAAGGCCCTCTGCCTGGTTCCCTGTAGCTTTGCTTCTCGCAGTGAGGGAACTGCCAGAAGGCCCTCGTCGCTGGACCTCAGTGTCCGAGCTGAACGGTGGGGGTGGAGACGCTCCTTCAGGTATACAGGGCCGAGGCCGTTTAGGGCTTTAAAGGTCAGCACCAACAGAGCTAAGAGGAAGGCACATTTGGCAAACCCTCACCTTGATCAACTCCCACCTGGAAATGTATGTCCCCACTGTGGAAGGACTTGTGGATCCAGAATTGTCCTCCACAGTCATTTATGGATACACTGCTAAGACCATAATCATGGAAGACAATCTTACTCGGCTACATGTGATTGCCAAAGAGAAGAGCACAACTCTTCCCGCAAACAGAATCTCCTCATGAGCAGAACCCAGCGGGCAGAGCTTCCCATTAACAGAGACAACTGTTAACGTTTTAATATTCAACCAACCCATGGTGCATTCCCCCAGATCCCTTCACACTGCAGCTATTTCGATTTAGCAATTTTTGCAGTGGCTTACTGTCATGATTGTGTCATTTTTTTTCTGCGCACCACTACAAATATGCCCCACAAAGGGATGCAGATTGTCAATTTCATGCGATACCTTGGGGTTCCTGATCTGACCCCCACAGTAACCCAGGTGGATAAGATTAGATAAGTCCGCTCGGGAAACCAGAACTTGCCAGATTCCAGCATCATCTCTCCTCAGTGTAACATTGCACGAGAAGAGTGAATAAAAGATACTATACTCTGCAGGCAAAGAACTCGAGGAGAGCATTCTGGATGAGTGCATGCGGCAGGTGCTCCAACACTGCAAATGTCAGAAGACACCCTCAGGCTACAATGCCACACATCATTACTACGGAATAAGCCTCGCTAAATAAAACTTGAACCTATTTCAAAGTAAGTGTGCATAGGATTGCATGGCTACTATTTGAAATAAAGGACGTCTTAACTGTTTAGGCGTTTCTAATGTGATGGCGGCAGGTTAGAAGCAAATCATATCAATGTGTTATGAGAGACGACACAATGTGATCCTCACACAGTCAATATACAAAATGTATCTGGACAAATGAGAGGAAACGGGAATACTGGCACATTTACTTAAATCGTTGCAACTTATATAAATCAAGGCTCAGTAGCTTTTTTTATTCTTTGCATTTCATTATGTGAAGAAATCCAAGTAGTTATCTGTGCTGGTAATTTTCAACTTCGTGCTTGCAGGGACCGAAACATTGCCTTCTTTATTCATACACTGCAGCAAATAGGAAAGTCTGTGCTGTGTGCAAGTACTGGAGGAGGGGAGGGACTTGAGTATTTACATCAGCAGCATCCCAGCAGCATCCTTTCGCTAGTACTTAAAAAACCGAAAGCCTAGCCAGCTACATCCTATGAGAGTCATTGCTTAGATCTGATGGAAAATGCATACACAAATACAATGAAACATTGTCTTTAGCCATCAGGATAACAATGTGCAGTCTTCCAGAATCCAAGGTTTCCGTCGGCAGTACTATTCTCTGCATGTACTATTTTTATTTTTATTTTATTCCTTTCCCTATCATTTAGATAGGCAAAAAGTGACAGCAGTGTTGGCAGTTCTCTTCAGTCGCCTTCGTTTACTGAACAACTGAGAGGAATGGTGCGAAATTTCTTCCTGGCATTTCACACTGACCTGTCATTTTGGACCAAGAACTGACACTACTCCCTCTATCTAACCAGATAGTCAAGTCCAGATGGATTGCAAGTGGCAACCCATACTTTTACTGCAATGATTTTTTATTTACTGCAATGATTGATTTGGAGAGAGAGAGAGAGAGAGGGAGAGAGATCTCCAACCTCCAGGTCAATCTTAACATTAATTAATCACTTTGATGGGTAAATACTGATAAATAAGTCCTGTGATGTACAGCCAAATTCCTCTTACATTTAGGAATGCCTGAGCAAATAGATCTTTGTGAGGTTTGATACAATTAGATTTGCACCTCCTGAACTATTGTGTCTAATAGAATTTAGTAATCTATTGGGTTTCACTCTGAATATTCTGATACAATCCTCAGCACATGTGTGTGTGTGTGTGTGCATATACACACACACATATGCGGTGAGGATTGTATCAGAATATTCAGAAAGTGTGAAAGCCCACCCACCCACACACACACACAGAGAGAAAAATGAATATTTTCATGAGAAAATACATTTAAATCAAAATGTAGCTTTTATTGTAGATAGTTTTGGTTTTGTATGTGTGTTTTTAAAAAACAGTAACAGCACAGATTTATGTTTTGAGTGAACACATGTCAAGTGATATGAACCAGAAATAGATTATTTGTCCATCCCTAATAGACTGATCACCTGTACAATAAGAACAATGCAATGGAAAGTAAGTAGCTCATCATTTTCACAAGTATATTGCTCCTTAATCTCACAAAGGTAATTATAATGATAAAATTACAACAATTATCATAGAACTGTTGAGTTGGAAGGGTCCCCAAGGGCCATCTGCTCTAACTCCCTGCAAAGCAGTAACAATGACAATAACAATAACAATAACAATAACAATATAGCATCATAATCCTCGGCCTATTTACTCAGAAGTAAAGCATTCTGTATTACATAGGGCTTACACCCTAGTAGGAATGCAATAAGGCATCCGTTTCTGTTCTGACCCATGTTCAATGCATGCAGCCCTGTTTCTGTTCCACTGCAGTTCAGCTTCCATCAAAACCTGCATTAACTGTCTTGTTGCCCACTGTGGCTGAATGCTATGTAATTAATTGTTTTATTATTATGTTATCACACACTATTCATTTCAATCCAAAGGAAATGCAGTGCAAAAGGGGAGGTGGGGTTGGTTACCTGTCATTTGTAGACTGTAAAACAACAACAAACACCAATTATGTATGCTCGATTGATTTTCATTCTGAACATGAGATTACAGTAATAAGCAAACACCTTTAATTTATGTTCCTGTTTCCTCTGGAATTATCTGACAGCCCTAGTCCTTAGGTATTCAGTGGGACTTAATACCTAGGGACTAGGTTCCGTTTCAGCATATCCCAGATAATCCTAGGGAGATACTGTCGTTCTTCATCCCAGAAAGAGGCTACTATTTAGAGTTGGCAATACTGGGCTAGACAGAGCAATGGAGTGACTCTATATAAAACATTTTTTAAATACTATTATATATGCCACACTGCCCCAGGTGGCTGGAACTTCAGAAATGGTAGTAGCCAGGAGAAGCAGAGCATACCGGAAACAAATAAACTTCCACATCAGGCATCATAACCACCAATTCTGGAGAACCACTGCTATTGCCTCCCAAAACTGCATTTCAGTTTTTAGCTAAACCTCTGCCTCTTTTCCAAATTAAATTGACTGGTTTTTTTAATCCTTCCTACTAGCTGAAAATTATCATCTTCCAAAGGCAGGGGGGAGATTTTTTTTTTTTTTAAGTCTTTAAGGAACCTTCGGTCCTTTAGTAAAGCCACTGATCGTCCATAGTTGCTAGGTCTGTTCAAAGTACTCAAGACGGCCCAACTCATTTTGGGGACTTAGGATTTTTTAAAGCTAGACTCTTCAAAGTGCCTTGCATATATTATTTCACAACCCCCTTAAAGTAGATAGGGAACCATAGTTGGAAATAGCTCATTTAAGCATTTTGCCTATTCCTAATTCACAGTCTAGTCCGTTATTATTGAAGTACTATGGTGCTCATATGGAAAATACTGGACCCTGTGGGTGCAAATCCCTTGGAAACTTTTAACATTAACACAGGCAGAACGCTTTTCACTAATGAGTCCTTGTCGAAATGCTTTGAATGCCACTAGAAAACTTTTTTGTCCAATGAATAGCCTACTGCTCCGCAGCCAGTGCACTTTGTTTTCAGCAGGGGGTTAAAAGATGGAAAGAGGGAAGGAGAGGGGAGAGAGATATATATAAGAAGCCCCAAACCTATATGCCTCTGGATGGAGAGCTACATACAGAAGTGGCCCATCCCTGTGGTACGGCCACGAATTAACACTGCCATATATGGCTATACCTGAACCTTGTGAATGCTTCTCTAATTCCATCAAACGGGCTCTACTGAACTGCCGCAGAGTCAGTGCCGAAGCAAGGTGGAACTGCACCAAAGAGGCAACCAAGAAGCACTGCTATGTCCTTATTTGCGAAAAGAGAGCCACAGAGCCCGGACTGGTTTGAGGCCAGCATTAAGGACATGCAGTCTGGTATCGCTGCAAAGCGCAAGGCTCTTGTGAACTAGAAGTGAGCGCCCTGCAAGAAGATGCTTGCTGCACTGAGAAAATCAAGTAGTGATGCCTAGCGGATTGCCAGACGAGCCAATGACTTTGAACGCTGTGTCAGAACATTCGCTGAAGCTGATGACACCACCAACACTCCCTGTCAATAGGAGGAGGAGGACTATAGCCAGGAGCTTTGTGCTAAGGTGGCAGGGTAGAGTTGCAGAACAGCCCCCCGAAAGGAGTGAAGTCTGCTTCTCCGTGCTGCCTGAATGCTTTTCCTTATAACTCCTTAAAAGCAAAAGGGCTGGGGGGGACTTACTCTTCAACTGAAAGCTGAAAATTCAGAGAAGGGGCAAGGAATATCCTGGAGGGTGCGCAGGCTTCTACAAGCATCTTGTGGCTACAGAATCCTGGGGAGAAGAAGAATGAAAAAAGAAATTTGAAAGAAGGCGTGGGGGAAAAGCTCACAGAAACATAGTCTAAATCAGACAGTAGATCTAACACGGTTATCCTTCAGGGCAGAGAGGCATTGACAGCATACTGTCAGGAAGCTATTTGGAGCCAAAAGCTCTGCACTACCTATTCTTTAGTTCAACAGGGAACTGCAGCCCACAGGGCTTCCAGATCTGACTCTTTCTATTATCTCTAATTTGACATAATATAATTAAAGGAGCAATCAGGGGAAAGCACTATTTACACAGCCTGCAACATACTTACCGAGAGAGCATAAAAAAGCTCACATCGAGCTGGTTTCTTAGTGCTCTGATATCACCATAAAGGGAATATGGCTAACAAGGACTGCCTTTTGTTCAGAAGAGTACAGCAAGCACCTTATGTGTCACATCCATTTTACTTTGAAGGCTTAATTGGTCTAGGAAAACTTTCAGCTTGCCTTTTGCTCAGAGGAGCTTGCACCGAGGAAGGTTCATCCCTGCGCTACATGTGTGTGTGTGTGTGTGTGTGTGTGTGTGTGAGAGAGAGAGAGAGAGAGAGAGAGAGAGAGAGAGAGAGAGAGAGAGAGAGAGAGAGAGTTGTAGTAGAGATTAGTCCATCCTGTGGAATAACTGCTAGCCATTTAGGGTGCATGGAGAGAAACCCCCACCAGGATGCTTTATGCCACATGTGCTCTTTCCCTAAGAGCACAGACATTTTTAAAGCTATTTAACAGCATAAAAGTAAACCAAACAGATGTTCTCAAACACACACTGGCCTGGGGACCTTTGGATCTTGCTGAGAACCGAACCCCCGCCACAATTTTTGCTCTGCTATTGAACTCTGAAATTCTGCCATTGTTTGGGAGAGCATTTGGAATCCCAATTGTTCTTAGACGTCTCTCTCTCTCTCTCTCTCTCTCTCTCTCTCTCTCTCTCTCTCTCTCTCTCTCTCTCTCTCTCTCTCGTGTGTGTGTGTGTGTGTGTTCATGCAGTCATTAAAGAGTTTAAATTGGGGAGAAGTTGTGCATGAAAGCCTTATCCCTAATACGTAGTCCATTTGGAACCCTCCCGAATTCTTGAAGGCCTTATGTGGCCCAAGCATGCATGGGGAAATTGGGAGTAGTTTCTGTACATGCTCCCTCCCCTGATTAAACCTTTATGTTCACTTGAGTACACAGGAGCGGAGACATGTAAATGAGAGGTAAAGGTAAAGGGACCCCTGACCATTAGGTCCAGTTGTGACCGACTCTGGGGTTGCGGCGCTCATCTCGCATTATTGGCTGAGGGAGCCGGTTTACAGCTTCCAGGTCATGTGGCCAGCATGACAAAGCCACTTCTGGCGAACCAGAGCAGCACACGGAAATGAAAGGTAGTGATGGACAAATATAAATAAAAGCACAGCAAGGGGCAAGGCTGTTGTTATGCCTGGAAAGCTTCTCAGTTCCTTAGTTGCCAGGAGGTGGTAGCATTCTGGAGTGCTTAGGAGTATTCAAACAACAACAACAACAACAACAACAACAACAACAACAACAACTTTCTTCCAGCTGTGGGGTCAACAGAAACTGATTGGTATGGGAAGGTATCTAATAGTTCTGGAGATGGGGTCCAATCTCCACTGGACTGGTGTTGAGGTTCATTGGGTTGTTGCTGTCATTCTAAAGACTGACATTGCTTTCCTTGCTATCATGGTCATACAGGAAAATCAATGGTTCCATTCATTTGTATCCCTAACAGTGCCTTTCTATACACATTTACTCCGAAGTAATCCCCACAGGACGCGGGTGGCACTGTGGGTTAAACCACAGAGCCTAGGGCTTACCGATCAGAAAGTTGGTGGTTTGAATCCCCGCGACAGGGTGAGCTCCCATTGCTCGGTCCCAGCTCCTGCCAACCTAGGAGTTCGAAAGCACATCAAAGTGCAAGCAGATAAATAGGTACTGCTATAGCGGGAAGTTAAACAGCATTTCCGTGTGCTGTTCTGGTTCACCAGAAGCAGCTTAGTCATGCTGGCCACATGACCTGGAAGCTGTACGTCGGCTCCCTCGGCCATTAACGTGAGATGAGCACCGCAACCCCAGAGCTGGTCACGACTGGACCTAATGGTCAGGGGTCCCTTTACCTTTAATCTCCACAGAGTGGGTATATGATTTCAGCCTATGCCAGGTAAAACAAAGAAGGCAAAAAGGCCTTTCTTTCCAGCAGGTAAAGGCATACATAATCAGTTTGTTTCACTTCTTGATTCTGTAGGGAATTCTCCGATTGCAGTGAATGCTTATTGACACTGATTTATTGGAATACATAAATGCATAAATTGATGGATTTATACATCAGGGGAATTATCATATGAGAAAAACAAAGCACAACACAAATCTGAAAGGTACAGTTCCTTCAGCATTTCGATCATTTCCCAGCCTCTTCTGGAAAATTCCAATATAGGGGTGGGGTACTAGATTTGGGCAGCAGGCTGGATCTAGCCCATTCCTGCTGTTGTTTTCCAGCAGCTGGTATTCAGGACGATGTTTTCCGCAGGATGCAGGCAGTTTGAAGATGTAGTTCTAGCCACTGGCAGCCTTATCTTCCATGAATTTGTCTTTAAAACCATTTAGATAGGTGACCATCAACACATACTCCACAGTTTAACTTTGCATTATGTGAAGCTTTGTCACTGTCTCCCAACATTTATCTTCATTGAATAACCCTGTTTTTATGCGGCAATGATAAACCACACACCTCTATAAAACACAACTGAATTGTCAAATGCTTTCAGGATAAGTGACTTAGGCTGAAATCCTGTGCACTTTGCTGGCAGTAAATACCACTGATTTCGGCGAGACTTATTTCAGGGTAAACATTTGTACAATTAGGCTGCATTTTTTTCTCTACCCTGGATGTAAGCTGTACAATAACAAAGCTCTTCTTTTATTCCCTTAGATGTACATAAACAAGAATGGTACTCTGAACAAAATGATATACCGGGGGAAAGAAAAACAAAGCCTTAGATATTCCACCAGCGATGATGGGGAGGTGGTGAGTATGCTGGAAATGATCACATTGTCAATTTATTGTATTCCCAATGGCTCGATTGCTTTTCTTCCCTTCGGTGTGCTGCATTATTCCTCTCAATTCGACATCCCATGGCATTAACAAGACAGGAAAGTGGTGGATATTTTTTTCGTACTGCTTATTAGGTAGTGAAGCAAATGCATGTTGTATACACAGAACCATCTGCTCAAGAGAAAACAAGTGCCTTGGACAGCAGGTGTTTTGTCCCCAGAAACGGTGCCATGTTATTACGGCAAGAACAACCCCCAAAGCAGAAAATCCACTCAGCTCAGAATGTCTCAAACCCTAATTGTTTGGCAAGAGTTTCAACATGTCCGCTTTCACCTGGACACATCATAATACGCCTGGCTTTGCCAATGTCACAAACTCCCTCACAAATGCTAAAAGTTTGCCTCTGGCCATCCCATTAATTGCCCCGCCACAGATTTTGTGTAAGAATGCAAATCTCCCCTGGGGTTTGAGTTTTAAAGATAATTTGGCTTTATTTTGCTTTGTAGCACTTGGTAGCTCTTGGCAGAAGGCACAATGCCATCGTCTCTTGACCACAGGCATGAGCAGCAAACTTATCTCAGTGTTATCCCTCATTTTGAGCAAGATGGAGTTCTTTATCAGAAATGTTAAGATTGTCTCAAGAACCGGAAGCCTTCATTTTTTAAGAAAAGCAAAGTGGGGAGCTTTTAGGACTCTTAAAAGTACCAGAAATTTAAATTCCTGCTACCTATCAAAACTAGTGGAACAATCCTTCCAAAATTCAGACGTATTGAAATTGAGTGTTCTGTATTCAGATGTGGAGTTTATTGAGCTAGTTTTACTGGTTTTAATGCTAAAACCTTTACCCCAATGTCTAACATACCTTTTGCCCTCCAGGTGGCGGGTGGCTCTGTGTCTAAACCACTGAGCCTCTTGGGCTTACCCATCAGAAGGTAGGCAGTTCGAATTCGTGCAATGGGGTGAGCTCCCGTTGCTCTGTCCCAGCTCCTACCAGCCGAGCAGTTTGAAAGCATACCAGTTAAAGTAGATAAATAGGTGGCGGGAATGTAAACGGCATCTCCATGCGCTCTGGCACTCATCACGGTTGGTCCTCCGTGCATCAGTAGCAGTTTAGTCATGCTGGTCACATGACCCAGAAAGCTGTCTGTGGACAAACGCAGGCTCCCTCAGACTGAAAAGCGAGGTGAGCGCCACAACCCCCAGTCTTCTTTGACTGGACTTAACTGTCCAGGAGTCCTTTATCCTTCACCTTTTTTAACCACTATGATACACTCAGTTTTAACTGGCAGGAAAGAACTGTATTCTGGAATACCATCCCATATTTTGTCCCGTGAACAGCAGTGGAATGATGAAGAAAACAGCTGGAAATTTACAGTGCTTACAGTGTGATTCTCTGAGTTAATAGTCTCGAAAACTATTAACATAGAAATGAACTCCTGACTTCTGAAAGATTCCACTAGATTTCCCACAGTGACTTTTACATTGTGTGGAAACCACATAACATGTGAAAATTAACAGGTAAGAAAACACTAAGGGAATGGAGTAAACTAGTATTGTGAGAATGCAGCGTGTGTGTCACAACTCTTCAGCCCTATTTGCATGTTGCTTCCAAAGGCATTTCCCCATCAAATCCATGTATTGGCCATAGATGCTCTGTGATTTGATAGAAATCACCTTTCAATCAACATCTGCTAGATCACATTCACCCAGGTCCTGCCCAGCCACCCAGAGTGTAGGATGGACTGCCATTGTGGGTGTCCTGTTAAGGTCCAAGAGCAGCCATCCAAACATGCTGCCCTCACTTCAGGACAGTTCTGACCTGATAAAGTACATAGATCAGTGATAGGCAATGTGGTGCCCCCATAAATTGTTGGATTTCGATTCCATTGTAAGGAGGGGTGTGTGAATCAGTCATCATGGTAAATGCCCAGGAATGAAGGTAGTCAGAGGTCAATATATCTTGGAGGGACCACATTGGCTTTACATATGTGCATTTTGTAGCTCAGGAAAAGGCACTATTGGAGCATGCCTGCATTCAGAAAGCAGGGGAGCAAACGGAGAGAGGTTGAAGAAGAAGAAAGAACACAGCTTTCCAGGTGGGTTAGCCCTTCAGGAAACTCAGTTAAAATATGTTCTGTTAGTTAACCTTGGAGGTGCTCTGTATAACTATTGCTGAAAAGAAAACTGGAAATCTTAAGAGACATCAATAATGAGTGGGTGGAACTTCAGTTGCTCTCAAGATTGCAATGAGTAAAGCAGCTTGTTCCTAGATCTAAGAAGCTGGATTAAAGATTCACCTGTTTGAAGAGCTTCTCTATATGATGCATAATTTGCATTCTACGATGTGCTTTACATCTGAAACCTATGAATCTACCTATAGCTGCATTTGCCATCATGGGGAATTCATAAACATCCTCCAGATGTTTCAGACTAAAACTCTCATCAGTCCTGGAATAAAATAGACAGACTGACAGACAGACAGATGATAGGTAGGTAGGTAGGTAGGTAGATGATAGATAGATAGATAGATAGATGATAAATGATAGATAGATATAAAATCTTTTTATTTATTTTTACACACACACACACACACACACACACACACACACACACACACACTTATAACCAAAAGAAAATGACAGACAGACAGACAGACAGACACACACACACACAGAGAGAGAGAGAGAGAGAGAGAGAGAGAGAGAGAGAGAGAGAGAGAGAGAGAGAGAGAGCAATTACTACCCTGTCAAATAGAGAAAAACACAATTGTATCATGAATTTGAACTTTTCCATCTTCCTCTTTAGATTTTATGCAGGGGGGTCCAGTTTCATCATCAGTCATGAGTGTTAGTTGACAGGCATAAATAATTCCAAATGTTGGCATAGCTTGATGGAACAGTCTAGATGTTTTTTAGCATCATTTATATAAATAATAAAAATGTTGCCAAAACTTTACAAAATGGTTTTCTTGATTTGTCCCAGATACAAACCATATTTTACACATTAGCTACTCCATAATTATTAAAAGCAATACTTGGTTATAACAAATCTCTTTGTTGATTCTCTATTATAGGAAAACTCAGGGGTGAATTCAGCTAAACAGTTCTGCTTGTACAAGAAGTTCTAGCTGTGCAATGTAAATTTGTAAAGCTGAAAATAAACTGCTAACCTGTTTGTTTTGAAAGTCTAGGCTGTTGATCTCTGCATAGCAGGATCTTCCAAATATGCAAATGGTAATGGGGCTTGCAGATAAATGGATAATAAGGGTAGGTTGGTTATTTGCAGCACACGTTCAATCTAAACAACTTAAAATAAAATATTTTGGATGAATTGAGTAGACTTTTAAATTCCTGAATTCAATGTTGGAAGTAGGTGGGGAGATTTTCACTTCAGTGCTCTGAAGTAGCCAAGTCATAATTAGAGGAACAAATCCATTCTTTCAGGAAGTTGCCAGTACATAAAATATAGAAAGCAAGTTTTGAAGGTACAGATGGTTTTAGTACCCAGATTCTATTGAGAATCCCAAAAGGTTAGTTGCATTCATGCCATACCAGGTTTTCAAAACCTATAGCAGAATTAATAGTTCCACAGAGCATTACAACTTTATTGGCTCAATAGAGAACGAAATAAAAGAAATACGAAAAACCGAGATATAAAGCTCTTGGTTTTCAAGGGTGTCTTTTTTATTTTTAAGCTGTTCAAATATTACTTTTGTCCCTTTATATCTTTTGTTGAACGAGTGGTGAAGTGATGTAATTTTCGACTCTGGACTTTATGGCCTTACGAACAAACCACCTTTAAATGAAAACACGCATTAGTTCAATTGCTTAAAATTGTAGCAAGCTTGAGGTCCTGTACGCTCAAGTCCTACCCTGATAACACCACTGTGATAAACATGTGAAAGGGGAAGCTTTTCCTCTTGCAGACGAGAACTAAAAGAACACCATAAATTGCTTATATTCTGGATCTCTGACCATTCCACGACAGTGGCATTGTGCTAAGATAAACAGAAAACAAATGCATCCTAGTACAAGATACCATTTTATAACCCCCTGAGAACAATTTCCATTTGATGCACCGATCTAAAATGTTTATAGCAAGTTATTATCATCAGAATGGTGCAGCATAAAGTCTAGCTCTATCCAACTGGCCTTTTACCAAAGGGCTATAAGAGAGAATAGTTGGACAGGCTGAGTAATAAGATGGAGAAAGCATTTTCATTCTTGAAGAATGGGTTAAAAAAATGTAAAGATAGGGCCAGGATATAAACTCAGCTGGGTTGGCCCCTGTTCCATTGTGCTATCACGCAGCAGAGGAGCAGCTGAGTAAGACCGCCATCCTTATAGCAAGGATGGGAAACCTGTACCGCCAAACTCCAATTCCTCTTAGCTCCAAGAAGTATGGCCAATGATCAGGGATGATGGGAGTTGCAGTTCAGCAACACCTGGAGAGAAATGAGTCCTCCATTCCTGACCTATGGCAAAGTGCGGTGTGATGGCTTTGCACACATATTTGTGTGTATGAAGCTCACACAACACAACATAACCTGTATTTATTTAAAGCATTTTAGACCACCTTACTGGACAAAGTCATTTCAAGGCAACGTACAATAATTTAAGCGACAGAACAGAATTAACATAAAATTATGAAAACTCTTAAAATTATAACTTTCAAATATAGCCCCGCAATTTTAAAAGATAAAACAGTCAGCATAAAATAGCTATTGTAAACCACAGCAATCAAATTTTGTGCACGACTTCTTTTTTTAAGCTGAGAACTATGTTGCAATATTCAGAAATGTGCAAAGCTGTGTTCTGATCAATACATTAGTCTGATAGGTGCAGATAAGGTCATAATTCACATAGATCAAGTTCCTTCAGCATCCCCATGTGGCCCTGTCATGCAGCTCAGGTTCTTATTGCAAACTATAGACCAGGCATCCCCAAACTTCAGCCCTCCAGATGTTTTGGACTACAATTCCCAACTTCCCCAACCACTGTTCCTGTTAGCTAGGGATCATGGGATATGTAGTCCAAAACATTTGGAGGGCTGCAGTTTGGGGATGCCTGCTATAGACCATCCAGATGGCAACATCACTCATTCTTATGTTTGCCATTGTTGCAACAAGTTTCCCAATTTATCTTGATTTGCCTTTGGACTTTTTCCTTAGGGTCATGCCAATTATGCTCACCTGAGCATTCAGAAATACTGACTGATCTTTTCCAGGGCTACATTTAATTGCTTTCCTTCTGCAGTACTGAATGACAACTTTTTAAGTACTGCATGTAACAAATGGCTCTGGTCCTGAGAAGACGGAGCAATAGAAACATTATATGTGTTTTGTTAGGGGTATTCTTTTGTATGCAGCTTCTACAGAGATAAATGAAATAGATACACACCCATCCTACTAAATACCTGGGAGGGCTTTTGAATGATATTTGGCTAACATGAACAAAATCATAACAAAAACAGCTACTAGATTTCTTTCTTCTGCTGCAAAGACTACAAGGAGGTCTTTGTTGACTTAGTTGTACAGTGGTACCTTGGTTCTCAAACGCCTAGGTACTCAAATAACTTGGAACCCAAACACTGCAAACCTGGAAGTAAGTGTTCCGGTTTGTGAACTTTTTCCGGAAGCCAAACGTCCCCCATTTTGAGTACCACACTTCCATTTTGAGTGCAGCACTTCTGTTTGGAGTGTTACACAGACGATTTTAGTGTTACGCCAAGGTCTGTCTGTTTTTGCTATTTATTTTGCATTTTTGTTGTTGCGGCTTTTTTGTTCTGTTTTGTGACTGTGTGGAACCCAGTTCAGCCTCTGATTGATTGATTGTGTGACTGCATTGTTTATTGCTTTCATTTTATGGATCAATGGTCCCGTTAGATAGTAAAATCCATGTGAAATTGCTGTTTTAGGGGTTGTTTTTAAAAGTCTGGAGCGGATTAATCCATTTTGTATAACTTTCAATGGGAAAGCACACCTTGGTTTTGGAACGCTTTGGTTTTGGAACTTTTGTTTTACGGAATCTCCCTGTCAAATTCCTTAAATTTAGATCTTGCTTCAGCCAAAAGACTCATTAAACAAAGGCTGGACGATGCTGAGTTACAATACAATCTTATGGCGGGCGGAGGGGTCTGTTTGCCGCTGAATATTGGTATTACTCTAACTTATCAGGTTCCATCATATCTATCCTCTCTTTCTGTTGTGTCACATAGATTTGCTTTCATCAAAGCGAAGTTTAATGTTTTTCCCTCAAATGTTTTGAGGCATAGATTTACTAAAGGCCAAGCCTCTGCCTTAGGTGTTTGCGACAATAAGTCGGCAGAATCACTCTGGCATATAATGTTCAATTGCCCTTTGTATAGTGCGGCTCGGACGAATATACTGATTCCAATAATCCAGGAATTTGATGACAAACCAGCAGAGTCATACCTTGCACTTACCCTACAAGATAATGACCCCCATAGGACTCTGTAGGTAGCAAGGTTCTTAATCTCACTCCTCTCTCATAAGAGATGGACCGGAATGCTGTATGATTATTGAAAGTTCTACATATTATTTTATTCTATTTTCTTTCGGCAAATATATATATGTTAAAAAAAGGTGAAACTGTGGGCTCCACTTTTCTCCGAAACCGCTTGACCGATTGTCCTGGAATTTGGACACAATGGCCCATGCCACTACCCGAGTGTTTGCACAACCTTGGACTGCTCACATCCCATACCTGCACAGGTAAAAACCTGCTTTTCCACAAACTAAAACAGTGCCCTCAAGTGGCGTTATTCCCACAGCTCCTCCTCCACCTCCTCCTCCCTCCCCATGGAGTCTAGCCCACACCCACAAAGTCCGCCTCCGCCACGAGATCCTGTAAAACAAGGGGACTCTGAGACTCAGGGGGATCTGAAGGGGGGCTATTACCCTCCATTTGACAGACTTTCTATTTTCTTTCGGCATATATATATATATATATATATATATATATATATATGCATATATGTGTGCGCGCCCAAATGGTATATGGCTTGTGTTTTATGTTTTGATGTATTTTTGATTGTGTGGGCTTATAGCCACAATAAATCTGAATCAGAATCTAAAGATGGTTAGAGGGCCTGTAGTGAGATGACCCACTGACTATTAGATGAGCAACACCATTTAATACTACTATGCTCTCCCTCACCCCCCGGGTGCTGCATAACCGCCCTTCTTTCATTAGGAAATTCCTGCCTCCCAAGTGATTTTAGAAACAATGCACACCAATGTACAACTTGTGCGCTATGATACATCAAGCTGGAATATGAGAAAATAAAAGCAGATGGTGCGCACCATGACAACTGTCTTGATGCTTTTCTTCTTGCAAGCAGGGCCCAGATTCCAAGGGCGGAAATTGCAAAGTGAAGAACACTTGGGCAGCCTTTAATAGTTACTTCAACCACAGGCCGGCCAACTTCAAAACACCTACTACCTGCCCACAGACAACAGGAGATGCACGTATAAGTGGTATTTAGGAGCTGAAAAGTCACTCATTCGTTCATTGTTTTGGAGGGAGGACTTTTTAAAAGCACATAAGATGTAGGGTGACATCTAGCCCACATAGATTCCCAGCTGGAAAGCAAGAATTCAAGGTATATTTTCATCATCATCTTAGCGCTAAAGTAGAGGTATAGACTTTCTGTATTGCACTACATCTTACCTCCCTGTGACAGAGCTATCCTCAATCTGGTGCCCTCCAAATGTTGTTGAGCTATGACTTCCATAATCTCTGAACGATTTGGAATGCCAACTGGGGCTGTTGGGCATTGCAGTCCAAGACAGAGTGCCATATTGGAAAAAGGTTGTTTTCCCATGTTATCTCACTTACCTAGTCTGTGATCTGTAACATTGTGCATGTGTGTGTGTTTGTGTTTATCTCCCCAGTTCACATCAATGTTGCGGTGGCAGGGTGCGTGAATAAACTGGAAAATAGTGATGTTTTGTGCCAGGTGATTCAAATTACACATCACTGATACAGAGGAATCAACATAGCCCTCTTCACCTGATACTTGCATGCAGCAGACAAGTGTGGTGAAACAGACTGTGGGACCACATATCTGCCTTGCCCCCCAAATCTTGTCTCCACTGATGATGCCTTCAGCATAACATCTGACTTCACTTGCAGATTTACAGTAGAGCAACACTTTGCATGTAGAAGTTCCTTAGGGAACTTCTGCATGGTGATCCTATAGTTGTCAGGATTTCATAGTAGATTCTGTTCCACCTTAAACAGGAACAGGCTTGGAAGAGGATGTTGAATGTGTCACATGATGTATACTTCCATTTGTTGTGCTATTGTAATGTTAGTTACTTTACTTTCGCTATGCTGAAGGAGGAAGACGTATCATGCTCTGATATGCTTCTAGAATAAACGCTTGTAAATATGCAAGAACTTCTCTCTGAGTCTCTTATCTGCTGCTGCTGCTGCAAACCACGCTACAGCTGGATGAACTCTGCAGTAACGTGTCCCGGCTCACAGAGCCTGGATCGTGTTTCAGCTGGCTGCCGCAGGAAGAAGACACCCGGCAGATGCTAACCGGGGGAGGGGGGTTGGAGCCCAGGTCTTCTGTGTGTATGCCAACAGTAGTAGGGTTGCTAGTATGGTGCCCATGAGTAACAATGTGCCTACCAGTACTTTCTATGGCACCTGCAGAAGGTCTGTCTAAATATTTCCTCAAAAACCCACAATGCTTGAGAGGCTATTGTTACTTCCTGTTACTTCCTTTTTTGCACTGGCTTTGTTGTTGTTGTTTAGTCGTTTAGTCGTGTCTGACTCTTCGTGACCCCATGGACCATAGCACGCCAGGCACTCCTGTCTTCCACTGCCTCCCGCAGTTTGGTCAGACTCATGTTGGTGGCTTCGAGAACACTGTCCAACCATCTCACCCTCTGTCGTCCCCTTCTCCTAGTGCCCTCAATCTTTCCCAACATCAGAGTCGTTTCCAGGAAGTCTTCTCTTCTCATGAGGTGGCCAAAGTATTGGAGCCTCAGCTTCAGGATCTGTCCTTCCAGTGACCACTCAGGGCTGATTTCCTTCAGAATGGATAGGTTTGATCTTCTTGCAGTCCATGGGACTCTCAAGAGTCTCCTCCAGCACCATAATTCAAAAGCATCAATTCTTCGGCGATCAGCCTTCTTTATGGTCCAGCACTGGCTTGGCTTCTCCTAAATTATACACAGTCCCCTTAAACACATCCACATTCCAGTATTGAACACCCATGCAACCTTCTGTTCTGAACAGAGGAGAACTGCAAAAATATTATGTCTATGAGTGAGTGTTTATGTAGGTTCCTCTTTCTCACTTATGGGGAATCTGATAAGAGTCCACTCCAAGTTAAATTTGGCAGCCATTTGGTGTCATGCCAAACCCCAACAAAAGGCATTTTGTGTGTAGCACCCATAGCACCTTCCCAAAATTCCAAACGTACCCACCGACCCCAAAGAGGTGGCATCTCATGTCCCATGGAAACTGGTTGTCCCTGATTAAGCTTTAATACATGTAAATACAGACCACACCACTTAGCTTTCTGCAGATATCAGAAGTAGTATTTGCTTAAAATGCTTAGCACAGCAAGCAGATAATCTACCAGAGAAACACAGGTGTTAATAGACTATTAATGCCACCATCTGATGCACTGCAGAGAACTATATAGAAAAATCATTTTATTTGGGTTGGGTTGTGAGAAAAGGAATACAGAACAAGAGCCAGAAAACAGCACTCTGCAGAAATCTTGTATTCATAACTGACAGGACAAAGGGGGCTCTTAAAAGTTTTAGTAATTAGAACTGTTTACTGTGAGTGCAGACCCACAAGAGAGTTGATTTAAAACACAGTTTGACATCTGGAAAGCACAAGATGCACTGAAAAAGAAGCTCTCAATATCGGTTGCAGAAAATATATATCAAAAGGAAGTGATGCCTGTGCTCGTTAATATAATCTTTTTTAGTTCATCAACTGACAGCCAGAAATTGGCACAAACCGATTTGTTAGGCAGCCAAGACCTAAGGACACATAGAGTGAACTGCTGCATAAACATTGCCAAGTCTGATAAAGAGATTATTTTAAAAGATTAAATTGTGTCCTCCCTCAAAGAGGGCACGTGATGTGGTGCGACCTGGCAACCACACCCTGTGTTGTGGGTGGATACGATTGGATAGCCACAAGACCCTATTGGTAGGTCCCTTGTTGCTAGGTTGAATCAGGCCAATGGGACGCTAGCCAAACTGATCAAGGGACCTATTTATGCCCATGCACATGACTCAGAGCTTCCTCTTTTGGTCAGTACATCAGAACACCTGCCCACCTCTCCCTATTTTTAGGACTTGAGTACTTGACCTTGCTATGCCGTCATGTATTGTCTGTCATTGAGACAGGGGCATGGCAGAAATTTTCCCCACTTGGCTGATTGGCTGGTGCCATTTGGGTTTTGCCTGCCACATAGCAAATTGTCACAACTTGTAAGGTTGCCGATAGGCTCTGGTTCAGGTGATAGGGATGGGGGAGCGCTCTCACCATCCCTATGTGAAGGGTATTCCGTTAAAGGAATCCAGGGACTCAATGGTTTGGTCAACCCTGTAAGGGGGTTGTGTCTGTACTTGAGTCCAGCGGGACCTCTGAGTGGTGGACATAGCATGTCCCTGGCTTTCTGCATTCCAGGTGTTCACCCTAGGCTGACCTATGATGGAGCTCTGGGTCAGCGCTGCCTGCAAGGGTGCAGGGAGCTAGTCAAACCAGAGCCTATGCAACCACTCACTTGCTGTAATCAATAAAGTTGTGGCCTAAATTCTGCCAAAAACCAAACCAAAATTTGAGTCTTGTCTGAATTTATTTAAGGGGGAATTCTAAAGGTCTGAACACGCAAAAAAAGAAAAGAAAAGAAAACACTACCCCACAGAGATTAATGGTGTGTGTGTGTGTGTGTGTGTGTGTGTGTGTGTGTGTGTGTGTATATATATATATATATATATATATATATATATATATATATATATAATCAAAAGCAAGCATAAATGTTTGGCATTTAGTATGGCTCCAAATGTTACTATAGACTGGATTGCTTGGAGACCAAGCATGTTGATGGCACACATGATGGGATATTGATTCCATTGTTGTTGTTGTTGTTGTTGTTGTTGTTGTTGTTGTTGTTGTTGTTGTTGTTGTTGTTGTTAGTTCTTGAATAGGGCATTCCATATTTCATCAGATAAATGTTGGAGAGAAAGATGCTATCCTGGCATTTTCCCTTCAGCTTAGAGACAACAAGCTTCACTTTTGGAAAGCCATTTACTCCCCAAGGAACTAAGATTAGAGAGTACTGATTAAACCACTCACTCTGTCCAATGGGCAGGAGTGATGGAAGGTATAGCCTAACAACAT
The DNA here is from genome assembly GCF_965207765.1 of Zootoca vivipara. Taxonomy (NCBI): domain Eukaryota; kingdom Metazoa; phylum Chordata; class Lepidosauria; order Squamata; family Lacertidae; genus Zootoca; species Zootoca vivipara. The sequence goes on along the minus strand of NC_142587.1, from coordinate 17,167,039 downwards.
TTGTAGGGCAACTATTTCCTCAGCCCTTCTTTAAATGCACACATCACACACAGACACATGTGCATCGTTTACACACATTTTCTCTTTGGCATTAATATAGAGAATAATATAGAGAAACTTCACAGATACAAAGCTTTCTTTGACCACAGTGTCCAATGTCTTTTATCCAAGAAGATGTGAGAAGCTGAGTGATCTCTTTTACAGTTGCACGTATCTTTGCCCCTTTGTTTTAAAAGGTGCTTGCAAGAATCCTTTTCTTGTCCTGGAAAAAAGGTTTCTGAAATTTGGACAGACTAAAAGAAAAAGAAAAACTGCCCAGAGCTGTAATGTACAAATTAGTGTATGCCAAAAGTTAGATGGGACTGAAACTGCCTTGGTCGCACTGGTTGATGATCTTCGGTGGGCTAGGAACAAAGGTGAGAGTTGTTTCCTGGTTCTGCTGGATCTCTCAGTGGCTTTTGACACCATCGACCATAACATCCTTCTGGACCGCCTAGAGGGGTTGGGAGCTGGGAGCACTGTCATACAGTGCTTCCGCTCCTTCCTTCTGGGCTCGATTTCTATTTTGGGGCTAGCAAAACATGGGCCGCAGTAGTGGCATACATAAGTAATCTTTTTTGACACCTGGGAATTTCCCTCTGAATTATCTCCAACAAAAAGGACTCTGGTGTTGTTGTTTTTTGGAAAGGTACTTTTAAACATTTTTATTTATTTATTATATATCATTTCCCAATGCTCTTTTGCCCTTTTACAAGTCCACCAAATAAAAGGGCATTTGCATACAATCTTGGCTGTACTTGAGTATGCATTACAGCTGTGCACAGGATCTGGCTGTGGCCCAAATCCTGAGCCAAATCAGACCTATTTGGAGCGATCCAGGCCTTGTTCAAGTCGGGTTGAGAACCCCAGATTTCTTCAGGTTGGGTTGAGCAGACCAGAGCCATATGACATTGTCAGGGGGCAGGGTGTCGGGCAGGAATGAGAGGAACACGTGAGAAAAAAAGAGAGAAATAAACTGTGAAAAAGAGGGACCAACTGGGCAGCTCGATCTACATGGAGGCCTTTTCCACCAGGCCTCTTCTCCTTCCTGTGTCTATGCTGGCTGGGATTGGTGGCATTTGGAATCCAACAACATTTTAAGTGGCTACAGGTTTCCCACCCCTGATTTAAAGGGTGCGAAAAGTGATTCTCTTTTCTGCAGCAGTGCTTGTACATTTCCAAAGTCCATTGATGGTATGAATTCATTCTTCTGTCAGTATAAAAACCTAAAAATAGCAACTGCCCATACTGAATTAATAACTTCGGTTATGAAATGCATCTGTGTATATCTGTTAGTTACATTCAAGGTTTGTATGTACACATAAGCATGAAACGTGGGGCAGGCTTGATAAAAGAATGTGATTTGTGTCTCCTTCTTCAAAATCAATAAATAAACCAGAAATCAATAAATAAACCAGAGTGTCAGAACCCCCCCCCCCCAAATCCTCACAAAACACATCGTATTTGCACCCTGTCTTCAACTTTCTGGCAATGTTCCTAGACAACAGATAGACACCATCCAACGTCTGTGGCCTGTATATTTGACAGAATCTGAGCAATGTGGTCAGAGCCAGTCATGTCATGCCAGGTTCTGCCCCATGTTGTGGGTGCCCATCATGCGTGACGAGGCCCGGCACCTCATGCTCATGCTATTATGCTGTGCAGCAAGGCCCAATGGGGGTCTGTCGCACCCTCCCGACAGGCCTTTCACAATGGGCCCCGTCGGGCCTTGTCACACCATGTGACACCACACATGTGATATGTTGGGTTGCCTGCCTGAGCCACCCCAGTGAAAATTGTGTGGGTGCCTTGGCACCCAAGGCCCTGCATAGATGGTACCTATGGGTCATGGGAACAAAGACACCACTCCATTCACACAAGGTGCACTGCTTCAAGTAAATTGAATGTAGCAAAGTATGGGATACCTCCTTCTTATTTTTCTTTTTCATACTTGCTTATTACATGGTTCCACTAATTAGTGGTTATACTGCTGCTCTTTGAAATCCATTCGCCACAATGCGCAGCAATGGAAAGTACAATTAATAATGAGAGAGATGGGTAGAGTAATTTATTAAGAGATCCCACCCAAAGAAAAAAGAGAGAAAGAGAAAACACATCTGTCTAGAGTCTAGACAATGGATGAAACTCTTTTAGAATTCATCCTTTAAGATGGCTTGGGCTTCTGGCATGATAATGAGCACAGCCAGCCCTGGTTGACTTCAATGGGAAATACAGATGCTGCATTTATCATTTCCTAAGAACAGTCCCTTTGTGTGTGATAATATTTTTCAGATTACAAAGACCATTTTTAAGCCTTTCACACGGAGAACTGAAATTGTAAGCAGCAGGAGATCTGGTTGGAGAAAGTTAAGAGACTCGAGGCTGCTAGAGCAACAGCGAGTTATTAAAATGATCAGCTACTCTATTTGGTAAATTTCACCTTCTCTAAACTATGGGGTACGGCGGGGGAGATTGTTGTGGTTCTACAAATGTAAATAGTTATTGGTGTTCCAAGCTACTGTGAATGGGCAATTATTTCTTAGCAGTTTCTCTAAAAGCTCATAATTTCCCAAAGCACTCAGTATTAGCTGTTTTATTACCTTTCCTGACAGGTTAGAGATAAGCTCCCATGGAGTGATATCAGTACATAATGTGGTCCCCGCACAAATATGGAAGACACATCACATTATGATAAAATGTGCCCACAGTATTATGGGTAATCAATTCAGAAAGGGTACACAATGTTTGGGTATCATTGGCAGGAAGAGGGAGGTATTACATTTTGAGAGTTAACAAATTATGCTCCTGTGTTATTCCCAGCTGTCTTTCCAGTCCAGAATTATACAATGCAGTCTGCGTTGCTTTGTTTTTTAAGCTCGAAAATGTGAGCCTAAATCCTTTCCCACTTTCATCTTAGAGTACTCAAAATAATTTCACAGGCAATAGTATTTCTCTGCCAAGCCATAAGTGGCTGGATACATAAAGATTGTCACAGCTTTTAAATCTTAAAAGAGAAGTTTTATCTTGGCAAAGGGTAAGTTGACAAACAGAGGATTACTAATAGAGGTAAACAGGGTCCTTCAGACTTGAACGATACAAAAAGAGCATACCAAGAGAATTATGTTTATTAGCTTTTTATTTTTTAAAAAAGCCAATAACTTTTGGATCATAATTTGGAATTTGACCCTTGGGAACAGCAGGTCTGAAGTGTGAACTGCAATTGATAAGAGGTTAGATAAGTGGCAGATGGTTCAACTGATATACTTGTTAAGGAAGGAAGGAAGGAAGGAAGGAAGGAAGGAAGGAAGGAAGGAAGGAAGGAAGGAAGGAAGGAAGGAAGAGATCATAAAGTGCTTTATATCATACAATATAAAGCAGATTGTGGAAGGGCTGCTAGGAAATTTAATTCAGGGTTTGGGTTCTTGTACAGGCCACAGGTCATGCTGAGTAATGGGGGCGTGGGTATGCAAATCCCAGAGTTTTAATTGGTTGAAGGGTCCCCTTTTAAGGTCTTGCCCTCCATTTTGCAGTCACTTTTTGCCTTGGCGTTTGAATCCCCTCCCACCCGCCCTTTTTTCTTGCAGGTTAGCACGACATTGCTATTGCCTTTGGGGCCGCCTGTATTCAGGGGCCAGTAGGAATTTTTCCAATTGGCTGATTGGCTTTGCCTCTTGGTTTTCGCCTACTGCGCTAGCAAATTGTCACAACTTGTTAGGTTGGCGGTTAGGCTTTTGGTTGGTTAATCGGTTGGTAGAGGGGTGTGGCACCCAGAGGGGTGTGGCACCCACCGTTGCTCCATATAGAAGTATTCCGTTAAAGGAATCTCGGGGCTTACACTCTTGTCCTTACCATCCCGCCATTGGCGGGGATGGTGGGCCCAATTATAAGAGTAAGAGCCTTGGGGAACATGCTTGGGGAAAGAGAGGAGGAAATGACTGGGCTCAGCCACCTCCTCTCCCAGGTATGTTCACTTGACTTCCCTTCAGGAAGTCGGAGCAGGTACTGTCCAAGCGGACAGTGGTGAGTCCTGTCCCATGGTGACAGCTGATGTGAGCCCTGCCCCAAATGGGCAGATGAGGTGAGTCCTGTCCGAAGGGGACAGATGATTGAGTCCTGTCCCAAGTGGACAGATGAGTTGAGTCCTGTCCTCAGTGGACAGATGGTGATAGTCCTTCTTAAGGAAGGACGAGTGGATAACCAAAAGCCTAAGCCAACACTCGGATTAAATTGGTGTAATTAAATAAAGTTGTAGCCTAAATTAATTGCCAAAAACCAAACCATAATTCTGGTGTCAGTTGTGAGTTATTTAAGGTAATTTCTGGTAAGCCTCGACACACAAAACTGTAGAGAACACATCACTCCTCCTTGACCAGGAAAAGCGTTTTGAATTACGAACTTGCTCATGTTCACATTTCTTGCTAACCTTAAGGACTGAAGACCTACATATCCATCCCTGCTTGAAATATCTCTCTTTTGCTTGTTTTTGCTCTCTCTTAAATTTCAAGTGGGGATTTTTACAGGATGTCAAGATTCTGTACCCAAACCCTGTGAGAACTAAACATGACAGAACAGGAGCTGAAAAGGTGCAGAAAATGTTTATTTAAAGATCATCAAGTCCGAATGCTTTTAAATAAGCAGTAGTCCTTCACCAGGTTATGTTTACTGCTGTTCAAAATCAGTTCTTTCCTCCTTTTCTCACATCCCAGAGGTACTTATTTTTTACCAGTCAATGTGGCTCAATTAACTGGCTAGGTGGGTCTCTAGAATGTGCCCAGCTACTGCAAAACTGGTCTTCTTAGAGGTCACTAGTGGTCAGTCACAGGCACAGTATTATTTCCTTATATAATAAGGTGTGGTGTTAAGAAGGAGCTATCTCGTGTTAAATAAAAACAACTGTAACAGAGCAGAAGTCGGAAGACTCCTGTTGTGTTCATGTTCTGCTTTTAGGCTTCCCTTATCATAACAGGATGAACTAGATCTGTTTTCATCTGATCCAACATGGCTCTTGTGTTCTTGCATTTTTATTACTGAAATGTAGCCTACTGTACAACAATAGGAGCCCCGCCCAGTTGCCCCACCCCACCCACTTTCATCTCTAGCCACACCCACCACTGCCATGTGATGTCCAGAACATTCCACATGAGTGGACACAGCCTTCAAACTGCAAAGGTTTCCCCACCTCTTTTTCAAGAAATGCATGTACAAGTTTCAGAGGGCACCAGCAGGATCGGCTACAACCAAAATGTCAGTTAAATGCTGTATTCATTATTCCAACAAACATCAGGGAGATGGGAGGGTTTAAGGATGCTCATGAGCCACAGAAATAAATACTAGGTGAAAATCCTGAAATCCCTGTTTCAAGAACACTCGCTCCATTCTAATGGCACTTTTGAACAGAAACCGAATATGGATCTGCTCCAGGTTTCCTTAATATATGTAAGATTAACCCAATGGGCCTCTAATGTCAACAAGACTCTGCAGCGATGCTTCTGAGAACAGATTTGGATCTGACTAATAAGATTGTTAAGGAAAGAAATCAGAGAGTTGCCATCTGGAGTACTTGGAACATTTCTTACATTACCTCAACAAGTGCCACATATTTTGTATTCCTTGTGGAAAGCTTACCTTAAAAAGGCAGACGCCAAATGGCATTTGCTATCATTCTTCCGCTCTTAAAAGTTTCAGAAAAGAAGTTTAGCTGCAAATAAAACCAACACACGATGGGGGCAAAATAGACAAATATAAAAATAGGGTCTCATACTGGGTCTCATACTGTGGAAAGTTTTAGCCAGCTCCATTGGGTTCCCCCATCAACAACCTTGTTCATAGAATCATAGAATCATAGAGTTGAAAAAGACCACAAGGGCCATCCAGTCCAACCCCCTGTCAAGCAGGAAACACCATCAAAGCATTCCTGACAGATGACTGTCAAGCCTCCACTTAAAGACCTCCAAAGAAGGAGACTCCACCACACTCCTTGGCAGCAAATTCCACTGCCGAACAGCTCTTACTGTCAGGAAGTTCTTCCTAATGTTTAGGTGGAATCTTCTTTCTTGTAGTTTGAATCCATTGCTCCGTGTCCGCTTCTCTGGAGCAGCAGAAAACAACCTTTCTCCCTCCTCTATATGACATCATTTTATATACCGGTATTTGAACATGGCTATCATATCACCCCCTTAACCTTCTCTTCTCCAGGCTAAACATACCCAGCTCCCTAAGCCGTCATAAGGCATCGTTTCCAGGCCTTTGACCATTTTGGTTGCCCTCCTCTGGACACGTTCCAGCTTGTCAGTATCCTTCTTGAACTGTGGTGCCCAGAACTGGACACAGTATTCCAGGTGAGGTCTGACCAGAGCGGAATACAGTGGTACTATTACTTCCCTTGATCTAGATGCTATACTCCTATTGATGCAGCCCAGAATTGCATTGCCTTTTTTAGCTGCTGCATCACACTGTTGACTCATGTCAAGTTTGTGGTCTACCAAGACTCCTAGATCCTTTTCACATGTACTGCTCTCAAGGCAGGTGTCTCCCATCCTGTATTTGTGCCTTTCATTTTTTTTTTTTTTTGCCCAAGTGCAGTACTTTACATTTCTCCTTGTTAAAATTCATCTTGTTTGCTTTGGCCCAGTTGTCTAATCTGTTAAGGTCATTCTGAAGTGTGATCCTGTCCTCTGGGGTGTTAGCCACCCCTCCCAATTTGGTGTCATCTGCAAACTTGCTCAGGATGCCCTCAAGCCCATCATCCAAGTCATTGATAAAGATGTTGAACAAGACTGGGCCCAAGACAGAACCCTGTGGCACCCCACTAGTCACTACTCTCCAGGATGAAGAGGGGCCATTGATGAGCACCCTTTGGGTTCGGTCAGTAAGCCAATTACAAATCCACTGAATGGTAGCATTGTCTAGCCCACATTTTACCAGCTTCTTTACAAGAAAATCATGGGGCACCTTGTCAAAGGCCTTGCTGAAATCAAGATAGGCTACATCCACAGTGTTCCCTTCATCAACCAGGCTTGTAATTCTGTCAGAAAATGAGATCAGATTAATCTGACATGACTTATTTTTCAAAAACCCATGCTGACTTTTAGTGATCACAGCGTTTCTTTCTAGTTTGGCTCCTTTCTTGTTTCTTGTTTGGCCCCTTTGCTCAGGTACCAGTTTCAACATCCAATTATAACAAACTATTAGAATTAGCATCCCTTCCTATTTAGAAAGCCACTTGAGATGGACAACTTTAATTTCTTTTTGGGGCTGTGCAAAGATCTTTGATCTACCAAGCCATTTGATATTTACGTACATGTTATTGCAACATACCTAATTTTAGTCTCTCTCTAATCGGATGATCATTAGTTTTACCTTGCATTTGGGGTTTCAGCTTTAATATGATTGTCCCAGTGTTGATACTTGTTTTCTTTTTCTTTTAATTGATAATTGACTGCATTATTTTAAATGACTTGCATTTTAATTTCAGGTACTTTGATACATTTTAATGCTGGTTTTATATTGTATTGTGTGATGCCTAGAAGCTCATTTCATGAGGCACATGATGAATGTAACAAATAAATAATTAAAATTGCCTTCTGTTTTACACTCCTAAGGGCACTGAGACCACAGGTGCATCAAACACTTTGCATGCACTGTTTTACTCCAGACTTCAGTTCTATACTGTTTACAATTGAACCATTCTGGTTTTTATTCTCCCAATACCTTGATAGTCCTGAATGAGATAGAAACCATTTGGAACTCATGTTTGATGATTAAAAAAAATGGATAGAGTATATTTGTGCTTGGATTGATCTCCACAGAGATCCTTGAACACACTGATAGATGTCCATTTTTGTTCATAAGTCTTGTTTTGGAAAGCAGGATAATTGTAAAATGATTCACATAGCTGCAAGAGACTTTTAGTGCACTCTTATCACTGAAACCTTTACAATTAAGCACAGCACATTGCTATTCAGGTCCAATGAGATCTCTTTAGGATGCAGATAGGCAACCCTAAAGGGTGGTCCAGACTTAAGAAAAACAGTCTGTAGCAGACCTAGAGAATTCTACGTACAACTGAAAGTGTAAATTGAAACAATTGCCATTGTTGTTGGAATTAGGGCAGGAGTACTCGAGACACTAAACCCTCACATTATGAAAAACACAAGTTCTGTTATATGGGTTGAGCTAAGACAAAGACATCCTTTAATCCTTTTGAAATCAGACAGACTCAATTAAATCACGACTAAGGGCTTGTACAACTTTTGCTTGTCCCATGCTTAGAAAGCATGGGTCTGAGCAGTTTCCCCTTTGCCCTGCTCTTTTCCCAGGGAAAACCCGCTCTCTGGGGCTAAATCGGACCAAACATCAATCCAGAGAAAAAGCAAATCGGCTTTTGTCCTGATTGAGTGCTAAAGAACAGTTTTCCCTGGGAGAAAGCAGCAGGACAAGAGGAAATGTGGGTGAGCCCTAACTTGCCCCATTGATTTCAATGTAACTAAGGCATTGAGGAACTTACCAGTCTTCCTTCCATACTATAGTACATTACACACTGGAAGTGAGTAATGAAAGACATTGGCTGTATTCAGGCACTCAATGTGTGCATGTGGGAATGAGGTGTGGAGGGGTGCATGCTAAGGTTGCCATATGTCCTGAATTCCTGGACATGTCCTCTTTTGGGGGGCCCTACATGGCCATCTGGGGAATTTTACATTTTAAAACAAATGTCCTGGACTTTTTTTTTCCCTTTTAAACTTTTTTGGTGTGCGGGCAGTTTTGGTTCAGGCTCTGGCTCTGGCATGGGTGACCCCAGGCTATCATTCAGACTCTGGCTCTGGCGTGGCAGTGGGGCTATTAGGCAATTTTTATTTCTGAATGTTTACCTTAATTCTGCATGTACTAGCATCACCTCAAATGCCTTTGCCCCACTGCATTCACCAAACCTTCATGAAGGAGTATATTTTTGAATGCTCAAGTGAATGTGCAAATAACCTCCTTTTAAACAAGCATAGAATGCAGAGATGAGGGCACATCTGGCCATGCACATCCTCCACACATTATTCTCTCCCCACCCCCACATTTTTTATATATAAACAGGACTATAGTTTATTTAGCCTGGGTTTTTACAGACAAATAAACAATGTTTTGTTTTGGGGAAACAGGAGCAGGAGTACGGGGAAGGAGGAAAAGTTATTATTTTCTGTCTTATTTTCCCCACTATCAGGTCAGTTTTAAAAGCACGGTTGATTGTTCTTTTGTTCTCTAATTCTTTCATTTTCTAATTTGGATTCCATTTTCCACTGGCTGCTTGCATAGTTTAGCTCTGCTATAAATAACATGCACTATTAAGCCCATTAAAATATATTAAATTGTTTGCCCCCTAAAAATAACTACTGCTAAGATGTTTTCACAGAAAACATATTTTTCGGCTGGTTCACATAACACCTATTTTATCCACAGCAGCAGAGCAGTCTAGATATACACTCATGTGGTCTGATGTAACATTATTATTATTATTATTATTATTATTATTATTATTATTATTATTAAAATTTGTGCACACCCTTCATCTTAAGGCAGCTCTGTTTAGGGAAGCTTTTAATGTTTGATGGACCCAGCCAGATGGGCGGGGTATAAATAATTTATTATTATTATTATTATTATTATTATTATTATTATTATTATTATTATTATCCATAGTTCTCAGGGCAGTTCACAGCATAAAAATACAATATAAAAACACAAAATGTGTAATAGAACCAAGAAGAGAACAAACCAATAACACTCCCTGCCTGCCCCTCACAAATACACTTAAAATAATAATAATAATAATAATAATAATAATAATAATAATAATAATAATAATAATGGCAAAAGTGCAAGGCTGGGCATGTAGCAACTATCTAAGAGGGAATAGTCCACATTCAAAACAGCATTGTTACTACTAACTTTGCACTTGGCAACAGAGAAAGTTGAAAACAGCACAAACGAATTCTCAATATGAGTACAGTGGTACCTCAGGTTAAGTACTTAATTGGGTCCGGAAGTACGTACTTAACCTGAAGCGTACTTAACCTGAAGCGTACTTAACTTGAAGCGAACTTTCTCATTGAAAGTAATCAAAAGTGGATTAATCCGTTCCAGACAATGAAAAACACCCCCTAAAACAGTAATTTAACACAAATTTTACTGTTTAACGAGACCATTGATCCATAAAATGAAGGCAATAATCAATGTACTGTACTATAAAATAAATAAGACAGTATTGTAGATGAAAAGAATCAACATTTACAGTGGTACCTCGGGTTAAATACTTAATTGGTTCCGGTGTGCCATTCGCACCCTGAAAAGTACTCAACCCAAGCAGTGATAGCGCGAGTGTGAAGCGGCGATAGATCACTTCTGCGCATGCGCACAGGGCAGAACCCAGAAGTAAACATTTCCGGGTCCACGGAGTACTTAACCTGAAAGTTCTCAGCCTGAAGCGTACTTAACCCAAGGTATGAGGGTACTTGGCCATTTGCAAATGAAGTGAGTCAACTGATAATGTCTCGCCAAGGTAAAGGTTCCAAAAATTCTAGATCTGGCATTGCTGCCATATATAGATGCCACACACGGATGGCAAATACTTAGAAGATTTCTCCAATGGAAAAAGGCAACTGACTTCAGATTTAATATTTTATCACAGCGCACCTCACTGCACTTGCTTGAAGAAGCAATAGAAGATTATCATAAAATTCTGCCACGATACAAAGATGTTCCACTTAACAGATTTTTTAAACAACAACAACAAAGGATTTTAAAAGAGATTACAGTTTCAATTATTCTAAGTTACATCTTTTACAGTGCAATTCTGCTCATGTCTACTCAGCAGTAAATACCACTGAGTTCAGTGGGGCATATTTCCAGGTAAGTAGGTATAAGATTGCAGTCTTCATGGATTAAGCAGACTCCTTGTGGCTTTCCTCCCAATACAGTTTTGCTTTTCAAGTCCAAGGTACAGAACTGTTACAAATGCAAACTCAAAGGTATAATTAGGAAGAAATAAAACTAATACCATAATTGTGTTCTTTTTGTTGGAAAGCTAAATTGTTCACAAAGAACACTTGGTGTGTGCGCAAAATATGATGCTCCATTTCACAACGCAGAATTTTCACCACGGGTGCCTCAGGAAAGAAAGGGGAAAACAAAAACAATCTATGCAGAAAGGTTTATAAAGCATTTAGTCATTTTCATAAAGCAGCTTAATTAATGGAAATGTATTCATTTGACTACCTTTGTGATGAAAAAGCAATAATGGTTTTGATCAATCCTGGGAACATGCAAAGCAGATATTAAAAAGAAAAATACAATAAAAAGGAAAACTAAAATACAAGCTCTACAGCAGCAGTTTTGTTGACATAATTATTTTGCCCTTTTAATGGTCTTTCGGAGATTAGGATCAGCATTAGTAATATTGTTAAAATGTGCACTTTTGAGAATGTTTCCATGGCAGATATTGGTGTCTCAAAATGTCATGCAAGCACCATTGTCAAAACGAAAATCGTTAAAGAACAAACATTATAGGGTTGTTAATAACCAATGGGGGGGGTGAGCTGCTGAAGTTCCATTGCATTTACATATATAATCATCAATGTTAGTCACCTTCAAAGAAGACCCCTTGAAATTGGCCCTTGACAATGTGAGAATGGGGCAGGAATGTGTGGAGAGGCAGACAGGTTTGTATTTTGGAGGTTTGATCTCTCTCTCTCTCTCTTTACTCAATGCCTTTAATAAAACCTAACCAGAACATCATCACAACAGGTACAGAAACAATCAATGCTACACCCAGAAAGTTCTACAAAGCAGGTCATATTCAAGCATAGTCTCTTCTTCTTAAATATATAACCTAATTACGACCAGAGCAGAAGTCAGTGTTCTGTCCTTCCCATCCAGCCTAAGGCTATGCAGCTCCTGGACAGGCTTCACTATCACATCCTTTGTTGCCTCTGTGAAGTCAAGAGAAAGACTAACAGGCGACTCCCTTCAAGGTGGAGATTTCAATTGAATACCCTCGTGTGGTCTAAGGTTAAACACTCAGATGAGTGCTAGCAGAGAAAACCAACAGTTAATTATCAACCCAGATATAAACTCAGAGAGCTCTCTTCTAGCTTAGTATACTTCAATGGAATTTTCCAATGTTTAACCCTTCAGCAATACACAAACAGACATTCATCAATATCAGTGTGCAGTTAAACAATTATACTTAACAACCCTTTGTCTTCTATACCATATGAGACAGCAAATATAATATCAGGTCAGCTATAAGTATTAAAAATCATCCCGTCTGCTATATGTTCAAGCAATGCTGTATAGGTCCATGTGGATTGCCAACTCATCTCACATTTTCTATGATAACCCGCCATATACCTGGGGTCTATGTAAGGGGAAAAGTTGAAATCCACGGCTCAAGGGAGCACCAAATAAGCTTTACAGAGCTGAACAGGCAGGCTCCCCTTTCATAGGAGTGAAAAGATCTTCAGCAGCAGTAATGGGTGGTAATATTGCCAATAAGGATTTTTTATGACATGTTTTGAAAATCACTGTATAATGTTAGACTTTCAGTAAATCCCTCAGGATCTAACTGCTCTCATTAAAACTAGTGATTATTTACTAGTGACACTAATCTAGATTGGAGCAAGATCATGCCCCAGGCACAACCATTCTTCTTTAGGGAAGAACCTTGTAGAAGAGAATAGAGGATGTAAAATGAGGTGCTTATTCTACACAATTTAATTCATTTTTATTTTTTTAAGAAGATGCCCTCGAAGCTATGGAATAACTCGCCTTACACAAACACAAAAAAGTGAAAAATGAAAGATGGAAGAGAGAGCATACATTTTTTCATTGCTAAGATGTATGCACATTTTGGATTGGTATATTGTTTTCTGGAAATTCTGGGCCAGGTGTGATTTGTGATATGGGCCATGATTACTGCTGAAGGTTTTGTTTTTACACTAGGATATGGATTTGGACTAGGATTCTACCATTAGACATAAATGTTAGCAGAGGTGTTCACTACCAGTCAGAAGTTAGGGAAGAGTTGCATAAAACAGTCTTTTTAAAAAATCATTCAACAAACTTTGTAAATCTTCTCTACTCTATGTCCCTTTTTGTTCTGTCTGCCGAGTCATTTCCTGGCTGCTGTTCTTTCAACCTATGCCTCCTCTCTGTGCCACTGATATATTATTCCTGTATGATTTCCTTTATCTCTCCCTTAGTTCCACCACATGGGACTGCTAACCTATGGGGAAGAAATGGCCTGCCTGAATTAATGGCCTCTGGACCAGATTCCAGAATTGTGAACAGCTATTATTTTTTCTCCTGGTTGCTTCCTCCAATAGTACTGTGTTTCTCCAAAAATAAGACACCGTCTTATATTTATTTTTCCTAAAAAAAAAAACACGGTGGCTTATTTTCAGGGGATGTCTTAATTTTTTTATTAAGTATGGTACAGTTTAACCTACAAGGTTAAACTGCCTATCACTATGGCTTATTTTCAGGGTATGGCTTATTTTCAGAGAAACACGGCATAAGCCATTCTTCTCCAACCTGGTTGTCCAGATGTTTGAGAGTTGTCCATGAGCCTCAGCCAGCATGAACATCTGGGGGGCATCAGATTGGCAAAGGCTGCTGTAAGCAAAAAGGTGGATGAAACAAGGCATGGGTTGCCAGTGTTGCCCAAAGTAGACCCATCAGCCCCATTGGTCACGGATGATAGGAGTTCGAAGTTCAGCAGCATTCTTGCACTACCAGCCATCCGGAAGTGACTAGAGTGTGAACGACATAGTGGTTGCATACAAGAAGAGAGCTGAAGTGGTAGCTGAAAAATAACCCAGTCCTATACTATACTAAGGGTCAATTTACTGAACACCTGTTTCTTTCAGGTGCACTTTTTTGGTACCAATTGCAGCCTTATCAGCTACTAAGGGTCCTTTAAGTTGCCCCAAGCAGGACAGAGATAGTCAAAACGACACCGGGGTTGAGTTCTTCCAGAGAAAGAATTTTATTTCTTATTAATAAGAGACTCAAGGTGGTTAGTTCCACGACATGAGTAAAGCAACACAAATTGCAAAGCTCTCTTATACCCTTCTTTTGGGCTCTTTCCCCCTCCCTGTAAATGTGCGCACGCAAGGGGGTCACGCACGCAAGGGGGTCACTAGTACACGTCCTGTGTGTAAGCACATGCTGGCTTGACAAAGCCTTTAGCCTTTAGTTTACGCGTCAAGCTAGCACTTCTAGCAGCCTTGAGTGCATAGACACAAAGGCAAAAGGTCAGAAACATCGGGGCAAAGGCAGGGGTAACATAAACAGGACTATAGGGGACAATGGTGATTTGCGCATCTTCCCCCCCTTCACATCATCTATGCGTATTGTCAATTACTGTCGAATTCATATCTCTGGCTGGCCCCGGTGCCCTTGGGTAAGTTCCATGTCTTCGGCAGCTAACACATCATTCCCTTTGATAAGAGGAATGTTTTCATTTTACAAGGCTGTTCTGTCTTCCTGTCAGTTCTATGCAATGCCTCCTTCTTACCCTTTTGCACACAGAGGCAAAGAGAAAAAGCATTTTACGCAAGACATCCCAGGGCTACAGCCTATACAGTCAGAATTCATACAATGCAAGCAATGCAAACTATAGGATCAGATCTAGCTCAATAATACAATTTGCAAATCACTCTCTACACAATAATATAGGCAAAGTGCAGAAATATAAGCCACCTGGGATTCTGAGCCAGGATTTTAGCAGCTACCATTTTACTTCCAGCACCACCCATACCATGAAAGGGAGCCTCTCGCTTGCTATCTGTTGGATCCTTGGGCCTCGTCCATGCACCTGGCTGGAAGCAGGTCCTTCTGCTTCCTGACTCAGGAATTGTCAGCTGATGTAAGGAGCTGATTGTGTTTCACCTCCCTCTGCAGAGCCTTGGACAGTTTGAGCAGCGTCAAACGTATTCAAAGGAGAGAAAGTGGAATTTTTAAATATATGTTTTTATTTGTAAGAAGAGGAACAAAGAGCCATCAAGCCAATAGATGACTGTTATCCAGATGCACAAAGTATGCATACGTACACAAAAGTTGTTGAGCTTTTTTTCTAGCTATTTTAAAGGGAAATTGGCAAAAACAGCCCTGCTTCCGACTGCAGTATTCCAGGTATGTCTGTGAAATTCTGGACATATGGCAACCCTATGTATGCATGAACAACAGGGAGTTGGTCAATATTGTACATGCCACCAATATATAGCTTTCCCACTTTAAGCATAAGTGCTTATGCAAAAACAACTTCTCACTGTGGGTTTTATGCCAGGCTATATCCACTTCTTCAGTCCCTCTTCTGCCCCAACTGGGCTAACAGGACGACTGGAGCACCCTCTATTTTGATAAACAATGGATACTGCGGCAGAGGTTTTTAATCCTCTTTATTACTTCAAGCTATTTACAGAATATATACAGCTGTGTGAAAGTTACAAACAGCTCTCACTGCAAACACACAGCATAACAGAGAGCCAGAGATACTCACAACAGCTACAGAGCAATATAGCAATACCACGCCCTACTAAATTAGAGTCAGGAAGGCAAATGAGTAAAGGAACAGTTCCCGCCCACTTCTCTCTCTGGAGACTATTATCTGATTCTCACATTGGGAGGGCTGAAAATGCTAACACTCACATGTGGATGTTCAATGCAATTGGAGCACTGTGTTTGGGAGCCCTTACTGTGCAATGTGCCACAAGCAGCTTCTCATGCATAAGATCCCCTTAGCTGACATCCATGCTCACCATGTGGCATTGGAGGTGGGGGTCAGCATAGTGCCATCCAAGCACCAGCTATGAGTGATGACACAATCAGGGTTATGTGATCCATAGGGCGGAAAGTAAAGCTAATTGCTTACAGTCAAAGGGTAGTACTGTAGGAGAAATCATTTTTCAGATGGAAAAAAGGGCGCACTGCTTGTGCAACTTGCTCTGCTATTTCTCTTCCTTCTTGGCTAATTGGGCACATCTAGCATAGCAGTGGCTGAAAAGTGTTTGATAATTATAACCAAACATCATCCCATTACACCATGTGATGTGGCGGAGGGCTCTGCACCTGTTCAGTGAGTTGGGGTTCAGTAATAGAGCTTTTAAATGAGCTAGAGTTCAACAGGCACTACTATTCATCAACATCCGGATTTGAACTGCCCCACTAAAACAGCAAGGTTGTTATAATGTTTGCTCATACAACAACAATGGATTTAAGCTGTTTCACCCCAGCTAAACTGGAGTGAGATGCCAAACTGTTTGCCTCGTTTTAGAATCAGAAGAGGGGAGGGGGAGAAAGAGATTCTGATCTGCTGTAAGGAACAAGAGAGGAGTAAGATACACACTCTGCTCTCAGAAGGAAGCCACATGGTTTGGTCTACTAATTTCTAAATAACCGAGTCCCTCTGCTTGTCTTACATAAATTGATAGGCCTATTATATTTTTTTTGTGGAGAGGGAGCTAGGGTAGCTTGCACATTACAGGAAAGGTCTTGGCATATATCAAAATCTTCTGTTTCTCTGCCACTTACAAATTTGCTGCAGAGACACCAGAATGGCAAAAGAGCAAGAATATTGGCCTCCAGGGTTGCTTTCGTGCTGTCAGACTAAGGAATTATGTGCCATGAGTTAGGAATATGGAGAACAGGCTGGGGCTGTATGATTTGTGCGCACACTAAGTTACAGATTCAATGATAATACCAGCCATACATTGGAAAGATGTATGAATGAAAGTGGAGAGCAGTGTGCACTCCTGGTTTTAAAAAAAGGATCTAGAAAGCAACAGATTAAAAGCTATTATTATTATTTATTGAATTTATAAACTGCCTTTCATCGGAAGATCTCTGGGCAGTTCACAAGATAAAAATACAGGAAAGGGGTTATGAATAGTTAAAACAAAAACAAGACCAACGACAACCCTTCCACAAGCACATTTTGAAGTCCATAGACTCTTAAGTAGCCAAAGGCCTGGTTGAAGAGAAGCATTTCTGTCTGGCACCTAAAGATGTATAATGAAGATGCCAGACAAACCTCCCTTGGAAGAGCATTCCATCAATGGGAAGCCACTGCAGAAAAGGCCCATTCTCATGTTGCCACCCTCCGAACCGCTTGTGATCCCAGAGCCCGGGTTGGTTCATATAGGGAGAGGCAGTCCTGAGTCGTTTAAGGCTTTATAGGTCAAAACCAGCACTTTGAATTGGGCCCAGAAGCTAATTGGCAGCCAGTGCAGTTGGGCCAGGATCGGTGTAATATGCTCAAACTGTCTTGCCCCAGTGAGTATCCTGACAACTGAATTCTGGATCAGTTGAAGTTTCCAAACCGTCTTCAGAGGTAGGTCTACATATAACGGGCTGCAGTAAACTAACCTGGAGGTTACCTGAGCATAGACAACAGAAGTTAAGCTATCTCTGTCCAGATAGGGGTGCAACTGGGCCACCAGCTGAAGCTGGTGGAGGGCACTCTGTGCCACTGAAGAAGAGTTTGGATTTGATATCCCGCTTTATCACTACCCTAAGGAGTCACAAAGCGGCTAACATTCTCCTTTCCCTTCCTCTTCCCACAACAAACACTCTGTGAGGTGAGTGGGGCTGAGAGACTTCAGAGAAGTGTGACTGGCTCAAGGTCACCCAGCAGCTGCATGTGGAGGAGCGGAGACGTGAACCTGGTTCCCCAGATTACAAGTCTACCGCCCTTAACCACTACACCACACTGGCTCCACTGAGGCCACCAGAGCCTCAATCAACAGCAAAGGGTATAATAATACCCCCAAGCTATGTACCCACCCCTTTGGAGGAAGGGCAGGAAACTTCCCAGCCATCCAATCTAGGGAACCACCCACTAAAAGTGCCTCAATCTTATCTGGATTTGGATTCAATTTGTTGACTCTCACCCAGTCCATTATCTAGGCAAGACACCAGTTTAGCAATACCACTGCCTCACCTGCAGATGGAAAGGAGAATTAGAGCTGTGTGTCATCAGCGTACTGCTGATGATGTACTCCAAAACTCCAGATGACCCAACTCAGTGGTTTCATATAGATGTTAAATAGATTTTCCAGGTCATGAGAGGGTTTCTTAAGGAGCGGTTTTACCACCGTCTCCTTCAAGCAGGTAGCCGCCACCCCCACTCATAAGGAGGCTACCTCCCTGGCCCTTCCTGCTTGTTTTTATCAGCCATGCTACAAGTACCTACCCTGACTGATCTAAGCACCTTGTCTTCATCCTCAAGCCATACCAACTGAAACTCATCCAACACAATGGGACTAGATTGTGCTCCAGACACACCTTGAGATTCATCTGCTGTAACAGTGGAGTCAAGATCCCAGTGATTTTATCCTCAAAATGCTTTGCAAAAAAAGTCACAGAGAGCTGTTGTCAGTTCTGCCACCTCCTTCTGTCTTTGCACTACTTGAAACAGCTCTGCTGGATGGCACAATGAGGATGCAACTGAGGCAGCAAAGTGAGCCTTCTTTGCATCCTTCGCTGCCACAAGGCAGGCTTGATGATACCTCACCCGTGTTCCATTGCATTCAACCACATTTTTCCTCCACTCGCATTCGAGCCGTCTCCAAGTTGTTCCCTCACCCTATGCTCTGGAGTATACCAGGGAGCCAAACGGACTCAACAAAACAGAAGAGGGTGCTCAGGGGCGATCATGTCAACAGCCCGAGCCTTTCACTTGTTCCACTCTGGTGAGGAGTACTAAGTGCTTGTGAAAAACTTTGTGACTTCAAAAATGTATCAATGATCACAAAGATGGCTTGTTCTTTGTGAAAACTCAGAATGTGTGAAAATCCTGAGTGACAGTGTGTTATCCCTACCCCTATGGTTGCAAAAAGCATGTCTCTATCAAGCTTGTGAATTAGCCTTCCTTCAGATAGAGAAGGGAATAATCAAGATGTTTTATGGCAATGTGGAATTTCTTCAAGCTGCGGATTTTGTTAATTAGATCCATAACCTCTGGGTACTGTTTGAACGTAAGCTCTGTGTAGGAAAGGATGCCAAGCCATTATGATGTTTAGTTGCACAACTTGACCATAAAAAATGATTACAATCTATATTCAGATTTCTGCCATTTATATTCATAGTCGTGCATCAGAACAGCACCTGAAGACAATTATTTAATCTACCCAAATAAACACACAGACAAATGAATTGCAAAAGACTGGCCCTTGTCGAAGGTGTGGGTTGCTAGCTCTCCTTTTACATACTGATGAACATGACAATGTTTGCTTATCATTTTCGTAGGTTCATCAAAACCAGCATTGCGGAGCCAGACTGGATGATGTGGAGCACTAGAAAAATAACAATGGAAACACATTTACTCAGAAATACAGCCCCATCCATGCATTCAAGCAATGAAGGTGGGCATGAAGTGTGAAAGAACCAAGCAAGTCAGCAATCCTATAGATGCAGTGCCCCCAAATGGGCCACCTCCACAACCTCCAAGCTTCCCTGAAGCAGGATTCTTCACACACATAATTAATTTAATTTGTTTAATTTCCAAGCAAAGGGTCTGCTGGTTTCTCTTTAAGGTTTCCAGACTGAAAAGAGAGCAGGGCAATTAAAGGCACAGAAGTCCTGTCCTCTATTGAGTCTGGCAACCCTAATAATAATAATATTAATAATAATATTTTATTTATACCCTGCCCTCCCCATTCAAAACCAGGCTAAGGCCGGCTAACACCAATAAAATTACAATAAAACATAAAAAGCAATTAATTCAAATACAGATCAAAATACAATTTTAAAATTTAAAATGCAGCCTCATTTTAAGTAGTCCATAAACCCAAGCCATGAGGGAGGAAAACACAGGGGTCAGACTAAGTCCAACCCAAAGGCCAGGTGGAACAGCTCTGTCTTGCAGGCCCCGCGGAAAGATGACAAATCCCGCAGGGCCCTGGTCTCCTGTGAAAGGGTGTTCCACCAAGTTGGGGCCAATACTGAAAAGGCCCTGCCCTAGTAGAGGCCAATCTAGCCACCTTGTGGCTCGGAATCTCCAGAATATTGTTGTTTGTGGACCTTAAGGTCCTCCGCAGGGCATACCAGGAGAGGCGGTCCCGTAGGTACGAGGGTCCCAAGCTGCATAGGGAACCCTAGTGGGAACCTAGGAAGGCTAAGCAGTGCAGACCCCTGCATATCAAAGGAAGGCCACCCACAAGCACCCCTTGGCCACCTTGACAGTAAGCAAAGCACCTCTCTCTTGAGAATTTCACCAAAAAGTCTCTTCCCTTTTGATAATTTTTCAACTGAATTTCTTTCCCCATAATTTGATGGAGAACTGTAGTGTGGAAACCACAGGATAAATTTTCAGCACAGCACTAGTTATGGTCACAAACTTGGATAACTTTAAGTTTGAAAGGGAATTTGGAAATCTGTCAGGAGCCATGCTGTGTCACTAGAGCTGCAAAACTGATTCCATGCGGTCACCTCGGACACTGATTCTGGGACAGAGGAGCAAGGATAGCAATTGCAGATATCAGAACATACCAGGGGGGCTGTGAGACGTATAGTAAAAGGTAAAGGGCGCCCTGGCCGTGTCCAACTCTGGGGTTGCAGCTCTCATCTCGCTCTATAGGCCAAGGGAGCCAGCGTTTGTCCGCAGACAGCTTCCGAGTCATGTGGCCAGCATGACAAAGCTGCTTCTGGCGAACCAGAGCAGCGCACGGAAACACCGTTTACCTTCCCGCCGGAGCGGTCCCTATTTATCTACTTGCACTTTGATGTGCTTTCGAACTGCTAGGTGGGCAGGAGCTGGGACCGAGCAACGGGAGCTCACCCCGTTGCAGGGATTCAAACCGCCGACCTTCTGATCAGCAAGCCCTAGGCCCTGTGGTTTAACCCACAGCGCCACCTGGGTCCCTGAGACGTATAGTATACAGAACTATTCCTGCCACTCCCCAGAAGAGGTAGAGACACCTGGTGATGGTAGGTGACTCCCTATTGAGGGGGACAGAGAAGTAGTGTGTGGAGCAAACAGGATGTCCCGGGAGGTGTAATGTGTTCCAGGTGAGAAGATTTGAAACATGATAGAGAGGTTGCCAAGTCTTATAAAGCCTACTAACCACAACCCCTTCTTTCTTATTTTAGCAGGTAGAAATGGTACTGCTAGACACAACTTTTAACATATAGCACAGGACTATGAGACTCTGGGTAGGACGCTGAAAAGCCTTGGGACACAGGTGTCGTCGTCCCGTCCCCGCCCCCCCCACTCCTTTTCATGGTTCAGGAAGAGAGAGAAAAATACTGGAAGTAAACCACAGGCTGCACAGATGCTGTCATCAGGAAAGGTTTGGCCTCATGGACCATGGCCCCTTGTGTATTTGAGGAAGGACTTTTGGCAAGAGATGGTTTGTACCTTACAGCAGTGGTAATAATGTACTTACCGTGTTTCTCATATTATAAGACACGTCTTATATTTATTTTTTCCTCAAAAAAAAAACACACTATGGCTTATTTTCAAGGGATGTCTTATTTATTTCCTCCTCCTCCTGCCGCGGCCGGCATTGCTGCTGCGCCTATCACTATTTTCGGGGTATGGCTTATATTCATTGAATGCTTAAAAATCCTGCTATGGCTTATTTTATGGGTATGTCTTAAAATATGAGAAACAGGGTATTAAGAGTCTTGCAAAACTGTTCAGGAAAGCTTTAAATTCTGAGGGGGAGGGACACAATATTGCAGATGACAGGGGGACACCTGGGGTTATAGCTTCACTGATGCACAGGAAACTGAGATGGTGCTGTAGAAAGCAGCTGGAGGGCATGACTCGTGGTTTCAGTAGCATATATACTAATGCACAGAGTATGGGAAACAAGCAAGAGAAATTTGAGCTCTTAAAACAGGGTAGCAAATATTACCAAATAGCATAGCTGTCAAGTTTTCCCTTTTCTCGTGAGGAAGCCTTTTCAGCATAAGGGAATTTTCCTTTTTTTAAAAAAAAAGGGAGAACTTGACAGCTATACCAAATAAGGATTATTTAAATCTGGTCGGATGAGACTCATGACTGGAATGTAGAAATTGGGGGGTAGCTGTCCAACAGTGGAAGATGTGTGGAGTCTACTTCACTGGTGGTTTTGAAACAGAGGTTGGATTGCCATCCATCATGGGATGCTTTAGTTCAGGCATCCCCAAACTTCGGCCCTGCAGATGTTTTGGACTACAATTCCCATCTTTCCTGACCACTGGTACCGTCAGTTAGGGATCATGGAATTTGTAGGCCAAAACATCTGGAGGGCCGCAGTTTGGGGATGCCTGCTTTAGTTGAGATTCCTGCATTGCAGAGGGTTGAACTAGATGTCCAACTCTACAATTATATGCTTGTATGATTCTCAGGCTTTCCATTAGGATTTTGTCACAGTGGCCGGAGTGGACTACTTCAGAGTAACGACGCTACGCAGCTCTGCATTTTATTCTTTTATTGGTGCTGCGTATTTACAGTGCTCAAGTCATTGCTATTTACACGGAGTGATGTTGTCAGTCGGTTTCAGAACCTCCTAATGGCTTTTGGCGCGTCTTTCTCCAACACAAAAGCTTTGGCAGACCCATCCTCTTTCCCCTCCTCTTTCTGCGTAATTCCGGAGTTGGGGGGATGGGTCTCCCGCCCTTATTCGCCCCTTCCTGTCCCACCTGGGACCCTGGCTCCTCTACCTTGCCTGAGCCTCGGACACGACTTCCTGCTTCCCCACTGGAATCGGAACTCTCTCTGCTTCCCCCTGTGCTCGGGGATTGGCTTGAACTTAGGAGGGGAGGGACTTCGCGATATCCCCTGTCCCTCACATCCACCCCCCTCCCAAGCTCTCCTTCACCCCTCCCCAGGTCCCCCCCAGGTGTCGGTGACGACTGGAAGCCTAAGAACTCAGTGCTTTCCGAGCCCGTTGGCGTGAACACCTCCCCCCAGTCCTGCAAGCCCCCCCCTTCCGCCTGGGAGGACGGGAATCCCAAAAAGTCTGTGGCGTCAGAGCTGGTGGGGGTAAAAATGTTCTGCCAATCTGCTCCTTCCTCTGACTGGGTGGATCTCGGTGACACCCATACCTCATCCTCTGGTTCCTCAAACTCCGCTTCCCAGCGCCATGGTGAACTGCTCTCCCGTGCTTCCTCCCCCTCCCCCTCCCTTTCCATGTGCCAGGGCTTGGGTCTATGGGGAAAAAGGGCGTGAAATTCTTCTACCAGGAATTCCTCCTGTATCTGAGTGGCTGGGACCCATTCATTCTGGGACGGTGGAGCATCCTCCCATGCCATGAGGTACTCCAGGCCCCCCACCCCCCACCTTGAATCCAGGATGGCTGTGGCCTCATTGAGTTGCTCCCTGCCTTCCCTCTCCCCCCCTCCCTCAGGGGTTTGTTCGCTGTCTCGGAGCCTGCTGCTTTCCCTGTACGGTGACAGCAGCGATCTATGAAACACTGGGTGCACCCTCATGTCCTCTGGCAGTGCCAGCCTGTATGCCACCGGGTTGACCTGTTGCGTGACCGTGAAGGGGCCCAACCTTCTGGGCGCCAGCTTTTTGCATCGCCCTCTGATGGGAAGGCCCTCCGAGGACAACCAAACTTTGTCCCCCACCCTAATGACCTCCCCCGGTCGCCTGTGGCGATCTGCCCCCCTCTTGTACGCTTCCTTGGCTCTCTCCAAGTGTTCTCTGAGCTGCTGGTGCACCGTCTCCAGTTCCTCTGCCCAATCCTCAGCCTGTGGGCCCTCCTCCTCCTCCTCCCCCTCCCTCTCAGGGAAAGATCTGAGGTCACGCCCGTAATTGGCCTTAAAGGGCGACACCCCTGTGGAGACGTGCACCGCATTGTTGTAGGCAAATTCTGCCAGTGGCAGGCGATCCACCCAGTCCGTTTGCCTCTGGCTGACGTAGCATCTCAGGTACTGCTGCAGAATGGCGTTGACCCTCTCCGCCTGTCCATTGGTCTGCGGGTGTCTAGCCGTCGACAAGCTGACCTCCACCTGCAGGAGGTTCATGAGCCGCCGCCAGAACCTGGAAACAAATTGGCGGCCACGATCCGAAATAACCCTTAAGGGTAATCCATGCAGTCTGAATACGTGATCCACAAACAGTTTGGCTGTCTCTTCTGCCGAGACCGCCCTGGCACACGGTATAAAGTGGCACATTTTGGACATGAGGTCCACCACCACCAACACTGCGGTCTTGCCCCTGGAAGAAGGCAGATCTGTGATGAAGTCCATGGACACCACTTCCCACGGCCTGTGTGGCGTGGCTAAGGGCTCCAGCAATCCCGGTGGCGCTGCTCTGACCACCTTTGCCCGCTGGCAGGTGTCACAGCCCCGTACATAGTCTCGAACATCTTCCCGCACCCCTGGCCACCAGAAGTGTCTCATGACTAGGTGAGTGGTTTTGTCCCTCCCAAAATGACCCGCCGTTGGGTTGTCGTGCATCTGCTTGAGGACCGTACGTCTAAGCTGGGTGGTGGGCAGGTACAGTGCACCCTTGTAGAAAAGCAGCCCCCTGCGTTCTGCAAAGTCTTTTGCCTGCTCCCCCCCCTTCTCAGTTCTCTGCAGATGCGGTTGGCAAATTCATCCGCTGCCGTCAGTGCTGTGAGTTCTGCCTCGCTCACCACTGCTGCTCCGCAGGACCATGCTGACGGGGGGAAAATGTGCCTGGGTGCCGGTGGCGCCTCCTCCTCCATGTATTCTGGCTTGCGGGAGAGGGCATCCGCCCTGACATTCTGCTCTCCCGGGATGTAGTGTATGGAGAAGTTGAAGTTCGAGAAGAACTCTGCCCACCGTATCTGCCGCTGGTTGAGCACCCTGGCAGTTCTCCAGAACTCCAGGTTCTTGTGGTCTGTGCACACCTGGATGGGGTGCTTGGCGCCCACCAGGAAGTGTCTCCAGTGCTGGAACGCAGCGTGGATCGCCAGAAGTTCCCGATCAAACACTGTGTAGTTTCGCTCTGGCTGAGTCAATTTCCTGGAGAAGAAGGCACAGGGTCTCCACTCTCGGTTGGCGTCCAGTTGCAACAAAATGGCGCCCACAGCTTTATCAGAAGCATCTGTCTCCACGCGTAGGGGCGCGTCCTGAACCACGTGGAACAGGTTCTGGTCTGAGGCGAACACCCTCTTGAGGCTTTCGAACGCTGCTTGCGCCTCTGGTGTCCACCTGAACTTCTGCTTGCCTCTCAGGCAGTCAGTGATGGGAGCCGTAACGCGAGAGAAGTTCTTGATGAACTTCCTGTAGAAGTTGGCGAAGCCTAGTAGGCGTTGGGCATCTTTGCGAGTCCTGGGGCTGTGCCAGTCCAGGATGGCCTGCACCTTGTCCTTGTCCATCGCCAGCCCCTTGTCTGACAGCTTGTAGCCCAGGAAGTCCACCTCCTTGGTGTGAAACTTGCACTTCTCCAGCTTCACATACAGGTGGTTCTCCTTCAGGCGCTGCAACACCTCCCTGACATCTTTCACGTGCTGCACTGGGTCGTTGGAGTAAATAAGGATGTCATCCAGGAAGACCAAGCATTTCCTGAAGAGGAGGGACCCCAGGACGTGGTGCATGAAGGCCTGGAAGCATGCTGAGCCCCCTTGCAACCCGAAGGGCATCACCAGATATTCAAAAGAGCCCAGAGGCGTGAACATCGTGGTTTTCCATTCATCGCCTTCCCGGATCCTGATCAAGTTGTACGCCCCCCTCAGGTCTAGCTTGGTGAAAATCTTGCCCCTGCGTGCCGCTGTCAGGAGATCATCCACTCTGGGCATGGGGAAAGCCACTGGCTCTGTCACTGAATTCAGCCGTCTAAAATCCACCACAAGACGGCGCTGTTGTGTGTCTTTCTTGTCCACCCAGAAGACCGGGCTGCCCCCTGCTGCCTTGCTTTCTCTGATGAACCCCCGCTTGAGGTTCTTGTCGATGAAAGCGCGCAGATCTTCCAGTTCCTGGTCTGACATGGCGTACAGCTTGGCTGGGGGTATAGTTGCCCCTGGCACCAGGTTGATCTGGCAGTCAAAAGGCCTGTGTGGGGGTAGGTGGTCGGACTCCGCTTCGCTGAAGACCTCCTGCAGGTCCCAGTACGGCTTGGGTATCGCTTCACCCCCTTTGACGTGCATGGTGGCCACCGTGGCTATCGGAGGCCCCTCCCCTGGTTGGTGCTGCATGCAGTGTTCCAGGCAAAAGTCCGATCCAAAAGTGATGCATCTCTGGTGCCAACTGATGGAGGGGTCGTGGCGCGCCAGCCAGCTCATGCCCAAGACGATGGGGGGGTCTGAGATGGTGGTGACGTTGAATGCCAGTGTCTCTGAGTGCCTCCCCACCGTCATTCTCATGGGGGGGGTTTGATGAGTGATGGCCCCTCCCAGCAGCTCTCTGCCGTCAATGGTTGCCACGTGCAGAGGAAAATCCAGCTGCAGAAGCTGGATCTGGTGCTCTTCTGCAAAGTTTCTCGAGAAGAAGTTCGCTGACGCCCCACTGTCAATTAGGGCGAGGACTGTCAGGGGATAGCCATTTGGAAGCGTGAGCGTCACTTCTAGAACCACTCCTGCTCTGGGAGGGGTGGGCTGGCTCTGCTCCTCTCTGTGCGGGTGGGTGGGCTGGGGCTGTTGTCTGCTGACTGTGCCTGGCTGCCGCCCCTTGTCTCCTGCAGCCAGGCTTTCCCGTTTCCCTGCTGTGGTGCTGCGTCAGTGGGGGAGGGCACAACCGTTCCCGCCTTTCCTTGCCACTCCCTGCGATGTGGGCAGTCTCTGACGAGATGCTGGGGGGAGTTGCAGAGAAAGCAATTCCCACCCCTTCCCTCCTTGCGTCTTGGCGCCGCTGGGGTTTGAAAAGCCCGCGCGCGCGCGCTATCAATCTGCATGGGTTCCTGGTCCTGACTGGCCCCAGGCGTGGCTTGAAAGGGTTGTTGGGGGAGTGGCTTCTCCTGCGACCGTGGGAACCAAGCCCGCTTTGCGCGCGTTGCTTGCTTGTCGCTCCACCGGGATTCCTGTCTCACCCCCACCGCCAGAGCCGCTTTGCTCAGCTGATCCATATTACTGGGCTTTGGACCTCTCGAGAGCTCATCCTTCACCTCCTCATGCAACCCCAAGTAGAACGCCGCTTGCATTGGGGGGGACTCAAGTTCCCACCCCAATCTGTGCACCAGCATGGTGAATTTCGCCCAATACGCGCGAACTGTCATATTTCCTTGGCGTAAATTATGAAGTTCCTCCTTAGTCTGATCCATATGACTATCGGACGAATACATCGTTTTCAAACCTTCTAGAAATAGTTTGACATTCTTCATGCAAGGATTCCTTGTTGCAATTAACGGTCTTAGCCACTCCCTGGCTGCCCCGGTAAGGTGCTCCACAATAAACGCTACCCTGTGCTCATCATCAGGGAACTCATCGTGGTGCAGCTCAAGAGCATACACAATCTCAGTCTCAAAGCCCTGAAATTCCCTCGGGTCTCCATTGAACTTGCTTACTAGGGTCCCGGCTCTCCTTCCTGGCAGCACTTGGACTTGGGGTGCCCCTCCCGCCTTGTTTTTCTCTGCCTCCAGCTTGTTTTGGAGGTCTACCGCCACCGCCCTTAATTGCTGCTCTTTTTCCTGAAGCGCTCTCACCTGTTCCGCAAGTTGTAGCCGGTCGTCCTGGACCTTCTTAGTCTCCTCTTTAGCTGCCTTCAATTCCCCCTGCGCCTGCAGCGACAGCTGCTGCAGTTCTTGCTGGGCTTGCTCCGCGATCTGCCGCCATTTCTCCGCCTCTGACACGCTCATCCCGGCAACTCCAAAGTAGCCCAAAAAGGATTAGGAGGTTGCTGTCACAGTGGCCGGAGTGGACTACTTCAGAGTAACGACGCTACGCAGCTCTGCATTTTATTCTTTTATTGGTGCTGCGTATTTACAGTGCTCAAGTCATTGCTATTTACACGGAGTGATGTTGTCAGTCGGTTTCAGAACCTCCTAATGGCTTTTGGCGCGTCTTTCTCCAACACAAAAGCTTTGGCAGACCCATCCTCTTTCCCCTCCTCTTTCTGCGTAATTCCGGAGTTGGGGGGATGGGTCTCCCGCCCTTATTCGCCCCTTCCTGTCCCACCTGGGACCCTGGCTCCTCTACCTTGCCTGAGCCTCGGACACGACTTCCTGCTTCCCCACTGGAATCGGAACTCTCTCTGCTTCCCCCTGTGCTCGGGGATTGGCTTGAACTTAGGAGGGGAGGGACTTCGCAATATCCCCTGTCCCTCACAGATTTGTTGTGCATTCATTGTGCAATATGCAAAGAATTTCACTTCAGATTCTCCCCCCTAAATGTGGGAAGGCTGGGAAAAAGAGTCAACAAGGTTGAAAGAGGGGGATACACACACACACACACACACACACACACACACACACACAGCATGACAAATGTCAGGAAATGTCTAAGCTCTGTCAGTTTCTTTCAGTTTATGGTTTGAACTTGAAGAGTCTCGCTTCCTCATACAGTTACAAACTGTTGTTTGGTCAAATGTAGCCTTCCACCATGAGACCCATTGAAGAAACTGGGCCTTTAGGTCCCCCTGCATCAGAATCAGGGGAACCTGATGCTTCCAGATTTTGCTGAACCACAGCTAGCATCAGCTCCACCAATTATGGCCAGTGTTCAAGGATGTTCAGAGTGGTAGTCCAGCAACAAGTGGAGGTCCACTGGTGTCTGCCCCCCCCCCACTTTACTGGCTTAAAAATGTATCATATGAAACAGAAAATCTCTGAAAAAATAAGTTGTGCGAGGTGACTTAATATGCTCTTTCCATCTGCAATGGCTCTATTGTGAGCCTGTCTGTTGCTTTCAGAGTGCACTGTAGGAAAAGTAGCACTTGAACATTGCAGGGGATGCATTTTAATTGATTTTATTATGTACTACACTCTAGCATCAGAAGTGAACATTTAACTACTATGCTATTTTTATTAGATGCTCATGTAATTTATGCCAGGATATGAATTCAGGGAGGTGTCAAGTCTTTGAGATATTAAAATATAGGTGATGTGAATTCCACCCACACAGTGATGACTTCACATAGCATGGACAGAAAGCACAGCAGTGGCTTCGCACATTGTGTACCTGATTGATTCCTTAATACGGCATACTTTCAATTCACAATGTGGCATAACGTAGATCACTTGGTGCCACAGCCCCATTCAGTCTATGTACACCCAAATGGAAGAGTGTCCAGAAGAATGTCCAGTCATGCTATGGTACCATCATGGATAACATTTGTTAGGACATTTGTTGAGGATGCTTTCCAGAGTGGTGTGTTTTAGGGATGTGAACTGCAATTGGAATCCTGAATCCCAAGCTAAGACAAGGATTTCGTCTGACATGAAGTGAGATTTGTACAAGGCAGCATGAATTAGACCAGGGACCCCTCAAGTGTGTCTTGACAATCCAAAGATCTTGTGTGTGTGTGTGTGTGTGTGTGTGTGTCACGAAAAGTGATGGCAAACCTAGACAACATTTTAAAAAGCAGAGACATCACCTTGCCGACAAAGGTCTGCATAGTTAAAGCTATGGTTTTCCCAGTAGTGATGTATGGAAGTGAGAGCTGGACCATAAAGAAGGCTGATCGCCGAAGATTTGATGCTTTTGAATTATGGTGCTGGAGGAGACTCTTGAGAGTCCCATGGACTGCAAGAAGATCAAGCCTATCCATTCTGAAGGAAATCAGCCCTGGGTGCTCACTGGAAGACAGATTGTGAAGCTGAGGCTCCAGTACTTTGGCCACCTCATGAGAAGAGAAGACTCCCTGGAAAAGACCCTGATGCTGGGGAAGATGGAGGGAACAAGAAGAAGGGGACGACAGAGGACGAAATGGTTGGACAGTGTTCTCGGAGCGACTAACATGAGTTTGACCAAACTGTGGGAGGCAGTGGAAGACAGGAGTGCCTGTCACGCTCTGGTCCATGGGGTCACAAAGTGTTGGACATGACTAAACGACCAAACAACAACAACAACACACATGCTGCAGCCATCTACTAAAAAGTAAAATGGTGTCCCTAAACTTACAAAAAATGTAAAACACCAGTTTGTGTGAGGAGGGGAAAGGAGAGGGGCAGTCTTCCAAAATCTAAGATTAGGCATCTAGCTTAAAGTAAATGGCAGTATTGGGAAGGGGAGCGCCTTCATGATTTTACACATGTAGCTTGCGATCAGAGGGAATGACTACCAATGCTTCCAAATCCTGGTGCTGAGGGGAATGAGAAGCTTTGCAAGAACAAAGTTTAAAACAGATGCCAAGAGGAGGAGGAGAGGACGGTTGAGAGAGAACTCCATTGTTCAGTCAGTCAGGTCAGTCAGAGTGAAATATTTTACCCAGAAAGCAAATTTATTTTATTTCTTCCCAACCCCAAACCAGCTTTAAAGGTGTCAATTCTAAAAAACACCTTAATTTGTTTGTCTGCGGATTGTTAAGATTCTTATCCAGGGGCAAATCTTATGTTTTAACATTCAGACCTACTGCTCAGAAAGCACAAGGGGAATCTAAGAATTTTGCGTTGCACCCGCCCCAAAATTGTCGTGGCTCCCCTCAAAGGAAAATCACTGAAATTAGACACTTCCCTCTACAGCACATGTAGAGACTATTACAGCCACTATTGATCCCATCTGTTCATCGCGCCACAGCCTGTCTTTGAATGCAGAGGAAGTCCCTAACTCACCGAGGGTTTGAAACCCATTGGCTACCCTCCCCTGGTTGAGCCGGCCAGTTGAAGCCGTTTCTGGGGTGTGGTCACTGTTGCATGCTGACAGCTTCTAGAAGCTGAGTGCAGGGACAAAGTACCCCAGAATAGGGCTGCCATATGCCTGGAATTTCCCAGCCATAGATGGGATTCAGCTGCTGGAAATAGCGTCTGCATTGATTTTCTGAAAATTGGTGAAAATGCCTGGGGAAACCTGGGCATATTGCAACCCATGTAAGAAGTGTAGATTTTCTGGCGAATTTCCTTTAAAAATCCTCAAAAATGTAACTTTTTTGAGATTTTACAAAAAAATAAAAATAAAATGCTGAACAACTGTGTTCGGATTTTCACTATGGCAACCCTACCACAGAAGGAGCATGACATGACGTACTACCCTGCTCTACCACTCCTTACACCCCGATCTGATGGTATTAACCTAAAAAAATACTGTAGCTATTTCTCAGCATCTAGTATGCAAATTGACTTGTTCATTATGACCAAGGTTCTCTCTCCCTTGTCATTCTCTCTGATCATGATGTCAGAATTGCTTTTGAGCTTGTGAATGAATTCCATGGATGACATTAATTGAATGCACGACATGCTTGAACTCACCGAAATTGTCTCATCTGCACAGGCGTAAGTGTGTGAGCACGCGTAATAGTATTTCTGGCTTTCGTTGCAACAAGCAAAGTCGGCTCTGCCATGCTTATTTCTATCTCGCTTATCTTTGTCCTACTTGTCTCTAAATTGTTTGGTATTCAAGTTGGACCACTCTGTGTCTCTGTCACTATAATAGCTCTTAGGAGATAAGCATGGCATGATGAGGATTGAAGATGACTCCAATGACTGTGGATGTGCCCCCCTAAGTAGCCTCAAACCATCAATATTATTGACCTTGGTGGGTGAATCATTTTCTTCTTGCAGTACAGCTGAATGTGCCACAGATTTAGACTATAGAGTGACTCATCTGATGGCAGATTTACTAGGGAAAGAAGTAGAAGAGGAATCATTTTTGTTCAGAGAGAATCGGAAATGGGGATTAGCTGCTATTCCTTCTGTGCTCACAGCAAATATGGAGTGTTTAAGAGAGCAGGAGGTGCGATTTAATGACCAATATTTCCTTGAATGAGAATAGGACACAATCTTGAATAACGGTCTTGAAGACCTCTGTAGCAGTTTACCCAATGAATTTGCCCAATTGGAACAAAGTAAAAGAGTCAGGATAGAAAGAGAAAAAGGCCAGCAAACAAAGTGTTATGTACTAAGCTTGGATCCTAGAACAACAGGCAAGTAGGATCGTAGAATGCAACAACTGATTGGCTTGCAGGAGAAGACCAATCAGGATCCAGGAAAAAGTTAATCAGCCTATTAGGCTGGTAGGATCGTAGAATGCAACAACTGATTGGTCTGCAGGAATGACCGCTCCACACATCAAATGGGGGGCGACCTTTGTGTGGTTGTGCGCAGCCCCCTGATCCCATAAGGCGACTCCCTGGTAGTTCGGGGCTGGAACTGTCTTCCCAGGTAGGATGCCAGGGGTCTCCGCCTACCCCAGCCTAGCGTCCAATCCTGCCTGGGGAGGTGTTTCCAGGGGATGGCCAGGTAAGGGGAGGGACTTTCCAGCTCACGCAATAGAATTTGAATCTTACCGCCAAGCACCAGTTGGTTCCAGAGCTTCTCCCACCCTCCACACCCTCATTCAAGTTTCTTTTGCAGGTTAACCTTTTTCTACAGGCACACAGGCACTGCTACGTCAAGGCCGCGGTTGAAGGTCCGGAAAGGAATTTTCCTGCATTGGCAGGTTTTGCCTTTCTCGTAGCAATACATCACATCTTTGGCGGTTTCAGGCCTTGGGCAGAATTCTTTGGTGATTTTCCTAGAGGGAGGGGCATGAGGCGGAGACCTCACCCCCTTGCGGCAACAAGATTGGGGTATTGGGGGAAGCATTGACCATACCAATAGGTGTCATCGCTTCCCCCTTCCAGCGGCGGCGAATGGGGGGTGGGCTCTCTCTGCTTGAACATATGTTCTCCAGAGCCAGCCCCAAACCCCATTCATTTGGATAACCCCAAAGCCTCCTAGAGGGGACTGGGGACTGGGAAGGGTAAAGCCCAATGCCTGAGCCAAGGTCTGTCTACATCTGAATCTTAATAAAGTTGTGGCCAATTTGAATCCCATAGCACGTTGTTATGCGTCTTTATTCCGCTCACCGGGTCGCCGGGGGGGGGGGGGTTGGGGGACTCCACCTGTCCACGCAAAAGACCAATCAGGCTCCAGATAGGACTCATTCTGTAAATAATGTATATAGAAGGCTGAGGTTGGGGTGGACATTTCATTCACTGTTTTACGAGCTGCAATAAAGAGCATGAAGTCACTACAGGACTCCAAGTATATTTCACAAAGTCATGAGGATCATGGCTGTAGCAAAGAGTTAATATCTTCCTCCCAAGATGCAGCAGTCCAGATGAATATCACATACCCACAATCTGTATTAATTTTTAGAAAGCTCCTTCCTGTGTAGATAGGCTTTCAGTGTACATATTTAAGATGGTTTAAATTGTGAACTATTCTTATTTTGTTTGATTAACATTTATTTGTCCTCTTGTACATTAAGAATTCCAAAGACCAGTGATGACTCAGCTTTTTCTTTCCCTCTCGCAAAGAGTGTGTGTTTGTGTAAGCATTTCTTTTTGTCTTTTTTAGTAACATTGCGTCCTCTTTCTCAATAGATAATTGGATTAGAAAACATCTGGCACCATCCCCAATGTTCTTATTCCTGAAAGAAATTAAATGGATTAAGCAGATTGTCCTAGTTGTGTGTGTCCTTCCCCGCCCCTTTCACAATTGGAATATTATATTCCCCATTTTAAGTAAGGAAAACATTAAAATAATGAATTGAGGAAATCAGCTGAATGTCTGCACTTTTTTTTCCAGGTAATGCTGTATAGCAGGCAGGCCATGGACCTCTCTATGTTTGCAAATAGAAGCTACGTTCTACTGAAGCAGACCATCTATTTTAGTATTGTCTACATTACACTGATAGTAACTCTCCACGGTTTCAGGCAAGTGCTTCCCCCAGTCCTACCTGGAAGCACCAGGGTTTGAACATAGGATTGTCTGAATGTAGGACAGATGATCTAGCTACAGTCCTTACCCAGTAGTAGATTGAACCTAGTGGATCTCATGTGGAAGGAATTTATGAAGCTGCCTTACACCAGTCAGACCATTGGTCCAACTAATTCACTATTGTCTGCAACAGGCTTCCTCAACCTCGGCCCTACAGATGTTTTGAGACTACAATTCCCATCATCCCTGACCACTGGTCCTGCTGGCCAGGGATTATCATGGAGGGCCGAGGTTGAGGAAGCCTGGTCTACAATGTCAATTGTATGTGTCTGGCAACTCCTTCAGCCAAGCTAGTGTATTGCTCTGCTTTCCTTTGGACCACATCTGTGAGGCCAAGAAGGGGGGGGGGTCTTGTCATCATAGAATCATAGAGTTGGAAGAGACCACAAGGGCCATCCAGTCCAACCCCCTGCCAAGCAGGAAACACCACCAAAGCATTCTTGACATATGCCTTTCAAGCCTCTGCTTAAAGACCTCCAAAGAAGGAGACTCCACCACACTCCTTGGTAGCAAATTCCACTGCCGAACAGCTCTTACTGTCAGGAAGTTCTTCCTAATGTTTAGGTGGAATCTTCTTTCTTTAAGTTTGAATCCATTGCTCCGTGTCCGCTTCTCTGGAGCAGCAGAAAACAATCTTTCTCCCTCCTCCATATGACATCCTTTCATATATTTGAACATGGCTATCATATCACCCCTTAACCTTCTCTTCTCCAGGCTAAACATACCCAGCTCCCTAAGCTGTTCCTCATAAGGCATCGTTTCCAGGCCTTTGACCATTTTGGTTGCCCTCTTCTGGACATGTTCCAGCTTGTCAGTATCCTTCTTGAACTGTGGTGCCCAGAACTGGACACAGTACTCCAGAGCAGAATTTAGAGGTACTATTACTTCCCTTGATCTAGATGCTATACTCCTATTGATGCAGCCCAGAATTGCATTGCCTTTTTTAGCTGCTGCATCACACTGCTGACTCATGTCAAGTTTGTGGTCTACCAAGACTCCTAGATCCTTTTCACATGTACTGCTCTCAAGCCAGGTGTCACCCATCCTGTATTTGTGCCTTTCAATTTTTTTGCCCATGTGTAGTACTTTACATTTCTCCTTGTTAAGGAGGGCAGCCCAGGACCTCCATATATACTGCCCAGACTTGTGTCCAAGGGAGGTCACTTCAGTGCTGCTAACACAGCAGTTTGACTTCACCCCGGGAGGCACACTCCATTGTTTCTCAAGGCAGTCAGTGGTTTTCTAGGGTTCTGACGCAATAACAGGCTTTACAGCTTTGGGGTAGGCAAAATAGAAATCACTTAACTCCCGCTAGTGTTTTGCTGCAATCATTCTGAACACTGCTGATGCATGAGGGATAGCACTGGGAAGCAAAGCTGGCAGATTTCAGACAAACAGGTCCATTCAGAAGGCCTTGTGTATGGAGTCTTCAAAGCTGATTGCAGGTGGGGTGGAGGGATAAGCAAGAGATATTTAGGGTGTATGTGAAAAAGAACTCCCAACCACACCTAAGAAAGGAGTATAATACTATACTCAAAACTTAGCACAAACACAAGCAACATGGAAAACATCAAATCACAAAAGTGGGCATATTGTTTGTTGGTAAACTGAAAATGATTAGAAAGGATGGAAGGGGTGCAGAGGAGTCCACCATTCTTCTAAACACCCTGATCTGAAGGCAAAGGTACCAAATGCACAGAGAGAAAACTATGTGTAATGTCATAGACCTCTAACCAGGAATTGGATCTGGGCAATGTAGCGATACATGCCACAGTGGGATGCCACGAGTGAAACCACTGCTGCTCCTGAGTCCCTCCCACCGCCAGTGCCTGGCATGCAGAGGGAGGAACAAGCTGCTTTTGCCCCTGTCCCGCGAGGTACCGGGCGGAAATCACCATCTCTCCCGTGACTACATCATGATGTTGAAAAGCTGATATCGCCCAGACCTACCAGGAATCAGCCCCACTGAACACAGACTTACTTAAGAATTAATGTCTATCACCGGACTGCAGACTCTCTTAGTTTTCTTTATTTTTTAATATGGCTGCCTCGAAGAATTGCATACATACATTTTTTTTTTAAAAAAACCCACCCTTCATTTTGTATTATGTGTACAATATGTTGGGGGCAATGTGAGCATTTTCCCTGGTGGATTTTGCTTCTCATGTATAAATTATATAGCTTCTCTCCCCCCCCCCCCCCAATTTCTCCAACCACATAAGAATCTATCCATTTTTTTTCTTTTTTGAGAAAAGCACAATGATGAAGTGCAGCAATTTCCAGCACTTACTGGCCCTACAAATTACATGTCGTTGTTTTGGGTTCCCCCCCCCCAGCATTAGCTCCTATATCCCTTGCTGTTCCATTACTTTAGATGAAGGGAGGAAGGAATTAAAAGCAAATTAATGGTGAGACCTTTCGAAGCCATATAATCATACTGCTGAAAAATGTACATGCAGATTAAAATTCTT
Organism: Zootoca vivipara; assembly: GCF_965207765.1. NCBI lineage: Eukaryota > Metazoa > Chordata > Lepidosauria > Squamata > Lacertidae > Zootoca > Zootoca vivipara. Next base: position 17,130,733 of record NC_142587.1, on the reverse strand, counting down.
GACACTTCAGAAATTCTGCTTTGTCCATCTTGTTGATATAGGTCAGATTTATCAAAGCGGTTAGAAAAGTTGCACTGTGAAAACGTTACCCAGCCTGCAAAACAGAGTGTGAGGCTTGGAGGCAGTGCCAGGTCATCAGAAGAGGCCTGATGTAGCCTAATCAATGGGTGGTTTTCCTTTTTTTAATATTATAGTCATCACTCCTCCTTGGTCACACCAGGGCTGCCACTGCTGTGAGAGGTTCATATCCAAGTGATCTCATGACTGGTGAGCCTCAACACAGGACTAGTCTTTCATCCCCCAAAGTGACGTGCTTTGTATAGAGGGGCAGTCAGCCCTGTCTTGCCACCTGAAGTGAAACAGGAACTGCCGCCTCCTGGCACACCACACTATGCCACCCTTCTGCCACTGCACCACTGCTCTCACTGAACTCCAGGGAAGCCAGAACGCTGTTCAGAGTGTTGCCAATTGGCTCCCTGCCCCCCAAGAGGGGAAGCCGAGTGGCAACCGGCATACAGAAACACCCCAGCTCTCACCAAACTTCACTGCCCAGGGTTGGGGGAGATGAGTGGCCACACTGCACCCTGGAACGACTCCCTCTTGGTGGTGGAAGTGGTGGGGCAGGCCTCTTGGAGGAAGTGGTGGGGCACAGCCTCTTGCCCTTCTGCCGCCTGTGTTGGGTGTTTCACCTTGTGTCATGAGCGGGCCGGCTCAGCTTTGTATTTCTATCTGAAGAATAGCAAGTATTTCTAAATTGGTGTCTACTAGGGTGATGACCTTTTTACAACCTCATTTCCCCTGTATCATAATTTGATGAGCTTTCATTAAAGATTAGATAAAATCTTACTTTCAAATAGATTTGATTAAAAAAAACACGCACACACAAAATGATTTTAGAAATTTTATTTATCAGGTTTTTGACCATTTTTGAAGTCACTGTAAGCAGATATAAAACTGAACCCAAGCTTTAGAGTCACATATATGCAACATTATATAGGGTCATCAAACACACAAGGAAGCTTTTTTTAGCTGCAGTAACAGTATAGACGCCGCTAGAGGACGATGTTTTGTTACCTCTCCTGTAGGTTCTTTTCTCAGCATGGGTCTGCTGGCTGAGTTTTGAGGTCCCAAAAAGGGGCTTTTATCTTGCACAGGTGTGACATTTGTATACCCTATGTTGCTAAGAACACGCCCCATTGTGGAATGTGGTGGTGTGTCCAAATTTGATACGAAATATATATAGAATTGTTAATACAATTTTATGAAATGGTGAAACGGCATACAAAAAAATTAAATCGGTTTGTGCCTAACCTTTTAAAATATTTCAATGGAATATACCTCATTTTAGTCATTAATAGGCAAAAGTTCATCCATTTGTGCTACAGGAAATAATTTTTGAGGAAAAAAATTGAAAAAGTCATCACCCTAGTGTCTACGCACACAAAACAGCATCTACAAATATCGTGTAGATCTGTCTCCTCTTTTGCACTCTGTTTCAGTGAGACATTTCCTCTGTTGTTCCGCTGTTGGGTCTCTAATGTGCTAACCATTTCCAAGAGTGTGCACTGAAAACACTTCCCTTTACAGCACATCACGGGAAACTTGTTTTCAGGCTGCGCTGACTCAGAGGGACAAAGCCGAATGGCAGTTTCTGGTGTTGATAAAGCTGGCATTGAGGTGTCTTAAATTAAAGAGGGGGTGGGGGGTGGAATCCTTCCAGCCTCGTTTCCATATGTCAGCTTACCATTACTTTGAAAGTGACAATGTCTTGAAACAAGGAGAAAAATTACAGATGTGCCCCCTGGCCTGTATTAAGAAGCTTGGTGGTTTTAAACTTTCAAACTTTTCATCTAGCAATGTATTTAATAAATATCCATCTCCGCGGACACCAGACTCAGAAAGGTTAGAGTGAAAACAAAGCAAAATTCAGTAAGTAACTTGGCATCATGTTGGTTTAAGGTGTGATCTTAGAAACAATGGGAGAGAATAAAACTCTTTAATACTGAATGCTTCATTCCTCCAACTGTTCCTTCAATGGGCATTCTACACCAGGAAACAATGATGAAGGATTAAAACTGTTAAAGAGAGGACAGGACATGTTTCAAAGCTTAACATCCTTCCAAGACTTACCAGAGGCTACATACCAATATCAAAACTTAGCTCCACGGTCCTAAATGAATCCTGCCAGCATGGCTGCACGTTAGGGGTGAAAAGCCTTCCTTTGTGTTTATGTCTGCATGCAAACAACTACAGATTTCTGCCTTTTTGGTTCACTCGGTCTGCCCTGAAGCACAACTTAGCTGGGAATATTGAGGACTGCATAGATAAATGCAGCTCCTACATGAATGTTGTTTGAGATAAGCTGTGTGCACATTCACTTGGAATGTGATCCTATTGTTCGTAAGCACCCCACCCCACAAAGCACTGAATCTAAGTATCCTTTGACACCTGCGGGTACCCTCAAAATATCAGCTCAACTTGAAAAGAGACAGAAACACTACAGTTAGCATTTCCTAATTGGACTGGGTTTGGGATGGAAATGCCAGCAGTTCTGCTATGATAACAGGCAACTGCTATTTTGTTTGCTGGAAGGAGCAATTGTTGGCTGCAGGAAACTGTACAGGAAACCAAGGCTGCATCCATACATCACCATATTCAACTTCACACTGGTCCACAGAGCATGTGATTGCTCCCAGCCCATCTAACACATCTATAAACAGCTTCTCCTTAGTAAATAGATCCAGGCAATCTTAGACTTCCCCCTTCCTAACCTGGTGTTAGTTGCTGCCAGGTTTTGATGTTCAACTCATCATTCAGATCTGTAGATATGTTTTGGACTTGAGTATTTAAGAACTTTAGAATTGGAACTGGCTGAAGGTTTGACATTTTCATTTCTAGTTGCTGGTGTGCTAGATGCCACTTATGAGAAATACCTTGTACATCAATCTTTGGCAGGCCCTTGAAAACATCCATTCCCAGCATGCTAAAGCGTAACACAAGCAGAGTTCTGTGCATGCCATTTCCCATGAGGTTCTATGCTGACAACTGGTTGTGGAAAAGGCTCTTTGTTGAATCTTATGGCTTTTCTTTCCATCTAGCAGCATCCTATATCTATGGCATAGGTGATAAACCCTTAATGGTTCCTTCCAGATGAACACTCAGTTTGAATTGGGCTGAGAAGCAGACTGGAAACCAGTAGAGAGTAAAGCACTGGTGTAATATGATCAAAACTTCTAGTTCCAGATAACAATCTTGCAGTGCTATTTTGGACAAACTGAAGTTTCCAGATCATGTTCAAAGGCAACCTGCATACCATACATTGCAGTAATGCAAATGAGAAGTTTCCAGAAGAAAGCTAGCTGCAGTCAGGCCATCTCATCCATCCAGTGCTTTCAATTAACTAGTTCAGTTTAATTTCAGAACTATACCTGAAAGGGTAGTGGGTGAATTAAGTTCATCAGAATGATTTCTAGCTCATCTTCACTTTCATTCCACCCACCCACCACAAATGTAAGATCTAGATTCTTTTTTTAAAAACAGGAAAAAAAGAAAGACAATTTGACATCTATAAAGTTAGAAAGCAAGCTGTGGAGGCAAGGTTCTAAGGCATATTAGGCAGATAAATATGTGGTGCTATTTCGAAGGATGCTTCGTCGCTTAATCATTATTGCCAAATAATCACAGGGAAATTATATTTCCTGTGTCTTCTCTGATGACAATATATGCTCTTTTCCAACAATAGCTGCTTAGAGAAAGAACTACAGATGCAAGGAATAAAGAGAGTGATGCCCTGTGTCCCGTTCTATTAAATAGATTAAAACTTTTCTAGTACAGTGGAACCTCAAGTTGCGAACGTAATCTGTCCCAGAGGCACGTCCGCAACTCGAAGCATTAGCATCTAGAAGCGCCATGTCTGCGCACGTGCAGGGCGCGATTTAGTGCTTCTGCGCATGGACAAGTGGTGAAACCCAGAAGTAACTGTTCTGGCACTTCCAGGTTGCCGCGGGACACAACTTGAAAAGACGTAACCTGAAACAGACACAACATGAGGTATGACTGTATGAAAATATAATTATGGGGGAATTCTCACCTGTTGGCTCATGTGTAGCCCCTGATTAACTTTTGAATGGTATACTCCAGTGCAGTGATTTGTTACATTCTGAATTCTGAAGAATATTTGACAATTCTGAATTTTCTGTGAACAAAACAGTTCAATTGGATGAACTTGAACTAGTTTGTTTAGTAAAATGACAAACTTGAACTGACATGATGAACTAGAACTAGTTCTTTCTTAAAATGAACTTTCTGCATCTTTGCATCTGGGTTCCATCATCTGCCACACAAAGATAGTGCAGATAGATAACTCAAGGTTACTATTGCTTCATTATGCAGCACATTTATTATTATTATTATTATTATTATTATTATTATTATTATTATTAAAGCAATGAGCTGCTCACAGCAGATACTTTATATGTCTAATCTGAACAGACTAAAGACAACAGCGGCAACACGGGGACCGATGAAAAATGAGGGCATAAATGTATGTCTTTATGTATATCTTTATAAGTTGCAGCGAAGCAATATTCAAGAGTACAGTCCAGCAAAGGCTAATTGGTTTATTACAGTTGTGAAAAGTGGAGCAAAATCCTATATATCAAAAGTGAATAAAGCTGGTCCAAAGGTTTAAATACAACATATGTTGGTATAAAACAGTTGGATAAATGAAACATATCCAAGGGTGTAATCAATGAATAGAAGAAACAGTACAATTACATCACGATTCAATTTCTTTAATTTGTAAATGTAAGGCATCAATGTGAATTTTAAATAATGATCCTTTTTTAGGTTAAAATGGCATTTACTAAATACCGAGGAGGATAATTCCATGTTTCTTTAGCTGCACCATGTCAGCTGTAGGTAGAATGCAATTAATACATCATTTCATTCTTGAGACATATAATTTTGTTTGCTTTCACCATTGAAATCCAGGCGTTTTTCCAGGAAGCTATGCTACACTTCCCTCCAACACTCAAGATACAGAAGTGACAGACTGAATTGGGAAACCATCAAATGCCGGTGTGTTTAAAATAAAGTGAGGCAAAGAGGTCATTGTTTTTGAGCAACAATCTTGGAGAGCAAAAGCTGTCTAAACATTGTATTGTGCGCATGCAATGCTACGGAATCCTGCTCTATTTCAGGTATAGTTCTCTGGTGAACCCAGACATTGCTGCATTTCCCAGGCCCTCTTCTGTTAGTCGCCACCCCCTAGGCCTTCAGCATATCTAGATGCCCATTTGATTTTTTAGAAATATCTGAGAGATGTGTGCTAGATAAATTTCTTCAGGAGTTGTGAATGATCCTGTACTGCTCTGATGGGTCTATGGCTGGAAATCCTCAAACCAGAGCTCTTCTTTCCCCAGTCTGTTGACAGTAGCTTCTCAACATTCAGATCATCCCCAGCTCAGTGGGGAAGGGGGAAACAGCAAAACTGGAGTGAGAGCAGCAATATCCTTCCTTCTGTTGGCTGGTGTAGTCTTACTTATGGGTTACCTGCTGAAGGTGTAGTTAGTCTGCCATAACTGTAGGTGGGGCTGAAGCACATGTATTTTCTTAAAGCTTACTTATTTTTGGATGCATCCAGAATAGCACTACAGTGGTACCCCTCAAGACGAATGCCCTGCAAGATGAATTTTTCGCAAGACAAATGCGTCTTGCGATCTAATGGTGACTTGCAAGACGAATTTGTTTTGCGAAAAATTCGTCTTGCGAATTGCGGTTTCCCATAGGAATGCATTGAAATTTAATTAATGCGTTCCTTTGGGCAAAAAAAGAAATTTCAATGCATTCCTATGGGAAACCGCAATTCGCAAGACGAATTTTTCGCAAAAAGAATTGACTCGCAGAATGAACTAAATTCATCTTGCGAGGCACCACTGTATTTCTGTGGCGGGCATTCAAGCACATACCAGAAATGTTGGCTTGTGTTGTTGTTCTTGTTAATTAAATTGTGTACCACCCTCCATCTATAGAATCATATAACTGTAGAGCTGGAAGGAACCATAAGGATAATCTAGTCCAACTCCCTGCAGTGCAGGAATATTTTGCCCAACTTGGAGCTAGAATCCATGACCCTGAGATTAAGAGTCCCATGCTCTGCGGAATGAGCTATCCTCCACAGATCTCAGGGTAATTCACAACATAAAAATACAAGAAAAAAAACACAAAATACGCAGCAGCAGCAGCAGCAGCAGCAGCAACAACAACAACAACAACAAACCAATAACCCCCTTCCCCCTCCCAACTTAATTGAAATGAATTAATGTGCTTTGTCACCCTAGCACAACAAATCCATTAAAAATAAAATAAAATTGATTTTTGGTGGTTAGGAAGGTGATAGGGAATGCCCAAGACCATTTCATATATACTAAGTGTTGCCTGAAATACAACTCTATAAAATAATTATAATAATTTATTGTTTGCACCCTGCCCACCTGACTGGGTTGCCCCAACCACTCTGGGCAGCTTCCAGCACATATAAAAACACAGAAAGAACCTTGAACGTAGGCCAAAATTAATTAAATCGCCTTCCATAGTCTAGCAGAAAAAAGTGATCAACAGGAAGTATGGATTTGCCTTTTCTTCCTTTCTAGAGAGAATTGGATTCTTCTTTGTCTCCGAACGCCTTGGCAGTCAGTAAGTTTTGCGTCTGGAGTACATACTTGGTTTGTTTCGATAATTCTATTATGCCAAATAAAATGCTAAAACAATATGACGAGTGGTTTTACTAGCATAGCTTGAATTTCAAGGTTCCATCTCAGCAGCCCTTGCACATATAAATTGGGCCATGGAATAAGAGTTTCAGAACTGTTTATATTTTTATTATTTGTACCAGTAATGAGCAAAACTGCCTAAGGCAGTAGTCCTCTTTGTTTCTTCATTCTGCACTTATAAACTATTCTTCAGTATAGCTGGAACCATCTAATCATATTCCTGGTGGATAAAAATAGATGATTCAATTTTTTAAAAAAGCACCTATTGTTTTGGTTTTAAAAACGTGACCATTTTTATCCACCCTGTCACAACTGGAAAAGAAATGAAGTGTGATTTATTCACCTACAAGCACATAACAACTCTATGGCAAGCCTAGGATTTAATTTCCTCAATCCAAGCTCAATACACCATCCACTGGGATCGGCTAGGAACTTACATTCCATTGCAAGAGAAAAGCAACATTTCTCCGTGGGAAGCAATTGCCTTTAGTGAATACAAACTGCAAAAGAAGGAGGACAGGAGGAAAGAGGAGAAACAACTAGCTCAGCCTTCAAACTCTGATTTGGACTCGCAGACATGACAAAGAAGCTCCTAACATTTACAAGTCTCCTTTGTGGTAATTTTTGCAAATGCACACCTCCAACTCTGTCACTCAAACAAAGAGTTCAAACAAAACAGTCTTCTGCTTTCCCAAAGGCATGGTAGTTTCTCTGCAGAGACGCGATTGCCTCTTTGAGTGCTTCAGTCTTACCTCTCTTGTTTTCCCTTTATTTTGACTTACCTACTTCCTGTTTTGGGTGGCATGCTGTGCATTTGTTTCAATCCAAGATTCATCATGCAGAGAATCACATAAAACAGCACTTTTTAAAAAAAAAAAAGATTTCATTTGAAAAAAGAAGAAGAGAGGTGTGTAGCATTTCTACCATTTCAGTTTTCAAAAGGCAGTGCTGAAAAACTGTGGCCTACTTCAGGATTTTCCACAAAGACTTTTGCCAATGACTACTAACAAGCTTAAAGGGAATTCCAGAGGGCCAACCATGTCAGGCTATTGCAGCAAAACCAAAAGCAAAAAAAAAAGTTAGAAGGCACTGTAAACATTGCCATGGCTCTGGGGATGTAAGAAGGCAGCAATTTCTGTTCCGGACTGTTTTTGCTACAATCAGCACTGTTTCCATTCCACTGCAATTCAGTTGCCATCAAATACAACATTATCTGTTTTGCTGTCCACTAATTTACTTAAGTTATGTGAGTTGCATGACTATTTACGTAACTTACATTGGGGGCAAGCTCAGGGATATTTCTGCATCCCTCTAGAAGTCAGAAAGTGACCTATTCACAACTAGAATGTAATCTTTCTAGCTATCCTGCATTAATTTCTCTGTTGTTCTTTAGTCGTTTAGTCGTGTCTGACTCTTCGTGACCTCATGGACCAGAGCATGCCAGGCACTCCTGTCTTCCACTGCCTCTCATAGTTCGAGAACACTGTCCAACCATCTCGTCCTCTGTCGTCCCCTTCTCCTTGTGCCCACCATCTTTCCCAACATCAGGGTCTTTTCCAGGGAGTCTTCTCTTCTAATGAGGTGGCCAAAGTATTGGAGCCTCAGCTTCACGATCTGTCCTTCCAGTGCACTGAGGGCTGACTTCCTTAAGCATGGATAGGTTTGATCTTCTTGCAGTCCATTTTTCTATAGCGGGAAATAAACCCATGGTCCTGTTTAAGACCCGAATGAAGATGAAATCTAAGCTTATATGAAAGCAGCATCAAGCTGGAAGAATATCTATCCAGAAAAAGCAACAAACAGGGAAAGGGGAAGGAGCAATTATAAACATCATGTCTATTTCTGCATCCAGCTATTTTGTATGCTGCTAATTCTCAAGTTATCACTTTTATGATGTAGAGCAGTTTTCAGCTTTTAGCACCACAAAACCCCCTTTTCAATTATTTACAATATGTAAATGCTTGTATTTAACCATCAGTCTTTATCCTTGCCTTCAGGTCACAGCACCAGGAAGAAGAAGGAAAGAAGATGATGGTGGGATGTTACTGTTGCATCCCACCTTTGGACTTGAAGCAAGGCATCTCGAATTATGAGTCACAGCTAGAAGGGCTATCATTTGGTACTTCCACCCATACATTAACATTGAGATTAGTAGCAGCAGAAGGAGATGCTAGTGGCTTTATTTTTAATAATAAGAAAACCCTGTAGGCAGCAATATATTTTGGTAATAAGGGCAAATAAGAACCATTGTGCACACAGCTGCAGTTCTGTTGACAAGTGATCGATGCTATGCCACCCAGGAGGGTCACAGGAGTTATTTGAAGGTGATAGTACAGGCACTTAATAAATCATGTGCAGAAGCAATAGAAAGGCATTGAGGTTAAAAGTATATGCAGAAAGCTGAGCCGAATGCTATCTACCTTGATTTGAATACCACCGTAGCATTTGAGTCATGTAACATTTTCTTCAATTTATAATGAATATTTCAAAGCAGACAAGAGGGGAGAGTGCATTTGACAGGCGCTTTACACAGAATAAGTGCCTTAAAACTATTGGAGTGTGTGTCAATTTGATGCTGCAGCACTAGTTCCATTCATTCCCACCAATCCCTCTCCAAAGGAACTCTGGGAATTGTAGTTCTGTGAGGGGAATAAGGGGAGTGTCCTAACAGCTCTCAGCACCCATAAGAAGCCACAATTCTCAGGATTCTTTGTGGGAAGCCTCAGCTATTTAAATGTATAGTGAAGATAGACAGTGCTGAGATCTGCAAAGAAGCCCGGGAACAGAGGATTAAGCTGGTTCATTTTAAAATGTGAACCAAACAAAATTCTCCATCCCTGGCTGTTGCCCTCCACTCCTATACTTCCAAAGACCAAAATTTATGTCACAGTAGAATACTGTCAAGATACTTCCATTGTTCGTGTGTTTCCTCCCATTTAGCTCTGTTGAAAATTCAGTACAACATATTTAATTCCTCAAATTCTGAATACGGAACATGCCAGTGGCATGCAGTCAGCAGACTAGAGTGACTAGACTGATCCCCTAAATCAGGGGACCCCAAACTAAGGCCCGGGGGCCGGATGCGGCCCAATCGCCTTCTAAATCCGGCCCGCGGACGGTCCGGGAATCAGCATGTTTTTACATGAGTAGAATGTGTCCTTTTATTTAAAATGCATCTCTGCGTTATTTGTGGGGCATAGGAATTCGTTCATTTCCCCCCCCTTCAAAATATAGTCTGGCCCTCCATAAGGTCTGAGGGACAGTGGACCGGCCCCCTGCTGAAAAAGTTTGCTGACCCCTGCCCTAAATGTTCCCTTGGTGCCCCCTTGCGAAAGACCGAGAAGCTTCTGCTCGGCTTAGGGTGGGAGGCACAATGCTCTGATGGCTCCAAGGACCCTCCCGCCACCTTCCCAAAGCATAATGGCCCTAACTGTCCCCTTACCAAATAAAATAATATAAAAAATCATGTCACTGGAACATGTACTTTATGTTTCCAACATTGCTATAAATTTGCCCTGTTTCCCCAGGTTTGAGCATGTTATGCCATAAGAACAGACTAAACAAATTTAACAATTGGCGCAGCTAGAGACTGGTCACAAGAACACAAGGCTGGCCTGCTGGATTAGTTCAGTATCCTGTTCTCTTTGTGGCCAACCAGATGCCTGCAAGTTGGCAGCATTACTTAAACTCTTTCTTATGTTTAGTGCATCTATAAGCTTATGCAGAGAAGGAGTTTCTATTCATTGACACATCTCTTCCATTCCAAATTAATTGTGTTTCCTCTTCTTCTGCTTCTTTCAGTTGGATCACTTCCCTTCTAACATGAAGAATATTAGCAGCATAGAGGTTCTGGATGAGCCTGCACGATTAGGGTTTCAATGAGGAAATGAGAGGAAATCAAAACACTTAAAAAAATTGTGTCAAGTAAACATTTAATTTGGAAACGACAGAATGGAGCTGTATACTCGCTGTCAGGGGAAATAGATGAAAAGAGCTTTTCATCTTGAAACCTGAGCCATTCATTTGTGATCCGACAAAAACACCAGCATGAGATAAGAACTCTGGCAAAAAAATATTTAGAAAATAATTTGCGGACAAATACAAAGTGACATGCAATTATAGCCCTGCTAAGATGGTCACCGTGACACTGCTGCTCGCATTCACACAAGCTAGTCAGTATCTCATTCCTGCTCAGCAGCAATCCAGCGACTTACTTAACAGTGTTCAAAGTAGAATAAATGTAGCAACTGGGACATTAACCCCCAATAACATAATTAGCATCTTTGCAGCTTTGTTATGAATTGCTATGTTGCCTGTGGATAACATCTAGCAACTGCACATAGAACAGGCCAACCATGACGCTGCAATCTGACAAATGGCAGATCCACAGTAAATGTAGAATCGTAGAATTGTAGATTTAGAAGGGACTCCAAGGGTCGTCTAGTTCAACCCCCCACAATGCAGGAATCCATAGCTGCCAAGTACCCCGTTTTCCCCAGGAAACCCCCGTTTTTACTTACCTTTTCCCGGTGGTCCCCCGTATCACTTTGTCTCCTGTTTTTCTCTGTTATTTTCTACTGCCGGCGGCCATTTTCTTTCTTTCTGATTTGCCCTTCTATGGGCACCAAAAATGGCCACCGGCGGCTTCAAAAGTCGCATCTACACATGTCTGGAAGTGCGTAGATGCAACTTCTGGTGTCGGCAGCGGCCATTTTTGGTGCCCATAGATGGGTGGAGCCATACCGGAAGTTGTGTCGACGCACTTCCGGTCATGCGTAGAAGCGACTTTTGAAGCCGGTGGCGGCCATTTTTGGTGCCCATAGAAGGGCAAAGCGACACCGGAAGTTACGTCAACGCAACTTCCAGTGTCACACGGCTGCCGGTCCCGGATTCTGCAGTCTGGGACTTAGAAGGTAAGGGAATCTCAACTGAAGCATCCATGACAGGTGGCCATCCAACCTCTGCTTACAAGAGCTCATCATGACAGTCATCCTTGTCACCCTCCCAAGACAAATCCATAGCCATGTTCCACAAAAACAGCTGCCCCAAATTAAACTGCTATGCTGATCCATTATTATACACACCCCAAAGAGCAGTAGTGTACCTCTTGATACCCAGTTTATCAAGCTCAGCATGGTTGTAATCCTGTGGTTAGTTTCCCGGGAGTAAGCTCCTTTGAATTTAACAGAGCTTTGTTCTGACTAAAGCAGGGTGGCCAGTTATGCATTGCTAAAAAAGGACACATGGTCACTGTACTTCAAAGCTATGAATGATCCAGGTAGCTGAAGAACTGTTTTCTTCCATATGAACTAGACTGCTTGAGAAGAGCTTCTTTGGAATCTCTTCTCCATGTGTCCCATATACAGTGGTTAACTACCTGTCGAACTGATGCCCACCTTGTGGAACTTGGCCTTGGTCCAGTATATCTTGGTCCAGTATACCTGAAGGAGCATCTCCACCCCCATTGTTCTGCCCGGACACTGAGGTCCAGTGCCGAGGTCCTTCTGGTGGATCCCTCGTTGTGAGAAGCCAAGTTGCAGGGAACCAGGCAGAGGGCCTTCTCGGTAGTGGCACCCGCCCTGTGGAACGCCCTCCCATCAGATGTCAAAGAGAAAAACAGCTACCAGATTTTTAGAAGACATCAGAAGGCAACCCTGTTTAGGGAGGCTTTTAATCTTTAATCGGTTATTTTATTCTTCTGTTGGAAACTGCCCAGAGTGGCTGGGGAAACCCAGCCAGATGGGCGGGATATATTATTATTATTATTATTATTATTATTATTATTATTATTATTATTATTATTATATTATATTCTTCTTCCTCCTCTCCCATTATTTCCCAGCTTTCCCCCTCATCTGCCTCTGAGCTGTGACCTCTCTCAAACCCCTGTTGTAATTCTGAACTGTCTTCTTCTTCTCTGGAAGGGTCAGTTGGAGAGGAGGTCTCCACCATTCCACCTTTGCCCAGTCCCTGACATATATACAGTCATACCTCTGCTTACGTACCCTCTGGATACGTAAACTTCTTGCATTCATTCTGCCTTGAATGGCAACAAGATGTGTAGAAGTGCACTGCACATGTGCAGAAGCACTCAATCGCGTCATGCACACACAGAAGGGCGCCTCCAGTTTTTGAGATGCGGTTGGGCCTCCGGAACGGATCCCGTTCGTAACCGGAGGTACCACTGTATATGGTTGTTAGTGGCCACAAAGCTTTGGTAATAAAGCATGGTCTGAAATATATACCATGCACAATACAAAATAAACATTCATCTGGGCATTTTATCAAACTTTTAAAACAAAACTTTTGCCCCGAAGTTTCGGTTCCCAGAAGAAAGGCCTTTTCTGAACAGGTACAAATCAGCATGGTTTGCTGCTGTTGTTTTTCTGCTTGGCAAAAGTGCAGCAATACTCGGGGCGAAAAAACTTTGATGTTTTGGGCTTCAGTGATGACAGTCAGCGCAAATCGACAGCTGTGTACTGAGCACTTAGAGGCGACCAAGCTTAGTGACAATGACAACAACACCAAAAAACAGATTATTATTATTATTTTTTTAAAAAATTCCTTCTTCTCCAGCTGAGCAAAGCAGTTTGGCTATACTTGTTCCATCTCTTGATTCCCAACCCCCTCCAGGCTCTTTTGTAAGATTTCCATAAAGCACTAACCCAGCAGGTATAAAACAGCATTGTTATACAAAGGAAGGTAGGTAACGAAACATTTGGCAGCCAGTAACATTTACCCATTATATCTTCTCTTCCTAATGCTTCCTCACTCTATTAGCCAGCCCCCTGCCAGTTGCAAGCTTTTAGTTGATCACCTTTAAAATTCCGCGAGAAACAAGCTTCAACGTTGCCATTCAAGGCAGAATGAATGCAAGGAGATTTATTTCTGCCTTGAATGGCAACTGTTACAGCTCGTTTCTCGCAGAATTTCAAAAGATGAGTTCATATGATTATTCAAAGCAGTGCACTTTTTTTTTTCAGCCTGTGTGTACCGGAGTGCAGTTCCAACACCTCGCAGGTAGATGCCATCGCAGGCTGTCGGTTCCCCTGCCCGCTTGTTCCCTTTACACACTTTTGAGAAGCTCCAAACGAACATTTCGAGTCAAAACAGAAGCTGGCCAGCATGAGTGAGTATACACTTTTTTAGATCGATGACTCCACCTAGCTCCTAGCCACTCCTAGCTGCAATGGGTCAATCTATTGGGCCGGGCCAATTTGTTTTTCCTGTTCTTCAATCTGTCTCCTGTGTAGCAGCAGTGGGCTTTAAACTTTCCAGTTAGGCCTCTACCCTTGCACATTTGCATGTTTACAGGAGGACCCTTCTGAGCTGCCCTAGCCATCCTCCTGAAACTAAGAGAATGAAGGATGTGGGGAAGCATTTATTTGACCTTCACCAGAACCAGTGGTGACCCCAAACTATCTAGCGAGACAGCTTGCCATAGTCTTTAGCACCTCCACAAGTGGTGAACGTGAACGTGGCTGTTGTCAAACTGGCATGTGTTCAGGCAGGGCCGTCTCTAGGCCTGGGCTGGATGGCGCAATGCGCCAAGGTGCCTAGCCACCAGGAGCGCTGCTGCGCCCACCAGACAGCTGATGTCTGAGCCCGCCGAGCTGTTGTCGCCTGTGGGAGCGGAGGCGGGAGCGGTTCCCGAGGGGCCTCCTCCACATCTGGTGCCCGCCGCCTCACCACCACCAGTCCCAGTGCACAGGCAGTGGCGTGGCAACCGGCTCCTGCTCCTTGGGCCGCTGGGAGTGCAGCGAGAGAGCGCAGCCGAAGGCAGCGGTGGACAGGTCAGCCAGCCGAGGAACAAGTGGCACACTGTGGGACCCGGAATTCACCGCTCATGCTTGTTTCCTCTGCTGCGGATGGCGGCCGCTGGGCCACACGGCTTCCGGGCCGGGGAGCTGGCGGGAGCTGGGGAGCTGCCCACGCCCTGGCTGGGGCGGAGAGGGGTCAGCAGCATGACCTGGGCTGGCAGCACGACACTGCACAGCAGGTGAGGGGCGGCGGGAAACCTGGGCTGGTGGCACTGGGGACCCTGAGCCTGGGCGAGAGAGAGCAGCTTTGGGAAAGGGAGGGTGCCAGAGGGACCTTTGTGCCACGGTGCTGGATTTGCTTAAGACGGCCCTGTGTTCAGGGCTGCCCCGAGTCGCCTGACGACTGACTGTAACAACTTCACGGTGAGTTCCGCCGCCTATTTTTCTTGGGGGGGGGAATCACTGATTCACAGTATGATCTGAATGTCAGGATTAGCCCACGTTGCCTACTTTGAAAGGAGTAGCCAACTTTCTTTAATGTCTTTTCTAGCACAATGTGTGCAGTTGATAACGACTAGGGAGGGCACTCCTGATTCTACCAACAAACCAACAAAGCCACAAAGCCACAAACAGAGAGTAACAGAGCAGCTCCATGTTTAACAACAACTTAGTTGTCAAAACATGGAATTGCTCTGGCGTTGCTTTTGCAATGTCTGGAAGTGCTTCCTTGTTGACATACACACAAAAGGCTACTTAATTTGCCCAGGGATTTCCCTTCACGTCTTGTTCGGAGCTATTGCTCAGAAACTACTGACTCTTCCCCTATAAAGGAACAAGTGCTTTTAGACATCAGTTACAAAATTGGCCTTGAGCATAGATGTACATGTCAAGAGATCCTTCCAGCTGCAGGAACAAGTTAGATATACATAGGACTGCCAACCAACAATTTTTTTTCCTCAAAAAAACAAACTTGGTTCGGTTATTTTGCTGTCAAGACTACATGCTATTTTTCTTCCTTTAGCTGCACAACTTAGGTGAAAATAAGTTTTTGCACTGAGTTCTTCCACCACATACTAGACTTTGTTTTATTTCAAGATCTGGAAATTTTGAATACGCAGATTTGGGGCATTATAGCTTTAGTCTGGGTGGAAGAATCAAATCATTGGATTGTATCCAACACCAGTCCCACTCGGAGCAGAGTCACTGAAAGAAATGGGCACGACTACCTTAGGTTGCAATCCTAAACTATGGTCAATGGATCCTGTGCCAGTTCTGACCCACCCTTTGTCATCTCTCAAACATTATATTTTTGGGGGTTCTTGCTGGCTATGGTGGAAGAGATGCATTCAGTGATAGCTCCCACCCATTCACTGGGGTTCATGTTAGGGTGCTCCTCACCAGTGAAGCCTGGAAAGGCTGACAAGGGATTGCTGTGCCTGGTACATTTATTTATGACTTTGTTGGAGACAACCCATGACTTCTAGCCCTGTGCTGTCAGAGCTAGCATAGCTTTTCAGCTAGTCTGCTGCTTCCCTCATTCCTGTGTATAATTCTTGATGACATACAATCATAGAGTTGGAAGAGACCACAAGGGCAATCCAGTCCAACCCCCCTGCCAAGCAGGAAACACCATCAAAGCATTCCTGACAGATGGCTATCAAGCCTCCGCTTAAAGACCTCCAAAGAAGGAGACTCCACCACACTCCTTGGCAGCAAATTCCACTGTCGAACAGCTCTTACTGTCAGGAAGTTCTTCCTAATGTTTAGGTGGAATATTCTTTCTTGTAGCTTGAATCCATTGCTCCGTGTCTGCTTCTCTGGAGCAGCAGAAAACAACCTTTCACCCTCTTTCATATGACATCCTTTTATATATTTGAACATGGCTATCATATCACCCCTTAATCTTCTCTTCTCCAGGCTAAACATACCCAGCTCCCTAAGCCGTTCCTCATAAGGCATCGTTTCCAGGCCTTTGACCATTTTGGTTGCCCTCCTCAGGACACGTTCCAGCTTGTCAGTATCCTTCTTGAAATGTGGTGCCCAGAACTGGACACAGTACTCCAGGTGAGGTCTGACCAGAGCAGAATACAGTGGGACTATTACTTTCCTTGATCTAGATGCTATACTCCTATTGATGCAGCCCAGAATTGCATTGGCTTTTTTAGCTGCTGCATCACACTGTTGACTCATGTCAAGTTTGTGGTTTACCAAGATTCCTAGATCCTTTTCACATGTACTGCTCTCAAGCCATTGATAGACATTTGAGAGTAGGGAATGTAGGGAATGCCTGAACAGCTAACATCCCAAATATCTGACTATTTACTACAAGTAGATTCCAGGGAGTTCCACAGACCTAAGTCTCAAGTAAAAATGCATAGGATTATGTGCAAGGTACTGGCTCTGTTCCCCAGCACAATAATATTCTAGCCTTTCTGGTGCTGGCAGAGGCACAGACTACTAGGGCATACAGTGACAGAAAGACATCAAGTCTGATGCCATTGCCTATCCATTCACCATTGACCTGGTGTGCTGCATTATCAGGAGAAGAGGATGCTATTTCGTTCATTCAGTGGGTTTATTGTGCTAGCCAAAGATCATGACAATTATAATGTAGAAAATACAAACATAGTAATAATATAAAAAGAAGAAAAATCAGACATGCAGTGAGCTAACTCTGATTAAACATGAGACTCTCCAAAACCATTTATAGTAATACTATCTAACTCTCTCTAAACTTTTTTTTTTTTTGCAGTCAGTGCAAAAGAACTACCTTATGCGTAACAAAGCTGCTAGTGTAACTCAAAAGAAACTGAACTGTTTCTACGAAGGTATTCCTGCTTCCATATGTCAACCAAGGTTTCAAAAATCTCTCTTGGATAACTTTATAAAGGGCAGATTAACAGTGAATAATATCTTACACCTGATATTGGCCACAAATATAGAATCAGCAGGCATTCTTGTTATAGTGACTGTTGAGGACTGCAGTTTGGCATCACTTGAAATCACAGCTCAATAAAAGCATTTCGTAAGGAAATAGGCATGGGTTGCATTAGATAACTAGCTCTAAAATCTCTGTTTTCAAAAGTGAATATCACAGAGAATTTTTGGAGTTCCTAATTTGCTGCAAGTACCTTCTGGAGTCTTCTTCTTCTTCTTTTTACAGCAGTCCCTTAAATTGTCTCTTGTCCAGGCCCAAGGCAACATTCAGCTCTGGGAAATAATAACTATCTAAAAGATTTTGAAGAACTGATTTCCAAAATTTGTTGTTACCCATTCCATAAAGCACGATGCAGGAAATCCATCAGTTGACAGAGTTGCAATTTGTCTGATGTAAATAACTGAGCTCACACTTCACTGATTGCCAACCAGATTCTGTGGAAATTCCTGATGGGAGTGAATAAAGTTTTCAGGAACAAAATATTATGCACAATTTCCAAGCTTTAATGAAACTGGTCAGATTTCCAAATTTCAACATTGTAGCGCATCTGAGTGATCACTTTGCTATGGAAAAACTTTAGGGTGGATTCAATCAGGTGTCCTCCCTTGTTATTAAAAAAAACCAAAACTCCATAAATGTTCCTATAGTTTTCTGTGATTTAGTGTGGAAACAAAGCACTTTCTCAATATACTATTTCATTGAAAGAGATTCTCCGAACAGAACACCCAAATATTTAAATGAATGAGCTTATTCTATAACTTACTGATCGAAAATACGTTTATACCTAGGGCTGTGTCTGCCAAAAAATAACAATCTTAGTATTGGAATTATTTTTAGATAAACTTCTGCTATCAGTATGTGCTAAATACATCCAAAGAACCCAAGGAGGAGAGAAAGATAAGCACCAGATCATATGCTTGGGTTAGTTGCGGTTGTGTACAGTAAGCTCTCCAGGTCTACCTGGAAATAGGATGCAGGAATATGTGACATCATCGTTGTCGTCATCGTTTAACCACCCTTCACCCTAAGGTTCCAGGGTGGGTTAGAATATAGTTAGACCTTTGCTGTGATCCAGCAGAACTCTACTGATGTTCTTAGGGAGATCTCAGTGAGCACACAGAGGCCAATGAGTGGGCTGAATTAATACCACCCCCATCTTTGTGAAGATATTTTCACCGTTCTCAATATTTTCTTGTAGGCTTAGCCATTGATATCATACCTTTTAGTTCTATCGTAAACCTAAGTTGGCTTTCCACCTACATAACACACTAAAAGTGATCAGGAAAAATTGATTTGGTGGTTCATCAAGGGCTTGATACACCTGGTTATTATTTTTGCCTCCCTGCTGTGAGCCAAAGAAATAGAGGGACTGACAAACAGACAGAAGGTGCCAATGCATGATCAACATGCTGGGATGGTTCACAAGCTTTGCAGGCTTGCTTGCTCTGGACATTCCAGTAGTCAACAGTCCAAAGTTATTGTTAAAGAACATAAAAGGGGAAATGTTAAGGCTAGGGCTGCCAGACTCAATAGATGACAGGACTTCTGTGCCTTTAATTGCCCTGCTCTCATTTGAGTCCGGAAACCTTATAGAGAAACCAGCAGACCCTTTGCTGGGAAATTAAGCAAAGGGTCTGCTGGTTTCTCTTTAAGGTTTCCAGACTCAAAAGAGAGCAGGGCAATTAAAGGCACAGATGTCCTGTCCTCTATTGAGTCTGGCAACCCTAGTTAAGGCTCAGAATATGAGAGCTGAATATTAGAAGATGGTGGTGGTATGCAGCCTGGTCCCAATCCAACAAGAAGTTCAAGACCCACCAGAAGCTTAAATCCTGAGATTAGGAGATTAGGAAGGTAGTAAACATTTTGGAGACAACTCAGGTCATAGCTTTGGTAGAAAACAGACTTTGTTTAAGGCTACAAGTTCAAATCCTGACACTTCAATTAAGGATCTCAGGTTGCAAGGTTGGGAAAACGTCTGCCTAGAATTTAGAAGGAATCACTGGATGAACCACATGCCAGCTTCAAAAGTAATTCTTTTTTAGAATTATTATTATTATTATTATTATTATTATTATTATTATTATTATTTTCAACAGAGTTCCACAATACTGAATAAATAAATTGATTCTACTGGAAGAAAGAGCCCATATTCTGGGCAGGAGGCCAACATAATATTTCCCTGCGCCTTAGAAAAATCCAGCACTCAACATTTGCAGAGCAAGAAACAAAAGCAGACAGTACACTAGATGAGCCAAGGCTTCAAACCAGTAGATATTACCTCTGAGACAGAGAGGATGCTCAACTATGCTGGGAGACAAAACCAAAAAGATAAGCAAGGAAAGGAAATGTCAGACCAAATACAACTACAGGTTGAAAACACAGATAGCCTTGAGACACAGGCCAAAAGAGTAGCTGGGGAGTGGAAATAAAGTTCTTCATATCAGCTCTTCGAAGCTATGCCAATAATGTCAATTGTATCCCACAAGAGAGCTTTGCATTAAACTAGCAGAGCCCTTCCGCAGAAAATGTTGTCTGTAAGAGTTCACAGGAGATGCTCTCTCTCTCTCTCTCTCTCTCTCTCTCTCTCTCTCTCTCTCTCTATATATATATATATATATATATATATATATATATATATATATATCAGAATTCATTTGTGCCAAAGTGATAAAGGTCTGAAGGTCAGGGACCAAATGTACAACTAACTATCCAGAGGGGCTATCCAAAGGTGTGTCACATCAACCAGGCTGCTGGGCAGGATCTCAAAGGGCACTGTGTTACACCTGCCTAGCAATAGAAATAATACCAGTAGATAGGGTATAATGAAGGAAAATCTATGCATACCACCCAAATCCTAATCACTGATCTCAGCCTTGGGCCAGCATTCCATTATCAGCAGTTATTAAAAGAGGCTTTTCGTACCATTGCTAGAAAACTGCCTTATATTACCTGCTTAGTTATATCAGCACTAGCAGTCAGAGGCTCTCCAGGATAACAAGTAGGGGTCTCTCTCGCAGTTCTACCAGGAGTTGTTGAGGACTGAACCTGGAGCCTTCTACAGGCAGAGCAGATGTTCTACCTGTGTCTTTCCCCCTTAAGGGTTGCGGCTCATAAATAAATCCATAAGAGGTGGAGTTCTTAAGTTTTTAGTTTTTGTAATGAAAATGAGTTCTTTGGTGCAAACAGTGTTTTGACTGATGGTGTTTGGAAGGGGTACTTGAAGTTGAATTAAATAGGACAGGGAAATTGACGAATCAAAGAAATGATCTGAAGGCTTCATTGGAGCCTCATATGGAAAACATATAGCTTAATGATATATTTGAACTGAAGATGATTGAAACTGTGTGTCCTTAAAGCTGAACCAGATAGGTCAAGGAAATGTACTGATCAAAGAAATAGTCAGGGCTTCATTAAATGCTCATGTAAAGAACATACAACTTGTTAATATATATATATGGAATGTACAACATTAAAAGAAGTGAAAGTATGTATTCTTTTCTCAAATAAGCAAACATTAGCCGTGCCTGGATTAAAGCTATAACTGCTCTAGCGTAACTGAAATATTAGTCCCACAGTTGTCATGGGTACTTCTGTTCCATCAGGATCTGGCATGAGTTGGCAGCAGCAGGTAGAAAAGGAAGAAGAGGAGGAAGAGGAGGAGGAGAAGAAGAAGAAGAAGAAGAAGAAGCAGCAAGGAGGCTTGAAGACTGCCACCCAGGGATAGAGGTTCTTCCCTTGTGAATCTAGATGTTAGAGAGGGAGAAGAAGATCTGTCATCCTTCCTGAGGAGCACAGAGTCTCATTTGAGAGGGGGGTGGGACTCTGACAAGCCAGAGGAGCGTCTAAGCAGAAAGAGGTGGCAGAGGATATGGACTCAGAGTATCAGGACACAGTGTTGTCACTGAGAACAAGACCTCTGAAGTTGGGATCAGATGCACCAACCCAGATGGAGTGCATGTGCAACTGGCATAGAATCAAAGAATTGTTGAGTTGGAAGGAATCCTAAGAACCATCTAGTTTGATCCCTTGCAGTGCATGTATCACAGCTAAGGAACCTCTGACAGATGGTCATACAGCCTCCTTCAACAACAACAACAACAACAATTTTTTTTATAACCCGCCCTTCCCAGTCAAGACTGGGCTCAGGGTGACTAACAACAAGAATATCAAAAAAAGCATAAAAGAAACAATTCAATTGAAATGCAGATTAAATACAATGTTAAAATTCAATTTTAAAATTAGGAATCTACAAGTGCAACCTCATTTAAATATCTGTAGGATAAAGCCTTAGGGGAGGGTAACACCGGGGTCAGACTGAGTCAGTCCAAAGGCCAAGCGGAACAGCTCCGTCTTGCAGGCCCAACGAAAAGATGACAACTCCCACTGAGCCCTAGTCTCCTGAGAGAGAGCATTCCACCAGGTCAGGGCTGGTACTGAGAAGGCCCTGGTCCTGGTCGAGGCCAGTCTAACAACCTTGTGACTTGGGATCTCCAGTATGTTATTATTTGTGGACCTTAATGTCCTCTGTGGGGCATACCGGGAGAGGCGGTCCCTTAGGTACAAGGGTCCTAAGCCGCATAAGGCTTTAAAGGTCACAACCAGCACCTTAAACCTGACCCTGTACTCCACTGGGAGCCAGCGCAGCTGGTAAAGCACTGGATGAATGTGATCTCACGGCGAGGACCCCGTAAGGAGTCTCGCCATGGCATTCTGCACCCGCTGAAGTTTATGGGTCAGTTTCAAGGGCAGCCCCGCATAGAGCGAGTTGCAATAATCAAGCCTAGAGGTGGACCATCACATGGATCACTGTGGCCAGGTCAGGCTGAGAAAGGTAGGGGACCAACTGCTTAATGCAGTGGAGATGGGAAAAGGCCACCTTGGCTGTGATTGCAACCTGCGCCTCCATGGAAAGGGAGGCATCCAAGGTTACACCCAAGCTCTTGACAGAAGGGGCTGACACTAATTGAGCCCCAGCGAAAGATGGAAGTTGCCCCCACCCCACCCCATGTCATCCCAACCCAACCAGAGGACCTCTGTCTTCGAAGGATTTAGCTTCAGCCGACTCCCACGTAGCCACAGCTTCCAGCGTGTCCGATTAGTCAGAATCTTCTTTCTGGTAATTTGATCCCATTGGTTTGGGTCCTGTCCTCTGAAGCAGCAGAAAACAAGCTTGCTCCATCTTCTATATGACAGTCCTTCAGATTTTTCAAGAGGGCTATCATGTCACCAATCAGCCTTCTCTTCTACAGGCTAAACATATTCAACTCCCTCCAATGTTCCTCATAAGGCTTGGTTTCCAGACCCTTTATCATCTTGGCTTCTCTCCTCTGCACACATTCCAGCTTCTCAATAACCTTCTTAAACTGTGGTGCTCAGAACTGGACACAGTACTCCAGATGTGGTCTGATCAAGACAGAATAGGGGAGTACTATTCCGTCCCTCTCTTATCAGGTGACAGAGCTCCACAAGTGCATTCACCCCAACTAATCTTTAAAAGCTTAGCAGGGGTTGTATGGCAACAGTTGGATCCTATACTTGCAGCTGAGCCTATATACTTCTTAGTCTGAATAAAGATTTCTTTTTTGCTTTGAAGTGAGAACCGCTGTCTTTGTGTTTTGAGACTGGAGCATGAAAATAGTAGTCAAATTCCACATAGATGCATTGTGAAATTGATGATCAAGACTGGACTATGAAAGCAATGACTAAGTGCTGTTGAGAAACTTTAGGAAGAATTCAAGACATTTAAAATTCAAGCCATTTAAAAAATATTACCCCTGCAGTAACAATTCAAATGGTCTGGGGTCTGCTTAAGGCTTTTAGCAGAGTTAGTTTAATAAGAGAAGCAGCTGCAATAAAATGAGGGAGAAGAAAACTATTCTCAAGAAATTTTTACATTTCAAACCTAATATAAATGTACTAATTCTGAAGATGTATATGGGAAATTACTTGAAGCTGAACATTAACTAGAACAGTGGGGAACCCAGATAGTTCAACAAGCTAAACTTACCTAAAATGTGCATGTTATGAAAGAGGGATTTAAAAAATGGCCCTCCGTTGGCATGCAGGCTGCAAACATGCAAGGCCTAAAGCCATAGATCAAAAAAATTGTTGCAGAGCGTTGAGAATTTTGGTCAACTAGTCTTGAAATGTGTCCAAGCTATATTGCAAAGTACTTTTTCAATGAAAAAAAGCATGTATGTGTTACTCATGTGTAGTGCATTAGTGTGCAGAGGGAGCAACTCTTACCTGGGTTGCTTCTTTGGCAGCGGTTGGGCAGGGTGCTCCCCCCGTGTAATGGGTGGGGCAGCCCTGAGAGTGACATCTCCAGCTTACCCACCACCACCCTACCTAACGCAAGTCAAGCATTTACCAGCTTCCATGCCTTCCAGGTGGAGTGTTGCAGACAATTCTCAACAACTTAAGGGAACAATTAATATGCACAAGAACTTGGCGTAAATTAAGCCAGCACAAAGTTACGCCAGATCCAAACCCCAGTTAGCAGTGGGGCTGCTACTGCTCTGAGGGGGAAAACAAGCATTTAAAATAGTGCTTTATTGCCAGCTTGCCAGATCACATGACCAAGTGGAACAGGCTTAGGATCCATCCTAGGTTTCCCCTCTCTGGTCCTTTCCCCCCACTATGCCCCCAGAATACCCCCTTTTCGGGATTTAGGCCAGTTTCAGATCCACTGAGTTCAACCAATTGGGTTCTGGCTAAGCTAGGAGTGGAGAAATGTTGGCATATATCTGGATGAACCAAAGATGAAGGAGTTAAGCTATCATAGCTTGACAGTACTGGGAATCTCCTGGCTCAGCTGGACAGCTACTGGATCCTAACCAGCTAGTTCCAATGGATCTTGCTATAGAATTACTCCCTATACTCCCTAAAGCCATCAAAATATTTTGTGTATTTTCATTGATGTGTGTGTGTGTGTGTGTGTGTGTGTGTGAATTATGGTGCTGGAGGAGACTCTTGATAGTCCCATAGACTGCAAGAAGATCAAACCTATCCATTCTGAAGGAAATAAGCCCTGAGTGCTCACTGGAAGGACAGATCCTGAAGCTGAGGCTGCAATACTTTGGCCACCTCTTGAGAAGAGAAGACTCCCTGGAAAAGACCCTGATGCTGGGAAAGACTGAGGGCACCAGGAGAAGGGGTCGACAGAGGACGAGATGGTTGGACAGTGTTCTCGAAGCTACGAACATGAGTTTAACCAAACTGCAGGAGGCAGTGGAAGACAGAAGTGCCTGGCGTGCGTGCTATGGTCCATGGGGTCACAAAGAGTCGGACACGACTAAACAACAACAAATATATATATATATACACATACATACATACATACATACATACATACATACATACATACATACAGTGGTAACTCAGGTTACAAACGCTTCAGGTTACAGACTCTGCTAACCCAGAAATAGTACCTCGGGTTAAAAACTTTGCTTCAGGGTGAGAACAGAAATTGTGCTCCGGCGGCGCGGCAGCAGCAGGAGGCCCCATTAGTTAAAGTGGTGCTTAAGGTTAAGAACAGTTTCAGGTTAAGAACGGACCTCCGGAACGAATTAAGTTCTTAACCAGAGGTACCTCTCTCTCTCTCTCTCTCTCTCTCTCTCTCTCTGTGTGTGTGTGTGTGTGTGCGCGCGCGCGTTCATTCAAAGAGTGATCTGGGACGTGGGTGGCACTGTGGTCTAAACCACAGAGCCTAGGGCTTGCCAATCAGAAGGTCGGCGGTTCGAATCCCCACAACAGGGTGAGCTCCCATTGCTCGGTCCCAGCTCCTGCCCACCTAGCAGTTTGAAAGCATGTAGATAAATAGGTACCGCTCCGGCGGGAAGATAAACGGTGTTTCCGTGCGCTGCTCTGGTTTGCCAGAAATGGCTTAGTCATGCTGGCCACATGACCTGGAAGCTGTCTGTGGAATTACATTTAGAAACATAAATTGAAATGTGAACTTTTGTGCGGATTTAAAAGAAATGGCAGATCAATGTGGAAAGAGGACCCAAGAGATCTATGTGAAACTGACACAGAAACAACAGAATGATTTGCCTATGTATGTGAAAAATACTCCCCTATCAGAGGTTGGCTTTGATGCCAGCATTTTGATTCACTGGTTGGAGAATTAGTTCAGCTATTCAATACCACACCTGATCCATGGAAGGAAGCTAGAAACAGTCTACTGTAATATCAAACATGGAAGAACATTACTTTAAAGATCCTCTCATTCCATTTCCTTCCTTAATGAGAATTGCAACATTTTTAAACATCCCTCAAACACTCAATAGATTTTTTGGACGTTATGCAAAAGAAGATCAGCCGTCCCGCCAAAAAGCTGACAACATGCAAAGAGCTCTCCGCTTAGTTTGTTACTGTGTAAATGATGTTTCATGCACACACACACACACACAAACACGCCTCTGGCAATTCTTTCCTTAGATGCTAAGAAGACTTTCAACTGCCTAGAGGGAAGTTTTCTTCTTGAAATGTTGAAAGTTATGCAACGGAGACCATGTTCCTTTAGGGCAATCAAAGCCATTTATAAAAATTCTAAAGCACATATCAAGGTAAATAATTTTAGATCTGAGGGTTTTCCAATTCAAAGGGGAACCAAACTGCCTCTTTCTCTCCTCCTCTTTGCTCTGCCATTTGCAGAAACTCTCCAGCAAAAAAAGTACCAAGACAGAGAAATACCCTTTCCATTTTGTGCAGGTCAGGTGTGGATCACTTGCATTAGCAAAGGATTAGCACCTTTGCTAATGACACACAGGGCCGTCTCAAGCAGGTCGGGTGCCCTGGCGCTGAGGTGTGGAGATCGCTCTGGCGCCCTCGCCCTCGCAACGCACAGCACGGCTTCCGTGCGGCTTCGTTGTGCAGCGCCCCCCCCTCTGGCCCGGCGCCCTGGCACCCCGCGCCACCGGGACTACACCTAGAGCCGGGCCTGATGTCACACACACTTTCATCAACTGAAACTTCTTTGCAAGCAGTGGAAACCCAAGTGTATTGCTATTTCCGGGTTTAAAGTTCATTACAGAAACCAGAACTAGCTTTGCTTGACATGTTCTCATTCTGTTGTCAACAATTTTAAAAACTGTTACTTTTGACCAACGCCTTCCATCAAAGTGGATTTATTTGGAGGTGTTGGTTACAGTTTACAGTATCCTTTAAAAGACAAATGCATTATGTTCAAGGTTTTTTTTTTAAAAAAAGTTTTAGAATGGTGAATCAAACTAACTCTCTCGGAGCACTCACAATCACAATTACAACCAAAAATGTTTTTCATCCATTTCCCTTACTTGTCCCACTAACTTATCTCACATCCTTACCTGGGAGTAAGCCCACTACAAGACTTGCTTCCAAGAATGATTAAGCCTTAGCTGCATAAATACTGGAAAGACAGTCACATATGAAATAAAAAAAAGAGCAAAAGCAGATGGTGGCAGCAATCTACAGTATATTGCTCATGCAGCAGTTTAGGATCTTGTTATATGGTGGCGCTGTGGGTTAAACCACAGAGCCTAGAGCTTGCCGATCAGAAGGTCGGCGGTTCGAATCCCTGCAACGGGGTGAGCTCCTGTTGCTCGGTCCCAGCTCCTGCCAACCTAGCAGTTCGAAAGCACCTCAAAGTGCAAGTAGATAAATAGGTACCGCTACAGCGGGAAGGTAAATGGTGTTTCCGTGCGCTGCTCTGGTTCGCCAGAAGCGGCATTGTCATGCTGGCCACATGACCTGGAAGCTGTACGCCGGCTCTCTTGCCCAATAACGCGAAATGAGCGCCGCAACCCCAGAGTCGGTGATGACTTGACCTAATGGTCAGGGGTCCCTTTACCTTTACCTATATAAAAATGAGGTCTTTCTATTACATGCTAGTGTATAGACCACTCCTACCATGGTGAGACATATTACTGAATTCTACTTCAATCTTTACTGGGGTGGGGTAATGATATAATAATAATTTATTATTTATACCCCACCCATCTGGCTGGGTTTCTCCAGTCACTCTGGGCAGCTCCTGTAAGGGGGACTCCCTACAGGGAGCCAGCCCCCATCATCCTAATGTCCATCTCATCAAGTACAGAGAGCACCAGTGCTTCTGAAGCAGCCAGAGGGGGAGGAGGAGACTCGGAGAGGGAGAGAAATCAGAGTGAGGAACAATGGGAAAGCTCGGAGGCGGAGGGATGCAGGCAAATGCTTGGGAACACTGCAGAGCCAGGGAACCGACTGCTGAGGGAGGGCATCACTCCTTCCGGCGCCAAAAATGAGGAGAGCACCGCAACGCAGGTCAAGGGGGCGCTGTTTTGGGGTGCCCAGACTACTTTGCTGGCGTAGGAACAGACATATGCCGTTGCCGGATTCTGATTCGGGATGAGAGGTCATGTTTTAAGCTGTCTCTACACTGTAAATAATTAGCACAATAAACGCCTTTGAAGACAAACTGGACTCAAGCGGAGTTACTCTGGAGTAGCCACGATGACCCTCTGACAGCTCCCAACAGAGTATTAAAAACAGAATCAAATGTTAAAAACTTCCCTAAACAGGTCTGCCTTCAGATGTCTTCTAAAAGTCATATAATTGTTTATTTCCTTGACATCTGATGGGAGGACATTCCACAGGGCAGGTGCCACCACTGAGAAGGCCCTCTGCCTGGTTCTCTGTAGATTCATTTCTCCCAGTGAGAGAACTGCCAGAAGGCCGCCAGAGCTGGATCTCAGTGTCCGGGCTGAACGATGGGGGTGGAGACGCTCCTTCAGGTATACTGGAAATAAGCAAAGGCATAAATGGTCCTTTCCCCATCTCTGGTGCTCTTTTCCACAGATCCAGCGGTTCTGGATGTGCTATATATTCAAGATATCACTAATTATATTATTCCACTGGGTTATTATTATTATTATTATTATTAGTAGTAGTAGTAGTAGTACCGGTAGTAGTAGTAGTAGTAGTAGTAGTAGTAGTAGTAGTAAGCCATGTATGAAACCATTTCACTGCCATGAGTTATTTCTCACTGCTGCTGAATTGCAAAGTGTATCAAAATGGGATCTCCATCAACTGGTTTCGACAAGCACATCATGTTAATAAGCAATCTTACATCTCCAGTTAATGACAATTTGAACATTGGCTATCATTTCATTTCATTTCATTTCCTGAAGCAGATACAAGTAATATTTTGAATCAGTGAAAATTCACTTTGTTGCTTTTAATTAACTCTTTCCCTATGTCTTTTGTTAAGTTGTTACTCCACGTGCCCATTTATTGTGTTGTATGCTTTATGAGTGTTTTTGATATATTCTATTGATATTGAATCTGCTCGGAACTATTTGTTTCCATATATTTACTTATTTTTTTAACAAAACAAAGAGTTTTATATACGTACGATATCTATGCCTGCCTGAGTCCATACATTTTATGAAACCAGTATCAGTGTAGCCCCAAAACATATGCAAACGGCGACAATCATTTCACAGTATGGAAAATAAATGTTTACAAGTGGAACCTAATAAAGGAAAACATTGTATTCTCCTATTTTCTTTCAATTTTCTTTCTTTTCATTCTTTAATGAGCTATTAAAAACCCTGGTTGCAAGTACCAACTCGTTGTTCTTGGGTTTTTTAAGGCTATTTCCCAAAGCTAAATATTTATGAAGTGATTAGCAGAACATCAGAGTTTAGCAGAGAGTACACAAAATTACTATGTTTTACTAAGATTGGAGAGATTCTGTTTTGTATTATAAAATAATTATGTTTAGGTTCCCAAACAGCTTTCATCTTCAAGGAGATCTGACTAAGCAAATTGCTGATATCAGGCCATAAAAAACATTTAATTATTTCATTCACACTTTTAAGACACAAACTGCAGCAAAACGCTTACTCTAAGCAAGTGGGTGGATATCAATATCCCACTTGTATAACCAATCCAGAATTAGGCGTTCAAAGGCGTAGAGAGGATAGAAGCAAACACCATGAAAATATAAGAATTGTAACAGAATGCAATTGTAACTTTGGCCACCTCACGAGAAGACTCCCTGGAAAAGACCCTGATGTTGGGAAAAAGTGAGGGCACTAGGAGAAGGGAATGACAGAGGACAAGATGGCTGGACAGTGTTCTTGAAGCTACCAACATGAGTCTGACCAAACTGTGGGAGGCAGTGGAAGACAGGAGTGCCTGGCGTGCTCTGGTCCATGGGGTCACGAAGAGTAGGATATGACTAAATGACTCTACAACAACAGAATGCTAGGACCTAAGGGGCTGGAAAATTAGGAGGCAAGCCCTCCTGCATGCCCTGGTGGCATTGTCATCACAGAGGGGGTCTGAGAGGGCTGATGGCATGGCGGTTGCTGTAGCCAAAACCAGAGCTATATTTTCCTCTCACCTTGGCAACAAAGCACAACCTTGACACATTTACTGATTTGACCTAGTTCACTATAGAAACATGGAGATCCTGAATCTATGGACGAAGACCTCTTTGTAGTCTTACACATTTGCATGCCATCCAACATTTATCCAATTAAAGGGATGTCTTCCTCCTCCTCCTCCTCCTCCTCCTCCTCCTCCTCCTCCTCTTCTTCTTCTTCTTCTTCTTCTTCTTCTTCTTCTTCTTCTTCTTCTTCTTCTTCTTCTTCCTCCTCCTCCTCCTCCTCCTCCTCCTCCTCCTCTTCTTCTTCTTCTTCTTCTTCTTCTTCTTCTTCTTCTTCTTCTTCTTCTTCTTCTTCTTCTTCTTCTTCTTCTTCACCTGCCCATCTGATTGAGTTGCCCCAGCCACTCGAGGTGGTTTCCAACATATATAAAAACACAATAAAACATTAAAGTTCCCTATATAGGGCTGCCTTCAGATGTCTTCTAAATGTTGTATATATCCTTGGCTCAGAGGTCACATCGCTCCATACCCTCCAACATTTCTCCACTGAAAATAGGGATGTCCTGTTTTCTCTCAGACCCTCCAAGTTCCTATTCTCCAGGGATGTCCCTGATTTAGAGAAGCCATCCCGGTTTCTGATTTAATTTCATTGGGAGCAGACTCCCCAAGTGTCCCTATTTTCCAGGGACAGTCCCGGATATACAGAAGGCATCCCGGTTTCAGATTTGACCCCGGAATGTCCCACTTTCCCTTACGACGTCCCTATATTCATTGGAGAAATGTTGGATGGTATGGTAGGATGTCCCTGTTTTCATTGGAGAAATGTTGGAGGGTATGGAATTATCCAACCCCTGAGCCATCTGAAGGCAATCCTGTATAGGGAATGTAAGGTAAAGGTAGGTCCATTAGGTCCAGTCGTGACCGACTCTGGGGTTGCGCGCTCATCTCGCATTATTGGCCGAGGGAGCCAGCATATAGCTTCCAGGTCATGTGGCCAGCATGACAAAGCTGCTTCTGGAGAACCAGAGCAGCACATGGAAACGCCGTTTACCTTCCCGCTGTAGCAGTTCCTATTTATCTACTTGCACTTTGACATGCTTTCGAACTGCTAGGTTGGCAGGAGCTGGGACCAAGCAACGGGAGCTCACCCCGTCACAGGGATTCGAACCGTCGACCTTCTGATCAGCAAGCCCTAGGCTCAGTGGTTTAACCACAGCGCCACCTGGATCCCGATAGGGAATGTAGTGGGTTTTTTAAAAAAAAGTTTAATTTTTTTTTGTTTTTTTAGATATGTTGGAAGCTGCCCAGAGTATTTGGGGAACCCAATAAGGTGTGTGAGGTATAAACAGTAAAACTATTATTATGGAATGGGACACCCTATTTTCATAGGAGAAATGTTGGAGGACATGGCTTCCAACATTTCTCCGATGAAAATAAGGGTGTCCAAAGGAAAAGCTGGACATTCGAGGATCAAATCTGTAACTGATATGGCTTTGGTAAATCCAGGACTGTCCCTGGAAAATAGGGGCACTTGGTTAGTCAGCATTTGGCTGCATCAAATTGTGAGCACATAGTGTGATGGCTGTATATATAAGCCCCATGTGAAAGCTCAAGCTTATTGACACAGCACATCCACACAACCAGGCCGCAAGGCTACCAGCAGTCTCAAGTGTTCCTTCAGGCTATTGATTGGTTAGAAGGGGCCTCTGAAACGAGCCGTGGGAAGGAGTGGAGGAAAAGGAGGAGGAGGAGGAGGAGGAGGAGGAGTTTGGACTTGATAACCCGCCATGTCCCTCCTCTGCGTCCGTGGTGAGTTGGGGGGGGGGCGGTGTAGGGACCTTTGCGCCACGGCGCTCGATGTGGTTAAGACGGGCCTGTGGTTAAGTCTAGTCAAAGGTGACTAAGGGGTTGCGGCGCTCATCTCACTTTCAGGCCGAGGGAGCCGTTGTTTGTCCACAGACAGCTTTCCGGGTCATGTGGCCAGCATGACTAAACCACTTCTGGCGCAACGGAACACCGTGACGGAAATCAAAGCACACAGAAACATTGTTTACCTTCCCAGCACAGTGGTACCTATTCATCTACTTGCACTGGTGTGCTTTTGAACTGCTAGGTTGGCAGGAGCTGGAACAGATCAACAGGAGCTCACCCCATTGTGCAGATTTGAACCACCAACCTTCTGATCAGCAGAAGAGTTTGAAGAAGTGTTTGGATTTCATAT
The DNA here is from genome assembly GCF_965207765.1 of Zootoca vivipara. NCBI lineage: Eukaryota > Metazoa > Chordata > Lepidosauria > Squamata > Lacertidae > Zootoca > Zootoca vivipara. The sequence goes on along the minus strand of NC_142587.1, from coordinate 17,098,689 downwards.
CCTGCTTTATCACTACCTGAAGGAGTCTCAAAGAGGCTAACACTCTCATTTCCCTTCCTCCCCCACAACAGACACTCTGTGAGGTGAGTGGGGCTGAGAGACTTCAAAGAAGTGTGACTAGCCCAAGGTCACCCAGCAGCTGCATGTGGAGGAGCGGAGACGCGAACCCGGTTCCCCAGATTACGAGTCTGCCGCTCTTAACCACTACACCACACTGGAAGCTGCAGCATCAAGAGATAGGCCCTACTCTACCCATAAATCTTACTTGTAAAGATTGCAGAGCAGCATTTCCCAACCATCTGCCCTCCAGATAATCCGGACCACAACTCCCATCAGCCCGCAGCCAGTGCAGACTATGGTAAGGTACGATGGGTGTTGTAGTTAAGCAACATCTGGGGAGCATCAGATTGGGGTAGGCTAGCGTAGAGGCTGCCTAAGGTGCATCTGCTGCTGTGCATCATGACAGATTCTTTGTTTTCATGTGTCCTCTGCACCAAATAAATAAATAAATAAATAAGTGCTATTATATGCTTATAATTCTTAAGAATAAATAAATAAATAAATCACAAAATCCTAAAGTTCTTTCAAGGTTATCTCTAAATGGTGCAGTTATCATTGCCATTAACACCTGAGTGGAGCACCAGTCCCTAAGCAATATGGTTTGCTTCTTCTTAATTAGTAAACATTTCTTTAAAAAAAAAGAAAAGAGAGGGGGGGAGTTAATCATCCATATGTATTTTAATCATTATTTGCATTTAGAAAAGCAAACTTCTCAGCAGAACCACTCTAATTACTTACTATTATACTTGAACGAAAAAAAAGGTAGTTTATTTGCAAATGGCATTTTATTAAAGTTGAGTGAATTAAGTTAACTTTCAAAATACCAAGAGAGAAAAACAAAGAACCCACTCTTCATTTCAGTCACTGAATATCACAGCTGTTAATATAATTAACATATTACTCATTAGCAACCTTTGGAAAGGTTTTGAACATCTGTAGCCCACTCTAAAATAAAATAGCAAAACAAGAGTCCTTGATCCAGTCATATTCCTCCTCAACAGCATTATTTTTATTGTATCCCCCCCCCCAAGAAAGAATATAAACGAAACAGTGCACATGCCGGAACATTGTAAACCTCATCATGCTGCAAGATTTGCATTTTAGATTGTTTAAAATAGGAAATCAAATGTTTATTGAAGGGCACTACTATAGGCTTCTCCAAAAGACATGGGATGTCAGCTCATGCTGAGCTCAGAGTTTTATCACCTTTTCGTAGGCAAATAAAACCAGTTAAATAAATGTTGTAAAGGTAAAAGTAAAGGACCACTGGATGGTTAGTCCAGTCCAAGGCGACAATGGGGTGCAGCGCTCATCTCGCTTTCAGGCCGAGGAAATTGACGTTTATCCACAGATAGCTTTCTGGGTCATGTGGCCAGCATGACTAAACCACTACTGGCACAATGGGACACCGTGACGGAAACCAGAGTGCACAGAAACACAATTTACCTTCCCGCCACAGCAATACCTATTTATCTACTCGCACTGGTGTGCTTAATACCCCAACCGCTCATCACACTTGTCTTCCCCCCCCCCTTTTAAAGCATACTACAGAGCAGGTTTAGTCAATGTAGTGTTCTCCAGATGTTATTGGGCAACATCTCCAATCAACCCTAGCAAGCATAGCCAATTATCAGGGATTATTGCAGTTATGGTGCAGCAATAACTGGAAAACACCATGTTGTGTTCTACCCCTGCCATTAAGAGACTCTTATAATTGCCATTGGCTGAGGTAAGAAACCAACGTTGTGTTAAGTATAGTAATTTAATTCACTGGAATTAAAAATACTTGTTTGCATTAATTTGTGCTTACATTTGATTGGTTGGTAACTGAATTCCAGAGGGTTCTCTAGTAGTTCTCATGTGATTGGCTAACATTGGTCACATGGGAGGTATCTAGAGAGACTCTATTTTATGAGAAGTAAGATTATTGTGTTTTTAGAATCCACTGTGAACACTGCTAAGTTGAATAGAGTGTTAGGCTGTTTTTTCTCTGCTTGAAAGAAAGAGAGCAATGCTGCAGGAGAGGGTAAAAGTGGAAATCTCTTATAGGCTCTGCAAGGCATGGCCTAATTGAGATACAGAAGATTGAGTGCTAAGCATTGGAAAGAGAGGAAAATACAGTTATTTTGGAAGAAAGAAGAAGAGACAGTGGTCCTATGCTTTCATAAGCATGTGACTGCAAATATAATGTTTTATAACTGTAAGTTTCTACAAGGAAAGTTTTTGAATGTTAAAGTCTGGACAATGGTTTAATTTCCAAAGAAGGGTGCCAGCCATATATATAATTTTAGCTTATTAGTTGCAATTATGCTACAGGGCGATGTTTTTTTTTTCCCCAGCTCAAGGACTGCATTGCATCACAGGCAATGGTGGGTGAGGGCAGAAGCAAAAAATGCTTGGAACAACAGATTAGACATTGAGTTTATTATTTTATAATACTAGCATGTCTGTCCTGATTTCTAACATTCTTTTACACTGCAGTACCTTGTTCCCTTATGGAACCCAAGGCTTCTTGATTGATATACAGTCATAACTCGGGTTACAGACGCTTCAGGTTGTGTGTTTTCGGGTTGCGCACCGCGCCAAACCCGGAAATGCCAGAATGGGTTACTTCTGGGTTTTGGCGCATGCGCAGAAGCGCTAAATTGCGCTTTGTGCATGCACAGATGCACCAAATTGTGAACTGCGGGTTGCGAACGTGCCTCTGGCACAAATCACATTCACAACCCGAGCATCCACTGTACTGCCACGTCTCACTAAAATTTGAACAGTAGTAAATACCCTGTATCTCCTATTTTAAGACATACCCATAAAATAAGCCATAGCAGGATTTTTAAGCATTCAAGGAATATAAGCCATACCCCGAAAATAAGACATAGTGATAGGCGCCGCGGCAGGAGGAGGAGGAGGAGGAGGAGGAGGAGGAGGAGGAGGAAAAAACAAGACACCCCCTGAAAATAAGCCATAGTGTGTTTTTTGAGGAAAAATAAATATAAGACGGTGTCTTATTTTTGGAGAAACACAGTAACTGTATACAAGGATACTACCCCAAATTCCCTGACATGAAATTACAACACAAAAGTCCCACAATTTTCTGGTTTAATGGGGTTGCGAATGGATTCTTTCCCCCCCTAGAAAACACATGGAAATGAGCACTAAACTTCTGCTAGATTCTACTCAATTTCAGAAAGATGTTACTTTTTTTCCGTAAGCCACAGCAGCAGCTAGGATTGTATTAGCAAGAAACTGGAAATCCGAAGATTTGCCTACTGTGGACGACTGGCAGGTGAAGCTGATAGAATTTATGGAACTGTCTGAACTGACTGGGAGAATCCGAGATCGGGGAGAGGAGACGGTGGAAGAAGATTGGAAGAAATTTAAGATTTATTTGGAGAAGAAATATAAGATTAAAAATGGACAATAAGGGAAATGGAAGTATAAAGAAGCTGAATTATATTAGATATAGTAAGGAGGAAGTAAGATTAAATGTAAAATAATTATTATGATCTCTAGATTCAAATGATATTTTTAAATATTAGAAATTTGTGGTTATAATGGATCAAGAATAATACATTTAATGAGTATCTTAGAGGAAGAATTGATTTAAGAAGTAGAGAGTACTGTATTAGTTATAAATAGAAGCGTGGAAGGGGGAAGGAGGAAGTCGACAGAAGAAGAAACTGTATTGATTATATTGTTAAAGAAATGTTTTTTTTCTTTTTTTCTTTTTGTATTCTTTGTTTTTTGTTCTTTTTTCTTTTATCTACATTTTTCAATAATTTGTATGTGTTAAAATCAATAAAAAGTATATTTTAAAAAATAGATTCTACTCATTTTCCAGAATGTCATGTGAAGGATGACATAAAATGCAGGAATTATCAGATAAGGAATGGTCAGGGGAATTAAATGATATGCTGTCTTAATGCAACCTTACTGTTATATGATACACTACAACAGGCACCCCCCAATGCGGCCCTCCAGATGTTTTGGCCTACAACTCCCATGATCCCTAGCTAACAGGACTAGTGGTCAGGGATGATGGGAATTGTAGTCCAAAACATCTGGAGGGCCGAAGTTTGGGGATGCCTGAACTACAATATACCCATGCAAAAGTCAAAGCTTTCTTCGCAGACCGCCCCCCCCCTCTGTTGAGGAAAGCCAGAGGCATTAATTCATTGATTGATTAATAACCTGCATTTCCCCCCAAAGGAATTGAGGGCAGCAATCACATCGGTAATAATAATAATTTTAAAAAAACATTCTGAAAACTGTTCATCTCTCAACCAGTGATTCAGCTATCAGCTTTCAGCCTGCAAAAAACTATTATATTTTAAGCTGTTTTTAATGCTGCATTTTATATTGCAATTTCTCCCTCTGGGACCATCTGGTGAAGGTGAGTAACTTCAAGAATAATAATGCTGTAACTTAGTGATAGAGCATCATCTTATAATAATCTTATAATAATATGATCCATAATAAAACATAAATTCAACATGGAATTACTTACATCAAATAAATATTCAATAATCCATTAGAATATGGCTTTTTTTGAGGGGGGGAACACATTTTGTGCATCTTTGTACTTTTGTCTATTTACTGTATTTCTTTTTCCTGATTCGAACAATAAAATTGTGGTTTTCTTGAGTCAAAATGAGAGTGCCCCTAAACTTTTTTTTTTTTTAGGAAAATACATTTATAACTTGTGTGTCTTTGTTTCTCAGTTTCCTAACCCTAACCCTTCTGCATGGTTTTGTATGCATTGCGGTATTTTATTATGCATTGTGAATTGCAGTTATTTTTATTGATCATAGTTTAGTAAATAATATAATAATTTATACCTCACCCATCTGGCTGGGTTTCCCCAGCCACTCTGGCCGGCTTCCAACCAAATATTAAAAACACAATACAGCATATTAAAAACACAATGTTTATTGTGTAAATGTGAGTGAATGACTGTTTAATTTTTATTTGCTGATGTTTTGAGAGTTGATTTTATTGTGTAGTATAATCAGGGCTTGTTAAAAACAAAATCTCTAAACTCCTTGTAAGCCCTCTTGAGCACGGTTTGAACTGTGGAAAGGTGGCATACAAATAAAATTCAAAGCTGCCAAGTTCTCCCCCCTTTTTAAGGGAAATTCCCTTATGCTGAATAGGCTTCCTCGTGAGAAAAGGGAAAACTTGGCAGCTATGATAAAATAATGTAGGCAAGTATGTAACTTGCCCTCCTCTAGATATGTCAGCATTCAGAGTATTCTTGGAAGCAGACATCAGAAAACGAATACCATCAGGACCGAGCTCCTTTTTGTCATGTTACAAAGATGGGCATGCATCCTTTAATATGTGCTTCAGATTTGGCCAAACAAAATGGCTAAGTCACATGCCTTCCAATGTATTGTAAAGAAATGCTGTGGCTAAACATTAAAGGAATCTCAGCCATAGATGGCAGTCAAAAGAAATGGCTTAAAGCTGTGGTTAAAGTAGAGCTAATAATATTGTCGCCGTGCTGCTTTTCCTTGGAGTCATTGCTGCTGATGTGTCGAGGGCAGGAAAGAAGACTAAGGTCAATTTTTAAAAAATGCTTTACAAGATTTTAAATTGTGTGTTTTTGTACTAACACAGTTAACAACCTATTAGTATGCAAAACAGTTTAATACAGAGCTTTGCATATACATCAGATGAGCTGGACTGAAGGGAAAGTTTTGCTCTTCTGGGCTAGCAGGCAATAAAACTACCAGTGTCAAATTTGCAGCAAATTCGTATTTCCTCATCTTCGCATTCAAAGAGACAACAATAACAGGGCTTTCTTCCCTTCTCCTCCTCAGTAGCCGCAACTAGCAACTGCATCTAATTTTATATGTGTTGCTGTGATGTTAACAGATTCAATTGATCCCTAATAGGCTAGTCCCTAAAGGTAAAAGGTAAAGGGACCCCTGACCATTAGGTCCAGTCGTGACCGACTCTGGGGTTGCGCGCTCATCTCGCATTATTGGCCGAGGGAGCCGGCGTATAGCTTCCAGGTCATGTGGCCAGCATGACAAAGCCACTTCTGGTAAACCAGAGCAGCACATGGAAACGCCGTTTACCTTCCCGCTGTAGTGGTTCCTATTTATCTACTTGCATTTTGACATGCTTTCGAACTGCTAGGTTGGCAGGAGCTGGGACCAAGCAACGGGAGCTCACCCCATCACAGGGATTCGAACCGCCGACCTTCTGATCAGCAAGCCCTAGGCTCAGTGGTTTTAACCACAGCGCCACCTGGGTCCCTAGGCTAGTCCCTGATAGGTTGCAAATCATAGTGAGGAAGAAAGAAGCCCTAAAATTGATGAGAAAGCGTGCTTTGGACAGATACAAACAACAGAAAACACCACTAAGATAGGGTTGTGTTATTTAAAAGGGATTTTTCTCATTGGTGTGGATTATTATTATTATTATTATTATTATTATACCAGGCCTCCATCAAACAATCTCAGGGCAGCTTACAATTCCATTAAAGCATAAAGTCATTCTAAAGAAAAAGAGATAAAGAGCTCAACTGGTACAGAATGAGACCCCTTAATCTCAGGGTCATGGGTTTGAACCCCACGTTGGGCAAAAGATTCCTGCATTGGCAGGGGGCTGGACTAGATGACCCTTGTGGCCCCTTCCAATTATATTATTCTATAACAACACGTCCCAAAATCAGTTAAATATTGCCCTGGAACCACCCACACCACACCACAAATGAGTATTTACATCCCACAAACAGCTGGGCAAAAAAGGTAGAATTTTACAAGGTGTTGAAATGCCAACCATGTTGGTGCCACTCAGGCTTCCAGACATGCTTTCCTTCTATTATTATTATTATTATTATTATTATTATTATTATTATTATTATTTCATTCATTCATTCATTCATTCATTTATTTAATAGTATATTCATAGCCTTTAGGGAAAAAAATCCACCATTTACAAATTATTCACTCGCTTGCTTGGTGGATCTTGATTATGCAGCAGAGGTTATCTCTTCTCTGTATGGAAAGAGAGACAGAGGAAGAGAGAAGTTAATAGTTTAAATTTAGCAGTGCCATCTAGTGCTGAGTGAAATTGCTGAAAGAATAGATTTCATATCTGAGTGAGATTCGGATCTGCACTTAAGTAACTTGAGCACCAAAGAAAGATGCTTTCTATGTAGGCATTTACAGCTGCCATTCTGCGCCTACTTTCCTTATGTAGACCCCATTGAACTCAATAGTACATATTTCTGAATATGCATGTATAGGATTTCACTTTGAGGCTGCAACTCTGCACACACTCACCAGGGAGTAAATCTTGATGGGGCTTGAACTTGATGGGGCTTACTTCTAGAAGCAGGAATCTAGGTGCAGGGCTTCATTGCTCATTTCTGTATTAGTACATAAAGTAAAAGGAAACAGCAAGCTAGCATCAAAGATACGTGCTGGATTCTCAATGCATCTTCAATACTGTATGTCCATTGCTAAAGTTGTATGAAAAAGGGTTCCTCGGCGGTTTCTCCACCATGAAGTACTTCCTTTTTTGGGAATTCCCATTCTAATCCCCAGTACCCTTGCTGAAAATATAGTAAGAGAATGTTTCCTCAATTCAGCTTTTTCTTTTATCAAGACAAAGTGATACCAAAGAACTACACTTTGCTCATCGGGCTAGAACCAAGCTTCTATTCACTCTGCAAAATTATGTTATTTGTTGAGTCTGGGCTCTTAATTACCATTTTGTAAGTTACTATCTTAAGGCATATGTTGCCTATTAACAAGACAGTGAAAGAACCAGTAGCTTATTAGTTTTTGCTTAACCTGAGCAATGACATGACTTAAAAGCCTGCAAAAAAAAAAAATCAATAACCTAAGTGGAATTAATTGGAACGTGCTCTTTCGCTTGAGCTCATATTAATGGTGTTGCACAACTTTTAAATTAAATAACAGAACCTTTGTGTTGAAATCACAGAAGCAAGATAGCCATCTTGAGTTTATTAAGGAAAATTAATTACAAAGTCCCCACTTTTGTTGATAGGATGGCTTTGCTTTGTCATGCTGTAGCTTTGCAGGTCTTTTAAGGAGGAAGCTATGTGTCATCTAGGCTGGGGAAATTTTGAAATATGGAATAGAGCCAGTGCAGGAAACTTTCCCCTGCTGCAATTAGAGCAGTCAATCGTGAGAATTACTGTACATATTCCATAGGATTTTGGACGCAAGTGATGTGATTTTAAAAATGCATTTACTATGGTAAAAAGGTGCATGGGAATGAACATACAGTATCAGTGAAAAACATGCAAAGATGCATTATATTAGAGGGCCTTGCTTGCAAAATTTCACAGGTTTGGCAGAAGGTGTGTTAAAATGTGGTACGTTAGGAGAAATTTGCACCAAAATGCTGGTGACTTTTCATGACGACTTTAAAAGAAGAAGAAAACACAGACTGATGAGGAATGTGAACTTCAGAGTGGGAAAATGAGAAACAGAGGCAAATCAAAATTGCCACATTTGCCCATCCCTAGAAAGAGCTCATTTTCCTTAGCTGGATTAGTTTATTAAAAGTTCATTCCATTACCCCACTCCCCCCTATGTTGATCCTGCCTTGTCTATCACCAAGCTCACACGGAATGGAATAGGATGCTAATCCACAGGTGTGTTTAAAAAGTTGCCAGCACAGTTTTCCTTTTTCCTTTGGCTATATATACACGCCTGTGGGATTTTGTGTTTCTGCACACACACACACACACACACACACACACACACACAAATAGTATTAAATTTCAGAATAATAACTCATTCTCAGCATGAGGTAACTGTACATGATGCAGTTTGAATAAGGCTGCTGGAAGCCTGTTTTTGTGAATTTTTCATAAAGATGTTTCTCGGAGGGAAAGTAACAATCTTGACATAGCACAATGGAAACCAAAGAAGACATCATCCAGTATTAAAGAAGGAACCAGCGCCCTGGTACCACTCACAATATTTTTAGTTGAACCCTTCTCTGTATTCTTTGCCCTCCTTCTGCTTCTAAATTCAGTCTCTCTATGTGTCCCCCGCCCCCACAGCTCATTGTTCAGGAAGCCTTCCTTATATGTGAAGCTTACTGGCTGAGAGATGAGTGCACAAAAGTTGTGAGTGACTGTTTGCAGAAACAAAACAAAACAAAACAAAACAGAAGCTTGCTTATTATCAGGTAACAAATGTTTCTATTGTTCTTATTGTGTTCTCATGGAGGCAAGGCTAGTTGTTATGGGGTACATATCCATTCCAGACGGGACCGCGGAGTACTTAAACTGAAAGTACTCAAACCAAAGCGAACTTAAACCAAGGTATGACTGTATTGATCCAGCCTATGGATTGCTTGCTCGCCATCCCTGCTCTACAGCATCAGAAATAGCCTCATGTGGGTTAAACCACAGAGCCTAGGGCTTGCCAATCAGAAGGTCGGCAGTTCGAATCCCTGCGATGGGGTGAGCTCACGTTGTTCGGTCCCAGCTCCTGCCAACCAACAGTTCGAAAGCACATCAAGTGCAAGTAGATAAATAGGTACCGCTCCAGCAGGAAGGTAAACGGTGTTTCCATGTGCTGCTCTGGTTTCGTCAGAAGCGGCTTAATCATGCTGGCCACATGACCCGGAAGCTGTACACCGGCTCCCTTGGCCAGTAAAGCGAGATGAGCGCTGCAACCCCAGAGTCGTCTGCGACTGGACCTAATGGTCAGGGGTCCCTTTACCTTTACTACCGTGTTTCCCCTTTTTTAATACGTAGTCAGAAAGTAAGCCATGGCAGCATTTTTAGTATTAGTGAAACATAAGACACCCCCCGAAAATAAGGCATACCCCCATGCTGTGTAGAACGAGACCGTCGAGCGCCCCAGCCAGCCAGCGGGACCCAGCCAGCCAGAGGGGCCTGGAACTGGCTGCTGCTGCAGCAGCGAGAGCCTGGAGCACCCGCGCCTGCAGCCTGGCCTCTCCTTTTTTTGCCTGTCCGAGGCAGCCTGCCGCCCCGCCACCGGAACCGGCGGCTGCAGAACAGAGCGCTCCGCAGCGCTGGGCAGAGCGCAGCGGCTTGGCCTCTTTTTTTTCTTTTTTGCCTGCCGCCCCGCCACCGAAACCGGCAGCTGCAGAGCGGAGCGCTCCGCAGCGCCGAGCGCTCGGAACGCCCTGCCGCGCCAGGCGGAGCGCAGCGGCCTGGCCTCTTTAAAAAAAATTTTGCCGGCCGCCCCGCCACTGGAACCGGCGGCTGCAGAGCGGAGCGCTCCGCAGCGCCGAGCGTTCGGAACGCCCTGCAGCGCCAGGCGGAGCGCAGCGGCCTGGCCTCTTTAATTTAATTTTTTTTGCCGGCCGCCCCGCCACCGGAACCGGCGGCTGCAGAGTGGAGCGCTCCGCAGCGCCGAGCGCTCGGAACGCCCTGCAGCCCCAGGCGGAGCACAGCGGCCTGGCCTCTTTAATTTTTTTTTTTTTTTTGCTGGCTGCCCCGCCACCGGAACCGGCAGCTGCACAGCAGAGCGCTCCGCAGCGCCGATCGCTCGGAGCACCCTGCAGCGCTGGAGGGAGCGGAGCGGCCTGGCCTCTTCTTCTTCCTTTTTTTTTGCCTGCCACCTCGCCACCGGAACCAGCAGCCTGCTGCCTTGGTGCTTGGAACCGGCTGCTGCAGCAGCACCGCACAGAGCGCCCAGCAGCACCCCGAGCCAGCTGCCTGGCCCCTCCGAGGAGGCCTTAAGGTACAAGACATCCCCTGAAAATAAGACACCGTGGGTTTTTTTGAGTAAAAAATAGAATAAGACGGTGTCTTAAAAAGGGGGAAACACGGTACTTATGGGACCTTTAGGGGAAGGAACATTCTAAAGCAACTTTCATCTGCTGTGATCTTCTGTGAATTTGTTTCCTGGTCCAGTATTTGCTGCTAGCACCAAAAACAAAACAAAATAAGGCAGCAAACAAACAAACAAACAACACTGACTGAGAGAATACTGTATCAAGCCCTGAGGGTTTACATAAAATGCTCTTTTCCCATACCTGCAGTACATAACAAATATCTAGCTCAGTGCTGGAGCATGTGCTTTGGATGCAGAATCATAGAATTGTAGAGTTTGAAGGGACCATGAAAGCCATCTAGCCCAACCCCTTGCAATGCAGGAATCTTTTGCCCAATGTGGGGCTCAAAGAAACCCTGGAAGAAACCCTTTTTCTGGAGAACAATTGCCAAGCAGTGTAGGCAATAATGGGCAAGAAAAACCAGTGTTCTGACTCAGTTTGTGGCTTAATGGGTGTTCACAGTTTGATGTGTGCATTCACAGCAGTTAGCCCTCCCCTACTGCAAATCTCCATGAAGACACGTGCTGAATATGTGCATGTGTGTGTGTGTGAAGCCCATGTCCATTTTGCCCATGCCCACTCTTGCCCCAAGGGACGTGGGTGGTGCTGTGGTCTAAACCACAGAGCCTAGGGCTTGCCAATCAGAATGTCAGCGGTTCGAATCCCAGCGACGGGGTGAGCTCTTGTTGCTCGGTCCCAGCTCCTGCCAACCTATCAGTTCGAAAGCACATCAAAGTGCAAGTAGATAAATAGGGACCGCTCTGGTGGGAAGGTAAACGGCATTTCCATGTGCTGCTCTGGTTCACCAGAAGTGGCTTAGTCATGCTGGCCACATGACCCGGAAAAACTGTCTCCGGACAAACGCCGGCTCCCTCGGCCAGTAAAGCGAGATGAGTGCTGCAGCCCCAGAGTTGTTCACGACTGGACTTAACTGTCAGGGGTACCTTTACCTTTACCTTTACTCTCACCCCAGTCCCATTCACCACTTGAACACAACTCCCAAAGGGTTGGTCAAGATGAAATGAACATCAAGGTTAGAAAGCAGGTCTTATACATTTGGGTGAAACAGTCATAACGGCCCATTCATGATGGATTCTTCTTCTCCTAACAAGTCCACCAAGTCTGAACCTGAGCATTTTCTCAAAAGATTTACCTCTTTGGCTGACGTAAAATGTTGCGGAGCTGTTGCCCAAACAGAATATTTCACTCCTACCACTCAGTTGAGCCAGACAAGGGGAAACACAACTTCAAAGCATTGCTCTTATAGTCGGAGTGGCTTCAGAGTTCTGCACCTGCTGTCTTGAACCTGAAGTATCTTCTGAAGAGGAAGGTTGTATGGGTACTCACCAGATGTGGGTACTCACTGATCTCTGTGCAACGGGAGACATGCAACTTGCTTCATTGCATATCACACCTAACGCATGAAAGGAGGTCTACCACACTCTGGGCCACCACTGCTCCTGTCTTTGATAAAATACTCAAGGTCTGCTTCTATTTCTATGCCACTGTAGGACAGCAGAAAATTAACAACCAAAGGAAGAAATCTAAGTCAAAAATGAAATGTTGTATGACAGCTTATTATTTTAAGCCCATTTCAAGCAATTACCAAGTTTTATTATACTAAATTTTGTAGCACTTATCGTCTTTGAATGCTATGGCAGGCAGCTTCACATATTTTCCTGCTGAGATAAATTTTTAAAAATTGCAACCCCTCCTCTTGGCTTTTATTCTAAGTACAATATATGGGGGAAACATTTAAAGGAAGGGAATTTTACAGTCTAACAGTGTCGTAGCATTGTTTGACACAGGGGCGGAGCAAGAGGGGGCGGGTTGCCCCGGGTACTGCCCTGAAGGGGGTTGACACGCCGGGCCCTGGGCCCCGCCCCCACGATCACAACTCCGAAGCCGGCAGGCTGAGAACTAGCTCAGTGCGTGGTGGCGGCGGCTGACTTGCTTGCTCGCTCCCTCGGCCTGCCAGCGACTGCTTGCTTGCTTTTTTAAAAAAAAGCATTTTTCTCGGCGGCAGCGCTAGGCCCTGGGCAACAGGGGCGGGCCATTGAGGTGTCTCACTTGTGGCGTGACGCCCCTCCTCGCTAGCCCGGACCTCCCTTGCTCTGCCCCTGCCCAGCACAAAAAGGCTTTTTTTATAAAAAAAAGCAAACAAGCAGGTGCCAGCAGGCCGAGTGAGCGAGGGAGGGTGCAAGCAAGCAAGTCAGCCAAGCCGCTGCCGCCACACATCGAACAAGTTCTCGCTCTGCCGGCTCATCCTTTTTTGTTGTTGTTGGCCACACTGAGCCCTGGGCAGAGAGGCGAGGGGGTGGACCAGAGAGGTGCCATGATGCCCTGGCTCGCTGCCCCACCCTGCTCACTTGGGGCAGGGTCGTAACATCACAACATACACGTCGTGATGTCAAGACCCCACCCCCAGGGGTGTCTCCACATCGCCACCCTGGGTGTCCTAGGGCAGTGTTTCTCAACCTTTTTGGGGCCACGGCACACTTTTCTCTGAAAAAAAATCCCGCGGCACACCAACTCTGTGCCGCCCTATATTTAGTTTAGTTTGGAGGGGAGACGTACCGGTAAAGCATGCCGCTGAAGAACTGCTGCGCGGTAGCCAGGCGGACCCACCAGGTGCAGAGCGTGCGGAGCGAGCGGGGACAGACCCCAGGCGGGCAGACACAGGTGCGCAGCTGCCGCCGCCTCCCTCCCAGCCGCCCCAGGCAGCCGCCGCCGCTCTGGCCCGGCGAAGGGAAGCCCTGCGCAGCCTTCCCCGCCTGCCTCCTCCTCCCCAGGAGGGCGATTTGCATTGTCATGTGCCTGGCGGCCGCCAATAAGCAGTACTGACCTGCCGGAAAGGAAGCCGGCCGGGTCACGATGCGGGCGCTCGCCTCGCATCGTGACCCAGCCGGCTTCCTTTCCGGCGGGTCAGCGACGTGACAGTGCAAATCGCCCTTCTCGTCGCGGCACACCAGCCAGTGTTTCGCGGCACAGTAGTGTGCCGCGGAACACCGGTTGAGAAACGCTGTCCTAGGGGCTAGCAAAGCCCCTAGTTTGACAGTGCCCGGGGCACATGCACTGGGAGGAGTGGGGCGTGGAGGGTGAACAGCCTAGCCCTTGCTGATGAGGCCATGCGGGAGTGCTCTGCACCACCTGCCCGCCTGCACAGCAGGGAACCCGGCCAGGCAACACAGCCCTTGGTGGACAAATCCCCCCAATGCCCATGAAGAGGAGTGCCAGCCACTTGCGTGCCTCCCTTACCGCCTGAGCAAGGAATGAGTGAGCGCTGCCTGGACAGCCACTCAGCAAGGGGGCTGGGGACATGGAGGCAGGGCCAGGGTGGGTTCTGGGGCCCAAAGACCCCTGGTAGCAGGCAGGGTAGGACAGGGATTCCTGCATGTGGGTACCTGGTTTGTGTCCGCTCAAAGTTGTGTACCTGGGACCACGGCTTTCGCCCCCGCCCCAGCTCCCACACTACGTCACTGCAGTCTAAGGGTCACATTGCCTCCTGGGAGGGCTCTTGGGGTCCATATGCCAGACTCAGCAATCCACATTAGCATGGTGCTGGCTAGGCCATCTCCCACTTCCACATTGCCCCACATTAGAGCTGGGGGATAAACATGTTTCATCTCACATTTAAAGGCGAGCCTACCAAATTCACGCTTTCCTAAACAATACGCAAACTGAAGCACAGCCATCCTTCCAAATTTGCACTTCTCTGAATTCCTCAACCCATGCCCAGCTAAGTCACGTGCATAAAATTCATTTATTAATTGCACATATAAAATTGCAAGCTGATGTGGAAATTTAATAATTAGGAAAAAGATGATAACGTTAGAATACGAAGATCAATACGTTCCCCTCCTTCAAGGTCTCAGAGTATGCTAAGTTGTGGGGTTTTTTTTCCCTATGTGAGCAAATCCAAGGGAGAACTCAGCACCCTGGGAGTTTCTGTCCTCCAATTCCTGGTTTAGCAAATCTACAATATGCTTGAAAGCACAGCACTGGAATGCAGCATGGATCTTTGAAATGGCTGCAAAGTCAAGCTTTGAGTATGTCCTTCTGTAGTTGTGTAAAGAGACAATTTGACTTGAGTTTTCCATGCACCTGTTGACTTCTCTCTGTAGATACTTTCCCCAGCTTTAGCTGATGTGTACTGGAAAACTAGGTGGCAGCATGCTGAGTGTGATCCCAGTGATCCTTCTAGCCTTCTTCAATCAGTAGCTTTGAGATTTCAGCCAGCCCATCGATTAGGGTAGTTGCTTATTCATTGCCAAAATAGAAGATAAAAGATGGCACAGATCTGTGCCACCAAGATGTCTGCAAGCGCGACGTGAAAGCTGGCAACATTAACCCTTCCGACGACCGCAGTGCCTGGAGACGGACAGTCAGGGTGTGCATCCATAGCAGTGACCTGAGGGAGCTCAGAGAGAAAAAAAACACCATGGTGCATCTGCAGCAGTGCAACTGGGCTCCTTCATCTGCCCCAGCTGCAACAAAACATGTCTCTACAGCCACAGCAGGCGCTGCAACCTTCCAACACTTTGACTTCACGCCCAAAGGTACACTCCTCCATTGTCTCTCGAAAGATGGATGCCAAGAATGCCAAAAACATACCCTTAGGAACAGGCTCCCATTAAGTATAAGTCAAGTGCCACCTCTATTGTCTTTCAATGCCTAGGGAAGTCCTTCTTTTTCAATAAGCCTTTCAACTGGATTTCTTATTATCACAGTCTTTTTCTGTATTGGATTTGGATTTTTAAAATGTATGAAATTATTTTTACTTGCACCTTTGTTTTTATTGTTGATTCTTTTATTACTGTTGATTCTTTTGCGGTTAAATTGCTTCCATATATTTTATAGGAGGAGATGCACAAAATGGAAATAAATGAATAAATTAACTGAGATGCAAATTTAGAAATAATGACTATAATTGAAAGAGGAAAAAAACATCTCAGTTTAGTGAGGCAGAATGGGATCAGGTGGCTTACTCAGTCTGCTATCCCCCCTCCTTTTGGTTCTATATCTTTAAGCTTGACTCCCCCTTCACATAGAGGTTAGTCATCCATAAAGTAGGTCACATTGCCACCCTAGCAACCAAGAGGCCCTCAGCCCCTTAGATATGAGAAGGTAGTTTATGCTTTTCACATGCAGAACCCTCCCAGAAAGCTGAGTCATGTTTTCTGACACTTTCTGTTTCTTCCCCCTTTGTTTTGCAAGTTGCTCATGAACTGTTTGCGATTTTCATTCCTCACCGGAAGAATATTTGGCAAAATGACCTCCTCCTTAAGAGGTCATTTCACCACCTCTTAAGAGAGTGGACAATTTGGGGCATGCCTATGGATTTAACATTGCTCAGTATTATTTTAACGTTATTGAAGGAAGCAGACAGCTAGTCTGCTTACACCTTCCAGTACAAATCTCTTAGCTCATTGCTTGCTTCATTCACCATCATGTGCTAGCAGTCTTGTTTCATCAAAGTGCTATGCATGTATTAAACCTGGTCATGGAAGGCTAAATGCATGCAGGAGGTTGGGGTGAATACAACTCTTGTCTCCAACATCTCCTGGGCACATCTTCTTTCCCAACATTCAAGTGTTTAGCACATGAAGGTCTGAAGGGACCTTCTCATTCCAGTCAGCTGAACTAGAAACCTGCCTGATCAAAATCCCGAATCTTCAGGAGGTTCCTAACCATGTTAATCTGAACACTGCAAGAAGTCTCATGGGCGAAGAGCTGAAAGGGGCCTACAGTCACAGAGGCCTTGCGAGCAAGACCTGCACATGCACGCCTGCTAACTACGCACTTTTATCTCGTGCGTGTTCACACAAATGCCTTAAGAGGACTCAAGTGAGCAGAAACTTCACATATTCATGTTTTTTTAACCCTGTTGAAAAATTGTACTTCCCTCCAAGAGCATTCAACAAAATGCCTCATCTCTATTTTGTATCCCGCCAAGAAAAGGAGCAATCTTCACTCAGCCCTTTACAACCAGTGCTTAACAGGCAGTTTGCTTCTACCTAACCCAGCCCCAGGGACGCGGGCGGCGCTGTGGTCTAAACTACTGAGCCTCTTGGGCTTGCCGATCAGAAGGTCAGTGGTTCGAATCCCTGCGACGGAGTGAGCTCCAATTGCTCGGTCCCAGCTCCTGCCAACCTAGCAGTTTGAAAGCACCCCCAAAAGTGCAAGCAGTTAAATACAGGCAGGTACCGCTTCGGCGGAAAGGTAAACACCATTTCCGTGTGCTGCTCTGGTTTTCAGGGCCGTCTTAAGCGCCCCTGGCACCGTGGTGCGCCAGATCCCTCCGGTGTCCTCCCGCCCTGTTTCCCAGCGCGATGGGCGGGTGGGCGCCGTGCGCAGCGTGGCTGCCACAGGCGCTGCTGCGCGGCGGGCAGGCAGGCGCAGCGGGGTTGCCGTGGGCGCAGCTTCGCAGCGGGCCGGCCGGCCAGCGGGTAGGCGCAGCTCACGGCGCCCTCCTGGCGGGCTGGCACCGTGGTGCCCTGCGCCACCTAGCCTGGCCGTAGGGCCGGCCCTGCTGGTTTTGGTATTCCGTTGTTGCAGAAGGGGCCTAGTCATGCTGGCCACATGATCCGGAAAAACTGTTTGTCGACAAACACCAGCTCCCTCGGCCTGTAAAGTGAGATGAGTACCACAACCCCAGAGTTGTCTGCGACTGGACGTAACTGTCAGGGGTCCTTTACCTTTACCCCAGCCGCAATGACTCTTTTGTAACCCCCCTCAGTATGCAAATTCAGCTGTACTTGAGGTAAATTTGCACGCAAAAGCCAAGCTTCTACCTTCAGATGGCTACTACTTAACTTGTGCCTTCCTGCCCAGTTATGCATATAGGGTGGTGTTTAACTACTGTGTCCTGTCTGCTTGCATAATAGGGTTCCCCCCTCCACCAACTGCATGCTCTACATCCTCTCCAAATCAGCTCTGGGGGGTTGGGAAAACCCGTCACACAGATTTAGGGGGCACATGGAGAGAGGAGAGGGATAGAATTTTCCACTGTGCAAGCAGAAATCCTTGACCTGACGGAATGTTTACATAATGCAACGTTGAATACAACCCATATACAACAAATAGAAATAAATCAACATTTATTGATAGCCGTTTTATTGTGCCTTTATCTACAGCTTGACATAACAAAATTACTGCTTTTCCTCAAGGAGCTCAAAACAGTGTATATGGTTCTTTATTCTGTTGTCATTCAGGCCTCCTAACAACCTTATAGTTTTGAGGTATAGTGACTGTCCCCAAGGTAACTTGACAAGCTTTGTGGTGCATTGGCCAAATCATATGTTAAAGGAAGTAGAGAAGAACCCTGAAAGAAAATCTGTTTTTGTTCTTTCTTTTTAGAAGTAAAGTCATCATATACCTCAAACATGAGCAAGTAAACAACTGTGATCTCATAACAAGCTCCTAAAAATGATGCTGTTTTGACGACTTGGGACGAGAAGACTATAATTTCAATTAGTTTTGTTTTGGTATTCAGAGACTAAGGTTGGAATCCTGCTCACATTTTTGACTGCTTAAATCCCCATTGAAGTAAATGGGACTTGAGCAGGTAGCTATGAGCAGGATTCTGGCTTCAGCAAGGAGCAAAGGTTTTAAATCTGAAGAGAGGAATCAGCTGCAAGTATATGCATTATATTAACATAACTGCATTGCTAAATAGAACATAAATATTCCAAGTGCTTTTCAGGTCATTCCTGGGTGGATACACTACCGTTCTGTACAATAGGACCTGATTAATGCATGCAAGAAAAATAACATTTTAGAGTAAGTGTAAGTGGTTTGATTGTGTCTCTGTATGCACACATACACATTTCACAAGCGTGATCTAAATTATGCACTCAGGAAAGCCAAATATTGCAACTTGGATACATTGATTACACACTGAGAATTTGCCTACCTCTGAGTATTTTGCATATTTTGATTTTAGTTTTTTTTAAACTAGGACTGAAGAGCATCAAGCACATTTTATGAAACACTAAAATATACCCACAACTGCTGAAAATTTTGCTCAGCAACCCACCTTTAGCTTCAGCAATTTTGCTGGCATGTTCAACACAGTCTTTCCACATTTATCTCACAGCAGCCAAAAACCATCTTCAATATGGTCAGGGGCAGTAACGCTTCTGAACACCAGTTACTGCAAACCACAGGAAAGGGGAGAGCAATCTTGTGCTCTGGTCCTGCTTGCGGGTTTCTCGCAGGCATCTGGTAGGCCACTGTGAGAACAGGTTGCCACCAGCCTCTTCTTGTGTTTCTATATAAACCTGAAAGCTGAATTTCCCAGAGTGATGAATTTCGGTTTTCCACAGCAAGATCTGTACTTGTGGGTTGCAATGGGAAAGTTGCAAAATACACATTAAGGAAGTAAAAACTGCCCTGAAGGGGTAAAAAAAATCTAGAGCAGGGGTGAGAGATACCTGGCTGTATGGGCAATCTATCTGGAAGATATTTGTATTTTGAGGAGTTAGTGATCTGATATGGTTATCCTTCCTGCCCCCTGTTTCCTTCCTTTTCCCCATCTTTTGTTAAACTGAGATGGCTGAGGATAGCCTTTAATGTTGGAAGGAAGAAATAGTGTTGAGTACTTTCTTTGATGTTGGACATTGTTTGGAGAAAGTGAGGCATTGGGAGAGGGTGGCTAATGAATAATCTGCACGTAACTAGTAATGAATGATCTGCACGTACCCAGTCGGGCAAGCCACATGGGCTAGGTAGCTATAAATCAGATGGTTTGGGGCAGAGATTTTGAGAAGCTCATGCACAAACTGATTGGCTGCGGGGCCATGCAACCTGAAGCTACCTGGGGGAGTCACTTGGCCACTTCTTGAGGGCTTCCAAGTGGCAGATTGAAGTGCATGCTTGGTGTGTATATAATGCTTGCTGTTTAAAATAAAATCTTTAATCTTCTCATTCACTTATGTTACTTCTGAATCTCATTTTAAAAGAACCACCTTGCATTTGGCAAGACAGTGGCCCTCCAGAGATTGCAACTGCAAATTTTCTGACCATTGGGCCATGCTGTCTGGGCTTCATAGAAGTCCAACAACATAGGCTTCCCAATCCCAGACTAAATGTCTATCTAGTTGAGCATCCTCTTTCAAATATCCTTCAGGAACTGCACAAGCAAGAGATGAAGGCAACACAGCCCTCTTCCAGTTTTTGTTTCCCATTCAAAGGAATACTACATCTCACCACACAGCTGTCATTTAGCTTTCATGGGCTTGTCTATGCCATACTGTAGAGACAGCTGAAAATCCTACATTGGGTGAAGTTCAATATGACACTGATCCTTCATGCAGAAACAAGATACAGAGAGGAAGAGAATTAATCTGTAAAGCCTACAGAGATAACACTGGAAATGGCAGCTACAGTTATAACTGCACGGAAAAGTGACAATAGCCAGGCTGACCATTCAACTAAGCTGTTATGTTGTGAGGTACTACTTTCGCTGCTGTCAAATTGGTTTTGTGATATGGTGACAGTCAGAAGAAGCATTCAATAAATCAGTCATGGGTGGTTGATTCGCTGGCTGGGCATCATTCAGACATGGCGAGATCACTGTCATGTGCTTTCAATTATGAGGAAGCTTGCATGTAGCTGTCTTCTTCATCCATGCAATCTTCCCCATCTCATTTCATCTTTTTTTAAAAATAAATAAATAAATGAAGACTTGTGCAAATTGGACATCCATCCATCTATAGATGTGTATTGCATGTGCAATGTCCTGTATATGAAGGAGTTCTCTTCCATGTATGCAGGATCCACAGTCAGTTAATGTGTATGCTAACCCTTAGTCTAACCCAAGACTAATCCCCGCACTGCAGGAATCTCAGCTAAAGGATCCAGGACAGATGGCCATCCAACCTCTGCTTAAAAACCTCCAAGGAAGGTTCCCACTCCACTTTTGAACAGCTCTTACCGACAGAAAGTTCTTCCTGATGTTTAGTCAGAATCTCCTTTCTTGTAACTATGAAGCCATTGGTTCGAGTCCTTACCCTCCAGAGCAGGAGAAAACAAGCTTGTTCCCTCTTCCATGTGACAGCCCTTTAGATCTTTGAAGGTGGCTATCATCTCCTCTCGGTCTCCTCTTTTCCAGCTAAATATATCCAACTACCTCAACCATTCCTCATAAGGCTTAGTTTCCAGGCCCTTGATCATCCTAGCTTCCCTCCTCTGTACACATTCCAGCATGTCAATATCCTTCTTAAACTGTGGTGCCCAGAATTGGAATAGAATTAGTTACCATTGCCTGCCATTGGCTCTGCCTCCACCTGCCATTGGTTCTGGCTCTGCCTACTCTTGGGGTCCCTGACATCCACCACATCAGTTCAAATGGGCAGCAGCCACCACTGCCTTCGTATTCCCACTCTTGGCATTCCAACCATATGACAGAGCATAATGAACTAACAGCAAGCGTCAGTCTCACTGGCCTCAGATTTGTATTAATCAGTTGTCTTTCCTATTGAACATTTTAACTGTAAGGCACTTGCTGCAGTACATACTGTAGTGGCGTTGGACAAGTTTATTTTTACAGCAAGGAGGTCAAAGGAGGAGTGGTCCTGCTGGGATAAATGTTCATCGGAGGAAAAGTGCTTCTGTGAGAGTTCAGTTGAGATGTCAAGGGCTGTCTGGATTCATCCATGTAGTTGCCATTAGGACATTGTGTTAGATAAGAGTCCTTTTGGAATTGGCCTGATTAGGCCCATTGTATTCTAAATTGTTTGCTCTCAAGGATGCTGATAACCACTGTGATAAAGATTTCTCTGCAAACATGCTAGCTGCGACCTACTTCCCTCTTGACATTTCTTGTATGAGAAGGCTGATTCTTATTATTAATTTAGAAAGGTGATGGGGTTTTGCTCCATAGAAAGCCGGGCAGGGTGGACAGAGAGTTCATAGGCTTACTACTGTTCAGGAGCCCCCTGCCTCTGTCCCTTTAACAGTGGTTTGATCCACAAGTGTAACAACAAGTGTTGCTGAACTTTGCTACTCAATGGCCTGAAATTGAAATAATCACTACTCATCCACATGCATCCATATACCACTTTAACAGTCATTGTGTCACGAGGACTGAGAGGAAAGTGCCAGACCCACTCAGGTCAAGAAGAGGCCAGAGGCTTGGAATGCAATTGACATTTTTATTCAAAGCTCCTTCAGCTCGGAAAGTTGGAGGAATCGAAAGCCCTCCCCAAAAGATGGAGACTGCGACGGGGTGTGTGGGGTAGCGAGCTCCTCCTCCTCTATATCTGTCTGGCTCGTTGCTCAGTGATGTGTAAGGCTCTCCTGGCTTGGAGTGTGAGAGGAGGGAGTTGGCAGGACTAAGACTGCCCTGGTGTGGGATGGCAGATGTAGCCTCCGATTCCTTCCTGTCTCTGTCTGCGCTCACCCTGAGATGCTCAACCTCCAGCCCTGTCCTGGAAGGCCCTTCTTCCTCTGAACCCCCTGGATTGCTCCACCCTTCTGCTTCCAGCACCTCACAGCTCAACCCTTCCTCATTGCACCACCACCAGGACCCAGAGTCTAAGTCCTTGTCTTGTCCGACTTCCCTGGGGTACTCCTGGATGGGAGGTTCCCACCGCTCCTCCTCATCCAGTCAGTGCAAAAGACAAACTGGGAAACTCTGGAAATTCATTAACTTCTATAGGAAACACACAGAGAAGATAACTGTTTTGTAGGTATCTGTTGGTGGCTGAGATTTGCGTGTCTGCCATGCACTATGATAAATGGAACAACAACATAACATGTTTCTCCACACTAGTGGAGTATAAAATGGAAGGAAGACTTGTACAGTTGCAGCAGAGCAGGAAATATCTGACAGATGTGCCAACTAATAGTAGGAAATATGACACATCCCTCTGTATGTAGCCATGTATTCAATGTAGAGTTGCGCATAGGAAAAATCCTGCAGCCATAAGCCAATGCACAATCATTTCATAAATATTTATATAGGTACATACGGTGTGCATATACAAAATAAGAATGTACAATAAGGACCAAGATCTGCACAGAGAAGCAAACCATTGCATGTATATCAATGCAGGAAAATTAAAATATCTGATGAAATCATCATGCTTCCTCTATTTAAAAACCCAACAGATGACTTCAATATACCACCCACACCTAACAAGATGAATGCTAAAATACTGGTATCGTAATGGATTTTATTAATTTTCTAAGCCTATATTAAAGACATTGGTGTGTCCTTTTATGCACAAAATCAATATATCATTTCTTCTGTTTTTTGTTTGTTTGTAAAATTCACATCAAAACACAAATTTAACACACTGTAAGGAAATGGATATAGTTTTGCTTGGTTTTCTTCCCAGCACAATGGGTGAGAACATAAGGAGCTGGCATGCATTTGTTTGTTAGTAACAGCCAGATACCCACATGGGAACAAGTGAACAGTCATTACATAGTCACAAATATGCTTTATGTTTAAAGCTGCACCTGCTTCTATCTCAGCCAAATTGTTGTATGTGGGTCACTTTCCATTCTTCGTTTTTTCTTTATGAATTATAAGTAAAATGAATGTGCATTTAAGCCCAGACAGCAGATGGTACGCAATAGGTACAAACATATTGTAGCATATGTTGCCAAAAACCTTTCAAAAAAGTTCCAGGCAGTGTTCATGGGGTTTTTCGCCTTCCAGTGAATTCAGCAAATAAGGAATTGGCGATGGAGAGCATTGTAGAATTTACATGTTCCTGAAGACTTTTTAATTCAGATCTCATTTACATGGCCATTGCTCAGTAGATGTAAGGCACGCACACACTCCTTGGCATAGGGCTGTGTATGGAAGAATCTACAAATCCAAAGAAGCAGGTTAGCAGAAAGGAGTTTCACATATCCTGTTCCCCCTCCGTAGCTCCCCAACCCCCATAAAGCTCCTTCTGATGGTCAGGGAACTCTCCTGAATGGGGCGAGCTTGGTTGGGAGATTGCTAAATATCAGAATGAGGCACCTTCTCCGTACAAGAAAACCCCGCCAAACAAACATCAGAGACACTTGACAACATTGTTTAGAAGTTAGTGAATTCTGTAAGATTCCACTTACAGAAAGTGCACCCCACCAATATTCTGCAGATAGCAGCATCCTTCATACAAGGTGTGACTGGAAAGTTTGGTGAATGGTCAAAGAAATCCGACAGCGAGAAATATTCAAACATACAATCAGCATCGGAAACCCACGAAATGCTCACAATTGTGTACGGAGATGAAGCTGTTGCTAGGGCGCCAACAGGTTGGCGTGCTGAAGGCAGCAGTCGGATGCAGATGGAGCGTAGGTCCAACAGTCAGGGCCAGGAAGCAGCCGACGTCAGGTATCAGTACCAGGGGTCAGGAGAAGCCAAAGTCAAGAGCAGTCCACCTCAGGAAGCAGCCGAGGTGGGTATCAGTACCAAGGGTCAGGAGAAGCCAAAGTCAGGAGGAACAGAAGTCAGGAACATTGGAATCAGGAACAGGATGAACAAGGACAGCTATGCACTACAGCGTTGCAGGTGCTGGCGAGGGAAGCAGCCATCCTTCCTTAAGTAGCCAGCTCATCACCACGCCTTTTACAAGCTGCAGCTGCCTCCAATTGTCCCCTCTGTTTCTCAGTTCTATGCTCTACAGCTGAGAGGGGGGGGGGGCTTCCGGCTCCTCTCCTCACAAGGGCCTGATTCAGCCTCAACTCCTTCCTCCTCTTGCTCTGGTCTTCCCTCTTCCGTATCTGATTCTTCCTCTTCTGAGGAGTGCCGCCACCAGTCTTCTCCAGGTATGAATTCATCCATTTCCCCCTTCTGTGGTTGCCTAGGGGGGTTTGCCATCACTCCTGCTCGTCTGGCGCAACCATGACACTGTAAGTCAAAAGACAGTGTATGACGAAGATGACCCTCAGTCTGGCAGACCATCGACGAGCAGAACGGCGGCAAATGTCGACAGAGTTCGTGAGTTATTGATGCGGGATCGGCATTTGTCTGTCCGAATGATGGCAGAAGAATTGCATATTCCACATGAAATCGTTACTGAGTTGTCCCACCCTCCATATTCTCCTGATCTGGGCCCACCAAATTTCTTTCTTTTTCCAAAACTGAAATCTTCCCTGAAATGGCACAGATTTCCCAATATTTCACATGTCCAAGCAGCTGTGATGAGGGTATTGAAAGCAGTATGAAAAGAGGACTTCTCCAGAAGTTTCCAACAGTTTTACGAACGTTGTCAACAGTGCATTATATCAGAGGGGGCCTATTTTGAAGGCCTGTAAGGTATGCAAGTTCAAATATTTCTCACTGTCCAATTTCTGTGACCGTTCACCAAACTTTCTGGTCACACTTTGTTCACCAGGAGAGGCTTTTCAGAGGGGGGCTGCTTGGGAAGGAGGTGAGCAGAGAAGTAATCTTCCACGAGGAACTTTCTACAGTTTCCATCCCTCTCCTGAGATCTCCTTCTTTGTCCTTTCATGCTCCTGAGCATAATGTCCAATTGCACATCACATTACAAGGTGCTTTCCCACATGATATTTTCCAGTCCAGAGATAAACAAGAGCCGAAACAGCCCACTTGTTAACGTGCACAGCCGACACTCCGGCGATGTACACTTTCCAATCACCGTTTTGTTTTGCAAAATGCCTTGGATGTAAATGCCTTTGCACTTTATAGATCTAGTACGGCTTTCCTGTTCAGATTCCTCGGTGTCAGATAAAATCTAATGCACTCAGATGAAATCACTTCCTAAGCAGAAGCTGAAGAAAGGCTGAGCAATTTTCTACAAACAATTATTATTGACTACCCTGATGGTAGCATGCTGCTGAAAAGAAATTTACAGCTTTGCTTTATGTTCTCGAATTTCCAGTTTACAACTCAACAACATCACTATATCTGATTTCTATTAAGCTGGGAGATGAAGGAGATTGCAGGTTTTCAGAGTTCATTAAATAGGCGGTTTGGTTTTGTTGTTAATTCAGGCATGACATATTGCAGTATGTATTGGAATGGATTCCAAATTGGTCCGAGTATTGCTCTTTTCAGTAACAGATCATTCTCGGCAATTGCGGAGGTTATAGAGGTTCACACTTATGTTTTTGTTACGATGATCATACATAAAAATGCTGCTGGGTTGGCTTCCAAATGCAATTTCAATGCAATCCTTATGGTAATTTCAAGAGCCATCCATATCTATCACCATTACCAACAGCTGGAAACGTTTCTCTGAACAGCCTCACACTGAAGCTGCTTGCACAGGGAAAGGACAGCTTTCTGTGGCAGGCCATTGGTACTGTCTGGTGCCAGCATTGACAAAGGTGACATGTTATTGATTATTTAGAGCATTTTGCACCCTTCCCTTTAACTGACTCTGCAACAGGTCAATTAAAAGAGGCAAAAGGCGACTCTCACCTTTGTGCCATAGGCTACATTCAAGCTATGCAAAAGGCAGGTTTCTAGACAGGCACACAGTAGGGGCTGGGTGATACCAGCTTTTCAACATCACAGTGTATCACCAGCTAAATATCACAATATAGTGATACGTCGTGATGTTGAAAAAAGGAAGGAGCATCATTTGATCCTTGCCCCACAAGGCGCCGAGGTGAAACCGCTGCTGTTCCTGCTGCCACCAGCACTTGGCGCAGGAAGGAAGGAGGCAGCCTGAGAAGTAAGGTAAGGCGATGGACAGCAGGCAAGCTCCTCCCGCGATATACTGCCAGGTGGTATCGATACATCGCCCAGGCCTAGCACATAACCCTCTTTGTCATCCATCCAGGCAAGCAATGAAACATTATCAAAGTGCAAAGGCAGATTCCAGCCAGGGAAAAAGCATGCAAAGAAGGCACAGAGCGTGGTTGATGAGGGGCATGGCCTGGGGAGAGGAAGCATGGGCTGGGAATGGGACAGGTAGTGAGGTGTAGAGAGCCATATTTGGCCCCTGGGTCTGAAATTTCTCATCCTTGCCCAAGAGTGAGGTTAAAAAGCAAAACGAACAAAGAAGGGAGTACAGAATATCTGGATGAGAAACCAAGATGCTTTGCTGGGGTCCAGAACAATAGACTGGGTGAAGATCAAAAACAAAACAAATAAAAAACCCACTGTGAAGTTTCTTTTTTAAAAAAATAAATTTTATTGGTTTCAAAAATAAAAATTGTTTACAGGTAAATAAAACAGATACAAATGAATGCAGATATTACATTGTCTTGATTTTCCCCATTCCCTCCCGCCCCTCCCACCATACCCTCCCTCAATGCCCTCCCTACTTCACGTCCTGTACTAAGCTCGTCCCTCTTATATGCATTAGTAATCTCCATTGTATTTTTTCCCCCTCCAATATAGAATCATTATCTTTCTGAGATAAGGTTTGGTTTTTCTATTTTATCTTTAATATACATGTTAAATGATTTCCACAATCTGATTGCTTCTTCTAGACTTGTTCCTTTGGCTTCTTCGTATCTAATTGCTAAATTGTAATAATGGAATAACTTAATTTGCCAATCTTCTTTACTAGGGATTTCTGGGGTTTTCCAATTCTTCGCAACTAACAGTCTGGCGGTCGCTACGGCATAACTAGTTAAACCTCTGTCGTTTGGTCTGATATCTTCCGGCATCATTCCCAGCAGAAAATTTTCCGGGTTTTTCTTAAAAGAATATTTCAGAATTTTCTTTAACTCCTTATATATCATTTCCCAAAAAACCCTGATTATACTGCAGTTCCACCACATGTGAATAAATGAACCAACTTCCTTTTTACATCTCCAACACAGATTACTGACCCCTGGGTATATTTTAGACAATTTTAGTGGCGTCAAATACCACCTATTTTGCATCTTTAAAATATTTTCTTTCAAATCATAATTCGTTGTAAAATTTGAGTCCCGATTCCATAAATTTTCCCATTTTTGTACTGGAATTGGTTTTCCCAGATCTTGGGACCATTTAATCATAAACTCTTTTGTCATCTCTTCCTCAGTTTTCCATTTTAATATTATTTGATATAAATTTTTTATATATTTGTTTTTGTTTACCAATAATATCTCCTCCAATTTTGATGATTCTCTTTCAAATCCTATTTTTTTGTCAATTTGAAATCTTTGGTTTATTTGAAAATATTGTAACCAGGTGGTCAGGTGATCTTTTATCTCTGAATAATCTTTTAATTTTAGTATTCCCTCCTTTTCTTCCAATAAGTTTCAATAAGATCAAGGTGCTTGCTTCAATCTGGAATCACTTTTTCAGATTTTTTTTTTAAAAAATAATAATCCGGGGTATGAGAGACCAACCTGTGTCCCTCTGAATATTGTTGGACTTCAACTCCCATCAGGCAGAATGCCCAATGGTCAGAGACACAGGTTCCCCACCTCCAAGTATAATAAATCAATACCCATTTAAAAAAACAAAAGATGACTAACCTATTTTTACATTTGTTCAGATTAATATTTTTGTAATTCAATAAAAAAGAGATACCTGCGCAATTCATTTCATAATTATTGTTGGGTAGTGTTTGGAGGCAGTAAACACTGTTGCATTCCTTCAATAAATAAGTTGCATATCTAATCTGTGTGACTTCTCACCATCAAACACATTTGGACTAAAGAAATGTAGCTACCGATGTGCTGTTTCCTAAGCAAACAGCAGCAAAAATTTCAACAGAGGTTCACCTTAAGAGGACTGAACTCAACTGTTGAAGATGTAAAGAAAGGGAAGGTACATTTTACCATATGTGGTGGGATTGCAAGATTATTATTATTATTATTATTATTATTATTATTATTTTTAAAAAAGGGAAATGATATATAATGAATTGAAAAAAAAAGTTTAAAATAACATTTGTTAAAAAAACAGAAGCATTTTTGTTGGGTATTTTGGGACAAGAGCTGCCAAAATAAAAATGGACATTATTTATGTATGCTCCAACAGCAGCAAGAATGATAATAGCACAAAATTGGAAGACTGGAGAAGTACCATCCAAAGAACAATGGCAAGAAAAACTGATGAACTATGCAGACTTATCAAAATTAACGGATAAGTTGTGTGAAAAGGACTATAGTGACTTTGAAAAAGAATGGGAACCCTTTATAACATATTTGCAGAAACAAACCAAAAAATGGACTCACTGGCAGGATTTAAATAAACATTTTCAACTTTATTTACAGAGAACAAGAAATATAACAATGGGAAAACATAGTATTATATACAAACAGTAGATTATGTCATTTGATGTAACAAACCAGAAATGGAGGTTGAGGGAAGTCAACAGGGAGGGGGAAAATTGGAAAATGAATGTTTTTTAATGATTATGGATATTTGTTGCAAGAAAAATATTTTAAGAAGAAGAAGAAGAAGAAGAAGAAGAAGAAGAAGAAGAAGAAGAAGAAGAAGAAGAAGAAGAAGAAGAAGAAGAAGAAGAAGATTGGATTCTGCCTTATAGTAAGACCATTGGTTCACCTAATTCAGTACTTCTGGCTGCACCTATCCATGCTTTAAGATTGTGCTTTCTCACAAGATGCTGGAGAGACCATTTTCTGTGCAACTTCCACTGAGCTATGGTCTACATTTGAAGCCTCATTGCTACAGTTTGTGTTGAAATTGTGTCCTTTTTTTATCAGCAATGTATCGTTTTCCACCTCTGAAGTTAAGCAGGAGTTTGAATTCCTGCTTGAAAAGAGAACTGTGGAGCACATCGAAGACAATCTGTGGTGGTACATAAAGCAACAGAAATAGTTTGACAGACTTAAGGAGCAATCTTATATATCCACCAAGATGAGCGGGTTAGAATCCAGAGGATCTCAGGCTGAGCAGAAGATGCGAGAGTTAAACTAGCATAGCCCAGCTGCACTAGGAACCTCCTAGTTCAGCTGGGGATCCGCTAGATTCAAACCTCACTCATCTCAGCAGATCTTGAGACACGATTTCTCCCTTACTTTTTGTTGCAGCACAGAACAAAATGGTGTTTGCCCACAAGAATTCTTTTGTTTGGAAAGTCCTTGATTTAGTGAAGTAGATTTCAAATTCAACTTAGGTGGACTACTTAGGATGAAAGCATTTTCTTAATTCCCCCCAAACAGTGTGTGGGAGTTAGGTAGGCCTTATCATAATATAAAGTTCTCTTTTGTGTGTATATGGGTGACAGATCAAGGCTGCACGATGAACAAAGAAGGTGGATGGGATTCCCACACAACCCTTGGAAAGTGACTGTTTGTTCTTTCAAAACACCTACAACCGCAGAGCCGCTTGAATCATAAAAGTACAACTTAATTGTGATGACGACAAATATAGCCCCACAATTGCCCCTTAAACATGGGGTTGGGAGATGAAAAGCCACTAATTAGACAGAGGAACGGCTATAAATAAGGCTACCCTGCAACAAATTGTATTATTAAGCTGCATAATAATAAGAGTTGGAATAATACTTAGCATCTGTAAATTACACGGCTTTTCACAAAAGCTCAGCTATAGATATCATTATGGCTTTGTCGTGCTCAGTTCTAGCCTATGACATTATTCAATCTATGGGGAAATTCAAGCACATCGCTGGGGATTTTCACTGGGGCAAAATATTACCATGACCAATTAACTACTGCGCCAAGTTCGTATTGCTGAACCTGCTGCACAAAGCCATGAATAGGATACGTAACAGATAAACTCACCCCTGATATATCCAGCTGATCACTGCACTCTTCAGAAGGCATCCTACAGATATAATCTGCTCAGCAAGTCAGTTCCATTTGGAGAAGCAATCCGGCCTTTAGAACCCTGTGCTGTTTCATATCGGACCGGCATCTCCTTTACTGTATTCTTGGCAAGTATTAAAGACTTTCCTTTTTGAACAAGCCTTTTTAAGTACATGGTTTTTTTTATTATTATTATTCCATCTCTAAGGGCTCGTCCACACTTCCTCTTGTGCCGTGCCAAGAAAGCACGGCTCTGAGCAGTTTCCCACTTGTCCCATGGGTGTGGATCTGAGCAGTTTTCCATTTGCCCTCCCACTTTCCCCAGGAAAACCCAGTTTCTATCTGTGGGCTGTTAGGCTGCTGAATGGAAAATAATATAGCAACTGACTTTCAAAGTTGGTGTGTTGTGCGACAAGCACACAGAGTGCAATGAGATTGAGTGTTTGTGGGAGGGGGAGGCTTGGTTAATTTCATTGTACACAGGTTGTACATTGACAATAAAGGTATTAGTATTATTAGTATTATTATTGCATGTTCAGACCTTTAAACTTCCCCCTTAAATAAATTCCCACAAGACTCAATTTTTTTATTTTTATTTTTATTTTTTTGCAGAATTTAGGCCACAACTTTATTGATTACAGCAAGTGAGTGGTTGCATAGGCTCTGGTTCGACTAGCTCCCTGCACCATTGCAGGTAGTGCTGACCTAGGGCTCCGTCATAGGTCAGCCTAGGGTGAACACCTGGATAGGCAGAAAGCCGGGCAGGCTATGTCCACCACCCAGATGTCCCCCTAGACTCGGGCACAGGCACAACGCCTCACAAGGTTGAGCAAACCATTGAGTCCCTGGATTCCATTAACGGAATACCCCTTCACATGGGGATGGCAAGAGCGTTCCCCCGTCCGTATCACCTGAACCAGAGTCTATCCACAACCTTACAAGTTGTGACGATTTACTGTGCAGCAGGCGAAACCCAAATGGCACCAGCCAATCAGCCAAGTGGGAGAAATTCCTGCCGTGCCCCTGTCCCAATGACAGATGACACACGGCGGTCATAGCAAGGTCAAGCGTGCAAGCCCTAAATATATAGAGAGGCGGGTGGGTGTTCCAATGCACTGACCAAGAGAGAAAGCTCAGGGTCACATGCAGGGTCATTTACAGTGGTACCACAGGTTAACTACCCAATCTGTTTCAGGGTGCCGTAAACACTTCCAGGTCCGCCGAGTATGCAACCTGAAAGTACGCAACCCGCACCATACTCAACCCAAGGTATGACTGTATAGGTCCCTTGATCCATTTGGCTAGCATCCCATTGGTCAGATTAAACCCAGCATCAAGGGACCTACCAATCGGGTGTTGTGGCTATCCAATCGTACCCACCCACAACACAAGGGTTTGGTTGCCAGGTCTCACCACAACACGTGCCCTCTTAGAGCAAGGACACCATTTATTATTATTATTATTATCTTTACTGCCAAATCGGAGCAAACTGAAACTTCACAGCCAGACGGGGAAGCAGCGTGAGTCAGGAGGCTCCTTGAAGCCCAGGTTCCCTTCCCTGACTACAGGCTATTCAGAAGGAGGAGTGTACTTTATGGAGGATTTAAGGTAATTTGATTAGAGCATGGTGCTGGTAACACCAAGGTTGCAGGTTCGATCCCTGTATGGTGCAGCTGCCTCTTCCTGCATTGCAGGGAGTTGGCACAGATGGTCCTCAGAGTCCCTTCCAGCTCTACAATCCATGATTATATGACTATATGTAATTTTTGCCTTACGTCCTGACTTTTGTACCTAACCCCTGCATAAAATGCAGCTCCACTGTAAATGAATATATGATTGAAGCGGCTCTGTCCCTTCTTACTTTAATAAAGCCTTGAAGCTGGAAAGCATAGCCACGCGGGAACAGCAAACCTTTTCTCAGTGATTTCTGTGGATAGCAGTGATTTATATTGGGGGGGGAGAGATATTCATATGATTCTGGAGTCATATAGAGATCATAGCTGCCAAGTTTTCGCTTTTCTCGCGAGGAAGCCTATTCAGCATAAGGGAAAATCCCTGTAAAAAAGGGATAACTTGGCAGCTATGATAGAGATGGAGGATAAATTTGTTCAGTCCGCCGTTTGAAGTGTACTGACCTAATTCGCCAGTGCTGGACATATGTGGATCAAAACACAGCTATCGGTTGGATTATACACTTCTGCCAATGCAGTTTATAATTTGGGTTAAAATTTGGCTGTTTTGGTTAAAAAACAAACAAATTCATGCCAACAAACAAATGGGAAAGCATGCAGGGAGAGAGGAAGTTGGGGAAAGAATGGATAAAATATGCACAAAAAATGTATATAACTTAAATGCTTTTTAAAAAAAGTTTGAAAGAAACAATCACCACCTGCTTACCTCCTTACTTATAACCGATGCAGGTGGTGGTAGCGGCTGGGAGGAGGATGGGGACAAAACCGTAAGTAGTTTCCACAAATGGCTCTGGCTCCATTTGCTGTTGGCTTTGGCTCTACCTACTCTTGGCTTTCTTGTCCTCCACCCCACCAGTCTGAGATATTACTCAAGACACCAATGGTAGACTATGTGGCTATCATTTTTGGAATTAAAAATGCCGACATGGAATGGGGGAGTGATACACCATTCTAGTTTCCTCTCTAGAGTTTCAGGCAACAGATGCTCTCTCTCCTTTCTGTGCAATAAAGTCCGTCTATTTCTTTTACTGTGTGCCACAAGGAGCCTTTCTGACTGCCTTTTATATTTACAGGGAGTCTTTATGAAGACAGGCCCTTTCTCTTCTTAATAGGTTTTTAACTGGATAATGATGTTCTTTGGTGATAAGTGTGGCTGAAACTTCAAGCGCTGCTTTTTCGCAAAGTTGGCTTTGCTGCCCTCTGTCAAGCTGTGCATTCACAGATGTCCCACCTAAGTGCATTTTAATGGGCATGCGATCTCTGGCTGTAAATATCATCTGTCGCTTGCATTCCTGAATGAAGCACTGTCCTCTTCAGTGTGTTGCCAAGCCACTCGTGAATATTGCTTACTCCTCACTTTCCATAGGATACGCAGCTGTAACCCTCCACCGTGTCTTCCGCAAAGGAATGATAGTGGTGGAACTTGATGCTGCCTAGTTTCTGCCTCCTAGTCAAGCCTGTGGTGCCCTGAGACAGGCATGGAAACCCTTTTCTGTTAGGGAGTCTACCTTTGTTTGCCGAGGCCGCTCCATAACTACATCACCTATCTGAAGAAGTGTGCATGCACATGAAAGCTCTACCAATGACAAGCTTAAAAGGTAAAGGTAAAGGGACCCCTGACCATTAGGTCCAGTTGTGACCAACTCTGGGGTTGCGCACTCATCTCGCATTATTAGCTGAGGGAGCCGGCGTATAGCTTCCAGGTCATGTGGCCAGCATGACAAAGCCGCTTCTGGCAAACCAGAGCAGCACATGGAAACGCCATTTACCTTCCCGCTGTAGCGGTTCCTATTTATCTACTTGCATTTTGACGTGCTTTCGAACTGCTAGGTTGGCAGGATCTGGGAGCTCACCCCGTCACAGGGATTCGAACCGCCGACCTTCTGATCAGCAAGCCCTAGGCTCAGTGGTTTAACCACAGCGCCACCCCCTAAGGTGCTACTGGAAGGATTTTTTTATTTTGTTTTGACTATGGCAGACCAACACGGCTACCTACCTGTATCTACATCACCTATAGTAATAGCTGTCAAGTTTTTCCTTTTCTTGCGAGGAAGCCTATTCAGCATAAGAGAATTTCCCTTTAAAAAAGGGGAGAAGTTGACGGCTATACCTATAGTACAATCCCCACCAACGCAAAGCTTTTTCCCTTGCAATATTTGATGTTATGCCTTCTGCAATTCTACAGGGTTCTGCATTATATCCAAGTAGACATATATGGAATTACACCACTGATGTATCCATCTTTCATTGCCCTTTATTAGGTTCACATATAAGTCCGCAAGAGTTGCAAGCTAACAACAATTTTCCTAGCCTGCTTGCCCATCGTATCTTCCAATATTCCTGAGATGAAAATAGGAACATTCAATTCCATATCAGTAACGCTGCTTGAACATTTCCTCTTGATCAAGTACAAAAGTTATTAGAGGAAACACACAAAAGTGCAGGATAATTTAAGCACAGGTTGTCAGAAAGTCAAAAGCCACATGTAAACAACAGCAGCAGCAACAACAGCAACAACAACCAGTTATTCTAGGATTATACACAGTATTTCTGTAAAATAGGCACTCTGGGCAGCTTCCAGCATATATAAAAACATAGTAAAACATATAACCTCAAAAAGATTCCCTATGCAGGACTGCCGTCAGATGTTTCCTAAATGTTATATAATTACTCATCTCCTTAACATCTGATGGGAGGGCCTTCCACTAATAAGCCACACCACAATCAACTAAACACAACCAAGCAAGTTCGGGAACCCCTAACCTCTCATGATATCAATATAAATAAATAAATACACAAACAAAGGGCCTACCCATGTGAAGCTGACACAACCCCCTCACTAAGAATAGGCAATAGAACAAAAGAACAATATCCCCATCTTTCCCCCCACTCCCCTTTCCCCCAACTGCAAGATGTCTAGGACAAAAAATGTCTCTCATCAAACGTGAGAGAACTGTGAGAAAGACTATGAATTGAAAGTGGAGACAATAGATGTACTGTTCCTGGTATATATGTTTGTTTTGTAACACACAAAACCCAATAAAAACTTTATTTAAAAAAAAGGTTGGAGATGGAGCAGGCACAAATATGGATAGCTCAGTTGGTAGAGCATTAGACTCTCCAAAATATGGGTTCAAGCCCCACACTGGGTAAAAGATTCCTACATTCCTACACTCAATGACCCTTGCAGTCCCTTCCAACTCTACAATTCTATTATTCTATGAACATTTGGGGTGAGGTGTGTGTGGGGGGGGTATGCACTGCCCTGTAACCCCATATCTATGCCCCTATTCCCCACTCAGGCACAATGTATCAACTGTGGTTAAATAAACGAGGACCTCTCATCTTAAAACACTTTTGTGTCACCATGGCAAATCTCATGATGAATCCACAAGCGGCTTTATCTTACCCCAGTTTTTATTTAGAAGCCGAATCCTACTTGTCTATGCCGACAGTTCCTAAGATGTCAGCGAAAACAAATGCTTACCCACACAAGGCTCTCAGACAATTTCCAATGATTCACTGATTAATTAGGTCTTTGTTTACTGAGGGACTTGTAGCAGGAGTGTAGCAATTTAGAGAATGGCTGTTCTGATGGAAATATGTTGCCCCTGCTGTGGTGGCTGGTTTTGCTATCGCATTCCAAATGGCAAAAAGCAGGAAGGATACGGCCGAGTACGGATAAGTGGTCGGCAGATGGGTAAATGCCGTACATATTGGGCCTGAGGCAATTTGGCAATTAGAAAGCTACAGCCACTTTAAACGGGGCTACTGAATCAACATTGTCACGGTTTCAGATACAGTACATGCTTTCATCTCAATCAAAAAATTATTCCATACATAAATTAGTGACTAAACGAGAACAGAAAAACCACATGGTACTCTGAGGATACTCTAATAATGCTCCCTACTTTGTTCAGAGGTGGGGACATTCCACCAATGTTATAAACGCTACAAGTAATTGAGCTAGTAAGGCAAACATATTTGGTAGTAAGGCAAACAATTTGAGCTAGTAAGGCAAACATATTTGGTACACTTTGACCTGTGAATCTGTGCTGATGAAGAATAATCGAAACAGGGCCTTGTCCTGATGTTGATGTTTACTGGAATTTATCCTTATTAAAACTCTGTGAAGATACTTTTTTGAAATCATCCTTCTTTGGCCTGAGTTCTTGTAATTTATCATTTATTTCTGGACTCTCCCAAGAACTCCAATTTCCACTGTTTACCAAATCAGACCAAATTAGCCCATCTAGTTAGGTGTTTTCTACATTGACTCACAGCGGCTGTCTAGGGTTTCAGACATTGGTCTCTCTTACCTGGAAGTGTTGAGGTTTGAACCTGGGACATTCTGCATGTAAAACAGATGGTCCACCACTGAACTATGGCCATTTATCTGATCTGATCTAGTATCCGCTGGAAATTATCAACTAATAATTTGGAGACCAGAAACTTTCACAAGGTCAAGTGGAAAGAATCTCTCCCCCACCCTCACTGATTGGTAACTAACCCAGGTTAAAACAGAGACAAACACTTCACCACCAACTTAAAATTTAACTGAAATCTATCAGATGATTTATTCGGGACGGGGGCAGAAATAAAAAGTATGCACGGTGCCGCACAGAGCAGAATCTGTGGTATTGTTTTTGTCTGTTTGATCCTGGCTTGGATCAGGTATGGTTCACCTGATTTCTGCCTTTGTAGTTTAGTTGTTTAGTCGTGTCTGTCTCTTTGTGACCCCATGGACCAGAGCACACCAGGCACTCCTGTGTCTTCCACTGCCTCCTTGGTCAAACTCATGTTCGTAGCTTCGAGAACACTGTCCAACCATCTCGTCCTCTGTCGTCCCCTTCTCCTAGTGCCCTCAATCTTTCCCAACATCAGGGTCTTTTCCAGGGAGTTTTCTCTTCTCATGAGGTGGCCAAAGTATTGGAGCCTCAGCTTCACGATCTGTCCTTCCAGTGAGCGCTCAGGGCTGATTTTCTTAAGAATGGATAGGTTTGACCTTCTTGCAGTCCATGGGACTCTCAAGAGTCTCCTCCAGCACCATAATTCAAAAGCATCAATTCTTCGGCGATCAGCCTTCTTTATGGTTCAACTCTCACTTCCATACATCACTACTGGGAAAACCATAGCTTTAACTATATGGACCTTTGTCGGCAAGGTGATGTCTCTGCTTTTTAAGATGCTGTCTAAGTTTGTCATTGCTTTTCTCCCAAGAAGCAGGCGTCTTTTAATTTTGTGACTCCTGTCACTACAAAGGTGCAAATCACATGGAACTCATGGCTGGGTTTCCTGAAATTGGGGGAAGGGGAGGCAACAGAAGAACCATGAAAGCAGACCATCAGCATTGAATGCAGATGATTCCAGGTTCAATGCTTGACATCTTTAGGTAGGGCTTGGGAGTGTTGGCAGAGTTGCTAAATTGCAGCTAGGAACCAAATTGGTTAAGCAAAGTCTCAAGAAAGAAAGAAAGAAAGAAAGAAAGAAAGAAAGAAAGAAAGAAAGAAAGAAAGAAAGAAAGAAAGAAAGAGAAAGAAAGAGCCAAAGTCCATCATGGGCTGCCACACAACCAGTTTTCTAGGACATTTGAGCAATTCCTGGCCAGACGCTGTTTACAAAGGTCAAGTACCAACTATGTCCAGGAAATTCTGGATGTATGGCAACCCTAGGATGAAAAGCATCGGTTTCTAAATGCTACATATCTGCATTTGTGGAGGAAGGGTGCATGATTTTGCAAATGTCAGCTAACCAGCATATTGTGGAACTGCCTGTTGCAAACTAGAATATTTAGTATGCAGAGCATTACCGGTAGGTATGCATGAAAAAGAATATGGTGAGCACACTTTCAGAGTCGATGACTTCTCTTTTTATGTATGCCGTACGTTGTTCAGACACTAAGCACACCATGTCACACTCCTTACTGCAGGCATCCCCAAACTGTGGCCCTCCAGATGTTTTGGCCTACAACTCCCATGATCCCCAGCTAAGAGGACCAGTGGTCAGGGATGATGGGAAATGTAGTCTAAAACATCTGGAGGGCCACAGTTTGGGGATGCCTGCCTTACTGGGATGAACAAAAATATAAATTTTCATCTGAAACGGAGAAGCCTCACAACTTGGTGGACTGTATCTCAAACCCTCATTTCAGTGAATCGCAGAGCAATCCTACCGATGTAAAAAGTAAGTTTTATTGAATTAAAATGGTCCAACATCCAGGAAAGTGTGAATAAGGTGTCAGCCACTCAGTCCCATCAGTTTCTGGATACATCTCTTTCTTTCCCAAAACAACAATAACCACAAGTAATAGGTACAACGTTAAATGGTGCCAGACTAAAATGATTGTACACCTATACACAACTAAAAATTCTAAATGGCACCTCAATTTTTCAAGCTCAGCTGTGTTTAAAACTTATACCTTAACATATTAAAAAGTGAGCCCTCTGTAAAAACCTTTCATTAAGTCCATGCACTTTACAATATATTATTGTGTAGAGGTTTTGCTCCCCTTCAGCAAGTAAGGTAGTTACTTTGACAAGTTTCATCATATCCAAAATCTGCAAGAGCCACTCCTTGTTGAAAGCATCTTTTGATGATTTATTGTGTCTTTCCATAAATAAATCTGGCACTAGATATATCTGGATTATTTCACTCCCATTTAAATAAATGGGTCTAATTTTGTTACAATTGAATACTTTGGTTTTTTATGAGCTTGCCAGGCTAGAGACCATACAATGCTAAAATTAAAATCCAGCATCTTTGTGTATAATCTTCTTTCCATTTATTGAGCAAACACTGAATATTTATTGTTCAGCTTCTGAATCGGAATGTCTGAGAAGCCCGCAATTCTAAATATGGGAAACAAAGCATCTGCCATGTAAATATTGTATAGCAAAGTGATCCTTGGAAAGCCAGCTATTTTGTTTTCACTCGCAATATACAGCTCTTCTCCGACCAAACCCACATACATTTCTTCCGCACTGAATATTTATTACTCAGTTTCAGAATCAGAATGTCTAATATTATTGTACCCTCGAAAAATGTGCATAAGGTATGTTGGTATTCATAGTTCTTTGCAACTTGCAGATCTAATGTGCTTTCAGCTCTTAATATATTCTTACAGATTATTCTTCTAGGCTACCTAGTTTGTTCCTAAGAGTACGCATGATTGAAGACACTACCAGTTTCTAATTTAATGGAAACAGACAATATGACACATAATGTAAATGAATGAATGTACTTATATAATTTGCTTTTAACGTTATTTGGGAAGGGTGGGAATGATCATCACACACACATACAAAAAGACTTCTAGTACATTATAGTACATAATTTTATTTGCTTTACTGCAGCACGGATTTACAAGCCCATTTGATTTAAGAATTTTTTTCCAGACCTCATTAAATTGTTTGAGATAACCTAGGCAAACTGAATATTGATTATATCAGCATGCCATGTTGTTGTTTTTTTTAAAAAAAAACACCTGGCATTATGATGTTATGAGCAGGCCTCTTGTCAAGGATAAGGAAAATTACAGACCTGTAGAAAATGCCAGGCGTATATTTAGTGATTCAGAACCAGACAAAGAAATTATGATGTCTGGTAGGAAAGTGAAGCAAGGTCATCTTAAAAAACTGAGAAATATCAATCGGGGCAAGGCAGGGGTTGGGGAGCCTTGCATAAAAGAAACCAAAGACTGTTAACAACAACAACAAAATTGCATTCACCCCAACTCACCTAGAGGTGTGTCTTGAGGTTGATGAGCTATTTATATACAAATAGGTTCTACATGCCCAATTCCCTAGCCCATTGATCCAGGCAAGGTCATGCATGCATAGCTCAGCAAGACATTCACAGTAGTGTCAGGCAACTATTCAGAATGAGGATCTTAGGGCTAGATTCATTATTTATTTATTTATCTATCTATCTATCGATCGATTGATTGATTGATTGATCGATCGATCGATCGATCGATCTCCAGGAGCTAACCAGACCCAGACTTCCTTAGCTTCGTGAGTCTTCAGACCAAACCCTCTGATTCAGTCCTGTTAGCATTTCACGCCTCCGATGCTGCAGATGAGATTGGTGTAAATCTCACCCCTGTCTGGGAAGAGTGTGGGAACGGAAGACGGTCTTATCTCTTCCGTTGTATGTACTTATTGTACTGTACTTTTGCTTTTACTTCTGCCTGGTTCTTCTCTCGGAGCTGGAGAGAGAGGGCGCCATGACTCCTTTGTCTGTACATAGTGTGTAAATAATTACGTAGATTAGCTCTACGATGTCTCACGCTTCTTGCTGTGTTATGCTAGGAGATTCATGTGCATATATCATTTGATATATGTCGCTGAAGCACACTGGAGAAGAAAGTAAATGCCTTTTCCAGAGCTGCGCATACCGGAGGATGCTCGGAGCTCGGTGGCTGCAGGGGCACCCCAGAGACTTTTCCTCTCCTATTTGATGAATAGCGCTTTGGTGCTATTGTGACTATCTGATTTGCTGCACAGCCAGACACTCTGTGATTATAGCTGCACAACCCTAGAACAGACTACTGTCTATCTACAACACCATCCTACTGTCTATATCAAACTGATGGGTCTTACTTTAAGGCTGGGTACTCATTTGTTTTACATTGCTTCTGATGGTAGCTGATGTTTCCCTAGGAGCACAATGGTGATGACAAATGTGAGTTGGCTTTGGTTCTTCCAAGAAGCCGCATTTCCAACACATTGCAATAAATGGATACACGTTGCATAGTTGTAGGTGGGAATAATCCATCAAAGTGCTGAAAAACCTCTGTACCTACCAAGACCTAATAAAAACACAGCTACAATACATGGCTCCAAGGTGTCCTAAGTAATCAAAATCAAACTACCCATGGGGCTTGATGGGACTAAAGCAGTGAAGTTTTGAAGCCTCATGACTGTTTCTGAGTAATGTGCCGTCTACTGGGTGATGAAGGGGTATGTGTGAATGAACCTAAAATACTTTATATAGTTGGGTCTTTGTGAAAAAGTTTCCAAGCCAGTAAGGAGAAACCAAGACCGTTTCTGTCTGTATTGTAATTGGACTTAAAAGCTCCAGAAATATTTTTCAATGGCTCAATCCAAGGAAAACATTCTACAAGATATCTGGGGTATATCCTCACTGGATAAGTTTTTTAATAATCACAGCGGTAGGCAAAGGAAAGCTTTGATGGTGGTGTTCCCAGTAAAGGTTCACCCCCTCCATCCCCATTCATCTACATCACTCCTACCTTGGGTAATCTGATCTTGTTGCCATTGTGCTTTCAGTTCCATCACTTTTCAAGCCTATCTAGTCAAAGGGAAAGTGGGGGGAGCTTCAGGAATGCTGTCCAATGACACTGATTCAGCCCACTGTCTCTCTCTTAGTATATGCTCATCTAGCTGCTCCTCACCCAGTATTTCCTAGCTTTCCCCCTCTGAACTATGCCCTTCTGCAAACCACTGGTCAAAATCACTACTGTAGCGTCTTGCCCTTGGGAAGGTTCAGAAAAAATGCCCCCCCCCCACATCCTCCTAAATCCAGTCCCTGACAGTTATTCACGGTCCAATTCTGCAGCTTCTCCTGCCTCTGACTCTCTGTTGCAAATTCCCCCAGTTCACTGATCCCTTCTTCAATGTCAATCTCGAACCCCACATCTCCCGGAGCCCACTCAGCAGAATCCAGCTACCACTCCTCAGTGTCCAGCCCATCCCTGGCAGGTAGCTTCCTTTGCAATATGATCATAATGGAAGAGGCAAGAAGCCTTCTAGTTATGGTTGGATATTTGGGCTTTTAATATATAGCAGCTTTTAGCAGGGAAGCTGCCTCCCATACTCTACTTATTTACAAATTAATTTTAACATACATGCACACAGGCTTTCTACACTGACAATCTCAAAACATTAAATGAACACTGTTTGATTTTTGCAAAACAGCTACATTTGCATTTTTATCCCAAAGTGGAAAATGGACTGTACTGTTCTACATATTTAAAGTTTGCTGTCTCTAGAAGTCTGAGTGTCGTAAGCTCTATACACATACCAAAAGCAGATGTGAAGCGTGATCTGTTTGTGACAGACCTTGGAATTGTGTCCAGAAATATGAAAGCATGCCAAAGTACAATGCTTTTTTTTTAATCTTAATTTCATTTCATCTTTTAAAATATCACTTGCAGCCAGCAGGCTCATGATACAACTGCAAACACCCTCTAGCCTCCCTTTCACTGCTTCAGCTACTGTACTATGCAAGACACATTCTTTGCACAAACTTACCAACAATTTCATGCATGGGAAAGTGTTAATTAACTGTCGCCCTGAAAAGCGGGGCCAGCTGGACCTCACCAGGATGCAGAGAGGTAAAAACCAGTGTCAGAGAAGCACCTTGGCAGAAACAATGGAGGTGTTGGCAGTCAGATTATTAAGAGAAGGGAGATGCGCTTCAAAGCTCTGACTCCCTGTCCTTTGCAGCTAAGGATACAAGGCTCGCAAAGACAGTATTTCACCAGCAATTTGGAGCACAAGAGAGTGTTAATTAGCTGCTACTGTGCAGAGAACTGGGAGAGTCTGTCATAGTCTAAGTGTAGAAGGTAGGATTAAAGGCCCGTTTTGTATGAAGAGATCTATATGCACTTGATGAACAATTTTGGAAAATTTCTAGATAGGTGATAGATTAGATAGATGATGATGATAGATGATAGATGATAGATGATAGATGATAGATAGATAGATAGATAGATAGATAGATAGATAGATAGATAGATAGATGATAGATAGATGATAGATAGATGATAGATAGATGATAGAAAGATAAAGGTAAAGGACCCCTGACAGTTAAGTCCAGTCACGAATGACTCTGGTGTTGCGGCGCTCATCTCGCATTATTGGCCAAGGGAGCAGGCGTACAGCTTCCGGGTCATGTGGGCAGCATGACTAAGCTGCTTCTCGCAAACCAGAGCAGCACACAGAAATGCCGTTTACCTTCCTTCCGGAGTGGTACCTATTTATCTACTTGCACTTTGATGTGCTTTTGAACTGCTAGGTTGGCAGGAGCTGGGACTGAGCAACAGGAGCTCACCCTGTCGCGGGGATTCGAACCGCTGACCTTCCGATCAGCAAGCCCTAG
Source organism: Zootoca vivipara (assembly GCF_965207765.1). Lineage (NCBI taxonomy): Eukaryota > Metazoa > Chordata > Lepidosauria > Squamata > Lacertidae > Zootoca > Zootoca vivipara. The sequence goes on along the minus strand of NC_142587.1, from coordinate 17,055,358 downwards.
ACTCTGTGGTTTAGACCACAGCGCCACCCGCGTCCCAGATTAGATAGATAGATAGATAGATATCGATAGATGGTTGGTTGGATGGATAGATGATATGATTGGTATTATCTACTCGAGCTGGTATGCTTTTGAACTGCTAGGTTGACAATTCGTATCTATAATTATATAAATTATCTAGAATATTGATCCTCGGCCAAGGTGCACACGCATCAGCGGATGGGTGGAAGAATGCCTTGCTCCAGCAAAGCAACAACCCATGAAGCCACATTGATGTCAGGTGTGGAGAAGGTTAGTATAAGGCCTGGTGGGCAAAACTGGGATGCATGGTCCCACCACTCAGCTAGGGGAAAGTGAGATGATATGTCAAACTAAAGAACATGTATGACCTTAGAGTGAGAATGAGAAAACGGGAAGACTAAGCATTTGGCCAAAAATAGCAGCACAGATGGGAGAAGCTATGCATCTGTCAAATGCTACACAGCCTGTAAATAGATAGACATCATAAGCTTTTAATTGTGATAGTTATTCTGACCAACAGCCCACTTAACTCAGCATATTGTCTCTCTCATGCTCACCAGGGCTAGATGGGCATTAAAGAGAGAGAGAGAGAGAGAGAGAGAGAGAGAGAGAGAGAGAGAGAGAGAGAGAGAGAGAGAGAAAGTTTTCAGAAGAGTATAATTACAGAGTAATCATACATGTGTGTGTGTGTGTGTGTGTGTGTGTGTGTGTGTGTGTGTGTATTAAAATAACACAGAATTAAAATATGCTGCAAATATATAGTGTTGTTAGTCTGCATGATGTCCAAGACCCTTCTATTCCTAGGGTCCTTTCATGCAGAGGTTAATATCTAATGGAGAAGTCCATTGTTGAACTAGTCAGGCAACTTTCTTTGTGAGATAATGATCATAGTTGACACCTAAGCACCATCATTAGTATAACAAAAGAAGTTGTTCTATGCCAGTGGACAAATGAATGAGCCTTAGCCCCCTCACCTGGCAGGCAGAATACAAAAACCAGGGCAGTTGTACAAGTTGTAACCTTGGGTTATGAACTCAATTCGTTCCAGAGGTCCTTTCTTAACCCGAAAACATTCTTAACCTGAGGCGTGCTTTTGCTAATGGGGCCTCCCGCTGCTGCCGTGCCGCCACCACACGATTTCCATTCCCATCCTGGGGCAAAGTTCTCAACCCGAGATACTACTTCTGGGTTAGCGGAGTTTGTAACCCAAAGTGTTTGTAACCCGAGGTACCACTGTACACTGACAGTTCACTGGGCATGCCTCTAACATGTGGTACAAATTCACGGTAGTATTTGGTGACAAATCTGCAATGATTTTATTCTTTAGCTTATGTGAAAGTTTGTCTTTATCTATCCTTAACTTTGCATTGTATTGGTTGCTGCCATTTCTGTCAATGGCGTGAATGGAACTCTTTTCAGAAGCTGCTCTCCCATGTCAAACTTGAAATCCATGCCATGACATAGCATCATTGCATAGACTTGGAGGAGGAAGGAGGGAAGCAATTGCGGCTGGCAGCTGGTGCTCACCAAGAAGAGTTCTGTTGCTGTCAATGCCACCAGATGGTAGCAAAAATGCTATTTAAACTAGTAGAAGTTCTGAGTGTGAGACAATGTTTTCCAATAATAGCAACTCACTTTTACTAATTAAGCCACGCTACAAAATTTGGACAAGGTTCTTAGCAACTCTTTTACTCTTAGTAACTCTTTTCTTAAACCCTTTAATGTCTTTTCACCAGTTCTATAACCAGCCAGACACCATCCTGCACTTTTATGAGCAAATAATTTCCAGAATGGATGGCGACATTCTCCCGAGGGCACAGAAAACAGTGTCCATTCTTACTGAGGTTTTGGAGACCAACACAGTGGCACTAAACCTCTTTTACATATTTTTTAACCTTGGAAAGTTGTGAATCTTTTGCACCAAGAATAGTGGCATGGTTCAGTTTTGAGGTGCTTCAGTTGCCTCATCTTTCATATATCCCCAAGTTGGCAAGAGCATCAACTTCCCTCTTTGGTGTTGCCTTTTCCTTGTAGGGTGAATGCACAGCTGCCCCAACATAACTAACGACTGCTCAGAAAACATAGAAAAAGAAGTACAGCAGAAAGAGCAGCCTCCTTCTTCTTCTTCTTCTTCTTCTTCTTCTTCTTCTTCTTCTTCTTCTTCTTCTTCTTCTTCTTCTTCTTCTTCATTTTCTTTTTTCATAACAATTATTCAATACCATCATTTAACATCCATTTTCTACTTTCCCCCTTCCCTGTTGACTTCCCCCAACTTCCATTTCTGGTTTGTTACATCAAATGTTACATTCTGCTGTTTATACATAATGTTCTGTTATCACTAATTATAGGCCTATTTCTTGTTCTCTGTAAATAAAGTTGTAAATGTTTATTTAAATCCTGACAATGAGTCCATGTTTTTTGTTGTTTCTGCAAGTATGTTGTAAAAGATTCCCATTCTGTTCCAAAGTCACTATTGTCCTTTTCATGCAATTTATCCATTAATTTGGACAATTTTGCATAGTTCATCAGTTTTTCTTGCTATTGTTCTTTAGATGGTATTTCTCCAGTCTTCCAATTTTGTGCTAATAATAATAATAATAATAATAATAATAATAATAATAATAATATTTATTTATATCCCGCCCTCCCCAGTCGAAACTGGGCTCAGGGAGGCTGACACCAGTAAAATTACAATAAGACATAAAGAAAGAAAAACAATTAGTTAAAATACAGGTTAAAATACAATTTAAATTTTGAATGCAGCCTCGTTTTTAGAAAGGTCCAAGTCAAAAACCATAAGGGAGGAAAACAGGGGTCAGACTGAGTCCATGCCAAAGGCCAGGCAGAACAGCTCCGTCTTGCAGGCCCTGCGGAAAGATTTCAAATCCTGCAGGGCCCTAGTCTCCTGTGAGAGAGCATTCCACCAAGTTGGGGCCAATACTGAAAGGCCCTGGCCCTAGTTGAGCACAATCTAACCACCTTATGGCTCGGGATCTCCAACATGTTGTTATTTGTGGACCATAAGGTCCTCCACAGGGCATACCAGGAGAGGCGGTCCCGTAGGTACGAGGGTCCTAGGCCGCATAGGGCTTTAAAGGTCAAAACCAGCACGTTAAATCTGATCCTGTACTCCAAGATTCTTACTGCCGTAGTAGCGTACATGAATAATGTCTGATTTTCCTTCGGCCTTTCTTGTCCTAGAATACCTAACAAAAACGTTTCTGGTTTCTTCACAAAAGTTAATTTAAACACACACACACACACCAATTCATTATAGCAGCCTGATTATTTTAAGTATATCACCCTCTTGGGGTTGAAAGCCCCCATGAGCCAATTAAACATCTCTGTTTGTTGACTCTTTAGCGGGCAGCAAGCGTGTGGAACCATTGGTCCTCCAAATGTTACCAGGCCACAACCGCCTTTAATGTTTGAATTTCTCCTTCATTTTTGTTTGCTTTCACAGGAAATCAATGAAATGGTCCATTTGGGAGCAATTCTAACAAGGCTGACCAACAAACTGCAGCCAATTGTCAGCCGGAGTGCGAGACAGGCAGAGCGCTTTGTTAAAAATCAAAAGGGTAAGTGATGACACTTCTGAAATCTACGTAGCCAAAATAGCAGAGAGGGTCGTATAACTTCATTCTAGCAGTTCCAGAAACAGATCCTGAAGATTTTAGCTTCGTTACTGGTGTTCCCACTCCACTCCATCCCCACCCCACCCCACCCCCACACAAAAAGTATACCCTGTGTGTCCTTATATTGTGGAGAAAACCATCACAACATGGGACACTGCATTTGCTAAATATACGAACAGGCGGAGTAGAGACTCCTCCATGAGAGCATTTGAAGTGATTGATCCACTGGCTCTAGTCTGAGGTGTTTCCTTTTGCTTGTTGCAGTCCATTCACCTCTCACAATCCTTCAAATGACATCTCCTTTTTCCTAATCATTCCTCACAACATTCCTGCAACAAACTTTTGACAGCAAATGTGCACCTGAACTAGCTTCTGCAAACGTGGATAACATCATATAGCTTTTTAAATATCACACGCCTTGAGAGTTCTACTATCAGGTGTTAGACAAATATAATAAGCAAGCACATAAATTGTTCTGAAGTCTTGGACATGGAGGTTGCGAGACAATTTTAGGGATATTACTGCCTATCAGTCTGTCAGGCATACCTGGTTCCTTCAGCCCAACTTTGTATAAAGACAGGTTTAGGGATCTGTGTTTCTTTAGTTTTCTGCTGCCGTCAGTTACGTCAGAATGCTTACAAAACCTCCTGGTACAGTGGTACCTCTACTTACGGATTTTATGTGTTCCGAACACACATTCGTAAGTCCAAAAAAATCGTAAGTAAAAAAAATCCTAGCTAAAAAGCATCCAAGATGGCGGACGGAGCTCCATTCGTAAGTAGAAACATTCGTAAGTCAAGTCATTCCTAAGTGGAGGTACCACTGTATCTGGTATATTAGGTTTAGGTGTAACATGCACAACAACACTGGACAGGATGAATTTTAAACTACCGTTGTTGTTTAATTAAAGGAATACTATATATGTTCGGGAATACAGATGCACATATATTGGGGTTTTTAAGGTGCTTGGTGACAGTTTCTGTTTGCTCAAGAGAACACTTGCTGAAAGCAGCCTCTAAAGTCCCAGTCCCAGAACATTCTCATTAAACACAAATATACACATTCAAAGAAAACATATTCACAATCCAGTCAAACAACTTTCTGCCTAGCTCCAGAAGTGCTTCCTCTTCTGGAGCCCAGGGAACATGGAGCTCAGAGCTCAAACACAATCATAAGCTCTGAAGAAAGCTCTGTCCTGATCCAGCTTTGCCACCTGACCAGGAGTACACAACATTTCATTTTCTTCCACGCTTAACAAACGTGATTTTAGTATGAATCAAAAGATTAGCAACTCTATATACTTTGAAATGTCATTCTCATTTGGGAAAATTTCATCAGGCTTACAAATGTTTTATTATTCCATTAGGTTCCATTAGGAAGATCTTCAGCAACATCAACAAGCCTTGCTCTTCTGGAAAGACTGCAAGTCTCTCAATATATATTTACCCACCCCTGTGTTCAGTTGATTATCCAGAACATTGGTACAAATTTTAAAATCTTTAATAGATTGAATGGAACTTCCTCCCAGCTGAGGTCAGACAACTTCTGTTGCCTACTGAAGCCTTGTTTTATTCCAACAGACAATTTAACTGAATTCTGCTTACGGTAGTTTTAACCGACATTTTATTGTACGGTATTTAGTTAGTTGTACAGAGCTAAGAGACAATTGTAATTAAGTTGTTATTAACAACAACAATAGTAATAAACTAGGTGTCTTTAAGGTATCTGCTTTGAGATGTCTCCCCCTGGCTTGCCTACTGCTACCATCTTAGCTATGCACCTGGAAAGTGATACTTTTACATAATTTCATTAACAGTTTTTAATAGATGTCATTCCAATAAACTAAAAAACAAAACAAAAATACTTCTTCCAAAATTCACTCCAACTGCCCCAGGTGCTGTAAAAACCTTTTAGATTTTGAACTTGTTGCCTTTCATTTTTCCACTGTTGTCTCTTCTTATAATTAGGTAATATCCTTACCAGTGAATCTAGGAATATTAGTTCTTGCATGAATTCTTTCCTCCTCCCTCCATCTCTTTCTCTTTCATTTTCTCCCATCTCTCTCTCTCTCTCTCTTCCCCTCCCTCCCTCCCTCCCTCCCTCTAAGTTCTGCTTTGATTTTCCAAGCAACACAACAAGGAAGGTGAATGAAAAGACAATAATACAGATCATATATTTTTGCTCCCCATCACAATATCAGAGTTTGACTTAAATTTGTCTTTTCAGTTACAGGAAGGGTACAGGTGTTTTTTTATAGCGGTTAGATTTTCTGAGACGTGCACATTCATTTGCTATGGAACTGGTCGTTATATTCATTCTTTTTCTTCTTTTGTTTTTCTTTCTTTCTTTTTGTTTAAATATGCATTGATACAAAGAAAGAAAATATGAAGAAAATAATTATTGATGATATGTACGATAAAACAGAAGCGATCAAGAACGAGGACAATAAAGAGGACAAAATCCTTAAATCTTAAACTGCAATACTGTAAAGGCATTGTATGCTATATTTGTAATCTGATATTTCTCTCTGGAGAGCAGCCCACTGGATGCATGATGATACTGCCACCTATCATCCAAAGGAAGCAAAATCGATGTTGAGGAAGCAGCAAAGCTTGCAAGATATCCTCCAATCCATTTTCCTGCTTCTCATCCAGGTGATTCCCCCCCCCCTGAGTTTATTCCTGGTTTCACCATTTTTCCTGGCTTTTTCCCTCCCCTGTCCTATTCCATGTTCCATGTATCTTGGGTCAGTCCTTCTGAGTGACTGGGTGTGTTCATTGCCCCCCCCCCAATCAGGATAGGTAAAGGTAAAGAGACCCCTGACCATTAGGTCCAGTCGTGACCGACTCTGGGGTTGCGGCGCTCATCTCGCGTTATTGGCTGAGGGTGCCGGCATACAGCTTCCGGGTCATGTGGCCAGCATGACAAAGCAACTTCTCGTTAAACCAGGTGGCGCTGTGGGTTAAACTACAGAGCCTAGGGTTTGCCGATCAGGAGGTCGGCAGTACAAATCCCCGCGACGGGGCGAGCTCCTGTTGCTCGGTCCCAGCTCCTGCCAGCCTAGCAGTTCGAAAGTACATCAAAGTTCAAGTAGATAAATAGGTACCGCTACAGCGGGAAGGTAAACGGCATTTCCGTGTGCCGCTCTGGTTCACCAGAAGCAGCTTTGTCATGCTGGCCACATGACCTTGAAGCTGTATGCTGGCTCCCTCGACCAATAACGTGAGATGAGCACCGCAACCCCTGAGTTGGTCGACTGGACCTAATGGTCAGGGGTCCCTTTACCTTTACCTTTAACCGTGATCAACTCCCACCCTTTGGAGAGGTGTTCAATCCCCACCTCTCCAAAGCAGTTCAGTGCAGCTTGCGAAAAGATCTCCAAGTCAGCATCTAATACAGCATTTGATTCCTCACAAGGAGATGCAGCTGGATTCGAAAGCAGGGTGGTTCTGGAGGAACTCATATAATCAATTGTAGGTACATCAGTTTGAATCTTTGGAGCCAAGGTGGTGTTGACAATCTATAGGAGAGGTATTCGGTGCACTTGTTCCATCAGCTCAATAACTTTTAGATTTGCAACATAAATGCCCCCCTTGCTTCTCTCCCCATACCCCACCATACCTTCTGAATCTGTTCTGGGTGTTCTCCCAACCCTCTGAAGCAGATCTGGGGAGGGAGGGGATGGTGGACATTCCATTGTGCAAATGGAAATTCTTGTACTAATGGAACAAGTGCACTGGGTACTACTCTTAGTCCCCACTTGCACCCTGACATCTTTCGTCCTATATCTCTCTATTTGCTTGGTCTCCTTCTCCCCCACCTCAACATTCTCAAGAGGCATGTGTGATTATGTGCTTCCCCCTCCTGCAGTCATAGAAAATGCAACCGTGACATAAGGGGAAGATTATCATTTGCTTTAAAATGGGACAATTATTCCATTATCATTCACCTCAAAGCCTTCCAGTACACTAATTTAAAGCCATCTAGGGCAGTCTGCAATCTGCCGAGTTAACAAAAGGTTCAGAGAAAATGGAATTTGTACTCCCCCCCCTCCCTTTGGAAGGTTGATCGAGGCTGAGTCAATACACTGAAATAATTAAATACATACTTTACAAAGAAATAAAAGTTTCTAGCACAAATAGCCTTCTCTACACAATTCCATCGAATCTCAAACAATATGCCCGTGCATTATTTCAAGCTGAATACAAGATAAGTGATGTGTGTAAAGATTTTGTGCTCGTTTTACTGACCGAGCAGAGGTAACTGGCTTTTATCTTCTCAGACGAGGCTGTTGCTTGCAAAAAAAATGGTTCATCTCAAAATTAATCTCTATTTTTAATGTAAATTCATTGGTAGAGATACAATAAGAAAGCAAAGACTCCAACACCTTCATTTGGTAGTCATGCCAGTTCAAATGGTGCACAGATTGCTCTGTCTTCTCCACATCCTGATGTCCTCTTTGGTGTAAGGGCATAGGGCCAAACGAGATGTGATGTCAATTGTGGAGATGCAAGAAATGTGGACATTAATTGCATTCACACAATTAAGATCAAGTCTAATTTGGTTTGAAGAAAACTCCTAAATTGGATAATGGAGCTTGGCAGCCACTGTCTTATCCCATGGAATCCAAATTAGGAATGTATGACGTGAAACCTCTTTCGGTTTGATATATCAAAAAATTGACCTTGTGTTTCCTGTCTCTTGTTTTACAATATTCTGCAAATATTGAGGTGCTCCTGGGCCTGGAAATACCTCCATTTTGTGAACGGGTGGTGCCTATTCCCGATATATAAATCCACACTAAAGAGCACAGGTTCCGTATTAATATGTGATATGTAAGCATAGCTGCCAAGTTCCGGCCTGAGAAATAAGGGACTGGGCCGGAAGTAGCAGACCGGAAGTAGCGCTGTCGCCATTTTGGAACTGGGCGGAGCATGCTCAGAAGCTACTTTTGATGCTGTTCTGCCCTGTTCCAAAATGGCCGCCGCACCAGAAGTCACGCTGCAGCCATTTTGGAACTGGGCAAAGCAGCATCAAAAGTCGCTTCTGAGCATGCTCCGCCCAGTTCCAAAATGGCCACCGCGCCAGAATAAACCGGGGAAAAACAAAAAAATCCATTTTTTTCCGGCTGGGGACAGCTGGGAAAACAGGGGTTTCCTGGGGAAAACGGGAGACTTGGCAGCTATGTATGTAAGAGATTTTTGCCCTCTGATCAAACTTCTGAATATCTATTGCTATTCTCACTCTTATGGATCTCTCTTGAGAATTGCTTTCACTTCCCAATCAACATTTATTGATGAATTACTTCTGGCTTATTCTCAGCTGAGCACAAACATTATGATACAGTAAAGGCATTATTGGCAGAAATGTTATGTCAGTAAGCACACTGTGTTAAATACCTTTTGGCCATCTGCTTCAGGTTCATAACCAGACTATGAGATGTACATGTTTGGCAGCAGCTAAAATGGTTCAATCAGAAGTGAAGCATAAATAACTAAACATGCATTTACTGCTCTCACATTATGAAGTGAGGGGGGCATTGTTCCTATCAGGAAGTATTGCTTTCCGGGGGTGGGGTAGTGTTGAAATTATTTTAGCATTCCGGGAAGGGTTCTGTTATATCAGACGATCCCAGCTGTTTCAGCCTTGCAGACCAGGATAACTCCGGATAGAACATTTTCAGCCCCTAATCTGTGCACTTTACCTGTAAAACATAACAAATAAAAAAAGATGCATAGTGCTTTTTGAGTGGTGAAAACACTTCTCACACATTATCTTAGTAATGCTTAGACAACTCTGTGAAATTGACCAGTGATAGGATTCCCATGTTCCAAACAAAGAGTGTCTTTCTTAAGGCTGCAGTCCCTCAAAAAGTGTTGGGAATGTAAAGGGAAAGAAGGTTCTTTTCATCATATGTGGTGGTCTTGTAGTAAGGTTAAAGCTTACTGGGAAATGATATATAATGAATTGAAAAAGATGTTTAAAATAATGTGTGTAAAAAAAACAACAACCCAGAAGCGGCAAGAATGTTACCTGCCCAAAACTGGAAAGAAGAAGAAGTCCCCATGAAAGAAGAATGGATACACAAACTTATGGAATATGAAGACATGGCAAGATTTACTGGGGGAAAATGAGAAATCAAGACAACAAACTTTTTATAAAAGAATGGAAATGGTTTATTGAAAATTTACAAATAAACTGTAAACAGATAAGAACATTGGCAGGATTATCGTAATAGCCTGCTGTTTTATACTAGTATACAGTATATTTAAAGTAGGTGACTAAATGAGCAAATTAAGTTAATTTGGAATATGAAGAAAATATATTTTTTAAAAATTGAAGGAACCGTAGAAAGAGGAGGAAGGAAACTGAGTTTGGGAATGTTAAAATGATTATAAAATTATTGAAGTGTATAAAACTGAAAATCATAAACAAAATAATAATATAAAAGGCTGAAGTCCCAACCCCACTCACACCATCTTTGAAATTTGTCCTGTTCCCTGCCTTTGATGTTTAACCTTCTCCCAGAAATATGCAAGTCCCTGGTAGGTCCTTTCATTTCATCAGCTTTCCCTCTTTCTCACTCACACCTGCCTCTTCTTACTGCTTTGTTTCTTGCTGCTGGACAGCTTTGGGTGGCTGTGGGCCACTCAGTCCAGACTCCTCCAACTAGGCAGGCACAATTTGGCTCAGGATTCGAGCCTCTGCTGAATCCAGTGCATAGCCCTAATATTCAGACCCTCTTTTCCAAAGACTTACAAAGCCGCTTCTGGTGAACCAGAGCAGCACACGGAAACGCCGTTTACCTTCCCGCCGGAGTGGTACCTATTTCTCTACTTGCACTTTGACGTGCTTTTGAACTGCTAGGTTGGCAGGAGCAGGGACCAAGCAACGGGAGTGGTTTAACCCCTATTTTCATCGGAGAAATGTTGGAGGGTATTTAATACTCTAGGCCTATTTCCCCCCCTCAAGCCTACTAAGCTGGGGAGTAAGTGTGGTTGCAACAGTGGAGACAAAAGTGTAGGTCTGACTGCGGAACCTTTCACAACACAAGGGCTACCATCCCTTGTGGACCACATTCTGGAGGCCACATGCCAGTGTGGTGAGTGGCAATGCAGCCAAAAAGTGTGTGGAACAACAGGTATGACTCCTAGCTTTGTACAGTGGCCTACATCCCAGGCGCACAAAAGACAGATAAACATCTCTTCATCTCCCATCCAGGCAAGCAGGAAATATTAGCACAGTTCAAGGATACATTCCAGTCACACAAAAGCATTCAAGGATGGTGTAGAGCAGGGTAAATGAAGGCTGAGGCCTGGAAAGAGTGCCAAGGGCCACATTTGGCCCTCAAGTCTGAGGTTCTCTACGCCTGCTGCAAGCCACAGGCTGTTTCCCAAGGGTGTCACACTCTCTTGCTGCCTATTCCATTTCTGGCACTTATGGCAAAGACGGGCCACCAACAATTTGTGTGATCCCATTCTGCCGGCATCCTCCTGCCATGTAGCAAGCTTGTACAGTCAATCACTTGAGAAAAGTCAGAGACATTTTTCATGTGATTAAAAAAAACAACCCAATATAGTACTAAAAAGCTTGGAGAGCAGCTTTGAGTCACCCATCAGTGTGCAGCTGACGTGGCAGTTTCTTTTGTATCACATCTGTTGTCAGGCATTTTTGTCTAAATAATTCACTTTTTTTAATAAACCACCAAAAACAGATGGTACCTAAGTGTTCTTCTCATACTTCTCTCCAGTAAGTTCCTTGTCCCCATACTATGGCATAATAAATTGGTTTATGTCTCACAGAGACAGTCTGTGAGTAGGTAGAGTCTCAGCCTGCATACCAGATGGAGCTGGTAGACAGCTGCCCTGGACACAGAATTGACCATGGACAGCTGTGAGTCCAAAATGACTCCCAGGCTGTGCAGCTGGTTTTTCGGGGCACAGTTACCCCATTCAGGAACAGGGAGCCCCCCACATCGGCCTGTCCCCTGTCCCCCCCAAAACAGTACTTCTGTATTGTCAGGATTCAACCTCAATCTATTAGCCGCCATCCATCCTCCAACCGCCTCCAGACATTCACACAGTCCTTGAGATACCTGAAACTAAATCTTGGGTCATGTACTCTACCAATGATCTGTCCCCTCTAAAAACCCCAAACTAGTATTTTATTTTTTATTTTTTATTTTTGCATTGTATTTGTACAGCCCCCCATGAATGGAATATAAATCAAGTTAGACATGTGGAACATCTATTCTAAATCAAAGAAATACAAGCTATGATGCTACACCCAAGTGGAATGTAACACCTCATAAATTTGCTTAGGGCCTTAGTTGGTAGTTTTATACAACTTGGAATGGAGAGTGAAAAATGTAACACAGTGGATTGACATGGGAGTGGCCACAAGTGACTTTAATGGATCAAGGATGTGCCTTTCAACATAATGTATGACTTTGGAAACTGCCAAGGTGATAGTGAGGATAATGGTCCGTCCCCCCCAAGTTATTTTTCAAAGAGAAAGCAACCTTTGAAGATCTCGCTAGAACTATATTTATCTTAGGTAAGAAGAATTCAGATGTGACATGTGACATTAATAACATTAATTTGCAGCCTCAGAATCGAGGGAGTGATAACCTTGGAGTCAGTCCTGTTGGCAAGGTACTGGAACTGAATGAAGTCTTCAGAAGTCAGATCCATTGATGTATTTTGCTGCTTTGAGATTTGTTGAATGAAGGCACCAGAGGGGTTCAACCACTGGAAGAAGAGATAGGGATATAAATATTTGTAATGTTAATGTTCTAATCAGGTTCACACCATTTTAAACCTACAAGGACAAAATCAATTTATTCTAAATATACAACTTTGAGTGTTAGGATGGGTTTTTAAATTATGGGTGCCAGGAGAAAACAAAGTTTATTTATAACAAAGCTGTCGTTCTAGAACAATCACATTTTTATTAGATTTTTAACAGCAATTCTGCATCTTGCCTTACAAAGCTTACATGCATCTTTTTAAAAGTCACCTTGTTTTCTAAAGTGAAAAAGTGTCATCTTTGGTACTATTAGTCAGTGTGCTGCGTTAAGCAAGCAGATTTTATGAGCTGCAGAAAACCCATGGCTCATAAACTAGCTGAGGTGAGTGAATTATGACAGTCTTTCAACTACGTTAATGAAATTCCTAAAACATCAGCATGGTACATTAGTCTCCCTAACATTTAGCTTTATTAAACACACAGATCAATGGGAGGCTGTCGTGTATGTCAATTGTTTGACTCCTTTCAAACAGAATTAATGCTTTTATGACAGAAGGTTCCATAAACAGACGGCATTAAGGCCAACGGCATGAGAGGTTGCTGGTATGGGGGAAAGCCAGCATTTGAACCGGGAACCTCTTAACCAGCAGTCAGAAACCTGTGGCTTTCCAAATGTTACTGAATCACAGCTGTCATAAACCTTTACTATTGGCCATGCTGGGTAGGACTAATGGGCGTAGGGAGTCCAACATCTGGAATGCCAGAAGTTCTCTAAACTCTATGATACTCCAAAGTCAGTGTTACTGAGGAAAGCTTGTATAAATGCCCCCCCCCCCCCATTTTAACCAAGGGTGCTTCCATGCTAGGTGTTTATGTGATGAGGGGGGAAGCACGCCTTGGTTTTGGAATGTTTTGGTTTTGAAACGGATTTCTGGAAAGGATTAAGTTTGAGAACCAAGGTACCACTGTATGTGAAAGTATCTTTAAAAATCAAGTATGTGTAGGATTATTTGTATAATAGGTGTAAATATGTGAATAAACCTATTTCTTAAAGTTACAACAGTCTTTGCCTCCGAAGGACCACAGACCACAGACCCATTCTCCGAAGGACCACAAACCCCGGGTAAGTTCCTGGAACCCCTTGGATTCTTGCTGGGTAGGGATGGGCACCTAACTTTTTAAACATCATCATCATCATTTATTTATTTATTTATTTATTTTGTTGTCACATTTTGGCCATGGCAACTCAAAGCGACTTACAGTTTTTTAAGCAACAACAACAAAAACCAACTCAAACATAAAGAATAGAATAGTATAGATACTTTATTGTCATTGTACATAAAGGTAAAGGTAAAGGGACCCCTGACCATTAGGTCCAGTCGTGATCGACTCTGGGGTTGCGGCACTCATCTCACGTTATTGGCCGAGGGAGCCGGCGTACAGCTTCCAGGTCATATGGCCAGTATGACAAAGCCGCTTTTGGCGAACCAGAGCAGCGCACGGAAACGCTGTTTATCTTCCCGCTTGGAAGGTACTTATCTACTTGCACTTTGACATGCTTTCGAACTGCTAGGTTGGCAGGAGCTGGGATAGAGCAAAGGGAACTCACCCCGTAGCAGGGATCCGAACCGCTGACCTTCTGATCAGCAAGCCCTAGGCTCTGTGGTTCAACCCACAGCGCCACCTGGGTCCCTTGTACATAGTACAATGAAATTGCATGTCATCCCATTAAAAAAAACACCAGTTACAGCCACACATACATATACATATACACCCATCACAACTTACAGGATCATATTATTTAGCCAGCAGAAACCAGCATAAAAAGCCCTACATTAAAAAAATATCACCCACACAAAAAGCCCATACATAGTTAAAAGCCAAAGTACTGCTTAAGAATGGAGTTAAAGTAAGACATACAGGTTTTAGAAAAGCATACTTTGTACTTGGCTTCTACTCCAAAATGCCGACTTCCACAAACAGATGTGATTACAGTCTCCTGGTGACAGCAATTTTGCAGTAGCTTGGCTGAGCACAGCTGGTCCACTGAAAATATGTCCAAATGGATTGTTGATTGGCATGTATTCCTTCATCTGATCACTGCCCCATGTAATCAACACGCTTGGAACATGACCCCTTTAATGTGCTGAACCCCACAGATTATTCTTTGAAATGTGGCATTCATAGCTATGGGATTACAATTTCTGAAAATGAAGTACTGAGAGTATCAGCTGTTGCAGAGTATTTTATTATGGCTTTGAAGGAAAACATGTTTAATTGCAACATCTGTTCTCTTATGAACCCTGCATCCCTATAATAATTATTCTCAGTCAGTGCAATTCTCCTTTTTTTTCCCATCAACGTCTTCTTTCCTATTTACTAAAATCATGTAATAAAGTGAAAATTTGTTTGGACACTAACTCCATTAAAAAATGGGGCAGAAATGTGAGAATTCTCAGACAGACAGACAGACAGACAGACAGAAAAATAGAGAGAGTGAAAGTAGACATGAGTCATCATTTTCAAACTCCTGCTTCAGCCATTTTCAAATTCCTGTTTTAAATGCTGCTTTCCCTACACACTTGGGGGCATCAAACACCCCCACCCTGCTGCTTCTCATTTATATGTTGCCGTATTCGCAAGTCACTTTAAATATTTTATGGATAAATTCTGAACAGTACAATTCACAGATCCATTTTGGGCATCACTGATGAAACAGCATTCTGAATAACCTCCAAAAGAATTGCCTCCAGAATAGTGCAGGCTACAGATCTTGACTGCAGAGAAAACCTGCAGGTTCACTTACCACCTTTAAAATGAAATTGTTCTGCAAAATATGGCTTTATCACAATGTTACTCATGGTTATGAGCAGCTCATGCCTCCCTCCCCAAAGGGGACAGAGAAAGGGCAGAACTCCTCAATACCTTCTTTGCCTCAGTCTTATCCAAAAAAGAAAACAATGCCTGACCTGAAGGATATGGAGCAGATGATTCAGCAGGGGAAACACAGCCCCGAATAAGTAAAGAGGTAGTACAAGAATATTTGGCTAGTTTAGATGTATTCAAGTCTCCAGGGCCAGATGAACTACATCCAAGAGTATTAAAAGAACTGGCAGAGGCGATTTCCGAACCACTGGCAGTAATCTTTGAGAATTCCTGGAGAACAGACGAAGTCCCAGCAGACTGGAGGAGGGCAAATGTCCCTATTTTCAAAAAAGGGAAAAGAGAGGACGCAAACAATTACCACCCAGTCAGCATGACATCAATACCAGGAAAGATTCTAGAGCAGATCATTAAGCAAACAGTCTGTGAGCACTCATCTTGCTTTCAGGCTGAGGGAGCCGGTGTCTGTCCACAGATAGCTTTTCCGGGTCAAGTGGCCAGCATGACTAAACCACTTCAGATGCAAGGGGATACCATGACAGAAGCCAGAGCACATAGAATTGCTGACCAAGAGGGGAAGTATACCTAGCACTTACCAAAGTGATCATACAAATCTGCAAGGCAGTCTTCCGTAAAGCCAAACTGGAGGGGGGGGGGTTGATATTTGTCTTTCATTTGGTTAGAGCAAAACCACTTTGTTCTTCACTTAAATTGACAAATTGCCTCTTAAAGGGTAAATGTTTAGGAGAGTAAATACACCAAGTGTATGGATATTCCGTGCGAATGTGAAAGCAATAAATCACGAGCGGCTTTCAGAAGTACTGCTCTAGCTCCTTGACTTGCTGAGTAACTCCCAATGTATATTTTCCATCCAAATGGCTGTGTCTTATCAAAGAAGTAATAAATCAAGCGGGTGGCTGTAGAATTTTTAGAACACAATTCCTTGTTTTGCAGTTACTGTATATAGCTCGGAAGCTACCCGAGGTATTAGATTATTGCTGAATTATCCATTTTAAGCAACTTTTATGAAGGCTCATAAGACTGTGGACACCTGACCTTTAGCCCCTAATATTTCTTACTGTTAAATACCTGTCCAAAAACTGCTACACCGTAGAGATAAACAGTCTGTGGAGGACCTTCATTTGACTTCAAAAACTATTGCCTGAATAAGAGTTGTGAAGCTGAAAAGTGGTCAAGAAGGGCTGAAATGAATTTCCTTACAAAATTAGACAGACATGGGCTAAGACAGGCTTCCTCAACATTGGCCCTCCAGATGTTTTGAGACTACGATTCCCATCATCCCTGACCACTGGCCCTGCTAGCTAGGGATCATGGGAGTTGTAGGCCAAAAACATCTGGAGGGCCGAGGTTGAGGAAGCCTGGGCTAAGAGCAGGATTTGTTCAGCTTGCATGGAGATTTAGAACCCCCCCCCCCCAAAATTCAGAAAATTTATTATTTTTTTATTATTATTCTTTATTTTCATGCTGCCCGTCTAAGCTTCACAGGGAGGTATACAGCATAAAAACACAAAAATACATACCATAGTAAAAAATGGAAACAATATCCCCCACCTCAAGTTTAAAAGGTCATGATTTGTTTAATTAGCCAAAGGCCTGGGAGAAGGTGAAATTTTTTTGCCTGAAGATATGTTACGAAGGTGTCTGGCGAGCCTCACTGGTGAGAGCATTCTACAAATGTGGAGTTGCTGCAGAAAAGGCCTGTTCTCATGTTGCCGCCCTCCAGACCCTTCGCGGAAGAGCAGACAAAGAAGGGTCTCAGATGATGCTCATAGGCTCTGGGTCAGTTCATAGAATCAGAGAATTGTAGAATTGGACAGGACCCTGAACACCATCTAGTTCAACCCCCTGCAATGCAGGAATATGCAGCTGTCCCATAAGGGTATCGAACCTGCAACCTTGGCATTATCAGCACCATGCTGTAACCATCTGAGCTATCCGGTTCATATGGGGTGGGGTGCTCCCTAGAATTTCCTTTGTAAGAAATAACTGGTAGCTAGTTAAGAAAATCTATTAAAGCTATCTGTTTGGTCAGAGCTACCTAGGAAAGGCAGGTAATTGGGAAAGGAAAGGAAGGAAATGACATCTCAGCAGCAATCTCTTCCAGCTTTCTTTTCCAGTCAACATGTGCACATAAGCAACAGTTATTTAACTATTCCTTTGTGTGCCGAGACCCCCAGAAAATTCCCCCCAATAACTCAGACAGACACTTCATTTTAGGTTTTGTTTTTGGCATAATTTTGGCCACAACTTTATTCAAAATTACAAATTAATTTGAGTGTTGGCCTTAGGCTTTGGTTAATCTTCTGCCCCACGGTGGGACAGGACCAGCTCTGACTTCCTACGGTAGGAAAGTCAAGTAAACACCCCATGGTGGAGGAGATAGCTGAGTCCAGGCCATCTCCCCCACCAGAAATGTTCCCCAAGGCTCGTGCTCTGTATTGGCCCCAGCCCCGCACCATTGCGGGGGTGTAAAGACTAGAGCCCTGGAGCCCCAGGATTCCTTTAACGGAATACTTCTATAAGAGCAACACTGAGGGGCATGCACCTCCATGCGATGCCCCTCCCAAACTCATCAACCAAAGCCTAACCTGCCAACCTAACAAGTTGTGACTATTGCTAAGCAGTAGGCAAAAAACCAAATGGCAACAGCCAATCAGCCAATTGGGAAAAAATTCCTACTGGCCCCTGAATACAGGCGGCGCCATAGCAAGGTCACTCTAAACCTGCAAAGAAAAGGAGGTGGGCGGGAGGGAGATTCAAATCACTAGCCAGGAGTGAGCTGGATACGAAAACGCTGAGTACTTAAGCACTCGCCCTGTCAATCAAGGAATGGATACATGCAATTTACCCCAGCAACACTCAGCTCTCCAATCATCTTCTCTCTTTTAGCTTAGACCCACCCCTTAACACACACACACACACAGGCTTTTCTGCTGGGTCCGGCCACAACACTCATTATTCCCTATGGGGTTAAGGAGCTTTATGAATAAAAGTGTTTCTATACACAACAACACCATTAAATAAGATACAAATGCAGAACAGGTGATTGTAAAGAGGACTGGAAGAAGAAGATGAAGATGAAGATGAAGTCATGTTTTATTGTGTAAATGCTTAATCTGCAATTATGCTCAAAGCTTCTACGGCATGATTTGTTTCCTTCTCTATCTCCTGATATCATTTTTTTCTTATCTGTGACATAGCTTGCTCACTCCCTTTCGATCACATCAAAAATGACTTTGTTTCCTGTCCACCTAGCAGTTTCTCTTCAAGACAACTTAACTAAACGTTTTAACTACTTTGGCCGCTTTAGGCTACCTCTCTCATATTAAGGATATGAATTTTATATTGTGTATGTACCCGGAATCCAATAAATAATAACAAAAGCAACATTAATATTATTGTTATTATCATCATCAGTGCTTTGAGGGGGAATATCTTTAAATGAAAACTTTTAAAAATGGTTCAATGTGTCAGAAGAAGAAGAAGAAGAGAAAGATCAGTGAGGTCATCGGTCTTTCCCATGCATTTCAAAATGATCCAATTTACACAGTATTCTGCAAGGGAAACTTCAAGACAATGCACACAAAACAAATTTTACAAAGAAGCTTCTGTTAGCAGTGTTTGTGTGTTCTGAAACCTGCCCAGTATATGCTTATGTCATTATTTTGTACTGTAAAATCGTACTTGCTCAACTCCTACAAATTCACCACTGGGCGGAGCTCTAACCCTACAAAAGAATAAATCATTTTCTTTTTAAACAGAAAACATGCACGTGAACTGCCTTTTATGTAAAGAAATGCAATGCTGCTCCATAGTTTATAACAATTATGCCACCTTTTGCTAGCCAAGTGTCTCTCAAGTGTTGCTTGAAACACTCTGATGTTTCAAGTACATTAATGTACACAAAAAATACATTACATTACATTACATTACAAAATAGTGGTTACATCCAGCTAAACCATAGTCAGAGTAATAAGAATAACAATTTATTATTTATATGCCGGCCATCTAACTGGGTTGCCCCAGCCACTCTTTGCAACTTCCAACAAATTAAAAGCATTATTCGCAGCAAAACATCAAACATTAAAAACTTCCTTATCCAGGGCTGCCTTCAGATATCTTCTAAAAGTCCCTTTGTTGTTTATCTCTTTGAAATCTGACGGGAGGTCGATCCACAGGGTGGGCGTCACTACCAAGAAGGCCCTGTGCCTGGCTCCCTGTAACCTCACTTCTTACAGGGAACCGCCAAAAGGCCCTTTGAGCTGGAACTCAGTGTGTACTGTAGGCTAAATGAAAGGAGTGGAGACGCTCTAAAGGTCAGCACCAACCACATTAAAGGTCAGCACCAACACTTTGAATTGTGCTTGAAAATGTACTGGAAGTCAGTGTTATATGGTCCCGGCAGCTGCTCCCAGTCACCAGTCTGGCAGCCACATTCTGGAATAGTTGCAGTTTCTAAGTCACCTTGAAAGGTAGCCCCACGCAAAGTGCAATACAGTAGTCCAAGCAGGAAATAACCAGACAACATTTGAGATCTGCAAGAGAGGTATATAATTCAGCAATTGTAGGATTTTTTTTCCCTTACAGTGGAAATACCACAAGTAAGAGGGAAGCTTTGCCTGTTAGATTTGTTTTCCATGCAGCCTTTAAAGCCACAAAAAGCTTGTGAGAAAAACAAGCAACTTGCCAGGACACAACACGTCTTGTGGCAAACAGGTCTATTTATTATCTTTTTATCCTGTTTTTCCTCTAAGGAGCTTAAGGCAGTGCATAAGGTCGGTCTTGAGAAAGAGAGACTGGATCAAGGTCACCCAGTATGCTTCAAGATTAAGCCTGGAGTCCTAACCCCAATTACCTGGAGGGTAAGCACCCCCACACTGAATTCAATCGGCTTTCATTCTGAGTAGCCATGGTTAGGATTGTGCTGTAACATTTAACCCTGACATTTGCCACCTCTTAAGTACGACAAGGCTTCTCGGAAAGAAGATGAAGAAGGAAGGGAGAGCCTTTGTGCCAACCTTCCTCCTTGCATTTTGATTGCATGCTGCTGCTACAAGCGGAAGCAGCAAGCGAGTCCGCTCTTACTCAGATCAGCTTGTCAGCAATAGTTGCAACTTGCTGTGAACCAATGCAAGGAAACAGTGATTACAATACAGTCGTACCTTGGTTCTCGAACACCTTGGTACACGTACATTTTGGCTCCCAAACGTTGCAAACCCAAAAGTGAGTGTTCCAGTTTGCAAATGCAGGGCCGTCTTAAGCCCATCCAGCGCCCTGGTGCTAGGTCCCTCCAGCGCCCCCCCTCCAGAGCCTCTCCAAGGGCCCGGAAGTGCCAAGCAGACCGCGGCAGCAGCGGGAGGCCACCTCCGAGGACTCCACGCTGCACCTCCTTCTTGTTTCCCCAGCGCTGGGTTCCGCTCAGTCAAGCTTCGCCACCAGCGCGCACACTGCGGAGGCGCAGCGCAGAGTCCTCGGAGAAGGAGCACAGTCCTGGCCAGATCGCCGGAACCCTGCGCTCACTTGGCACCCTTCCAGCGCCCTCCAGCGCCCGGCGCCATGGTTCTCCACGCCACTAGCCTCTATGGCTAGGACGGGCCTGTGCAAATGTTCTTTGGAAGCCAAACGTCTAACGTGGCTATTTTAAACTTTCTTCTTCTTCATTTCATTGTATATCATGTCCCCAAAGTTTTTTATTACCTTACCTGACCACCACAAAAAGTGCATTCTTTTTCTTTACATTTCCAGCAGGTATTTCTACTTGTTCTATACATTTTTGCTAACTTACTAGGAGTCAGATACCACCGGTACATCATTTTCATATATTTTCTTTTAACGTACATGCCATGAATTTCAAATCTGTTTTCCATAACCTTTCCCAATCTGCCATCTGTATATTATGTCCCAGACATGTTGTTGTTCCCAAGGTGAAAGGCACAGCACTTTCTGATCAACAGACCTGTAAAGTATAATGATACTATTTCCCTATTGCAAGGTGTGTGTAATGTGAGAGTGGCTTACTAAAGACCACCAGGCGAGTCCGTGGCAGATAAATTTGATCCAGGGATTTCCCTGGATCTGTCACTTGCAGCACAATCCTACATTTTTCTTCTCAGAAATTTATCACATTGGCCTTGAGAAGACTTACTCCCATGTGTTTATAGGACCGCAGCCTTAATCTATTCATTACCATGTTGCACTATCTCTGTAACAACACTGGGACTTTTTGCTGGGTTTGGATGGCACACCCAATGCATTTTGATCACCCGAAGCTGCAGCAATTGTGAAGGTTGATGATTCCTGTCTAGGAGCAAAGGAACCTATTACGTACTTACATTCACTATGGATTCATTGTTTTTCTGTAGCATGTTGTCTATGTTTGTGAACATCCTCTATATTTCCAGTTCGGTGCTAAAATAATAAAACACAAGCAGGTCAACTTTCCTGTGCAGAATAAAGAAAACCATTCTCCCTGGATAAAGTGAAATTGACCAGCAGTAGGCAGCAAAGGAATGTGTGCATTTTTTCTACTGCAGAATTCTGCATCCTTTAAACTTGACTTTCATCTTTAAAAAGGATATATTATTATTATTATTATTATTATTATTATTATGTTTCTAGTCCCTAAGGATTCATTGATAAACTTGACTATGGGCAGAGAACTACAGAGAAACTGCAAAAAAATGTATCTGTGTGATTGAGACCACAGAACAATGATTTATTGTTAATTTTTGATAAATTCACTATACATTACATAGAACTGATTTCAATAGCAGTTGAATGTGCACAAATGTTTGTCAGATTATGGCTTTAGGGAATAATCCAGAGAAGGAATTTAATAATGATGATGATTTAATAGAATTTAAGTCACCATAACATATTCAAGGTTATATGACTAAGATCCAAATAAGATTTTCCTGATGCTGTTCTTACTGTTGAAACTAGTTCTGGCCTATGGTTTGAAAGAAATAAGATGAACTGAACTGAACAGAGAAGCTGCTATTTTAAAACTGACTAATAGTTTGCCTTTCAGCAGTGGCAAAGCGCTAAAGGAAAAGGCAGGGAAGGGAAGGAAACAGCAGCAGCAAATGAAATCCTAGCTAAGCACAGTTATCCGCTGCCCTGACATAATTTGCCTGTGCCTTTCTTAAATTATGGGAAGAATATTAGAAACACTTTTACTTGCTCATATACTTTGGATGGGTTTCAAATAAATTGGTCCTCCATCAATAGATAGTTTAAGTGTAATGCCTCTTCTACAGGAAGGATCACCTCTGAATGCATACATGGAATAAAAATTACATTGGAAGCAATCGCCATCATGTTTTTTCAGGAAATGTTTCTTGCACAATGGACAATAACTAACCTAACCCCAGTTACCTGTGAGGAAGCTCCACTTAATTCATTAGAACTTCTCAGTAGACATGGGTAGGAATGTAATACAGTGGCATGTAATTTCTGGGTCTGTCCCCTCTGTTGATTCATCATCAACAACATGATCTCCATGCATGTTGAACTTCTGCAAGGCAAAAGCTTCTCTTCTAGGGATTTCGGAGAACTCTGACAAAATAGAAACAGGAGTACAAATTGCCAATGTTTGCTTGTTCACTCATGTCTGGAACGAAATTCAAATAATTGTTGTTGTTTTCAGTCTGCAAACGACACAAAACTAATTACATTTCATCAGTGCTTTTTTTTCCTCTAAAAAATGTTTAGGGGTACTCTCATTTTCCTACTCACATTGAAATACTGCCCCTCAATGAGGCCAAACTTAGATTCACAAAATGTTTAGGGGTATGCGTACCTCCAGGAAAAAAAGCACGGCATTTCATCTTTATTTGATTGGTGTTTCCTTTGCGCTAAAATGAATGTCGTCTGCATTGAAATGAAAGGTGTCGAATGACACCATTTTAATTACATAAAATGCTGCCACAGTGAACAAGCCAAATTATGCCATTTCCCCCCCCCCCTCTGAACTGCAGTGGAACAGAAGCAGTGCCGCATGTGACAACCATGGGTTGGAACATAAATCATGTAGGCTCCTGTTACAAGTCAGAAGCCTGAAAGATCAGTTTTCTAAGTTGCATGGGAAGCCTATATGAGTTGAGAAAGTTCCTCTCTATAGAGATTCAACCATTGCTGTGTAGAGGGCAATGAAACCAGGAATCTCCCTGTTCTCCCATTTCACATAGTTAATAGCTTTAGAAAGCTTTAGTTGTATCTGGGTGGATTTCTGATTTTGCAGCTCACATGGTTTAATTTTCATGTTTGGCTTGACTGATTTATCCTGTAAACTGTCCATGGCAAGAAGATATCATGAACATCAGGGCATGGATTAAAAGGTTTCATGTACAATCCTGCCAAGCTGAGTTCAATGGGAGAGGTAGGCATGCTGTCATGGAACTCTATGGACAGAACTCTATGGACTTAAAAGTGTTTTGCTTTGGCTGGGTTGTAACCTCAACCCCCTCCCAACCCACCCCCCCACCCCCCAAAAAATCTTCCCAACCAGCATTGTTTCCTTGCATAGACTCTCTTGTTGCCTTAGATTTTTAAAAAAAGTTAGCATTCCATTTCCTGACTATTTTATTTCAAAGCAGGCAGCTCCACTCCAGCAGAGCTTTGCAAATTTCCTACTCATTAAAGCTGTCAGTGATTCAGCTTCCTTGGCTTGGAGCAATAATGATGGGAGACCAAGCTCCCCTCTGAGCAGGAACCATGACACAGAAATCTAAGCAAAGCGTATGGCTGGACCGATCTGATGACATATCTCGTTTTGCGCTGTGGAAAGTTGCCCCTTTTGCACAGGCTTTTGTCTCTTTCAGTGTTTTGAAAAAAGAAAATCACCTGGAGTTAATACCCTGCTCTTCGCTTACCTTTGCTTTCCAGGCCAGCTTTGTTTAAGAGAAGCTTCGGAGCTCTCACGTTTCCGCCGTGGATGTTTAACATGGCTTCTTGATTTAAATAATCTCTCAGTACAGATGTGCCTTTGTTTGGAGGTCACAAAAGGCACACTGATGGCTGCTGACATGAGTAAGTTGATGAGCTGCTTGGCCATTTATATCTTTCCCAGTATTTGATCTCATTGATCAGAGAGCTCTTTGACTAGGCTGGGTTTATATGTGGGGTTCTCCAGAGCAGCAGTATTGAATTCTTGTTACTATTATCCCTGTGAAATTTTACCTCCAGCTTCATATGCGGAAAGTCTGCTTTCCCTCGGTACAGGAGATTTCTATTTTTAGACCATTGTCATTTGTGGTGAGAATGGTCTCCTCACAAAGCACAAAATCGTGGAGCAGCTAGGCAAGTTTCATAAATGGCTTCATGTATCAGGGGAAGTCGTGCACATCTGCAGTGCTATCCTATGCATTAGTTAACAAGAAGCAAATGCCGTTTTACCAAAAAGATTGTCTCATCCCTTTAATACCCTACAGATCCCTGTGTTCAGTTATTTCAGGTATCATCTCATCGGAAAGTCTGCTTGGTACAATATAGTCGTACCTTGGAAGTCGAACAGTATCCGTTCCGGAAGTCCAAAACATTCAGAAACCAAAGTGCAGCTTCTGAGTGGCTTCAGGAAGCCCCATCAGACATTTGGGTTCGAAAGAATGTTTGCAAACCTGAACACTCACTTCCGGGTTTGTTGCATTCGGGAGCCAAAACATCTGAGTACCAAGGCGTTTGGGATCCAAGGTACGATTGTATAGGAATCATGCCTTAAGCATTGTGGCACCTTGAAACTGTTGCAGATACTAATATTGTGCAGTTTGAAGCAACTGAATGCATAAAAACTGACTCCATTTGGAAATGAAGCATTCTCCAGACCCATAAAAATATTATCTAAAATTTACGAGCAGAACTCAAAGTGGCTCTCCAAAGTTTCAGATGTAAATTGTTTCCATGCTTGCTCCTTTGAGAGAGGGAAGGGATTGAATCTGCTGTCTTGTGCATTGAGTGGTGGGTCCTACCTGGAAAGGAAATGCTATTTTTTTCCCCAGGGTTTAAAGAAGTTGAATTATTGTGGTGGCATGGGAAGTGATAAAAACAAAAGCTAAAGCTAAACACTAGCCCCAAAAGCCAAGCTTAGCTGCAGATGCTGGTGCGATAAGAACAATGTTATTAGAGATAATCTGATATGATCAAACATCACATTTTAGGAAGGCAATGCGAGAGGTTGGCCATAGAAAAGAGGATTATTGGTAGTTTACTGCCAGCATGAAAGCCTATGGTAAAAAGGTAAAGGATCCATGAATGGTAAAGTCCAGTCAAAGGTGACTATGGGGTTGTGGCACTCATCCCGTTTTCAGGCCAAGGAAGGCGGTATTTGTCCATAGACAGTTTTCCAGGTCATGTGGCCAGCATGACTAAAACGCTTCTGGTGCAACGGAACACCGTGACAAAAGTCAGAGTACACTGAAAAGCTGTTTACCTTCCTGTTGCAGCAGTATCTATTTATCTACTTGCACTGGTATGCTTTCGAACTGCTAGGAGCTGGGACAGAGCAACAGGAGGTCATGGGGATTTGAACTGCCAACCTTCTGATCGGCAAGCCCAAGAGGCTCAGTGGTTTAGACCACAGTGCCACCGATAGCCCATGATGTGGGGCTAGATCAGGAGTGAAGGACTTTAGGTCAGCCATGAGACACATGCAGCCCAGGCCATGCTCTGACCAGCCCCTCAAATGCTTTGACCTGCATGGACAGCGCCCTTTAATTGTGACACTGTCTCTTGATGATGGACTGAGAGTTGTATGTTGTGTGTATGTGAGGGTAAGTATAGCAACCTCTGGCTTTTGTGTGGCCTACTGTACAAAGAGTCACACCTCTTGTTCCACCCTTTTTTGCTTCTGGCCCAACTCAAAACTGGCATATGGACCCTGGACCTAGGTGCCAACTCCCAGACTGAAAAATCTGGGATCGGCACCGGAAGTCACACTGCGGCCATTTTGGAACTGGGCAGAGCAGCACCGGAAGTCGCTTCTATGCATGCTCTGCCCATTTCCAAAATGGCTGCAGCACCAGAAATTGCTTCTGCGCATGTCCATAGACTCCAGACATGCGCAGAAGGAGCCTCCCCAGGCCGGTAAGAATCCGGGGGATTTACGTTTTTCTTTGTTTTTTGTTTTTTGTTAAATCCGGGCTGCCAGTGGGAAACGGCTGGAAAAACGGGGATTTCCAGGGGAATATGGGAGACTTGGCAGCTATAAACCTGGAACGCTGCCTATGAGATAACGTTCAAATGTTCTCAACCCCTGGACTGCTGTTAAATGGTGGCTAGTTGTGATTGTAGGGAAAAAGCTCACACCAATGAATAAAGTCACTGGGGAACAGTTGTGAGAAAAAGTTGTTGTATTCATGTCCTGCTGTTAGGCTTTTCAGAGGTCCCTGGTTGGTCGCTGTGAAAAACAGGATGTTGGCCTAGCAAGGCCTTTGGTCTAACCCAGCATGACTCATTTTAGGTGATCTCTGAAGGTCATCCATGCTCATGTTCAGCACTGAAAGAAATGTCACGAACGACACCGGCACAAACTTTGATGAAGTCTCATTCACCTCAGTTGCACTTATAATACAGAACAAGGCACTAGCTTATAGCAAAGAACCATATGCTGGACCAGTACTCATGATTTACAGTTCCTGTCAGTCTGAGACTATGATGGGAAAACACTAAAAGGCAAATCTTTCTAGCAGTCAGGTCCATTTACCACAAGCCATTGGATCAGTTACCAGGGCTTAGAAATCACAGTAAGACATCTTAAGGAAGACCTTGGTTTAACACTTGGTTTGCTATATTCTATCAAACCACATACATTAAAAAACAAACAAACATTCTCAAAAGAAAGTTATTGGTTCAACTTATCACAAAAAGAATGAAGAGCTCAAACCCAAATAAGAAATGTAGTACTCTGCAGAAAGGGCTAGGATATGCACTCTTTTAAAATGAACTACTTTATTCCCAATAAAAAATGTTGAGATTTGTTTTTGTTTGATTGATTGATGATTAATTGTTTTGGGTTCCCTCAGGCATGATAAAGAGACCAACCAATTTAAGAAATAATAATAATAGTGAAAAGCAGGATACAAGTTTGTTTAAAAGCTGAATAAAAAATAACTAAATATCACAATGCTAAACATGGTGCTTTGCATTAATAATAATAATAATAATAATAATAATAATAATAATAATAATAATTTATTTATACCCCGCCCATCTGGCTGGGTTTCTCCAGCTATTCTGCATTAATGCATGCAACTGCTTCTAGATCTAAACTGGCTTTTCAATCCACATATACATTTATGCAAACGTTGTCAAGTTGTAAGGTCATTCAAATAAAATCACCAACACAATCCTATTACTTTGTGAAATCTGGATTTACAAGTGGTGGACCACATGGCAGTTACCGGCCAACAGCAATCCCTGTGTTCAAGAAATGACCAAATATATAACTGACAAAAGGAGAATATATAGAAACATGGGGAGCTATCCGATGCTGAATTAGAACGTTTGTCCATGTAGCTCATTATAAAGTGACAGTGGCTCTCCCAGATTTCAGACAGGAATCTCTCTCAGTCCTACCAGGAGGTGATGGGGATTGAAAATATGGCCTTCTGTTTGTGGGATGTTTGTATTAAATACAACATGGTAGCGTCTAGTGGCAATTCATGGAGGCTACCTATCAACAACTATCAGAAATACTGGCTAAATGAAAACTCCATGTTGAGAATTAGTGTGCCTTTGATTACCAGATTCTGGGCAGAAATAAAAAAAAATAGAACTATTGCCTTAATGCCCTGCTTAGTGGCATGAAGGCCACTGTTGATTGTTGGTCTGATCAAGCAGGTATCTTCTCAAGTTGTGAAAATGTTTCCATGTTTCCATGTTTCCATGTTTCCTTCCTTCCTTCCTTCCTTCCTTCCTTCCTTCCTTCCTTCCTTCCTTCCTTCCTTCCTTCCTTCTTCCCTTCCTTCCAATATAGACCCATTAAACCAAACAATGTAAGGAACTACCAGGGCAGTTGCATGCCAGGCACTCTGAGAGCTTCATATTTTGTTCCAAGAGAGTAGGATGTGCCAGAAAGGGTGCAAAAAGGCCCCAGGAGGAAAGAGAGGTTCAGAATAAGGAGCAGATTAAAAAGGCAACTATTAGTGTGCCTGGGAGAGGAGTGGAGATAAGTAGACTTGCTGGTGAGAGAGGCTCTCAGAAAGGAAGGCATGAAGATGGTGAAAGGGGACAAGGAGAGTGAAAAGAGAAAACAGAGAGGTCAGTGTGGGAAGGAGAAAAGGAATGGGCAAGCATCTTCCCTAAGGAGCCACGTAAGGTGAGATGGATGAAAGGTAGGTCTGTGAGATATTACCTTAGCAGGAAAACTGGTATTGACATGGACACCAAACACAGAACTTGTGTGTGATGTTGTCCAGTGAAGATTTTATAAATCCTTGCTACAGAGGGGATACCATGATGAGAAAAGCTCTAACCTTGATCTGGCTGCTCTACTCACCTGGAGTCTTTGAAGATAAAAGACTTCCTGGTGATCTTTGGGTACTGGGGAGGAAGGTTTGGAGAAGTTCACACTAGACAATTTAAAATACTTTTGTATCCTAATGTTTGGATCCAGATTAAATTTGTTGAACCTAGGTCCTGTTGAAACCAATGGAGCAACCGCTGATTTCAATGGGAACCAAGCACAGCTAACTTCTTCTGGCTCCAGCCCTAAATCGTGAAGTGTGTGGCACATTCATTCTGATTATGTAAATCACTATTTGCTGTGGAGTGAGAGTCTCCTGGACTGCCTGCACATTGGAGCGATTGATCTATGTCAGTCCTAGGTGAATGGCAAGGACGAAACCAGCCTCCTCCTCAATCAACAAGGAACTCAAACTGTCAGCCACGGCAGATGCACCTGCTAGTGCAGAAGAAATATTTGGTTTCGCAATGATGAATAGCAAAGCACAAAGCTTCCAGAAATGCTCGTTTCTTTTTCTTCCCTTCACATTTTATTGCAGGGGCATTCCTAGGATAAGGTCTACTGTGATGTGTGCCCACACTGGTGCTTTGAAATGCACCAGATTTCTAAAGAGAGGTGACGTTTTTAAGCAAAGGTTGTATAGCCATCTATCTTGGATGTTTTAGTTGAGATTCCCAAATTTCAGGGAGTTGGACTAATTCATCCCTTCCAAATGTACAATTCTACGATTCTATGAAGTTTCCAAATGCTTATGCACACCAACGAATAACTTTTCTATAGAAGATTTAAATATTTGAAAACATTCCAATGAAAGTACAGGTGCTCTCAATACTTAGAGCTACACTGAAGGCACATAATTATGCCACTACAATGTGATAAAGAAATGTTCATTAGTTTCCTTTCAGCTATAATAATTGCCCCATGAGATCACTAGCATTTCTATTGGAAGGTTCAGTTTAATTGTTAGTTACCATTTACAATTCTCTGTAATAATGCTAATTAGTTTCTTAGAGACTTCTTAACTGGCCTCAGAGCTGTCATCTTAAGGGTTTTGGGTGTTTTTTTTATAAAAAAAATTATGATCTAAGATGCTTATGTTTAGCAGCAAGCAATATGTTGTGGAAGTTTGTTAAATGTCAAGTGAGAAAACTATCTAGATAGACCGATATATTCTGCTGTATTATTGCAACAAGGAACAGTGGGATTTTGTTTCTCAAAAGGCATAGTCCTCGTTGCATATTTTCATTGTAGGACACAGATGCCAAGTCAATGCATGCAATAACCCCCCCCCCCCGCATTATGATCCAGAGGCTATGCAAATGAAATATAACTTATGAACTACAACAGTGTGTCAGGCAAAGGAAGTGAGACCTGACTAGAAGCATAGCCTGAAATGACATAGTCCTAGATGCCTGTATATAAATAGCATCTTACTGAGGAATCAGTTTAGGCACTGGGGAGAAATAAAGAAATGTATCCATCCCAAAGTTTTCTGATGACCCATAGGAGTGAATGGTGTGAGAATATCTTTGTTGTAGACCTATACATGTGGAGCAGACATAGGCAAACTCCGTCCCGCCAGATGTTTGGGACTACAATTCCCATCATCCCTAGCTAACAGGAGCAGTGGTCAGGGATGATGGGAATTGTATTCCCAAACATCTGTAAGGCCGGCGTTTGCCATTGCCTGATGTAGAGTATATGCAGGACCAGAAAGTAGACCAAAGACCCATCTACTCTAGACTTGCCATAACTCAAGGTGGATGGATACAGACACAAACATACCCTACAGTCTGAGGATAGATTAGGACAGAAGATATAGAAATAACGGGTTCAGGGACCAACCCAAAGAAGAACTTCTGAAGCAACAGTTGTGCTTCAAGAGCCAGTGAGTCCTCACTCCACTCCCTCTCTCTGAGGTGGTAGCCCCAACCCCTCCTCTAATTTTGAGGACTCATCTCCACAATTATTTCCAATGTGTCCCAGCCGCTATCAATTGCCGTGTCCAGGGGCAGTAAGCCGCCCCAGGTCCCCTAGAGTCAATGTCTGTGGATTTGAGCATAGCTCACCCAAGACCAAGCAGGGGACAAAGCTTGAGGATCTTACTGAAGATCCAGCCTGACTTGATCCAGCCTGACTTTTAAGTTGGTCCCACAATGAGCTGTCAGCGGTTGCGGCCACTGACAATCCTTTCATTACATTCTGACTGAAACTGAATCTTCCTCTAGAAGTGGCCAGTCACATATTGTCTTATATTATTAACAGACAATTAATCTGTATCTTCCAGTAGAAAAAGCTAGGTAATCTGTGAGGCATCTAAGAAAGGAAAGGCTAATGAAATGTTCTTCATCATGTTATGGTCTGATTTTTATATTACTTTACACATAAAATTGGGTGAGATGGACCTTTCATCTGATCCATCAAGGCATGTTCTTGTGCTTGTGTCATGGCAAAATGAACCCAAATTATAGCTTGAATGAACTTTCAAGCCACTGGACAGAATTAGAAGTTGGGGATGAAGCTGGGACCAGCTGCCTTCCACCTTTCGTATTTTGCACAAGGTCTCTTTCAGGTACTGAAATATACCAGACCATCAACAGATTGGCAGCCCCAATTTTAGATGTTCCCAAATATGCCATTATGAAGGGGGAAATGGTGATGCAATTTTTAAAAATAAATATATACAGGAGTGGCTACCACTAGGAAATACTGGTTTGTTGTTGTTGTTGTTGTTGTTGTTGTTGTTGTTTTCTTAAACCGACCTTTTGAATGGGAAATTGGGGGAATCCAAAATGGCGGCCAGAAGACTGATGGATTTTCAAGGATTCTGCCAAATATTAGCAAATACATTCCAAAAATTTACTAAATATCAAAAATGGTCCCTTCCTCCCCCTTAACAGGATTTATAATCATCCTCCAGGCCAAGACTTTCCTGTGGTCCCAGATCCCTGAGACACAGAAAAGAAGGTCCAGACATATCCTGGTCAACTTGTTAGTACACTAATAATTTCTCTTATATGGAGGAAGAGAGAAATATTTATGTACTGTCTGTGCATTTCTGGTGATACTGGCTATGATACTGCAAGATAGGAGGCCCAGGTAATGCTACATTCATTATATCAGGAGTATTACAAAAAAGCCCCTTCTCTCTTTTAGCTTTTCTAGTGCTGCTGTGACACACCTTTTGAGAATTAGCTTTCAGCTAAGCAAAACCATTCCCCTTTCTCGACTCTTTCCAGATGGGCCTTTAGGCGGGATTTCCTTGTTGCCACCCATGTCTTATATGCTTATTAAATCGAAAGGAGGAACTCTGAGTTGTGACCTGACCACTCAGTGACACAGAACGTGATTGCCAAAAGATTAACAATGGGGGAAAGCAGCTGAGGAAACTATCCTAGCCGGCAGGTACTGACAGAACACATTTCCACTCTGTTGGTCCAGCAGTCATCAAATTGGATCTTCACAGATGTTCCTGGCCCATAGTAAAATATTAAAATACTCCTTTAATTCTCTCCCGGGGATTTCCAAATGAAGGAAACAGCTTCACCTGATTGCACTTTTTCCTGCAGACAGAAATAGTCCAAACACACACACACAGACACAGGCTATGCTGTCTGCCTGGCTCCTTGCCAGTGCACGCTAGCAAGTCACTTTCTCTTATTGTAATGCAGATGACAGACTGCAAGGCCTGCACGACAGCTGAATTAATTGAAAGAAACGAGCCACAGACGCCCAAGCAGGACTGCAACTTTAAAACAAACCTTGGCACAATGATCCGAATCTCAGGCCTGGGAGAGAATGGAGTGATTAATTAAACTGCAGCAAACAAGGAGCACAACAGATCCCATCAATCTGTGTAGAGATTTTATAATGGTCAAGGTTGTGCAAATAAGCGCATGCGGGGAACTCTCAAGCATCCCTGTCTGTCAGTTCAGGATAGGGTACGGTTTCCAAGGACATTTCTAGATGAAATGGGGTAAAAATACTGGGCCACGATTCATTTAAAATTAGCATTTTTAATAATTATAATAATTAATATATAATAATAATCATTGAAGAAGGAGATAGGATCTGAAGTTCAAGCGGAAAAACACAGCCTGGTTTGTAAAATAAAAGCCTGATGGAATTAAAATTAAAATAAGCAATAGGGGGGGGGGCAGCAAGGGGAGAAGGGAAATCATCCATTCATGGGGCAATGGGTTCACACGTCTAAAAGGGAATTGAGAAGGCCTGATCCACTGTCCTGAGAGCTATGTGCCATCCTGAGATGTATGAAAATAATCATGTTACCTGTAAATTATATTTGTTCTTCTTATTTCATCTAAGACATATCATTCTACTATAGAAAAACAAATAAAGAATCCAAACCCCGAGGGGATTACACTTTAGATTTCCACACTGCAGGAGATAGCAGAAACAGGAGATAAATACAAATGTAACAGGCTATATAATACATTTTCCATATCATTAATCCATTTTGTACGAAAATAAAACACATGGGGAAACATCTGGGGCATGGATAGGCAATCTAAGGCCCGGGGGCCGGATGCGGCCCAATTGCCTTCTAAATCCGGCCCGCAGACAGTCTGGGAATCAGTGTGTTTTTACATGAGTAGAATGTGTCCTTTTATTTAAAATGCACCTCTGGGTTATTTGTGGGGCAAAGGAATTCGTTCATTTTTTTTTTTCAAAATATAGTTCCCCCCCCCCCCACAAGGTCTGAGAGACAGTGGACTGGCCCCCTGCTGAAAATGTTTGCTGCCCCCTGATCTGGGGAAAGTGGTTTTTGTTTTGTTTTTGAGGGGAAGCATGACACAATTCATATCATCCTACCATCTAATTTACCTCAGTCAGTGTAGCCCAACTATTGAGCAACAACTATTATTCAGCGTAAGCTAGCAAGTAGAATCCTGTAGCAATGTGTAATAAGTGAAGCGCTGATCACAATAATAATGTGCATGTTTGAGTTTTCCGTTTTAAATACTCCTCTTCCTGCACTGTTTGGAAGTAGTGCTAAAGTTTCTCCTCCATTGTCACTCACTCACTCACTTCCTGGCATTTATAGGAATCTCTTGGACCCATGTTTCAGTTGCAACTAAGGACTTTGTTTACACTATGGAGAATCAAATGCTGAAGTGCCAATTCAAATTAACAGTGCCAATTCAAATTAAATTGAAAACAAAGCTTATATAATGCTTGTGGCATTGTGTTAGTGTTTTAGCAGTTGTGTGTTCAGACCCTGAGACCTCCCCCTTAATTAAATTCACACATGACTCAAATTTTAGTTTGGTTTTTTTGGCAGAATTTAGGCCACAACTTTATTGATTACAGCAAGTGAGTGGTTGCATAGGCTCTGGTTGGACTAGCTCCCTGCACCCTTGCAGGTAGCGCTGACCCAGGGCAGGAGCATAGGTCAGCCAAGGGTGAACACCTGGATAGGCGGAAAGCCGGGAACAGGCTATGTCTACCACCCAGGTGTCCCCCTGCACTCAGGCACGGGCACAACCCCTTGCAGAGTTGACCAAACCATTGAGTCCCTGGATTTCTTTAATGGAATACCCCTTCACATAGGGATGGAGAGAGTGTTCCCCCATTGCTATCACCTGAACCAGAGCCTATCCTCCACCTTACAAATTGTGATGATTTGCTATGCGGCAGGTGGAACCCAAATGGAACCAGACAATCAGCCAAGTGGGGAAAATTTCTGCCATGCCCCTGTCCCAGTGACAGACAACGCACAACGGCATAGCAAGGTCAAGCGTGAAAAAGACCTAAAAGTAGGGAGAGGTGGGCGGGTGTTCTGAATGCATGCACCGAAAGAGGAAGCTCTGGTTTACGTGGTTGGGCATATATACGGTAGGTCCCTCGATCCGTTTGGACTGCGCCCCATTGGCCAGATTGAACCCAACATCGAGGGACCTACCAATCGGGTGTTGTGGCTGACTAATCTTACCCAACCACAACACAGGAGGTCAGTCTCCAGGTCTCACCGCAACTCTTTGAGGGAGGACACGATTTAGGGAAGCTATCTTGAACATATAATGTCTGGAAAAGCTTAGCAATAAGATACTGTCATAATATATACCAATGCTACAATCCTATACAATTCCACTTGGGAATAAGCCCCATTGAACTTAGTGGTTTCCCCCGCTTTTCGAGCAATGGCTAGGTCGGTGGAACAATACGCAGCTCACATTTTTTGCTTTGCTTTTAATGTTTGGAAAGCATTCCCCAAGTTTACCAGAAGATGTCAGCCAGTATCCAGTAATGTGCATTTATAGTTTTGAAATGAGAGGGGAACCCTTTGATTCTTTCTCAGGGAGCCAGAGTGAAATCAAATTTAATGCTGCAACACAAACGTTATATATAAAGCCCAAATATAATCATGTGATTGAAATTCCCTGCATATTTTCTCAGAAGCAAGCCTGATCCTGTTCAGTGTGGCTTACTCATGAGCAAGAATACAGCCTTGTTGGGCTAATGCATAAGTCACTTTAAAGGGGAAATTCCCACATTGCAACAAATCTGTATATTTCCCTCGCGTATGCATGCATGCTGTCTTGCTTGCAGCAAAATACCTATGCCTGTGGGGGGAAATCTGGGGATCTGACAGTGCTAATGCTAGAAGAGTACAATAACCAATCAAGAGGTATCATGAACTCAGTCAGAGCTTAATAATAATAATAATTTATTTCTACCCCGCCCATCTGGCTGGGTTTTCCCATTCACTCTGGGCAGCTTTCAAATGAACATTAAAAACAAAATAAAACTTCAAACATTAAAAACTTCCTTTAAAATTTCCCTAAATAGGGCTGCCTTCAGATGTCTTCTAAAAGTCAGATAGTTGCCCCATTCAGGACCATGGAGCCCCCCCCCCCAATTGTCCTCCCATAAAAGTACTTCTGTCTTGTCAGGATTCAACCTCAATCTGTTAGTCGCTTTAATTGAAGCGAGGGAACTAATAATAATAATTTCAAAAAAGCTGGGTGAAACCTATCCTATAAAAGAATGGGGGAACCTAGAAGCTCAAACGCGGTGCAACAGGCATCAATTTCACATCCATTCATACCTGCCAAGTTGCTGTCAGAGAAATAAGGGACCAGGCCGGAAATAGCAGTCCGGAAGTAGCGCTGCCGCCATTTTGGAACTGGGCGGAGCATGCTCAGAAGTGACTTTTGATGCTATTTTGCCCAGTTCCAAAATGGCCTCCGTGTCAGAAGTCGCACTGCAGTCATTTTGGAACTGGGCAGAGCAGCATCAAAAGTCGCTTCTGAGCATGCTCCGCCCAGTTCCAAAATGGCTGCTGCGCCAGAATAAACTGGGAAAAACAAACAAAAATCCGGTTTTTTCCAGCTAGGAACAGCTGGAAAAACGGGGATTTCCTGGGGAAAACGGGAGACTTGCCAGCTATGCATCCATTCCCAGACATACTAAATATTAGGGCTGCCATACATCTGGGATTCGTCATCAGAAATGGCGCCTGGAATATCCAGATATCACTTAAAATGTCCGGGAAAACCTGGGCGAATGGCAGCCCGTATTGGAAGTGTTCTGACAAATTTCCAGAAAAATAGCTTTAAAGGCTTTTTTTGGGGGGGGTTGCAAAAAAAAGTTCAACAAGTACCCCAAAAAGCTCAAAAATATTCCAGTCCTACCATGTATTCCATATATTCAACACGCCACGAAAGAAAGTGGGAGTGGTGGTAATACCCTTTGTATATAATTGCAGTAGAACCTCGGCTTACGTTACCCTCGGGTACCATATGTCAGGGTTTGAAAAAAGCAACGGTCCTGACTTCCTTTGTCTCCTCAGCCTGGTCCTCGGACCCTTGTTGGCATAAAGGAGTCCACCAGAAGAGTGTTCTTGCAGAGTACTTTCTGCTTTTATTTAAAGTCTTTATCTGCAAAACGACCGACCAACTGTACACACACCAACACTACCAGCGCTCTCTCTCTCTCTCTCTCTCTCTCTCTCTCTCTCTCTCTCTCTCTCTCTCACTAACTAACCAACCAACCAACCAACCAACCGACACTAACATTGACCTCTCTATATATGCAGGTACAATTAAGTGAAAGGTTGCTTGAGTCATAGTAGGCCGCTGACTCATGCTAACTTAGTTCTTTTAACATTAAAGAAACAGCAGCCAATTTTTAGCTGTGACAATGTAAACTTCGGGTTGCGAAAGTGGCAAACCCGGAAGTATTTTTCCAGGTTTCGCTGCTCGCGCATGCACAGAAGCGCTCTATGCACTGTGCGCATGCGCAGAACAGGCACCTTTAATTGCGGAAACCTCGGGATCTGACCGGGGCTCTGGAGTGGATCTCATCCGCAACTGGAGGTACCACTGTAGTTCCTGGATCAAGGGGATGTATTTGATAATATATAGCTGAGTTGAAGGAGAAAACCAGTGTGAGCCCAGATGGCATGGAGCAAGGACTCCCATTGAAATTTGCACTTCTCTGACTCATACAACACAGTTGAAATTTGCACTAAAATGTTGATAGATTTTCATGTTGACTTCATTTTTAAAAAATTGCAAACTGTTGTGAAAATGTAGAAAGTGGATAATTGGGGGCAGTGCTTTTTTTCTGGGGGTACACATACCTCTAAATGTTTTGTGAATCTTAAGTTTGGCCTCATTCAGGGGCAGCATTTCAGTATGAGTAAGAAAATGAGAGCAGTGGCGGAGAGCAGGAGGGGGCGTGGCTGGGGGCGTGGCTGGCGGCGTCCTGGGGGCGTGGTGCGTGTCATGGGGGCATGGCACACTGCCTGCAGGGGGCGTGATGCCCAGCGTGGACGGGGGCAGCCGCGATGGCACCCCACCGGGATCGTGCGCTCCCCCCGCACTCCTCTTCCTTCGCCAGTGAATGAGAGTACCCCTAAACATTTTTCCCCTAGTAAAAAAGCACTGATTGGGGGTGGGTAAATGAATAGAGAAACTGGAATTCACAGATTTGCCCATCCCTAACTCTAAGTAAAATTTGCTGATTTTTTTTTTAAAAAAAGAAAAATAAATGGGGGTCCTGATTACCAGGTGCTAAGGGCAATGAGTTCGAGTCCTGCTTGCGAGCATCCCAGCAACTTCTAACTAGACACTGTGGGATACTGGGCTAGATGCAGCATTGGTCCATACAGATTGACTTTTATGTTCCTACTAAATATTATCTAAACTTAAATAAATCTGTTCCTGTTTTGAGTTTACCTTTTAATCTTATTTTAAAGGTGAACATTGATTTAATACATAGTCATAAATGACTACTTTTATTAATCAAACTAATCTTTCCACATGAACAAACTTTACTTAAAAAAGACACAAAATACCAAATTTTTGGTCCTCCTTATCTCTTACCGGATCTTTCTCTCATCTTTCCTTTTATTAAGGAGCGAAATAAATTGGAGTGGATTGTCAAGATAATTAAGCGCACACAGAGATGATTTCATAGAGGCTTGGTGCGCAAATCAGCATATCACACAATTAAATCAAAACACAAAACTGCTTTTTCTTCTTTTGAGACATTGGGGTGTGCCGGGGCACACCCAACACACCTGGAATGCATGTCTATTCCTAACCCCTGCCGACCTGCTGATTCAGAGCAGTTGACTGAAGGCCTTGCACAACAGTTCCACACTAGGGTGATGACTTTTTTACAACCACATTGCCCTGTATCATAATTTGATGAGCTTTCATTAAAGATTAGATAAAATCTTACTTTCAAAGAGATTTGATTAAAAAACCCTCACACACAAAATGATAAAATAATATTTATCAGTTTTTTGACCATTTTTGAAGTCACTGTAAACAGATATGAAATTGAACCCAAGCTTTAGAGTCACATATATACAACATTATATAGGGTCATCAAACACATGAGGAAGCTTTTTTTAGCTTCAGTAACAGTATAGATGCCGCTAGAGGACGATGTTTTGCTACCTCTCCTGTAGGTTCTTTTCCCAGCATGCCCGGCAAGCTCTGCTGGCTCTAGTTTTGAGGTCCCCAAAAGGGGCTTTTACCTTGCGCAAAAAGGGGCTTTTACCTCCCTGCTTATTTAACTTATATGCAGAGTTCATCATGCGAAAGGCTGGATTAGATGAATACCAAACTGGATTTAAGATTGCTGGAAGAAATATCAACAACCTCAGATATGCAGAAGACACAACTTTGATAGCAGAAAGTGAGGAGGAATTAAAGAACCTTTTAATGAGGGTGAAAGAGGAGAGCGCAAAATATGGTCTGAAGCTCAACATCAAAAAAACTAAGATCATGGCCACTGGTCCCATCACCTCCTGGCAAATAGAAGGGGAAGAAATGGAGGCAGTGAGAGATTTTACTTTCTTGGGTTCCATGATCACTGCAGATGGTGACAGCAGCCACAAAATTAAAAGACGCCTGCTTCTTGGGAGAAAAGCAATGACAAAGCTAGACAGCATCTTAAAAAGCAGAGACATCATCTTGCCGACAAAGGTCCGTATAGTTAAAGCTATGGTTTTCCCAGTAGTGATGTATGGAAGTGAGAGCTGGACCATAAAGAAGGCTGATCGCCAAAGAATTGATGCTTTTGAATTATGGTGCTGGAGGAGACTCTTGAGAGTCCCATGGACTGCAAGAAGATCAAACCTATCCATTCTTAAGGAAATCAGCCCTGAGTGCTCACTGGAAGGACAGATCCTGAAGCTGAGGCTCCAATACTTTGGCCACCTCATGAGAAGAGAAGACTCCCTGGAAAAGACCCTGATGTTGGGAAAGATTGAGGGCACAAGGAGAAGGGGATGATAGAGGACGAGATGGTTGGACAAAACCAAGTTGCTTTTTGTACTTCAAAAGTACGGTAGTTTTTAAATACCTTGACTGTTGTTGGACTTCTGTTGAAACCAGGGTGATATTAAATGAACTAAATCTAATTTGGCTGAATTAAAAATGTATGAGCTTAATGAGTCCTATGAACTACTTTTGGGACTCTGTGAACAATGTTATGAACTTTTTGAAGTGATTGAAACTTTTCATTTTATTGCAATTATAAAGCACTGGAAGCTAACTTGAGAAAACATTTTAGATGCTTAGAGACAAATTAGATTTCTGACAGCTAAGTTGTTGAGTCAACAGTAAAATAATACAATACAAACTGAGAAGCAGAGACTAGAGGGTGGAGCAAAGCAGGTGGAAGGAGGCCTTGTCTGACGAAGTCTCTCCCCTCACATGTCTTCCTCCTTCCTCTTCCTTATGAGAAGCCCCAGGGCCAGGGGGTGGGGCAAGGCAGGTGGAAATAATTCTCCCCTCTGTTATTTATACAGAGTGGTCATAGTCCTATCCAGTTGTTTTCATCCCTGACCTGAGGGGAAATGGGCATCACCACCCTATCTCCTTTCATCTTCCACAAGAGATAACTTCACGTGTTTTTAGAACCCTTATCTTCCAGGGCTTATAAATCCTATCAGGCTATGGCAGAAGTAAAGAAGGTGCCCCATTGCAAACATTTGTTTCTGACTTGTGAAGAGTGACAAGTTATGTAACTGGAGGATGTGGTGGGCAGAATTGCTCTCCCCCAATTGATTTTCTGCAGGGGGTTAGAAAACTTGAAAAGAGCTTGATTATATCTTAAGAAGATCATTTCTGGTTATAGGCATGGCAGGATGCGCTGTCTTCTATCATTCATAATTAAGACCTTTGTGCCTTTGTGATTTAATGTCTGCATGGGTTGATTAATGTAGCATTCATATTGGAAGGTACTGGTTCCATTCCAGAACTCTGTTTATGCAAAGGCTTCCAATAACTTCCAAGATACAGGGTTAGATCCCATTTGTGAAGTAATATCTATTTTCTTCCAGAAAAAAACATCTACTTCTGCTTCATTGACTATGCAAAAGCCTTTGACTGTGTCGACCACAGCAAATTATGGCAAGTTTTTAAAGAAATGGGAGTGCCTGGTCACCTCATCTGACTCCTGAGAAATCTCTATGTGGGACAAGAAGCTACAGTTAGAACTGGATATGGAACAACTGATTGGTTCAAAATAGGGAAAGGAGTATAACAAGGCTGTATATTCTCTCCCTGCTTATTTAACTAATATGCAGAATTCATCATGTGAAAGGCTGGACTGGATGAATCCCAAGCCAGAATTAAGCTTGCCGGAAGAAATATCAACAACTTCAGATATGATGACACAACTTTGATGGCAGAAAGTGAGGAGAAATTAAAGAACCTTTTAATGAGGGTGAAAGAGGAGAGTGCA
Source organism: Zootoca vivipara (assembly GCF_965207765.1). NCBI lineage: Eukaryota > Metazoa > Chordata > Lepidosauria > Squamata > Lacertidae > Zootoca > Zootoca vivipara. The sequence goes on along the minus strand of NC_142587.1, from coordinate 17,014,366 downwards.
ACAGATGATCTGAAGCTCAACATCAAAAAGCTAAGATCATGGCCCACTGGTCCCATCCTGGCAAAAAGAAGGGGAAGAAATGGATGCAGTGAGAGATTTTACTTTCTTGGGTTCCATGATCACTGCAGATGGTGACAGCAGCCACGGAATTAAAAAAGTCAGCTTCTTGGGAGAAAAGCAATGACAAACCTAGACAGCATCTTAAAAAGCAGAGACATCACCTTGCTGATAAAGGTATGCATAGTTAAAGCCATGGTTTTCCCAGTAGTGATATATGGAAGTGAGAGCTGGACCATAATGAAGGCTGATCTGATCACCCAAAAACTGATGCTTTTGAATTATGGTGCTGGAGGAGACTCTTGAGAATCCCATGGACTGCAGGAAGATCAAACCTATCCATTCTAAAGCCCTGAGTGCTTACTGGAAGGACAGATCGTGAAGCTGAGGCTCCAATACTTTGGCCACCTAATGAGAAGAGAAGACTCCCTGGAAAAGACCCTGATGTTGGGAAAGATTGAGGGCACAAGGAGAAGGGGATGATAGAGGACGAGATGGTTGGACAGTGTTCTTGAAGCTACAAACATGAGTTTGTCCAAACTGTGGGAGGCAGTGGAAGACATGAGTGCCTGATGTGCTCTGGTCCATGGGGTCACGAAGATTCGGACACGACTAAACACCTAAACAACAACATCTCTTTTCTTGCTGAATTCAACTCTATGAGATTGGTGCTTAGCCATCCCTGTTGCCATTTCCATGCACTTTTCCTGCTCGAATGCTAATCTGCTGCTGAAGATAGCGGGGTGATAGATTGGAATTGAAATTAAGCAGCCTGCTAATATTGCTGACTGACAAGGGTGATGACTAATCTTGTTCCAGCGTGCCATGTCCTCTTTGGCTACTTGCAACAACTCTTGCAAGTGTTTTCACACACCTGTCTTAACATATAAGGGTCAAGCTGCACGCAATGTACAATAGCATGCAGCTCTGTCTGAGGTTTTAATGTGAAGTGTGGGGGGTCCTTGACTGCAATGGTTAAATCGTTTCATTTCCTATCACAGCTTTGAGCAACCTCTCCCCTTGCCCCATTCTCCGCACAACAATTAGTTTGTGAAAAACTGAAACTGCAACTGACTGTGAAATGTACACAATTCTCTCTTCATGCTCAGCTGATGTGCACATTCTTGAGGTGTGCATATTTGGTTACACATCAGTTACATGAACATAAACCACTCATCAAACTGCTCTAATGAGATTTCAAAATCTCTCCCATCCTATATTCCTTCTTATCTGGGCATCTGTAGTGCCCCATCAAAGCAGATTGATTTCAGGCATACCACATCTGACCAAGATGGCTTTTTTTGGCTGATATTTGTTTATTTATGGCATTTATGGATGAAACAGAAATACTGGTGGTTGTCCCACATGTAATGATTGTACACATGAATAACCTGCTCAGCAGGATGAAGCAGAAATATTGGTGGTTGTTCCATATATAATGATTGTACGCATGAATAACCTGCTCAGCATTGCTTCTGAACAGCAGGGTAGGAAAAGGAATAGGCCATTGTCTTGAAACTACTACTTGAATTGCTTATTCATCCTGTCTCTTTGCAGATGATAACTGGTAGCCATTAATTAAACTATGGATTCCCATCATGAAAAGAATTGAATTTCAGAATTCTTAGTTGCCATGAACAATTGCCTTTTGTTTCCTGACACAGTTAGCCTCTGGATTTCTTTGCAATCATTTCCCCGCCCCCCCTCAGTTCACTCTATCTCAGTTTAAATTGCAATAACTATTGCTTATTCTTTAAAAATAGAAAGATCTCTCTAGGAGCCTTTCATCAGGTAGCATTAATAATGCATGTCAAGGGTTGTTGTTGTTGTTCTTTTAAAAAAACAAACAACCACCACGCACACTGCACTGCAAAAGCATGTCGAAGTTAATTGAATGCAAAACACACACACAATAAGATATGGAAAGCAGAAATATCACTAGAGGAAAGAGGATTCCATGCCATGGTTATGAGAATGCTAAGGGGAGGGGAAATATAGGGGAATGAGCGAGCCAATTCTTGCAAAAAAACAAAATATTGAAGAAAAATTAAGCACAGTATGAAACTGCCTTTTTCTCCCCCCCCCCTATCCACAGTTGTTACATTGTAGAAAAGCAGATACATTCACTCCCCGTTTCCATAAAGTGTGTTAGTGGACACATTGCATGCACCAGGCATGGAGGCACCAGTTGCTTTCTGCTTACTGTTAAATCTGAAAAAATTGCATTTAATTATGTAATTAAATATACAGAGTAAAACCCACTGGGTGTAATATTGAAATCGACAGAACCTATGTTAGCCATCCCTCTGACTGTGGCTTAGTCAGGGACCTCAATCCATAAGGCCTTTGACGGGTTCGGAGGGCGGCAGCTGCAGCGAGGCTTGTGAGATGCAGGTTCTGCCCCTTGCGAGAATCCCACACACCAAAATAACAAAGAGGCCTTGGTTAATAAGGGAGGACCCTGGGGGAACCCAGATGTGCTGCTGGCCAGCAACCATAGCTGTCAACTTTTGGATTTGAAAATAAGGGATCAGCAGCAGCCTCACATGTCCCGGGGACAGTCTATGGAATATCTAACAATCCAGGATAGCAGCGGGAAACGGCGCTGGAATAAGGGGATTTCCCGCAAAAAAAGGGGAGGGTTGACAGCTAAGCCAGCAACGCCTCTTCTTCCAGGAACCTCTGGCCAACAGCACCCAGGTGGAGACAGCAACAGGACAGCCACTGAGTCCTCCACAAGGACCATTCCTCTCCGCATTTCAATTCCATTGTTACAAACCCAAGCCAAAGGGTTTACTTCCAGCCGTAGGCCAGGAGGAACACCAGCTATGAATGTTTCTGCCCTGTATTTCCAGCAAGAAAGGAAACAGTGGCTCTTTGCACGGGGAAAGCCACCTCCCTTTTGCATTGATGGATTTTTCTGATTGGTCTGCTTGTTGCCGAGCAAATCCACTCCATGGATGAACTCCTCTTTCTCACACTGTTAGGGCCAGGGAAGGTTTTTTCCATCCTCTCCACCTCTCCTCCCTTTCTGATTGGCCAAGCACGGCACCTATGGCTAGGCAGAGCATGGCCCAGCAAACGGATACTCACCCATTGATCTCACATACCCTGTGAGAGGGTAAATGAGAGAGCAGATTGTAGTTACAAGACTGAGCGCTGCAGGTGAGCCCTCCTTGCCCACCATGAGCTTGGGAGCGAAGTGAGTTGGTCGCTCAGGTTGGTGTGGGGGGAAGAAAAAGAAGGAACACCTCACAGAACTTGGCCTCCTCTCCTTCCGAAACACCCCACATCTACCCCACAGTGGTAATAGTATCACTGTATTCTGCTCTGGTCAGACCTCACCTGGAGTACTGTGTCCAGTTCTGGGCACCACAGTTCAAGAAAGATACTGACCAGCTGGAACGTGTCCAGAAGAGGGCAACGAAAATGGTCAAAGGCCTGGAAACGATGCCTTATGAGGAACGGCTTAGGGATCTGGGTATGTTTAGCCTGGAAAAGAGAAGGTTAAGGGGTGATATGATAGCCATGTTCAAATATATAAAAGGATGTCATATAGAGGAGGGAGAAAGGTTGTTTTCTGCTGCTCCAGAGAAGCGGACACGGAGCAATGGATTCAAATTACAAGAAAGAAGATTCCACCTAAACATTAGGAAGAACTTCCTGACAGTAAGAGCTGTTCGGCAGTGGAATTTGCTACCAAGGAGTGTAGTGGAGTCTCCTTCTTTGGAGGTCTTTAAGCAGAGGCTTGACAGGCATATGTCAAGAATGCTTTGATGGTGTTTCCTGCTCGGCAGGGGGTTGGACTGGATGGCCCTTGTGGTCTCTTCCAACTCTATGATTCTATGATTCTCTCCCCACCCCGCTCATGTGAGACTGGACCTCAGGGGGCCACCAAAAACGAGGGGAGGAGAAGACGGCAAAGACCCCTGCTTTTTCTCTGCTACTGCAATTATGTCCCCTTCCATCATGTTACCCCCAGTTCTCAGAGCAGCCATGGCAGTTTCCCAAACCCCTCAGCTGATCAAGCCCCCCCCAAAAAACCTGTGCCCCAAAATAAATTAATATGAAGGTGGACTGTTAAGTATAGTTTAGTGTTCCAGAAGAAGAAGAAAGATCTTTCTGAAACCCTGGAGAGCTGCTGCCAGTCACAGCAGGCAATGCAAAACTCATTGGGCCAAGATATAAAGCACCTTATGTCACATTTCTCCAGCACGTAGATGGAATCTGCTCCCACTGAAATCTCCTGCCCTCGGAGAACAAAGTCTGATCACTCTCCAAACACGAGCAATAGGGCAGCAAATTGAGGCCGGCTTTCACACATGCCCTTCTGCACCCTTACAGACAGAAAGGGATTTACAGTCACACCTCGGATCCCTAACGCCTCCCTTTCGGAACGTTTTGGCTCCCGAACGTCAAAAACCCGAAAATAAATGCTCCGGTTTTCGAACGTTTTTCGGAAGCCGAACGTCTGACGTGACTTCTGCTTGAGTTTAGGAAGCTCCTGTAACCAATCGGAAGCCATGCCTCGATTGCCGAACATTTCGGAAGCTGAATGGGCTTCCGGAACAGATTACATTCAACAACCGAGTTTTGACTGTATCTCCTTTAAAAGGTTCCCCTCCTGCAAGGAGCATTTCAGATTCCTCCAGCCAGGAGGAATGTTGTCTCAATTTTTTTTTAATACCTCTTTAAAAGCCCTAATATATATCTTAGGGTAGGAGGAAGAACTGAAAGCTTTCCACAAGCATCACAATGTTTCTTTTGAAAGGAAAATGTTTGGTTACATGTTTTAAACAAGAATGGAGACACTTCTGAGTCTAGAGCATCATCACAAGCAAATGGATACAGAATGGATAACAGATCTTTAGTAAATGTTTTCCGTTGACATTTATAGTCTGTAGGTTAAGTGGGTGCAATCTATATTATAGCATGCTTGAGAGAACGCTTCTGGCAGTGTAGGCATAAGATTACCTTTGAAAGCCGCTTGAAAATGAACCTAAAAGCACGTTTTGCAAGTCTACCACACACTAATGTTTAATGCATTTGTTGTAGAGCTGGCTTTTGAGTCTTCTGGATTAGTTTAATAGGTTAATCAAACCTCTTTGCCTGCTTTGCATTTAAAAACAAAACAAAACACCCATCCATTTCCTCAAGGAAAATCATCAAATATTTATTCTACTTCGATAATTGTGGAAATTCATGTGTAATTAGTTATATATTTAAACAATCTTAGGAGTCCTGTGTGATGAATGCTTTTAGCTCAGCGCTTTGCTTCTTCTGGATAATACAAAAAAGGTCTGCAGGGTTCAGCTGATTCAATTTATTTAAGTACCTTTCATGTAGCTCCTTGAGAATGCATTTCATATACAGTAAATTAAAAACCATCAGGCAGCTGTGATCTGTTGCAATGTCATAGAATATTCACAAACAGCCTGAGTGCTCAGGGAGTATGAATGTGTGTCAAAGTTATAGATGTAGGAGAAAAGTAGGAATCTGAACTTTAATACCAACAATGGCCTTGTTTTGTTGCATTATCGGATGCCAACAATGGCCTTGTTTTGTTGCATTATTCCCAACACTCTCTTCTTCGAAGCTAGCTCTTCATCAGCCCAAGTTTTATTGCTGTTTTTTGCCACTACAGCTTCCTCAAAATGAATTAGTGTGGATGTTGAAGAATTTCAATAAAATCGCTGCTCTTTTCACCGAAGGTCTGGTGCAAAAGTCAATTCAGCAAATATGATTAGTATTCGCTCATGACATTGTTGAGTTTGTTCCTTTTTTAAAGCCCCCATGCAATACTTAATTAATGAGTTTTTAATATTGATATTTCCTTCACATTGAAATTAATTGTGTGGAAATAATGACATCATTGATGGTGTTAAAGTTACAATTTAGATAAATTATGTAAATAATTACATAAATTGTGTTAAATAGCAGACAGCGAAATGAATAACGTAGTATTTGGCAGAAACCAAACTGCAACAGAATGGAAACAGCTCAACATTTAGCTTATCCACACACTCAACAACATAGCAACACAACAACATAAATGCTGAGTCCTATTCCACAATGAAACTATTTCAGTGATTTTTGCCCTCTACTTAATAATTACTGGGATGTGGTGGGAAACAGGGCAGGGTAAGCAGAAATTTACACTGTAGCCTTATCAGCTAGTAAGGGTCCTTTAAGTTGCACCCAGGCAAGGACAAAAGATAGTCAAAACGACACCGGGGGTTGAGTTTCAGAGAAAGACTTTTAATCTCCATATAGAGAGACTCCTGATGACAAGAGTAAAAAGACAATTTTACATGAGGCTTTTATGCACTCCTTTGTGCTCTCCCCCCCCCCCCATCTGTAAGTGTGTGCACGCAAATTGCAAGTCCATATTAGGGAAATCCGTATCCTGTTCTTCTTGTGCGCAAGCACATTCTGACTCAACAAGGCCTTCAGAAGACTATGTGTCAGTCAAACTAGCAACTCTCAGCGTCAGGCTCCTCTGCTGATAAAGCATTTTTTTCCTGTGTTCCATACAAGGTCAGCTCTTAGCTTTGATAGCACAGAGGCACACAACCTTTGACACATAGAGGCATAGAAGCAAAGGGGAATATGGGGGGGCTGAGCCATACACTCAGAATTATACAATGCGGGCAATGCAAACTATAGGATCAGACTTGGCTCAATAATACAATTGGCAATTCTTTCCCTTCAACACCTATTCCAAACCCTTTTCAGTTCTGTCACATGACTTAGCAACCCAGCAGAACTTAAGTAGCAAGAAGGATGCTGTATGTCACAGTCTTCCTGAGTGGCGTTTGGAATAGGAGTAACTTATGCCTAATTTTAATAGTTGCTTACTGGTAGTCCTTCCCCTTCCAGTAGGTTATTCAACTGTGGGGGAGCAATTCGTCGTGCAACCATATCCACCCTCTCTCTTTGTGAAAAAAAAGGGGGGAATTAACAGGTTATCCTTGCTTTCTTCCTTGCACTAATTACTTTGTCCTACAAAATCCCAGGTTTAATGATCTGTAGAAATCTGATGGGAAACCTAATTGCTAACCACTCTTAAGTATTTCTCATGTTCTCAAGCAAGAAGTACAAGAAAAGGCATGACCATCCCTCTGCTTATTCCTTGAGGTGCAGTATTCCAGCAGTCATAAACCAGGCAATTATATTGAAATTGGTATAAGAGGTGATGAAGAAGCGGATAGAGAATTCTTATGTATAATGTTCCTTGTAAGGTTACCAAGACTTTTAGTCATGTCTGATGCAAGGGTGGGGGACCTTGGAGGGGGGACCTTTTCCAGCATTTCTTCCTGGGCCACATTCTGGGGACCACGTGCAGTTGCTGTGTGGGATCAGAGGCAAAAGTGGGATGGAAGAATGAAAGCACCTTTCTACAATGGGCTAGTTTCTACACACCCACCCACACCCCTCGATCCTCTATCAAAGCAAGCAAAAGGCAGTATCAGAACTTAAGGATTTATTTCAGACACTTAAAGAAGGCACAGAAGGTCAGTGAGGCGTGTGGTCTGGGGAAAGTAGGGTGGCCATCTTGGTGGGGCCGAGGACCCCCAAAAAAATCAGGGAGGGGGGCCATCCCCCTCAACATTCCACAGTCTATGGTGGGCCCCTTTAGGCCTTCCTGTGGCTGTAGTGGGCCCTGCTGGACCTACCTGCAGACAGGGCCGGCTCCAAGGCAAGGCTGGGTGGTGCAATGCGCCAGGGCGCCGGGGCGCCAGGGGGGCGTCACGCTGCTGTGCCCGTGGCAGCCGCACTGTGCCCACCAGACAGCCACGCTGCGAAATAGGGCGGGGGCGGAGGGATCTTCGCGCCAGGGCGCCAGATACGCTTAAGATGGCCCTGCCTGCAGAAGTGGCTGGCCCCACCAGACCTTCCCACAGCTAAAGGAAGGCTGCACCGGCCTGTGGGGTGTTGGAAGATGCTGTGGAGACTGGCGTGCCTTGCACAAGATTGCATTGGCCTGTGCTGTGTCTCCCAACACTGCAGGGACTGAAATGGCCTGGTGGAAGGCTGCACCAGCCTGCATGATGTTGGGAGATGTGCATGATGTTACGTGTCACATATGTGGGCCAGACACTGCCATTCTGCCATCTGAGGAGCAACTTGGAGCCTGTGGGCTGGTTTGTTGTGGGAAGAATCCCGAGGCAACATACTGACTAGGATGGAAGAAAACTCACCCAAGGTGCTTTTGCTAGTTCAGTGGGATTTCCCCCTCCCAACTCGTTGAACAGCCGACTCCTGTGCTATATGGGTTTCTTTTGAACTCCTTTGTCTCAATAACAGCTTGCCACATGTCACGAGGGCCTGACAAATCAACACAGTGTGTTTAAATATTGGATAGCCTTGGTAATTATTCTAGGTGAACCTCAACCTCAGATCTTATCACCGGACCCTTCTGCCAGTGTTATTTGCTTGGACTAGAGCATACAATGCATTTGTACTTCAGCGGTGTTGGTTTCTCTGTGAGCAGCCGACATCCTAGCCTGCGGTGAGATGGATCTTTTGTTATCAAACATGTGGGAAAAGAAAACAAGCCTCCTGTTTAGCTTTACTCAGCTTTCTTTGAAGGCAACACCATCAGGCACGATTAAAGGACCTAGTGGCTAAGCCACCATATGGAGTTCTGTGAGAAACGTCAGCAAGGCTTTCTGCATTATTTTGGCCACCTTACAATGGTATCATAGATAAAGGCTGAGTGATGGGCTATTACATTTGCAAAGAACAAAGCACTGATGAACCAGAGGTGTCTTGCAGTGTCCATATGGTGAAAAGGGCAAGACAAAACAGCAAATATGAGTCAAGTATATACAACTTCATATTGTCCCCTTGCACCAATTTTATTGAGAAATTAATGGCTCATCAATACCGTTGATACTTCTGGTAGGTGGGTGGGAACTAACAGTGCTAAGAAGTATTTTTCTTTCCATGTAGTTTAAGAAGTAGATTACAAGCATGGGCAACTACAGTAAATGCTTTGGACTTCAAAAAAAAGAGTAATGTTTCAGTGTTGCAATTATCCTGTTTTGAAAACTGACTGAGCACAAAGTTACAGTCACTGTCAAAACAGATAATTATAAATACGAGACGGGGAGCCAGGAAATCTGGTTCATATTGCCACTTCTTCTACAGATTGGTCACATGAGAAGAAAATTCTCATTCCATCTTGGATCATGCTTGGACATAGCAATAGAGACTCTAAGATAGGCATCTCCAAACTTCGGCCCTCCAGATGTTTTGGACTACAATTCCCATCTTCCCTGACCACTGGTCCTGTTAGCTAGGGATCATGGGAGTTGTAGGCCAAAACATCTGGAGGGCTGCAGTTTGGGGATGCCTGCTCTAAGATAAGCATTTGAGAGTGAAAGGGACAAAACCTGAGTGATACTTGTTTTTACGGGAGATTTTGAAGTCTATTCATTTGCCTAGAAGAGTGGTGAGGACCTCGTGGCCTTTCATCAGCATCAGCCCCAGATAGCATGGTCAATGGATAGGGATGATCTGAGCTGTTGTTCAGCAACATCTGGAAGGCTATAAGTTCTCCATCTCTCATCTAGAGTATTTTATTGTGAACTGCCCTGGGAGCAATTTAGCTGAAGGGTGTTTTACACACACACACACACACACACACACACACACACTTATTGCATTTGTAGTCCACCCTTCTTCCAAGGAGCTCAGGAAAGCAAACATGCCCCCACTGCCATTCTGCCCCCAATCAACCACCTGGGATGTGGGCTAGATTGAGAGAGAGATAATTACTGGCCTACAGCCATTAAAGTGTCTTTCATGGCTGGATGGGGACAGTGTTAGCATTTAGTATTTGCTACATACAAAGATCTATTGCATCTATGTCAGAAAAAATAATTTCACCCAAAGTATTTTCAAATTAATTTATGAGTATGAGAGGCATATTATCCCATTGCCAGAAAGTTCTGTAATCTTACTGTAATTCTTTGGGCTGTTCTCCCAAAATTGTTTCGTGAGTATTTTTTCTTTCTTTCCCCAGAGCAGGAAGCTCCTAATTTGCTTCAAGTTTTGCTCTGGATAAAACCTGACAACAGCACAGGGATGTGTGTATGAAACCCCCTGAGTAATTTATCCAGACTCCTTGTTAATTCTTTTATCTTTCCTTGAAATTCCACAGCAACCCTTCTAATATGTGTTGAAAGTTGCTTTAGGAAAGGCGTCTGTGAGATGTCTGCTGATATGGCCTGGATCCCAATTCTGTGTCTGCTTGTGGAGCATCCCCTGAATGGAGTTATGTTTGTGTCACACTCTCCTCACTGATGGAAGGGGGACAGGCAACTTTCACCATTTCTGCCCCCAATCCCTTTTGCACTCCAAACCTTTTCTCCTAATAAGAAAGCTTATGCAGTGCCTTTTAAAAATAGGATAGAAAAGAACTTATGTTTAACTTCTCACCATCTACTTATTGGTTATTGAATCTTTCTTTATTAAACAAAAACACAAAAAAAAACCTGACTGGTGAAAAACGCTTTGTGTGTCGAGGCTTCCCAGAAATTACCTTAAATAATTCACAACTGACAACAGAATTATGGTTTGGTTTTTGGCAAATAATTTAGGGCCACAACTTTATTAAATACACAATTTTAATCCGAGTGTTGGCTTAGGCTTTTGGTTATTCACTCATCCTTCCTAAAGAAGGACTATCCCCATCTGTCCATCTAGGACAGGACTCAATCAGCTGTCCCCTTAGGACAGGACTCACCTCATCTGCCCCTCGTGGCAGGACTCACATCAGCTGTCACCATTGGACAGGACTCACCTCATCTGCCCACGTGGCAGGACTCACATCAGCTGTCACCATAGGACAGGACTCACCACTGTCCGCTTGGACAGTTCCTGCTCCGACTTCCGAATGGAAGTCAAGTAAACATACCTGGGAGTGAGGAGGTGGCTGCGCCCAGTCATTCCCTCCTCACCTTCACCAAGAATGTTCCTCAAGGCTCTTGCTCTTAAAATTGGGCCCACCATTCCCGCCAATGGCGGGATGGTAAGGACAAGAGTGTAAGCCCTGAGATTCCTTTAACGGAATACTTCTCTATGGAGCAACGGTGGGTGCCACACCCCTCTGGGTGCCACACCCCTCTACCAACCGATTAACCAACCAAAAGCCTAACCGCCAACCTAACAAGTTGTGACAATTTGCTAGCGCAGTAGGCGAAAACCAAGAGGCAAAGCCAATCAGCCAATTGGAAAAATTCCTACTGACCCCTGAATACAGGCGGCCCCGAAGGCAATAGCAATGTCGTGCTAACCTGCAAGAAAGAAAGGGCGGGTGGGAGGGGTTCAAAAGCCAGGCAAAAATGTGACTAGAAAATGGTGGACGGAGCTTTAAGAGGGACCCCAACAACCAATCAGATCCAAGGAATTTGCATACCACACCCCCATTACTCAGCATAAGCTGTGGCCTTACACAAACCAAACCCTAAGCTAAATTTCCTAACAGCCCTACCACAATTCGCTTTATATTATATGATATAAAGCGCTTTATTACTTGGAATTTATCTGCAGTTTATTTTGAGATGTTCGTTTTGCGAGATATATTCACAATCCTCAATTTTGTGAGGAATGACAGCTTTGCGAATGCCAGAAATGCCTTGCCAAAAAAAGTATTGATTGCTTTATTTTTAGATAGAGGACAAAAGTGGGTTTAAGCAGAGTTTCAGAGACCATATTATAGTCACAAAGTTGTTTCACATGAATGCAGTTTTGGCAAACTCCCCCTTCAATTGTGCGTGTGTGCTGTAGGTAATGTGTCACAAAACATAACAATGAAAACCAAATGTTGTTCTCTCGCTTGTTCTCATGCTACATCAAGGCAAAGTAGCTCTGGAATATCTCTTAATAGTGTCAATAGTCCTCTAATCCAGGGGTGGTGAAGCTATGGTCCTCCAGGTACTACTGATCATGTTGTCTGGGGCTGATGGGAGTCCAACAACATCAGGAGGTCCAGTGCCAACTGGTGCTGAAACCTACTTTAGTTTATTTAGTCCCCAGTAGACTGTCGTAGGGACCCAGGTAGCGCTGTGGTTAAACCACTAAGCCTAGGGCTTGCTGATCAGAAGGTCGGTGGTTTGAATCCCTGTGACGGGGTGAGCTCCCGTTGCTCGGTCCCAGCTCCTGCCAACCTAGCAGTTCGAAAGCACGTCAAAATGCAAGTAGATAAATAGGAACCGCTACAGCGGGAAGGTAAACGGCGTTTCCGTGTGCTGCTCTGGTTCGCCAGAAGCGGCTTTGTCATGCTGGCCACATGACCTGGAAGCTATACGCCGGCTCCCTCGGCCAATAATGTGAGATGAGTGCGCAACCCCATAGTCGGTCACGACTGGACCTAATGGTCAGGGGTCCCTTTACCTTTTAGACTGTCGTACTGAGCCAAGTTTGACTTAGTGAGCCACAAGTTGTGCTGGCTTGCACATTACAAAATAGGAGACAATGCATCAAAAGTCACATTTCCCATTAAAAGCTATGGTGACTAATTTAGGCACCATGCAAATCTATAAACCAGCCTTCCAAAAACTGGTGCCTTCCTGGATGACAACTCCCACCAGTCCCAGCCATCATGGGCATGTTGCAGATATTAACATTGCACAGTTTGAAGTGACAGGAAGTATAGGAACTGACTGCTTTTGGAAGAAATCATTGCCCAGGCCCATAAAAATATTATTCAGACTTTTACTGGCAGAACTCTTTAAAACGAAACAAAAGCATTAAAGATACACCCAAAATATCCACACAAGGTCTTGTGCTATCCAGCATAGGCTCAGCATCTTAGAAAAATATGAAATAATCCAAACAGACCAAGAAACAGAGGTCTGTCTCTCCCCACAGCCTGCTTTCCAGCCTCCATTGGCCTTAGGATGTTGCCTCTCCCTTCAGGAGAGCTTCATTTACATCAGGGGTCAACAAACCTTTTCAGCAGGTGGCCGATCCACTGTCCCTCAGAACTTGGGGGGGGGGAATGAACCAATTCCTATGCCCCACAAATAATCCAGAGATGTATTTTAAATAAAAGCACACATTCTACTCATGTAAAAACACACTGATTCCCGGACTGTCCACGGACCGGATTTAGAAAGTGATTGGGCCGGATCTGGCCCCCGGGCCTTAGTTTTCCTACTCATGATTTACATCACGGGTGTCAAACACAAGGCCCGGGGGCCTAATCCGGCCCGCCAGACCTCGTCATGTGGCCCGCGTAGCTGCCGCCGACAGTAGTTCTGCAGCCTGCGATTGGCCGAGGGTCAAAACCGGGGGCGGGGCTGCAGGCAGAGGCCGGGGCGCTGGAGCCGCGCTGACGGCCTTGGCCAGGGAATTTCAATTTCGAATGAGGCTGAGGGAGGTGGTGGCACAGTGGCCAGACGGGGAAGTGAGATGCAGGAGGAGGAGGGGGAAGCCCGCCGAGGAGGTAGGAAAGCCCTACAGGCGCCGCTGGCAAAGTTGGTGCCGGGACGGAGCAGCGCTGGATTTTTTTTTGGCAGGCTTTGCTGTTGTCTCCGAGAGCGAGTGAGGCGGCACTGGGGAGCCGCCGCCCGCCGCTTCCCTTCCTCTCCTTGGCTGCATCTGGGAGGTGGGCGAGCGAGCAGGCGAAAGGGACGCGGAGTGAGCCTGAGGGGGAAGTAGGCGAAGCGCAACAGCCGCTCTCTTGATGGAGCCGGGTTTCTCTTCCCTCTTCCCCCATTTTCTCCTCATAGACACTCGGGAGGGTGCCTGGCTTTTGCTCTGCCCCCCACCCCTGAGCCGCCCTTTGGCTTCTCAGTTCTGGCGGAGCTGCTCCCCGGGGGGCGGCCGTGAGGGAGGCGGCGGCGACGGCACGGGTTCCTGCTCTTCCCGCTCTGCCGCCACCTCCTCTCAGCCCCTCGTGATGTAGGGCTCCAGATGGAGTCGCCTCGCAGTTTGAGTAAGTGGGAGGGGAATTTTTTTTGGGGGGGGGGAGGTTTTCAAGCCTCCTCTGCCTGCAGTCCCGATAGGGAGAGGCGGCGGCGAAGACGACAACAGCACGGGTGGGGGAAAGAGCAGCTCTGAGGCGAAGATGCACGTCCGCTGGGGCTGCCGCCGCCTTCCTCCTCGGGAAATCCGCTGCCCTCCCTCAGTGCGAGAGGAAGGGACTCTGGCGCTGAGGAGGGAGGATGCAAAAACAAAGCGGGGAGTTGGCGCTGCACCGCATGTTCCTGCCCCTCTCCAAAGCATGGGGTGGGTTGCAGCGTGTGGTATCCTGCCTAGTGGGGTTTGGGTGTGTGCAGGGCGGGAGAGGGAAGCCCTCTTTCCATCTGCAGGTTTTTAATCCCAGCAGTGGCTTTCTCCTTCCTGCCGAAGGTTTAGTTGAGCCCCCCCCCCAAGCCGTCGATCCCCACCTTTTGTTCAAATTTCCCTCGTTTACATCCCCTCCCACACACACGCCACGACGCAGGAATGTGGTCCGCGTGGGGGCGGGAATGAGCTTACATTATTACAAAAAACAGTAATAATTGAATGCAGTGACAATAATTTATGATAATAAAGAGTGGACACATAGTCCTACAGACACAACCGGCCCTTTGAGGGTGACCAAACTGCTGATGCGGCCCCCGATGAATTTGAGTTTGACACCCCTGATTTACATCATCACTCCTTAGAGTTTGGGAGACAAAAGTCTAAAGGCAACTCCCTTTCAAAATGGTGATTCGCAACTCAATGCCTTCACCACATGATAAAAGCTTCACTCTCAGCACAGAGTGGAAAACAATCAACAGTTATAACCCATTAAGGAGCTCAGAGTCCTTTAGAAAACAACATTGGAAAATCCCCAATTTAGCTATTTTTCCATTTTTAACCTTCATTAATATACAGGCATTTTCATTTCAGGGTCAATTAGATCAATTATAAGTTAAAGGATGATGGGGACTGTAGTCCAAAATGCCAGACAGGCAACAGTTTGGGGGATGCTGCTAGGCACACTTACTTGGGAGTAGGTCCCTGAACTCAATAGGACTTGCGTAGCCTAACATAAGATGATGCTATTGAATACCTTTCATTTCAATGAGACCTAGTTGTGAGCAGGATTTTGTTTTTTCTGGATTGTAATTATTACAATCCCACAAACCTTTCAAGGCTCTTAATCTTTAAAGCAGAATGTTTCTTTCTAGATTTGCTGGCTATTTCCATACACCAAAGAGTTTCACTAGATGGCAGTCTGGTTTAAATATCCTACCGTACGATCTCCTGTATTTTGCTAAGTCTCCTTAATTTTGGCCATTCCTTTTAATATTGCCAGTTCACTGCGCATGTTGCCATGAAGTGAGGTGCAGAAATGGCATACACTTTATTATGTTTACCACTTTTATATACACTGTGTATATGTACCCATAATTGTCTCCAATGATGAGAAGATTAAATAGAGAATCCCAGAAGCTGTCATCCTAACATGATTGTTGCTGCTAGTTAATGGGCCATGCAAATGCATCTAATTTGTCATTGCTCACATTTTGCTCTAATTGCCCTATAATATTTCTGCTTTAGTGGCTCATTGAGATATAATTCATAAAGTCCATAAAATGCTGTTCTTAAAAATAAAAAAGTGATGGAATTATTGATCTACCCTTAGAGTGCATGAAAGGTGATCTGATGGGCTATAAAAACATTGTGGCACTCAAATTCAAATTAAATTTCTGACGTAAGCGCCGGCATATAAAAACAAGCAAAGTTGTTCAGAGTTTGGCAGGCAGAGTTCAGTGGAAAACTTCTAGAGTCTCCCAGAAAGGGAGGTAGGAAAGGGATTCCGGTAAAGTTGTTTGAATGACAAGTGAATTACACTGGTATCTCCTGTGTCTCTATTCAGAAGTACTGTGTTATTCAAAAATAAGTCTCATTTTGAGGTTGTTCAGAAGTAGGTCCCATATGAACACCAGCCTTCTCCAACCTGAATACCTTTGCATGTTTTGGATGGCAGGTTCTAACATAAATTTGTTCCCCATTTTTAAAAAAGGGAAAACTCAAATCACTCTTCAACAATATTTCCCTTTGTATATTGTTGCGCTGCCCTCTATCATTAAGTCACAATGATTTCCAACTGCTGTCCAGTTTCTAAAGGGGAGAGAGAGATTGCAAGAGAGGCGCTAGATCACGGAATCACAAAACATGCCTAAACACCAGAGGAATCACAGATTGAACAACAGCTGCTTATTTCCAAAGTGTAATTATGTGCAATTTGCTCTCCCTAACCACAAAACCCACGATGTGGGTTAGAGGCTGCTTTCGTGCAGACTGGTGGCAGAGTTCCCAAATGTCTTGGCGATGATATAAGGGAACAAATAATCTCAAGAGTTATCTGTACTGACAGGGCTTTTTCATAGGCTTTTGAGCTACAAAGGTCTTTAATGTGGAATTAAATACTGCAATGTACAGAGGGGGAAATCCCCCAGATTCGGCACAGAGTACACACAGAAAGAGAAAAGGCGAGGCATGATAGCAGATGTTTAATTATATGTATTAAAATGAACTATAGTGTGTCATGGTTCAAACGTGCCAATATTAGCACCATCAATATGCTTTGCAGTTCCAGTGCTTATCCTCACACAAACCAATCTGAACCCTGCAATCATCACCAGAGGCCCCTTATCAATGTACCCACTTTTATCTATTTTTAGGCAAATGCTTTCCTCTTTGGGCCTTAGGTTGGAGGATTTCAGGCCTCTTTTGATGGCACAGGACCTGTAAGAGCCAACTTTGTATCTGTATAGATGTGGTTTTCCACTTTTATCGGTTGCGCTTATTTTTAATTGGCTGTAATGCAGGTTCACCATCATGGTGAGCACGGTTTGCGGTGGGGGCCTAACAAACCCCTCCTGAGTTCCAAAGGTGGGGGCATGAGTGGTCACTAAGGAATAGGTCCCTGGCTGTTGTTGTTGGGCAGGTTGGTATATTGCAATTTTATGGGTCAGCCCCCTGGGTATAAAAGCCTAGGGAGAAAGGTTTCTCTTTCTCCTTGGCTGCGTTTTCGGATCCCCACCCTCCCTCCGCTGTTTTTAGGCCTCTGTGTTGACATTGCTGTGCCTCTTTTGGGGTCGCCTGTATTCAGGGGCCTGGTAGGACTTTTTTCTATTTGGCTGATTGGCTGGTGCCATCTGGTTTTTGCCTACTACAAAGCACATAGTCACAACTTGTAAGGTTGGCGGTTAGGCATTGGTTATTGGTTGTATTTGGGGTCTGGTGACTGTGTTGGCCACATGAGTTAATGCCTGAGTTAGAGGAAATGCCGGTCAGGAATACAGGGACTCTATGCGTGTCCATAATCCTGGTCGGGGGCCAGCAACACGCATGAGCCCCTGGGGGCCTGAGGGGAGAGCCAATTGGACCCGATTCCCTGTCTCTCCCTGTAGGGTTTCCTCTTGTTGACAAGGCGAGTTTATTTCTGTCCTTAGGTGACAGTTGGAGAACCAATGCCTACGCAACCACTCACTTATTTTATATTTGTATTTCAATAAAAGTTGTGGCCAAATTCATGCCAAAAACCATTAAACAAAAATTCTGTCTATGGTGTGAGTTATTTTGAGGGGTGGTTTTGGGGACCTCCAGACGCAATGTAAGTTGCTTTGGGTCTCTTTTGCGAGGAAAGCAGCTAACAAATCAAACTAATCGTCACCACCATCAGGGGTCCAGATGAAGCCTATTAGACTCTGGTGTGCAATGATGGCAGCAATGGCTCAGGGGCGTAGCCTAGAGTTCTGAACCTCTGCTGTGGTCTTCTCAACTTTGCAGGTCGAGGAGGTAATAAAGAAATGAAGCACAAAATATGCACGGGGCTAAATCTAACTGAACTATCTTGAGCGAGCCACTCTGCTGGGAGTCGTAGCCTGAGCCACACCTTGAAGGTAAATAGAGAGGCTTCCTTGTCATTGCCCTCACTGCTATGCCATATAGTTCTAGGTCGGTGAGACCAGAGTGCCTTAAATACATTTCATATCCAGCCAGCCAGCAAAATAGCAGAGCCCTGGTTTCTGGCCTCTAGACATGCCCATAACCCCCAAAGAGACCTACGGGTCTCACCGGATCAACACACCTCAATTCCATCCCTGCAACTATCTGACACAGGAGAATGAACTTCTGTTTATTCTCCCCCCCCCCACCTGCTGAGAATAAAACCCCATAGCCCCTCTGCATATCTGTCAGAAAAAATAACATTAAATAAAAGAACCTACAGTGGTATATACATTACTCTCTGGTTCATACTCCGAATATGTTGCCATGTGTTTCAGACAAATTCCTGTTCGCCACTGGTTGACTCCATATGCAGAATTAATCACTATTCCATATTAGCTTCATTACTTTCACCCTCCCCACCTTTTTTCCCATTCTGACAGGCTGCAGAGGGTATTTTTGTCAATCTTCCTTGGCAGCGAGTGGTTAGAATGACAGGTGTAACTTTAATGGGCAAGACTCCTCTAGCAAACCATGTCATTTTGACAAAAATAGAAATGCACTTGAACATTTTCAGTATAATTACCTACAGCAAGAAGCGGAAACACCCTGGTTAGTCAAGCTTACATTAAAAAAAGAGCACTTAAATAAATTTGAGGACTTGGCTTAGGATACTAGTACACGCGGAACCTGCAAAAAAAGAAAAAGAAAAAAGTTGCGGGATGGAACGTTCCTTTTCATGAATCCTTTTCCAGCCTGCCTTACCCTCATTTCACACCCACAGGCTACCAACCAACAGAGCATGCTCAGTCCTTGGTGAGCTGTTTTGGGGGGTCCCACCCCCCAATATCATCGTTTGTAGTTTTGCAAACCTTGGGTAGAAATATACCTAAGTGACCCATCTGAAAAAAATAATGTGGGAAGCAATATGTGATTGTGAATTGACCCTGGATTTCAAGTGAGCGGCTAGTGGCGGTTATTTTTTATCAATGCAGGGCAATAAATAAAGTGCATTAGGCTGGGATCCCTATACACCAGGGCTGGGGGGCCTCCAGGGCTGGGGAACTACAATTCCCATCAGCCCTAACAAGCATAACTAATGGTCAGGGATGATGAGAGTGCCCTACATCTTGCCTGGATGCAAGACCCATTGAAGTCAATGGATATTACTTAAATCAGGCATGGCCAAACTTGGCCCTCCAGCTGTTTTGGTACTGCAGTTCCCATCATCCCTGACCACTGGTCCTGTTAGCTAGGGATGATGAGAGTTGTAGTCCCAAAACAGCAGGAGGGCCAAGTTTGGCCATGCCTGACTTAAATGGAAGTTTGGCCATGGCTGACTTAAATGGAAACATGTAAAAGGGCGGAAGATTTATACGATCTGAGGACTGGACTGTTATATAACTATCTGAGGACAAGAATGAAGGATGTAAATTGGGGAGTGGTGTGTGCTTTGTGGTGCTGATTGTTTGATATGTTTGTTCGTGTAGTCATTTTAAATCATTTTAATGTTGTTATTGCAAGCTTGGGTTTCTTAGCACAAAAAAGTGGGATACAACATTCAACCTTTCTAATATTATATTTTTATTTTTATTTTTTTAAAAAAATAGAGCCAGAATTGTTCTGAGGTTAATTAAAGTCCAAATACAGTGTTTAGATATTACCTATTTAACTGTTATCTACTATCTTAAACTTCAAAATACTTGTGTAACTCCAAAAGAAACTAGCTTTATTTTAGTAGAGTCCCAGGGTCTCATTAAACTTATTGAGGCGTGCAGTAATTCAAATATGTCATAGAACTTGATTGTCAATACTATGCATAAAGTGATGTCCATTATGCGATGGAAAATAATTCTATCTGATTTTTTAAACTGGTCTAGTAATCACTTTTCTTTCATTTGAATACATATGCTTTGTTACATTAGTTACATTTTTTTGGGGGGGGGTTAATCTCTCCCTATCAAAACAAAATGTAAACACTAAAAAGAGGAACACATTTCAAGAATGTCAAACATGCGTATCTCAGATACGCAGAACAAATTAATAATGATGAAATGATGTTATTGGATATGAAAGCTGACACTCTAATATGGATGAGCTGATGTAGCTGCTGCATAATTTAAAAAAGAGATTAGACTTTTGAAAAACTCATTTTGTAGGCTGGTTAATCGGGTCCTCCCTTAAAGAGGGCATGTGTTGCGGTGAGACCTGGCAACCAAACCCTGACATGTGGGTGGGTATGATTGGATAGCCACAGCACCCAATGAGGGGGGGGGGGTTAAATGTCTGAATACGCAAATGCAAACATGTTCATCACTTCCCAAGCTGGTAAGACTTTCTCATTGCGGACTCCCGGCCGATCGCGCAGCAATGGCGGGTGCCGTTTTCCTCGGTTGAGGGGAACGGTGTGCTTCCTGGGACCGGATGGGAGTGGGGTGAGGGGTAGTAATGGGTGTAACTTTCCTGATTAATTTTAATAGTCCGAAACTGGAATGATTTATGTTTTCCGGAACTCGCTGATGAATCTGGGAGACCCGGAGTTCAGGGGAAGGGGGGTTAAAATGGGATATAATGGTTTTAAATGTTTATATGATATAAGAATTAGTATTTAAATTTATGGAAAGTTCTTGGTAAAAAATTCTAGGCTAAGGGGAGAAACAGAAGATAAAGGTAGGGAAAATAATATTTGATTTGGATTAGTTGACTAATTATTGGTCGAGAATAGATGAGGTTTTTAGAATAGGATATTTGAGTGTTAATAATGAAATGTGTTAAATAAATTTAAGAGATGAGATGAAAATTGCTTAATTGGATTATATCATGGACCCAGTGAGGGGGAATTGAGGAAGTCAACAATGTTAAGTAAACAATATAAGATTTGAGAATTTTCCCCTTTTTTATGTTGTATTTTTCATTCTTTGTTTTTCTTTTTCTTCTTTGTTTTATATTTGGTTCTGAGTTTTTGTTTGGTTTTTTGTGATTCTGTATTTCAAAAACGAATAAAAATTATTTGGGGAAAAAAAGACTTTCTCATTGCTTCCATTTCTTCAGGGTGTTTGTAGTTTCTTTGATCGTATGTGCTACTTTATGATCTTGCATCTTTTGTATTCTATATATTTTCAATTACAAAGATTTATATACTGTTTCATTTCTAAAAAAAACCAAACAAACCACTAAGTAGTTTACATAAACAAGTATAATGTAAAATTTAAGGAAACAACCCTGGCTAAGGGTTGGATCCCTCGGGATCTCTCACCAGTAAGAGATTGTGGTAGTGTGCAGTATGGATAAAATCAACAGTTTCTGGAACAAAATTAGCATAACACTTAACTCTATTATTTTACATCTCTTGATAGGTGTTTCACTTTAAAAATAATAATACTGGATTCAGTTGCAAAAATAATATAAAAAAGAGCAGTCACAGGGTTTTTGTTGTTGTTGTTTAATCAAGTGATATGCATTCATCTTACTTAAAAGCAGGAGAGCAAAGGACTCAGAGATAGATGGTCCTAAGCGGCAACTGTAATAGTGATGGTGCTGTTGGCGAATAAGGAAGTGGGAGAAAAGGGGGGGGTGGAGATTTACTCGGAGCAACACCATTATTCCAAGAGGCTGCATTTCTACCACTGCATATTTAATAATAATAATAATAATAATAATAATAATAATAATAATAATAATTTATTTTTCCCCAGCCACTCTGGGCAGCTCCCAACAGAATATTAAAAACACGATAAAACATCAAACATTAAAAGCTTCCAAAAGCTTCCGCGTAGCAATAACTGTTGGTAAGAACTTTCCTTGTCTTATCCATTCCTGGCAATCTACAGTGGGGGTAGGATCCTCTGACGCCCATCCTGTTCTCACACTGACCAGTCAGATGCCTATCAGGAGACGAGCTGGATTTGAGTGCAACCAGCACTACCTCCATTTGTGATTCCCAATAACTGGAATTCCTCTGAACAATGGAAGTAGAAACCAGCCATTGTGACTACACTGGTGGCAATTACTACACCTTGTGGGAGTGAATTCCATAATTTAGGTATGAGCTGTGCGAAGAATTACTTTATTTTATCTGTTGTTGAGTTTCAGAACACATATTTTTCAATGCAATACATAGTTCCACCTTCACGGAGAATAGCTTTTGGCAACATTCCTCCAGAATAATCTATCCTAATGGAAAAATACCATTCCAGAAAAAAAGAAAAAGAAAGAAAGAAAGAAAGAAAGAAAGAAAGAAAGAAAGAAAGAAAGAAAGAACAGTTGCCAGAAAAAAAGTACCTGATATGTATAAACATCATATTTTACTATCTTAAGGATTTTTCTGCAGAGGCTTCCTGTAAGTGGGCTATCATTAGTTAGGGTTAAGCATCGTGCAGTTCAATTAAACTGTCGGAACTCATAAAAATGAATATCCATTTGTTAAAGTTAAGTATGGCAAGTTTTATAATCAGTTTTCATCAAAGCAATAAATTTAGACCTGATAAGGAAGGGATTTGGGGAGACCTACTGCCTTAAACCTTTAATCCTGTAATCCTCACTCCTAAATAAAAAGGTCAGGAGCTACCTATGCTATAACACAATGAAATTGTTTTGTTTTGTCTTTTCTTTGATCAGCAGGCTTACGGTAAGCTCTTTGTGCTTATTACTGAAACCAGCATTTGACCTCAGAGGCCCCAAACTTAACTACCCAAATGGCATCAATATAACCTCATTGATAAACACTTCTTTGAAGAACACAAGGGAATACTTACTGTAGATCCCCTTCCAAAATGGCGGGCTTTGGTTGGGTACGGTGAATCCTTATCCAAGCTGTGTTTATGCTTCCCAGTTCATTGTGTTGGGTGGGGGAAAGGTAGGTAAAGGTAAAGGACCCCTGGACAGCTGAGTCCACTCAAATTCGACTATGGGGTGCGGTGCTCATTTCCTCTTTCAGGCCGAGGGAGCCGGCATCTGTCTGCAGACAGCTTTCTGGGTCATATGGCCAACATGACTAAATCGCTTCTGGCACAGTGGAACACCGTGAGCACATGAAAACACCATTTACCTTACCGCTGCAGCAGTACCTATTATCTACTTGCGCTGGTATGCTTTTGAACTACTAGGTTGGCAGAAGTTGGGACAGAGCAACGGGAGCTCACCCTGCTGTGCAGATTCGAACTGCTGACCTTACAACCAGCAAACTCAGGAGGCTCAGTGGTTTAGACCACAGAGCCACCCACGTCCCGGTGAGATGGGCAACCTGTTTCTCTGGATCCTAATATTCTATTTGAATTACCGGTAATTGTTTTAAAAATACTGGCATGAGTGAACGTGAACCTTGGCGTACGAATTAGATTCTACCCCCAGCAGAATTATGCAGTGGCAGCTGCAACAGTGGAAACTTGATTTGTTCACACACCTGCTGAATTATCAATTGTTTACACCCTTGCGCAAATTAATTGAAACAAAGCATGTTTTCTATCTTACTCTGCTCAAACACGAAAAGTCAGTTGATCATTATGGTGTCGGAAGCCTGCAGCCAATAGAAGGAATGATGCGCTTGCCACAATATACTGAGATTCTACAAAAGAGAGTTATTCCAGAGCTGGAAAAAGGTATCCTGACAGTACTGGGGTATTGCAGCAGGACCTAGCCCCCTGTCACACATCAAAAGTGGTGAAGAAATTCATGACAGAGCAGCAAATACAGGTACTTGATTGGCCAGGGGATTCCCCAGATGTAAATCCCATTGAGAATTTGTGGGCTATATGCAAAAGTTGCCTCCCTACTATAGACTGTATGACTATGGAGAAGCTCATTCAGGCACTGATTCAAGTGTGGTACAGGGATCAAATTAATTGGGATCAAATCCCAACCTTTATTCCTGATTGGCTCTCTGACATGAAGGTTGGAACCGAAGGCAATTCTGCACTGAGGGATTGTTGCATTAGTTTTCCTAGTTATAATGCTAGAACTTCTGTCCTGGTTTCTAATGTTCATTTTACTTTGCATTATGGAACAGTGGCTTTTTGATCAACATACCACTGTATCATGTTTAATTTCATTCACACTAGTGGGCATGATATGACACAGCAGCAAACTCAATTGGACATGTCGCCACTCGTGTGTTTCTGTTCCCCCAAGAAAACAGTGGGAAAGAACTGTATGCTGGAATGCCACCCCAAATTTCATCACATGGTGCATTCCATGAAAACTACATGGAAATTAACTGCACAAAACTGCTGCAATTTTTGGAATTAAATGTGTTGCAACCGGATATTTTTCTGGAAGCAATGAGCACTGAGCTTCTGTTAGATTCTGCTAAATATCCAGAAGTGACTTTCACATGGCGTGAAATAGCGCATAAAATGTGTAAAGAAATGCCCATAAAACAAAACAAAGTTTTGTCGGAACATAGCAATTGTGAGCTACTTTGAATGCATTGTTGTACATAGCGCCATGCCTCCTCCATGGGTCAATATTTCTTGCTCAAGCATAACACCTGAAAGTTTTAAGAAACTCCAAGCAAGTAAAAGTTGCCTGAAAAAAACACCTCCTTCTTTTTGTTCCTTTCCTTCCTGCATTCCTAGGAACCGCTGCTCAAACAATGTCATGTTTTGAAAACTCTCTTCAATGGATTTCTGTGATTAGAGAGTCCTCCCTTAAAGAGGGCACGTGTTGCGGTGAGACCTAGCAACCAAACCCTGTGTTGTGGGTGGGTATGATTGGATAGCCACAACACCCAATTGGTAGGTCCCTTGATGCAGGGTTCAATCAGGCCAATGGGACGTAGGCTAAATGGATCAAGGGACCTATATATACCTATGCACGTGACCCAGAGGTTCCTCTTTCGTTGCGTGCATCGGAATACCTGCCCACCTCTCCCTACTTTTAGGGCTTGTGCGCTTGACCTTGCTATGCCGTCGTGTGTCACCTGTCATTGGGACAGGGGCACGGCAGGAATTTTTCCCACTTGGCTGATTGGCTGGTGCCATTTAGGTTTCGCCTGCCGTGTAGCAAATCGTCACAACTTGTAAGGTTGCGGATAGGATCTGGTTCAGGTGATAGGGATGGGGGAATGCTCTCGCCATCCCTATGTGAAGGGTATTACGTTAAATGAATCCATGGGCTTCATGGTTTGGTCAACCCTGAGAGGGAGTTGTGCCCATGCCTGAGTCCAGGGGGACATCTGGGTGGTGGACATAGCCTGTTCCCAGCTTTCTGCCTATCCAGGTTTTCACCCTTGGCTGACCTATGGTAGTGCCCTGGGTCAGCGCTACCTGCAAGGGTGCAGGGAGCTAGTCGAACCAGAGCCTATGCAACCACTCATTTGCTGTAATCAATAACGTTGTGGCCTAAATTCTGCCAAAAACCAAACCAAAATTTGAGTCTTGTGTGAATTTATTTAAGGGGGAGGTTTAAAGGTCTGAACACGCAAGTCCCCACCTCTTCCATCCCACCTGCATTTTGGGGAGCTGTGTAGAAACAGCTCATTTCCGAAGGTTTTTGCCTTTAGAATGTTACAGATTTGCTACTCATGTCTGTCAGTTATGACTAGTTTATACACGTCATTTTGAAATGTTTGCTTGTGGTTTTATTGCATTTAAGCTGTGTCATTATTAAACCCCTTGGCAGCATTTTGCTGAGAGACATTTATAACCTTTAGAAATAAATGAATTTGGATTTTTAATACATTATTAAGCCTCAGAGACGTAGTTCACACACACACACCCAACATAGAAAGAGAATCCATTTTTCCTCAAGTGAACTGACTCCCTTTCATACCCCCAAATCCATTGAAAACTGTAGTTCAAGGCCTTTTTCTTATTATTCCGCTTTTAATCAGGCAAACCTCTTGTTATTTTCAGTAGAAGCATTGATGGATTAAGAGCTTCATGATGACAGACATCCTGATTTTTTCCTCGTTTTGTTATTTTGTTGTTACTTGCAGTGGTCAAACTCTAACAAAGTGAGCAATGTTGCTATACAGTGGTGTTTTTTCTTTCTTTCTAGACCAGCACTAATGAATTTGAACTAAGCCTAGTGTGTGAATGACTGGTTGGAATGCAAGTATACTCCTTATTATTAGTTCTAGCCTACTGGAAATGGTTAACAATGAAGTCATATGTTTTACACTTATGTGTAGTGGGGAGAAGTACAGTCAAACAGATAATTTATTAACTGTTGCAGCCATTGTCCGTAATGGCAATAGAATCATACAACTTACATATTCCAAAGTCATAGCAATAATTGCACAATACTTTCTTGGCAGTTTGCTGCGTTAATCTCTTTACAATTGTGTCTGATTTCATTTTCCATTAAAGCAAACACGACTGCTTTAAGAATAACAACTCTCTCCCTGTAACAGTTATTCCTATACTGGCGTGCCAGCCAATGGGAAATAGTTGCTTGTGCAAAAGTCACATCACCACATTTAAAGTGTAAACTGGATTCAGTGGCCAAGACTTTCCACTGTAACTACTCTGCACATATAAATTCTGATTTCTAAATCTATTTCCAAAAGAAGACTGTATTCCTCCTTTTTTTTGTCTATGTATAGCTGCTCATCCTCAGAATCCTCTGTCTGCACTGAACCAGAAATTGCCTCTTCAGAACATCTATATTCTGATGTAGTGCCACCTAAAGCACCTAACATCTCCCCACCCCACCCCGGCATTAACCTCAAACAGACAAATTGTGTCCTCCCTCAAAGAGGGAGGTGTTGCGGTGAGACCTGGTAGCCAAACCCTTGTGTTGTGGGTGGGTACGATTGGATAGCCACCAAACCTGATTGGTAGGTCCCTTGATGCTGGGTTTAATCTGACCAATGGGACACTAGCCAAATGGATCAAGGGACCTATATATGCCAATGCACGTGACCCTGATCTTTCTCTCTTGTTCAGTGCATCGGAACACCCACCCACCACTCCCTATATTTGGGGCTTGTGCGCTTGACCTTGCTATGCCATCGTGTGTTGTCTGTCACTGGGACAGGGGCATGGCAGGAATTTTCCCCACTTGGCTGATTGGCTGGTGCCATTTAGGTTTCGCCTGCTGTGTAGCAAATCGTCACAACTTGTAAGGTTGCGGACAGGCTCTGGTTCAGGTGATAGGGGTGGGGGAACACTCTCGCCACCCCTATGTGAAGGGTATTCCATTAAAGGAATCCAGGGACTCAATGGTTTGGTCAACCCTGTGAGGAGTTGTGCCCATGCCTGAGTCCAGAGGGACATCTGTGTGGTGGACATAGCATTTCCCCGGCTTTCTGCCATTCCAGTTGTTCACCCTAGGCTGACCTATGGTAGTGCCCTGGGTTAGCGCTACCTGCAAGGGTGCAGGGAGCTAGTCGAACCAGAGCCTATGCAACCACTCACTTGCTGTAATCAATAAAGTTGTGGCCTAAATTCTGCCAAAAACCAAACCAAAAATGTGAGTCTTGTGTGAATTATTATTATTATTATTATTATTATTATTATTATTATTATTATGGGGGGGGAGGTTTAAAGGTCTAAACACGCAACTATCCACTCTATTGTCTCCAAATACACACCCTCCAGTTCAGCCTTTCTGGGAAATGGCTTGACAGGTCTGAACCGCCCAGGCCTTTTGCAATGTAATTTCAGTCATTAGTGAGGTGAAACTAGCTTCTTGTTCATTTTCTGTTTGAACAGAATGACCACTGACATCAGAGATGGAGCAGATTAATTGATCTGCCAAAACAGCAATCCATTTTAGTAAGAGGTCTGGCTGTTACTGGTCTCGGATGCACATCATACATGATGCTTTGCCCTCAGGTTTTGATTTCTTGGGAACATATAATCAGGATTCCAAATATTCTCTCTCTCAGAACCTTTCCTCTGCAAGGAACTCTGCACATGTTCTGAAAACCAAGACTCTGCTGAAGCAGGTAAAATGCAACTAGCTAAGTTAGGCTGACTTCATTGATTTTATCTGCAAGCCTCTGTGTGCAATTGTTAACTTCCCTCTTCTCTCATTTTCCCAAATAAATTTCTTTATATTTTTACACTTGGCTTCATGGTTTAAAAGACAAGTCTCTTGAATTTCCCCACATGCAAGACCACATGGTTTTTAAATTCTATTCCTTGTATTGGAAGCATGTCACACAAGGTTTTAAGTTCTTCACCCACTGGACTTTGTAAATCTTATTCCACAGTTTCTCTATCCCCCCCCCCTCACTAGGCTAATGGGAGGATTACTGGGCAACAAGGCAAAGAAACTCAAAGTAGCTGGACAGATTTGGGTGCGGTAAGAGGCAATAGTGGCTGGTAGTGAGGGATCTAGCTTCACAGTGGCAGGGCTGCTGCCATATTCCATGACAGTAATGGGGCAGAAGTGGTGGCAAGGCCAATCCAGCACTCACACCATGGTGTCCAAACCTCTCTGGCAGGAGCAAGCCAGCAGTAAATCGCACTGTGCAAGTTGGAGTTAACTCTTTATTAGCAAAAACATGATCTGCACAAGAGTGTTAGACCTAATGGGCACAGCAACTCATCTCCGGTAGGTCTCATCCCCATGAAGCATTCTCTGCCTCTTGGACTCTCTCTTCCCACCCTCCTGCTCCAGCTTCTGCCTCTGATTCTGGACTTCTGTCTGCCACAGGCTCACTAAGCCCTGTTACCTCCTAAGCTTCTGACACCTCCTTTTCCCAGAACTATAATTGTGTGGACAGGCAGAGACCCCTGGGTCGAATAATAACTCAAGACACTATATTATGGGATTAAAATTGGCCACAACTTTATTAAAACTTCAGATGTAGGGAGACCTTGGCTTGGGCATTGGGCGTTTACCCCCCCCCCCCCAGTCCCAGGCTGGGAAGCTGGGGAACATCAGGGTTATCCAGATTGAGTGGGGATTGGGCTGGCTCTGGAGAATGTCTGTTCAAGCAGACAGCCCACCTCCCATTTCACCGCTGTCACAGAGGAGAGCAATGACAACCTATTGGCATATGGTCAATGCCTCCCCTCAAACAACCCGTTTAACAGGGAACCCTGGGATCACCACTGAAGGGGGGGGCTTCATGCCCCCCCCATTAGGGAAGATAGACTAAAGGATTCAGCCCAAGGCACCAAAGTTGTGACGTTTTGCTACAGGGAAGGCAAAACCTGCCAATGCAGGAAAATTCCTTTCCGGCCCTTATACAGCGACCGTGACATAGCAGCACCTGCATACCTGTGAAGAAGAGGTTAACGTGCAAAAAAAAAAAAAAGCTTAACTGAGGGAGGGCAGGGTGGGAGAAGCTCTGGAGCTGACTGAGGATTCCCAGGTAAGTTCCGCCCTCTATTGTGTGGGCAGGGCGGTCCCTCCCCTTACCTGGCCAAACCTCCTGGCAATGCCTCCCCAGCCAGGATAGGATAACTGGCAGAGGTAGGTGAGACATGTGTCCGGCTGGGGGGGGGGTGAAGCCAGGCTGTACTGCTGGGAGCCACATAAGTCCAGGGGGGCTGTGCATGACCACACAAAAGGTGCCCCATATTTGATGTGGGGAGTGGTCATTCCTGGGTAATATGAATTGCTCTTCCAAAGGTATTCCAAAAAGATCAGAGTATCTGTGGCAACTGAAATGAAGACTATAGTGGCCCACTAATTATTTACAATGGCTCTCCTACACAAACTATGATTTGTCACTAATTTCAACTCATTTGAGTATATTTAAAGTTAAATGCCTAGGCTCCAATCTAAAGTAGGAATAGAAATTTTTTTTTTGGGGGGGGAACTCAACATATACTATTATACTATTATACTATTATGCTATTATATTGTGTGTAAATAGGAATGATGAAATCATTATTTTAACCATCACCACTGCCATCTATTTTAACCTCAAGCATAACAGAAGATCAATATTTTCCTTGAGAGTATGCAGCAGTTGAGCCTAATGATGTGTAAGTGAAATCAAATTTATTCAGCATTGGTATTTGAAAAGGGAAGCTTCTGAAGGCAGATGAGAAAAATGACTAAACATTGGATCGAAGATTTAAACACAGTCAGCAGTTCCGGAACTACATTGCCTATGAATTTACAGTACAATGTCACATATGTTTAACAATGAATCTTAAGTGTGTTTAGGATTGGAGCCTAAAGCTGTAATTCTTTCCGAGCGCTAATCCCATGGAGTTTGACAGGTTTTACTTCTGAGAGGATTGACATATCCAACAAACATCCTAGCTCAGTAAATAACCCCTCAAAAATCCAGTACAGTCGTACCTCAAAAGTCAAACGGAATCCGTTCCAGAAGTCTGCTTGACTTCCAAAACCATGGTGTGGCTTCCGATTGGCTGCAGGAAGCTCCTACAGCCAATCAGAAGCCGCGGAAGCCATGTCAGATGTTCGGGTTCCAAAGAACGTTTGCAAACCAGAACACTCACTTACGGGTTTGCAGTGTTCGGGAGCCAAAGCATTCAATTCGCAAGGCATTCAACTTCCGAGGTATGACTGTGTGCTGGTCCAAGGGTAAACCAAGAGGCAAGGTCCAGGGCCAGTCCAAAGTCTAGGGCATCCACGAGAGGTCAGTCCAATGAAGCGGAGGCAGGGCACAGGCCAGGAAACTAGGCAAGGTCTGGAGCAGGAACACAGGAAGGAATCCAGGGCAGGTCAGGTTCTGGAGCACAGGCAGGATCTGGCAATCAGCAATGTTGCTCCCGCAACCTGGGGCAGGGTCTGACCGCCTTTTATCTCTGCCGAGGTAATGGCCGGTCCCGATCCCCCAATGACTCACCACCCTGCCTTGCCTGCAGGCAAGCACTCCTCCTGCACGTACTTAGGTCTCTCCTCCTCTCAGCCCTGAGCTTTTGCACCTCGGGAGACACCGGAGGGTTACTGGACCCAGGAGCTGTCTCAGCTCCAGCTGGCAGTGGACCAGCTGCTGGTGACGACCCGGCTGCTGGTAACGAGGTCTCTCCTGCATCTGGACCCAAGACAGGCTCAGGCCCCAGATTTTGCTCAGCTGGTGCTGGTTGCAGGGGAGGCTGAGCAGACTGAGGCTCCTCAGGATCAGGTCCTAACCTCAGCTCAGCCCATGTCCCAGGCAAAGGGTCCGGTGCGGGCTGCGATCCCTCCAGCTCTGAGTCTGAGCCCGAGTCCCAGGCCATCACAGACTGTATACCTAAGAGGTTATTTGCTTTTCCTGTTTGCAGTGGCTCAGCTTTGTCTATACAGTGGTACCTCTACTTACGAATTTAATGTGTTCTGAACACACATTTGTAAGTAAAAAAAAAATGTAAGTCGAATCCCATAGGAATGCATTGGGAGAAAAAATTCGTAAGTCGAAGCAACCCTATCTAAAAATTCGTAAGTAGAAAAAATCCTATCTAAACCGCATCCAAGATGGCAGACGGAGCTCCATTTGTAAGTAGAAAAATTCATAAGTAGAGTTATTTGTAAGTAGAGGTACCACTGTATATACTCCCCTTTAAATTGGCCATATTCCATTGGAGTCTGGGATTGGATGCTCGGTCATCCATCTGTTCTAAACCCAAGAGTGGTGCAAATAATTTTCTCTGCTAGCAAATGTGGTGGTGTCTGAGATATGTCACTTTCCCCTCACTGAGAGAGTGGCTCATAGGGACATGACTGCACAACTTTAACCCTTCCTGCTCTTTGAAATATGACAGCCATTTTGCCACACTACACTGCAACCACTGTATGCTGTTCCATGCTCCCTGTGGCAGCCATTTTGTGACTAGCACCCATGGCATTTCCTAAAATTTCCAAATGTTGCCCATTGGGTCCAAAATGCTTGCAACTTTTGCTTCACTGTAATTAAAATTACCCGGATCAAAGAATTTTGACCGCTTGCAGAGCTTCAGCATACACATTGAATAATGTTATAAACACATTGAATAATGTTTGAATATTGTGCCATGCCTGTGGTCCCATGAGCAGAACATTCCTTGAAAATAGAGAAGCCCCCCCCTTTTTTTTTACAGCTCTCCTTATGAGCATCAGAGCATTTTACAGACCCCGAAGCTACGAGATTAGGGTTAGAATTGCCACCTAAAGTGATATTCAAAACTAATTTTGGGATTCCTCCCCAGGTAAATCATTAGGGTAATTTTAAAAGAAACCAAAAAAGAGTGCAAGAAATTTAACAGCATTTCATAGGAAGGTTCCACAAATGCCTTCCAAAATTCTCGCAAGTTATTTGTGGGATGTAAAACAGAGGCAGTGTTTTTTTGTTTTGTTTTTCCTATACCAACATTTTTGGAGGGTGGTGGGGAGTAAATTCTCCAATACATTGGTACCTTGGTTTAGGTACCTAATTGGTTCCGGGGAGCCATTCGCTCCCCAAAAGGTACTTAAACAAAGCACCAATAGAGTGCTTCTGCGCATGCGCAAACCGCACAGATCACTTCTGCGCATGCACACGCCATGCAGATCGCTTCTGCGCATGCGTGTGCTGCGGAACCCAGAAGTAAACACGTCCAGGTCCACGGAGTACTCAGACTGAAAGTACTCAAACCGCAGCAGACTTAAACCGAGGT
Source organism: Zootoca vivipara (assembly GCF_965207765.1). Taxonomy (NCBI): domain Eukaryota; kingdom Metazoa; phylum Chordata; class Lepidosauria; order Squamata; family Lacertidae; genus Zootoca; species Zootoca vivipara. The sequence continues at coordinate 16,981,883 of NC_142587.1, read as the reverse complement.
ATGACTGTAGTTTTTGCTAATAACCAAACACCCCTCAATGGCTAAATTGGCTACTTTCTCCAAGACTTCAACAGCTACACATGAAAAAGGATTTGCAAGTGTAAAATAAATTTGTGAGTTTGAACCACACACTACCTGAGACACAGGTGGAGCAGAAGACTTTCCCTTTCCCTCTTGCTGCTGGCTGCAGCCAATGATGGGGACCATGACTGGGTGGGGGGAGGAAGATGGTGAGACAGACATTTGCCATTTCCAGAGGCTGTCCTGTGACACAAGGAACCGTCTATGTCTTATTTTGCCACGCTGAAGCCGCTGTGAGGCACAAAATTCCGTCGAACTGAAAGCCATGAGGCCCAAGTCAGCTCAAGTGGTTTATAGATCAGATTAGGGGTCAGGAAATTGTCCTGAATTAACGTGATATGCTCAAGGAAAAGAGAGTCTTGTTTATTGTCTTCTTACCTGCGCAGACGCATGTGGGAAGCACACTATTTCTTTCCCCTGTCTCTCATGTGAACTGCAGGCTTGATTTGGGCAGCAAAGCTCCGTCAGTCGGACAACTCGTAAATTTCCCCATTCCACGTGGCAACATGATGGAGCATGGTGCTGTCTACAGGCTTATAAACAGTGACATCCTATTATATTCTCCTCTCCTCGACAGACTTTGTTCCCAGGGCTTTAGCGCATCATGCAATGTTGGCTACTTAGTAAAAATCTGAAGAAGAACAACATCTACTTTCCCTTTTGTGCAGCTATTATTACACTTCAGCCCTGCAATGCATGTTGATTACTATTTTGAAGCGGAGGAGAGACGACTGGCTTTTGTTCCAAAGAGCCTCCTTGACAAACTAATGGAGAGGCTGTTGGTGATTTGGGGCTGCGCTCTTCAATTATTTGCCTTCAAAGCTGCTCACATGAACCTAAAATTCGGATAGAGTTGGAAGCCAAGGTAAATGAAACATGTTAAAAATGAGGTTAAGCTGATGGGCTGTAATGGCGGGGCCCACAAAGAGTAACAAAAGCTTTTAGTGCTTAATCTGACAAGCTTCAGAGATACTGTATTCTCAAGTACTTATTATGCAGATAACTGTAATTTGTGTGAAATTTAGTTTAAGGAAATTGAAAACCAATGACATTTAGTTTATTTATTTCCCCCCACCCATGAGCATTTAAAAGTTTTTCAAATCCTCTTCCACATTACAATAAAATAACCTTTTCCCCATTTTGTTGTTGTTAAGTCGTTTAGTCATGTCCGACTCTTCGTGACCCCATGGACCAGAGCATGCCAGGCACTCCTGTCTTCCACTGCCCCCCGCAGTTTGGTCAAACTCATGTTCGTAGCTTCGAGAACACTGTCCAACCATCTCATCCTCTGTCGTCCCCTTCTCCTTGTGCCCTCAATCTTTCCCAACATAAGGGTCTTTTCCAGGGAGTCTTCTCTTCTCATGAGGTGGCCAAAGTATTGGAGCCTCAGCTTCAGGACCTGTTCTTCCAGTGAGCACTCAGGGCTGATTTCCTTAATAATGGAGAGGTTTGATCTTCTTGCAGTCCATGGGACTCTCAAGAGTCTCCTCCAGCACCATAATTCAAAAGCATCAATTATTTGGCGATCAGCCTTCTTTATGGTCCAGCTCTCACTTCCATACATCACTACTGGGAAAAATATATTTTTCCATATATGTTTTTTTAAAGAAAAGAAAAAGTCAGAAAACTGAATAAAACACAGGAATTTTGTGCAATCCTGGGTGGTTTTTAACGCTTATTTCCAGGGATTGCCATATCGAAATTAAGAAATGAAAATGTTCTGAGGTTCAGCATTGTTGCACACCTCCCCAGGCTCCACAACCTGTACAAAATTTACAGGGGTTCTAGGCACTTACTCATAGTTGTGTTTCTGTTCGGAGGATCAAAGCACAGTGGAGGCCAGGGTCTTTAAGAAATATGGTTTACAGTGGTACCTTGGTTCTCAAACTTAATCCGTTCCGGAAGTCCGTTCCATAACCAAAGCATTCCAAAACCAAGGCGTGCTTTCCCATATAAAGTAATGCAAAATGGATTAATCTGTTCCAGGCAATTAAAAACAACCCCTAAAACAGCAATTTAACATGAATTTTACTATCTAATGAGATCATTGATCCATAAAATAAAAGCAATAATCAATGTACTGTACTATAAAATAAAGAAGACAGTATTGTAGATGATTTTTTTTATTAAAAAAAATCAAACAATTATTACCTGCACTGATGATAGTCATTGTTTGGAGGGGGGGGGGCTTTAGTCCATTTCCGCAGCCACACAATCGTTAGCTGAACCCAGTAGCTGAATTGGATTCTACACAGTCACAAAAATAAATTAACCAAAAACGCCTCAGAAACAAAAATGCAAAATAAATGGCAAAAACAAAAGCATCAAACTTTCATCCATTCCGGAAGTCCGTTTGACTTCTGAAATGTTCAAAAACCAAAGCACAGCTTCTGATTGGTGCAGGCGGCCCAGAAATAGTAGCCGACAGCCACATCGGATGTTTGGCTTCCGAAAAACGTCGGAAACAGGAACACTTACCTCCGGGTTTTTGGTGTTTAGGAACCAAGGCGTTTGGGAACCAAGGCATTTTGAGAACCAAGGTACCACTGTATTTTCTTTCCTATATCCAGGCTTGAACTTTGGCATACAAAAAAGCAATGCCAGGTCAGCCAATATGGCACCACAAAAGGAGTGAGATAGATGAAGACTGGTATTGATGCTCAGAGGGAGTACAAGAGCTTTTGTGATGTTGACCCCAGTGTGTGTGTGTGTGTGTGTGTGTGTGTGTGTGTGCATGCAGGTTCATGCACTCACACTTAAAGTGGGTATTATCTGGGTTCCGATTCAGGCAGCAAAATTGATTCTGTGGTTCCTGATGTCAAGGCAGAGCTTCAATGAGGCACTGCATAAATTATGCCTTCTTGTAGTGTCTTTCGTACCGATTCCAGTTTCGTAGAACATCCGAAACATTTCCTCAGATTATCAACAATGATATTCCTGTGGTTGTGACACTGGTGATCTTTGCTTCTTCCAGTACAGTGATATTAGTTCGCCTGTCTTCCCCAAGTGATGTGTAAAAATTTCCGGAGTCACCGTTGATGGAATCTTTTGAGGAGTTGGAGATGGCATTTATAAGTGGTCCATGTTTCACAAGCATCCAGTAAGGTTGGTAGTACAATAGCCATATAGTTGCTGACTGTGTCCAAACTCCCTAGTCTAGCAGCTTGTTACTTAGGTGAAGGCATTCTCTGAGGATTCTCCCCTAGCACATTGCTTTCAAAACACCACCCCAGATGTTGTTGTTTAGTCGTTTAGTCATGTCCGACTCTTCGTGACCCCATGGACCATAGCACGCCAGGCACTCCTGTCTTGCACTGCCTCCCGCAGTTTGGTCAAACTCATGTTCGTAGCTTCGAGAACACTGTCCAACCATCTTGTCCTCTGTCGCCCCCTTCTCCTAGTGCCCTCAATCTTTCCCAACATCAGGGTCTTTTCCAAGGATTCTTCTCTTCTCATGAGGTGGCCAAAGTATTGGAGCCTCAGCTTCACGATCTGTCCTTCCAGGGAGCACTCAGGGCTGATTTCCTTAAGAATGGATAGGTTTGATCTTCTTGCAGTCCATGGGACTCTCAAGAGTCTCCTCCAGCACCATAATTCAAAAGCATCAATTTTTCGGCGATCAGCCTTCTTTATGGTCCAGCTCTCACTTCCATACATCACTACAGGGGAAACCATAGCTTTAACTATACCACCCCAGATACTCAGATGCAAAACGGACCCCTATGCTACTGCAAAACAAACTGACCATCTATCTTTAGGTGATCAAGTTCTAGGTTATAGATCACAAAGGGACAAATGGAACACTGGTTCCAGATTTGCTTCTTGTTCTTTGGTCATGGAGCCAAAGCACAAACTTAGTAAATAATAATAATAATAATAATAATAATAATAATAATAATAATAATAATATTTTAAAAGAAAACCCCCAGGTGGCATGGATTTATTTTTTTCCAATCTCTGCTGATGCCATTGCTGCTTGTGGGGCAGTGCCTTCCATGTCTCCCTTTTCCTGAAGGCCGACTCTGGAGATTCATTTCTGAAGCGAGAGCTTTGGAGTGGGGAACTGCTTAGGATGCAGAGCCCAAGAGGAGAGGGGTGGCGGGGGCGGGGGCGGGGCAGACTTTTAAGGACAGTTCTACTCCAACTCAACCATCTCATTTGCACACACCCCTAAAGCAGTGCAGAATTTTCTAGTTGCCCTCTTTAAGGGGATGAGCAGAATATAACAGTGGGGGAATCTGTAGTTGTGATTGTCGTGATGACAATTGATTCTAGCTGGCCTGTTTCCTGTTCACTTTGTTCAGCTGAAAGTTACAGATTTTGCTGTTCACCATTTTACAAATTGGATCCTTGGCTTCAATAGGCCAATGGCTAAAATGAAAAATAAAACTGAACTGAGCTGAAATATCTCCAGCAGTAGAGTTACAGACCTCCGAAGTTTATACTCTGGAAAGATATATGCAATTGGTGGGAAAAACAACACCACTGGTGCCATTCCTATATGACTTGCAGCATTTAATCATCCATATTGTGTATATGGTTGGCCAGGCCCAGGATACCAAGGGATGGGGAGAAATAGTCTAGACCAGAGGCAAACTCACAGAGATGTCACATTTCAATGCAGTGTTAAAGGAAACTTTTACAAGCTCTGAGCATGCAATTTATGAAATGACGTAAATCCCACTACAGTTCATAGCCGAACATGGCTTTGCGAAACTGGCCAGGCACTTTACAGTCTTTCAAGCTTACTGTTAAGTTTTGATTAAGAGGACAATAAATGTAATTTCTCTGTGATCTTGGCAGTCACAATCAATAGCTCAAGCTCTCCTAGAATGCCTTCAGAGTACTGTTTTCACCAAGTTGGTAACTATACAATGAGAAAGAGAACAATCCGCACTGTAGGAGAATGCTATAGAAAACATTGTGTGCTATTATCTGTCTCCTTCAAATTAGACTCCCGTGTACAAAAATGACTTTGTGTTTTTTTCTTCTTCTCCTGCTGCACAGCCTTACCTTTGGGGTTGTTTTGTCAGTTTTTGGTAAACCAACCAAAAACTTTTTGTGCCCCCTCACTACAGTATAATATAGACCTTTAAAGAATTATAAGGAAGAAATCTGAGTCATATCACATTTTATTCTTTCAAAAACCAAGTGGGTAGCAAGGTTTGGGTCAACCAATGTGGTATATTGTGGTATATATATATATATATATATATATATATATATATATATATATATATGTTCTGAAACTCACAAAGCAGCTCACTGCATGCTGATCTAGGAACCCAAAAAAAGAAACCAGCTACTTTGAAAATTGGCACAGCCTGAAGAGATAAGCTATTCCCTCTCTTTTGCTATAAATCCTATATTTCCCTCCATTGTATCATATTCAGCTAACATCATTCAACTCTGTGGATAACCCCCCTCTTTTTTAAAAAAGATCTGTCATTGAAGTTATCGAGCTATAAGATGGGCACATTTTGGTTGATGTTACACACACAAAACACACACACACCAGCTTCAGAAATGTTCAAGTGGAAAAAATAAACAAATAGCAAAAACTCAAAAGAAAGATGTGATCCCACCCTGAGGTTCTTTGGATGCACGGGATCACTGATGAAGGATTGAAGGATCACAGCTCACTAGGAGAGCATTGGCTTTTCATGCAAAGGTCCCGGATTTAGTCTGAAATCCTGGAGAGCCATTGCCATCCTGCATAGTCTAGAAGTCGCCATCCTTTCTTCTTCTTTTGAACCAGTGGGCAAAAATGTGACATGGGTGCCAGTCACAAATGGTGGGGAGAAATGGCATGAAACAAAATGGTTGCCACATCTAAAAGAGCAGAAAAAAGACATTGTTGCTAAATGGCACAGGGCTTTCCCCCATCCCATCTCCCCCCCCCCCCAATCAATGAAAAGAAAGGTGCCCCGCAGGTGTGTGTGTGAGTGTGTTTGGATACTAGCCTACTATACATTAATTGGTCCACACATTTTTGCTCTGGTGCTGCTCACCACTGCTGTGTGGCCCCCAGATGGTTGCTGGAAAGCAAATGTGGACCTCAGACTGGAGAAAGTTCCCTGTCACTAGCTTAGAACAACAAAACTGTTATTTCATGTTTCAAGTCATTATATCATGAGGAGGAGGAGGGCACCGAGGAAAGAGTTGGGCCAAAGCGAGTTAGAATTAACAGCCTTCCTCCTAATATGGTACCAATCCTACATAAGGAAGATTCTGAAATTTGCCCCATTCTTGGGATTGGGTCACTCCAGCTGTATGGAATCCATTCCCAGAGAAGCAACAGTCAAATGTCTGGGATAAACTTTGAAGGACATCAGAATTTCATGGGTGTCTGTGTATGCATTAAATACTGAGGATAGGACCTTCTTGTTGTGGTGCCCTGACTGTGGAACACTGTGTTGTTTACTTTGGTGGGGATTATTATCGGTGCTTGGATTGGTTTGGTTTTCTGCAGAATAATGGATCATGTCTCCTCTGTAAATATGTTTTGTATTGTATTGTATTGTATTGTATTTTTAGTTTAACAGATGGTTAAGCTGCTGCTTTGTTGGTGGTTATGTTTTTATGGATGTCATATTTTGATGTCTTATTTTATTGCTGCCTGAATTGATGAAGGGTTGGGTGCAAATAGAAAGAGTAAATAAAAAATAACAATTGTATCTTTCCCTTGTTTTGAGCTTTTGACTGGGGAGAACAGCCGCTTATCTGGGTTTATGGGTGCCACAGACCTCCTATCTCTCTCTCTCAATATGCACTGGAAATGCTATGAGCCTCAAAGATACTTAAATAACTAAGATGAATCAGCTCCTTGAGCTTTGCAATCAAGTGTTGGTGCTTTGCTGAACCAAGAACTGTCTTCCTTCAGCAAGATAAGACCCCCATTTTCAGTACTTCACAAACACATTAAACAATGCTTCTCAAAAAAGGCAGTTCTGCAGCACAGACAAAACACAGATAAACAAGAAGCGACTAACTCACACCAGGCAAACAAAGGAGACTGAAGAATTCTTCCTGATAAGGAAGAGGGGTTGAGGAGACCCTCTAACATGGAACCAAGCCAATGCACCAGATGGTATAAATATCTGGGGATCTCATTGTAAGACAGTCATGATTTATTACATTCCCTCTCTTTCTCTTTCCTCTTGCTGTCAAAAGAAGAAGTGAAAGCAAAAGGTCCCCGTTGGAATTAATTGATAATAGACTTTTATCTATTCCCAGTCCCTGACGGAAGAGTCAACAGTCGATAGACAATTCACCAAACCCAAAGTGACTGGCATTTCCTGAGAGGTATATTAGAAGCCAGTGGTGCATCTGTTAGTATCTTACCCAACGGGACTGCATCTTCAGAGTGTGGAGAACATCACATGGTTACACCTGTAAGTGTAGCCATGGAAGACCACAGCTGGTGATCACAAATATGGTCCAGACATTCACATCCTTATTATGGGCTTCGGTGTCAACATTTTTAATTCAAAGCAGGGGGAGGTGTGTTATTTCAAAATGGCCCAGAAAACAGTTTTTAAATGACCCTAACAGCAATGCTCATTGACCTTTGATACTGTGGAGCTGATGAAAGGAGATCAAAGCTCCAAGACCTTTCAAAGATCATATCCACACCTTATGTTTAAAGTGCTATTATATCACTTTAACAGTCCCTGCTGCCCCTAAAGAATCTTTGCAGTTCATTATTGGTGCTGAGAGCTGTTAGAAGACCCCTGTTTCACCACAGAGCTACAGTTCCTGAGTGGTTTAACAATCAATCCTTCCTCCTAGGGAACTCTGGGAACTGTAGCTTTGGGTGGGGAATAAATGTCTCCTGACAACTCTCAGCTCCCTTAACCAACTACATTTTCCCAGTCTGGCATAAGAGGGCTTTAAATGCTTTGGCTGTGGCAGATGTGGCAGATCGGTTCATCACACAAGGAAAAGTAAATACAGTGGTTCCTCAAGTTACATACGCCTCAAGTTAAAACGCTTCAGGTTACAAACTCTGCTAACCTGGAAGAGTTACCTCTGAATGCTGCGGTGAGACTACTTATGGGGTTTTCGCCGTGGGACGACATCCATCCAGTGCTACATTAGCTGCACTGGCTCCCAGTAAAGTACAGGGTCAGGTTTAAGGTACTGGTTCTAACTTTTTAAAGCCCTATACGACCTGGGATCCTTGTACCTATGGGGCCACCTCTCCTGGTATGCCCTGCGGAGGACCCTACAGTCCGCAAACAATAACATCTTGGAGGTCCCAGGCCTCAAGGAGGTTAGACTGGCCTCGACCAGAGCCAGGGCCTTTTTGGCCCTGGCACCAGCCTGGTGGAACGCCCTGCTGCAAGCGACCAGGGCCCTGTGGGACTTGACATCTTCCCGCAGCAACACGGAGCTGTTCCACCAGGCCTTTGGTTGGGGCCAAGTCTGACTCCTCTCCTCCTACAAGACCCTATATATAACAGGTCTCTCTAACTCCTCTCACCGGCTCATATAAATAACTGAACCTGGTGATTACCTAAGGTTCCCAACCCTATAGTCATAATTTGCCGGTTGCCTTCTGATCTTATTTGATTTTAACCCAATTATAAGCTATATTTCAGTCGATTGCTGAATTTTATGTTTTAATGTATTTATATTTTGATGTTAGCCGTCCTGAGCCCGGTTATGGCTGGGGAGGGTGGGATATAATTTTTTTTACTATTATTATTATTATTATTTTTCCTGAAGCCATATACAGCAGTGGGGGATGCCTGTTCTACAAGGTTAAATCAACCTTGTCTTAGCTTCCAAGTTTAAGCTGCAAAGGATGATACTCTATTGATATCACATGAGCAATGCAGAATAATAACTAAATAATATTTCATCTCCTAGTGTCTAAATCCACTCCTCCTATACTACCTTGCCCACTTTTGCATTTATCCCTATGGAGACTGACATGCACATCTCAGCAGGTTACCCATAAGGGAATGCAGCCCTTGGGCTGAAAAAGTTTTCCCACAGTACACCATCTAGCCTGTTCCTGCAGTTATGTGAAGCCTGCAAGACTCCACAATCTTGTCAGTGTGTAGAAGGCTTCTATTGACTTTAGCTCCCTGCTGAGACACCATCTTACTATAACTGAATGCCTTAGGAGCAGAATGCTCCAGTATGCAAGGTTGTTAGAGCTGTCCAGGGTCCTGGTCCTGTCTGTCATCTGCTTTGACCTGCCTTTGCCAGCATCCCCAGAAAGCCTCAAGCTCTCACAGTACTGGACATAACTGGGCTTTCAGTTTTTCTCTACACAATCTCTTCCCTGCCCTGCAAATTCTGACATAGCACTGCTGGTTCAAGGTCTCCACACACAGGAGCAAAGAAAAAATTGACAGAGTAACAAACAGAATTATGAACATTATATATATATAATATAATGTGTGTGTATACACACACACAGAGAGAGACACACACAGACACACACACACACACACACACACACATATATATATAGTGATAAGGGTATTGTAGAAAATGTTTTTGAAGCAAAAGTTGGAATTTGGCTGATTTGGAATATTCGGCTGATTATTTTTCCCCTCTGAATAAGTTTTCTAGCATACTGGATGATTATATTCTTATTTTTTTATAACTTTTATAACTTTTCAGTATGCATGCATGTGTGTTTGTGTGTGTGTAGTGAGCAAGCATTAATCAAAACTTAATGCTTATTTGTAAACACACACAAACAAAAAAAGGACCCTGTGCAGGTACGTAATGTAGTAATGAAGACCAACACATGGATGCAACCAATAAAATAGGACCTTCCAGTTTTGGCTTTCTATTGAAATTTCTCATTTGCTTTATTAAAACTCAGAACATAGTGGTGAATTGTGCTTCACAAAAATAACAAATTAAAAAATGGAACTAGGGGAACAGCTCCTTTCAGCATAATCAGAATATTTGCATTCTTAAACATGGTGCAGTTTGGTTCAGGGACAGGCATTCCCCTGAACAAAACTAAAGGGAAAGACAGGGAAGCATTCTTTTGTCCTTTGAGATAGCTGCTTGATGAACACAGTGAGCTTCACAATGGGTTTTGTTTAATTGAAATAGGAAGTGATAACTAGAATGCCATGACATGAACACTGTTCAGGGAATGGAAACAATCAGGAGAATGGCTGCCAGTCAGAGCAGTCAGAATAGACAGTGGTCTAGCTGGATAAATAGTCTGGCCTAGTACAAAGCACCTAGGAATCTTGAAGTCCTGACTTGTTTCTCTGCTGGACATTGCATCCTCCCAGGTGAGCTTTGAAAACAGTGTTCAGCGCTCAGAAGATTGCCCAGAAGAGATTCCTCACATCTGATGTTGAATGTGGGCATTTGGGAAAGAAAACAATATCTTCTGAGAAAGGAACTCTGCCTGTGGCAGAGAACTTTGGTTCCCCAAGGATGTACGAAGGCATCATTTCCCATTGCACAACACAATGAACATTGTTTCTGTTCTGCTTCTGTTCATCTTCCAACAACAAAAAGTGCTGAAAGGCCCAGGACTTGGCAACAATAAATTGATAGCAAGTAGTTTGCGATAAGGGACACGGGTGGAGCTGTGGGTTAAACCACAGAGCCTAGGGCTTGCTGATCAGGTGGTTCAAATCCCCGTGACGGGGTGAGCTCCCGTTGCTCGGTCTCAGCTCCTGCCAACCTAGCAGTTCGAAAGCACGCCAAAGTGCAATTAGATAAATAGGTACCGCTCCAGCGGGAAGGTAAACGGTGTTTCCATGTGCTGCTCTGGTTTGCCAGAAGCGGTTTAGTCATGCTGGCCACATGACCTGGAAGCTGTACGCCGGCTCCCTTGGCCAATAACGCGAGATGAGCGCCACAACCCCAGAGTCGGTCACAACTGGACCTAATGGTCAGGGGTCCCTTTACCTTTTATGCTACTGCAAAACAAACTGACCATCTATCTTTACTAGTTTACGATAAAGTAGGCAACATTTCATTACAATTGCAAAGTATACGTTTCAGCGAGGCTTACAAAGAACCATGTAGCATAAAAATTATTATTGTATTTAAGAATGTTCTAAGCAGCTGATGACAGACATAAGGTCCTGTTTCGAAGATCTTCCTAAGATGATAATGCATCTAAAACATTTTAAGGTCCCGGTGGCAATTTTCACTGCAGGGAGGGTTGTTTATCTTGCCAAAGAAGTTGCTCGATTTCAAGAAGATAATACCACTGAAAGGGCCCAGAATTATAGGCAGACGGTTTATCTTCCATTAAAAAACTGTCATTCATCTCATCGTCTGCTGGGACAAAATTAGGTAACTTATGTAATTAATTACATAAATTGCATAAGTTATATTTGTTATTCTACCCCATTCATTTCAATGCAAAGGAAACACAGAGCAAAGTGGGGGTTGGCTGGGGCCAAAATAAATTATGTATTGTTTGTGAACTGAAAGCAACAACAACAGTGCCTACCAATCATTTTTCCTGTATTGATTTCCATTCTGGATATGGGATGAATAGGCAGACACCAGCAATTTCCACTCTTTTCTGTTTTCATCTGAATTCCCCGGCATCGCTGCCTCCACCTCTAATTCCACCAACTGCCCTCTTATAATCAAATCAAACTTTATTACAAGCCATAGGCCCATATTTAGATACCAACACAGAATAATATACATCATACAGCAGAATAAAATAGGATAAAAGAAAATTATAAATTCCATTTACAAAGTAGGAACAACATGACACTTGGTTCATCAGGTCACCACTATAAATCAGACACTTGGACGGAATGTCGATTACCCTCTTATATATTTCACCCCCTATTTGCCTGTGAATGAGGCACAAAAAGTAGGGGAGGGGTATTTGTTTGGCCTGAGATGTTCCATTGTATAGATTACCAGTCCGCTAGTCTTCAAGGTGACTAACAAGCTTTAGATGAAAGAATGAAAATGATGATAAAGGGAAAACAGCTGCGTAGTGATTTTGTGGTGATTCTAAAGCGACTTAAAAAACACTAAAAGAGACCGTATGCCAAAATGTATATACATGGCTTTTGACATTTTGGAAGACTTCTTTCGAAAATCAACATTCATAATTCAGTGACATATGACGGAGGACTCCACAAACAGATGTGGGGAAAATATGACTCAGTCGGATGGAACTGTCCAGCCAGAATATACAGTACTCATTTCCTGAAAGCCAACACAGTAAGGAACACATCTAAACACACTGGATAATCCCAGGAAAAAGAGGAAATAAAAATGCCTCATCTCCAGGATATGAGAGATCAAGAATCTGCGTATGGCTATCCTACCAGAGACAGAAGTGTTTACTGTGAGGATGGACCAGAAGTGAGCTGACAATCTGACCTACTCCTGTGCCTTTGAAAGAAGCTGACATGCAGGAATTGACAGGTTTTCAGAGGGTAAAGACAAGTATTGTCCCTTGCCATTGTCTGAAGATCGACCCAGTATTAGGAGCACAGGATCAGTGGGAGTAGGAATGTTGGCACATCTACTCACTATTTCCATTTTTAAAAACTATAAGAATTGCTCCCATGTCTCCATAATAAAGGTGCTTATTCATCAGTAGTAATTGCTTAGGTAACACTACACTGGGGAAAAATAATAAAAGTTGTATGATCTGATCCAGCATGGGCTTGCACATCACCTACTCTGTTCTACTGAACTTGAGTCCCGTTATCACATGCCCCTATGGCTTCATACTCTCAATGCCTACCTATTCAGGTGAAAGTGACCACGGCTGCCAATTTCTGTTGTGTTGTGTTGCATGGGCAAAGCTGGGATTTTTGTTAGGGGGCAGGCCTTTTGTTGGGTGGGGGGCAGAACCTCAGTTAGCTATGTATTTTTATTGATTTAGGAGGGCAGCTGCCCCTTCCTGTTCCCCCCTTGGCTACGCCCATGTTGTGTCGTGTATTCAGCCTGGATGTGGCTATATCCATGGAAATGCGCATTAAAATACAGATAAATTTCCACAAGGGTGCAAACTGATTTGGAAATATGGCAATCTGAATTTAAAATGGGAAAAATGAGACGCTAAAATGGACAGGTTATCCCATCCTGAGCTGCACACACCGCTGGGAATTTCCATGCAGTTTCCTTGCTTTTGTTTTCTACATCTGCTCTGGCAAGTTGCTGTTCAGGTTTAGAAGCAGGTAGCCATGTCACAGTGAGAGATGCACTGCTGCAAACTACAAAGAGAATCCAGCCATGCATGTAAAGAGCTGCTCTGGGTTGCAGAATTTCCCATTGAGGCTGTAGAACTACAGTAATAAATGCTATCTTCTGGACATTTATGGGGAGATGAGGGGAGAGTCTTCAGTTCCCAGATCCTTATAAATGTTGCCCTGATGTGGAGACGCTCCTGTGTTGCAGGGCTTTGATATGCATTTGCCAAACACGATTTTTTTTATAAAAAAAAACACAGCACCACGATTTCCCCAATTTTCAATTGCCCTTTGTGCCCTTTTGCTATGACCTATGAGGATAAAGACTTACTCTGTATGATCACATATGAATCAATTAAACTACAAATAACAACTAAAGATACATCTCTGAATTTTATCACAGAGATATGTGTTAGGGCTGTTATGAAGAAGTGTTATCTATAAAGGTATCTTATTTAGGGGCTGGGGTTCACTAATTTTAGCTGAACTTAATAGTCAGTTATTGTTTCCAATAGCTTGCTTTGCTTTCCCACTTCCTGCTGCTGGGGGCGTATGAAGGGGGCTGTGGAGGGAGCGGTCCGCCCCGTGCACCACTCTGGGGTGTGTGACAAGATGGCCCACTGCCTCCCCCCAGCTGTAGAGTGGCGGAGGGCGTGCACGCAGTTAGTATGGCTACCTCTCGCAGGTGTCCGTACAGGCTGCTGCTCGCGCATGCCGTCCATGCAGGCATCCGTATGGGATACCGCACATGCGCAGTCTGTATGAGATGCCGCACGTGTGCAGTCCGTATGGACATTGCGAGTGTGCCGCCCTGGGTGCCGGAGAGGGTTTCTCCGCCACTGCCTGCTGCCAGACAAGGATATTTTTGTAACTGTTGCCCAGACCTCTCCTCCTCCTCCTCCTCCTCCCAGGATTGAGCATAGCTTTAAAATGGGGGTGAGGAATCTGTCACTTGACTACATCTCCCATCATCCCAGACCATTGGTCGTTCCAGCTGACACTGATGGGAATTGAAGTCCAACAAGAGCTAGGGAGCCTAACTATGGATGCTAAGTCTAACAGTTGAACTCCAAAGGATAAGAATTGCATATAAATACTTATAGAGAATGAAGACTTCCCTGCACAAAGGA